>NC_064846.1:146034918-147284918 GCF_024166365.1 Elephas maximus indicus | reverse complement strand
GCACAGTTCTACCCTGAAACACATGGGATTGCCATGACTAAATATCAACTTGACAGAAACAGGTTTGGTTTGGTTTTGGATAGACCTCAGGGTCACACTGAGATGATCTAGAATTTCTGGAGATTCAGCAATGTGGCTTACTCAAAAATGACCTCTTCTGGTGCCTGTTATGTTGAATGTATTTTAAAATGCTTTCCAGGCTTGGAGTCTTCTCAAATCACATAAACATGAAGGCGATGTTTGCACCTCTGGTGGAATGTGGCCTAGGGTAGATGTCTTAGGGAGCACCCAAAAGAATAGACAGAAGCTGAAAGGAAACTAGCAAGATGACCAGGACATGAGTCTTCAGTTAATAAGGGAGGTTGTTGTGAACTGGGAGTCCCTGGGGGGTAAAGATGGTTAACACGTTACATTGGGCTGCTAATCAAAAGTGTGGAAGTTCTAGTCCAACCAGAGGTACCTTGGAAGAAAGGCCTGGCAATCCACATCTGAAAAATCAACCGTTGTAAGCCCTATGGAGCAGAGTTGTTCTCTGGCACACATGGGGTCGCCATGGGTTGGAAGCAACTGAACAGGAACTGGTAAGGTTGTGAACTGCCTTCATTTCTCTTGGCAGCCACATCTCCCGGTCATACCCATCACTTCATCTCTGCTTTTGGTTTCAGAGGAAGATACATCCAGCAACCCTTCTGGCTCCTGGAAATTCTTGGTCCTATTAACTCGTCTTCCCTTTAAGATGTTTATGTTGCTTTCTTCATCAGCAACCTTCCCTTTGCAGTAAATATGCACGAATATCCTGAGATCTATCTGGCGCATTTTTTTGACCTGTGCGTAAATGGCCACGCTGATTACCCTCCTTATCGTCCAAGCCTTGGCACGTCCCTTCCTCTCCTGTCCCTGGGCTTGGCCATAATTCTTGCTTTGCTCAGTGGGATAATAGCAAACGTGACACAAGGAGGACTTGGAGATACCCTGTGACCACCGCCATGAGGACAAATGCACGATAGCCTGGTGGATGGTGACAGGTAAATGGCTTAGAATTTTGGCATGGTTTCTTATATAAGAGAAATCTTTGCTTACCTATTCACTCTTCTAGCTACTGCTTTTATTATTTTCTTCTGTTTATTGCCAAATCTTTTTTTTTCCTACCAAATATTAACTCATCTAACACGTAATTATATAAGCATACTGTGTGATAGGGACTGTGCTAACTAATAATGCATACAGTAGTGAGAACAGACATGGAAACTATCTTTATGGAACAAACAAAATGATGATAGATGAAATTTACTGAGTGTTTTCTGTATACCATCTCCCGTGTTAGTCTTTTAGCGTGTTAGTCCATACACCAACTCTATTATAGACCCCATTTTACAGATGCAAAAATGGAGGTTCAGTGAACGTTAAGATATTTGCTTTATCTCACAGTAAGTGATAGAATTCATACCTTTCTCTAGCACTTGTAATCTGGACCATTATACTTTAAGAACAAATATAAAGAAACCTAGGAATTGAGTCTTAGTTGTGGCGGTAACTTCCGCATCAGTGAAGAGAATGCAGATCGCCTCTCTTTATCTTTAAGGGTCTGTCTAGCTACCCTTTTAGTATGATCCGAACTAAAAAGTCTTTAACCCGAGTCCAGTTCCTTGCCACTTGTACTTTGCTTCGTATCTTGTCCATTAGTATCTGTCTTCCTTTATCAGGAAACTAAATTTTTTCTTTTTTTTGTTGTACGTTAGATAAAGGTTTACAGAGCAAACTAGTTTCTTCTTGAACAATACAGATATTGCTCTGTGACATTGGTTGCCAACCCCACGACATGTCAACACTCTCCCCTTCTCCACCTTGGGTTCCCCGTTGCCGTCTTTCCTGTCTTCTCTTTGGTTCTCGTCCTCGCCTCTGGGGTGGTGTGCTCATTTAGACTTCTTTTGCTCTATGAGCCTGCCTAATCTTTGGCTGAAGGGTAAACCTCAGTAGTGAAGTCAGCACTGCGGTATAATAGTGTCTGGAGCCATACTCTCAGAGTTTCTCCACTCTCTGTTACATACGAAGTCTGGTTTTGTTTTTTTTTTTTTGGTGAGTTAGAATTTTGTGCTTTTTTTTTTTTTTTTTTTTACAACTCTGCCCAGGACTCTCTATTATTGCTCCCCATCCGAGCAGTGAGTTTTGGTAGCTTGGCACCATCTGGTTGTACTGGACTGAGTCTGGTGGAGGCTGTGGTAGTTATGGTCCATTAGTCCTTTGGACTAATCTGGGCCTTGTATCTTTGGTTTCTTCTTTCTCCCTTGCTCCAGATGGGGTGGAAGCAGTGCAGTATCTTAGAAGGCCGCTCACAAGCTTTTAAGATCCAAGACGCTACTCACCAAAGTAGAATGTAGAACATTTTCTTTATAAACTATGTTATGCCACTTGAGGTAGATGTTCCCCAAGATCAAGGTGCCTGTAGCCCTCAGCCCAGTCGTTAATTCCGACTCATAGTAACCCTATAGGACAGAGAAGAACTGCCCCATAGAGTCTCCAAGGAGCACTTGGTGGATTCCCACTGCAGACCTTTTGGTTCGCAGCCGTAGTAGCACTTCAGGAAAGCACCACCAGGGTTTTCAAGTTACCACTAGGATAAAAAAACTGTTAACAGTTGTTATCTTTGGGGAATAGGACATTCTTTCCATATAAAACTTTTTTAATTATTTAAATTTTGTGTCATGTACATGTGTTAATTTTTCAACAAAATTTTAGGCCAAAGTTGAAAGTAATATCTTTTGAAATTCAACAGACTTTTAAGAGGTAATATTCGAATCGATGATTCTGTTAAAGTAACTGTCCTTTTGAAAATGAAAACTGAGGAAAGGTAATTGCATCTAAGGCCGTCTGTCTCTACGTGACGTCAACCCAACCAGGAGTGTATACGTGGGGAGGAAAGTTTTGGTGGTTCCAGTCAATCCAGGGTAGCTAGAGAAGAAAGGCCTGGCGCTCTATTTCCTAAAAACTCACTCATTGAAAACTCTATGGAGCACAGTTCTACCCTGACACACACGGGCTTGCCAAGAGCTGTAATCAGCTTGACAGAAAGAGGCTTGGTTTGGTTTTGGATAGACCTCAGGGTCACACTGAGATGATCTAGAATTTGTGGAGAATCAGCAAGAAGGCTTACTCAAAAATGACCTCTTCTGGTGCCTGTTACATTGAATGTATTTTAAAATGCTGTCCAGGCTTGGAGTCTTCTCAAATCACATAAACATGAAAGAGATGTTTGCATCTCTGGTGGAATGTGGCCTAGGATAGGTGTCTTAGGGAGCACCCAAAAGAATAGACAGAAGCTGAAAGGAAACTAGCAACATGACCAAGACATCAGACTTCACTTAATCAGGGACGTTGTTGTGAACTGGGAGTCCCTGGGTGGTGCAAATGGTTAACACGTTACATTGGGCCGCTAATCAAAAGGTTGGAGGTTCCAGTCCAGCCAGAGTCATCTTGAAAGTAAGGCCTGGCAGTCCACTTCTGAAAAATCAGCCATTTGAAACCGTGTGGAGCACAGTTGCTCTCGGCACACATGGGGTCGCAATGAGTTGGAATCAACAATAACTGGTAAGGTTGTGAACTGTCTTAGTTTCTCTTAGCAGCCACCCCAAAAAGCAAACCCACTGCTGTCGAGTCAATTCTGACTCTTAGTGACCCTATAGGACAGAGTAGACCTGCCCCATAGAGTTTCCAAGGAGTGCCTGGTGGATTCAAACTGCCAAGCTTTTGTTTAGGAGCCGTAGCACTTAACCATTACGCCACTGGAGTTTCCTTAGCAGCCACATCCAACCCTTATTCCCATCACTTCATTTCTGCTTTTAGTTTCAGATGTCAGGCGTCCAGGAACCATTCTGGCTCCTGAAAATTCTTGGTCCTATGGGCTCGTCTTTCCTTTCAAAAGTTTATCTTGCTTCATCAGCAACTTTGCCTTTGCAGTAAATATGCTAAAATATTATTAGATCTATCGTGTACATTTTTTTCACATGTGCTTAAGTGTTTACACTGATTACCCTCCCTGTTGTCCTAGACTTGGGAAGTCCCTTCCCATAGTGATTCTGCGCTTGGCCATAGTGCTTGCTTTGCTCAATAGGATAATAGCAAACATGACTCAAATATAGACTTAGAAATAGATGAAACATTGGGGTTTGCCCACTCTTACATTTCTTGTGATACCTTGGAACCACCAGTATGTGAACAAATGCAGGCTACCTGCTAGATGGTGAGAGCTAAATGGCCTAGATACCTCCTTTGCCCCTGCCATCAGAAAGACAGACAGCCAAGCAAGAGACATGTGAGTGAGGCCATGGACCATCAGCTGACCACACCTCAGGAGTGACCCCAGACAGCACTAAATGGTGCAGAGATGTGCCATCCCAACTGAAACCACAGACTCGTGAACAAATAAACGGCTGTTGTTTTGAGCCACTAAGTTTTCACATGGTTTGTTATATAACTTAAATCTTTACTTAACTATATAACCGTTCTACCTACTGCTTTATGTTCTTTCATTCATTGCCAAATATTTTATTTCCTATCAAATACTCACTTACCTAACACAGAATTATATATCTACCTATGTGATAGGGACTGTGCTAACCAAAAATGCATATAATAGTAAGCAATAAGAGACATAGGAGCTACCTTTATGGAACAAAGAAAATGATGATAGCTAAAATTCATTGACTGTTTTCTATGTACCATCTACCATGTTAATCTTTTAGCATACATTAGTTCATACACTAACCCTACTATTGACCCCATTTTACAGATGCAGAAATGGAGGTTCAGAGAATGTTAACATATTTGCTTTAAGTCACAGTAACTGATGGAATTCAGATATTTTTCCAGCACTTGTGCTCTGAACCATTATACTTTAGTTTAAGAACAAATATAAAGAAACCTAGGAATTGAGTCTTAGCTGTGACAGTAAGTTCTGCGTCAGTGAAGAGAACTCCAGTCTCCTTTATGTTTAAGGGTCTCTGTAGCTACCCTTTTACTTTGATCTAAAATAAAAGTGTTTAACCTGAGTCCAGTTTCCTTGCCCTTTACACTGTGCTTAATATTTTTTTCTTTAGTATCTGTCCTCCTCTATCAGGAAACTAATATTTTTATTTTATTTTATTGTTGTACGTTAGATGAAGGTTTACAGAGCAAACTAGTTTCTTATTAAACAATTAATACACATATCGTTTTGTGACATCGGTTGCCAACCCTATGACATGTCAACAGTCTCCACTTCTCGACCTTGAGTTCTCTGTTACCAGCTTTCCTGGCCCCTGCTGCCTTCTCGTCCTCACCCCTAGGCTGCTGTGCCCATTTAGACTCATTTTGTTTAATGGCCTGTTTAATTTCTGGCTGAACAGTGTACCACAGTAGTGACTTCAGTATTGAGTTGTAAGGGTTCGGGGGCCATTCTCTGGGGTTTCTGCAGTCTCTGTGAGATGGTAAGTCTAGTCTTTTTTATTTGCGTGTGTGTGGGTTAAAATATTGTTCCACCTTTTTCTGCAGCTCTGTACATGACCCTCTGTTGTGATCCCTGTCACAGCAGTCAGTGGCGGTAGCCGGGCGCCATCTAGTCGTGCTGGACTCAGTCTGGTGGAGGCTGTGATAATTGTGGTCCATTAGTCGTTTGGACTAATCTTTCCCTTGTGTCCTTGGTTTTTGTCATTTTCTCTTTCTCCAGATGGTGTGGGACCAGTGGAGTATCTTAGGCAGCCGCTTACAGGCTTTTAAGAGCGCAGACATTACTCACCAAAGCAGAATGTAGAACACTTTCTTTATAAAGTACATTATGCCAGTTGAGCTAGATGTTCCCAGAGACCATGGACCCCACAGCCCTCAGCCCAGTAATTTCATCCCTCAGGGAGTTAGGATGTGTCTATGGAGCTACCATGACATTGCCTTGTACAAGTTGTTCTGGCTTCCCCAGTATTGTGTACTGTCTTACCCTTCACCAAATTCACCAGTAAGATATAAAAACTCGTAACAGTAGTTGTTTTTGGGGAAGAGGACATTCTTTCCATTTAAAGAGTTTTTTACTATTTGACATTTTGTATCGTGTACATGTATTAGTTTTGTAACAAAATTTTAAAGCTAATTTTGAAAGTAATATATTTTGAAATTCAACACAATTTTAAAAGATATTAAAATAAATGATTTTTTTGTAATAACTATCCTTTTAAAAATGAACACTGGGAAAAGTAATTGGATCTAAGGCTATCTCAACATGATGTCAACCCAATGAGCAGTTTATTTACTGGGAGGAAAGTTTTGGTGGTTCAAGTCAATCCAGAGGTGCCTCAGAAGAAAGGCCTGGCTGTCTATTTCCCAAAAAATCAGTCCTTGAAAATCCTGTGGAGCACACTCCCACCCTGACGCACATGGGGCTGCTGTGAGTAGTTATCAACTTGACACAAAGAGGTTTGGTTTGGTTTTGCATAGACCACAGAGTCACACTGAGATGATCTAGAATTTGTGGACAATCAGCAAGAACACTTACTCAAAAAGTACCTCTTCTAGTGCTGTTGTGTTTAGTGTATTTTAAAACGCTTTCCGGGCTTGGAGTCTTCTAAAATCATATATACATGAAGGAGATGTTTGCATCTCTGGTAGAATGTGGTCGAGAATACATGTCTTAGGGAGCACCCAAAAGAAGAAACGGAAACTAGCAAGATGATCAAGACGTCAGACTTCAGTTAATCAGGGAGGTTGTCGTGAACTGGGAGTCCCTGGGTGGTGCAGATGGTTAACAGTTTACATTGGGCTGCTAATCAAAAGGTTGGAGGTTCCAGTCCAACCAGAGGCACCTCAGGACAA
Source organism: Elephas maximus indicus (assembly GCF_024166365.1). NCBI lineage: Eukaryota > Metazoa > Chordata > Mammalia > Proboscidea > Elephantidae > Elephas > Elephas maximus. The sequence continues at coordinate 147,278,084 of NC_064846.1, read as the reverse complement.
AAGCCTGGCCATTCACGTCTAAGAAATCAGCCATTGGAAACCCTGTGGAGCACGGTTGTTCTCGGCACACATGGGGACACGATGAGTTGGAATCAACAGTAATTGGTAAGGTCGTGAAATGCCTTAGTTTCTCTTAGCAGCCACATCTCCCTTTTATACTCATCACTTCATCTCTCCTTTTAGTTCAGAGGAAGAGACGTCCAGGGACCCTTCTGGCTCCTGAAAATTCTTGGTCCTGTGAATTTATGTATCGTTTTAGAAGTTTATGTTGCTTTCTTCATCAGCAACTTTCCCTTTGCAGTAAATATGCTCAAATATCATGAGATCTATCTGGTACATTTTTTACACCTGTGCATAAATGGCCACACTGATTACCCTCCCTGTTGTTCAAGCCTTGTTTCTTCCCATACTGACTCTGGGCTTGGCCATAGTGCTTGCTTTGCTCAATGGGTTAATATCAAACATGACACAAGTAGGGTCTGGTCTTTCTTTTTGAGTTAGAACTTTGTTCTACATTTTTCTCCAGCTATGTCCAGGACTCTCTATTGTGATCCCTGTCGGAGCAGTCAGTGGTGGTAGCCGGGCTCCATTTTGCCGTGCTGAACTCAGTCTTGTAGAGACTGTGGTAGTTGTAGTCCATTCGTCCTTTGGACTAATCTTTCTCTTGTATCTTTAGTTTTCTTTATTCTCCCTTGCTCAAGATGGGGTGGGACCAGTGGAGTATCTTAGATGTCCACTCACAGGCTCTTAAGACCCCAGATGCTACTCACCAAGGTAGATTGTAGAACATTTTCTTTGTAAACTATGTTACACCAACTGAGCTAGATGTTCCCCGAGAGCACGGTCCCCACAGCCCCCCGCCCAGTAACTTGGTCCCTCTGGGATTTTGGATGTGTCTATGGCGCTTCCATAACCTTGCCTTGGACAAGTTGTGCTGGCTTCCCCAGTTTTGTGTACTCTCTTACCCTTTACCAAACTTAACACTTACCTATTATCTAGTGTTTTTCCTTCCCCATCGCTCCCCTCCGTCGTAACCATCAAAGATTGTTTCTTTTTGTGCATAAACCTTTTCAGTACAGGAGTGAACTCATACAATATTTGTCCTTTTGTGATCGACTTATTTCACTCAGCATAATGCCCTCCAGATTCATCCATGGTATGAGATGCTTCACAGAATCATCGCTGTTCTTTATCCTTGTGTAATACTCCATTGTGTGTATGTACCACAGTTTGTTTATCCATTCATATAGGTTGTTTCCACCTTTTTGCTATCGTAAACTGTGCTGCAGTGAACATAGGTGTGCACGTATCTGCTCATGTAAAGGCTCTGATTTCTCTAGGATATACTCCAAGCAGTGGGATTGCTGGGTCCTATGGTAGTACTATTTCTAGCTTTTTAAGGAAGCACCAAATCGATTTCCAAAGTGATTGTACCATGTTGCATTCCCACCAGCAGTGTATAAGTGTTCCAGTCTCTCCACAACCTCTCCAACATGTATTATTTTGTGTGTTTTTGATTAATGCCACTCTTATTGGGGTCAGATGATATCACATTGTAGTTTTGATTTACATTTCTCTACTGGCTAATGATCGCAAGCATTTCCTCATATATCTGTTAGCCGCTTGAATGTCTTCTTTGATGAAGTGTGTCTGTTCACATCCTTTGCCCGTCTGTTAATTGTATTATTTGTCTTTTGTTGTAGAGGTGTTGGATTTTCCTGCAGATTTTAGACATTAAACCTTTGTTGGATTTGCCATAGTCAAAAATTTTTCCCAGTCTGTAGGTTTGTTCTTTATTCTTTTGGTGAAGTCTTTTGATGAGCATAAGTGTTTAATTTTTAGAAGACCCCAGTTATCTAGTTTATCTTCTGGTGTTTGTGTATTGCTAGTTACGGTTTGCATCCTGTTAATGCCATGTGTTCAGGAACCTAAATTCTTGAAGATTACCATTGTCTTCTCTCTTGCCAAATCAAATAGAATTTGAAGCTATTTGAGTTCATTCTGAATTGTCATGCAGGTCACCATGGGGAACTGATACTTGCACAGAAGCGTGAAAGAGATGAGAAAGAAAACAATATGGATATCCAGGAAATGAGCATTTCTGGAAGTACTGTGAAATGTAACTACCCTGACATAGGACCTTGCTCTGTGACTCCAAGGAACACATGGGAGCAATTATCATTGACTGAAGTGAACAAGAGGAGAGGCTTGGGAGATGACTTCCCTCTAGAGAGGTGGGGGCCTTGGACTGAGCCAGAAATCCCACCCCTGGTTTCAGGGGGACTCAGGTTACTAGAGGGAGGAAACCCAGGTCCTTCCTGGAAGCAAGTTCAGAAGACTCAGTAAGGAATGAAGGGGTCACCAATTGAGAACTCTGGCATCAAGTGACCCCCACTGCCCTGGACAGCCCTAGGATTCCCAAAACTGCCTGCAAAGGATATGGCTCACTCTGACTTTCAACTGTGAGGTCTCAGGAAGGTGTGCTCTTTGAGGGATGTGGCCTCATGACAACAGCGGGTGGGGTCCCAGGAATGCTGCAGAGTGAAGGGAAGACATGATTGAGGTACTGGGAACACTCAACCCAAAATGGGGAGGATTGCAGTGGGCTCTGCTAATGCCATTAGCCCTGGAAGCCCAGGTCAAATCTGGCAAGTTCCAGGGACTCTGGAATCCTGCCTGGAATGTGTGAGAGAGATGAGCGACTTTGTTTAAGCCCCAATTCAGGAGATAGAGGAATCCCAGAAACTGGTGGGAGTCAAAGTAAAAATCTTTTAGAAGACAATAGGGAATTAACCCCTCTTCTCCCCTCCCCCAAGAAGAGAGGAAGATGCAGCAAAGCCTCCCACTGCTGTTGGCCCAGGGGAGCCACGGTCAGAGGTGTCAGGCTGAGGTGGCCCCTGGTTTGTTCCTAGGGGCAGATGGTCTCAGGGACATGAAGTCCTTGGACTAATGGAGAGGCTTATTCAGCAGAGGCAGGAGACTTGGTCCCTAGTAGGAATCAAGGTCAGGATACGAAATTATGATGAAAAGACTCCTCCCAGAAATGAGGGGGAAACATAAAGCCCAGCACTGCTTTAGGACCTGGGTATGGTGACGTAGTGAGTTGCACTCACTAACTCCCAGAGCATCCCATGGAGGTGAGGGACCTGGTGAAAGGGGGCAGCCATGGTGAGGACCCTGGTGGAGGGCCGAGGCCCCCAAGGAACCGCAGACAGAACGGGCCCCACCATGCTCTCATCACTGAGACGACCTGCCAGGAGTGGTGGCTGAGCTGCTCCTTTAGTTCCTGCTTGTTAGTCACAGAGTGATTTGAGGTGTCAAGTTAGAGTAGCATAGGGGATGTGCCCTGGCCCTGCCAGCAGGTGAGATGATGGCCCTAAGAGTGAACTTAGAAGAACCCCGTATAACCCAGTACAGAGTCCGTAGTGCCAGGCCCTGCTGTCACCCCGGTAAGCCCCAAGCATGGCTGGCAATCTACAACCTAATCCTTCCTCTAATTTTCTCTACAGGGTCCTGAGCAGGATAGTAGGAGCCTTGTGGGGTCCTAGAGCAGTGCCCTCCAAGAATCCTGCAAACTCGGCATTTGTTAAAGCCAAGGAGAGATCTCTCTGCTGCAGGGGTGCACAGCCTCTCAGCCTCCCTCCTCCAGTAGGCCCACATCACCTGCCCTCCTTACACTCCTGCCTGCTGTCCTTGACCAGAGTCATCATGCCTCATGGTCACAAGAGTAAGCTCCGTGCCTGTGACAAACGTCACCAGGCCCAATGTGACACCCAAAGTGTCAACGGTGCTCAGGCCACTGCAGCAGAGCAGGAAGGGTTCCCTTCCTCTTCCTCTCCTCCTTTTGGGGGGTCTCCCCTGCTGCTGGCATTCCCCAGGGGCCTCAGAGCATCCCGCCCATCACCACTGCTGCTGCTGGTGCTTCGGGCACAAGAGCTGCTGGAGGGGCCGAGGGCCAAGATGAGGGAGGTCCAAGTTCCTCTGCGGCCCCAGCCCCCACTGAGAGGTCTCAAAGAGACCCCGTAACCCGGAGGGTGAGCATGTTGTTGCAGTTCCTGCTGCACAAGTATAAAATGAAAGAGCCCATTACGAAGGCAGAAATGATGAAGATCATCAACAAAAGGCACAAGGAGCACTTCCCTGACATCCTGAGGAGAGCCTCTGTGCACATGGAGGTGGTCTTTGGGCTTGACCTGAAGGAAGTCGACTCCAAAGGTCAATCCTATGCCCTTGTAAGCAAATTTGAGATCACCAAGGAAGAGAATTTTATTGGTGACAGGGGGTTTCCCAAGAATGGGCTCCTGATGCCTCTCCTGGGCATGATCTACAGGAATGGCGACCGGGCCACCGAGGAGGAGATGTGGGCATTCCTGAATGTGCTGGGGATCTACGATGGGAAGTGGCACTTCATGTTTGGGGAGCCCAGGAAGCTCATCACCAAAGATTTGGTGCAGGAAGAGTACCTGGAGTACCGGCAGGTGCCCAACAGTGATCCTCCACGCTACGAATTCCTGTGGGGTCCCAGAGCCCACACTGAAGCCAACAAGAAAAAAGTCCTGGAGTTTTTGGCCAAGATCGATGGTACAGACCCCAGTGCCTTCCAAACCGTGTATGAAGAAATTTGGAGATTGAAGAAGAGAGAGCCGCAGGCAGAGAATGCACCGGGGCCAGTCCTAATGCCAGGGCAAGGGCCCCTTTCAGGGTGAAGTCCAGCATGTCCTCCCACCCCTAGTGAAGTCTGATGGAGATTCTTCACTTTGTTGTTGAAAATGGCTGTTAACCTTCTAATTAGTGGAGGCAAGGGGGGCTGGAGGGAGCACATGTATGTCTTCTTGTGTTGCTGTTATACTTGAGTGACTTATACATTTAGCTCGTTTTTTTGCATTTTTCAAATGTTCTTTTTAATTGAAGGTTTATTAAGATTCAGAATCTAAATTCATCGTCATGCATTTATTGCTTGATTTAGGAGTAAGAGTTTTGTATTGTGTAAAACAAATTGAAAATTCTTGAATCTTTTTTTGTGATCTAGAGCCAGTTAACATGGGATCAGAATAGGGATAACCTTGGAAATGTTAAAGAGTCTGCAAAGAGCAGTTGGGTGCACAAGGCAGAGGTGGAAATATATAAAAGTTGGTCAACTCTTGCTTTCCCTCATTCCTTCTGGTAAAAGCAAAACATACATCCACCTGGATTCGTTTAGCTTATTCAAAGATATGGGAGAAAATAAATCGTGATGATTTCCATCTTTTGTTCACCGGTTCTTATTTTCCCCAAAAAGTAACTGAGCATCTGTTCTTTGGAAACCCTGGTGGCATAGTGGTTAAGTACGACACCTACTAACCAAAGGGTTGGCAGTTCGAATCCACCAGGTGCTCCTTGGAAACTCTATGGGGCAGTTCTACTCTGTCCTATACGGTTGCTATGAGTCGGAATCGACTTGACAGCACTGGGTTTGGTTTTTTGGTTTGACTCTTTGGAAGGCTTCATGCTAGTACTGGGGACCTTTAGGCAACGACATCGCAGCCCCTGTGCATAGATTTTAAACTCTAAGAGCAGCTATGAACTAAGGAGGAGGTTGACATACTCTCTAAGACCTAAGGGCTAGTACAAAAGGAGCGTGTACTATAGGGATCCCTCTGGTGTAAATGCCCTGAGGGAAGTCAGTTTGGGGCCTTGGGACACTTTGATCTCTCATGGTGGGGGTGGGGGGATAGTGTTAGGGAGTGGATTTTCACAGTAGGCTGCATGGGGTGGACAAGGGTAGGGGGTGGGTAAGGTGGGTTGGGTGAGGTGGGGGGAGTCCAGATGAGGGTGTGGTGGGGGGTGAGCAGGGCCAGACACTCCCATGATGCCCCAGCATGGAGAGGCCAAGCCTGGAATGGAAACCAGCTCTTCCCAGTTAACTCTGGGTTTGTGGACAAAGCAGAGAGGAATTCCCTCCTGGGTCAGGACTGGAAGATGCCCTGTGTTCTTGTCCTGGTGCACTTGAACACATGCAGTGACCGCGTGTGTCTGCACAGTGTGTCCACGGAGTTCCTGAGAAATAGGGAGCTACTCCTTCATGTCGGGAAGCCACTGTTAGAAGCCTCTTGTGCTGAGCTGGGGGAGCCAGAGCCCATGCCATTGAAAGGACTTTAGAATTAGGTCACCTTGAGTGTCATTTGGCAAACCCCAGGTATAGACTAGACTCTTGGCCGTGGTGATGTGAATAAAAATTGGGGTGACTGAGCTGGAAGTGCAGCTGGAAGGGTGAGTTGTTGGTCCTTAACAATAATTCTAGGAGTTTTGTGTTGCATTAATCTGAGGCAGCCTGCTCCACATGCACATTAAATATCATACTGCCTAATATGGATTGAATTCCCCCCTCTGGAAATATTTGTTGTGATTCCTAACCCTATTCCTGTGGATATAATCCCATCTGGGCATTGGTTTCCTTTGTTATGTTAATGTTACAGTGTTAGTATAGGGCCTGTCTTAAGTCAACCCACCAGTGGCTCCACTGCAGAGATGTGGCCCTCTTCCTCCATAAAGATTACATCCTTGGAAATCCTATGGGGTATTTTTACTTTGTCCTATAGGGAGGGAATCAAATCAATGGCAGTGGGGTTAGTGTTTTTGTGGGGCTTTTATTTTATTTTATTTTTTGGAGGGGTTTTATTAACTCAATCTCTATGGAGATATAAAAGAGCAGATTGAGCAACTGGTGAACCAAGTAAGCACAGATAGGGGAAGATTGGTACCACTCCACCTGAGATCTCGAAGGAACCAAGAAACAGAAGCTGAACACAGACAAGAACCTTCCCCCAGAGCCAACAGAGAGAGAAAGCCTTCCCCTAGAGCAGGTGCCCTGGAATCAGATTTCTAGCCTCCTAAACTGTGAGAAAATAAATTTGTGTGTTAAAACCACTCCCTAGAGCCATTTCTATTATAGCAACACTACATAGGTTAGACATTTCCTAATGGGTGTCAAAAAGCTTTGCCCTTAATTACTAATCTGAAGGTTGGAAGTACGAACCCACCCAGTGGCACCTCAGAAGAAAGGCCAGGCAATATGTCTCTGTAAATATTACCACCAAGAGAACCCTATGGGTGCAGTTCTAGTCTCTAACACATGGAGTCACACTGAGCCAAAATCAACTCAACGGCAAGAACTTAATATAAAATATAATTTAGTTTTTCTTTCTAAGCAATTATTTCTTCTGATTTTTTTTTTTTCCCTAGAACACTGTATATTCTCTGACTTCTCCTGGAGAAATCAAAACAAAACATTCTCAGAGAGGAGGGTGGTACTGTGTGGTGTCAAAGTAATATCTGATATTATTTAAAGACCCAGTATTTGCCAAGTACTTTGCCAGGTGCTTCACATGCATTTCACAGAATGCACCGGCCCTAGGAGACAGGGCTTATCAAACCCACTTCACAGATGAAGAACCTGGGGCCCTGAGAGTTTGGTGATGTGGGCGAGTCCACACCTCTAGTACACGACCAGGCTGGACTAGACCGCTGGTTGGAATTTGTCTGGAGCCCACACTGTTCCGCTCCTCCGAGACAAAGACTGACTTGGTGTCTCTAAATTCACTTTTCTTCTCACTGCTCCAAAATGTATCTCAGGCAAGAAGAACAAGTAACTTTGTGCCCAAAGCACTGGGTTGGACTATACAGCCGGAGTTGTAAGAGTAAATGAGAGGTGACGATAAGGAGAAAGCCCCGGTGGAGCAGTGGTTAAGCACTCAGCCGCTAACCAAAAGGCTGGCAGTTCAAACCCATCCAGCGGCTCCACAGGACAAGGACCTGGTGATCTGCCTTCATACAGATTACAGCCCGTGGGGCAGTTCTCTCTGTCACAGGGGTCACTGTGAGTAGAAACCGACTGGACAGCCCTTAACAAGAACAACAGTAATAAGGAAAAGAAAGATAATATCTGGCGACATCTATACATGCAACGCCAGATGACCTGAGAAGATGAGGGGCTCACAAAACCATCCTGGGGAGCCCCTGCCTGGAGAAAATATATCTATTAGAGCACAAATTACATGACACCCTACATGTGGCTGATGAAAAGAAGGGATAGCTGAGGTTTTTTTTTCTCTGACAGTATAGACCACCTGTCCTGGGCTTCCTGCCTTGTGCTGCAGCTGGGACAGGCACCCATTCTTTGATTAAAAACTGCTCAGGTTTTTAATCCAAGATTCAGGAGCTAAAATAGAGACCCCCATGTAGGAAGACTGGGGAAACCAACACACTAGAGTTTAGGAGTCACCCAGAGACTGACTGGCACCTGCTCTAACTTAGTCATCTAGTGTTGCTGTAACAGAAATACCACAAGTGGATGGCTTCAACAAAGAGAAATTTATTTCTTCACAGCAAAGTAGGCTAAAAGTCCATATTCAGGATGTCAGGCCAGGGGAAGGCTTTCCTTCTCTGTCAGCCTTCTCATCAATCTTCCCCAGGACTAGGAGCTTCTCCGTGCAGGGACCCCGGGTCCAAAGGACACAATCTGCTCCCAGTATTGCTTTCGTGGTGCTATGAGGTCTCCCCTCTCTGTTTGCTTCCCCTTCCATTTTATCTCTTGAGAGGTAAAAGGTGGTGTAGGCCACACCCCAGGGAAACTCCCTCTACATTGGATCAGGGCTGTGTCCTGTTAAGGGTGTTACAATCCCACCCTAATCCTCCCTAACGTAAAATTACAATCACAAAATGGAGGGCAACCACACAATACTGGGAATCATGGCCCAGCCAAATTGATACACAGAATTTGGAGGGGACATAATTCAATTCATACCATGTGCTCTGACCTAGAAAGCCCCAGGCAGGACAGTCAGGCTGAGCATCCCATCACTTATCTTTGAGAGTTCTAAGGGACTTGAAAGCCTTGGCCTAAGAAGGGCACCTCAAGTCAGTAGATGCAGGAGTCTCCGCCTCTGATAGACATCAAGGTGATGGTCCTGACTGAGGATGATGGAAGGACCCAGCCAGAACAGTGGGGTCCCATAGAGTTCTACCCTGGCTATCAGTCCTTGCAGCTCCAGAACAGCCCTGTCTGGATGTAGCTCAGGGGACCCAAGTCAGCGGGCAGCTTGATCTGAGGGGAGCAGCCTCAGGTCAACAGAGCATGGAGTCCCATGACAAGTCAAGTGTCAAGGTGAGGACCCTGAATAAGGAATGAGGGAACACTTTACATTGGGCTGCTAATCCAAAGGGTGGATATTCCAGTCCAAGCAGAGGCACCTCAGAAGAAAGGCCTGGCAATCCAGTTCTGAAAAATCAGTCATTGGAAAGCCCATGGAGCACAGTTGTTCTTGGCACACATGGGGTTGCCATGAGTTGGCATCAATGCAACAATAACTGGTAAGGTTCTGAACTGCCTTAGTTTCTGTTAAGGGCCACATCCCCCTCTTATACCCTTCACTTCATCTATCCTTTGAGTTTCAGAGGAAGAGACGTCCAGGAACCCTTCTGGCTCCTGAAAATTCTTGGTCCTTTGAACTCATCTTTCCTTTCAGAAGTTTATCTTGCTTTGTTCATCAGCAACTTTCCCTTTGCAGTGAATATGTGAAAATATCATGAGAGGTATAAGCAGTAATAGACATGGAAACTATCCTTATAGAACAAAGAATATAATGATAAGTTAAATTTATTGGGTGTTTTCTAGATACCATCTACCATGTTAATCTTTTAGCTTACGTTAGTTCATACGCCAACCCTATTATTGACCCCATTTTACAGATGCAGAAATGGAGGTTGAGAGAACGTTATTTGCTTTAAGTCACAGTAAGTCAGAATCTTCTGGACAGTAGTGCTTTTTGTTTGTTTTGAGGGGGGGTGTCTTAAGTCCAATCACTTTTGAAATACATAGGAGGTGATTGAGCAAGCAGGTTTATCACAAGTGGGGAATGATAGTTTCCATGCCACGTGAGACCTCCAAGAAAACAAGGAAAAAAAGTTGAAGAAAGACAAGGACCTTACCCCATAGCAAACAAAGAGTTAAAGCTTTCCCCTAGAGCCGAAACCTGAATTCAGATTTCTAGGCTTCTAAACTGTGAGAAAATTCTATTTGTTAAAGCCTTCCCCTTGTGGTCTATCTGTTATAACAGCACTGGAGAACTATAACACTCCCTAATGAGTGATAAAATGCTTTGACCTTGACTACTAACATAAATGTTGGGAGTGCAAACCCACCCAATGGCACTGCAGAAGAAAGACCTGGCAATCTGTTTCCTTAAAATTGATAGCCAAGGAAACCCTATAGGGCAGTTGTACATGAGGTTGCATTTGGTTGGAATTGACTTGACGGCAAGAAGTTATTGAAAAATATTGCTTAGTTCTTCTTTCTAAGTAGTATTTCTTCTCATTTGGTTTTCTTTGTAATAGAGTGCTGCATATTCTTACAAACCCTGGAGAAACAAAATAAAAATAAAAAATTCTCAGGTGGGTGGGTGGTATTTTGTGGTGCCAGAATAATCTTAGAAATCAGTGCCATTTTTTAACGACCCAATATGTGCAGTCACTTTGCCAGGCGCTTCTCTCATGCCTTGCACACAATGCACCCGCCCTGGAAGACAGGGCTTATCAACCCCACTTCCCAGAAGAAGAACCTGGAGCTCAGAGTGTTTGGTAATGTGTTTGAGTTTCTAAGTCTAGTACATGCTAGACTAGACCCCTGGTTTGAATCCGTCTGGAGCCCACACTGTTCCACCACTTCTCCCAGCCAGAGGCTCACCCTGTGTCTCTTATTTCACTGTTCTTCTCTCTGCTACAATGTTTCTCAGGTAAGAAAATGAATAACGCTGTGCCCAGAGCATTGAGTTGGACTGTATAGCCAGAGCTATGTGAAAACTAAAATAAGTGAGACGTATGAATAAGGAAAAGGAAAAGATAATATTCAGTGACAATACAATCACTGACATATACAAGGCCAGATAACCTGAAAGATTTGAGGCTCATAAAATCATCCTGGAGAGCCCCTGCCTGTAGAAAGTAGATCTATCAGAACCAACGTTACATGAGCCTCTGTGTGTGGCTGAAGGAGAGAAGGATGAGATCAGCCTGTTTTTCTGACAGCCCACCACCTGTGTTGGGCTTCTTGTGTTTGGCTGCAGCTTCCCCATTCATGCCACTCCTCATTCTTGGACAGGGAACCAATCTCTGCAAGATTTCCAATGGGAAATTTGCTCGAGTTTGCAAGGGTGTGGCATTTCTCAGGAAGCCTTTAATCAAAGAGGAGCCAAGAAGAGGACCCCAGTGAATGAAAACAGAGAGGAATCCCAGAATTTAGGGATTACACAAAGAACTGCAGGGCTTGCTGTGAGACTAGGAGAGCCCCAGGTAGTGCCCTCACGTATTCTGGTTTCTCAGGCACCTTAGACGTTGGCCTAAGGACACCCTCTAAGTCAGTAAAGGAAGGACACTCAGCCTCTGACAGATATCTATGTAATGACCCTAAATGAAGATAATGGGCGGGCCCTTGAGAAGAGTGACATCCCCTAGTGTCCTGGAGTTGCAGTTGGCCCTGAGAGATCTTGGAAACTCCTGGCTGGATATGACTCATCCTGATGTCCAAATCAGAGGTCCCAGGTAAGTGAAGACCTTAATATAAGGGGAGCAGCCTTGGATTCAGCAGGGCGTGGGTATCAGGACTGGTCAGGTTCAAGATGAAGACTGTGAAAGGGGAAGGAGGAAACCACCCAACCTAGATGGAGGAGTTCACACAAAATGCCCCCTCTGTCAGCCCTGGGAGAGTTGTCAGGATGAGGAGTCTCCTCAGTTCTGCCTGGAGGGTATCAGGTCTTGTGGGCATACCCCAGGTCCATAGAGGGAGGAGACTCAGGCCCTCAAAGGAGCCAAGGTGAGGATCCTGAGTGTTATGAGTGGGAACCCCATCAACAGAAGGAGCAGAAGAGAGCATTGCCTCTGTTCTTAGTCCTGGGAAGCCTCTGGGAGGGCTCTCTGACAGAGGTGCCTGTCGTTTCTTCCTGAGTAGTCTCGGGGAGGGGGGAGGGTCCAGTCTAAAGGGGGGGGCCCCAGTTCTGCAGAGGGAGGAGTCTTGTCCCTAACTGGAGCTAGGTTTGGACCGTGAGTGTTTATGGGGCAACTTACTGCATAAAAAGGATCTCCCAGTATTAGTGAAACAGCCTGCAATCCTGTGAGGCCTCTGCAATCTGTGTCGTGAGGCACAACCTGACCGGTCCCTCTAGGGTCTTGGCGTGGTGAGAATCTTGTTCTGAGCCTTTAGTCAGGTCTTCATACCCGGGACTCCCAGGCTCTGACACGTATCAAGGTGGGAACCCTGCGTAAGCAGTAACGGACCACTCACTCCAGAACACTGGAGTCCGAAGGATCCTGAACTTGCTGTCAACCCTCGGGGCCCCCGGCCCCCACCGCACATGTCTTGAATCTTGGAGGCCCTCCCTACAGCCTTGTAGAGATGTGACATGTCCTGGCTTCCATCTATGAAGTGCTGGGAAGGTGCAGATTCTGGTTCGGGGGCCTGTAAGCTCTCCTCAGCAGAGGAGGGTGGAGTCTGAGGACTGATCAGGATTCAAGGTAAAAAACCTGAATGTGGACTGTGGTGAACAATTGACCCAAAAAAAGCAGAGTCCTAAGAGCACTGCCCCTGCTTTTGGCCCTCAAAGACCCCCCCCAATGGCGTTGGCCCTTGGAGGCCCCCCTGTACCCTTCGCCGGAAGAAAGTACCCTGGTTCCCACGAAGGAGAAGACTTAGACTGTAACTGCAGGCCAGGCGAGGACGCTTGGTACTAATGAGGAGCTTCCCTTTAAAACAGGGGCGCCCCATGACTGAACCACTGTGTAAGCTCTGGGAGCCCCTGGGCATGGGTAGCCTGATGTGTAGCACCCTGACTACCCTCTAGTGGGGTGAGGGCCTTAGTCTGAGCCATAAATCCCACCCCTGCCTTCAGGTGGACGCAAGTTAGTGGAGGGAGAAATACCAGGTCCTACCCAGAAGCAAGGTCAGAAGCCTGAGTGAGGATTAAAGGGATCACCAATTGAGAACTCTGAGGGCAGGTGACTCTGCCGCCCTGGCCAGGCCTAGGATTCCCAAGAGAGCCTGCAGAGGATGCGGGTCACTCTGACTTCCAACTTTGAGGTCTCAGGAGGTCTTTGGTCTGAGAGGTGTGTCCTCAGGTCAGCAGAGGGTGGAGTCACAAGAATGGTGCAGAGTCAAGGGGAAGACATTATTGAGGTACTAGGGACCAATCGTCCAAAAATGGGGAGGGCTACGCTAAACACTGCTAATGTCATGAGCCCTGGGACCTGAGGACAAATCCGAAAAGCTCAGGTGACACTTGACTCCCGCCTGGAGGGTTTCAGGGAAATGAGGGCTTATGTTCAAGCCCCAATTCAGCAGTAGAGGAATCCCAGAACTTGGTGGACATCAAGGTAAATAAAAATCCTTCAAGAGGAAAGATGAAATTAACCCCCTACCAAACAAGAAGAGAGGAGGGTGTACAATGTCCCCCCTCTCCTATTGGACCTGGGATGCCAAGGTCAGAGATATCACACTGAGGTGCCACCTCGTTTTCTCCTGAGGGTGGGTCATCTCAATGCCATGAAGTCCTTGGACTAATGGGGAGGCCTACTCACTCAGCAGAGGCAGGAGATTGTGTCCCTAAGAGGAATCAAGGTGAGTACACCAAGTTAAGATGAGATGACTCCTCCCAGAAATAAGGGGAACCATAAAGCCCCACCCCTGCTTTCAAACCTGGGGACCTGACATGTTGACATAGTGAGTTGCAGTTACTTTGTCCAGGGCATCTCAGGGAGGTGGGGGATCTGGTCACCCAGTTTGCGGACCCTGGTAGAGGACTGCGACCTGTAAGGAACCCCAGAAAGAACAGGCCCTACTGTGCTGTCATCACTGGGATACCATGCCAGGAGTGGTGGCTGAGCTATTCTATTCCTTCAGTTCCTCCTTGTGGGTTCCACAGGGATTTGAGGTGTCAAGTTCAGAGTAGCAGAGGGGAGTGGCCCTGGCACTGCCAGCAAGGGAAATGATGGCCCTAAGCATGAGCTTGGAAGAACCCCAAATAACCCAGTACAGAGTCCTTAGCATCAGCTCCTGCTGTCACCGCATTGAACCCCAAGCAGGGCTGGCAATCTACAACCTAATCCTTCCTCTAATTTCCTCTACACGGTCCTGACCAGGATAGTAGGGGCCTTGTGGGGTCCTAGAGCAGTTCCCTCCAGGAATCCTGTAAAGGCGGCCTTTGTTAAAGCCAAGGAGGCATCTCTCTGCTTCAGGGGCACACACCCTCTCCACCACTTCTGAAAAATCAGCCATTGGGAACCCTGTGGAGCACAGTTGTTTTCTGGCACACATGGGGCCTCCATGAGTAGGAATCAACTCAACAGTAACTGGTAAGGTTGTGAACTGCCTTTGTTTCTGTTAAGGGTCACATCCCGCTCTTATACCCATCACTTCATCTCTCCTTTTAGTTTCAGAGGAAGAGACAACCAGGAGCATTTCTGGCTCCTGAAATTTCTTGGTCTTATGAACTTGTCTATCCTTTCAGAAGTTTATGTTGCTTTCTTCATCAGCAGCTTTCCCTTTGCAGTAATATGCTCAAATATCATGAGATTTGTCTGGTGCATTTTTTTCACCTGTGCATAAATGGCCACACTGATTACCCTCTCTGTTGTCCAAGCCATGGGAAGTCCCAATACTGACCCTGGGCTTGCCCATAATGCTTGCTTTGCTCAGTCGGATAATAGCAAACATAACAGAAGTAGAGACTTGAAAAGCGATACCTTGTGAACAAACTCAGGCTAGCGGGCTGAATGGTGAGAGCTAAATGTTTAAAGTTTAAGAACAGGTAAAAAGAAACCTAGGAATTTAGTCTTTGCTCTCAAAGTAGGTTCTCAGTCAGTGTAGCGAATGCTAATCTCCTTTAAAAGTCTGTCTAACCACCCTTTTACTGTTAACCACATCTGTTAGAAAACCAAGTATACTTGGCTGCTGTTGGGTGGAGTGTTCTGTATATGTCTATCACTTCAAGTTGGTTGATTGTGGCATTTAGATTTTGCATGTCATTATTGGGCTCCTATCTGAATGTCCTGTCCTTCACTGAAAGTGGTGTATTGAAGTCTCCTACTATTAATGTGGAATTGTCTATCTCACTTTTCAATGCTGATAAATTTTGTTTTATATATCTTGCAGCCCTGTCATTGGGTACATAAATATTTAATACGGTTATATTCTACTGGTATATTGTCCCTTTAATCATTATATAGTGTCCTTCCTTATCCTTCGTTGTGGATTTAACTTTAAAGTGTATATTGTCAGAAATAAATATTGCCACTCCTGCTTTTTTTTTTTTATTGTTATTTGCTTGATATATTTTTTTCCATCCCTTGAGTTTTTGTTTGTGTCTCTAAGTCTAAGGTGTGTCTCTTGTAGGCAGTATATAGACGGATTGTGTTTTTTTAATCCATGCTGCCACTCTCTATCTCTTTATTGGTGCATTTAGTCCATTTATATTCAGAGTAATTACAGATTGGTATGAGTTTAGTTTTATCATTTTGTTGTCTTTTTTGTGTGTGTTGTTGACAGTTTCTTTTTCCCACTTAATTTTTTCTGCTGAGTAGTGTTTTTTTCTTTTTAGTTTATATGTTGGCTTTTCTTATTTGTTGTCGTTGATTTTTTTCCCGCTGAATCTTCTTTTTTCTTGTCTTTTATTTTGATGAGTAGCGTTGTTAGTCTCCCTTGAGGTTACCTTAATATTTACCTCTATTTTTCTAAGTTTAAACCTAACTTTTATTTCTTTATATCGCTTTGTCTTCCTCTCCATATGAAAGATCTATGACTACATTTCTTAGTCCTTCTTGATTGGTTTAATATTGTCTTCTTTTACATAATGACATTGCTGTTTCCCTGTTTTGAGTGTTCTTTTGTCTTGATTTATTTTTGTGATTTCCCCATCTGGGTTGAAATTCGGTTGCTCTGTCCTGTGTTCTGGTCTTGGGTTGATATCTGATATTATTGATTTTCTAACCAGAGAATTCTCTTTACTGTTTCTTGTAGTTTCAGTGTGAGTTTTATGAATTCCCTAAACATGTGTTTATTTGGAAATGTTCTAAGTTTGTCTTCATATGTGAGAGACAGCTTTGCCAGATATATGATTCTTGGCTGGCTCTTATTTTCCTTCAATGCTTTATATAAGTCATCCCATTGCCTTCTTGCCTGCATGGTTTCTGCCGAGTAGTCTGAGCTTATTCTTATTAACTCTCCTTTGTAGGTGTTTTTTTTTTTTTTTTTAGTAGGTGACTCTTCCTTTATCCCTAGCTGCTCTTAAAATTCTCTCTTTATCTTTCATTTTGGCAAGTTTGATTATATCTTGGTGGCTTTCTTTTAAAATCAACGTCATGTGGAGTTTGATGAGCAACTTTATAGATACCTTCTCATCATTCACAATATCAGGGAAGTTTTTTGCCAACAAATCTTCAACAATTCTCTCTGTATTCTCTGTTATCCCTCCGTGTTCTGGTACTGCAATCATTCATACATTATTTCTCTTGATAGAGTCCCACATGATTCTTAAGGTTTCTTCATTTTTTTTAATTCTTTTATCAAATTGTTCTTCAAATATATTAGTGCCAAGTGATTTATCTTTGATTTCACAAATTCTAGCCTCTACTTGCTCAGTTCTGCTCCTCTGACTTTCTATTGAGTTGTCTAGTTCTGTAATTTTATTGTTAATCTTCTGAATTTCTGATTGCTGTCTGTCTATGGATTTTTCTAGCTTATTAAACTTTTTGTTATGTTCCTGAATAATCTTTCTAATTTCTTCAGTTGCTTTATCTGTGTGTTCCTTGGCTTGTTCTGCACATTGCCTCATTTCCTTCCTGATGTCTTGAAGGGTTCTGTATATTAATCTTTTGTATTCTGCCTCTGGTAATTCCAGGAAGGCACTTTCATCTAGAAGATCCCTGGATTCGTAGTTTCGAGAGCTTATGGAGGTGATCGTGGTCTTTTTCTTTATGTGATTTGATATTGACTATTGTCTCCGAGACATCTATAAGTTATTTTATTAGTTTATTTTGTTTGCTTACTGTATCCTAACTTCTTGTTTTCTTTTGTTTTCATAGAACCACATGGGTTGCTTGAGTGAGCTACCTTGATTGTTTTCACCTTTGAAGCTCTGACGTCCTGTCCCCAGATGGCTAGAGCTGTTATCATGTATATCAGTCTAGGAGTCCATTCACTTTTCTTGTATGAATTCAGCTCAGGTGTCCAGGTAGTTAAGTGTGTGATACAGGCTCTGTCCTAGAGTCTTAGAGGGGCAGGGGTGACTGGTGTAGGGACCGGTATCTCATTGCAGCAGCAGGGCGTGCTCTGTACAAGGCAGAGGGCTGAGAATCATCTCCCAAGTGTGTCTGATGAAAGTGTGTCCCTCTTCTCTATAGAGTACAGGTGGGTGGGTTCTGCAGACAGACCATGGGTACCCAAAGTTTATGGTTGTAAGGACGAGGAGGTTCCAGTTATCCTTGGACTCCTGTCGCAGGAGGCTGGGTGACCTGAGTGGAGCCACCAGTCCTTAGGCCCCTGATGTGGGAAGGTGAGGACCATGTTTAATAGGAAAAGCAGTGTCAACCATCAACCACCCACCTCTTCACGGCACAGCCAAAACAGTTGTAGTGTGCCAACAAGGGCCTGTTCTCTGGAAATAGGCCCACACAGGTCCATGCAGGGGGGAAAGGTACTCAAAGTCCATGGACCATTTATGCCTGGACAGGAGCCGGTTCTGTCCTGAGCTCCCCAGATTAGTGGAGCTGGCAAATTATCTTTTTCCCCAACTGTGAATTTATTCCTTCTCCTTAGCCAGAAAAATGGCCCTAGGTGCTGAACAGGACCTATCTCAGGCCCGGGGTAATCGACAGCTGCTGAAGCCGGCTTGGGGGTGGGGGCGTGGTAAGATATATGGATGTATTTATGTTTTCCCCAGAGCTTCATTCTTCTTTGGTTCCCTAGGTCCGAGAAGGCTGGCTGCTTCTCCCTGCAGAAACAGCGGCCAAACGCTAGTACGAGCCTGCTGCATCCGCTTCCAGGAATGGTGCCTGATGCCTTCCGGCAATTCAGGCCTGGTAACTCCTCTCCGCTTCTGAACCGTATCTTCTTCCCCCTGCTTCTCAGTTCATTTTCTAACTTTGCCTTTGATGTTCAGGGCTCCAAACTTGTTGTAAATATAATCATTTCACTTGTTTTTTGGGTGTTTTTTGGGTCTTTTTTTGCGAGAGAGATCACCGGAAGCGTCTGACTACTCGTCCATCTTGGCAGGCCTCTCTTTACTATGATCCAAAACAAAAAGTCCTTAACCTTATTCCGCTTCCTTGCCGCTTACACTTTGCTTAATATCTTGTCCATTAGTATCTGTCCTAATGTATCAGGAAACAAATTTTATTTTATTTTTTTATTGTATGTTAGATGAAGATTTTCAGAGTAAACTAGTTTCTTATTAAACAATGAATACACATATTGTTTTGTGATATTGGTTGCCCACCCCACAACATGTCAACACTCTCCCCTTCTGAACCTTTCTTGGGAGAGTGAGTTGTTGGTCCTTCACAATAATTCTAGGAGTTTTCTGTTGCATAAAACTGAGGCAGTCTGCTCCACGCACACATTAAATATCATGCTGCCTAATATGGATTGAATTGTCCTTCCCCCCACCCCAAAAAGTTGTTGTAATTGCTAACCCAGTTCCTGTCGTTATGATACCATTTGGGAATTGCCTTTCTTTGTTGTGTTACAGGCACAGTATTAGTGTAGGGAGTGTCTTAAGTCAACCCACCAGTGGCTCCACTGCAAAGAGATGTGGCCCTCTTCCTCCATAAAGATTGCAGCCTTGGAAATTCTTTTGGGCAGTTCTACTTCATCCTTTAGGGTCAGAATCAAACCAGTGGCCATGAGTTTAGTGCTTTTGGAGGGCTTTTATTTACTTATTTTTTTTTGGCGGGGTTTATTAAGTCAATCTCTGTGAAGATATAAAAGAGCAGATTGATCAAGCAGCGAAGCAAGTAAGCACAGATAGGGGAAGATTGGTACCACGCCACCTGGGATCCACAAGGAACCAAGGAACAGAAGCTGAACAAAGACAAGAACCTTCCCCCAGAGCCAACAGAGAGAGAAAACCTTCCCCTAGAGCAGGTGCCCTGGAATCACACTTCTAGCCTCCTAAACTGTGAGAAAATAAATTTGTCTGTTAAAGCCACCCACTGGTGCCATTTTTCTTATAGCAGCGCTAGATAAGCTAGATACTACCTGATGGGTGACAGAAAGGTTTGTCTTTGACTACTAACCTGAAGGTTGGAAGTGCGAACCCACCCAGCAGCACCAAAGAAGAAAGGCAAGCAATATGTTTCTGTAAAGACTCCCACCAAGAAATCCCTACGGGTGCAGTTCTACTCTATAACATATAGAGTCGCCTTGAGCCAAGATCAACTCAACGGGAAGGACTTAATATAAAATATAATTTAGTTTTTCTTTCTAAGCAATGATTTTTTCCGATTTCTGGTTTTTTTTTTTTTTCTCTGTCCTAGAGCACTGCATATTCTCCGATATTTCCTGGAGAAAACAAAACATTCTCAGAGAGGAAGGTGGTACTGTGTTGTGTCAAAATAAAGTAATAGCTGGGATTATTTAAAGACCCAGTATTTGCCCGGTACTTTGCCAGGTGCTTTACATGCATTTCACAGAATACACCACCCCTAGAAGACAGGGCTTATCAAACCCACTTCACAGAGGAAGAACCTGGAACTCTGAGAGTTTGGCAATGTGTGTGAGTCCAGTACTCTAGTACATGACCAAGCTGGACTAGACTGCTGGTTGGAATTTGTCTGGAGCCCACACTGTTCCGCTCCTCCAAGACAAAGACTGACTTGGTGTCTCTAAATTCACTTTTGTTCTCACTGCTCCAAAATGTATCTCAGGAAAGAAAAACAATCACTTTGTGCCCAAAGCACTGGGTTGGACTATACAGCCACAGTTGTAAGAGTAAATGAGAGGTTATGATAAGGAGAAAGCCCTGTTGGAGCAGTGGTTAAGCACTCAGCCGCTAACCAAAAGGCTGGCAGTTCAAACCCATCCAGTGGCTCCACAGGACAAGGACCTGGTGATCTGCCCTCATACAGATTACAGCCCGTGGGGCAGTTCTGCTCTGTCACAGGGGTCACTGTGAGTAGGAACCGACTGGACAGCACCTAACAAGAACAACAGTAATAAGGAAAAGAAAGATAATATCTGGCGACCTTTATACATGCAATGCCAGATGACCTGAGAAGATGAGGGGCTCACAAAACCGTCCTGGGGAGCCCCTGCCTGGAGAAAATATATCTATTAGAACACAAATCACATGACACTCTACATGTGGCTGATGAAAAGAAGGGATAGCTGAGATTTTTTTTTTTCTCTGACACCATATACCACTTCTCCTGGTCCTCCTGCCTTGTGCTGCAGCTTCCTCATCTCACATGACTCCTGGGACAGGCACCCAATCTTTGATTAAAAACTGCTCAGGCTTTTAATCAAAGTTTCAGGAGCCAAAATAGAGACCCACATGCAGGTAGACTGGGGAAACCAACACACTAGAGTTTAGGAGTCACCCAGAGACTGACTGACACCTGCTCCAACTTAGTCATCTAGTGTTGCTATAATGAAATACCACAAGTGGATGACTTCAAGAAAAAAGAAATTTATTTCTTCACAGTAAAGTAGGCTAAAAGTCCAAATTGAGGGTGTCAGCTCCAGGGGAAGGCTTTCCTTCTCTGTCAGCCTTCTCATCAATCTTCCCCCACACTAGGAGTTTCCCCATGCAGTGACCCCGGGTCCAAAGGACACATTCTGCTCCCAACACTGCTTTCTTGGTGGTATGAGGTCTCCCCTCTCTGTTTGCTTTCCTTTCCTTTTTATCTCTCTTTTTTTTAAATAATTTTTACTGTGCTTTAAGTGAAAGTTTACAAATCAAGTCAGTCTGTCACACATAAGCCTATGTGCACCTTACTGCATACTCCCATTTACTCTCCCCCTACTGAGTCAACCCGCTCCCTCCCTCCAGTCTCTCCTTTCCTGACCGTTTTGCCAGTTTCTAACCCTCTCTACCCTCCCATCTCCCCTCCAGACAGGAGATGCCAACACAGTCTCAAGTGTCCACCTGATACAAGTAGCTCACTCTTCATCAGCATCTCTCTCCAACCCATTGTCCAGTCCCTTCCATGTCTGATGAGTTGTCTTCGGGAATGGTTCCTGTCCTGGGCCAACAGAAGGTTTGGGGACCCTGACCACCGGGATTCTTCTAGTCTCAGTCAGACCATTAAGTCTGGTCTTTTTATGAGAATTTGGGGTCTGCATCCCACTGTTCTCCTGCTTCCTCATGGGTTCTCTGTTGTGCTCCCTGTCAGGGAAGTCATCAGTTGTGGCCAGGCACCATCTAGTTCTTCTGGCCTCAGGATGATGTAAGTCTCTAGTTCATGTGGCCCTTTCTGTCTCTTGGGCTCATAGACATCGTGTGACCTTGGTGTTCTTCATTCTCCTTTGATCCAGGTGGGTTGAGAACAATTGATCCATCTTAGATGGCCGCTTCTTAGCTTTTAAGACCCCAGACGCCACACTTCAAAGAGGGAAGCAGAATGTTTTCATAATAGAATTTATTTTGCCAATTGACTTAGAAGTCCCTTGAAGCCATAGTCCCCAAACCCCCGCCCTTGCTCCGCTGACCTTTGAAGTATTCAGTTTATCCCAGAAACTTCTTTGCTTTTGGTCCAGTCCAGTTGAGCTGACCTTCCCTGTATTGAGTATTGTCCTTCCCTTTACCTAAAGTAGTTCCTATCTACTAACTAATCAGTAAATAACCCTCTCCCACCCTCCCTCCCCCCCTTCTCGTAACCACAAAAGAATGTGTTCTTCTCAGTTTATACTATTTCTTAAGATCTTATAATAGTGGTCTTATACAATATTTGTCCTTTTAAAAAATAAATAATTACATCTGACTAATTTCACTCAGCATAATGCCTTCCAGGTTCCTCCATGTTATGAAATGCTTCACAGATTCCTCACTGTTCTTTATCGATGCGTAGTATTCCATTGTGTGAATGTACCATAGTTTATTTAACCATTCATCTGTTGATAGACACCTTGGTTGCTTCCAGCTTTTTGCTATTGTAAACAGTGCTGCAATAAACATGGGTATGCATATATCTGTTCATGTAAAGGCTCTTATTTTTCTAGGGTATATTCCAAGGAGTGGGATTTCTGGGTTGTATGGTAGTTCTATTTCTAACTTTTTAAGAAAACGCCAGACAGATTTCCAAAGTGGTTATACCATTTTACATACCCACCAGCAGTATATAAGAGTTCCAATCTCTCCGCAGCCTCTCTAACATTTATTATTTTGTGTTTTTTGGATTAATGCCAGCCTTGTTGGAGTGACATGGAATCTCATCGTAGTTTTAATTTGTATTTCTCTAATAGCTAATGATCGAGAGCATTTTCTCATGTATCTGTTAGCTGCCTGAATATCTTCTTTTGTGAAGTGCGTGTTCGTATCCTTTGCCCACTTTTTGATTGGGTTGTTTGTCTTTTTGTGGTTGAGTTTTAACAGAATCATATACATTTTATATATCAGGCTCTGGTCGGAGATGGCATAGCTGAAAATTTCTTCCCAATTTGTAGGTGGTCTTTTTACTCTTTTGGTGAAGTCTTTAGATGAGCATAGGTGTTTGATTTTTAGGAGCTCCCAGTTATCTGGTTTCTCTTCGTCATTTTTGGTAATGTTTTGTATTCTGTTTATACCTTGTATTAGGGCTCCTAGGGTTGTCCCTATTTTTTCTTCCATGATCTTTATCGTTTTAGTCTTTATGTTTAGGTCTTTGATCCACTTGGAGTTAGTTTTTGTGCATGGTGTGAGGTATGGGTCCTGTTTCATTTTTTTGCAAATGGATATCCAGTTATGCCAGCACCATTTGTTAAAAAGACTATCTTTTCCCCAATTAACTGACACTGGGCCTTTGTCAAATATCAGCTGCACATATGTGGATGGATTTATATCTGGGTTCTCAATTCTGTTCCATTGGTCTATGTGCCTGTTGTTGTACCAGTACCAGGCTGTTTTGACTACTGTGGCTGTATAATAGTTTCTAAAATCAGGTAGAGTGAGGCCTCCCACTTTCTTCTTCTTTTTCAGTAATGCTTTACTTCCCCGGGGCTTCTTTCCCTTCCATATGAAGTTGGTGATTTGTTTCTCTAACACTTTAAAAAATGTCGTTGGAATTTGGATCGGAAGTGCATCGTATGTATAGATGGCTTTTGGTAGAATAGATATTTTTACTATGTTAAGTCTTCCTATCCATGAGCGAGGTATGTTTTTCCACTTATGTAGGTCCCTTTTAGTTTCTTGCACTAGTACTTTGTAGTTTTCTTTGTATAAGACTTTTCATCTTTGGTAAGATTTATTCATAAGTATTTTATCTTCTTGGGGGCTACTATGAATGGTATTGATTTGGTGATTTCCTCTTCGATGTTCTTTTTGTTGATGTAGAGGAATCCAAGTGATTTTTGTATGTTTATCTTGTAACCTGAGACTGTGCCGAACTCTTCTATTAGTTTCAGTAGTTTTCTGGAGGATTCCTTAGAGTTTTCTGGGTATAAGATCATGTCATCTGCAAATAGAGATAATTTGACTTCTTCCTCGCCAATCTGGATGCCCGTTATTTCTTTGTCCAGCCTAATTGCTCTGGCTAGGACCTCTAGCACAATGTTGAATAAGAGCGGTGATAAAGGGCATCCTTGTCTGGTTCTCGTTCTCAAGGGAAATGCTTTCAGGCTCTCTCCATTTAGAATGATGTTGGCTGTTGGCTTTGTATAGATGCCCTTTATTACGTTGAGGAATTTTCCTTCAATTCCAGTTTTGCTGAGAGTTTTTTATCATGAATGGGTGTTGGACTTTGTCAAATGCCTTTTCTGCATCAATTGATAAGATCATGTGGTTTTTGTCTTTTGTTTTATTTATATGGTGGATTACATTAATGGTTTTTCTAATATTAAACCAACCTTGCATACCGGGTATAAATCCGACTTGGTCATGGTGGATTATTTTTTCGATATGTTGTTGAATTCTATTGGCTAGAATTTTGTTGAGGATTTTTGCATCTATGTTCATGAGGGATATAGGTCTGTAGTTTTCTTTTTTGGGGGTGTCTTTACCTGGTTTTGGTATCAGGGATATGCTGGCTTCATGGAATGAATTAGGTAGTATTCCATCATTTTCTTTGCTTTGAAATACCTTTAGTAGTAGTGGTGTTAACTCTTCTCGGAAAGTTTGATAGAACTCTGCAGCGAAGCCATCTGGGTCGGGGCTTTTTTTTTTGTTGGGAGTTCTTTGATTACCTTTTCAATCTCTTTTTTTGTTATGGGTCTATTTAGTTGTTCTACTTCTGATTGTGTTAGTTTAGGTAGGTAGTGTTTTTCTAGGAGTTCATCCATTTCTTCTAGGTGTGCAAATTTGTTAGAGTACAATTTTTTGTAATAATCTGATATGATTCTTTTAATTTCAGTTGGGTCTGTTGTGATATGGCCCATCTCCTTTCTTATTCAGGTTATTTGTTTCCTTTCCTGTATTTCTTTTGTCAGTCTGGCCAATGGGTTATCAATTTTGTTAACTTTTTCAAAGAACTAGCTTTTGCCTTTGTTAATTCTTTTGATTGTTTTTCTATTCTCTAGTTCATTTTCTTTTTATCTCTTGAGAAAGAAAAGGTGGTGCAGGCCACAGTCCAGGAAAATTCCCTTTATATTGGATCAGGGCTGTGACCTGGGTAAGGGTGTTACAATCCCAACCAAATCCTCCTGAACATGAAATTACAATCAGAAAATGGAGGACAATCACACTATACTGTGAATCATGGACCAGCCAAATTCCTAAATGGAATTTGGGGAGGACATAATTCAATCCATACCATGCTTTCTAACCTTGAAAGCCCCAGTCTCAGCTGTCAGGCTGAGCATCCCCTCACTTATCCTTGAGAGTTCTCAGGGACCTGAGAGCCTTGGCCTAAAAAGGGCACCTCAAGTCAGTAGATGCAGAAGTCTGAGCCTCTGATAGACATCAAGGTGATGGTCTTGACTGAGGATGATGGAAGGACCGGGCCAAAACAGTGGGCTCCCATAGAGTTCCGCCCTGGATGTCAGTCCTTGCAGCTCCAGAAACTCCTATCTGAATGTAGCTCGGGGGCCCCAACTCAGCGAGGACCCTGATCTGAGGGGAGCAGCCTCAGGTCAACAGAGAATGGAGTCTCATGACAAGTCAGGTATCAAGCTGAGGACTGAATAAGGAATGAAACAACCACCTAGGACAGAAGAGAAGAAGCTCCCGAAATCTCCACCAATCCCTACACCTTCAGCCCTGAGGGACAATGACAGAATTACCAGGTTAAGGAGCCCACTTATTTCCTCCTGGAGAGAAGGGAGGACCTTGGTGTAGGGGAGACTGCCCCAGGTCTTCAGAGGCAGAAGAGCAAGAAAAACACTAACAGGAGTCAAGGTGAGACCCTGAATATAAGGAAGAGATCACCAATAGTAAGTAGAGCAGGACCTCACAGAACTCAGCCCCTGTTTTGAGGACATGGAGGCACCAGGCAGTATTCAGCCTGATGTGCCCCCTCTTTTCAGCACTAAGGGTGTCAGGGAGGGACGGCCTTGGTCCAAAGGGGGCGGCCCCATTTCTGCAGAGGCAGGAATCTTGTCCCTAACTGGAATAGGGTGTAGGAGCTGTGTACTAATGGGGCAACCTACCCCCAAAAGGGGGTCTGCCCAGAGTGCCGACCCAGCCAGCACTCCTCTGAGGCCCCAGGTAGGGGTAGCGTGAGACATTCTCTGAGCACCCCTTTAGGGTCTCCTCGAGGTGAGGTTCTTGTTCTCAGCCTGTGACGCAGGTTTGCAGGCAAGAATCCCAGGCTCTCATAGGTATCAAGATGAGGACCCTGAGTAAGCACCAAGGGACTCCACTCCACAACAGTGTAGTCTGATAGGGCCCCACCTTTGCTGTCCAGTCGAAGGTTCCCCAACAGCCTTGGCCCCTGGAGGCTCCTGAACAGCCTTGGCCGTATCTGGCATCTTTTGACAGCCTGCCTTCTGCGCCAGAAGTCCAAGAAGGTTAGTTCCTTTGTCTAAGGGGCTAGGCTTATGACCCCAGAGGGAGTAGGTCCAGGATTGGTCAGGAGTCAGGGTGAGGATGGACTTTGAGTAGGGACTGAGATGATCACCAACCCCAGAACAAAGCGTCCACCCCACCCCCTCCCTCAAGGTCCCCTCCTCTGCTCTTGGCCTTGGGAGATGCCACCAGGGCTAGCTGGCTAAGTTCAGCCTGGAAAGTCACAGGGATTTGAGGGTCAGGTCTTTGGAAGTGGGTTCCAGGTCTGCAGAGGGAGGAGTCTTGGGCTTAACGAGAGTCACGGTGAAGACTGTGAGGACAAATGAGATGCAAACAAGGAGCGCCACAAAGTCCCACCCCTAATGTTGGCCCTGGGAGGCTCCATGCAGTTTCAGCCAGACTTCTGCTTGAAAGGTCTCAGAGATATGAGGACCTAAGTCTAATGGGGGCTGCCTGATTCTGCAATGGGAGTTCACCTAGTCCTTGACAGGAGTCAGTGTAAAAATCCAATAAGAGGTCTGAGGGAACCAGGCACCCCATAACTGAGTATGCACTCTTTTCTCAGCCATGGGAAACTCTAGAATCAGTGTCAGCCTGAGGTGCCCCTTCATATCCTCCTGGAGGGGGCTAAGGAGGTATGGACCTTTGTGTAATAGAGCAGCCCCAATTCTGCAGAGGGAGGAGACCTAAAAGGAGTTACAGTGAGGACCCTGTATGAGGACTGATGGTATCACTCACCACAGAAAAGTGGAAGCGGCAGACAGTTTCCGCTTGCAGACCTTGGAGGTGTGTGTGAACCCTACTTTCTTTTTGCTGCTGTTAGGTTGGTAAGAGCCTTGATTTGAGGGGAGGGGCCTCAGATCAGCAGAGGCAGGTGTCCCAGGCCTTAACTATAGACAAAGGTGGGGCTCTCAGGCCCTACTTAGATCCAGGGTAAGGACTCTGAATGACTATTGAGCTCTCCAAGGAACCCAAGACAGAAAGGGCCCAATGGAGCAATCAGCACTCAGTGTCCCCTGACAGGGTGCTACTTCACTTAACCTTAGGTGGTCCCAGGGAGATGGGGACATTGGTTCAATGCGTCAAATTTAGAGTATCACTGAGGGAGGGGGGCAATGGTGAAGGCCCTGCCAACAGTTGACACAGTGGTCTTGAATGTAAACTGAGTGGGCCATCTACCCCAGAACAGAGGAGTTCCCACAGAGTCTAGACCAGCCAATTCCTGCTCTCAGCTCCAGTAAGCCCCAGGCAAGGCTGGCAGGATGCAGCCTCAGGCAGACTCTAATTTCTCCCCCAGGGCTCTCAGGGGACAGGCTGACCAGGAGTACAGGAGCCCTATAAGTTTCTAGGTTACTGCCTTCAAGTAAACCTGCAGCGGGTGCCTTCTTAAAGCCTAAATAGTATCTCCCTGGTTATGGTGCTAACACTGTCTCTCCTCCCTCTTCCAGGGGGCCTACTTCACCTGTTGTCCTGCTCATACTCCTCCTGCCTGTGTCCCTAACCAGTCATGCCTCGCAGTCAGAAGAGTAATCTCTGTGTTCGTGAGAAACGCCAGCAGAAACAAGGTGAGACCAGGGATCCCAGGGGTGCTCAGGCCATGGCAACAACAAAAGAAGAGTTCCCCTCCTCTTCTACTCCTCCTTTTGGGTGCACTACCCAGAGATAGCCTGGTACTAAGTCATGTAGCACTCTGCAGGAGCCTCAGAGAGTCCTATTCACCCCAACTACTCCAGGGGCTTCACGTACAAGATCTTATGCAAGTACCAAGAACAAAGATGAGAAAAGGCAAAGCTCCTCCCAGGACGAACCATCCACTTAGAGGTCCCGCAGAGACCCTCTAACCAAGGAGGTGGATACACTGGTGCAGCTTGTGTTGCAAACGTATAAACTGAAAAAGCTCGTTATTAAGGAAGACATGCTAAAGATTGTCAACAAAAAGTACAAGAGCCGCTTTCATGAGATCCTCAGGAGAGCTTCTTTCAGCACGGAGGTGGTCTTTGGCATTGACTTAAAGGAAATCGACTCTGTCAAGCCGTCCTACGCCCTTGTCAGCAAAATGGACCTCCCTAACAATGGGAGGCTGAGTCGTGGCAGGGGGTTGCCAAAAACTGGTCTCCTGATGATTCTCCTGGGCATGATCTTCATGAAGGGCAACTGCGCCAGTGAGGAGAAGACCTGGGAATTCCTGAATAAGATGAGAATTTTTGCAGGGAAGAGGCACTTCATCTTTGGGGAGCCTAGGAAACTCATCACCCAAGATTTTGTGAAGCTAAAGTACCTGGCGTACCGGCAGGTGCCCAACAGTGATCCTCCAAGCTATGAATTTCTCTGGGGTCCCAGAGCCCATGCTGAAACCAGCAAGATGAAAGTCCTGGAGTTTTTGGCCAAGATCAATGATACCGTGCCAAGTGCTCTCCCATCCTTGTATGAAGAGGCCTTGAGAGATGAGGAAGAGAGAGCCAGAGCCACAGTTCCAGACCGGGCTGATCCTACTGCTATGGCCAGTGTAGTGCGTGCTCCTGTGCCAGGTGCAGCAGCTCGTCCCAGGCCTAGTGAAGCATGAGGCAGATTCTTCACTTTGTGGTTGAAGAGGGCAGTCATTGTTCCATGTAGTGGAGGGCTGGGTCGGACAGGAGGGAACACAGTGTCTCATACCTTTCTGTTTCTGCTCTATGTAGGCCACTTAGGGATTTAACTGTATGTTCGTTCTTTATTTTTCAAATGTTAACTCTTTCGAGTGAAGGCTGTTTTTAGCATTATAATCTAAGTTCATTAATGACATGGATAAGACATTTAACAATGTTTCTCAGGTTTAAGTTAAAAGCTTTGTTATTTTTGTAAAAAAAGAGGGGGGAACCCTCCATTTTAGTGATCTGAAGCAAGGTAACATGACATTTGAACAGGCATTCTTTGAAATGTAAAGAACACAGCAGTAAAAAAAAATACAAGAAATAGAGAAAAAAGTACGATAGTCAATATTTAGCTTTTAACTCGAAGGCAATGAGATTGGTTTTTTTTTGATTAATCTCTACAAGGTCCTGTAAGATTGCTATGTGTAGGAATTGACTCGAAAGCAATGGATTTGGTTTGATTTTTGATTCTCTTTTAGTTTGCTGTTAAGTAAAATAGAAAGATGCACAACTATATTTGCTTACCAAACCAAACACAAGGCCATCTGAGTGGATTCCAACTCATAGCGACCATATAGGACAGAGTAGAACTGCCCCATAGAGTTTCCAAGGAGCGCCTGGTGGATTTGAACTGCTGACCCTTTGCTTAGCAGCCGTAGCACTTAACCACTATGCCACCAGGGTTTCCTATATTTGCTTAGATAATTTAATAATGTAGTAGAGATTAAATTAACAAATCAGGAGCCCTGGTGGCGCAGTGGTTAAAAGATCAGCTGCTAACAATAGACTGGCAGTTTGAATCCACCAGCAAGTAAAAAGAGTCAGAAGGGGCGTGGTTTGGGATGAGAGCCATCTAGTGTAAATGCCCTGAAGCAGGGCAGTTTGCAGCTTTGGGACACTTTGATCACTCAGTGGAGGTGGTGTTAAGTTAGGTTGCATGCAGTGGGGGAGTTGAGGGGATGGAGAGTGGAGTAAAATGAGCTTTCTTCAGGGGTGCGCAGAGCCAGACTAACCCATGATATATCTCAGTGCCCAGAGGCTGAGCCTGGAATGGAAACCAGCTGTTCACAGTTACCGTGGTATTATGGGTAAACCAGAGAGAAATCCCCACCAGGGACAGGACTGAAAGGCGTCCTGTGCTCTTGTCCTGGTGCACTTGAACATGTACACTGACTGGGTGTGCTACGCACATTACTTCTAGGAAGGATTTAAGAAGGAGGGTGATACTCCCTTGAGGTGAGATGTCAAGAAGCCACTGTTCTGGCACTTTGTCTTAGGCTGGGGGGACCAGAGCCCACTCCATTCAACAGACATTTGAATGAGGTTATCCTGAGTACCTCTGGGAAACTCGAAGTGAAAACTAGATTTTTGGTGGTGGTGATATCAGTGAAAACAGGTGACTTGGAAGGGCACCTGGGAGAGTAAACGGTTATCCTTGACAATGATTCCAGGAGCTTTATGTTCCATCCAGCTGGGGAAGTCTAGCCCACACCCGCATTAAATAACATATTCCCTAATGAACAATATTACCTAGTTTTCCTTCCTAAGTAGCATTTTGGCTGATTTGGTTTTCGTTTTCCTAGGGCACTGCATATTCACTGACACATCCTGGATTTAAACAAGAAAAAAATCCCAGAGAGGTGGGTGGTATCATCTGGGGTGCAAATAATCCTAGTAATAACTGCCATTCTTTAAAGACCCAGAACATGCCAGGCCCCGTACCACGTGCTTTCCATGCATGACACGCATCCCGATGGTTTTACAGGCTACAGCTTCTCAGCCTTAGTTGTCGATGGAGAACTTGCTCTTTTCTCATTTTCACACGGTGGTCAGTGACAGGGCTGCAGTAGATCCCTGGTTGGAATCCCTCTGCAGCCCAGAGTCTTCCACGACTCCAGCCTGAGGCAGATCTGTTTCTCTTAAATCACTTCACAGCTCACTATTCCAAAATGTATCTCAAGGTATAAAGAAAGAAATTGTGTGCCCAGTGTATTGGGTTGGAATACACAGCCACAGTAATAAGCATAAAAAAACAAATGAGTCAAGAAAAGAAGATAATGTATGGGGACATTATGATCACCTACATATGCAGTGTCGTCTTGGACAGCCCCTTTCCTTTAGAAAGTAAAACTTTTGGGACAGAAGTCGAAACAGATGCCAGGTCTGGCTGATGAAGTGATGGACTAGATCAGCGTGTGTTTTCTCTGGCAGCCCACCACCTGTCCTGGGCCCCTTGTCTTGTGCTGCAGCGTCCCCATCTCACATCGCTCTGGGACAGGGGCCCATTCACTGCAAGGTGTACAGTAGGGAAACTGCTCAAGAGTTTGCAGGGATGTGGCATTTCCCAGGAAGATGTTAATCTAAAAACAGGAGTCAAGATGACAGCCATAAGTGAGGACTGGGCACCCCAACATGCCAGACAGGGCTATCAGGCTGAGCAGCCCTTCGCTTATTCTTCAGACTTCTCAGGGACTTGTGAGTCTTGGCCTAAAGAGGATGACCTCAGATTAGAAGTGTGAGCAGTCCCAGCCTCTAACAGAAAGTGAGGAGAGTGAATGAGGAATGATGGAAGCACCTACCCAGTGAGGGCCATAAGATCCTGCCCTTGCTGCCAGCCCTCAGAGGCCCCAAACAGCCATGGCTAGATTAGGTTCAACCCAACCTCTACTTCAGAGGTCCTAGGAATGTGAAGACCGCAGTCAGACGCTGGCAGACTCAGGTCAGAAGACAGTGGATTTCCAGATTATGTCAGGAGTCAAGGTGAGGTCCCTGACATGTATTGGGACCATCCACAGCATATCAGTGAAGCCCCACAGAATTCCTCCCTATCGTCAGCCCTGGGAAGCCATGAAGTTCCTGAGAAATAGGGTGCTCCTCCCTTGGTGTCAGGAAGCCACTGAGAGTAATCTTTTGCATTGTGCTGGGGGAGCCAGAGGCCATGCCATTGAAAGGACTGTAGAATGAGGTTGTCCTGAGTGTCATTTGGCAAGTGAAGACTACACTTTTGGCCGTGGTGATGTGAATGAACATTGCGGTGACATACATGGAAGGGCATCTTGGAGGAGAAATTGTTGGTCCTTGACAGCACTTCTAGGGGCTAAGTGTTGCATTAAACAGTCTACCCACACCGACATGAGAGACTATACTCACTAATACGGATTGAATTTACAAACCCTGCCCCCAAAAACGGGTGTTGTAAATTCTAACCCTATACCTATGGTTATAATGCCATTTGGGAATGTGTGCTGTTATGTTAAAGAGACTGGATTGTAAGGTGTGTCTTGAGTCAACCCACAAGCAACTCTAAGGGAGAAAGATGTGGCTGTCAGCTCCTGTAAAGATTCCCAGCCTCGGAAATCCTATGGGGCGGTTCTACTCTGTCCTGTTGCATCCCTGTTAGTCAGAATCTTCTGGACAGCACTGATTTTCTTTCTTTTTTCCCCCGGGGGGTGTCTTAAGTCCAATCGCTTTTGAGATACAAAGGAGGTGATTCAGCAAGCAAGTAATCAGAAGTGGGAATGAGAGTTGCCACGCCACATGAGATCTGCAAGGAAAGAATAGAAGCTGAAGAAAGACAAGGACCTTCCTCTACAGTAATCAAAGAGTTAAAGCTTTCCCCTAGAGCCAGAACCTGAATTCAGATTTCTAGGCTCCTAAAGTGTGAGAAAATAAATCTCTATTTGTTAAAGCCATCCACTTGTGGTATTTCTGTTATAACAGCACTAGATAACTATGAGACTCTCTAATCAGTGATAAAATGCTTTGACCTTGACTACTAACATATATGTTGGCTGCGTAAATTCATCCAGTGGTACCCCCGAAGAAAGAGCTGGCAATCTCTTTCTTTAAAGTTTATAGCCAAGGAACCCTATAGGGCAGTTCTACACAGTTCTGTATTTAGGTGGAATTGACTCGATGGCAACGAGTTAATGTAAAATATTACTTCATTTTTCTTCTGAATCAGCCTTTTTTCTGATTTTGTTTTCTTTGTCCTAGAGTGCTGCATATTCTCACAGATCGTGGAGTAAACAAAACCAAAAATCCACAAGAGAAGGGTGGTATTGTGTAGTGTGAAAATAATCACGGTAACAAGTGCCATTCTTTAAAGACCAGATATGCACAGTCACTTTGCCAGGTGCTTTTCATACCTTTGAAACCCTGGTGGCATAGTGCTTAAGTGCTACGACTGCTAAACAAAGCGTTGGCAGTTTGAATCCAATAGGCACTCCTTGGAAACTCTATGGAGCAGTTCTACTCTGTCCTATAGGGTCGCTATGAATTGGAATCGACTCGATGGAACTGGGTTTGGTTTTCTGTTTGGTTTCATGCCTTGCACACAATGTACCTGCCCTAAAAGACAGGGCTTATCAATGCCACTTCACAGAAGAAGAACCCGAAGCTCAGAGAGTTTGTAATGTGTTTGCAAGTCTAGTATATGACCGAACTTGATTAGACCCCTGGTCTGAATCCTTCTGGAGCCTAGCTTGTTCCACTCCTCCCAGCCAGAGGCTTACCGTGTGTCTCTTAATTCATT
This sequence comes from Elephas maximus indicus, assembly GCF_024166365.1. NCBI lineage: Eukaryota > Metazoa > Chordata > Mammalia > Proboscidea > Elephantidae > Elephas > Elephas maximus. The sequence goes on along the minus strand of NC_064846.1, from coordinate 147,244,767 downwards.
GCTATGAGTCGGAATCAACTCGAAGGCACTGGGTTTCTGGGTTTTTTCTCTCCACTACAAAAAGTTTCTCAGGTAAGAAAATGAATAACGTTGTGCCCAGAGCATTGATTTGGAATGTATAGCCGGTGCTCTGTGAATACTAAAATAAGTGAGAGGTATGAATAAGAAAAAAAAATTTATTTTTTTATGAATGAGGAAAAGGTAACAAAATATTCAGCGATAATGTAATTATTGACGAATACAAGGCCAGATAACCTGAAAAGTTCTGGGGCTCATAAAATCATCCGAGATAGCCCCTGCCTGTAGAGAGTAGATCTATTAGAACCAAGGTTACATGCACCTCCAGGTGTGGCTGAAGGAGAGAAGGATTAGATCAGCTTGTTTTTCCGACAGCCCACCACCTGTGTTGGGCTTCCTATCTTTGGCTGCAGCTTCCCCATCTCGTGCCACTTCTCACTGTGAGACAGGGAACCAATCTCTGCAAGATTTGCAATAGCAAAATTGCTAAAGTTTGCAAGGATGTTGCATTTCTCAGGAAGCCTTTAATCAAAGAGGAGCCAAGAAGAGGACCCCAGTGAATGAAAACAGAGAAGAAAAACACACCAGAATTTATGGATTACACAAAGTAACTACAGGGCTTGCTCTCAGAGGTACAGAGCCCTAGGTAGTGCCCTCACTTATTCTTCAGATTTCTCAGGGACCTGAAACATTGGCCAAAGTACACTCTCCAAGCCAGTAAAGCGAGGACACTCAGCCTCTGATAGATAACCTAAGAGATGACTCTGAATGAAGATGTTGGGTGGCCCCCTCAATAAGAGTGTGGTCCCCAAGTGTCCTGGCCTTGCAATTTCCCCTGAGAGATCTCAGACAGTCCTGGCTGGATATGACTCATCCTGATATCCAAATCAGAGGTCCCAGGTCAGTGCAGACCTTGATATAAGGGGAGTAGCCTTTGATTGAGCAAGGCGTCGATTTCCAGGACTGCTCATTTTCAAGATGAAGACTGTGAATGAGGAAAGAGGGAACCACCCACCCCAGACAGAGGAGGGCACACAAAATCCTTCCTGCTGTTGGCCGTGGGAGTCCCAGGTCAGAATTGTCAGGATGAGGAATCCCCTCATTTCTGCCTGGAGGGTATCAGGTCTTGTGGGCATACCCCAGTTCCATAGAGGGAAGAGACTCAGACCCTCAATGGAGGCAAGGTGAAGACCCTGAGTATTATGAGTGGGAACCCCATCAACAGAAGGAGCAGAAGAGAGCATTGCCTCTGTTCTTAGTCCTGGGAAGCCTCTGGGAGAGCTCTTTGACAGAGGTGCCCATCGTTTCTTCCTGAGTGGTCTCAGGGAGGGTGGGTCTAGTCTAAAGTGGCAGCCCCAGCTCTGCAAGGGGAGGAGTCTTGTCCCTAACTGGAGTTAGGTGTGAGCCCTGAGTGTTTATGGGGCGACCTGCCCCCTAAAAATGATCTGCCAGGTGCAGTTAAATAGCCCGCAATCCTGTGAGGCCCCAGGAAAGTGTATGGTGCGGCACACCCTGATCTGTCCCTATAGGGTCTCGGTGTGGTGAGAATCTTATGAGCCTGTGAGTCAGGTCTCCATACGCGGGACTCCTCAGCCTCTAATAGGTATCAAGGTGAGGACCTTGCGTGAGCACTAAAGGACCACTCACTACAGAAAAATGGGGTCTCAAGTTTCCTGCCCTTGCTGTTGGCCCTCGGAGGCCCCCCTGCCCCTGTATTAGGGCCTTGATCCTTGGAGCCCCTCGGTACAGCCTTGTACGGATGTGACCTGTCCTGGCTTCCATCTAGGAAGCGCTGGGAAGGTGCAGCTTCTGGTTTGGGGGGCTGTGAGCTCTCCTCAGCAGAGGAGGGCAGCGTTTCAGGACTGATCACAAGTCAAGGTGAGGACCCTGAATGTGGACAGTGCTGACAAATTAATCCCAGAAAAGCGGGGTCCTAAGAACACCGACCCTACTGTTGGCCCTCGGAGTCCCCCCAACGGCCTTGGCCCTCGGAGGCCCACCATAGCCTTGGCCGGAAGTGACGGGCGGGCATGCGCCGACTTCCATCCAGGAAGTGCCGGGAAGGCGAGGCCTCTGGTCTGACCGGGTTGAGACTTTCATCATCAAGGAGGGTGCAGTTTCAGTATTGATCAGAAGTCGAGGTGAGGACCCTGAATGTGGACTAAGGGAACATCCAACCCAGAACACAGGAGATCCCACCAAGTCCCGCCCCTACCGCCAGCCTCAAGGCCACCAGGCTGACTTCTGCCTGTAAAGTCTCAGGATGGGCGGGCCTTGGTCCAAGGAAGCACGCTAGTTCCGTTGAGGGAGGAGACCTAGACCCTAACTGCAGGCCAGGCGAGGACCGTTAGTGCTAATGAGGAGGGTTCCCTTCAAAACAGGGGCGGCCCACAGCTAAAACTTGCTGTCAGCTCTGGGAGCCCCCGGGCAGAGGTAGACGGATGTGTAGCACCCTGACTACCCTCTAGAGAGGTGAGGGCCTTGGTCTGAGCCATAAATGCCACCCCTACTTTCAGGTGGACTCAATTGGTAGAGGGAGAAATACCAGGTCCTACCCGGAAGCAAGGTCATAATCCTGAGCGAGGAATGAGGGGGTCACCAGTTGAGAACTCTCGGGGCAGGTGACCCTGCCACGCTGGCGAGCCCTAAGATTCCCGAAACACCCAGCAAATGATATGTGTCATTCTGACTTCCAACTCTGAGGTCTCAGGAAGGTGTTTCCTTTGGTCTGAGTGGCATAGTCTTAGGTCAACAGAGGGTGGGTCACAAGAATGGTGCAGAGTCAAGGGGAAGACATGATTGAGATACTAGGGGCCAATCGACCAAAAATGGGGAGGGCTACACTGAATCCTGCTAATGCCATGTGCCCTGGGAACCCAGGACAAATCCTACAAGCTCAGGTGACCCTTGACTCTTGCCTGGAAGGTCTAAGGGAAATGAGGGCCTATGTTCAAGCCCCAATTCACCAGAGAGAGGAATCCCAGGACCTGGTGGAAGTCAAGGTAAAAATCCTTCAAAAAGAAAGATGGACCATACACTCAGGATTTCTCCAGTCTCTGTCGGACACTAAATCTCACCATTTTTTTGTGTGTGTGAGCTAGAATTTTGTTCTACATTTTTCTCCATCTCTGTCCAGGATCCTCTACTGTGACCCCTGTCAGAGCAGTCAGTGGTGGTACCCGGGCTCCATCTAGTTGTGCTTGACCCTTAGTCTAGGCGAGGACCCTTACTGCTAACGAAGATGCTTCCCCTTAAAAGAGGGGCTGCCCACAGCTCACCCTTGATGTCAGCTCTGGGAGCCCCCAGGCAGTGGTAGCCAGATGTTTAGCACCCCGACTTCCCTCTAGGGAGGTGAGGGCCTTAGCCTGAGCCATCAATCCTAGCCCTGCTTTCGGGCGGACTCAAGTTAGTAGAGGGAGAGTCCCTACAGAGGAACAAGTTCAGAAGCCTGAGTGAGGCTTGAAAAGGGGTCACCAACTGAGAACACTGGGGTCACGTAACCCCCACCGCCCTGACCAGCCCTGGGATTCCCAAAACAGCCTGCAAAGGATATGGCTCACTCACTGTGAGGTCTCAGGAAGGTGTGGTCTTTGGTCTGAGGGATGTGGCCTCATGACAGCAGAGAGTGGGGTTCCAGGAATGGTACAGAGTTAAAAGAAGATATGATTGAGGTACTGGGACCACTCAACGCAAAATGGGGAGGACTGCAGTGGGCTCTGCTAATGCCAGTAGCCCTGGAAGCCCAGGACAAATCTGGCAAGTTCAGGGGACTCTGGACTTCTGCCTGGAGTGTCTGAGGGAGCTGAGCACCTAGGTTTAAGCCCCAATTCAGGAGATAGAGGGATCTGAGATACTGGTGGCAGTCAAGATAAAAACCCCTTAGAAGGCAATAGGGAATTAACCCCGCTTCACCCCTCCCCCAAGAAGAGAGGAGGATGCAGAAAAGCCTCCTACTGCTGTTGGCCCAGGGGAGCCACGGTCAGAGGTGTCAGGTTGAGGCATCCCCTGGTTTGTTCCTACGGAGAGATGGTCTCTGGGACATGAAGTCTTGGACTAATGGAGAGGCTTATTCAGGAGAAAAAATCCTGGTTGCATAATGGTTAAGTACTATGGCTGCTAACCAAAAGATGAGTGGTTCAAATCCACCGGGCACTTCTTGGAAACTCCATGGAGTAGTTCTTCTCTGTACTATAGGGTCACGTTGGCTGGGAATCGACCTGACAGTAAGGGGTACCAACGTGGTGTTCTGCAGAGGCAGGAGACGTGGTCTCTAATAGGAGTCAAGGTGAGGATACTGAGTTCTGATGAGGTGACTCCTCCCAGAAAAAAGGGGGAAAACATAGAGCCCCAACACTACGTTCAGACCTGGAGGAACTGGGTATGGTGACTTAGTGAGTTGTACTCACTAACTCTCAGGGCATTTTGGGGAGGTGAGGGCCCTGGTAAAAGGGGGTAACCATGGTGAGAACCCTGGTGGAGGACTGAGGCCTCCAGGGAACCCCAGACAGAATGGGCCCCAGTGTGCTGTCATCACTGAGACACCGTGCCAAGAGTGGTGGCTGATCTGTTCCTTCAGTTTCTGCTTGTGGGTCTCAGAGGGAGCTGAGTTTTCGGAGTCAGATTAGTAGAGGGGTGGTGCCCTAGCCCTGCCGGCAGTTGATATTATGGACCTACAAATGAAAATAGAAGAATCCCCAATAACCCAGTACAAAGATTCCCTAGTGTCAGCCCCTGCTATCACCCCAGTAAGCCCCAAGCAGGGCTGACAATTTACAACCTAGTTCTTTAATTTTCTCTACAGGATCCTGACCGGGACAACCGGAGCTTTGTGAGGTTCTAGAGCTGTGTCCTCAAAAATCCTGCAGAGGCGTCGGTTGTGAAAGTCAAGGAGGCATCTCTCTGCTACAGGGGCGCACATCCTCTTAGTCTTCATCCTTCTGTGGGCCTGCATCGCCTGCCCTCTTTCCCCATTCCTGCCTACTGTCCTCGAGCAGAGTCATCATGCCTCGTGGTCATAAGAGTAAGCTCCGCGCCCGCGAGAAACGTCGCCAGGCCCAAGGTGACATCCACAGTGTCCAGGGTGCTCAGGCCACTGCAGCAGAGGAGGAAGGGTACCCGTCCTCTTCTGCTCCTCCTTTTGGGGGGCCTCCGCAGAGCTCCCCTGCTTCTCGCACTCCCCAGGGGTCTCAGAGAGCGCCATCCACCACCACTGCTACTGTAGGTGCTTCAGGCAGAAGAGCTCCTAGAGGGGCCAATGGCCAAGATGAGGAACCTCCAAGCTCCTCTTCTACCCCATACCCCAATGAGAGGTCACGTAGAGACCCCCTAACCAGGAGGGTGACCATGTTGCTGCAGTTCCTGCTGTCCAAGTATGAAATGCAAGAGCACATTACCAAGGGAAAAATGTTGAAGATCATAAACAAAAGGTACAAGGAGCACTTCCCTGAGATCCTGAAGAGAGCCTCTAAGTGCATAGAGCTGGTCTTTGGCCTTGACGTGAAGGAAGCCGATTCCAAAGGTCAATCGTATACCATTGTCAGCAAGTTAGAGATCACCGAGGAGGAGAAACTGAGTGGTGGCAGGGGGATTCCTAAGACCGGGATTCTGATGCCTCTCCTGTCCATGATCTACAAGAATGGCAACCGGGCCACCGAGGAGAAGATGTGGGAATTCCTGAATGTGTTTGGGATGTACGATGGGAAGACGCACTTCATCTTTGGGGAGCCCCGGAAGCTCATCACCAAAGATTTGGTGCAGGCAAAGTACCTGGAATACCGGCAGGTGCCCAACAGTGATCCTCCACGCTACGAATTCCTGTGGGGTCCCGAAGCCCAAGCTGAAGCCAGCAAGACAAAAGTCCTGGAGTTTTTGGCCAAGGTCAAGGATACCAATTCCAGTGCCTTACAAGCCCTATATAAAGAAACTTGGGGAGATGAGGAAGAGACAGCTACAGGCAGAGAATGGGCCGGGGCTTGTCCTCATGCCAGGGCCAGGGCTAGTGTCAGGGAGAGTCTAGCTGGTCCTCCCATCCCTGGTGAACTCTGATGCAGGTCCTTCACTTTGTTGTTGAAAATGGCTGGTTAACTTTCTAAGAAATAGAGGCAACATGGGGCTGAAGGGAGTACATGTATGTCTTCTTATATTCCTGTTATAGTTGAGTGACTTGTAGATTTAGCTCGTTTTTTGAATTTTTCAAATGTTGTTCTTTTTAATTGAAGGATTGTTAAGATTCAGAATCTAAATTCATCTCATGTATTTATTGTCATTTTTCAGATTTCAGGGTAAGAGTTTTGTATTGTGTAAAACCAATTGAAAATCCTTGAAATGTTTCTTATGAATTCAGAGCTAGTTAACGTGGTATTGGAATAGGAATGTTCTTGGAAATATTAAAGATATCCACAAGAGTTAGTTCGGATAACAAGGTAGAGGCGGAAAACCATAAAATTTGGTCAATTCTTGGTTTCTCTTATTCCATTTGGTAAAAGTAGAACATTCATGTGCTTGGATTTGTTTAGCTTATTAAGCATGTGGGAGAAAATAAATTGTGATGATTTGATCTCTTGTTCCCTGGCTCTTATTTTCCCCAAACAGTAATTGAGCATCTGCCCTTTGGAAGCTTCATGCTAGTACTGGGGCCCTTTAAGTAAAGGTGTGGCAGCCCGTGTATAGATTTTAGAGTCTAACAGCAGCTATGAAATAAGGAGGAGGTTGAGATACTCTCTAAGACCTCATGACTAGTAGAAAAGGAGTGAGCACTTCAGGGTTCCCTCTAGTGTAAATGTCCTGAGGGAGGGCATTTTGGGGCCTTGGGATACTTTGATCTCTCAGTGTGTGCTGGGGGAATTTTAAGTTAGGAACATAGGGTAAGGAAGGGTAGGTGGCGAGAAGAGCAGGTAGGGGTGAGGCTGGGGGGCGGGGCAAGTCCAGATGAGGCTGTGGGATCGGTTCACAGTATCAGACACTCCCATTTTGTCTCAGCGTAGAATGGCTGCACCTGGAATGGCAACCAGCTCTTCACACTGCCTCTGGAATTGGGGGTAAACCAGAGAGAAATGCCTCCTGGAGCACTCCGGAAGGTGTCCTGTGTTCTTGTCCAGTGCTCTTGAACGCAAATGCTGACTGTGTGTGTTATGCACATCATTTCCAGGGTTTCTGAGAAATAGGGAGATACTCCATGTAAGGAAGCCAGTCAGTAGCTTTTTGTCTTTGGTTGGGGGATCCAGAGGCCATGCCATTGAAAAAAGGACAGTAGAATGAGGTTGTCTTGAGTGTCATTTGGAAAACAGCAAGTGAAGACTGGACTTCTGGCCATGTTGATGAAAATTGGGGTGGCTTAGATGGAAGGGCAGTTGGGAGGGAAAATTGTCCTTCATAGCACTTCTAGGAGCTTTGTGTTGCATTAAACTGGCACAGTCTACCCACATGTATATTAAAAAATATACTCCCTAGCATGGATTGAATTTATGCACCGTGTCCCACAAAAACAGGTCCTGTCCATAATGACACAGTACCATGGTTATAATGCTATTTGGGAATATGTGTTTTTATGTAAAGAGGGGATTGTAAGGCCTGTCTTGAGACAACCTAACACCTTCTCAAGAGGAAAAAGATGTTGCACGCAGCTCCCGTAAGAATTGATAGCCTTGGAAACTCTATAGGGCAATTCTATTGTGTCCTGTTGCATCCCTGTGAGTCAGAATCTTCTGGACAGCAGTGTTTTGTTTTGTTTTGTTTTTTGTCCGAGGATTGTCTTAAGTCCAGTCTCTTCTGAGAGATAAAGGAGGTGATTCAGCAAGCAAGGAATCACAAGTGAGGAATGATAGTTGCTATGCTAGGTGAGATCTCCAAGGAAAGATGAAACAGAAGCTGAAGAAAGACAAGGACCTTCGTCCACAACAAACAAAGAGTTAAAGTTATCCCCTAGAACCAGCACCTGAATTTAGATTTCTAGCCTCCTAAATTGTGAGAAAATAATTTTCTATTTGCTGAAGCCTCCCATTTGTGGTATTTCGGTTATAACCGCTAGATAACTACGACACACTCTAATGAGTGATAAAATGCTTTGACCTTGAGTACTAACATAAATGTTGGCAGTGTAAACCCATCCAGTGGCACTGCAGAAGAAAGACCTGGCAATCTGTTTCTTTAAAATTTATAGCCGAGGAAACCCTATATGGCGGTTCTACATGGGGTTGGTTTTAGTTGGAATTGACTCAAGGACAAGGAGGTATTGTAAAATATTACTTAGTTTTTCTTTCTAAGTAGTATTTCTTCTCATTTGGTTGTCTTTGTCCTAGAGCACTGCGTATTCTTACAAAACCTGGAGAAAACAAAACAAAAAATTCTCAGATGGCTGTTGGTATTGTGTGGTTTCAAAATAATCATAGTAATAAGTGCCATTCTTTAAAGACCCGCTATGCACAATCACTTTGCCAGGTGCTTCTCATGCCTTGCGCACAATGCACCAGCCCTAGAAGCCAGGGCTTATCAATCCCACTTCACAGAAGAAGAACCCGGAGCTCAGAGTGTTTGGTAATGTGTTTGAGTTTGCAAGTCTAGTACATGAGCGAGCTAGATTAGACCCCTGGTGTGAATCCGTCTGGAACTCACACTGTTCGACCACTCCTACCAGCCAGAGGCTCACCCCGTGTCTCTTAATTCACTATTCTCTTCAGTACAAAATGTTTCTCAGGTAAGAAAATGAATACTGCTGTGCCCAGAGCATTGAGTTGGACTGTATAGCCAGAGCTATGTGAATACTAAAATAAATGAGATGTGTGAATAAGGAAAAGGAAAAGACAATATTCAATGACAATACAATCATTGACATATAGAAGGCTAGATAACCTGAAAAGATTCGGGGCTCATAAACTCATCCTGGAGAGCCCCTGCCTGTAGAAAGCAGATCTATCAGAACCAATGTTACATGAGCCTCTGTGTGTGGCTGAAGGAGAGAAGGATGAGATCAGCCTGGTTTTCTGACAGTCCACCACCTGTGTTGGGCTTCTCGTCTTTGGCTGCAGCTTCCTCATTTATGCCACTCCTCACTCTTGGGCAGGGAACCAATCGCTGCAAGATTTCCAACAGCAAATTTGCTCAAGTTTGCAAGGATGTTGCATTTCTCAGGAAGCCTTTAATCAAAGAGGAGCCAGGAAGAAGATCCCAGTGGATGAGAACACAGAGGAAAAACACACCAGAATTTAGGGATCACACAAAGAACCACAGGGCTTGCTCTGAGACCTAGAGAGCCCCAGGTAGTGCCCTCACTTGTTTTTCAGGTTTCTCAGGGACCTGAGACAGTGGCCTAAGGACACCCTCCAAGTCAGTAAAGCAAGGACACTCAGCCTCTGATAGATATCTAAGTGATGACCCTGAATGAAGATGATGGGCGGCCCCTCAAGAAGAGTGACGTCCCCTAGCGTCTGGCCTTGCAGTTGGCCCTGAGAGATTTCAGACAGTCCTGGCTGGACATGCCTTATCCTGACTTCCAAATCAGTGGTCCCAGGTCAGTGAAGACCTTGATATGAGGGGAGCAACCTGGGATTCAGCAGGGAGTGGATTTCCAGGGCAGGTCAGGTTCAAGATGAAGACTGTGAACGAGGAAGGAGGGAACCACCCACCCCAGACAGAGGAGGCCACACAAAATGCCCCCTGCTGTCGGCCCTGGGAGTCCCAGGGCAGAGATGTTAGGATGAGGAGTCCCCTCATTTCTGCCTGGAGGGTACCAGGTCTTGTGGGCATACCCCAGGTCCATAGAGGGAGGAGACTCAGACCCTCAAAGGAGGCAAGGTGAGGATCCAGAGTGTTATGAGTGGGAACCCTATCAACAGAAGGAGTAGAAGGGAGCATTGCCTCTGTTCTTAGTCCTGGGAAGCCTCTGAGAGAGTTCTCTAACAGAGGTGCCCATCGTTTCTTCCTGAATGGTCTCAGGGTAGAAAGGTTTGGTCTAAAGGGGCGGCCCCACTTCTGCAGAGGGAGGAGTTTTGTACCTAATTGTAGTTAAGTGTGGACCCTGAGTGTTTATGAGGCATCCTACTGCCTAAAAATGATCTTCCAGGAGAAGTGAAACAGCCTGCACTCCTGTGAGGCCCCACGCAAGTGTATGGTGTGGCAAACCCTTATCTGCCCCTCTAGGGTCTCAGCTTGATGTGACTCTTCTTCTGAGCCTGTGAGTCAGGTCTTCATACACGGGACTCCCAGGCTCTGATAGGTATTAAGGCGAGAGCCCAGTGTGAGCACTAAGGGACTTCTCACTCCAGAACACTGGAGTCCCAAGAATCCTGCCCTTGCGGTCGGCCCTCGGGGTCCCCGGCCCCTACCACGAATGTCTTTAATCTTGGAGACCCTCCCTACAGCCTTCTACAGATGTGACATGTCCTGGCTTCCATCTAAGAAGTGCTGGGAAGGTGCAGCTTCTGGTTTGGGGGGCTGTGAGCTCTCCTCAGCCGAAGAGAGTGGAGTCTCAGGACTGATCAGGGGTAAAGGTGAGGACCCTGAATGTGGACTGTGGTGAGCAATTAACCAGGGAAAAGCGGAGTCCTAAGAGCGCCACCCCTGCTGTTGGCCCTCGGAGTCCCCCCTCTAAGGACCTTGGCCCTCGAAACCCCCCCCCCCGTCCCCGCCAATAGCCTTGGCCGGAAGTGACGGGCGGGCATGCGCCGACTTCCATCCAGGAAGTGCCGGGAAGGCGACGCCTCTGGTCTGACCGTGTTGAGACTTTCATCATTGGAGGAGGGTGGAGTTTCGGGACTGGTCAGGAGTCCAGGTGAGGAACCTGAATGTGGACTAAGGGGACACCTAACGCAGAACAGAGGAGGTCCCACAAAGTCCCGCCCCTACCGCCAGCCTCAAGACCACCAGGCTGACTTCTGCCTGTAAAGTCTAAGGATGGGCAGGCCTTGGTCCAAGAAAGCACCCGAGTTCCGATGAGGGAGGAGACCTAGACCCGAACTGCAGACGAGGCGAGGACCCTTAGTGCGAATTAGGAGGCTTCCCCTTAAAAGAGGGGCTGCCCGCATCCCATCCTTGGTCTCAGCTCTGAGAGCCTCCAGGCAGGGGTAGCCAGATGTGAAACACCCTGACTCCCCTCTAAGGAGGTGAGGGCCTTGGTCTGAGCCACCAATCCCACCGCTGCTTTCAAGTGGACTCAAATTAGTAGATGGAGAAATACCAGTTCCTACCTGGAAGCAAGGTCATAAGCCTGAGTGAGCAATGAAGGGGTCACCAAATTGAGAAATCTGCGGTCAGGTGACCCCTGCCACCCTAGCCAGCCCTAGGATTCCCAAAACAGCCTTCAAAGGATGTGGCTCACTCTGACTTCTAACTGTCCATGTCTCAGGAAGGTGTGGTTTTTGGTCTGAGAGCTGTGGCCTCAGGTCAGCAGAGGATAGGGTCCCGCGAATGGTGCAGAGTCAAGGGAAAGACATGATTGAAGTACTAGGGATCACTCGACCCAAGATGGGGATGGCTATACTGAACCCTGCTAATGCCATGAGCCCTGGGAGCCTAGGACAAATCTGACGAGCTCAGGTGACCCTTGACTTCTGCCTGGAGGGTCTAAGGGAAATGAGGACCTAAGATTAAGCCCCAATTGAGCAGAGAGAGGAATCCCAGGACCTGGTGGATGTCAAGGTAAAAATCCTTCAAGAAGAAAGATGGAATTAACTCCCACCAAACAAGAAGAGAGGAGGCTGTACAACGTCCCCCCTCTACTTTTGGACCTGGGAAGCCAAGGTCAGAGATATCACACTGAGGTGCCCCCTTCTTTTCTCCTGAGGGTGGGCCATCTCAATGCCATGAAGTCCTTGGGCTAATGGGGAGGCCTACTCAGCAGAGGCAGGAGACTGGGTCCCTAAGAGAAATCAAGGTGAGGACACCGAATTATTATGAGGTGACTCCTCTCTGTAGTAAGGGGGAACCATAAAGCCCCACCCCTGCTTTGAAACCTGGGGACCTGGCATGCTGACTTAGTGAGTTGCAGTTACTTTTTCCAGGGCATGTCAGGGAGTTGAGGGATCTGGTCAAAGTGGGCACCCCAGGTGAGGACCCTTGTGGAAGGGTGAGCCCTCCAAGGAACTCGAGACAGAACGAGCCCCACTGTGCTGTCATCACTGAGACACCCTGCCAGGAGTGGTGGCTGAACTACTCCTTCAGTTCCTCCCTGTGGGTCCCAGAGGAATTTGAGGTATCAAGTTCAGTGTAGCAGAGGGGAGTGGCCCTGGCCCTGCCAGCAGTCGATATGATGACCCTGACATGAACTGAGCAAAACTCCAACTAACCCAGTGCAGAGTCCTTAGAGCCAGCCCCTACTGTCACCCCAGGAAGACCCAAGCAGGACTGGCAATGTATAACCTAATCCTTCCTCTGATTTGCTCTACAGGGTCCTGACCAGGACAGTAGGGGCCTTGTGGGGTCCTAGAGCAGTGCCCTCCAAGAATCCTGTAAAGGCGGCCTTTGTTAAAGCCAAGGAGGTATCTCTGCTGCAGGGGTGTGCACCCTCTCCACCACTTCTGAAAAATCAGCCATTGGAAACCCTGTGGAGCACAGTTGTTCTCTGACACACATGGGGTCTCCATGAGTTGGAATCAATGCAACAGAAACTGGTAAGTTTGAGAACTGCCGTAGTTTCTCTTAGCAGCCACATCTCCACTTTACACCCATCACTTCATCTCTCCTTTTAGTTTCAGAGAAAGAGACGTCCAGGAACCCTTCTGGCTCCTGAAATATCTTGGTCCTATGAACTCGTCTTTGTTTCAGAAGTTTATGTTGCTTTCTTCATTAGCAACTTTCCCTTTGCAGTAAATATGCTCAAATATCATGAGATCTATTTGGTGCATTTTTTTCATCTGTGCATAAATGGCCACACTGATTACCCTCCCTATTTTCCAAGCCATGGGAAGTCCCTTCCAATACTTACCCTGGGATTGGCCATAGTGCTTGCTTTCTTTGATGGGATAATAACAAACATGACACAGAGAGTTAAAAAGGGATACCTTGTGACCACTACCATATGAACAAACGCAGGCTAGCCTGCTGCATGGTGAGAGCTAAATGGCCTAGATACCTCCTTTGCCCTTTCCAACAGAAAGACAGGCAGCCAGGCAAGAGACATGTGAATGAGGCCATGGACCACCTGACCACAAACTCAGGAGTGAACTCAAACAACACTACATGGTGCAGAGATGTGCCATCCCAACTGAAACCACAGACTCATGAACATATAAAAGGGTATTGTTTTTATCCACTAAATTTTGGCATGGTTTGTTATATGACATAAATCTTCTCTTAATTATATCACCTTTCCATCTATGGCTTTAATTTTTTTTTCTATTCATTGCCAAATCGTATATTTCCTATCAAATACTCACTTAATGAACACATAATTCTACAAGCATAGTATGTGATAGGGACTGTGCTAACCAATAATGTATAGAATAGGAAGCAATAACAGACAGGGAACTATCTTTATGGAACAAAGAAAATGATGAAAGCTAAAATTTACTGTTTTCTATGTACCATCTACCGTGTTAATCTGTTAGCATACATTAGTTCATACACAAATTTTATTATTGACCTCATTTTACAGATACAGAAATGGAGGTTGAGAGAATGATATTTGCTTTAAGTCACAGTGAAGGAATTCTGATCTTTCTCCAGCACTTGTGCTCTGAACCGTTTCACTTTAAGAACAGATATACAGAAACCTAGGAATTGAGTCTTAGCTCAATTAGACAGTAGCTTCTGAGTCAATGAAGAGAATGCGAGTCTGCTTTCATTATCTTTAAGGCTCTATTTTCCCTTTTACCAAGATTCAAAGTAAAAAGTCTTTAACCGAGTCCAGTGCCTTTGCACTTACACTTTGCTTCGTATCTTGTTCGTTAGTATCTGTCCGCCACTATGGGGAAACTCAATTCTTTTTTTTTTTAATTGTACTTTAGATGAAGGTTTACAGTGCAAACCAGTTTCTTATTAAACAATTAATACATATATTGTTTTCTGACATTGGTTGCCAACCCCACGGTATATTAACACTTTCCCCTTCTCGACTTTGGTTTCCCTATTACCAGCTTTCCTGTCCTCTCCTTCCTTCTCGTCCTTGCCACTGGGCCGGTGTGCCCATTTAGATTTGTTTTGTATTATGGGCCTGCCTAATCTTTGGCGTTTGCATCGAGGACCTCGGTATGGCTGACAACTGCGTGGCCCACTCCCCTTTGGACACCCTTAATGAAGCTACTCTCACCTATGAAGATGTGACTTTAGCACTGAGCTGTAAGGGTGTCTAGGTGCCATACTCTCGGGGTTTCTCCAGCCTCCATCAGACACTAAGTCTGTTTTGTTTTTTTTTAATCGACAGTTAGAATTTTGTTCTACATTTTTCTCCATTTCTGTCCAGGACCCTCTATTGTGATCCCTGTCAGAGCACTCTGTGGTGGTAGCCAGGCTCCATCTAGTTGTGCTGGACTCAGTTGATAGAGGCTGTGGTACCTGTGGTCGATTAGTACTTTGGACTAATCTTTCCCTTGTGTCTTTGGTTTTCTTCATTTTCCCTTGCTCCAGTTGGGTTGGGAGCAGTGGAGTATCTTAGCTGGCCACTCACAATTTTTAAGACCCCAGATGCTACTCAGTGTATTAGAATGTAGAATATTATCTTTATAAAGTATGTTATGCCAACTGAGCTAGATGTTCCCCAATACCATGGCCCCATAATCCTCAGCCCAGTAATTTAGTCCCTCATAGACTTCAGATGTGTCTGTGGAGCTTTCACGACCTCGAAACCAAACGAGTGTTCTTGTCCACTCCTATTAGCCAATCCCAATAAGATGGACCCCACACCACCAGTTGCAAGGGAAACAGAAAGTGGAAATTTATTGTCTGCACAGACGAGAAATGCAGAGTGTAGCAACCATAAGGCAAGGTGCTTGCTGTCTGAGGGTCTTGGGGAATTTATTTCCAGTGGCGTCTGTGTGTTGGAGTTAGTGTCCTGAATTCTCCGCCCTTAGCCCTCCCATGTCCACATTTGGAGCCCCGGATGTTGAATCATGTCAGTGATGTTCAGGTCCAAGCAGAGATTGACACGGCTCTTCAGGTCCTGCACATGCACCAAAATCGTGGTTTTGCGCATGTACAGGATTATGCCGCCAAATTCAAACTGTCGTTAGGGCCGCAGCGTGGTCCGGCCAAACTGCAGTTAGAAGCTGTGGCTTGGCGGGCTGCGAGGAGGGGGTGGGGAACCACGTTGGAGTGTGGGGATGTCTTGGCAAAGGCTTCAATCCCCCCTTTAACAGGTTCCTCTTAATCTTATAAGGGGTTTAGGGCTGAAGGTCTCATCTTCTGTAGCTTCTTTCTGCTGGATAGGGGCACTGGCATAGAACAGGGCTCTAGCTGGAACCTGCTCGGGGGAGATGGGGTGATACCCCATCATAGTGCCAAAATATTGGTTCGTGCATGCACAGGATTCTGATCCAAATTCAAACTGTGTAGGGTCACAGCGTGGTCCAGCCAAACTGCAGTTAGAAGCTGTGGCTTGGAGGGCTGCGGGGGGTGGGGGGACCGCGGTGGAGTGGAGGGATGTCTCGATAGAGGCTTCAATCCCCCATCTAATGGGTTCCTTTTAATCGTATAAGGGGCTTAGGGCTGAAGGCCTCATCTTCTGTAGCTTCTTTCTGCTGCCTAGGGATGCTGGAACCTACTCAGGGGAGATGGGGTGATATCCCTGTGGTAGCATCATTTGCAGGTGGAACTTTTGAAGCCTGGAAGACACAAGCTTTACTAAAAGGTTAAACAAACAAGGCCTGAATACAAGTAGCAAGGCGACCATGGCCAGGGATCTTAGAAGGGGAAGACACCGTGTAAAGTTCGGGATTACCACCCTTATGATATCTCAGATAGTTTGTGAAATTGGTCCCTGGTTGAACTTGTGTAGCCATTTATTTTGGAGGGACTCAAGTCCTCAAAAAGGGGCCAGGAGCCCTATTACTGCACCTGCCCCGGTTAAGATTAAACCGAGTGCCCTCCTTAGTGTACAACCTGAGGCTCACCTGGAGGCCCAGTACATGCAGACACTGGTGCCTGAGAGAAACGAAAGTCCTAGGGAACAGTGACCGGTGGTTGTGACAGGGCTGATGTAAGAAGCTGTCCATCCACAGCCAGGACAATGACAAGCCGGGCTGCGGTCACCCAGGCAACAGCCAGACCCACACACACAGACACATTCACCAGGGGCACACAAAGATTCAGCGATGGCACAGCCGCCGAGGGTGGCAGCAGCTCATTCCAGCCAACTGCAGCTCCACAAGCTCTGTGCCAGAGGAGCTCAAAGACCAGGTTGGCACACTAAGCTCTCGGGGCTTTGGTATTTTTTTCTTGTGGCATTGTAAATGAGTGTGTCTGGGGTGTAGGCCCCATGTGGTTGGGCAAGCAAAAGTCAAGGAGCAAATAAGAAGTTCTTAGGAAATTCCTGATTCTCTTCTCTCATTAGGTATCTCCATGTAACACACTTGGTTGGTCAGATTAGTGTGGAGATAAGTTGTCTCATTCCAGTTGCCTGGGGTTTTAGCAGTGGAGTCAGTGAGACCCTGGATAGTCTGTTGGACAAAGTCCCTATTGTAATTAACGGAAGATGGGCCTCAGGGAGACCCATCGCATGGGGAATCTAGTGGTGTTGTTAGTAGGTGGGGGCACCTGGGCAGGGACCGCCTCTACATTGTCTTTAGTTCTGGTAGCGGGGGTTGAAGTGAAGCCAGTGATCTTTTAAGTGGATAGCGTTTGAGGTGTTTCTGAGATAATTATCCTGCCCTTCTGGGAACCCCGTTTTTCTTCTAAGAAGACACGGGAAATAAACAAGCAGGATATAAGGCTGCATACTGTTGGCAAACTTGAGAAGAGTCATGAATAACAACCTGCACAATTGCCAGAGGATGACAGTCAACTGGGACAATTGTCTATATCACTTTAAATCCTCTGAAGCCTGAGTTTTTCAGTTATTACTGTAATTTGAACTGCTAACCTTTGGGTCAGGAGCCATAGCACTTAACCACTACAGCACCAGGATTTCCAGGTTACCACTAGGATACAAATACTGTTAACAGTAGTTGTTGTTGGGGAAGAGGACATTCTTTCCATTTAAACAATTTTTTACTATTCGAATTTTTGTTCCATGTGAATGTATTACTTTTGTAACAAAATTTTAAACCTAATTTGAATGTAATCTATTTTGAAATTCAAAAAACTTTTAAAACATATTAAAATAAATGATTTTTTTTGATAATAACTATCCTTTTAAAAATGAACACTGGGAAAAGGTAATTGGATCTAAGGCTATCTCTACATGAGGACAGCCCAACAAGCAGTTTTTTCATTGGGTGAAATGTTTTCATGGTTCGAGTCCATCCAGAGGTGCCTCAGAAAAAAGGCCTGGCAATCTATTTTCAAAAAATCACTTATTGAAAATCCTATGGAGCACAGTTGTACCCTGAGACACATGGGGTTACTATGAGTTGTAATCAACTTGACAGAGGGAGGTTTGGTTTGATTTTCGATAGACCTTAGGGTCAAACTGAGATGATCTCGAATTTGTGGAGAATCCACAAGAAGGCTTACGTAAAAAATACCCCTTCTCGTGCCTGTTATGTTTAATGTATTTTAAACTGCTTTCCACACCTGAAGTCTTCTAAAATAATGCAAACGAAAAGGAGATGTATGCATCTCTGGTGGAATGTGGCCTAGGATAGATGTCTTAGGGAGCACCCAAAAGAGTAGACAGAAGCTAAAAGGAAACTAGCAAGATGACCAAGACGTAAGTCTTCATTTAATAAGGGACTTTGTTGTGAACTGGGAGTCCCTGGGTGGTGCAAATGTTTAACACTTTACATTGGGCTGATAATCAAAAGGTTGGAGGTTCCAGTCCAATCAGAGCAATCTCGAAAGATAGGCCTGACAATCCATTTCTCAAAATTCAGCCACTGTAAACCCTGTGGAGGACAGTTGTTGTCTGGCTCACATGGGGTTGCCATGGGTTGGGATCAACTCAGCAGTAACTGGTAAGGTGCTGAAGTGCCCTAGTTTCTCTTAGCAGCCACATCTCCCCTTTACACCCATCACTTCATCTCTTGTTTTAGTTTCCGAAGAAGAGTAGTCCAGGAACCATCCTGACTCTTGAGAATTCTTGGTCCTATGAACTCGACATTCCTTTCGGAAGTTTCTTGCCTCATTTGCAACTTTCCCTTTTCAGTAAATATGCTCAAATATCATGAGGCCTATCTTGTACATTTGTTTCACCTGTGCATAAATGGCCACACTGATTACCCTCCCTATTGTCCAAGCCTTGGGACGTCCCATCCCATACTGACCCTGGGCTTGGCCATAGTGCTTGCTTTACTCAGTGGGATAACAGCAAACATGACAAAAGTAGAGACTTGAAAAGAGAGAAGTTGTGACCACCACCCCCATGTGAACAAATGCAGGCTACCTGCTGGATGGTGAGCGCTAAATGCCCTAGATACCTCCTTTGCCCCTGCCATCAGAAAGACAGACAGCCAAGTAAGAGCCATGTGAGTGAGGCCAGGGACCATCATGTGACCACAGACTCAGGAGTGCTCCCAGACAACACTGCATGGTGCAGAGATGTGCCATCCCAACTGAAACCACAGACTCATGAACAAATAAACGGCTGTTGTTTTGAGCCACTAAATTTTCACATGGTTTGTTATATAACATAAATCTTTACTTAACTATATAGCCTTTCTAGCTACTGCTTTAATTATTTTCTTCCATTCATTGCCAAATATTTTATTTCCTATCAAATACTCACTTACCTAACACATAATTATGTATCTAACTATGTGATAGGGGCTGTGCTAACCAATAACGCATAGAATAGAAAGCAATAACAGACATAGGAGCTACCTTTATGGAACAAAGAAAATGATGATAGCTAAAATTCATTGATTGTTTTCTAGGTACCACCTACCATGTTAATCTTTTAGCATACATTAGTTCATTCACCAACCCTACTATTGACCCCATTTTACAGATGCAGAAATGGAGGTTCAGAGAATGTTGACGGATTTGCTTTAAGTCACAGTAACTGATGGAATTCAGATCTTTTTCCGGCACTTGTGCTCTGAACCATTATACTTTAGTTTAAGAACAAATATAAAGAAACCTAGGAATTGAATCTTAGCTGTGTCAGTTAGTTCTGCGTCAGTGAAGAGAATGCTAGTCTCCTTTCTTTATGTTGAAGGGTCTCTCTAGCTACCTTTTTACTATGATCCAAAATAAAAGTCTTTAACCTGAGTCCAGTTCCTTGCCCTTTAGACTGTGCTGAATATTTTGTTCATTAGTATCTGTCCTCCTCTATCAGGAAACTAATATTTTTATTTTATTTTTTTATTGTACGTTAGATGAAGGTTTATAGAGCAAAGTAGTTTCTTATTAAACAATACACATATTATTTTGTGATATCGGTTGCCAACCCTATGACATGTCAACAGTCTCCACTTCTCGACCTTGAGTTCTCTGTTACCAGCTTTCCTGGCCCCTGCTGCCTTCTCGTCCTCACCCCTAGGCTGCTGTGCCCATTTAGACTCATTTCATTTAATGGCCTGTTTAATTTCTGGCTGAAAGGTGTACCTCAGTAGTGACTTCAGTTCTGAGCTATAAGGGTCCGGGGGCCATTCTCTGGGGTTTCTACAGTCTCTATGAGATAGTAAGTCTAGTCTTTTTTATTTGTGTGTGTGTGGGTTCAAATATTGTTCTACGTTTTTCTGCAGCTCTGTACATGACCCTCTGTTGTGATCCCTGTCAGAGCAGTCAGTGGCGGTAGCCGGGCGCCATCTAGTTGTGCTGGACTCAGTCTGGTGGAGGCTGTGATAATTGTGGTCCATTAGTCATTTGGACTAATCTTTCCCTTGTGTCTTTGGTTTCCATCATTCTCTCTTGCTCCAGATGGCGTAGGACCAGTGGAGTATCTTTGATGGCAGCTTACAGGCTTAGAGTGTAGATACTACTCACCACAGTAGAATGTAGAACACTTTTCTTTATAAACTATGTTATACCACTTGATCTAGATGTTCCCAGAGACCATGGACCCCACAGCCCTCAGCCCAGTAATTTCATCCCTCAGGGAGTTAGGATGTGTCTATGGAGGTACCATGACCTTGCCTCGTATGAGTTGTTCTGGCTTCCCCAGTATTGTGTACTGTCTGACCCTTCACCAAATTCACCGCTAAGATATAAAAACTCGTAACACTAGTTGTTTTGGGGGAAGAGGACATTCTTTCCATTTCTTGCACCATGTACATGTATTACTTTTGTAACAAAGTTTTAAAGCTAATTTGAAAGTAATATATTTTGAAATTCAACACAATATTAAAAGATATTATTAAAATAACTGATTTTCTTATAATAACTATCCTTTAAAAAATGAACCCTGGGAAAAGGTTATTGGGTCTAAGTCTATCTCAAAATGATGTCAACCCAATGAGCAGTTTATTTACTGGGAGAAAAGTTTTCCTTGTTCAAGTCAATCCAGAGGTGCCTCAGAAGAAAGGCCTGGCTGTCTATTTCCCCAAAAAATCAGCCCTTGAAAACCCTGTGGAGCACACTCCTACCCTGACACACATGGGGCTGCCGTGAGTAGTTATCAAGTTGACAGAAAGAGGTTTGGTTTGGTTTTGGATAGACCACAGAGTCAACCTGGGATGATCAGAATTTGTGGAGAATCAGCAAGAAGGCTTACTCAAAAAATACCTCTTCTAGTGCCTGTTATGTTTGATGTACTTTAAAATGCTTTCCAGGCTTGGAGTCTTCTAAAATCATACAGACATGAAGGAGATGTTTGCATCTCTGGTGGAATGTGGTCTAGAATAGATGTCTCAGGGAGCACCCAAAAGAAGAAACGGGTGGTGCAAATGGTTAACACTTTACATTGGGCTGCTAATCAAAAGTTTGGAGGTTCCAGTCCAGCCAGAGGCACCTCAGGACAAAGGTCTGGCAATCCATGTCTGAAAAATCAGCCACTGGAAACCCTGTGGAGCACAGTTGTTCTCGGCACACACAGGTACACCTTGAGTTGGAATCAACAGTAATTGGTGAGGCTCTGAAATGCCTTAGTTTCTCTTAGCAGCCGCATCCCCCTTTTATACCCATCACTTCACCTCTGCTTTTAGTTCAGAGGAAGAGATGTACAAGAACACTTCAGGCTCCTGAAACTTCCTGGTCCTGTGAATTTGTGTATCATTTCAGAAGTTTATGTTGCTTTCTTCATCAGCAACTTCCACTTTGCAGTAACTGTGCTCAAATATCATGAGATCTATCTGGTGCATTTTTTTTTTTACCTGTGCATAAATGGCCACACTGATTACCCTCCCTGTTGTTCAAGCCTTGTTTCTTCCCATACTGACTCTGGGCTTGGCCATAGTGCTTGCTTTGCTTTGCTCAATGGGTTAATATCAAACATGACACAAGTAGAGTCTGGACTTTCTTTCTGAGTTAGAATTTTGTTCTACATTTTTCTCTAGCTCTGTCCGGGACCCTCTAATATTATCTCTGTTAAGGCAGTCAGTGATGGTAGCCAGGCACCATCTATTTGTGCTGGACTCAGTCTGGTGGAGGCCATGGTAGCTGTGGTCCATTAGTCCTTTTAGAGTGATGTTGGCTGTTGGCTTTGTATAGATGCCCTTTATTATGTTGAGGAATTTTCCTGCAATTCCTATTTTGCTGAGACTTTTTATCATGAATGGGTGTTGGACTTTGTCCAATGCCTTTCCTGCATCAATTGATAAGATCATGTGGTTTTTGTCTTTTGTTTTATTTATATGGTGGATTACATTAATGGTTTTTCTAATATTGAACCAACCTTGCATAAAAAAAAAAATCCAAAACCATGTATACCTGGTATAAATCCCACTTGGTCGTGGTGGATTATTTTTTTGATATGTTGTTGAATTCTATTGGCTAGAATTTTGTTGAGAATTTTTGCATCTTTGTTCATGAGGGATATAGGTCTGGAGTTTTCTTTTTTTGTGGTGCCTTTACCTGGTTTTGGTATCAGGGATATGCTGGCTTCATGGAATGAATTACGTAGTATTCCATCATTTTCTTTGCTTTGAAATACCTTTAGTAGTAGTGTTGTTAACTCTGCTCTGAAAGTTTGGTAGACCTCTGCAGTGCAGCCGTCCGGGCCAGGATTTTTTTTTTGATGGGAGTTTTTTGATTACCTTTTCAGTCTCTTTCTTTGTTATGGGTCTATTTAGTTGTTCTACTTCTGAATGTGTTAGTTTAGGTAGGTAGTGTTTTTCTAGGAATTCATCCATTTCTTCTAGGTTTGCAAATTTGTTAGAGTACAATTTTTTATAATAATCTGATATGATTCTTTTAATTTCAGTTGGGTCTGTTGTGATATGGCCCATCTGATTTCTTATTCAGGTTATTTGTTTCCTTTCCTGTATTTCTTTAGTCAGTCTGGCCAATGGCTAATCAATTTTGTTAATTTTTTCGAAGAACCAGCTTTTGGCTTTGTTAATTCTTTCAGTTGTTTTTCTGTTCTCTAATTCATTTAGTTCAGCTCTCATTTTTATTATTTGTTTTCTTCTGGTGCCTGATGGATTCTTTTGTTGCTCACTTTCTATTTGTTCAAGTTGTAGGGACAGTTCTCTGATTTTGGCTCTTTCTTCTTTATGTATGTGTGCATTTATCGATATAAATTGACCTCAGAGCACTGCTTTTGCTGTGTCCCAGAGGTTTTGATAGGAAGTGTTTTCATTCTCGTTGCATTCTATGAATTTCTTTATTCCCTCCTTGATGTCTTCTATAACCCAGTCTTTTTTCAGCAGGGTATTGTTCAGTTTCCAAGTATTTGATTTCTTTTCCCTAGTTTTTCTGTTATTGATTTCTACTTTTATGGCCTTGTGGTCTGAGAAGATGCTTTGTAATATTTTGATGTTTTGGATTCCGCAAAGGTTTGTTTTATGACCTAATATGTGATCTAGAGAATGTTACGTGTGCACTACAAAAAAAAAAACTATACTTTGCAGTTGTTGGGTGGAGTGTTCTATATAAGTCTATGAGGTCAAATTGGTTGATTGTAGCAATTAGGTCTTCCGTGTCTCTATTGAGCTTCTTACTGGAAGTCCTATCCTTCTGGGAAAGTGGTGTGTTGAAGTCTCCTACTATAATTGTGGACGTGTCTATCTCACTTTTCAGTTCTGTTAAAGTTGGTTTTATGTATCTTGCAGCCCTGTCATTGGGTGCATAAATACTTAATATGGTTATATCTTCCTGGTCGAGTGTCCCTTTAATCCTTTGTAGTGTCCTTGTTTATCCTTTGTGGTGGATTTAACTTTAAAGTCTATTTTGTCAGAAATTAATATTGCCACTCCTGCTCTTTTTTGATTGTTGTTTCCTTGATATATTTTTTTCCATCCTTGAGTTTTACTTTGTTTGTGTCTCTAAGTCTAAGCTGTGTCTCTTCTAGGCAGCATATAGACGGATTGTTTTTCTTTATCCAGTCTGAGACTCTCTGTCTCTTTATTGGTGCATTTAGTCCGTTTACATTCAGCGTAATTATACATAAGTATGTGTTTAGTGCTCTCATTTTGATGCCTTTATGTGTGTGTTGTTGACGATTTCATTTTTCCACTTACTTTTTTGTGCTGAGACCTTTTTCTTTGTAAATTGTGTGTTCCTCATTTTCATAGTAGTTGAATTTATGTTTCCTGAGTCGTTATGTTTTTCTTGGTTTTTATTTTGAATTATGGAATTGTTAGACCTCTTTTTTTTTGTGGTTATCTTAATATTTACCCCTATTTTTCTAAGTAAAAACCTAACTTGTATCATCCTGTATCACCTTGTTTTCCTCTCCATATGGAAGATCTATGCCTCCTGTATTTAGTCCCTCTTTTTGATTATTGTGATCTTTTACATAATGACTTCAATGATTCCCTGTTTTGAGCATTTTTTTCTTTTTAAAATTAATCTTAATTTGTTCTTGTGATTTCTCTATTTGAGTTGATATCAGGATGTTCTGGTCGGTGACCTTGTATTGTATTAGTATCTGATATTATTGATTTTCTGACCAAACAATTACCTTTAGTAATTCTTGTAGCTTTGGTTTGGTTTTTGCAAATTCTCTAAGCTTGTGTTTATCTGTAAATGTTTTAATTTCACCTTTATATTTGAGAGAGAGTTTTGCTGGATATATGATCCTTGGCTGGCAGTTTTTCTCCTTCAGTGCTCTATGTATGTCATCCCATTGCCTTCTTGACTGCATGGTTTCTGCTGAGTAGTCTGAACTTATTCTTATTGATTCTCCTTTGTAGGAGACTTTTCTTTTCTCCCTGGCTGCTTTTAAAATTTTCTCTTTATCTTTCGTTTTGGCAAGTTTGATGATAATATGCTTTGGTGATTTTCTTTTAGGATCAATCTTATATGGGGTTCGATGAGCATCTTGGATAGATATCCTTTCATCTTTCATGATGCCAGGGAAGTTTTCTGCCAACAGATCTTCAACTATTCTCTCTGTATTTTCTGTTATCCCTCCCTGTTCTGGAACTCCAATCATACGCAAGTTATTCTTCTTGATAGAGTCCCACATGATTCTTAGGGTTTCTTCATTTTTTTTAATTCTTTTATCTGATTTTTCTTCAGCTATATTGGTGTCAATTGCTTTATCCTCCATCTCCCCCACTCTGCATTCCAATTCCTCGAGTCTGCTCCTCTGACTTCCTACTGAGTTGTCTAATTCTGTAATTTTACTGTTAATCTTTTGGATTTTCTGAATGCTGTCTCTCTATGGATTCTTGTAACTTATTAATTTTTCCACTATGTTCTTGAATAATCTTTTTGATTTCTTCAACTGCTTTATCAGTGTGTTCCTTAGCTTTTTCTGTAGATTGCCTTATTTCATTTCTGAGGTCATCCCTGATGTCTTGAAGCATTCTGTATATTAGTTTTTTATATTCTGCATCTGGCAATTCCAGGATTGTATCTTCATTTGGGAAAGATTTTAATTCTTTAATTTGGGGAGTTGTAGAAGCAATCATGGACTGCTTCTTTATGTGATTTCATATTGACTGCTGTCTCCAAGCTATCTACAAGATATTGTAGTGATTTATTTTATATTTGCTCACTGAGTCTTGTTTTGTTTTGTTTCAGTATACATAGATGGGCTACTAGATTGCAGTGTCTTGATTGTTGTAGCCTTTGAATCTCTTATGTCCTATTACCAGCTGGTTTGGGCTGTTACCAGATATATAAGCCTAAGAGTCCATTCACTATTCTTGAATAGAATATAATTTTGGGTCACCAAGTGTGTGGTGTAGACGGTCACCTATTAACTTAGAGGAGTCGTGGTGATAGTTGTGTGCACCAGATTCTAGTAGCAGCAGGGGGTCACACTCCAGGGGGGCCAGGATGCTGACAGGCTTCCCCCAAGTGCCAGTGAGGTAGGTGTGTCTCTATTCCTAAAGCACTTTGGTGGGTGGGCTCTGCAGCTGTACCTTAGGCACCCAGTGCATGTACCTCTAAAGATTGGTAGGTGTCAATATCCTCAGACCCCTTTGGCAGGTGGCTAGGTGGTTTAGGTTCAGCTTCAGCCCTCAGTTACCTGTTGTGGATCAGTGAGAGCTCTGTTTAATAGGTAGAGATATCAGACCTGGAAAACTTGTTTTTCCAGTGATCCGCTAAAACAATTACAGTCAGATCTCTATCAGAATTGCCTTTGCATTATAATAGCCACCTTGTTCCCTGTAGGGATGAAAGCCCAAGACAGTGGATCTCATATGCTTGGCTGGACCTGGTTCTGTATTGTTATTCCAATTTAGGGAAGTCAGGGAAAGATTTTTGGTCCCTGGGTTTTTAGTAGCTGCGTCTCTCAGGCTAGGAGAATGGGATAGGAAAAGACAAAAAGAAAAAACCCACAAAGCACTTCACTCCCTGGCCCAGGAAATTCCAATGTTAATGAAGCCTCCTGGGGCAGGGAGGGGAGGGATCAGATAGATAGGAGAGAGTAGCACCCAGCAATATAGACAAAGTTACATATCTTGCTTGGTGATGACTGTTTTATCTGAGATTCCCTAGGGGCCCATAGCCTGTGTGCACTGGCTGGGTCGAGATTGCCCCAGAGGGTCAGGCCCCTGTACCGAGCTTGTGCTGTCTCAGAAGCTGTGGTCAGCTCCTCAGCTCCCAATCCAAAGTCCAGTGCCAAGGTTTCCCAGCTGGGACGCCGCACTTCAGGCTCCAAAACCAGTCACTGCCTCCCGGTGACTTTTCCTCCTGTCAGCTGGGTTGCTGCTGCTGCCTCCATGCACAGGCTGGGCTTCTCCCGAGGTCACTTGAGGGGGCTAGGGCTGCATCCCATGTTTGCGCCACCTCAGGAAGCTGTGCTCAGCTCCCCTGTACCCAGTCCAAAGCCCGGTGCCAAGGTTTTCTGACCGGGACACTGGCTTCAGGCTCCAAAAACCATCGCTTCTTCCCCGTGGTTGCTCGTTCTCTCGTTAGCCGCGTCACTGTGCAGCCTTCTTGCACTGGCTGAGTCTCTACGGAGGTTACCCCAGGGGGCTATGGGTTAGGGCTGTGTCCCATGCCTGCCCCGCCTCAGCAAGCTGCAATCAGCCCCACCACTCAGCACTAGGGAACCGCGAGAGCTCAAGACTGTGGAGCGGGATGCCGGTTCCAGAGGCGGTCACTGCTTCAGGGCACAGCTTTTCACTCCCCTGTCACTCAGGTCAACTCTGTAGATCTGTGTTTGATAGTCAGGGTTCGTAGATTGTCATGTATGTGATCGATTCACTTGTTTTTCTGAGTCTTTGTTGCAAGAGGGATCCGAGGTAGCTTCTATCTAGTCAGCCAGTTGGCCCCCAAGTGTTTAATTTTTAGAAGTGCCCAGTTATCTTGTTTATCTTCTGGTGTTTGTGTATTGCTCCTTATGGTTTGCATCCTGTTAATGCCATGTATTCAGGAAACTAAATTCTTGAAGATTACCGTCGTCTTCTCTTTTGCCAAATTAAATAGCATTGAAGCTATTTGAGTTCATTTTGTATTCTCATGCAGCTCTCCATGGGGAATTGATATTTGAACAGAAGCCTGAAAGAAATGAGAAAGAAAACGATATGGATATCCAGGGAATGAGCATTTCAGAAGGATTGTGAAATGTAACTACCCTGACATAGGACCATGCTCTGTGCCTCCAAGGAACACATAAAAAAAAAAAAAAAAGAACACATAGGAGCATATCATTGACTGAAGTGAAGAAGAGGAGAGGTTTGGGAGATGAGTTTACAGAAGTAGCCAGAGGCCAGTTTAGGCAGGACTTGGAGACTGGTTAGACCCTCAGAGAGCATCAATAGAGTTCTATACTCTAAAATTCAGTACTGAACCTTGTCATGGCATTTTAGGGAATAAACCAGTACCAAAAAAAAAATTTTTTTTTAAACAAGATGCAGGCAAAATGACATTATGAACATAAAACATGAGCTCTACCACTCATACTTTCTTTTCTAAGCCTAAAAAATATCCCTATACTGGAGTTGCATTGTTTGTCCTCTAGGTAAATAGAGTCAGTGACTAAAGTTTTAAAGGATTAAAAAAAAAATGAAACATACCTTTCAAACTTACAGGAGGGCTTGAACAAGTTTTATGCATCTGAACAGAAAATAACATTCATTTTGTAATAAATATACATTGAGATACACAATGAAATGGATGAAATAAATAATATGTACTTTTAAAAGTGGCAAAAGTTGTATAATGGCATATGCTTATTCATGGGCCCAAAAGGGTAAAAAAAAAAAGAGAGAAGAAGGAAAGATGAAGAAGCAGGGACTTATTTTTTGAATACCTTCTCTGTACCTTCTGAGTACCCCCGTGCTAGATGGATAAGACAAGGATTTAAGGGTCATCTGAGCAGATGTGTCAAAACACAACGTAGAGTCTCTGGAAGGATGCCCTTAGGCTAAAACAAACAGCTCTTCTTGAGGTCCTTTCCCCAAACACAAAATTGTGTTCTTTCCAGAACCCTGCAAGAAACCAATGTGTAAAATGTTTCAATGCTGTGTATGTTGCAATGAGTTTTTACTAAATTAGTAGCAACAGGCTTCTAGATTTAAGGAAGTTAATTTTTTTTTTTACTAGTAACAGGCTTGCCCTCCTGCTATAAACAACTAGAAAACTGGACAAGCTCTATTAAACAGCCACTTTTGCATGTTGGACAACAGAATAGTGCATTATGGAGTCTGCCAAAGAGGAGAAGCCCTGGTACTGGTTGAGCTTGGCTGCTAACCAAAAGGTTGGTGGTTTAAATGCACCAGCCACTCCTTGGAAACCTGACGGGGCGGTTCTACTCTGTCCTGGAGGGTCACTATGAGTGGGAATTAACTCCATGGCAGTGGGTTTGGTTTTTGCTGAGAGCGCTATCCTGGGCCCCTTGTCTTGTGCTGAAGCGTCCCTATCTCACATCGCTCTCGGACAGGGACCCATTCTCTGCAAGGTTTCCAGGAGGCAAATGACTGAAGACGTGGAGGGATGTGACATTTCCCGGGAAGCCTTTAGTCCAAGACACAGGAACCAAGATCAGGACATCAATGATGAGGACATCCATGAGTGAGGACTGGGAAGATGAACACCCCAGAATATAGGGATCACCCAGAGGCTGACTGGCACCTGCTCTCAAACCTCGAAAGCCCCAGGCACGGCTGTCAGGCTGACCATCCCCTCATTTATCCTTTAGAGTTCTCAGGGACTTCAGAGCCTGGGCCTAAGAAGGGCACCTCAAGTCAGTAGATGCAGGAGTCTCAGTCTCTGATAGATATCAAGCTGATGATTCTGAATGAGGATGATGGAAAGACCCAGACAGAATACTGGTGTCCCATAGAGACTC
The DNA here is from genome assembly GCF_024166365.1 of Elephas maximus indicus. NCBI lineage: Eukaryota > Metazoa > Chordata > Mammalia > Proboscidea > Elephantidae > Elephas > Elephas maximus. Next base: position 147,215,876 of record NC_064846.1, on the reverse strand, counting down.
ATCTCTGCTGTCACTCCTTCAAGGTCCTGAAGAGCTGTGGACAGATATGCATCACCTGGATTCCAAATCATGGTGCCATGAAGGTGTGGACCTTGATCAGAGAGGATCTTCAGGTAAGTAGAGGATAGATTGTCAGAACTGATCGGGTGTCAAGGTGAGGACTCTGACTGAGGAATGAGGGAACCATCAACCCCAGAACAGAGAAAGCCCCACAAAGTCGCTTCCCCCACTGCTGTCTCAGTTGGGATGCAAAGCTGAGAGCTGTCAGACTAAGCACTACCCTCATTTACTTTCCAGAAATGGCTATGTAGAGACTGTCTCAGGTCCTTGGTACATTTCAATTGGCCCTAGTTATGCAGACGGAGGACACCTGGGCCCTAGTAGGAAGTAGGATAAGAATTCTTCCTCTTATCAAGGGATCCACAAAACAAAGGGCTCCTCACACAGTCCCACCCCTGTTCACAGTACTGTGAGGTCCCGGCAAAGATGTCAGTCTAAGGCGCCCGTTTATTTCCTCCTGTAGGGTTTCTCTGTGGCAAGGGCTTTGGTCTAATGGGGGGTGGAAGGGAGAACAGTCATGGTTCTGGAGCGGGAATAGACTTAGGACCTAACAGGAGTCAAAGTGAAGACCCTGTGTGTTTTGAGGGGACCCGCATCAAGAGAAAGACCCCGATATAGGGCTCAGGCCCTGTTTTGATCCTGCAAAGCACCAGGCAGAGTTATCAGCCTGAAGTGCCCCCTCATTTCAGCACTAAGGGTGTCAGGAAGGGAAGGCCTTGGTCCAAAGGGGCAGCCCCCTTTATGCAGAGGGTGGAGCCTTGTCCCTAAGTGGAGTACGGTGGGGACCCTGAGTGCGAAAGGGGCGACCTACCCCCAAAAGAGCGTCTTCTCAGAGCGCTGACAAAGCCTGCGCTCTTGTGAGGACCCAGGCAGGGGTAGCATGGAGCATGCCCTGACTGCCCCCTCTAGGGTCTCTGCAAGGTTGACTCTTGTTCTCACCCTGTGAATCAGGTTTGTAAAGGCAGAATCCCTAGGCTCTGATAGGTATCAAGGTGAGGACCATGAGTGAGCACAAAGGGACCACCCAGGTCTGTACAGTGGGGTCTCCGCGGTCCCGCCCTTGCTGTCGGCCCTCGGAAGTCCCCCAATAGCCTTGGCCCTTAGAGGGCCCCATCCAGCCTTGGCCGGATGTGGCGCATCCTGGCGTCCTGTCTCCGCACAGGAAGTGCCGGAAAGTTGCGGCCCCTGATCTGAGGGGCGCGGCTTATTATCAGAGGAGGGTGGAGTCTCAGGACTGGACAGGAGTCCAGGTGAGGACCCTGAGTGTGAGCTAAGGAGACCACTGAACCTAGAACAGAGGAGGTACCACCATGTCCCTCCCCCAAATGCCAGCCACCAGGCCACCAGGCCGACGTTGGCCTAGAGAGTCTCGGGGACGGGTAGGCCTTGGTCCAAGGAAGCAGCCCAGTTCTCAAGAGGGAGGAGAGCTAGACCCTAACTGGCGGTGAGGGGAGGACCCTTAGTGCTAATGAGGAGGCCTCCGTGCAAAAGAGGGGCCGCCCATAGCCAAACCTTACTGTCAGCTCTGGGAGCCCCCGGGCACGAGTAGCCAGGTGTGCAGCACCCCGACTTCCCTCTAGGGAGGTGAGGGCCTTGGACTGAATCAGAAATCCCACCCGTGGATTCAGGGGGACTCCCGTTACTAGGGGGAGGAATCCCAGGTCCTTCGTGGAAGCAAGTTCAGAAGCCTGAGTGAGGAATGAAGGGTCACCAATTGAGAACTCGGGGGTCAAGCCCTGGCCAACCCTAGGATTCCCAAAACAGCCTGCAAAAGATATGGGTCACTCTGACTTCCAACTGTGAGTTCTCAGGAAGGTGTGCTCTTTGAGGGATGTGGCCTCATGACAACAGCGGGTGGGGTCCCAGGAATGGTGCAGAGTGAAGGGAAGACATGACTGAGGTACTGGGACCACTCAACCCAAAATGGGGAAGATTACAGTGGGCTCTGCTAACGGCATTAGCCCTGGAAGCCCAGGTCAAATCTGGCAAGTTCCATGGACTCTAGAATCCTGCCTGGAGTGTCTGAGGGAGATATGCGACTTTGTTTAAGCCCCAATTCAGGAGATAGAGGGACCCCAGAAACTGGTGGGAGTTAAGGTAAAAATCCTTTAGAAGGCACTAGGGGATTAACCCTTCTTCTCTCCTCCCCTGGTGGCATGGTGGTTAAGTGCTACGGCTGCTAACCAAAGGGTTGGCAGTCCGAATCCGCTGGGCACTCCTGGGAAACTCTATGGGGAAGTTCTGCTCTGTCCTATAGGGTCGCTATGAGTCGGAATCGACTCCACGGCACTGGGTTTTTTCTCCCGTCCCCCAAGAAGAGAGGAGGATGCAGCAAAGCCTCCCACTGCTGTTGGCCCAGGAGAGCCATGGTCAGAGGTGTCGGGCTGAGGTGGCCCCTGGTTTGTTCCTAGGGACACGTGGTCTCAGGGACATGAAGTCCTTGGGCTAATGGAGAGGCTTATTCAGCAGAGGCAGGAGACTTGGTCCCTAGTAGGAGTCAAGGTCAGGATACATAGTTATGGTGAGGAGACTCTTTCCAGAAATAAGGGGGAAACACAGAGCCCCAGCCCTGCTTTTGGACCTGGAGGACCTGGGCACGGTGACGTAGTGAGTTGCACTCACTAACTCCCAGGGCATCCCACGGAGGTGAGGGACCTGGTGAAAGGGGGCAGCCATGGTGAGAACCTGGTGGAGGACTGAGGCCTCCAAGGAGCCACAGACAGAACGGGCTCCACTGCGCTGTCGTCAGTGAGACAACCTGCCAGGAGTGGTGGCTGAGCTGCTCCTTTAGTTCCTGCTTGTGAATCCCAGAGGGATGGGAGATGTCATGGTAGAGTAGCATAGGGGATGTGCCCTGGCCCTGCCAGCAGGTGAAATGATGGCCCTAAGAGTGAACCCCAAATAACCCAGTACAGAGTCTGTAGTGCCGGGCCCTGCTGTCACCCCCCGTAAGCCCCAAGCATGGCTGACAATCTACAACCTAATCCTTCCTCTAATTTCCTCTACAGGGTCCTGAGCAGGACACTAGGGGCCTTGTGGGGTCCTAGAGCAGTGCCCTCTAAGTATTCTGCAAAGGCAGCATTTGTTAAAGCCAAGGAGGCATCACTCTGCTGCAGGGGTGCGCAAGCTCTCAGCCTCCCTCCTCCAGTGGGCCCACATCACCTGCCCTCCTTACACTCCTCCCTGCTCTCCTTGACCAGAGTCGTCATGCCTCGTGGTCACAAGAGTAAGCTCCATGCCCGTGAGAAACGTCGTCAGACCCAAGGTGACACCCACAGTGTCGATGGTGCTCAGGCAATTGCAGCAGAGGAGGAGGGTCCCCGTCCTCTTCCTCTCCTCCTTTTGGGGGGTCTCCCCCGAGCTCCCCTGCTGCTGGCATTCCCCAGGGGCCTCAGAGCATCCCGCCCACCACCACTGCTGCTGCTGGTGCTTCGGGCACAAGAGCTGCTGGAGGGGCCGAGGGCCAAGATGAGGGAGGTCCAAGTTCCTCTGCGGCCCCAGCCCCCACTGAGAGGTCTCAAAGAGACCCCGTAACCCGGAGGGTGAGCATGTTGTTGCAGTTCCTGCTGTACAAGTGTAAAATGAAAGAGCCCATTACGAAGGCAGAAATGATGAAGATCATCAACAAAAGGCACAAGGAGCACTTCCCTGACATCCTGAGGAGAGCCTCTGTGCACCTGGAGGTGGTCTTTGGGCTTGAGCTGAAGGAAGTCGACTCCAAAGGTGAATCCTATGCCCTTGTCAGCCATTTGGAGATCAGCAAGGAAGAGAATTTTATTGGTAGCAGGGGGTTTCCCAAGAATGGGCTCCTGATGCCTCTCCTGGGCATGATCTACAGGAATGGCGACCGGGCCACCGAGGAGGAGATGTGGGCATTCCTGAATGTGCTGGGGATCTACGATGGGAAGTGGCACTTCATGTTTGGGGAGCCCAGGAAGCTCATCACCAAAGATTTGGTGCAGGAAAAGTACCTGGAGTACCGGCAGGTGCCCAACAGTGATCCTCCACGCTACGAATTCCTGTGGGGTCCCAGAGCCCACACTGAAGCCAACAAGAAAAAAGTCCTGGAGTTTTGGGCCAAGATCAGTGCTACCGACCCCAGTGCCTTCCAAGCCGTGTATGAAGAAATTTGGAGATTGAAGAAGAGAGAGACGCAGTCAGAGAATGCGCCAGGGCCAGTCCTAATGCCAGGGCAAGGGCCCCTTTCAGGGTGAAGTCCAGCAGGTCCTCCCACCTCTAGTGAAGTCTGATGGAGATTCTTCACTTTGTTGTTGAAAATGGCCGTTAACCTTCTAATTAGTAGAGGCAAGGGGGGCTGGAGGGAGCACATGTATGTCTTCTTTTGTTCCTGTTATACTTGAGTGACTTCTACATTTAGCTCGTTTTTTTGTATTTTTGAAATGTTGTTCTTTTTAATTGAAGGTTTATTTAGATTCAGAATCTAAATTCATTCTCATGCATTTATTGCTGTTTTGTTGCTTGATTTAGGAGTGAGAGTTTTGTATTGTTTAAAACAAATTGAAAATTCTTGAATCTTTTTTTGTGATCTAGAGCCAGTTAACATGGGATCGGAATAGGGATCACCTTGGAAATATTAAAGAGTCTGCAAAGAGCAGTTGAGTTCACAAGGTAGAGGTAGACATATGTAAAAGTTGGTCCACTCTTGGTTTCCCTTATTCCTTTTGGTAAAGTAAAATATACATGTGCCTGGATTCGTTTAGGTTATTCAAAGATATGGGAAAAATAAATCATGATGATTTCCACCTCTTGTTCACTGGTTCTTTTCTTCCCCAAAGAGTAACTGAGCGTCTGCTCTTTGGAAACCCTGGTGGCATAGTGGTTAAGTGCTACAGCTGCTAACCAAAGGTTTGGTAGTTCGAATCCGCCAGGCGCTCCATGGAAACTCTATTGGGCAGTTCTACTCTGTCCTATAGGGTCCCTGTGAGTCAAAATCGACTCGATGGTTTTTTAATTTGGCTCTTTGGAAGGCTTCACGCTAGTACTGGGGACATTTAGACAAAGACATCGCAGGCGCTGTGCATAGATTTTAAAGTCTAAGAGCAGCTATGAAATGAGGAGGTAGGGCTACTCTCCAAGACCTAAGGACTAGTACAAAAGGAGTGTGCACTTCAGGGATCCTTCTGGTATAAATGCCCTGAGGGAGGTCATTTTTGGGCCTTGGGACACTTTGATCTCTCATGGTGGGGGTAGGGGGATAGTGTTGGGGAGTAGATTTTCACGTTAGGCTGCATGGGGTAGACAAGGGTAGGGGATGGGTAAAGTGGGTTGGGTGAGGTGGGGGGAGTCCAGATGAGGGTGTGGTGGGGGGTGAGCAGGGCCAGACACTCCCATGATGCCCCAGCATGAAGAAGCTGAGCCTGGAATGGGAAACCAGCTCTTCCCAGTTACTCTGGGTTTGTGGACAAAGCAGAGAGGAATTCCCTCCTGGGTCAGGTCTGGAAGATGCCCTGTGTTCCTGTCCCCGTGCACTTGAACACATGCACTGACTGGGTATGGGTCGCACAGTGTGTCCACGGAGTTCCTGAAAAATAGGGAGCTACTCCTTCGGGTAGGAAGCCACTGTTAGAAGCGTCTTGTGTTGAGCTGGGGGAGCCAGAGCCCATGCCATTGAAAGGACTTTAGAATTAGGTTACCTCGAGTGTCATTTGGCAAACCCCAGGTGAAGACTAGACTCTTGGCAGTGGTGATGTGAATAAAATTTGGGGTGACTTAGCTGGAAGTGCAGCTAGAAGGGTGAGTTGTTGGACCTTAACAATAATTCTAGGAGTTTTGTGTTGCATTAAACTGAGGCAGCCTGCTCCACACGCACATTAAATATCATACTGCCTAAGATGGACTGAATTCACCCTCCCCAAATAGTTATTGTGATTCCTAACCCTATTCCTGTGGATATAATCCCATCTGGACATTGGATTTCTTTATGTTAATGTTACAGTGTTAGTATAGGGCCTGTCTTAAGTCAACCCACCAGTGACTCCACTGCAAAGAGATGTGGCCCTCTTCCTCCATAGAGATTACAGCCTGGGAAATCCTATGGGGCATTTCTGCTTCGTCCTATAGGGAGGGAATCAAATCCATGGCAGTGGGTTTAGGGTTTTTCTGGGGATTTTATTTATTTTTTGTCGGGGTTTTATTAACGCAACATCTATGGAGATATAAAAGAGTAGATTGAGCAAGCAGTGAACTAAGGAAGCACAGATAGGGGAAGATTCGTACCACGCCACCTGAGATCTCCAAGGTACCAAGAAACAGAAGCTGAACAAAGACAAGAACCTTCCCCCAGAGCCAACAGAGAGAAAAAACCTTCCCCTAGAGCAGGTGCCCTGGAATCAGACTTCTAGCGTCCTAAACTGTGAGAAAATAAATTTGTGTGTTAAAGCCACCCACTAGTGCCATTTCTCTTGGAGCAGCACTAGATAAGTTACACACTGCCTAATGGGTGACAAAAAGGTTTGCCCTTCATTACTAACCTGAAGGTTGAATGTGTGAACCCACCCAGCGGCACCTCAGAAGAAAGGCCAGGCAATATGTCTCTCTAAAGACTCCTACCAAGAAAAGCCTATGGGTGCAGCTCTACTCTCTAACACATGGAGTCGCACTGAGCCAAAATCAACTCAACGGCAAGAACTGAATATAAAATATAATTTAGTTTTTCTTTCTAAGCAATTGTTTTTCCTGATTTCCGTTTTTTCCTACCCTAGAGAACTGTATATTCTCCAACTTCTCCTGGAGAAATCAAAACAAAACATTCTCAGAGAGGAGGGTGGTACTGTGTGGTGTCAGAATAAAGTAATAGCTGATATTATTTAAAGACCCAGTATTTGCCAGGGACTTTGCCAGGTGCTTCACATGCATTTCACAGAATGCAGCGGCCCTAGGAGACAGGGCTTATCAAACCCCCTTCACAGACGAAGAACGTGGAACTCAGAGTTTGGTGATGTGGGCGAGTCCACAGCTCTAGTACACGACCAGGCTGGACTAGACCGCTGGTTCGGATTTGTCTGGAGCCCACACTGTTCCGCTCCTCCGAGACAAAGACTGACTTGGTGTCTCTAAATTCACTTTTCTTCTCACTGCTCCAAAATGTATCTCAGGCAAGAAAAACAAATAACTTTGTGCCCAAAGCACTGTGTTGGACTACACAGCCGGAGTCGTAAGAGTAAATGAGAGGTAACGATAAGGAGAAAGCCCGGGTGGAGCAGTGGTTAAGCCCTCAGCCGCTAACCAAAAGGCTGGCGGTTCAAACCCATCCAGCGGCTCCACAGGACAAGGACCTGGTGATCTGCCCTCATACAGATTACAGCCCGTGGGGCAGTTCTGCTCTGTCACAGGGGTCACTGTGAGTAGAAACCGACTGGACAGCCCCTAACAGAACAACAGTAATAAGGAAAAGAAACAGAATATCTGGTGACATCTATACATGCTACGCCAGATGACCTGAGAAGATGAGGGGCTCACAAAACCATCCTGGGGAGCCCCTGCCTGGAGAAAATATATCTATTAGAGCAAAAATTACATGACACCCTACATGTGGCTGATGAAAAGAAGGAATAGCTGAGATTTTTTTTTCTCTGACAGCATAGACCACCTGTCCGGGGCCTCCTGCCTTGTGCTGCAGCTTCCTCATCTCACATGACTCCTCGGACAGGCACCCATTCTTTGATTAAAAACTGCTCAGGTTTTTAATCCAAGATTCAGGAGCCAAAATAGAGACCCCCATGTAGGCAGACTGGGGAAACCAACACACTAGAGTTTAGGAGTCACCCAGAGACTGACTGGCACCTGCTCTAACTTAGTCATCTAGTGTTGCTGTAACAGAAATACCACAAGTGGATGGCGTCAACAAAGAGAAATTTATTTCTTCACAGTAAAGTAGACTAAAAGTCCATATTCAGGGTTTCAGGCCAGGGGAACGCTTTCCTTCTCTGTCAGCCTTCTCATCAATCTTCCCCCAGACTATGAGCTTCTCGGCGCGCGGACCCCAGGTCCAAAGGACACATTCTGCTCCCAGCACTGCTTTCCTGGTGCTATGAGGTCTCCCTTCTCTGTTTGCTTCCACTTCCATTTTATCTCTTGAGAGGTAAAAGGTGGTGTAGGCTACACCCCAGGGAAACTCCCTCTACGTTGGATCAGGACTGTTACCTGGGTAAGGGTGTTACAATCCCACCCTAATCCTCCTTAACATAAAATTACAATCACAAAATGGAGGGCAACCACACAATACTGGGAATCATGGCCAGCCAAATTGATACAAAGAATTTAGGAGGGGCATATATCAATTCATATCATGTGCTCTGACCTTTCAAAAGTTTATGTTGCTTTCTTCATCAGCAAATTTGCCTTTGCAGTAAATATGCTAAAATATCCTGAGATCTATCTGGTGCATTTTTTCCACCTGTGCATAAATGGCCACACTGATTACCCTCCCTGTTGTCCAAGCCTTGGGAAGTGCCTTCCCATACTGACTCTGGCCTTGGCCATAGTGCTTGCTTTGCTCAATGAGATAATACCAAAGATGACAAAAATAGAGACTTGAAAATACATGTGACACTGGGGTTTGCCTTCTCTTACTTTTCTTGGGATACCTTGTGGCCAACACCACGTGGACAAACCCAGGCTAGCCTGCTGGATGCTGAGAGCTAAATGGCCTAGATACCTCCTTTGCCCTTGCCAACAGAAAGACAGGCAGCCAGGCAAAATCCATTTGAGTGAGGCCCTGGACCACCAGGTGACCACAAACTCAGGAGTGAATCCAGACAACACCACATGGTGTGGAGATGTGCCATCCCAACTGAAACCACAGACTCATGAACAAATAAATGGCTGTTCCTTTGAGCCACTAAATTTTGGCAGGGTTTGTTATATAACATAAATCTGTACATAACTATATAACCCCTCTAACTTCTGCTTTAATTATTTTCTTCCATTCATTCCCAAATATTTTGTTTCCTACCAAATACTCACTTATCTAACACATTATTAGATTAGCACACTCTGTGATTGGGACTGTGCTAACCAATAATGCATAAAATAGTAAGCTATAACAGACATAGGAGCTATCTTTATGGAAGAAAGAAAATGATGATAGCTAAAATTTATTGAGTGTTTTCTATGTACCATCTACCATGTTAATCTTTGAGCATACATTAGTTCATCCACCAACCCTATTATTGACCCCATTTTTTTTTACAGATGCAGAAATGGAGGTTCAGAGAACATTCAGACATTTGCTTTAAGTCACAGTAAGTGATGGAATTCAGATCTTTCTCCAGCGCTTGTGCTCTGAACCATTATACTTAAGTTGAAGAAGAGATGTAAAGAAACCTAGGATTTCAGTCTTAGGTCTGACAGTAACTTCTGCATCAATGAAAAGAATGTAAGTCTCCTTCATCTTTAAGGGTCTATCCAGCTACCCTTTTAGTATGATCCAAAGTAAAAAGTCTTTAAGCTGAGTCCAGTTCCTTGCCACTTACACTGTGCTTCATAGCTTGTCCATTAGTATCTGTCCTCCTGTATTGGGAAACTAAAGCCTTTTTTTATTTTTTATTGTATGTTAGCCCATGTTAGATGAAGGTTTATAGAGCAAACTAGTTTCTTATTAAACAATTAATACATATATTGTTTTCTGACATTGGTTGCCAACCCCATGACTGGTCAATACTCTTCCCTTCTTGATCTTGGGTTCCCCATTACCAGCTTTCCTGTCCCTTCCTGCCTTCTTGTCCTCACCCCTGGGCTGGTGTGCCCATTTAGACTGTTTTGTTTTATGGGCCTGTCTAATCTTTGTCTGAAGGGTGAACCTCAGGAGTCACTTCAGTACAGTAAGGGTGTCCAGAGGCCATACTTTCAGGGTTTCTCCAGTCTCTGTCAGACCAATAAATCTGTTTTTCTTTTTCTTTTTGTGAGTTAGAATTTTGTTCTACATTTTTCTCCAGCTATGTCCAGGACACTCTATTGTGATCCCTGTCGGAGCAGTCAGTGGTGGTAGCCAGGCTCTATCTAGCCGTGCTGGACTCAGTCTGGTAGAGGCTGTGGTAGTTGTTGTCCATTGGTCCTTTGGACTAATCTTTCTCTTGTATCTTTAGTTTTCTTTATTCTCCCTTGCTCTAGATGGGGTGGGACCAGTGGAGTATCTTAGATGTCCACTCACAAGCTTTTAAGACCCCAGATGCTACTAACCAAGGTAGATCGTAGAACATTTTCTTTGTAAGCTATGTTACGCCAATTGAGCTAGATGTTCCGCAAGAGCATGGTCCCCACTGCCCTCAGCCCAGTAACTTGGTCCCTCTGGGATTTTGGATGTGTCTATGGAACTTCCACGACCTTGCCCTGGACAAGCTCTGCTGGCTTTCCTAGCTTCGTGTACTATCTTACCCCTCACCAAATTTACCACTTTTTTATTGTCTGTTTAGTGTTTTTTTTATCCCCACCCCTCCTCTCCCTGGTAACCATCAAAGATCATTTCTTTTTGTGGGTAAACCTTTTCAGTACAGGAGTGGACTCATACAATATTTGTCCTTTTGTGACTGACTTATTTCACTCAGCATAATGCCCTCCAGATTCATCCATGGTATGAGATGCTTCACAGATTCATTGCTGTTCTTTATCGTTGTTTAATACTCCATTGTGTGTATGTAGCACAGTTTGCTTATCCATTGATTGTTCTTTATCGTTCTGTCATACTCCATTGTGTGTATGTAACACCGTTTGTTTATCCATTCATTGTTCTTTATCGTTGTGTAATACCCCAACGTGTGTATGTACCACAGTTTGTTTATCCATTCATTGTTCTTTATCGTTGTGTAATACTCTGTTGTGTGTATGTAGCACAGTTTGTTTATCCATTCGTTTTTCTTTATTGTTGTGTTTTTTTTTAATACTCCATTGTGTTGTTGTAGCACCCTTTGTTTATCCATTCATCTGTTGATGGGCATCTAGGTTGTTTCTACCTTTTTGGTATTGTAAACTGTGCTACAGTGAACACAGGTGTGCAAATATCTGTTCATGTAAAGGCTTTAATTATTCTAGGATATATTCCAAGCAGTGGGATTGCTGGATCCTATGGTAGTTCTACTTCTAGCTTTTTAAGGAAGTGCCAAATAGATTTCCAAAGTGGTTGTACCGTTTTACATTCCCACCAGCAGTGTATAAGTGTTCCAGTCCCTCCACAACCTCTCCAGCATATAGTATTTTTTGTTTTCTTGGTTAATGCCAGTCTAGTTTGGGTGAGATGATATCTCATTGTAGTTTTGATTTGCATTTCTCTAATGGCTAATGATCGTGAGCATTTCCTCGTGTATCTGTTAGCCGCTTGAGTGTCTTCTTTGATGAAGTGTGTCTGTTCATATCCTTTGCCCATCTTTAATTGTATTATTTGTCTTTTGTTCTAGAGGTGTTGGATTTTCCTGCAGATTTTAGACATTAGACCTTTGTTGGATTTGTCATAGTCAATTTTTTTCCCAGTCTATAGGTTCTTTTTTTATTCTTTTGGTGAAGTCTTTTGATGAGCATAAGTGTTTAATTTTTAGAAGAGCCCAGTTATCTAGTTGATCTTCTGGTGTTTGTGTGTTGCTAATTATGGTTTGCATCCTGTTGATGCCATGTATTCAGGAAACTAAATTCTTGAAGATTACCATTGTCTTTTCCTTTGCCAAATCAAATAGCATTTGAAACTCTTTGAGTTCATTCTGAATTGTCATGCAGCTCTCCGTGGGGAATTGATATTTGAACAGAAACCTGAAAGAAATGAGAAAGAAAACTCTATGGATATCCAGGGAATGAGCACTTCTGGAAGGATTATGGAAGGTAACTACCCTGACATAGGACCATGCTCTGTGCCTCCAAGGAACACACAGGAGTCATTATCATTGACTGAAGTGAACCAGAGGAGAGGGTTGGGAGAAAAGTTTAGAGAAGTACCGAGAGGCCAGTTTTAGGCAGGCGTTGGAGACTGGTTAGACCTCAGAAGGCACCAAGAGAGTTTCCTTTCCTTCTCTGAAATTCAGTACTGTAACCTTGTCATTGTGTTTTAGGGAATAAACCAACACCAAAGAAGATGCAGGCAAATTGACATTATGAATATAAAACACGAGTTCTAACACTTACATTTTCTTTTCTAAGCCTAAAAAATGTCCCTATACTGGAGTTGCATTCTTGGTCACCAGACTAAAGGTAAATAGAGTTAGTAACTACAGTTTTATAAGATTAAAAAAAAATCAAACATTCCTTTCAAAATTACAGGAAGGCTTGAACAAGTTTTATGCATCTGAACAGAAAACAGCATTCTTTTTATAATAATTATCCTTTGAGAAACGCAATGAAATGGTTGAAATAAATAACATGCACTTTTAAAGGTGGCAAAAGTTATATAATGGCAGATACTTATTCATAGGCACAAAGGGGGGAAAGAAAAAAAAAGAGAAGAGAGGAAGGAAAGACAAAGAAGCAGGGACTTATTTTTTGCATACCTTCTCTGCACCTTCTGAGTACCCCAGTGCTGGATGGATAAGACAAGGATTTAAGGGTCATCTGTGCAGATGTGTCAAAACAGAAACTACAGTGTCTGGGAGGATGGCCTGAGGCTAAAACAAACAGCTCTTCTTGAGGTCCTTTCCTCAAACACAAAATTGTGTTCTTTAGAGAACCCTGCAGGAAACCAATGTGTAAAATGTTTCAATGCTGTGAATGTTGCAATGAGTTTTTAGTAAATTAATAGCAACAGGGTTCTGGCCTTTAGGAAGTTACTGGTAACAGACTTGCCCTCCTGCTACAAACAACTAGAAAACTGGACAAGATCTATTAAACAGCAGCTTTTGGATGTTGGACAACAGTAGGGTGCATTATGCAGACTGCCCAAGAGGAGAAGCGCTCTGGTAGGGGTTAAGAGCTTGGCTGCTAACCAAAAGGCTGGCAGTTCGAATGCACCAGCCACTCTTTGCAAACCCTATGTGGCAGTTCTACTCTGTCCTATAGGGTTGCTATGAGTCGGAATCAACTCGATGGCAATGGTTTGGTTTTTGCGAGAGGGCTGTCCTGGGCCCCTTGTCTTGTGCTGAAGCGTCCGCATCTCACATCGCTCTCAGACAGGGACCCATTCTCTGCAAGGTTTCCAGGAGGCAAATGACTCAAGACTTGGAGGGATGTGACATTTCCCGGGAAGCCTTGAGTCCAAGAGACAGGAACCAAGATGCGGACATCCATGAGCCCCAAACAGGACTGGCAATCTACAACCTAATCCTTCCTCTAATTTCCTCTACAGGATCCTGACCAGGACAGTAGGAGCCTTGTGGGGGCCTAGAGCAGTGCCCCCCAAGAATCCTGTAAAGGCGGCCATTGTTAAAGCCAAGGAGGCATCTCTCTGCTGCAGGGGCACACACCCTCTCCACCACTTCTAAAAAATCAGCCATTGGAAACCCTGTGGAGCACAGTTGTTCCCTGGCACACATGGGGCCTCCATGAGTAGGAATCAACTCAACAGAAACTGGTAAGGCTGTGAACTGCCTTAGTTTCTCTTAGCAGCCACATCTTCCCCCAACCCCCCTTATACCCATCCCTGCATCTCTCCTTTTAGTTTCAGAGGAAGAGACATTCAGGAACCTTTCTGGCTCCTGAAATTTCTCGGTCTTATGAACTCATCTTTCCTTTCAGAAGTTTGTTATATTCTTCATCAGCAATTTTACCTTTGCAGTAAATATGCTAAAATATCATGAGATCTATCTGGTGCATTTTTTCCACCTGTGCATAAATGGCCACACTGATTACCCTCCCTGTTGTCCAAGCCATGGGAAGTCCCTTCCAATAGTGACCCTGGGCTTGGCCATAGTGTTTGCTTTGCTCAATCGGATAATAGCAAACATGACGCAAGTAGAGACTTGAAAAGAGATACTTTGTGACCACCACCATGGGAACAAATGCAGGCTAGTGGGCTGAATGGTGAGAGCTAAATGTTTTAAGTTTAAGAACAGATGCAAAGAAACCTAGGAATTTAGTCTTTGCTCTGAAAGTAAGTTTTGAGTCAGTGTAGAGAATGTAAATCTCCTTTCTTTATCTTTAAAAGTCTGTCTAACCACCCTTTTACTATTGTCCACATCCGTTAGAAAACCAAGTATACTTGGCTGCTGTTGGGTGGAGTGTTCTGTCTATGTCTATGACTTCAAGTTGGTTGATTGTGGCATTTATATCTTGCGTGTCTTTATTGAGCTCCTTTCTGGATGTCCTGTCCTTCACCGAAAGTGGTGTGTTGAAGTCTCCTACTATTAATGTGGAACTGTCTCACTTTTCAGTGCTGGCAGAGTTTGTTTTGTATACCTTGCAGCCCTGTCATTGGGTACATAAATATTTAATATGGTTGTATCCTCCTGCTATAAAAAAAAATAATCATTATATAGTGTCCTTCCTTATCCTTTGTTGTGGATTTAACTTTAAAGTTTATATTGTCAGAAATAAATATTGCCACTCCTGCTTTTTTTTGATTGCTATTTGCTTGATATGTTTTTTTTTTTTTGCGTCCCTTGAGTTTTAGGTTGTGTCTTTAAGTCTAAGGTGTGTCTCTTGTAGACAATATATAGACGGATTGTGTTTTTTTAATCCATGCTGCTACTATCTCTTTATTGGTGCATTTAGTCTATTTATATTCAGAGTAATTACAGATTGTTATGAGTTTAGTTCTATCATTTTGTTGTCTTTTTTTGTGTGTTGTTGACAGTTTCTTTTTCCCACTTAATTTTTTGTGCTGAGTAGTTTATCTTTTTATATTGCCTTTTTTTCTTATTAGATGTCCTCGATTTTTTTTCTGTTGATTTTTTTTCTTCTATTTTATTTTAATGAGTAGGGTTGTCGAGTTGTTAGTCTCCCTTGTGGTTACCTTAATATTTACCTCTATTTTTCTAAATTTAAATCTAACTTTTATTTCTTTATATCGCTTTGTCTTCCTCTCCATATGAAAGATCTATGACTACATTTCTTAGTCCTTCTTGATTGGTTTAATGTTACATAATGACATTGCTGTTTCCCTGTTTTGAGTGTTTTTTTGTCTTGATATATTTTTGTGATTTCCCTATCTGGGTTGACATCCAGTTGCTCTGTCCTGTGTTCTGGTCTTCGGTTGATAACTGATATTATTGATTTTCTAACCAGAGGACTCTCTTTAATATTTCTTACAGTTTCAGTTTGAGTTTGATGAATTCCCTAAACATGTGTTTATTTGGAAATGTTCTAAGTTTGACTTCATATGTGAGAGACAGTTTTGCTGAATATCTGATTCTTGGCTGGCAATTGTTTTCCTTCAATGCTTCATGTAAGTCATCCTATTGCCTTCTTGCCGGCACGTTTTCTGCCGAGTATTCTGAGTTTATTCTTATTGACTCTCCTGTGTAGGTGACTTTTCGTTTATCCCTAGCTGCTCTTAAAATTCTCTCTTTATTTTTCTTTTTGGCAAGTTTGATTATAATATACCTTGGTGGCTTTCTTTTAAAATCTACGTCATGTGGAGTTTGATGAGCAACTTGCATAGATACCTTCTCATCATTCACAATATCAGGGAAGTTTTTTGCCAACAAATCTTCAACAATTCTCTCTGTGTTTTCTGTTATCCCTCCGTGTTCTGGTACACCAATCATTCGTAGATTATTTCTCTTGATAGAGTCCCACATGATTCTTAAGGTTTCTTCTTTTTTTTTTAATCTTTTATCTGATTGTTCTTCAAATATATTACTGCAAAGTGATTTACATTTGAGTTCAGAAATTCTAGCCTCTACTTGCTCAATTCTGATCCTCTGACTTTCTATTGAGTTGTCTAGTTCTGTATTTTGTTGTTAACCTTCTGAATTTCTGATTGCTGTCCGTCTATGGATTTTCCTAGCCTATTAAACTTTTCATTATGTTCCCAAATAATCTTTCTAATTTCTTCAGTTGCTTTATCTGTGTGTTCCTTGGCTTGTTCTGCACATTGCCTCATTTCCTTCCTGATGTCTTGAAGGGTTCTGTATATTAATCTTTTGTATTCTGCCTCTGGAAATTCCAGGAAGGCACTTTCATCTAGAAGATCCCTGGATTCGTAGTTTTGAGAGCTTATTATGGTGATCATGGTCTTTTTCTTTATGTGATTTGATATTGACTATTGTCTCCGAGACATCTATAAGTTATTTTATTAGTTTATTTTATGTTTACTTACTGTATCCTAGCTTCTTGTTTTGTTTTGTTTTGATAGAACCACATGGGTTGCTTGAGTGAACTAGCTTGATTGTTTCACCTTTGAAGCTCTGACGTCCTGTTCCCAGATGGCTAGAGCTGTTATCAGGTGTATCAGTCTAGGAGTCCATTCACTTTTCTTGTATGGATTCAGCTCAGATGTCCAGGTAGTTAAGTGTGTGATACAGGCTCTGTCCTAGAGTCTTAGAGGGGCAGGGGTGATTGGTGTAGGACCGGTATCTCTTTGTAGCAGGAGGGCATGCTCTGTACAAGGCAGGGGGCTGAGAATCATCCCACAAGTATCTCTCATGAAAGCGCATCCCTCCTCCCTAGAGCGTACAGGTGAGTGGGTTTTGCAGACAGACCATGGGTACCCAAAGATTATGGTAGTAAGGATGAGGAGGTACCAGTTATCCTTGGACCCCGTCGCAGGAGGCTGGGTGACCTGAGTGGAGCCACCAGTCCTTAGGTCCCTGGTGTGGGTAGGTGAGGACCCTGTTTAATAGGCAAAGCACTGTCAACCATCAACGGCCCACCTCTTCACGGCACAGCCAAAACAGTTATAGTGTGCCAACAAGGGCCTGTTCTCTGGAAATAGGCCCACACAAGTCCATGCAGGAGGGAAAGGTACTCAAAGTCCACGGAACATTTATGCCTGGACAGGAGCCGGTTCTGTCCTGAGCTCCCCAGATTAGTGGAGCTGGCAAATTATCTTTTTCCCCAGCTGTGAATTTATTCCTTCTCCTTGGCCAGAAAGATGGCTCTAGGCACTCAACGGGGCCTATCTAAGGCCGGGGGTAATCAACAGCTGTTGAAGCTGGCTTGGGGGCAGGGGCGTGGTAAGGCATTCGGAAGCATTTATCTTTTACCCAGAGTGCCATCCTTCTCTGGTTCCCGAGGTCCGAGTAGGCTGGCTGCACTTCCCTGCAGAAACAGCAGCTGAACACTAGTACTAGCCTGTTGCAGTCACTCCTGGGAATATTGCCTGAGTTCTCCCGGCGATTCAAGTCCGGTAACTCCTCTCCGCTTCTGAACCGTCTCTTCCTCCCCCTGCTTCTCAGTTCGTTTTCTAACTTTGCCTTTGATATTCAGGGCTTCTAGCTGGTTATAACATTTCACTTGTTTTTTGGGTCTTTTTTACAAGAGAGATTACCGGAAGCGTCTGACTACTCGTCCATCTTGGCAGGCCTCTCTTTACTTTGATCCAAAATAAAAAATCTTTAACCTGACTCCACTTCCTTGCCACTTACACTTTCCTTAATATCTTGTCCATTAGTATCTGTCCTAATGTATCAGGGAACAAAAATTTTATTTCTTTATTGTATGTTAGATGCAGATTTACAAAGGAAACTAGTTTCTTATTAAACAATGAATACACATATTGTTCTCTGACATTGGTTGCCAACCCCACAACATGTCAACACTCTCCCCTTCTTGATCTTGGTCGGGAGGGTGAGTTGCTGGTCCTTCACAATAATTCTAGGAGTTTTCTGTTGCATTGAACTGAGGCACTCTGCTCCATGCGCACATTAAATATCATGCTGCCTAATATGCATTGAATTGTCCTTCCCCCCACCCCAAAAATTTGTTTTAATTGCTAATCCAATTCCTGTTGTTATAATACCATTTGGGAATTGCCTTTCTTTCTCATGTTACAGGCACAGTATTAGCGTAGGAAGTGTCTTAAGTCAACCCACCAGTGGCTCCACTGTAAAGAGATGTGGCCCTCTTTCTCCATAAGGATTGCAGCCTTGGAAATTCGGGCAGTTCTGCTTGGTCCTATAGGGTCGGAATCAAACCAGTGGCCGTGGGTTTACTGTTTTTGCAGGGCTTTCATTTATATATTGGTGGAGGTTACTAAGTCAATCTCTGTGGAGCTATAAAAGAGCAGATTGATCAAGCACTGAAGCAAGTAAGAACAGATAGGGGAAGATTGGTTCCACACTACAGGAGATTTCCAAGGAACCAAGAAACGGAAGCTGAACAAAGACAAGAACCTTCCCCCAGAGCCAACAGACAGAGGAAACCTTCCCCTAGAGCAGGTGCCCTGGAATCAGACTTCTAGCCTCCTAAGCTGTGAGAAAATAAATTTGTGTGTTAAAGCCACACACTAGTGCCATTTTTCTTATAGCAGGAAGGGATAAGTTAGGCACTACCTGATGGGTGACAGAAAGGTTTCCCCTTGATTACTAACCTGAAGGTTGGAAGTGAAAACCCACACAGGGCACCTCAAAAGAAAGGCCAGGCAATACTTTTTTGTAAAGACTCCCACCACGAAATCCCTACGGGTGCAG
The DNA here is from genome assembly GCF_024166365.1 of Elephas maximus indicus. Classification (NCBI taxonomy): domain Eukaryota; kingdom Metazoa; phylum Chordata; class Mammalia; order Proboscidea; family Elephantidae; genus Elephas; species Elephas maximus. The sequence continues at coordinate 147,197,313 of NC_064846.1, read as the reverse complement.
TTCTACTCTCTAACACATGGAGTCGCATTGAGCCAAGATAAACTCAAAGGGAAGGACGTAATATAAAATACAGTTTTTCTTTCGAAGCAATGATTTTTTCTGATTTCTGTTTTTTTTTTCTTTGTCCTAGAGCACTGCATATTCTCCGATATTTCCTGGAGAAAACAAAACATTCTCAGAGAGGAGGGTGGTACTGTGTTGTGTCAAAATAAAGTAAGAGCTGGAATTATTTAAAGACCCAATATTTGCCAGGTGCTTTTTTTTTTTCCATGCATTTCACAGAATACACCAGCCCTAGAAGACTGGACAGCACCTAACAAGAACAACAGTAATAAGGAAAAGAAAGAGAATATCTGGCGACATCTATACGTGCAATGCCAGATGACCTGAGAAGATGAGGGGCTCACAAAACCATCCTGGGGAGCCCCTGCCTGGAGAAAATATATCTATTAGAACACAAATCACATGACATTCTAAGTGTGGCTGATGAAAAGAAGGGCTAGCTGAGATTTTTATTTTCTCTGACAGCATAGACCACCTGTCCTGGGCCTCCTGCCTTGTGCTGCAGCTTCCTCATCTCACATGACTCCTGGGACAGGCACCCATTCTTTGATTAAAAACTGCTCGAGTTTTTAATCCAAGATTCAAGAGCCAAAATAGAGACCCCCATGTAGGCAGACTGGGGAAACCAACACACTAGAGTTTAGGAGTCACCTAGAGACTGACTGACACCTACTCTAACTTAGTCATCTAGTGTTGCTATAACAGAAATACCACAAGTGGATGGATTCAAGAAAAAGAAATTTATTTCTTCACAGTAAAGTAGGCTAAAAGTCCAAATTGAGGGTGTCAGGCCAGGGGAAGGCTTTCCTTCTCTGTCAACCTTCTCATCAATCTTCCCCCAGAATAGGAGCTTCTCTGCCCAGGGACCCCAGTTCAAAGGACACATTCTGCTCCCAGCACTGCTTTCTTGGTGCTATGAGGTCTCCCCTCTCTGTTTGCTTCCCTTTCCTTTTTATCTCTTGAGAGGTAAAAGGTGGTGTAGGCCACACCCCAGGGAAACTCCCTTTATATTGGATCACAGCTATGACCTGGTTAAGGGTGTTACAATCCAACCAAATCCTCCTTAAAAAGAAATTACAATCACAAAATGGAGGACAGCCACACAATACTGGGAATCATGGCCCAGACAAATTGATACACACAATTTGTGGGGGACGTAATTCAATCCATACCGTGCTCTCTAACCTAGAAAGCCCCAGTCTGGGCTGCCAGGCTGAGCATCCCCTCAGTTATCCTTGAGAGTTCTCAGGGACCTGAGAGCCTTGGCCTAAGAAGGGCACCTCAAGTCAGTAGGTACAGAAGTCTGAGCCTCTGATAGACATCAAGGTGTTGGTCCTGACTGAGGATGATGGAAGGACCCGGCCAAAACAGTGGGGTCCCATAGAGTTCCGCCCTAGCTGTCAGTTCCTGCAACTCCAGAAAGTCCTATCTGAATATAGCTCAGGGACCCCAAGTCAGCAAGGACCCTGATCTGAGGGGAGCAGCCTCAGGTCAACAGAGAATGGAGTCCCATGACAAGTCAGGTATCAAGCTGAGAACTCTGAATAAAGAATGAAAGAACCACCCAGCGCTGAAGAGTTGAGAGTCCGAAACCCCCACTCCACCCCTACAACTTCAGCCCTGAGGGACAATGACTGAATTATCAGGTAAAGGAGCCCCCTTATTTCCTCCTGGAGAGAGGGAAGAGAGGACCTAGGTGTAGGGGAGACTGCCCCAGGTCTTCAGAGGCAGAAGAGCAAGAAAAACACTAATAGGAGTCAAGGTGAGACCCTGAATATAAGGAAGGGATCACCAATAGTAAGTAGAACAGGACCTCACAGAACTCAGCCCCTGTTTTGAGGACATGGAGACACCAGGCAGTATTCAGCCTGAAGTGCCCCCTCATTTCGGCATTAAGGGTATCAGGGAGGTACGGCCTTGGTCCAAAGGGGGCGGCCCCATTTCTACAGAGGGAGGAATCTTGTTCCTAACTGGAATAGAGTGTGGGAGCTGAGTCCTAATGGGGCAACCTACCCCCAAAAGGGGGTCTGCCCAGAGCGCCGACCCAGCCAGCACTCCTCTGAGGCCCCAGGCAGGGGTAGCGTGAGGCACACTCTGAGCTCCCCCTCTAGGGTCTCCTCGAGGTGAGGTTCTTGTTCTCAGCCTGTGACTCAGGTTTATAGGCAAGAATCCCAGGCTCTGATAGCTATCAAGATGAGGACCCTGAGTAAGCACTAAGGGACCATCCACTCCACAACAGTGCAGTCTGATAGAGCCCCAGCTTTGCTGTCCAGTCGAAGGTTCCCCAACAGCCTTGGCCGTTGGAGGCTCCCGAACAGCTTTGGCCATATCTGACATATTTTGACAGCCTGCCTTCTGCGACAGAAGTCCAGGAATGTTACTTCCTTTGTCTACGGGGCTAGGCTTCTGACCCCAGAGGGAGTAGGTCCAGGATTGGTCAGAAGTCAAGGTGAGGAAGGACTCTGTGTAGGAACTGAGATGATCACCCACCCCAGAGCAAAGCGTCCGCCCCACCCCCTGTCTCAAGGTCCCGCTTCTGCTGTTGGCCCTGGGAGACGCCACCACAGCTAGCTGGCTAACTTCTGCCTGGAAAGTCTCAGGGATTTGAGGGTCAGGTCTTGGGATGTGGGTTCCAGGTCTGCAGAGGGAGGAGTCTTGGGCTTAACGAGAGTCAAGTTGAAGACTGTGAGGACAAATGAGATGCAAACAAGGAGCACCACAAAGTCCCGCCCCTAATGTTGCCCTGGGAGGCTCCATGCAGTTTCAGCCAGACTTCTACTTGAAAGATCTCAGAGGTATGAGGACCTTAGTCTAATGGGGGCTGCCTGATTCTGCAATGGAGGTTCACCTAGTCCTTAACAGGAGTCAGTATAAAAATCCAGTAAGAGGTCTGAGGGAACCAGGCACCCCATAACTGAGTATGCACTCTTTTCTCAGCCATGGGAAACTCTCGAATCAGTGTCAGCCTGAGGCGCCCCTTCATTTCCTCCTGGAGGAGGGGTAAGGAGGTATGGACCATTGTGTAATGGAGCAGCCCCAATTCTACAGAGGGAGGAGACCTAACAGGAGTTACAGTGAGGACCCTGTATGAGGACTGATGGTATCACTCACCACAGAAAAGTGGAAGCGGCAGGCAGTTTCCGCTTGCAGGCCTTGGAGGTGTGTGTGAACCCTACTTTCTTTTCGCTGCTGTCAGGTTGGTAAGAGCCTTGATTTGAGGGGAGGGGCCTCAGATCAGCAGAGGCAGGTGTCCCAGGCCTTAACTATAGACAAAGGTGGGGCTCTCAGGCCCTACTTAGATCCAGGGTAAGGACTCTGAATGACTATTGAGGTCTCCAAGGAACTCAAGACAGAAAGGGCCCAACGGAGCAATCAGCACTCAGTGTCCCCTGACAGGGTGCTACTTCACTTAACCTTAGGTGGTCCCAGGGAGATGGGGACATTGGTTCAATGTGTCGAATTTAGAGCATCACTGAGGGAGGGGGGCAATGGTGAAGGCCCTGCCAACAGCTGACACAGTGGTCTTGAATGTAAACTGAGTGGGCCATCTACCCCAGAACAGAGGAGTTCCCACAGAGTCTAGACCAGCCAATTCCTGCTCTCAGCTCCAGTAAGCCCCAGGCAAGGCTGGCAGGATGCAGCCTCAGGCAGACTCTAATTTCTCCCCCAGGGCTCTCAGGGGACAGGCTGACCAGGAGTACAGGAGCCCTATAAGTTTCTAGGTTACTGCTTTCAAGTAAACCTGCAGCGGGTGCCTTCTTAAAGCCTAAGTAGTATCTCCCTAGTTATGGTGCTAACACTGTCTCTCCTCCCTCTTCCAGGGGGCCTACTTCACCTGTTGTCCTGCTCACACTCCTCCTGCCTGTGTCCCTAACCAGTCATGCCTCGCAGTCAGAAGAGTAATCTCTGTGTTCGCGAGAAACGCCAGCAGAAACAAGGTGAGACCAGGGATCCCAGGGGTGCTCAGGCCATGGCAACAACAAAAGAAGAGCTCCCCTCCTCTTCTGCTCCTCCTTTTGGGTGCACTACCCAGAGATAGCCTGGTGCTAAGTCATGTAGCACTCTGCAGGGGCCTCAGAGAGTCCTATTCACCCCCACTACTCCAGGGGCTTCATGCACAAGATGTTATGCAGGTACCAAGAACAAAGATGAGAAAAGGCGAAGCTCCTCCCAGGACGAACCATCCACTTAGAGGTCCCGCAGAGACCCTCTAACCAAGGAGGTGGATACACTGGTGCAGCTCATGTTACAAACATATAAAACGAAAAAGCTCGTTATTAAGGAAGACATGCTAAAGATTGTCAACAAAAAGTACAAGAGCCGCTTTCATGAGATCCTCAGGAGAGCTTCTTTCAGCACGGAGGTGGTCTTTGGCATTGACTTAAAGGAAATCAACTCCGTCAAGCCGTCCTACGCCCTCGTCAGTAAAATGGACCTCCCTAACAATGGGAGGCTGAGTCGTGGCAGGGGGTTGCCAAAAACTGGTGTCCTGATGATTCTCCTGGGCGTGATCTTCATGAAGGGCAACTGCGCCAGTGAGGAGAAAATCTGGGAATTCCTGAATAAGATGAGAATTTTTGCAGGGAAAAGACACTTCATCTTTGGGGATCCTAGGAAACTCATCACCCAAGATTTTGTGAAGCTAACGTACCTGGAGTACCGGCAGGTGCCCAACAGTGATCCTCCAAGCTATGAATTTCTCTGGGGTCCCAGAGCCCATGCTGAAACCAGCAAGATGAAAATCCTGGAGTTTTTGGCCAAGATCAATGATACCGTGCCAAGTGCTCTCCCATCCTTGTATGAAGAGGCCTTGAGAGATGAGGAAGAGAGAGCCAGAGCCACAGTTCCAGACCGGGCTGATCCTACTGCTATGGCCAGTGCAGTGCGTGCTCCCGTGCCAGGTCCAGCAGCTCCTCCCAGGCCCAGTGAAGCGTGAGGCAGATTCTTCACTTTGTGGTTGAAGAGGGCAGTCATCGTTCCATGTAGTGGAGGGCTGGGTGGGACAGGAGGGAACACAGTGTCTCATACCTTTCTGTTTCTGCTCTATGTAGGTCACTTAGGGATTTAACTGTATGTTCATTCTTTATTTTTCAAATGTTAACCCTTTCAAGTGAAGGCTGTTTTTAGCATTCTAATCTAAGTTCATTAATGACATGGATAACACATTTAGCAATGTTTCTCAGGTTTGAGATAAGCAGTTTTGCTAGTTTTGTGAAAAAAAAAGGGGGGAACCTTCCATTTTAGTGATCTGAAACAAGATAACATGACATTTGAACAGGCATTTCTTTGCAACGTAAAGAACACAGTATTAAAAAAATATACGAGACATAGAGAAAAAAGTACAATAGGCCATATTTAGCTTTTAACTCGAAGGCAATGAGTTTGGTTTTTTTGGTTAATCTCTATAAGGTCCTAAAAGATTGCTATGTGTAGGAATCGACTCGAAAGCAATGCATTTGTTTTGATTTTTGAATCTCTTTTAGTTTACTATTAAGTAAAATAGAACCATGCGTAACTATATTTGCTTACCAAACCAAACCCATTTCTGTCGAGTGGATTCCGACTCATAGTGACCATATAGGACAGAGTAGAACTGCCCCTTAGAGTTTCCTCGGAGTGTCTAGTGGATTTGAACTGCCGACCCTTTGCTTAGCAGCCACAGGACTTAACCACTATGCGGCCAGGGTTTCCTATATTTGCTTAGCTCATTTAATAGGTTAAATTAACAAATCAGGAGCCCTGGTGGCACAGTGGTTAAAAGATCAGCTGCTAACAATAGACTGGCAGTTCGAATCCACCATCCACTCCTTGGGGCAGTTCTGCTCTGTCCTAGAGAGTTCCTACGAGTCGGAATCGACTCGACGGGACTGGGTTTTTCTGTTTGGTTTGTTAGTTTATTCACTTGTTCACATATGCCTGCAAGATTAATTGAGCATCTGCTCTTTGAAAACACAGTGCTAATAGTTGGAATGGTTAAAAAAAAAAAAAAAAGGAGACCTAGCCTTTGCCAAAGAAGTTTAGGGTCTAGAAGCAGCCATCATGTAAGGAAAATAGTGATGTACACTCTAAGACCTAAAAGACAAGTAAAAAGAGTGAGAAGGGGGGAGGTTTGGGATGAGAGCCATCTAGTGTAAATGTCCTGAAGCAGGGCAGTTTGCAACTTTGGGACACTTTGATGCCTCAGTGGAGGTGGTGTTAAATTAGTTTGCATGTGATGGGGGAGTTGAGGGGATGGAGGGTGGAGTAAAATGAGGCTTTCCACAGGGGTGCGCAGAGCCAGACTAACCCATGATATATCTCAGCGCCCAGAGGCTGAGCCTGGAATGGAAACCAGCTCTTCACAGTTACCCTGGTATTATGGGTAAACCAGAGAGAAATCCCCACCAGGGACAGTACTGAAAGGTGTCCTGTGCTCTTGTTCTGGTGCACTCGAACACGTGCACTGACTGGGTGTGTTATGCACATTATTTCCAGGAAGATTCTGAGAAGTAGGGTGATACTCCCTTGAGGTTAGATGTCAAGAAGCCACTGTTCTGGCACTTTGTCTTAGGCTAGGGGAGCCAGAGCCCACTGCATTCAACAGACATTTGAATGAGATTATCCTGAGTGTCTTTGGCAAACTCGAAGTGAAAACTAGATTTTTGGTAGTGGTGATATCAGTGAAAACAGGTGACTTGGAAGGGCAGCTGGGAGAGTGAATGGTTGTCCTTGACTATAATTCTAGGAGCTTTGTGTTCCATCCAGCTGGGGAAGTCTAGCCCACACACACATAAAGTAACATATTCCCTAACGAACAATATTACCTAGTTTTCCTTCCTAAACAGCATTTTGGCTCATTTGGTTGTGGTTTTCCTAGGGCACTGCATATTCACTGACACATCCTGGATTTAAATAAGACAAAATCCCAGAGAGGTGGGTGGTATCATCTGGGGTCCAAGTAAAAAAAAAAAAATCCTAGTGATAACTGCCATTCTTTAAAGACCCAGGACACGCCAGGCCCTGTACCAGGTGCTTTCCATGCATGACACGCATCCCGACGGTTTTACAGGCTACAGCTTCTCAGCCTTAGTTGTTGATGGAGAACTTGCTCTTTTCTCATTTTCACACACTGGTCAGTGAAAGGGCTGCACTAGACCCCTGGTCGGAATCCCTCTGCAGCCCAGAGTGTTCCACGACTCCAGCCTGAGGCAGATCTATGTCTCTTAAATCACTTCACAGCTCACTACTCCAAAATGTATCTCAAGGCATAAAGAGAGAAATTGTGTGCCCAGTGTATTGGGTTGGAATACACAGCCACAGTAATAAGCATAAAAAAACAAATGAGTAAAGAAAAGATAATATATGGGGACATTATGATCATCTACATATGCAATGTCGTCTTGGACAGCCCCTTTCCTTTAGAAAGTAAACCTTTTGGGACAGAAGTCAAAACAGATTCCAGGTCTGGCTGATGAAGTCATGGACTAGATCAGCGTGTGTTTTCTCTGGCAGCCCACCACCTGTCCTGGGCCCCTTGTCTTGTGCTGCAGCGTCCTCTGGGACAGGGACCCATTCAATGCAAGGTGTACAGTAGGGAAACTGCTCAAGAGTTTGCAGGGATGTGGCATTTCCCAGGAAGATGTTAATCTAAAAACAGGAGTCAAGATGACAGCCATAAGTGAGGACTGGGCACCCCAACATGCCAGACAGAGCTATCAGGCTGAGCAGCCCTTCACTTACTCTTCAGAGTTCTCAGGGACTCGTGAGTCTTGGCCTAAAGAGGATGACCTCAGGTTAGAAGTGTGAGCAGTCCCAGCCTCTAACAGAAAGTGAGGAGAGTGAATGAGCAATGATGGAAGCACCTACCCAGTGAGGGCCATAAGATCCTGCCCTTGCTGCCAGCCCTCAGAGGCCCCAAACAGCCATGGCTAGATTTGATTCAACCCAACCTCTACTTCGGAGGTCTTAGGAATGTGAAGAACTCGGTCAGATGCTGGCAGACTCAGCTCAGAAGACAATGGATTTCCAGATTATGTCAGGAGTCAAGGCGAGGACCCTGATGTGTATTGGGACCATCCAAAGGTAATCAGTGGAGCCCCACAGAATTCCTCCCTATTATCAGCCCTTTTTTTATCAGCCCTGGGAAGCCTCAGGCAGACATGGCCCACGGTTCCTCCTCAGAGGTAACAGGGAAGTGAGAGTTTGGACCTGAAGAGAGTGTTTTCAGTTCAGCAGAGGTAGTAATCTAAGGCCTCCCAGGAGTCAGATTTAGGACCTGAAGTGAGGACCCCATGTGGAGACCACTCATCATAGAGCCTGAACCTGCTACCACTGAATTCACTTTGGGAGACCATGATATGGCCAGGTGTGGCCAGATAGAAAGATCATTGCTACCCCTCAAGGGTGTCAGGGATATGACGGCTTTACTATGAGGAGGTAGAACTCAGTTTAAGAGAGAGAAGGGCCCCATGACCTGCCTGGTGTCAGAGTGAGGACTCTGAGAGGGAACTGAGGGATCCACCCACCCTTAAATGGAGGGAACGAGGCAGAGTCTAGCCCTGACCCTGCTTTCAGCCCTTGTAAGGCCCAGGGGTTGCTATTAGGGGAGATTCTTGGTTTGTTGTTGCAGCCACTAGTCTGCAGAGGGAAGGAGTCCCAGCCCCTACATGGAGCTAAGTGAGGACCCTGAAATGGGGACTGAGCCCTCCAAAGATCCCAGGATAGAAAGGACCCCACTGCACTGTCAGGACTGGGGGTCTACACTCTGCCACGGATGGTGGCTGGGCTGCCCCTTCCCTTCCTTCTAGAGTGTCCCAGGGGGCTCTGATGTGTCAAGATCAGAGTAACAAAAGAAAGGGGCCCAAGCCCTGGCAACTGTCGATATGATGTCCACGAATGTGGACTGGGAGGACCCCTTGACCCCAGTACAGAGGAGCCCACTGCCAGCCCTTGCTGTCACCGCAGCAAGCCCCAGCCACGGATGCCAGACTTTCACTTAAGTCTCACCCCAACTGCCCCCACGAGGTTTCGGAACAGGCTGACCAGGAGATCAGGAGCCTTGTGGGTTCCTAGAGCAGTGCCCTCCAGGAAAAACTGCAGAGGCAGTCATCGTTAAAGCCAAAGACGCATCTCTCTGCTGAAGGGGTGCACACCCTCTCAGCCTCCCTCCTCCAGTGGGCACACATCACCTGCCCTCCTTCCACACTCCTGCCTGCTGTCCTTGAGCAGAGTCATCAGGCCATGTGGTCAGAAGAGTAAGCTCCGTGCCCGTGACAAACGTTGTCAGGCCCAAGGTGATGCGCACGGTTTCAAGGGTGTTCAGGCCACTGCAGCTGAGGAGGAAGGGTCCCCGTCGTCTTCCTCTCCTCCTTTTGGGTGGTCTCCCCAGAGATCCCCTGCTGCTCACATTCCCCAGGGGCCTCAGAGAGCCCCATCCACCAACCCTTCTGCTGCAGGTGCTTCGTGTACAAGAGCTAATGGGAGAGGGTCTTTCCTAAGAATGGGCTCCTGATGCCTCTCCTGGGTGTGATCTACATGAATGGCAACCGAGCCACTGAGGAAGAGATCTGGGAAATCCTGAATGTGCTGGGGATCTAAGATGGGAAGGAGCACTTCATCTATGGGGAGCCCAGGAAGCTCCTCACCAAAGACTTGGTGCAGGAAAAGTACCTGGAGTACCGGCAGGTGCCCAACAGTGATCTTCCAGGCTATGAATTCCTTTGGGGCCCGAGAGCCCAGGTCGAAGCCAGCAAGACGATAGTCCTGGAGTTTTTGGCTAAGGGCAAGGATACGTGTTCCAGTGCCTTCCAAGCCCTGAATGAGGAAACTTGGGGAGATGAGGAAGAGAAAGCCACAGGCAGAAAATGGGCCAGGGCTGGTCCTAATGCCAGGGCCAGGGCTAGTGTCAGGGTGAGTCCAGCAGGCCGTCCTATCCGTGGTGAAGTCTGATGCAGATTCTTCACTTTGTTGTTGCAAATGGCTGTTAACCTTCTAAGTAGTGGGGCAACATGGAGCTGGAGGGAGCACATGTATGTATTCCTGTTATACTTGAGTAACTTGTAGATTTTGATTGTTTTTTGTATTTTTCAAATGTTGTTCCTTTTAATTGAAGGTTTATTATGATTCAGAATCTAAATTCACCCTCACCCATTCATTGCTGTTTTATTGCTTGATTTGGGAGTAAGAGTTTTGTATTGTTTAAAACAAATTGAAAATCTTTGAATCTATTTTGATGAATCCAGAACTAGTTAACCTGGTATCGGAATAGAGATGTTCTTTGAAATATTAAAGACATCTGCAAGAATTAGTTGGGATCACAAGATAGAGGTGGATAAACATAAATGTTGGTCAGTTCTTGATTTCCTTTATTCCATTCGGTAAAAGTAAAACATACATGTGCTTGGATTTGTTCAGCTCATTCAAGGCTGTTGTAGAAAATAAATCATGATGATTTGACCTCTTGTTCCCCGGCTCTTATTTTCCCCAAAGAGTAATTGAGCGTCTGCCCTTTGGAAGGCTTCATGCTAGTACTGGGGTCCTTTAGGCAAAGGTGTTGAAGCCCTGTGTATAGATTTTAGAGTCTCACAACAGCTATAATATAAGGAGGAGGTTGAGATGCACTCCAAGACCTCAGGACTAGTAGAAAAGGAGTGAGCACTTCAGGGTTCCCTCTACTGTAAACGCCCTGAAGGAGTGCAGTTTGGGGCCTTGGGAAACTTTGATCTCTCAGTAGGGGTGGGAGAAATTTTAAGTTAGGAAGCACAGGGTAGGGAAGGGTAGGGGTGAGAAGAACAGGTAGGGGTGAGGTTGGGGTTAGGGAGTCCAGATAAGTCTTTGGGAGGGGTGAGCAGGGTAAGACCCTCCCATGCTGTGTCTGAGCCTGGAAAGGCTGAGCCTGGAATGGAAACCAGCTCTTCACAGTGACTCTGGGATTGGGGGTAAAGCAGAGAGAAATCCCCACTTGGGGCAGGACTGGTAGGTGTCCTGTGCTCTTGTCCCAGTGCACTTGAACACACACACTGACTAGGTGTGTTATGCACAGCGTGTCCATGAAGTTCCTGAGAAATAGGGCGCTCTTCCCTTGGTGTCAGGAAGCCACTGAGAGTAGTCTTTTGCATTGGGCTGGGGGAGCCAGAGGCCATGCCGTTGAAAGGACAGTAGAATGAGGTTGTCTTGAGTGTCATTTGGCAAGTGAAGACTAGACTTTTGGCCGTGGGGATGTGAATGAACATTGGGGTGACATACATGGAAGGGCAGCTAGAAGGAGAAATTGTTGGTCCTGGACAGCACTTCTAGGAGCTAAGTGTTGCATTAAACTGGGACAGTCTACCCACACCCACGTGAAAGAATATACTCACTAATATGGATTGAATTTACAAACCCTGCCCCCCAAAACAGGTGTTGTAAATTCTAACCGTATAAAAAAATTTTTTTTTTTATACCTATGGTTATAATGCCATTTGGGAATGTGTGCTGTTATGTTAAAGAGACTGGATTGTAAGGTGTGTCTTGAGTCAACCCACCAGCAATTCCAAGGGAGAAAGATGTGGCTGTCAGCTCCTGTAAAGATTCCCAGCCTCGGAAATCCTATGGGGCAGTTCTACTCTGTCCTGTTGCATCCCTGTTAGTCAGAATCTTCTGGACAGCAGTGGTTTTCTTTCTTTTTTCCCCCGGGGGGTGTCTTAAGCCCAATCGCTTTTGAGATATAAAGGAGGTGATTCAGCAAGCAAGTAATCAGAAGTGGGGAATGAGAGTTGCCACGCCACATGAGATCTGCAAAGAAAGGAGAAATAGAAGCTGAAGAAAGACAAGGACCTTCCCGTACAGTAATCAAAGAGTTAAAGCTTTCCCCTACAGCCAGAACCTGAATTCAGATTTCTAGGCTCCTTTTTAAAGTGTGAGAAAATAAATCTCTATTTGTTAAAGCCATCCACTTGTGGTATTTCTGTTATAACAGCACTAGATAACTATGAGACTCTCTAATCAGTGATAAAATGCTTTGACCTTGACTACTAACATATATGTTGGCTGCGTAAATTCATCCAGTGGTACCCCAGAAGAAAGAGCTGGCAATCTCTTTCTTTAAAGTTTATAGCCAAGGAAACCCTATAGGGCAGTTCTACACGGTGCTGTATTTAGCTGAAATTGATTCAACGGCAAGGAGTGAATGTAAAATATTACTTCATTTTTCTTCTGAATCAGCCTTTTTTCTGATTTTGTTTTCTTTGTCCTAGAGTGCTGCATATTCTCACAGATCGTGGAGTAAACAAAACCAAAAATCCACAAGAGAAGGGTGGTATTGTGTAGTGTGAAAATAATCACGGTAACAAGTGCCATTCTTTAAAGACCAGATATGCACAGTCACTTTGCCAGGTGCTTTTCATACCTTTGAAACCCTGGTGGCATAGTGCTTAAGTGCTACGACTGCTAAACAAAGCGTTGGCAGTTTGAATCCAATAGGCACTCCTTGGAAACTCTATGGAGCAGTTCTACTCTGTCCTATAGGGTCGCTATGAATCGGAATCGACTCGATGGAACTGGGTTTGGTTTTCTGTTTGGTTTCATGCCTTGCACACAATGCACCTGCCCTAGAAGACAGGGCTTATCAATGCCACTTCACAGAGGAACCTGAAGCTCAGAGAGTTTGTAATGTGTTTGCAAGTCTAGTATATGACCGAGCTAGATTAGGCCCCTGGTCTGAATCCTTCTGGAGCCTAGCTTGTTCCACTCCTCCCAGCCAGAGGCTTACGTGTGTCTCTTAATTCACTGCTTTTCTCCCCACTACAAAAAGTTTCTCAGGTAAGAAAATAACGCTGTGCCCAGAGCATTGAGTTGGACTGTATAGCCAGTGCTCTGTGAATACTAAAATAAGTGAGAGGTATGAATAAGGAAAGGATAAGAAAATATTCAGTGACAATGTAATCATCGACAAATGCAAGGCCAGATAACCTGAAAAGATCTGGGGCTCATAAAATCATCCTGGAGAGCCCCTGCCTGTAGAAAGTAGATCTATTAGAACCAAGGTTACATGCACCTCCAGGTGTGGCTGAAGGAGAGAAAGATTAGATCAGCTTGTTTTTCCGACAGCCCACCACCTGTGTTGGGCTTCCTATCTTTGGCTGCAGCTTCCCCACTCATACCACTTCTCCCTCTGGGACAGGGACCCAATCTGCGAGATTTGCAATAGCAAAATTACTCAAGTTTGCAAGGATGTTGCATTTCTCAGGAAGCAGTTAACCAAAGAGGAGCCAAGAAGAGGACCCCAGTGAATGAAAACAGAGAAGAAAAACACCAGAATTTACAGATCACACAAAGTAACTACAGGGCTTGCTCTCAGACCTAGAGAGCCCCAGGTAGTGCCCTCACTTATTCTTCAGATTTCTCAGGGACCTGAGACGTTGGCCAAAGGACACTCTCCAAGCCAGTAAAGCGAGGACACTCAGCCTCTGATAGATACCTAAGAGATGACTCTGAATGAAGATGATGGCTGGCCCCCTCGAGAAGACTGTGGTCCCCAAGTGTCCTGGCCTTGCAATTTCCCCTGAGAGATCTCAGACAGTCCTGGCTGGATATGACTCATCCTGACATCCAAATCAGAGGTCCCAGATCAGTGAAGACCTTGATATGAGCGGACCTGCCTTTGATTGATGAGGGTGTGGATTTCCAGGACTGGTCGGTCATTTTCAAGATGAAGACTGTGAATGAGGAAAGAGGGAACCACCCACTCCAGACAGAGGAGGGCACACAAAATCCTTCCTGCTGTTGGCCCTGGGAGTCCCAGGGCAGAGTTGTCGGGATAAGGAGTCCCGTCATTTCTGCCCGGAGGGTTTCAGGTCTTGTGGGCATACCCCAGTTACATAGAGGGAGGAGACTCAGGTCCTCAAAGGAGGCAAGGTGAGGACCCTGAGTGTTATGAGTGGGAACCCCATCAACAGAAGGAGCAGAAGAGAGCATTGCCTCTGTTCTTAGTCCTGGGAAGCCTCTGGGAGAGCTCTCTGACAGAGATGCCCATCGTTTCTTCCTGAGTGGTCTCAGGGAGGGAGGGTCTGGTCTAAAGTGGCAGCCCCAGCTCTGCAGAGGGAGGAGTCTTGTCCCTAATTGGACTTAGGTGTGGGCCCTGAGTGTTTATGGGGCGACCTGCCCCCTAAAAAGGATCTGCCAGGTGCAGTTAAACAGCCCGCAATCCTGTGAGGCCTCAGGAAAGTGTATGGTGCGGCACACCCTCATCTGTCCCTCTAGGGTCTCGGCTTGGTGAGAATCTTCTTCTGAGCCTGTGAGTCAGGTCTCCATACGCAGGACTCCCAGCCTCTAATAGGTATCAAGGTGAGGACCCTGCGTGAGCACTAAAGGACCACTCACTACAGAAAAATGGGGTCTCAAGTTTCCTGCCCTTTCTGGTGGCCCTCGGAGGCCCCCCTGCCGCTGTACTAGGGCCTTGATCCTTGGAGCCCCTCGGTACAGCCTCGTACGGACGTGACCTGTCCTGCCTTCCATCTAGGAAGTGCTATGAAGGTTCAGCTTCTGGCTTAAGGGGCTGTGAGCTCTCCTCAGCAGAGGAGGGCAGAATCTCAGGACTGATCAGGAGTCAAGGTGAGGACCCTGAACAGTACTGACCATTTAATCCCAGAAAAGCGAGGTCCTAAGAGCACGGCCCCCTACTGTTGGCCCTCGAAGCCCCCCTCAACGGCCTTGGCCCTCGGAGGCCCCCCATAGCCTTGGCCAGAAGTGACGGGCGGGCATGCGCCGACTTCCATCCAGGAAGTGCCGGGAAGGCGCGGCCTCTGGTCTGACTGGGTTGAGACTTTCCTGATCGAGGAGGGTGCAGTTTCAGTATTGATCAGAAGTCCAGGTGAGGACCCTGAATGTGGACTAAGGGGACACCTAACCCAGAACAGAGGAGGTCCCACCAAGTCCCGCCCCTACCGCCAGCCTCAAGGCCACCAGGCTGACTTCTGCCTGTAAAGTCTCAGGATGGGCGGGCCTTGGTCCAAGGAAGCGCCCGAGTTCCGAAGAGGGAGGAGACCCAGACCCTAACTGGAGGCGAGGCGAGGACCCTTAGTGCTAATGAGGAGGGTTCCCCTTTGAAACAGGGGTGGCCCACAGCTCAACCTTGCTGTTAGCTCCCGAAGACGCCAGGTAGGGGTAGACAGATGTGTAGCACTCCGACTATCTTCTAGGGAGGTGAGGGCCTTGGTCTGAGCTGTAAATGCCACCCCTGCTTTCAGGTGGGCTCAATTAGTAGAGGGAGAAATACCAGGTCCTACCTGGAAGCAAGGTCAGAAGCCTGAGTTAGGAATGAAGGGGTCACCAATTGAGAACTTGGGGATCAGGTGACCCTGCCGCCCTGATCAGCCCTAAGATTCCCAGAACAGCCAGCAAATGATATGGGTCACTCTGACTTCTAACTCTGAAGTTTCAGGAAGGTGTGTCCTTTGTTCTGAGAGGTGTGGCCTCAGGTCAGCAGAGGGTGGGGTCACAAGAATGGGCAACATCAAGGGGAAGACATGATTGAGATACTAGGGACCGATCGCCCCAAAATGGGGAGGGCTACACTGAATCCTGCTAATGCCATGTGCCCTGGGAGACCAGGACAAATCCAACAAGCTCAGGTGACCCTTGACTCCCGCCTGGAGGGTCTCAGGGAAATGAGGGGCTATGTTCAAGCCCCAATTCAGCAGAGAGAGGAATCCCAGAACCTGGTGGAAGTCAAGTTAAAAATCCTTCAAGAGGAAAGATGGAATTAACCCCCCACCAAACGAGAAGAGAGGACGCTGTGCAAAGTCCCCCCTCTACTGTTGGACTTGGGAAGCCATGGTCAGAGATATCACACTGAGGTTCCCCCTTGTTTTTTCCTGTGGGCGGTCATCTCAGCGCCATGAAATCCTTGGACTAATGAGGAGGCCTACTCAGAAGAGGCAGTAGAGTGGGTCCCTAAGAAGAATCAAGGTGAGGACACTGAGTTATGACGAGGCGACACCTCCCAGAAGTAAGGGGAACCGTAAAGCCCCACTCCTGCAGTCAAACCTGGGGACCTGACATGCTGACTTAGTGAGTTGCAGTTACTTCTTCCAGGGCATCTCGTGGAGGTGAGGGATCTGGTCAAAGTGGGTACCCAAGGTGGGGACCCTGCTGACGGGCTGAGGACTCTAAGGAACCCCAGACAGAATGAGCCCCACTGTGCTGTCATCACTGAGACACCCTGCCAGGAGTGGTGGCTGAGCTACTTCTTCAGTTCCTCCTTGTGGATTCCAGAGGGGTTTGAGGTGTCAAGTTCCGAGTAGCAGAGGGGAGTGGCCCTGGCTCTGCCAGAAGTTCATATGATGGCCCTGAAGGTGAACTGAGAAGACCCCCAACTGACCCAGTAGTGAGAGTCCCTAGTGTCAGCCCTGCTGTCACCCCAGTAAGCCCCAAGCAGGGCTGGCAATCTACAACCCAATCGTTTCTCTAATTTCCTCTACAGAGTCCTGACCAGGACAGCAAGGGCCTTGTGGGGTCCTAGAGAAGTGCCCTCCAAGAATCCTGTAAAGGCGGCCTTTGTTAAAGCCAAGGAGGCATCTCTCTGCTGCAGGGGCGCACACTCTCTCCATCACTTCTAAAAAATCAGCCATTGGAAACCCTGTGGAGCCCGTTTGTTCTCTGGCACACGTGGGGTCTCTGAGAGTTGGAATCAACAGAATCTGGTAAGGTTGAGAACTGCCTTAGCTTCTCTTAGCAGCCACATTTCCCCTCTACACCCATCACTTCATCTCTCCTTTTAGTTTCAGAGGAAGAGACGTCCAGGAACCCTTCTGGCTCCTGAAATTTCTTGGTCCTATGAACTCGTCTTTCTTTCAGAAGTTTATATTGCTTTCTTCATCAGCAACTTTCCCTTTGCAGTATGCTCAAATATCATCTTTTTGGTGCATTTTTTTCACCTGTGCATATGGCCACACTGATTGCCCTCCCCGTTGTCCAAGCCATGGGAAGTCCCTTGCAATACTGATCCTGGGCTTGGCCATAGTGCTTGCCTTCTTCAATGGGATAATAACAAACATGACACAGGTAGAGACTTGAACACAGATACCTTGTGACCACCACCATGTGAACAAATGCAGGCTACCTGCTAGATGGTGAGAGAGCTAAATGGCCTAGATACCTCCTTTGCCCTTGCCAAAAGAAAGACAGGCAGCCAGGCCAAAGCCATGTGAGTGAGGCCATGGACCATCAGCTGACCACAAACTCAGGAGCGAACCCAGACAACACTACATGGTGCGGAGACGTGCCATCCCAACTGAAACCACAGACTCATGAACAAATTAATGGCTGTTGTTTTGAGTCACTAAATTTTGGCATGGTTTCTTATATGACATAAATCTGTATGCGACTGTATAACCTTTCCATCTATGGCTTTAATTATTTTCTTCCATTCATTGCCAAATTGTATATTTCCTATCAAATACTCACTTATCGAACACATAATTATACAAGCATAGTATGTGATAGGGACTGTGCTAACCAATAATGCATAGAATAGGAAGGAATAACAGACAGGAAACTATCTTTATAGAATGAAGAAAATGATGAGAGCTGAAATTTATTCACCGTTTTCTGTGTACCGTCGACCATGTTAATCTTTTAGCATACATTAGTTCATACACAAATTTCATTATTGACCTCATTTTACAGATGGAGAAATGGAGGTTGAGAGAATGATAAGATATTTGCTTTAAGTCACATTGATGGAATTCAGATCTTTCTCCAGCACTTGTGCTCTGAACCATTATACTTTAAGAACAGATATACAGAAACCTAGGAATTGAGTCTTAGCTCAATTAGACAGTAACTTCCGAGTCTATGAAGAGAATGCAAATCTCCTTTCGTTATCTTTAAGGCTCTGTCTAGCTACCATTTTACTATGATCCAAATATTAAAGTTTTTAACCTGAGTCCAGTTCTTTTCCTCTTACACTTTGCTTACTATCTTGTTCATTAGTATCTGTTCTCATCTATGCAGAAACTAAATTTTTTAAAATTGTAATTTAGATGAAAGTTTACAGAGCAAACAAGTTTCTTATTAAACAATTAGTACACATGTTGTTTTCTGACATTGGTTGCCAACCCCGTGATACGTTAGCACTTTCCCCTTCTTGACCTTGGTTTCCCTATTACCAGCTTTCCTGTCCTCTCCTGCCTTCTCATCCTCGCCGCTGGGCTGGTGTGCCCATTTAAACTCATTTTGTTTTATGGGTCTGCCCAATCTTTGGCTGAACCTCAGGTGTGACTTCAGCACTGAGCTATAAGGGTGTCCAGGGGCCATACCCTTCTCCAGTCTCCTTCAGACACTAAGTCTGGTGTTTTTTTTTTTTATTCTCAGTTAGAATTTAGTTCCACATTTTTCTCCATCTCTGTCCAGGACCTTCTATTATGATCCCTGTCAGAGCAGTCCATGGTGGTAGCCAGGCTCTATCTACTTGTGCTAGATTCAGTCTGATAGAGGCTGTGGTACTTGTGGTCAATTAGTACTTTGGACTAATCTTCCCCTTGTGTCTTTGGTTTTCTTCATTTTCCCTTGCTCCAGATGGGTTGGGAGCAGTGGAATATCTTAGATGGCCACTCACAATTTTTAAGATCCCAGATGCCACTCACTGTAGTAGAATGTAGATCATTTTCTTTATAAAGTATGTTATGCCAATTGAGCTAGATGTTCCTAGATACCATGGCCCCATAGCCCTCAGCTCAGTAATTTGGTCCCTCATGGACTTTGGATGTGTCTGTGGAGCTTTCATGACCTTGTAACCGACCGAGTGTTCTTGTGTACTCCTATTAGCCAATTGAAATAAGATGGATGCCACACCACCAATTGCAAGGAAACAGAAAGTGGAAATTTATTGTCTGCCCAGACAGGGAGAAATGCGGAGTCTAGCAACCATAAGGCCATGTGCTTGCTGTCTGAGGCGGCTGGGTTGCTATTTATTTCGAATGGCGTCTGGGGGTTGGATTTGGTGCCCTGAACTCTCTGCCCTTAGCCCTCCCATGTCCACATTTGGAGGCCCGGATGTTGAATCATGTCAGTGATGTTCAGGTCCAAGGACAGATTGAGGAAACAGCTGTTCAGGTCCTGCGCATGCACCAAAATCTTGGTTCAGGCACGCACAGGACTCTGAGGTCAAATTCAAACTGTCGTTAGGGCCGCAGCGTGCTCGGGCAAAACTGCAGTTAGAAGCTGTGGCTTGGCGGGCTCCGAGGGGTGCAGGGAACCGCGGCAGAGTGGGGGGATGTCTCGGCAGAGTCTTCAATCCCCCCTCTAGCAGGTTCCTTTTAATCTTATAAGGGGTTTAGGGCTGAAGGTCTCATCTTCTGTAGCTTCTTCCTGCTGCCTAGGGGCGCTGGCGTAGAACAGGGCTCTAGATAGTACCTGATCGGGGGAGATGGGGTGATATCCCCGTCGTAGCATCATTTGCAGGTGGAACTTTTGAAGCCTGGAAGACACAAGCTTTACTAAAAAGTTAAAGAAACAAGGCCTTAATACAAGCAGCAAGGTGACCATGGCCAAGGATCATAGAAGGGGAAGACGCCATGTTAAGTTTGGGATTGCCACCCTTACGATATCTCAGATAGTTTGTGAAGTTGGGCCCTGGTTGAAGTTGTGTCGCCATTTATTTTCGAGGGGCTCAAGTCCTCAACAGGGGGCCAGGAGCCCTGTTACTGCACCTGCCCCAGTTAGGATTACACCCAGTGCCCTCTTTAATCTACAACCTGAGGCTCGTCTGGAGGCCCAGTACATGCAGACACTGGTGCCTGAGAAAAACAAAAGTCCTAGGGAACACTGACCTGTGGTTGTGACAGGGCTGATGTCAGAAGCTGTCCATCCACAGCCAGGACAACGACAAGCCGGGCTGCGGTCACCCAGGCACCAGCCAGACCCACACACTCAGACACATTCATGGGAGGCACACAAAGTGATGGAATAGCCGCCGAGGGTGGCATCAGCTCATTCGAGCCAAGTGCAGCTCCACAAGCTCTGAGCCAGGGGACCACAAAGCCCTGGTCGGCACACTTGGCACTCGGGGCTCTGGTATTTTTTTCTTGTGGCATTGTAAATGTGTTTCGGAGGTAAATGAGTGTGTCCGGGGCTGTAGGCCCCATGTGGTTGGGCAAGCAGTAGTCAAGGAGCAAATAAAAAGTTCTTGGGAAATTCCTGATTCTCTTCTCTCATTGGGTATCTCCATGTAACACACTTGGTTGGTCAGATTAGTGTGGAGATAAATTGTCTCATTCCAATTGCCTGGGGTTTTAGCAGTGGAGTCAGTGAGACCCTGGATAGTTTGTTGGACAAAATCCCTATTGTAATTAATGGAATGTGGGCCTGGGGGAGACCCATTGTATGGGGAATCTAGTGGTGTTGTTAGTAGGTGGGGGCACCTGGACCAGGACTGCCTCTACATTGTCTTTAGTTCTGGTGGTGGGGGGTGAAGCAGACTCAGTGATCATTTAAGTGGAGAATGTTTGAGGTGTTTATGAGATAATTTTCCTGCCATTCTGGGGACCCTGTCTTTCTTCTAAGGAGATACAGGAAATAAACAAGCAGGATATAAGGCCACTTAGTGGTGGCAAACTTAAACACAGACATGAATAATAAAGTGCACAATTGCCAGGGTATGACAGGCAATGGACACAATTGTCTATCACTTTACATCCTCTGAAGCCTGAATTTTTCAGTTATTACTGTCTTCTCAATTCTTACTGTTCTGCAGGGCTCGTTGGTCAGTATCATGAGAAGCAGCCGGCTTGATTCGAGAGTTGTGGGTCTATTCCCCCTGTTTCGCGATCCTGATTGCAGTGCCAGGGGTTTGTCCTCCTGCCGGGTCTGTAGTGCTCCAGGTCTTGACACGGAGAAAGAGACTTCAGGTTGTGGAAGAGTCTATCACGTCATGTACCTGTAAAGAGAGTCAAGCACTCCTGCTACAGAATACAAATATTGTTTAATAGTGAGCTAGCTTTGAGTATTTCTCTAGCCTTCAAGGTATCCTCAGGACCCAGAGTAATGAAGCCCTCCCACAAGTTACGGAGGAGGGGACCCCCATATATAACTTCAAAAAGGCTTACCTAATTTTGGTTTGAGGTGCAACCCTAGTCCTGAACAGAGCCAAGGGAAGGGTCTTAGCCTGTGCTAATTAGGTCTTCCTGCAAGGTTTGGCCTGGTGGTCTTCAATAGTCCAGTTTACCTTTCTCTTGCAATCTTTTCCCGGAACATATTCCTGGTGCCTAGTCTTACGCTTCCGAGAAGATCTTGTCTCTCTCTTTTTTTTTTGTAAGTAGTTGTTTTTAATTTTGAAAGGGACAATATAGAGTGACAAATGGTGCAGAGCCAGCTGCTCACAAAACTGTATAACCTAATCCAGTAGCATAATAAATCAATATATTTACGTTTAGGACAGTCCAGTTTGGGGCCATCCCTCCCTTTCTTCTCTACCTTTCTACTTCCTTCTCACCTTTTTGTTTTCTCTTCGTTCTTACTCTCTAACTTTTTACTCCTCCATGCATCACCAGTTGTTTCTTCCCTGCCTTGGCCCCTATTTTTCCAACTATAAAGGTCTTTTGTAGCTTATGGCAAGCTAGGATCAGTCACTACTACTGAGGTCACAGGTCTCCCTGCTCGCTTGGCCTATAAGTCAGCCCTTTGGTGGCCTTGGGCCACTACTATATCTTCCTGTTGATCTCCTTTGCACTGTACCACAGCCAGAGTGGCAGGGAGTGACACCACTTCAAGGAATTATAAAATCTGTTGGCCGTGTTTGATTTCTTACTGACCAAATTTAAACACTCTCTTCGCTTCCACAAAGTCTCATATACATGTAAAACTGACAACACGTTCTCTGAATCTATTAAATGGTCAACGTCTTTGACTTGGCCAGCCGTGAGGCCTGGATCACTGCAACCTGCTCAGCATTTTTCCCTGAGTTTCTATTTGGGTGAGCATTCGCATCGAGGACTTCGGTGTGGCTGAGAACTGCGTGGCCCACTCTCCTTTGGCCACACTCAAGTGAAGCTACTCTCACCTATGAAGATCTCTCAACTTTCGTCTCTTAGAGGTTGATTTTGTGGCTCACGGTGAACAGAGTCTCTCAGGAACAGAGTGGGAAGAGGGGTGGCTGAATCTGGAGCTGCAAGAGATCGGACTGATGTGCGGGGATTACTGACTAGAGAGGCCTGGTATTGAGTTAGTTGGTACTCACTCTCTCTCAGGACACCCTCTCTGTCAGTGGGCCTCCTGCTCACAATATGCACACTGGTTCTCTCCCAGCGGGGTCAGGGCCAGGCCTCCTTAGGGTCTTTTCCTCCTAGGGGGCCTATACCGTTTGTGTACTGTCGTTGCTGTTACCAGTAGGTCAACCTGCCACTTCCTGCCTTTGCCTTCTTCTCTGTTCTTATAGACCTTGAATGCCAACTCGACTAGGTGTTTGATACTCATAGTTACTCCTCCCTCTATTTTGTGAAGTTGGTTCCCAACATCTGGGTCACACTGTCTTCTAAAAATATTATTGACAATGTGAGCATTTGTTGGGTCCTTTGGATCTTGAATGAGTATATTCTCTAAAGGCTCTATAATTCTTTCGAGGAAGGCTGCAGGGTCCTCATCTTTACACTAGTTAATTTCATGTACT
This sequence comes from Elephas maximus indicus, assembly GCF_024166365.1. NCBI lineage: Eukaryota > Metazoa > Chordata > Mammalia > Proboscidea > Elephantidae > Elephas > Elephas maximus. Next base: position 147,174,629 of record NC_064846.1, on the reverse strand, counting down.
ATGTTCCAATCTGAGGGCTTAGGCACTCCACATCTAAGGCTCACTAAAAGACAGTCCCGACATCGGGGAGCCTACCATATTCTACTGTGTGATTGTGGTCCCAGTGGGGTCTTGAAGGGGGAAGGTGTCATCGACTGCATCTCTGGTCCATCGAGCATCATGTCGCCTCTGGACTTTCTCTCCAGCCTTGTCTGGGATCATCTTCTTCTCTTCCGGGAGAAAGAAGGTGCTTAAGAGGGATTGACAGCCTGCCCATGTGGAATCAAAAGAGGTAAAGATGGCAGTAAACAGTTCATACAATTTCTTTGGTTTCTCTCGACATCCTGAGGTGTTATTCTTCCAGTCAATCAGGCCTGCTGTACTAAAGGGAACCTGGGTCCTTTCACCCCCAGAGTTGTTTGGTGGAGGGGATATTGGCCTGGGGTAGCCCTCCCTGTTGACTCTGTACTGGCTTTGCGGCACCCAGGGCCACATTTGTCCCTTGGTAGGGTACCCCCCGCATCGTATGGGGTGATGGCAAGGGACAATTCCCAGGACACCTGAACTGCCTTCCCTGGTTAATTGTCTACGCCTTCCTCCGGCCCCGCACAGGTCCAGGAGGTGAGCCACGCACGCTGCTGCAGCTGTAAGGCCTATTCATCGCCAACCCTGGCCGCGGCACCCAGGACTTTCTCTTTTTCCCACAATCACAACCGAATTTATCTCAGTTCTCTGAAGTACACCTTAAGGGTGAACGCTTTGGAATGTTTTTAGGATTGTACTGTTCCTACCCCTACACACTCGCACGAAGACACACAGACAGACAAAGAACACTAGTTTTCAATGCATTCAGACAGAAGGGCGCCCCCACCCCAACCTAGAGGAGTGCCCAGCAGACAGACAAAGAATAACAGTGTAAAAAGGACGTCCTCTAAACCAAAAACGAAAACCTGAACCAGGACTTCACCAAAATCAACGACCATAAACTAAATTACCAGTGGTCTGCTGTCAGAGAGCAGAGATAGAGAGAAAGAAAGGGAAAGAGGCAAAGAGTTTCTGAAGGAAAGATTGTCGCAATGGCAGGGCAGCCTCCGAGGGACTTAAGTACCCTCTATCAACTACCAATTAACCTTGGGTGATCACAGATGGACAAAGATCGTCGCAGATGGCAGAGTGACCTGATACCCTTGGTTTCAGAGGGGCTGAGCGACCCCAGCTAGGGTGAGGTTGGGTCTCAGAGGCCACAACCCCCAATTTCCTCATTTTACAAACCTTGGGGTCAGGTCTTAGGACTGCGCTGTTTCCACCCTCTTCTTTCCCTAGCTCCCTGGGAGGACTGTAACCCCCTCAGGGGAGACTTTAGTTCCCTCAGATGACCAGTGGAACAACCTGGTCCCACACGCTTACCTTAATTCAGAGGCCTTTCCCATCCTGTTTCCAGTTTCTGTTTCCGAGCTGAGGTGGGGACCTGGTGGGCCTCATCCTGGGGCGGGGATCACGGTGGCCACTGGAAACTCCTTACTGACCAAGTGGAGTCACGGCACATCTTAAGAGGTTGCGGGGTGTCCAGATACTCACCACTCAGATTTTGGAGTCCGCAAGTCCCGGCCAGAGTCGCCAAACTCTCTAACAGAATGAGGGTTCTTGTCCAGTTCTATTAGCCAGTCGAATTAAGACATATGCCACACCACCAGTTGCAAGGGAAACAGAAAGTGGAAGTTTACTGCCTGCGCAGACAAGAAGCAATGGGGGGTCTTGCGACCATAAGGTCATGTGCTCCCTGACTGAGGGGGTTAGAGTACTTTTTATTTCCAGCGGCGTCTGGGGGTTGGGTTTGGTGCCTGGAACTCTCTGCCCTTCACCTTCCCATGTCCACATTTGGAAGTCCGGATGTTGAATCATGTCGATGATGTTCACATCCAAGGACAGATTGTGGACATAGCTTTTCAGGTCCTGCGCATGAGCCAAAATCTTAATTCGTGCATGCACAGGGTGCTGGCACCAAATTCAAACAATGGTTAGGGCCACAGCTGGTCGGGCAAAACCATAGTTAGAAGCTATGGCTTGGCAGGCTGCGAGGGCGGCAGGGAACCGCAGCGGAGCTGGGGAAGTCTGGGCTGGAACTTCAACCTGACCTTGGAGAAGTTGTGCTGGCTTCCCCAGGATTGTGTACTGCCTTACCCTTCACCAAAGTTACCACTAGAAAAACCAGCAACCAAGTCTATTGCCATTGAGTCGATTCTGACTCCTAGCGACCCTATAGGGCAGAGTAGAGCTGCCCCATAGTTTCCAGTTAGTGCTTGGTGGATTCGAACTGCTAACCTTTGGGTCAGCAGCCATAGCACTTAACCACTACAGCACCAGGATTTCCAGGTTACCACTAGAATATAAACACTCTTAACAGTGGTTGTCTTTGGGGAAGAGGATATTCTTTCCATTTAAACAATTTTTTACTATTTGAATTTTTGTTCCCTGTGCATGTATTACTTTTTTAACAAAGTTTTAAACCTAATTTCAATGTAATCTATTTTGAAATTCAACAAAATTTTAAAGCATATTAAAATAAATGACTTTTTTTTGTAATAACTATCCTTTTAAAAATGAACACTGGGAAAAGGTAATTGGATCTAAGGCTATGTCTACATGACGACAGCCCAACAAGCAGTTTTTTCATTGGGTGAAACATTTTCATGGTTCAAGTCCATCCAGAGGTGCCTCAGAAAAAAGGCCTGGCAATCTATTTCCAAAAAATCACTTATTGAAAATCCTATGGAGCACAGTTGTACCCTGACACACATGGGGTTACTATGAGTTGTAATCAACTTGACAGAGGGAGGTTTGGTTTGGCTTTGGATAGACCTCAGGGTCAAACTGAGATGATCTAGAATTTGTGGAGAATCCGCAAGAAGGCTTACGTAAAAAATACCCTTTCTCTTGCGTGTTATGTTTAATGTATTTTAAGATGCTTTCCACACCTGAGGTCTTTTAAAATAATGCAAACAAAAAGGAGATGTATGCATCTCTGGTGGAATGTGGCCTAGGATAGATGTCTTAGGGAGCACCCAAAAGAAATAGATGGAAGCTAAAAGGAAACTAGCAAGATGACCAAGACATCAGACTTCACTTAATAAGGGAGGTTGTTGTGAACTGGGTGTCCCTGGGTGGTGCAGATGGTTAACACTTTACATTGGGCTGCTAATCAAAAGGTTGGAGGTTCCAGTCCAACCAGAGGCACCTCAGGAGACAGGTCTGGCAATCCATGTCTGAAAAATCAGCCATTGGAAATCCTGTGGAACACGGTTCTTCTCGGCACACTTGGGGACATCATGAGTTGGAATCAGCAGTAACTGGTAAGGTTGTGAAATGCCTTAGTTTCTCTAAGCAGCCACATCCCCCTTTTATACCAATCACTTTCTCTCTCCTTTTAGTTCAGAGGAAGAGACGTCCAGGAATCCTTCTGGCCCCTGAAAATTCTTGGTCCTTTGAATTTGTCTATCCTTTCAGACTTTTATGTTGCTTTCTTCATCAGCAACTTTCGTTTTGCAGTAAATATGCTCAAATATCATGAGATCTATCTGGTGCATTTTTTTTTTACCTGTGCATAAATGGCCACACTGATTACCCTCCCTGTTGTTCGAGCCTTGTTTCTTCTCATACTGACTCTGCGCTTGGCCATAGTGCTTCTTTTGCTCAATGGGTTAATATCAAACATGACACAAGTAGAGTCTGGTCATTCATTTTGAGTTAGAACTTTGTTGTACATTTTTCTCTAGCTCTGTCCGGGACCCTCTCATGTTTTCTCTGTCAGAGCAGTCAGTGGTGGGAGCCAGGCACCATCTATTTGTGCTGGACTCAGTCTGGTGGAGGCCATGGTAGCTGTGGTCCATTAGTCCTTTGGACTAATCTTTCCCTTGTATCTTTAGTTTTCTTCATTCTCCCTTGGTCCTGAAGGGGTGAGACCAGTGGACTATCTTTGATGGCCACTCACAGGCTTTTAAGACCCCAGATGCTGCTCACCAAAGTAGATTGTAGAACATTTTCTTCATAAACTATGTTATCGCCCTTGAGTGGATGTCCCTGAAAGCGTGGTCCCCACAGCCCCCTGCCCCGTAATCTGGTCCCTCTGGGATTTGGAAATGTCTATGGAGCTTCCATGACCTTCACTTGGACAAGTTGTGCTGGCTTCCCCAGTTTTGTGTACTGTCTTACCGTTCACCAGAGTTACAAGTTATCTATTGTCTATTTAGTGTTTTTCCATCCCCACCCCTTACCTCCCTCGTAACCATCAAAGATTAGTTCTTTTTGTTTGTAAACCTTTTCAGTACAGGAGTGAAATCAAACAATAGTTGTCCTTTTGTGGCTGACTCATTTCACTCAGCATAATGCCCTCCAGATCCATCCATGTTATGAGATGCTTCACAGATTCATCTCTGTTCTTTCTCATTCTGTAATACTCCATTGTGTGTATGTACCACAGTTTCTTTATCCATTCATTGTTCTTTATCACTGAGTAATGCTCCATTGTGTGTATGTAGCACCATTTGTTTATCCATTCATCTGTTGATGGGCATCTAGGTTGTTTCCACCTTTTTGGTATTGTAAACATAGGTGTGTATGTATCTGCTCATATAAAGGCTCTTATTTCTCTAGGATATATTCCAAGCAGTGGGATTGCTGGATCCTATGGTAGTTCTATTTCAGGCTTTTTAAGGAAGCAACAAATGGATTTCCAAAGTGGATATACCATTTGACATTCCCACGAGCAGGGTGTAAGTGTTCCAGTCTCTCCACAACCTCTGCAACATATATTATTTTGTGTTTTTGATTAATGCCAGTCTTATTGGGGTGAGATGATATCTCATTGTAGTTTTGATTTGTATTTCTCTAATGGCTAATAGTCGGGAGCATTTCCTCATGTATCTGTTAGCCACTTGAATGTCTTCTCTGATGAAGTGTGTCTGTTCATATCCTTTGCCCATCTTTTAATTGTTTTATTTGTCTTTTGTTGTAGAGGTGTTGGATTTTTCTGTAGATTTTAGACATTAGACCTTTGTTGGATTTCTCACAGTCAAAATTTTTTCCCAGTCTCTAGGTTCTTTCTTTATTCTTTTGGTGAAGTCTTTTGATGAGTGTAAGTGTTAATTTTTAGAAGAGCCCAGTTATCTGATTTATCTTCTGGTGTTTGTGTATTGCGAGTTATGGTTTGCATCCTGTTAATGCCATGTATTCAGGAAACTAAATTCTTGAAGATTACCGTTGTCTTCTCTTTTGCCAAATCTAATAGCATTTGAAGCTGAGTTCATTCTGAATTGTCATGCAGCTCTCCATGGGGAATGGATATTTGAACAGAAGCCTGAAAGAAATGAGAAAGAAAACTATATGGATATCCAGGGAATGAGCATTTCTGGAAGGTTTGTGGAAGGTAACTACCCTGACATAGGACCATGCTGTGTGCCTCCAAGGAACACACAGGAGCCATTATCATTGACTGAAGTGCAAAAGAGGAGAGGTTGGGGAGATGAATTTAGAGAAGTACCCAGAGGCCAGTTCAGGCAGGGCTTAGAGACTGGTTAGACCCTCAGAGAACACCAAGAGAGTTTCCTACTCTGAAATTCAGTACTGAACCTTGTCATGGCGTTTTAGGGAATAAACCAATACCAAAGAAGATGTAGGCAAATTGACATTAAGAACATAAAACACGAGCTCTACCACTCACACTTTCTTTTCTAAGCCTAAAAAATGTCCCAGTATTGGAGTTGCATTCTTGGTCATCCAGGTAAAAAGAGTCAGTGACTAAAGTTTTGTAAGATTAAAAAAAAATGAAATATACCTTTCAAAATTACAGGAGGGCTTGAACAAATTTTATGCATCTGAACATAAAACAGCATTCATTTTGTAATAATTATACTTTGAGATACAGGATGAAATTGATGAAATAAACAATATGCACTTTTAAAGGTGGCAAAAGTTGTATAATGGCATATGCTTATTCATAGTCCCAAAGGGGTGAAAAAGTAGAAGAAAAGACAAAGAAGCAGGGACTTATTTTTTGCATACCTTCTCTGCATCTTCTGAGTACCCCTGTGCTGCATGGGTAAGACAAGGATTTAAGGGTCATCTGAGCAGCTTTGTCAAAACAGAGCATACAGTCTCTGGAAGGATGGCCTGAGGCTAAAACAAACAGCTCTTCTTGAGGTCCTTTCCCCAAACACAAAATTGTGTTCTTTCCGGAATGCTGAAATAAAGCAATGTGTAAAATGTTCCAATGCTATGTATGTTGCAATGAGTTTTTCCTAAATTAGTAGCAACAGGCTTCTGAATTTAGGGAGGTTACTGGTAACAGACTTGCCCTCCTGCTATAAACAACTAGAAAACAGGACAATCTCTATTAAACAGCAGCTTTTGGATGTTGGACAACAGAATGGTGCATTATGCAGACTGCCCAAGAGAAGTCCTGGTAGTGGTTAAGAGCTTGGCTGCTAACCAAAAGGTTGGTGGTTCGAATGCACCAGCCACTCCTTGGAAACCGTATGGGGCAGTTCTTCTCTGTCCGGTATGGTCGCTATGAGTCGGAATCAACTCGATGGCAATGGGTTTAGTTTTTGCGAGAGCGCTGTCCTGGGCCCCTTGTCTTGTGCTGCAGCGTCCCCATCTCACATCACTCTCAGACAGGGACCCATTCTTTGCAAGGTTTCCAGGAGGCAAATGACTCAAGACTTGGAGGGATGTGACATTCCCTGGGAAGCCTTGAGTCCAAGAGACAGGAACTAATATGAGGACTTCCATGAGCCCCAAGCAGGGCTGAAAATCTACTACCTAACCCTACCTCTTATTTCCTCTACACGGTCCTGACCCGGACAGTAGAAGCCTTGTGGGGTCCTAGAGCAGTACCCTCCAAGAATCTTGTAAAGGCGGCCTTTGCTAAAGCCAAGGAGGCATCTGTCTGCTGCAGGGGCGCGCACCCTCTCCACCACTTCTGAAAAATCAGCCATTGAAAACCCTACGGAGCACATTTATTCTCTGGCACACAAGGGGTCTCCATGAGTTGGAATCAATGCAACAGTAACTGGTAAGGTTGTGAACTGCCTTAGTTTCTGTTAAGGGTCACATCCGCTTCTTATACCCATCACTGCATCTCTTGTTTTAGTTTCAAAGGAAGAGACATCCAGATACCTTTCTGGTTCCTGAAATATATTGGTCTTAGGAACTCGTCTTTCCTTTCAGAGTTTATGTTGCATTCTTTACCAGCAGCTTTCCCTTTGCAGTAAATATGCTCAAATATCAGGAGATCTATCTGGTACATTTTTTCCACCTGTGCATAAATAAAAAAAAATTTTTTTTTACAAATGGCCACACTGATTACCCTCCCTTTTGTCCAAGCCTTGGGAAGTCCCTTCCCATAGTGACTCTTTGCTTGACCATAGTGCTTGCTTTGCTCTATGGGATAATAGCAAACATGATGCAAGTATAGACTTACGTAGAGATGTGACATTGGGGTTTGCGCTCTCTTACTTTTCTTGTGATACCTTGAAACCACCACCATGGGAACAAACACAAGCTAGCCTGTGGATGGTGAGAGCTAAATGGCCTAGATATCTCCTTTGCCCCTGCCAACAAAAAGACAGGCAGCCAACCAAGAAACAAGTGAGTGAGCCATGGACCATCAGCTAACCGCACACTGAGGAGTGACCCCAGACAGCACTACATGGTGCAGAGATGTGCCATCCCAACTGAAACCACAGACTCGTGAACAAATTAGTGGCTGTTGTTTGGAGCCACTAAATTTTGGCATGGTTTGTTATATAATATAAATCATTACTTAACTCTATAACCTTTCTAGCTGCTGCTTTATCTTCTTCCATTCATTGCCAAATCTTTTATTTCTTATCAAATACTAACTTGCCTAACACATAATTATATGTCTAACTATGTGGTAGAGACTGTGCTATCCAATCATGCATAGAATAGTAAGCAATACCAGCCATGGGAACTACCTTTATGGAACAAAGAAAGTGACGATAGCTAAAATTAATGAGTGTTTTCTGTGTGCCTTCTACCATGTTAATCTTTTAGCATACGTTAGTTCATACACCAGCCCTACTATTGACCCCATTTTACTGATGCATAAACGGAGTCTCAGAGAAGGTTAAGATATTTGCTTTAAGTCACAGTAAGTGATGGACTTCAGATCTTTGTCCAACACTTGTGCTCTGAACCATTACACTTTAGCTTAAGAACAGATATAAAGAAACCTAGAAAATGAGTCTTAGCTCTGGCAGTAATTTCCACATCCATGAAGAGGATGCAAATCTCCTTTCGTTATCTTAAATCTTAAAGGGCCTGTCTAGCTACGCTTTTACTACGATCCAAAATAAAAAATCTTTAATCTGAGTCCAGTATCCTTGCCACTTACACTTTGTTTACTATCTTGTTCATTAGTATCTGTCCTCTGTGGGGAAAATAAATTCTTTTTTTTTTTAAATAGTACTTTAGATGAAGGCTTACAGAGCAAACCAGTTTCTTATTAAAAAATACACACATTGTTTTGTGACATTGGTTGCCAACCCCACGATATGTTAACACTTTCTCCTTCTCAACCTTGGTTTCCCTGTTACCAGCTTTCGTGTTCCCTCTTGCCTTCTCATCCTTGCCTCTGGGTTGGTGTGCCCATTTAGACCCATTTTGTTTTATGGTCATTCCCAATCTTTGGCTGAATGTTAGGAGTGACTTTAGTAATGAGCTGTAAGGTTGTACGGGGACCATACTCTCAGGATTTCTCCAGTTCCTGTCGGACACTAAGTCTGGCATTTTATTTTTGTGATCTAGAATTTTGTTCTACATTTTTCTCCATCTCTGTCCAGGACCCTCTATTGTGATCCCTGTCTGAGCAGTCAGTGGTGGTACCCACACTCCATCTAGTTGTGCTGGACCCTTAGTCTAGACGAGGAACCATAGTGCTAATGACCATGCTTCCCCTTAAAAGAGGGGCCGCCCACAGCTCACCCCTGATGTCAGCTCTGGGAGCCCCCAGGCAGTGGTAGCCAGATGTTTAGCACCCCGACTTCCCTCTAGGGAGGTGAGGCCTTAGCCTGAGCCATCAATCCTAGCCCTGCTTTCGGGCGGACTCAAGTTAGTAGAGGGCGGGTCCCTACCCTGGAACAAGTTTAGAAGCCTGAGTGAGGATTGAAGAGGTCACCAACTGAAAACGCTGGGGTCACGTAACCCCCGGCCACCCTGACCAGCCCTAGGATTCCTAAAACGGCCTGCAAAGGATGTGGCTCACTCTGACTTCCAACTGTGAGGTCTCAGGAAGGTGTGGTCTTTGGTCTGAGGGATGTGGCCTCATGACAGCAGAGAGTGGGGTTCCAGAAATGGTGCAGAGTTAAGGGAAGATATGACTGAGGTACTGGAACCACTCAACGCAAAATGGGGACGACTGCAGGGGGCTCTGCTAATGCCAGTAGCCCTGGAAGCCCAGGACAAATCTGGCAGTTTCAGGGGACTCTGGACTTCTGCCTGGAGTGTCTGAGGGAGCTGAGCACCTTGGTTTAAGCCCCAATTCAGGAGATAGAGGGATCTGAGATACTGGTGGCAATCAAGATAAAAACCCCTTAGAAGGCAATAGGGAATTAACCCCGCTTCACCCCTCCCCCAAGAAGAGAGGAGGATGCAGAAAAGCCTCCTACTGCTGTTGCCCAGGGGAGCCACGGTCAGAGGTATCAAGTTGAGGTGCCTCCTGGTTTGTTCCTACGGAGAGATGGTCTCTGGGACATGAAGTCCTTGGACTAATGGAGAGGCTTATTCAGGAGAGGAAACCCTGGTGGCATAATGCTTAAGTACTATGGCTGCTAACCAAAAGATCAGCAGTTCAAATCCACCAGGCACTTCTTAGAAACTCCATGAAGTTAGTTCTACTCTGTACTATAGGGTTGCATTGACTGCGAATCGACTCGACAGTAAGGGGTACCAACGTGGTGTTCTGCAGAGGAAGGAAACTTGGTCTCTAATGGGAGTCAAGGTGAGGATCCTCAGTTCTGAGGAGGTGACTCCTCCCAGAAAAAAAGGGAGAAGCAGAGAGCCCCAACACTGCATCTGGACCTGGAGGAACTGGATATGGTGACTTAGTGAGTTGTACTCACTAACTCTCAGGGCATTTTGGGGAGGTGAGGGACCTGGTAAAGGGGGTAGCCATGGTGAGGACCCTGGCGGAGGACTGAGGCCTCCAGGGAACCCCAGACAGAATGGGCCCCAGTGTGCTGTCATCACTGAGACACCGTGCCAAGAGTGGTGGCTGATCTGCTCCTTCAGTTTCTGCTTGTGGGTCCCAGAGGGAGTTGAGGTTTCAGGGTCAGATTAGTAGAGGGGGGAGGTGCCCTGGCCCTGCCGGGAGTTGATATTATAGCCCTACGAGTGAAATTAGAAGAATCCCCAATAACCCAGTACAGAGATTCCCTAGTGTCAGGCCCTGCTGTCACCCCAGTATGCCCCAAGCAGGGCTGACAATCTACAATCTAATCCTTTAATTTTCTCTACAGGGTCCTGACCAGAACAATAGGAGTTTTGTGAGGTTCTAGAGCTGTGTCCTCAAAAATCCTGTAGAGACGTCGGCTGTGAAAGCCAAGGAGGCATCTCTCTGCTACAGGGGTGCACATCCTAAGCCTCCCTCCTTCTGTGGGCCTGCACCGCCTGCCCTCTTTCCCCACTCCTGCCTACTGTCCTTGAGCAGAGTCATCATGCCTCGTAGTCATAAGAGTAAGCTCCGCGTCCGCGAGAAACGTCGGCAGGCCCAAGGTGACACCCACCGTGTCCAGGGTGCTGAGGCCACTGCAGCAGAGGAGGAAGGGTCCCCGTATTCTTCCTCTCCTCCTTTTGGGGGGCCTCCGGAGAGCTCCCCTACTTCTCGCACTCCCCAGGGGTCTCAGAGAGCGCCATCCACCACCACTGCTACTGCAGGTGCTTCAGGAAGAAGAGCTCCTAGAGGGGCCAACGGCCAAGATGAGGAACGGCCAAGCTCCTGTTCTACCCCAGACCCCAATGAGAGGTCACGTAGAGACCCCCTAACCAGGAGGGTGACCATGTTGTCGCAGTTTCTGCTGTCCAAGTATGAAATGCAAGAGCACGTTACCAAGGGAAAAATGGTGAAGATCATCAACAAAAGGTACAAGGAGCACTTCCCTGAGACCCTGAGGAGAGCCTCTAAGTGCATAGAGCTGGTCTTTGGCCTTGATGTGAAGGAAGTCGATTCCAAAGGTCAATCGTATACCGTTGTCAGCAAATTGGAGATCGCCGAGGAAGAGAATCTGAGTGGTTGCAGGGGATTTCCCAAGACCGGGCTTCTGATTCCTCTCCTGGCCATGATCTACAGGAATGGCAACCAGGCCACCGAGGAGGAGATGTGGGAATTCCTGCATGTGTTTGGGATGTACGATGGGAAGAAACACTTCATCTTTGGAGAGCCCCGGAAGCTCATCACCAAAGATTTGTTGCAGGGAAAGTACCTGGAATACCGGCAGGTTCCCAACAGTGATCCTCCACGCTATGAATTCCTGTGGGGTCCCAAAGCCCAAGCTGAAGCCAGCAAGACAAAAGTCCTGGAGTTTTTGGCCAAGGTCAAGGATACCAACTCCAGTGTCTTACAAGCCCTGTATAAAGAGACAGCCTCAGGCAGAGAATGGGCCGGGGCTTGTCCTCATGCCAGGGCCAGGGCTAGTGTCAGGGAGAGTCTAGCCGTGAAGTCTGATGCAGATTCTTCACTTTGTTGTTGAAAATGGCTGGTTAACCTTCTAAGTAGTAGAGGCAACATGGGGCTGGAGGGGGCAGATGTATGTCTTTTCATATTCCTGTTATAGTTGAGTGACTTGTAGATTTAGCTCGTTTTTTTTTTTGTTTGTTTGTTTGTATTTTTCAAGTGTTGTTCTGAATCTTTGTTAAGATTCAGAATCTAAATTCACCTCATGCATTTATTGTTTTTCAGATTTCAGGGTAAGAGTTTTATATTGTGTAAAACAAATTGAAAATCCTTGAATCATTTCTACAGAATCCAGAACTAGTTAACGTGGTAGCAGAATATGAGTGTCCTTGGAAATATTAAAGACATCCATAAGAGTTAGTTGGGATGACAAGGTAGAGGCGAAAAACCATAAAAGTTGGTCAATTCTTGGTTTCCCTTATTCCATTTGGTAAAAGTAGAACACTCATGTGCCTGGATTTGTTTGGCTTATTTAAGGATGTGGGAGAGAATAAATTGTGATGATTTGACCTCTTGTTCCCTGCCTCTTATTTTCCCCAAACAGTAATTAAGCGTCTGCCCTTTGGAAGGCTCCATGCTAGTACTGGGGCCCTTTAAGTAAAGGTGTGGCAGCCCGTGTATAGATTTTAGAGTCTAATAGCAGCAATGAAATAAGGAGAAGGTTGAGAGACTCTCCAAGACCTCAGGACTAGTAGAAAAGGAGTGAGCACTTCAGGGTTCCCTCTAGCGTAAATGTCCTGAGGGAGGGCATTTTGGGGCCTTGGGATACTTTGATCTCTCAGTGTGTGCTGGGGGAATTTTAAGTTAGGAACATAGGGTAGGGAAGGGTAGGTGGTGAGAAGAGCAGGTAGAGGTGAGGCTGGGGGCCGGGGCAAGGCAAGATGAGGCTGTGGGAGCGGTGGGCAGGATCAGACACTCCCATCATGTGTCTCAGCATAGAATGGCTGCGCCTGGAATGGCAACCAGCTCTTCACACTACCTCTGGAACTGGGGATAAAGCAGAGAGAAATGCCCCCTGGAGCACTCCGGAAGGTGTCCTGTGTTCTTGTCCCAGTGCACTTGAACATAAATGCTGACTGTGTGTTATACACATCATTTCCAGGGTTTCTGGGATAATGGGGAGATATTCCATGTAAGGAAGCCAGTGTTAGTAGCTTTTTGTCTTTGGTTGGGGGATCCAGAGGCCATGCCATTGAAAGGACAGTAGAATGAGGTTGTCTTGAGTGTCACTGGCAAACACCAAGTGAAGACGGGACTTTTGGCCGTGGTGATGAAAATTGGGGTGACGTAGATGGAACAGCAGTTGGGAGGGAAAGTTGTTTGTCCTTCATAGCACTTCTAGGAGCGTTGTGTTGCATTAAACTGGGACAGTCTACCCACATGCACATTAAAAATATAGTCCCTAATATGGATTGAATTTACCCACCATGTCCCACAAAAAGGTGCTGTAAATAATGACCCAATACCGTGGTTATAATGCCATTTGCGAATGTGTGTTTTTATGTAAAGAGGGGGATTGTAAGGCCTGTCTTCAGACAACCTAACACCTTCTCAAGAGGAAAAAGATGTTGCACGCAGCTCCCGTAAGAATTGATAGCCTTGGAAACTCTATAGGGCAATTCTATTGTGTCCTGTTGCATCCCTGTGAGTCAGAATCTTCTGGACAGCAGTGTTTTGTTTTGTTTTTTGTCCGAGGGTTGTCTTAAGTCCAGTCTCTTTTGAGAGAGAAAGGAGGTGATTCAGCAAGCAAGTAATCACAAGTGAGGAATGATAGTTGCTATGCTAGGTGAGATCTCCAAGGAAAGATGAAACAGAAGCTGAAGAAAGACAAGGAGGACCTTCGTCCACAACAAACAAAGAGTTAAAGTTATCCCCTAGAACCAGCACCTGAATTTAGATTTCTAGCCTCCTAAATTGTGAGAAAATAATTTTCTATTTGCTGAAGCTTTCCACTTGTGGTATTTTAGTTATAACAGCACTAGATAACTATGACACTCTCTAATGAGTGATAAAATGCTTTGACCTTGACTACTAACATAAATGTTGGGAGTGCAGACCCATGCAGGGGCACTGCAGAAGAAAGACCTGGCAATCTGTTTCTTTAAAATTTATAGCCGAGGAAACCCTATAGGGCAGTTCTACATGGGGTTGGTTTTCGTTGGAATTGACTCGAGGACAAGGAGGTATTGTAAAATATTACTTAGTTTTTCTTTCTAAGTAGTATTTCTTCTCATTTGGTTTTCTTTGTCTAGAGCGCCGCGTATTCTTACAAACCCTGGAGAAAACAAGACAAAAAATTCTCAGATGGCCGTTGGTATTGTGTGGTGTCAAAATGATCATAGTAATAAGTGCCATTTTTTAAAGACCCAATATGCGCAGACACTTTGCCAGGTGCTTCTCATGCCTCGCACACAGTGTACCAGCCCTAGAAGCCAGGGCTTGTCAATCCCACTTCACAGAAGAAGAACCTGGAGCTCAGAGTGTTTGGTAATGTGTTTGAGTTTGCAAGTCTAGCACCTGAGCCAGCTAGATTAGACCCCTGGTGTGAATCCCTCTGGAACTCACACTGTTCAACCACTCCTACCAGCCAGAGGCTTACCCTATGTCACTTAATTCACAATTCTTTTCACTACAAAATGTATCTCAGGTAAGAAAATGAATAACGCAGTGTCCAGAGCATTGAGTTGGACGGTATAGTCAGAGCTATGTGGATACTAAAAGAACTGAGATGTGTGAATAAGGAAAAGGAAAAGACAATATTCAATGACAATACAATCATTGACATATACAAGGCCAGATAACCTGAAAGATTTGAGGCTCATAAAATCATCCTGGAGAGCCCCTGGCTGTGGAAAGTAGATCTAACAGAACCAAAGTTACATGAGCCTCTGTGTGTGGCTGAAGGAGAGAAGGATGAGATCAGCCTGGTTTTCTGACAGTCCACCACCTGTGTTGGGCTTCTTGTCTTTGGCTGCAGCTTCCTCATTCATGCCACTCGTCACTCTTGGGCAGGGAAGGAATCTCTGCAAATTTGCTCGAGTGCAAGGATTTGGCATTTCTCAGGAAGGCTTTAAACAAAGAAGAGCCAAGAAGAGGACCTCAGTGGATGAGAACACACAGAGCAAAAACACACCAGAATTTAGGGATCACACAGAGCGACAGGGCTTGCTCTCAGACGTAGAGAGCCCCAGGTAGTGCCCTCACTTGTTTTTCAGGTTTCTCAGGGACCTGAGACAGTGGCCTAAGGACACCCTCCAAGTCAGTAAGGCAAGGACACTCAGCCTGTGATATCTAAGTGATGAAGATGATGGGCGGCCCCTCAAGATGAGTGACGGCCCCTAGCGTTTGGCCTTGCAGTTGGCCCTGAGAGATTTCAGACAGTCCTGGCTGGATATGCCTTATCCTGACTTCCAAATCAGTGGTCCCAGGTCAGTGAAGACCTTGATATGAGGGGAGCAACCTGGGATTCAGCAGGGAGTGGATTTCCAGGACAGGTCAGGTTCAAGATAAAGACTGTGAATGAGGAAGGAGGGAACCACCCACCCCAGACAGAGGAGGCCACACAAAATGCCCCCTGCTGTTGGCCCTGGGAGTCCCAGGGCAGAGATGTCAGGATGAGGAGTCCCCTCAATTCTGCCTGGAGAGTATCAGGTCTTGTGGGCATACCCCAGGTCCATAGAGGGAGGAGACTCAGGTCCTCAAAAGAGGCAAGGTGAGGACCCTGAGTGTTATGAGTGGTAACCCCATCAACAGAAGGAGCGGAAGAGAGCATTGCCTCTGTTCTAAGTCCTGGGAAGCCTCTGGGAGAGCTCTCTGCCAGAGGTGCCCATCGTTTCTTCCTGAGTGGTCTCAGGGAGGGAGGGTCCGGTCTAAAGGGGCAGCCCCAGTTCTGCAAAGGGAGGAGTCTTGTACCTAACTGTAATTAAGTGTGTACCCTGAGTGCTTATGGGGCATTCTACTGCCTAAAAATGATCTTCTCGGAGAAGTGAAACAGACTGCCCTCCTGTGAGACCTCACGCATGTGTATGGTGTGGCACACCCTGATCTATCCCTCCAGGGTCTCGGCTTGGTGAGAATCTTCTCATGAGCCTGTGAGTCAGGTCTTTATACGCGAGACTCCCAGGCTCTGATAGGTATCAAGGTGGGAGCCCTGTATGAGCACTAAGGGATCACTCACTCCAGAACACTGGAGTCCCAAGAATCCTGCCCTTGCTGTCGGCCCTCAGGGCCTCTGGCACCTACCACAAATACCTTGAATCTTGGAGGCCTGCCCTACAGCTTTATACAGATGTGACATGTCCTGGCTTCCATTTAGGGAAGCTGCACCTTCTGGTTTGGGGAGTGTGAGCTCTCCTCAGCAGAGGAGAGTGGAGTCTCAGGACTGATCAGGAGTCAAGGTGAGGACCCTGAATGTGGACTGTTGTGACCAATTAACCCGAGAAAAGTGGGGTCCTAAGAGCGCCGCCCCTGCTGTTGCCACTCGGGGACACGCCCCTAAGGACCTTGGCCCTCGGAGACCACCCTATACCCTTGGCCGAATGTGATGAGCGGGCTTGCGGCGACTTCCATCTAGGAAGTGCCGGGAAGGTGAGGCCTCTGGTGTGACCGGGTTGAGACTTTCATCAGCGGAGGAGGGTGGAGTCTCAGGACTGGTCAGGAGTCCAGGTGAGGACCCTGAATGTGGACTAAGGAGATACCTAACGCAGAACAGAGGAGGTCCCACAAAGTCCCGCCCCTACCGCCAGCCTCAAGACCACCAGGCTGACTTCTGCCTGTAAAGTCTAAGGATGGGCGGGCCTTGGTCCAAGAAAGCACCCGAGTTCCGAAGAGGGAGGAGACCTAGACCCAAACTGCAGGTGAGGCAAGGACCCTTAGTGCGAATTAGGAGTCTTCCCCTTAAAAGAGGGGCTGCCCGCATCCCATCCTTGGTCTCAGCTCTGAGAGCCTCCAGGTAGGGTTAGCCAGATGTGAAGCACCCTGACTCCCCTCTAAGGAGGTGAGGGCCTTGGTCTGAGCCACCAATCCTACCCCTGCTTTCAGGTGGACTCAAGTTAGTAGATGGAGAAATACCAGGTCCTACCCAGAAGCCAGGTCATAAGCCTGAGTGAGCAATGAAGGGGTCACCAAATTGAGAAGTCTGTGGTCAGGTGACCCCAGCCACCCTGGCTAGGCCTAGGATTCCCAAAACAGCCTTCAAAGGATGTGGCTCACTCTGACTTCCAAGTGAGGTCTCAGGAAGGTGTGGTCTTTGGTCTGAGAGCTGTGGCCTCAGGTCAGCAGAGGATAGGGTCCCAAGAATGGTGCAGAGTCAAGGGAAAGACATGATTGAGGTACTAGAGATCACTGAACCCAAGATGTGGACGGCTACACTGAACCCTGCTAATGCCATGATCCCTGGGAGCCCAGGACAAATCTGACAAGATCAGGTGACCCTTGACTCTCGCCTGGAGGGTGTAAGGGAAATGAGGGCCTAAGATTAAGCCCCAATTCAGCAGAGAGAGGAATCCCAGAACCTGGTGGACGTCAAGGTAGAAGTCCTTCAAGAAGAAAGATGGAATTAACACCCACCAAACAAGAAGAGGCTGTACAACGTCCCCCCTCTACTATTGGACCTGGGAAGCCAAGATCAGAGATATCACACTGAGGTGCCCCCTTCTTTTCTCCTGAGAGTGTGTCATCTCAATGCCATGAAGTCCTTGGGCTGATGGAGAGGCCTACTCAGCAGAGGCAGGAGACTGGGTCCCTAAGAGGAGTCAAGGTGAGGACACCGAATTATAATGAGGTGACTCCTCCCTGTAGTAAGGGGGAACCATAAAGCCCCACCCCTGCTTTGAAACCTGGGGACCTGGCATGCTGACTTAGTGAGTTGCAGTTACTTCTTCCAGGGCATGTCAGGGAGGTGAGGGATCTGGTCAAAG
Organism: Elephas maximus indicus; assembly: GCF_024166365.1. Classification (NCBI taxonomy): domain Eukaryota; kingdom Metazoa; phylum Chordata; class Mammalia; order Proboscidea; family Elephantidae; genus Elephas; species Elephas maximus. Next base: position 147,156,983 of record NC_064846.1, on the reverse strand, counting down.
TGGGCACCCAAGGCGAGGACCCTTGTGGAAGGGTGAGCCCTCCAAGGAACCCGAGACAGAACGAGCCCCACTGTGCTGTCATCACTGAGACACCCTGTCCGGAGTGGTGGCTGAGCTACTCCTTCAGTTCCTCCCTGTGGGTCCCAGAGGAATTTGAGGTATCAAGTTCAGTGTAGCAGAGGGGAGTGGCCCTGGCCCTGCCAGCAGTTGGTATGATGACCCTGACATGAACTGAGCAAACCCCCAACTAACCCAGTACAGAGTCTTTAGTGCCAGCCCCTACTGTCACCCCAGGAAGACCCAAGCAGGGCTAGCAATGTATAACCTAATCCATCCTGTAGTTTCCTCTACAGAGTCCTGACCAGGACAGTAGGGGCCTTGTGGGGTCCTAGAGCAGTGCCCTCCAAGAATCCTATAAAGGCGGTGTTTGTTAAAGCCAAGGAGGCATCTGTCTGCTGCAGGGGCACACACTCTCTCCACCACTTGTGAAAAATCAGCCACTGGAAACCCTGTGGAGCACAGTTGTTCTCTGGCACAGAAGGGGTCTCCACGAGTTGGAATCAAGTCAACAGAAACTGGTAAGTTTGAGAACTGCCTTAGTTTGTCTTAGCAGCCACATCCCCCTTATACTCATCACTTCATCTCTCCTTTTAGTTTCAGAGGAAGAGACATCCAGGAACCCTTCTGGTTCCTGAAATTTCTTGGTTCTTTGAACTCGTCTTTGTTTCAGAAATTTATGTTGCTTTCTTCATCAGCAACTTTCCCTTTGCAATAAATGTGCTCAAATATCATGAGATCTATTTACTGCATTTTATTTTCACCTGTGCATAAATGGCCACACTGATTACCCTCCCTGTTGTCCAAGCCATGGGAAGTGCCTTCCAATGCTGACCCTGGGCTTGGCCACAGTGCTTCCTTTGTTCAATGGGATAATAACAAACATGACAGGTAGAGAGTTGAAAAGAGATACCTTGTGACCACTACCACGTGAACAAATGCAGGCTAGCCTGCTGCATGGTGAGAGCTAAATGGCCTAGATACCTCCTTTGCCCTTTGCCAACAGAAAGACAGGCAGCCAGGCAAGAGCCATGTGAGTGAGGCCCTGGACCATCAAGTGACCACAGACTCAGGAGTGAACCCAGACAACACTACATGGTGCAGAGATGTGCCATCCCAACTGAAACCATAGAGTCATGAACAAATTTATGGCTGTTGTTTTGAGCCACTAAATTTTGGCATGGTTTGCTATATGACATAAATCTTTACTTAACTATATAACCTTTCCAGCTAAGGCTTTAATTATTTTCTTCCATTCATTGCCAAAATCATATATTTCCTATCAAATACTTATCGAACACATAATTATACAAGCATACTACAAAAATAAATAAATATTTTTTTTTTTTTACTATGTCATAGGGACTGTACTAACCAATAATGTATACAATAGGAAGCAATAACAGACAGGGAACTATCTTTATGGAACAAAGAAAATGATGAGAGCTAACATTTATTGACTGTTTTCTATGTACCATCTACCATGTTAATATTTTAGCATACATTAGTTCATACATGAATGTTATTAGTGACCTCATTTTACAGCTGCCAAAATGGAGGTTCAGAGAATGTTAAGATATTTGCTTTAAGACACAGTAAGCGATGGAATTCAGATATCTCTCCGGTGCTTGTGCTCTGGACCACTATACTTTAAGAACAGATATAAAGAAACCTAGGAATTGGGTCTCAGCTCAATTAGACAGTAACTTCTGAGCCAATGAAGAGAATGCAAATCTCCTTCTGTTATCTTTAAGGGTCTGCCTTGCTACCCTTTTACTATGATCCAAATCAAAAAGTCTTTAACCCGAGTCCAGTTCCTCACCACTTACACTTTGCTTACTACCTTGTATCATTAGTATCTGTCCTCTTCTATGGGGAAACTACGTTCTCTTTTTTTTAATTGTACTTTAGATGAAGGCTTACAGAGCAAACTAGTTTCTTATTAAACCAATACATATATAGTTTTGTGACATTGGTTGCCCCTTCTTGACCTTGGTTTCCCTATTACCAGCTTTCCTGTCCTCTCCTGCCTTCTCGTCCTTGCCGCTGGGCTGGTGTGCCCATTTAGGCTCGTTTTGTTTTATGGGCCTGCCTAATCTTTGGCTGAACGTCATGAGTGACTTCAGCACTGAGCTGTAAGGGTGTCCAGGGGCCATACCCTCGGGGTTTCTCCAGTCTCCGTCAGACACTAAGTCTGGTCTTTTTATTATTATTATTCTGAGTTACAATTTAATTCTACATTTTTCTCCATTTCTTTCCAGGAACGTCTGTTGTGATCCCTGTCAGAGCAGTCAGTGGTGGTAGCCAGGCTCCATCTAGTAGTGCTGGACTCAGTCTGATAGAGGCTGTGGTGCTTGTGGTTGATTAGTACTTTGGACTAATCTTCCCCTTGTGTCTTTCATTTTCTTCATTTTCCCTTGCTCCAGATGGGTTGGGAGAGGTGGAGTATCTTAGATGGCCACTCACAATTTTTAAGACCCCAGATGCTACTCATTATATTAATGGCTGTTGTTTTGAGCCACTAAATTTTGGCATGGTTTGTTATATGACATAAATCTTTACTTAACTATATAACCTTTCCAGCTACGGCTTTAATTATTTTCTTCCATTCATTGCCAAATCGTATATTTGCTATCAAATACTTATCGAACACATAATTATACAAGCATACTATGTGATAGGGACTGTGCTAACCAATAATGTATAGAATAGGAAGCAATAACAGACAGGGAACTATCTTTAGGGAACAAAGAAAATGATGAGAGCTGAGATTTCCTGACTGTTTTCTGCGTACCATCGACCATGTTAATCTTTTAGCATACATTAGTTCATACACGAATTTTATTATTGACCTCATTTTACAGATGCAGAAATGGAGGTTGAGAGAATGATATTTGCGTTAAGTCAGTGATGGAATTCAGATCTTTCTCCAGCACTTGTGCTCTGAACCGTTATGCTTTAAGAACAGATATACAGAAACCTAGGAATTGAGTCTTAGCTCAATTAGACAGTAACTTCTGAGTCAATGAAGAGAATGCAAATCTCCTTTCGTTACCTTTAAGGCTCTGTCTAGCTACCGTTTAACTATGATTCAAAATGAAAAGTTTTTAACTGAGTCCAGTTCCTTGTCACTTATACTTTGCTTTGTATCTTGTTCATTAGCATCCGTCCTCCTCTATGGGGAAAGTGAATTCTTTCTTTTTAACTGTACTTTTCTTATTAAACAATTAATACACATATTGTTTTCTGACATTGGTTGCCAACCCCGTGATATGTTAACACTTTCCCCTTCTCGACTTTGGTTTCCCTATTACCAGCTTTCCTGTCCTCTCCTGCCTTCTGGTCCTTGCCGCTGGGCCGGTGTGCCCATTTAGACTCATTTTGTTTTATGGGCCTGCCTAATCTTTGGCGTTTGCATCGAGGACCTTGGTGAGGCTGACAAGTGCGTGGCCCACTCTCCTTTGCGCACCCTCAATGAAGCTACTCTCACCTATGAAGATGTGACTTCAGCACTGAGCTGTAAGGGTGTCCAGGGGCCATCCTCTCGGGGTTTCTCCAGTCTCCATCAGACAGTAAATCTTTTTTTTTTTTAATCGTGATTTAGAATTCTGTTCTACATTTTTCGCCGTTTCTATTCAGACCCTGTATTGTGATCCGTGTCAGAGCAGTCCGTGGTGGTAGCCAGGCTCCATCTACTTGTGCTGGACTCCATCTGCTAGAGGCTGTGGCACTTGTGGTCAATTAGTACTTTGGACTAATCTTTCCCTCGTGTCTTTGGTTTTCTTCATTTTCCCTTGCTCCAGTTGGGTTGGGAGCAGTGGAATATCTTAGATGGCCACTCACAATTTTTAAGACCCCAGATGCTACTCAGTGTATTAGAATGAAGAATATTTTCTTTGTAAACTGTGTTATGCCAATTGAGCTAGATGTTCCCCGATACCATGGCCCCATAGCCCTCAGCTCAGTAACTTGGTCCCTCATGGACTTTGGATGTGTCTGTGGAGCTTTCGTGACCTTGTTACCGAACTAGTGTTCTTGTCCACTCCTATTAGCCAATCGAAATAAGATGGATGCCACACCACCAGTTGCAAGGAAACAGAAAGTGGAAATTTATTGTCTGCACAGACAAGGAGCAACGTGGGGTATAGGAACCATAAGGCCAGGTGCTCGCTGTCTGAGGGGGTTGGGGACCTTTTCATTTCTAATGGCGTCTGGGGGTTGGATTTGGTGCCCTGAACTCTCTGCCCTTAGCCCTCGCATGTCCACATTTGGAGGTCCAGATATTGAATCATGTCAGTGATGTTCACGTCCAAGGACAGATTGAGGACACTGCTCTTCAGGTCCTGCGCATGTGCCAAAATCTTGGTTCGCGCATGCACAGGACTCTGAGGCCAAATTTAAACTGTGGTTAGGGCCGCAGCGTGGTCCGGCAAACTGCAGTTAGAAGCTGTGGCTTGGCGGGCTGCGAGGGGGGCGGGGAACCGCGGCGGAGTGCGGGGATGTCTCGGTAGAGGCTTCAATCCCCGCTCTAACAGGTTCCTTTAAATCCTGTAAGGGGCTTAGGGCTGAAGGTCTCATCTTCTGTAGCTTCTTTCTGCTGCCTAGGGATGCTGGCGTAGAACAGGGCTCTAGCTGGAACCTACTCAGGGGAGATGGGGTGATATCCCTGTCGTGGCATCATTTGCAGGTGGAACTTTTGAAGCCTGGAAGACACAAGCTTTATTAAATGGTGAAACAAACAAGGCCTGAATACAAGCAGCAAGACGACCATGGCCAAGGATCTTAGAAGGGGAAGACACCATGTAAAGTTCGGGATTGCTGCCTTTACTATATCTCAGATAGTTTGTGAAGTTGGGCCCTGGTTGAACTTGTGTAGCCATTTATTTCGGAGAGACTCGAGTCCTCAAAAAGGGGCCAGGAGCCCTATTGCTGCACCTGCCCCAGTTAGGATTAAACCCAGCGCCCTCTTTAGTCTACAACCTGAGGCTCGCCTGGAGGCCCAGTACATGCAGACACTGGTGCCTGAGAGAAACAAAAGTCCTAGGGAACACTGACTGGTGGTTGTGACAGGGCTGATGTCAGAAGCTGTCCATCCACAGCCAGGACAACGACAAGCTGGGCTGCGGTCACCCAGGCACCAGCCAGACCCACACACTCAGACACATTCACTGGGGGCACACAAAGATTCAGCGATGGCACAGCCACCGAGGGTGGCACCAGCTCATTCGAGCCAACTGCAGCTCCACAAGCTCTGAGCCAGGGGACCACAAAGCCCAGGTGGCACACTCGGCACTCCGGGCTCTGGTATTTTTTTCTTGTGGCATTGTAAATGAGTGTGTCTGGGGTGTAGGCCCCATGTGGTTGGGCAAGCAATAGTCAAGGAGAAAATAAAACGTTCTTGGGAAATTCTTGATTTTCTTCTCATTAGGTATCTCCACGTAACACACTTGATTGGTCAGATTAGTCTGGAAATAACTTGTCTCATTCCAGTTGCCTGGGGTTTTAGCAGTGGAGTCAGTGAGACCCTGGGTAGTCTGTTGGACAAAGTCCCTATTGTAATTAACGAACGATGGGCCTCGGGGAGACCCATCGCATGGGGAATCTAGTGGTGTTTTTAGTAGGTGGGGGCACCTGGACCAGGATTGCCTCTACATTGTCTTTAGTTCTGGTGGGGAAAGGGTGAAGCAGACCCAGCCATCCTTTAAATGGAGACCATTTGAGGTGTTTCTGAGATAATTATCCTGCCCTTCTGGGGACCCCGTTTTTCTTCTAAGAAGACACAGGAAATAAACAAGCAGGATATAAGGCCGCATACTGGTGGGAAACTTGAGCAGTCATGAATAACAACCTGCATAATTGCCAGGGGATGACAGTCAACTGGCACAATTTTCTATCACTTTAAATCCTCTGAAGCCTGAGTTTTTCAGTTATTACTGTCTTGTCAGTTCTTACTGTTCTGCAGGGCTTGTTGGTCAGTGTCCTGAGTAGCAGGCAGCTAGAGGCCAGAGTTATGGATCTACTCTCCCTTCTTGGTGATCTTGATTGCGGTGCCCAGGGTTTGTTCTCCTGCCTGGTCTGTAGTGCTCCAGGTCTTGACACGGAGAAAAAGACTTCAGGTTGTGGAAGAGTCTGCCACGTCATGTACCTGTAAAGAGAGTCAAGCACCCCTGCTACAGAATACGAATATTGTTTAATAGTGAGCTAGCTTTATATATGTCTCTAGCCTCCAAGGTATCCTCAGGACCCAGAGTAATGAAGCCTTCCCACAAGCTACGGAGGAGGGGACGCCCATATATAAGCTCCACAAGGCTTACCTTAACGTTGGTTTGAGCTGCAACCCTAGTCCTGGACAGAGCCAAGGGAAGGGTCTTAGCCTGTGCTAATTAGGTCTTCCCGCAAGGTTTGGCCCGGTGGGCTTCAATAGTCCAGTTTACCTTTCTCTTGCAATCTTTTTCCAGAACATATTGCTGGTGCTTAGTCTCCTCTTAATGCTTCCAAGAAGATCTTGTCTCTCTTTTTTTCTTTTTTTTGTGAGTAGTGGTCTTTAATGTTGAGAGGGACCATACAGAGTGACAAGTGGTGCAGAGCCAGGTGCTCACAAAACTCTATAACCTGATCCAGTAGCATAATAAATCAATATATTTATGTTTAGGACAGTCCAGTCTGGGGCCATCCCTCCCTTTCTTCTCTACCTTTCTACTTCCATCTCACCTTTTTGTTTTCTCTTTATTCTTCTTGCTCTCTACCTTTTTACTCCTCCAAGCGTCATCAGTTGTTTCTTCCCTGTCTGGCCCCTATTTTTGCAAGTATAAAGGTCTTCTATAGCTTATGGCAAGCTAGAATCAGGCACTACTACTGGGGTCACTGTTCTCGATGCTTGCTTGGCTTACAAGTCGGCCCTTTGGTGGCCTTGGGCCACTACTGTATCTTCCTATTGATCTCCTTTGCAGTGTACCACAGCCAGAGTGGCGGGGAGTGACAGCACCTCAAGGAGTTGTAAAATCCATTGGGCATGTATGATTTCTTACTGACTCAATTCAAAAGCTCTCTTTGCTTCCACAAAATCTCTTATACATGTAAAACTGACAACATGTTATCCAACTCTATATAAATGGTCACTGTCTGTTACTTGGCCAGCTGCGAGGCCTGGATCACTGCAACCAGCTCAGCTTTTTGGGCTGAGGTTCCATTTGGGCGAGTGTTCGCGTCGAGGACTTTGGTGTGGCTGACAACTGCGTGGCCCACTCTCCTTTGGCCACCCTCAATGAAGCTACACTCACCTATGAAGATCTCTAAGCTGGCATGTCTTAGAGGTTGATTTTGTGGGTCACGGTGGACACAGTCTCTCAGGAACAGAGTGGGAAGAGGGGTGGCTGAATCTGGAGCCACAACAGATTGGACTGATGTGCAGGGATTACTGACTAGAGAGGCCTGGTATTGAGTTACTCGGTACTCACTCTCTCTCAGGACACTCTCTCTGTCAGTGGGCCTCCTGCTCAAAATATACACATTGATTATCTCCTTTTGCTATTTCTGTACTGTTGCTGCTGTTACTGGTAGGGCAACTTGGCACTTCCTGCTTTTGTCTTCTTCTCTGTTCTTACAGACCTTGAATGCCAACTCGACTAGGTGTTTGATACTCATAGTAACTCCTTCCTCTATTTTGTGAAGTTGGTTCCCGACATCCGGGTCACACTGTCTTCTAAAAATGTTATTGAAACTGTGAGCATTTGTTGGGTCCTTTGGATCTTGAATGAGTATAGAGTCTAAAGGCTCTATAACTCTTTCGAGGAAGGCTGCAGGGTCCTCATCTTTACACTAGTTAATTTCATGTACTATGTTCCAATCTAAGAGCTTAGGCACTCCACATCTAAGGCTCACTAAAAGACAGTCCCGACATCGGGGAGCCTACCATATTCTACTGTGAGATTGTGGTCCCAGTCGGGTCTTGAAGGGGGAAGATGTCACCGACTGCGTCTCTGGTCCATTGAGCATCATGTCGCCTCTGGGCTTTCTCTCCAGCCTTGTCTAGGATCAGAAGGTGTGTAACAGAGATTGACAGCCTGACCAGGTGAGGTGGAATCAAAAGAGGTAAAGATGGCAGTAAACAGTTCATACAATTTCTTTGGTTTCTCTCGACATCCTGAGGTGTTATTCTTCCAGTTAATCAGGCCCGCTGTACTAAAGGGAACCTGGCCCCTATTCACCACCAGAGTTGTTTGGTGGAGGGGATACTGGCCGGGGAGTAGCCCTCCCTGTTGACTCTGTCCGGGTTTTGTGGCACCCAGGGCCACATTTCTCCCTTGGTAGGAAACCGCCCCCCTGCCGTATGGGGCGATGGCAAGGGAAAATTCGCAGGACATTTGAACTGCTGTCCCTGGTTAATTGTCTACCTTTCCTCCGGCCCGGCACAGGTCCAGGAGGTGAGCCGCACACTCTGCTGCAGCTGTAAGGCCTATTCATCACCAACCCTGGCCACGGCACGGAGGACTTTCTCTTTTTCCCACTATCAGAACCGAATTTATCTCAGTTCTCTGAAGTACACCTTAAGGGTGAATGCTTTGGAATGTTTTTAGCATTATCCTGTCCCTAACCCTACACACTCGCACAAAGACACAGAGAAAGAACACCAGCTTTAAATGGATGCAGACAGAAGGACGCCCCCTCCCAACCTAGAGGAGTGCCCACCAGACAGACCGACAAAGAATAACAATGCAAAAAGGACGTCCTCTAAACCATAAACGAAAACCTGAACCAGGACTTAACCAAAATCAATGACCATGAACTAAATTACCAGTGGTCTGCTGTCAGAGAGCAGAGATAGACAGAAAGAAAGGGAAAGAAGCAAACAGTTTCTGAAGGAAAGATAGTCGTGATGGCAGGGCAGCCTCCGAGGGACTTAAATACCCTCTGTCAACTACCACTTAAACTTGGGTGATCACAGATGGACAAAGACCGTCGCCAAGGGCAGAATGACCTGATACCCTTGGTTTCAGAGGGGCCGATGGACCCCAACTAGGCTGAGGCTGGGTCTCAGGGGCCACAACCCCCACTTCCCTCATTTTACAAACCTTGGGGTTAAGTCTTAGAACTGCCCTGTTGTCACCTTCTTCTTTGCCTAGCTCCCCGGGAGGATTGTAACCCCCTCAGGGGAGACTTCAGCCCCCCTAGATGACCAGTGGAACAACCTGGTCCCACCCACTTACCTTAATTCAGAGGCCTTTCCCATCCAGTTTCCAGTTTCTGTTTCCGTCCTGAGGTGGGGACCCAGCGGACTTCATCCTGGGGCGGGGATCAGGGTGGCCACTCGACACTCCTTACTCACCAAACGGGGTCAGGGCACATCTTAAGGGGTTGTGAGGGGTCCGCATACTTATTGCCCAGGTTTTGGTGTCTGCAAGTCCTGGCCAGAGTGGCCAAAATCTGTAACAGAACAAGGGCTCTTGTCTAGTTCTATTAGCCGATCGAAATAAGACGTGTGCCGCACCACGAGTTGCAAGGGGAACAGAAGGTGGAAATTTACCCTTGGTGCAGACAAGGTGCAGTGGGGGGTCTAGGGACCATAAGGCCACGTGCTCGCTGACTGAGAGGGTTAGAGAGCTTTTTATTTCCAGTGGCGTCTGGGGGTTGGGTTCGGTGCCCGGAACTCTCTGCCCTTCGCCTTCCCACGTCCACATTCGGAAGTCCAGTTATCTAGTTTATCTTCTGGTGTTTGTGTATTGCTACTTATGGTTTGCATCCTGTTAATGCCATGTATTCAGGAAAGTAAATTCTTGAAGATTACCGTTGTCTTCTCTTTTGCCAAATCAAACACAATTTGAAGCTATTTGAGTTCATTCTGAATTGTCAGGCAGCTTTCCATGAGAAATTGATATTTGAACAGAAGCCTGAAAGAAATGAGAAAGAAAACTATATGGATATCCAGGGAATGAGCATTTCTAGGTTTGTGGAAGGTAACTACCCTGACATAGGACCAAGCTCTGTCCCTCCAAGGAACACACAGGAGCCATTATCATTGAGTGAAGTGAACAAGAGGAGAGGTTTGGGAGATGAGTTTAGAGAAGTACCCAGAGGCCAGTTCAGGCAGGGCTTGGAGACTGGTTACACACTGAGGGAGCACCAGGAGAGTTTCCTACTCTACAGTTCAGTACTGAACCTTGTCATGGCGTTTTAGGGAATAAACCAATACCAAAGAAGATGCAGGCAAACTGACATTCTGAATATAAAACACGACCTCTACCACTGACACTTTCTTTTCTAAGCCTAAAAAATGTCCCTGTACAGGAGATGCATTCTTGGTCATCCAGGTAAATAGAGTCAGTGACTAAAGTTTTGTAAGATTAAAAAAAAAAATGAGACATACCTTTCAAAATAAAAGGAGGGCTTGAACAAGTTTTCTGCATCTGAACAGAAAACAGCATTCATTTTGTAATAATTATACTTTGAGATACACAATGAAATGGATGAAATAAATAGTATGCACTTTTAAAGGTGGCAAAAATTGTATAATGGCATATGCTTATTCATAGGCCCTAAAGGCTGAAAAAAAAAAGAGAGAGTGAAGTAAAGATGAAGAAGCAGGGACTTATTTTTGCATACCTTCTCTGCACCTTTGAGTACCCCTGTGCTGGATGGATAAGACAAGGATTTAAGGGGCATCTGTGCAGATTTGTGAAAACAGAACGTACAGTCTCTGGAAGGATGGCCTGAGGCTAAAACAAACAGCTCTTCTTGAGGTCCTTTCCCCAAACACAAAATTGTGTTCTTTCCAGAACCTGTAAGAAACCAAAGTGTAAAATGTTTCAATGGTATGTATGTTGCAATGAGTTTTTCCTAAATTAGTAGCAACAGGTTTCTGGATTTAAGGAAGGTACTGGTAACAGACTTGCCCTCCTGCTCTAAACAACTAGAAAACTGGACAAGCTCTTAGTAAAAAGCAACTTTTGCATGTTGGACTACAGAATAGTGCATTATGGAGACTGCCCAAGAGGAGAAGTCCTGGCAGTGGTTGAGCTTCCCTGCTAACCAAAAGGTTGGTGGTTCGAATCCACCAGCCACTCCTTGGAAACCCTATGGGGCAGTTCTACTCTGTCCTATAGGGTCGGTATGAGTCAGAATCAACTCGAAGGTAGCAGGTTTGGTTTTTGCCAAGAGGGCTGTTCTGGGCCCCTTGACTTGTGCCTCTCCATCTCAAATCGCTCTCGGACAGGGACCCCGTCTCTGCAAGGTTTCCAGGAGGCAAAAGACTGAAGACTTGGAGGGATGTGACGTTTCCCGGGAAGCCGTTAGTCCCAGATACAGGAACCAAGATCAGGACATCCATGAGTGAGGACTGGGAAGATGAACACCCCAGAATATAGGGATCACCCAGAGATAAACTGGAACCTGCTCTCAAACCTCGAAAGCCCCAGGCACGGCTGTCAGTCTGACCATCCCCTCACTTATCCTTTAGAGTTCTCAGGGACTTGACAGCCTGGGCCTAAGAAGGGCACCTCAAGTCAGTAGATGCAGGAGTCTCAGTCTCTGATAGATATCAAGCTGACGATCCTGAATGAGGATGATGGAAAGACCGAGACAGAATAGTGGTGTCCCATAGACACTCATCTCTGCTGTCACTCCTTCAAAGTCCTGAAGAACTGTGGACAGATATGCATCATCCAGATTCCAAATCACAGTGCCATGAAGGTGTGGACCTTGATCAGAGAGGATCTTCAGGTAAGTAGAGGGTAGATTCTCAGAAGTGATCCGGTGTCATGATGAGGACTCTGACTGAGGAATGAGGGAACCATCCACCCCAGAACAGAGAAGTCCCCACAAATTCCCTTCCCCCACTGCTGTCTGAGTTGGGATGCAAAGCTCAGAGTCGTCAGACTAAGCACTACCCTCATTTCCTTCCCAGAAATGGCTATGCAGAGATTGTCTCAGGGCCTTGGTACATTTCAATTGGCCCTAGTTCTGCAGAGGGAGGACACCTAGGCCCTAGGAGGAGGTAGGATAAGGATTCCTCCTCTTATGAAGGGATCCACAAAGCAAAGGGCTCCTCACACAGTCCCACCCCTGTTCACAGTTCTGTGAGGTTCCGGCAAAGCTGTCAGTCTGAGGTGCCCCTTTATTTCCTCCTGTAGGGTTTCTGTGTGGCAAGGGCTTTAGTCTAATGGGGTGTGGAAGGGAGGGCAGTTATAGTTCTCGAGCAGGAATAGACTTAGGACCTAACAGGACTCAAAGTGAAGACCCTGTGTGTTTTGAGGAGACCCCCATCAAGAGAAAGACCCCGATATAGGGCTCAGGCCCTGTTTTGATCCTGGAAAGCACCAGGCAGAGTTATCAGCCTGAAGTGCCCCCTCATTTCAGCACTAAGGGTGTCAGGAGGGGAAGGCCTTGGTCCAAAGGGGCAGCCCCCTTTATGCAGAGGGTGGAGCCTTGTCCCTAAGTGGAGTACGGTGGGGACCCTGAGTGCTAAAGCCGCGACCTACCCCCAAAAGAGCGTCTTCTCAGAGCGCTGACCCAGCCTGTGCTCTTGTGAGGACCCAGGCAGGGGTAGCATGAGGAATGCCCTGACTGCCCCCTCTAGGGTCTCTGCAAGGTTGACTCTTGTTCTCACCCTGTGAATCAGGTTTGTAAAGGCAGAATCCCTAGGCTCTGATAGGTATCAAGGTGAGGACCATGAGTGAGCACAAAGGGACCACCCAAGTCTGTACAGTGGGGTCTCCGCGGTCCCGCCCTTGCTGTCGGCCCTCGGAAGCCCCCCAATAGCCTTGGCCCTTAGAGGGCCCCATCCAGCCTTGGCCGGATGTGACGCATCCTGGCGTCCTGTCTCCGCACAGGAAGTGCCGGAAAGTTGCGGCCCCTGATCTGAGGGGCGCGGCTTATTATCAGAGGAGGGTGGAGTCTCAGGACTGGACAGGAGTCCAGGTGAGGACCCTGAGTGTGAGCTAAGGGGACCACTGAACCTGTAACAGAGGAGGTACCACCATGTCCCGCCCCCAACCACCAGCCACAAGGCCACCAGGCCGACGTTGGCCTAGAGAGTCTCGGGGACGGGTAGGCCTTGGTCCAAGGAAGCAGCCCAGTTCTCAAGAGGGAGGAGACGTAGCCCCTAACTGGAGGTGAGGCGAGGACCCTTAGTGCTAAAGAGGAGGCCTCCGTGCAAAAGAGGGGCCACCCACAGCCCAACCTTACTGTCAGCTCTGGGAGCCCCCGGGCGCGAGTAGCCAGGTGTGCAGCACCCCGACTTCCCTCTAGGGAGGTGAGGGCCTTGGACTGAGCCAGAAATCCCACCCGTGGATTCAGGTGGACTCCCGTTACTAGGGGGAGAAATCCCAGATCCTTCCTGGAAGCAAGTTCAGAAGCCTGAGTGAGGAATGAAGGGTCGCCAATTGAGAACTCGGGGGTCAGGTGAACCCCGCTGCCCTGGCCAGCCCTAGGATTCCCAAAACAGCCTGCAAAAGATATGGGTCACTCTGACTTCCAACTGTGAGGTCTCAGGAAGGTGTGATTTTTGAGGGATGTGGCCTCATGACAGCAGAGAGTGGGGTCCCAGGAATGGTGCAGAGTAAAGGGAAGACATGACTGAGGTACTGGGACCACTCAACCCAAAATGGGGAGGATTACAGTGGGCTCTGCTAAGGCCATTAGCCCTGGAAGCCAAATCTGGCAAGTTCCAGGGACTCTAGAATCCTGCCTGGAGTGTCTGAGGGAGATATGCAACTTTGTTTAAGCCCCAATTCAGGAGATAGAGGGACCCCAGAAACTGGTGGGAGTCAAGGTAAAAATCCTTTAGAAGACACTAGGGAATTAACCCCGCTTCTCTCCTCCCCTTGTAGCGCAGTGGTTAAGTGCTACGGCTGCTAACCAAAGGGTTGGCAGTTCACGTCCGCCAGGCGCTCCTTGGAAACTCTATGGGGCAGTTCTACTCTGTCCTATAGAGTCTCTATGAATTGAATCGACTCGACGGCACTGGGTCTTTTCTCCCGTCCTCCAAGAAGAGAGTAGGATGCAGCAAAACCTCCCACTGCTGTTGGCCCAGGGGAGCCACGGTCAGAGGTGTCGGGCTGAGGTGGCCCCTGGTTTGTTCCTAGGGACACATGGTCTCAGGGACATGAAGTCCTTGGACTAATGGAGCCGCTTATTCAGCAGAGGCAGGAGACTTGGTCCCTAGTAGGAGTCAAGGTGAGGATACATAGTTATGGTGAGGAGACTCCTCCCACAAATGAGGGGGAAACATAGAGCCCCAGCCTTGCTTTTGGACCTGGAGGACCTGGGTATGGTGACGTAGTGAGTTGCACTCACTAACTCCCAGGGCATCCCATGGAGGTGAGGGACCTGGTGAAAGGGGGCAGCCATGGTGAGAACCTGGTGGAGGACTGAGGCCTCCAAGGAGCCACAGACAGAACGGGCTCCACTGCGCTTTCATCAGTGAGACAACCTGCCAGGAGTGGTGGCTGAGCTGCTCCTTTAGTTCCTGCTTGTAAATCCCAGAGGGATGGGAGATGTCATGGTAGAGTAGCATAGGGGATGTGCCCTGGCCCTGCCAGCAGGTGAAATGATGGCCCTAAGAGTGAACCCCAAATAACCCAGTATAGAGTCCTTAGTGCCAGGCCCTGCTGTCACTCCCGTAAGCCCCAAGTATGGCTGGCAATCTACAACCCAATCCTTCCTCTAATTTCCTCTACAGGGTCCTGAGCAGGACACTAGGGGCCTTGTGGGGTCCTGGAACAGTGCCCTCCAAGTATCCTGCAAAGGCGTGATTTGTTAAAGCCAAGGAGGCATCTCTCTGCTGCAGGGGTTCCCAAGCTCTCGGCCTCCGTCCTCCAGTGGGCCCACATCACCTGCCCTCCTTACACTCCTCCCTGCTAACCTTGACCAGAGTCGTCATGCCTCGTGGTAACAAGAGTAAGCTCCGTGCCCGTGAGAAACGTCGCCAGACCCAAGGCGACGCCCACAGTGTCGACGGTGCTCAGGCAATTGCAGCAGAGCAGGAAGGGTCCCCGTCCTCTTCCTCTCCTCCTTTTGGGGGGTCTCCCCCGAGCTCCCCTGCTGCTGGCATTCCCCAGGGGCCTCAGAGCATCCCGCCCATCACCACTGGTGCTGCTGGTGCTTTGGACACAAGAGCTGCTGGAGGGGCCGAGGGCCAAGATGAGGGAGGTCCAAGTTCCTCTGCGGCCCCAGCCCCCACTGAGAGGTCTCAAAGAGACCCCGTAACCCAGAGGGTGAGCATGTTGTTGCAGTTCCTGCTGTACAAGTATAAAATGAAAGAGCCCATTACGAAGGCAGAAATGATGAAGATCATCAACAAAAGGCACAAGGAGCACTTCCCTGACATCCTGAGGAGAGCCTCTGTGCACCTGGAGGTGGTCTTTGGGCTTGAGCTGAAGGAAGTCGACTCCAAAGGTGAATCCTATGCCCTTGTCAGCCAGTTGGAGATCAGCAAGGAAGAGAATTTTATTGGTAGCAGGGGGTTTCCCAAGAATGGGCTCCTGATGCCTCTCCTGGGCATGATCTACAGGAATGGCGACCGGGCCACCGAGGAGGAGATGTGGGCATTCCTGAATGTGCTGGGGATCTACGATGGGAAGTGGCACTTCATGTTTGGGGAGCCCAGGAAGCTCATCACCAAAGATTTGGTGCAGGAAGAGTACCTGGAGTACCGGCAGGTGCCCAACAGTGATCCTCCATGCTACGAATTCCTGTGGGGTCCCAGAGCCCACACTGAAGGCAACAAGAAAAAAGTCCTGGAGTTTTTGGCCAAGATCAGTGCTACAGACCCCGGTGCCTTCCAAGCCGTGTATGAAGAAATTTGGAGATTGAAGAAAAGAGGGCCGCAGACAGAGAATGCGCCAGGGCCAGTCCTAATGCCAGGGCAAGGGCCCCTTTCAGGGTGAAGTCCAGCATGTCCTCCCACCTCTAATGAAGTCTGATGGAGATTCTTCACTTTGTTGTTGAAAATGGCTGTTAACCTTCTAATTAGTGGAGGCAAGGGGGGCTGGAGGGAGCACATGTATGTCTTCTTTTGTTCCTGTTATACTGGAGTGACTTATATATTTAGCTAGTTTTTTTGCATTTTTCAAATGTTCTTTTTAATTGAAGGTTTATTAAGATTCAGAATCTAAATTCATCCTCATGCATTTATTGCTGTTTTGTTGCTTGATTTAGGAGTGAGAGTTTTGTATTGTTTAAAACAAATTGAAAATCCTTGAATCTTTTTTCGTGATCTAGAGCCAGTTAACATGGCATCAGAATAGGGATAACCTAGGCATCAGAATAGTCTGCAAAGAACAGTTGGGTTTACAAGGTAGAGGTAGAAATATGTAAAAGTTGGCCCACTCCAGATTTCCCTTATTCCTTTTGGTAAAAGTAAAATATACATGTGCCTGGATTCGTTTAGCTTTTTCAAAGATATGGGAGAAAATAAATCGTGATGATTTCCACCTCTTGTTCACTGGTTCTTTTCTTCCCCAAAGAATAACTGAGCATCTGCTCTTTGGAAACCCTGGTGGCGTAGTGGTTAAGTGCTACACCTGCTAACCAAAGGGTTGGCACTTCGAATCCGCCAGGTGCTCCAAGGAAACTCTATTGGGCAGTTTTACTCTGTCCTATAGGGTCCCTGTGAATCGAAATTGACTTGACAGCCTGGGTTTGGTTTTTCGGTTTGGCTCTTTGAAAGGCTTCACACTAGTACTGGGGACCTTTACACAAAGACATCGCAGGCGCTGTGCATAGATTTTAAATTCTAAGAGCAGCTATGAAATGAAGAGGTAGAGACACTCTCCAAGACCTAAGGACTAGTACAAAAGGAGTGTGCACTTCAGGGATCCTTCTGGTATAAATGCCCTGAGGGAGGTCAGTTTTGGGCCTTGGGACACTTTGATCTCTCATGGTGGGGGTGGGGGATAGTGGTGGGGAGTATATTTTCACAGTAGGCTGCATGGGGTGGACAAGGGTAGGCGGTGGGTAAAGTGGGTTGGGTGAGGTAGGGGGAGTCCAGATGAGGGTGTGGTGGGGGGTGAGCAGGGCCAGACACTCCCATGATGCCCCAGCATGAAGAGGCAGAGCCTGGAATGGAAACCAGCTCTTCCCAGTTACTCTGGGTTTGTGGACAAAGCAGAGAGGAATTCCCTCCTGGGTCAGGGCTGGAAGATGCCCTGTGTTCTTGTCCCCGTGCACTTGAACACATGCACTGACTGGGTATGGGTCGCACAGTGGGTCCACGGAGTTCCTGACAAATAGGGAGCTACTCCTTCCTGTCAGGAAGCCACTGTTAGAAGCCTCTTGTGCTGAGCTGGGGGAGCCAGAGCCCATGCCATTGAAAGCACTTTAGAATTAGGTTACCTTGAGTGTCATTTGGCAAACCCCAGGTATAGACTAGACTCTTGGCAGTGGTGATGTGAATAAAAATTGGGGTGACTTAGCTGGAAGTGCAGCTGGAAGGGTGAGTTGGTCCTTAACAATAATTCTAGGAGTTTTGTGTTGCATTAAACTGAGGCAGCCTGCTCCAAAGGCACTTTAAATATCCTACTGCCTAATATGGATTGAATTCCCCCCTCCCCAAATAGTTGTTGTAATTCCTAACCCTATTCCTGTGGATATAATCCCATCTGGGCATTGGATTTCTTTGTTATGTTAATGTTACAGCCTTAGTATAGGGCATGTCTTAAGTCAACCCACCAGTGACTCCACTGCAAAGAGGTGTGGCCCTCTTCCTCCATAGAGATTAAAAAAAAAAAAAAAAGATTACAGCCTTGGAAATCCTATGGGGCATTTCTGCTTCATCCTATAGGGAGGGAATCAAATTAATGCCAGTGCGTTTAGTGTTTTTGTGGGGCTTTTATTTTATTTTTTGGCGGGGTTTTATTAACTCAATCTCTACGGAGATATAAAAGAGCAGATTGAGTAAGCAGTGAACCAAGGAAGCACAGATAGGGGAAGATTCGTACCACGCCACCTGAGATCTCCAAGGAACCAAGAACAGAAGCTGAACAAAGACAAGAACCTTCCCTCAGAGCCAACAGAGAGAAAAAACCTTCCCCTAGAGCAGGTGCCCTCGAATCAGATTTCTAGCCTCCTAAACTGTGAGAAAATAAATAAAACCTGTTGCCATACAGTCGATTCTGACTCATAGCCACCCTATAGGACAGAGTAGAACTGGCCCATATAGTTTCCAAAGAGTGCGTGGTGGGTTTGAACCGCCGACCTTTTTGATTAGAAGCTGAGGTCTTAATCAGTGCGCCACCAGGCTCCTTAAGCCACCCAGTTGGTGGTAGTTTTTTATGGCAGCCTCAAGGAACAAATACAGCCTCTGTTCCCATATATAAAAAACCCTCCCCTCCACAACCTCTCTGATGCTTTTGGGACATAAGAAACTTTTACCAACATCACCGGGGCAGCTTGCCAAAAATGTGGATTCCAGGATCCAATTCCCCACAGGATTCTGGTTCCTTAAATCTGGGCAGGGCCCTGAAATCTGCATTTTAAGATCAAAACCCCATCATTTAAGCAACTGAGAAACTCTGGAAATGATGACCCAGGCTTAGCATCCTGGGTTCTTCCCAGCTGAGCGACCTTGGTTTTAATCTTTCGGAGACTTTGACTCCTAGGTAAAATGAGAATTGTAGGAATTTCACCTCCTAGCCTTAAGCAGAGGGTTCAGTGTAATGAGCCAGATACTCATCTAATACAGGGCTTGGTGAGGGCTTCAGAAAATGGTGCAGATCTTATTATTATTGTCTTGCACGTCAAGCTACCGATTAGGAGGTGACATTCTGCCCCCACAAGTGAGTTCTCAGAGCTAGGGGACGGGATTCGAACCCGCACAGCGACTAGCCCCCCGCCTCGCTCCGCCCCCACGTCAAGGAGTCAAGCCATTCCCAGGCCGGCAGAGTAGTTCGAAAC
Source organism: Elephas maximus indicus (assembly GCF_024166365.1). NCBI lineage: Eukaryota > Metazoa > Chordata > Mammalia > Proboscidea > Elephantidae > Elephas > Elephas maximus. The sequence goes on along the minus strand of NC_064846.1, from coordinate 147,138,038 downwards.
AGAGTGTCAATTTGCATATTAGGATAGCCCCGCCCCCCGCACGCCAGAAAATAAATTTGTGTGTTAAAGCCACCCACCAGTGCCATTTCTCTTAGAGCAGCACTAGGTAAGTTAGACACTACGTAATGGGTGACAAAAAGGTTTGCCCTGCACTACTAACCTCAAGGTTGGAAGTGCGAACCCACCCAGCGGCACCTGGGAAGAAAGGCCAGGCAATATGTCTCTGTAAAGACTCCCACCAAGAGAACCCTATGGGTGCAGTTCTACTCTCCAACACATGGAGTCGCACTGAGCCAAAATCAACTCAACAGCAAGAACTGAATATAAAATATAATTTAGTTTTTCTTTCTAAGGAATTATTTTTTCTGATTTCTGTTTTTTTTTTTTTTTCTAGAACACTGTATATTCTCCAACTTCTCCTGGAGAAATCAAAACAAAACATTCTCAGAGAGGAGGGTGGTACTGTGTGGTGTCAGAATAAAGTAATAGCTGATATTATTTAAAGACCCAGTATTTGCCAGGGACTTTGCCAGGTGCTTCACATGCATTTCACAGAATGCACCGGCCCTAGGAGACAGGGCTTATCAAACCCCCTTCACAGACGAAGAACGTGGAACTCAGAGTTTGGTAATGTGGGCGAGTCCACACCTCTAGTACACGACCAGGCTGGACTAGACCGCTGGTTCGGATTTGTCTGGAGCCCACACTGTTCCGCTCCTCCAAGACAAAGACTGACTTGGTGTCTCTAAATTCACTTTTCTTCTCACTGCTCCAAAATGTATCTCAGGCAAGAAAAACAATCACTTTGTGCCCAAAGCACTGGGTTGGACTACACAGCTGGAGCTGTAAGAGTAAATGAGAGGTAACGATAAGGAGAAAGCCCCGGTGGAGCAGTGGTTAAGCACTCAGCCGCTAACTAAAAGGCTGGCAGTTCAAACCCATCCAGCGGCTCCACAGGACAAGTACCTGGTGATCTGCCCTCATACAGATTACAGCCCGTGGGGCAGTTCTGCTCTGTCACAGGGGTCACTGTGAGTAGAAACCGACTGGACAGCCCCTAACAAGAACAACAGTAACAAGGAAAAGAAAGATAATATCTGGCGACATCTATACATGCAACGCCAGATGACCTGAGAAGATGAGGGGCTCACAAAATAATCCTGGGGAGCCCCTGCCTGGAGAAAATATATCTATTAGAACACAAATCACATGACACCCTACGTGTGGCCGATGAAAAGAAGGGATAGGTGAGATTTTTTTTTCGCTGACAGCATAGACCACCTGTCCGGGGCCTCCTGCCTTGTGCGGCAGCTTCCTCATCTCACATGACTCCTGGGACAGGCACCCATTCTTTGATTAAAAACTGCTCAGGTTTTTAATCCAAGATTCAGGAGCCAAAATAGAGACCCCCGTGTAGGAAGACTGGGGAAACCAACACACTAGAGTTTAGGAGTCACCCAGAGACTGACTGGCACCTGCTCCAACTTAGTCATCTAGTGTTGCTATAACAGAAATACCACAAGTGGATGGCTTCAACAAAGAGAAATTCATTTCTTCACAGTAAAGTAGGCTAAAAGTCCATATTCAGGGTGTCAGGCCAGGGGAAGGCTTTCCTTCTCTGTCACCCTTCTCATCAACCTTCCTCAGGACTAGGAGCTTCTCCGTGCAGGAACCCCAGGTCCAAAGGACACGCTCTGCTCCCAGCACTGCTTTCTTGGTGCTATGAGGTCTCCCATCTCTGTTTGCTTCCCCTTCCATTTTATCCCTTGAGAAGTAAAAGGTGGCGTAGGCCACAACGCAGGGAAACTCCCTCTACATTGGATCAGGGCTGTTACCTGGGTAAGGGTGTTACAATCCCACCCTAATCCTCCTTAACATAAAATCACAATCACAAAATGGAGGGCAACCACACAATAATGGGAATCATGGCCCAGTCAAATTGATACACAGAATTTGGGGGGGACATAATTCAATTCATATCATGTGCTCTGACCTAGAAAGCCCCAGGCAGGACAGTCAGGCTGAGCATCCATTCACTTATCCTTGAGAGTTCTCAGGGACTTGAGAGCCTTGCCTTAGAAGGACGCCTCAAGTCCATAGATGCGGGAGTCTCAGTCTCTGATAGACATCAAGCTGAGGGTCCTGACTGAGGATGATGGAAGGACCCAGCCAGAACAGTGGGGTCCCATAGAGTTCCACCCTGGCTATCAGTCCTTGCAGCTCCAGAACAGCCCTGTCTGGATGTAGCTCAGGGGACCCAAGTCAGCGGGCAGCTTGATCTGAGGGGAGCAGCCTCAGGTCAACAGAGCATGGAGTCCCATGACAAGTCAAGTGTCAGGGTGAGGACCCTGAATAAGGAATGAGGGAACACTTTACATTGGGCTGCTAATCCAAAGGGTGGATGTTCCAGTCCAAGCAGAGGCACCTCAGAAGAAAGGCCTGGCAATCCAGTTCTGAAAAATCAGTCATTGGAAAGCCCATGGAGCACAGTTGTTCTTGGCACACATGGGGTTGCCATGAGTTGGCATCAACACAACAGTAACTGGTGAGGTTGTGAACTGCCTTAGTTTCTGTTAAGGGCCACATCCCCCTCTTATACCCTTCACTTCATCTCTCCTTTGAGTTTCAGAGGAAGAGAGGTCCAGGAACCCTTCTGGCTCCTGAAAATTCTTGGTCCTTTGAAGTCTTCTTTCCTTTCAGAAGTTTATCTTGCTTTGTTCATCAGCAACTTTCCCTTTGCAGTGAATATGTGAAAATATCATGAGAGGTATAAGCAGTAATAGACATGGAAACTATCCTTATAGAACAAAGAACATAATGATAAGTAAAATTTATTGGGTGTTTTCTAGATACCATCTACCATGTTAATCTTTTAGCATACGTTAGTTCATACACCAGCCCTATTATTGACCCCATTTTACAGATGCAGAAATGGAGGTCGAGAGAACGTTATTTGCTTCAAGTCACAGTAAGTGATGAAAATCAGATCTTTCTTCAGTGCTTGTGCTCTGAACCATTATACTTAAAAAAAGATATAAAGAAACCTAGGAATTTATTCTTATCTCTGAAGGTAACTTCTACATCAGTGAAGAGAATGCAAGACTTCTTTCTTGATCTTTAAGGGCCTGTCTAGCTACCTTTGACTATGATCCAAAATAAAAAGTCTTTAACCTGAGTCCAGTTCCTTGGCACTTACACATTTCTTCATATCTTGTCCATTATTATCTGTCCTCCTCTATCAGGAAACTAAATTTTTATTTTTTCATTTTTTTATTGTACGTCAGATGAAGGTTTACAGAGCATACTAGCTTCCCATTAAAACATTACTACACGTATTATTTTGTGACATTGGTTGACTACCCCAGGACATGTCAACCCTTGACTTCTTGAACTTGAGTTCCTTGTTACCAGCTTTCCTGTCCTCTCCTGCCTTCTCATCCTCACCCCTGGGCTGGTGTGCCCATTTAGACTCATTTTTTTATGGGCATACCTAATCTTTGCCTGAAGGGTCAACCTTAGGAGTGACATGAGTACTGAGGTATAATGGTGTCCGGAAACATTCTCTCATGATTTTCCACTCTTTTATCAGACAGTAAGTCTGGTCTTCTTTTTTTTTTTTTTCTTATGAGCTAGAATGTTGTTCTACATCTTTGTCCATCTGTGTCCAAAATCCTCTACTGTGATTCCTGTCAGAGCAGTCAGGGGTGGTAGACGGCTCCATCTAGTTGTACTGGACTCAGTCTGGTGGAGGCTGTGGTAGTTATTAGTTCTTTGGACTAATCTTTCCCTTGTCTCTTTGGTTTCCTTCATTCTCCTTTACTCCTGGTAGGGTGGGATCAATGGAGTATCTTAGATGGTTGCTCACAGGCATTTAAGGCCCGAGATGCTATTCACCAAAGTATAACGTAGAACATTTCTTTATAAACTCTCTTATCCCAGTTAAGCTGGAGGCTCCCAGAGACCGTGGTCCCCTCAGCCCTCAGCCCTCAGCCCAGTAATCTGGTCCCTCAGAGAGTTTGGTCCCCTCAGCCCTCAGTCCAGTAATCTGGTCCCTCAGAGAGTTTGGTCCCTTCAGCCCTCAGCCCAGTAATCTGGTCCCTCAGAGAGTTTAGATGTGTCTATGGAGCTTCCACGACCTTTCTTTGAATAAGTTGTGCTGGCTTCCCCAGTACTGTCTACTGTCTTACCCCTCACCAAAGTTACCACTAGGATACCAAAACTCCTAAACGTAGTTGTTCGGCAAGAGGATATTCTTTCCATTGAAATAGTTTTTTACTATTTGAATTTCTGTACAATGTGCATGTATTACATTTTCAACAAAATTTTAAACCTAATTCGAACGTAATATCCTTTGAAATTCAACACAATTCTAAAAGATAATATTAAAATAATGATGTTTTTAGAATAATTATCCTTTGAAAAATGAACACTGGGAAAAGGTATTGCATCTAAGGCTATCTCTACATGATGTCAACACAACGAGCGGTTTATTCATTGGGTGAAGATTTTGGGGGTTCGAGTCAATGCAGAGGTGCCTCAGAAGAAAGGCCTGGTGATTCATTTCCAGAAAATTCAGTCACTGAAAAGCCTCTGGAGCACAGTTCTACCCTGACACACATGCGGCTGCCATGAGTAGTCATCAACTTGACAGAAAGAGGTTTGGTTTGGTTTTGGATAGACCTCAGGGTCACACTGAGATGATCTAGAATTTGTGGAGAATCAGCAGGAAGGCTTACTCAAAAATGACCTCTTCTGGTGCCTGTTATGTTGAATGTATTTTAAAATGCTTTCCAGGCTTGGAGTCTTCTCAAATCACATAAACGTGAAGGAGATGTTTGCATCTCTGGTGGAATGTGGCCTAGGATAGACGTGTTAGGGAGCACCCAAAAGAATAGACAGAAGCTGAAAGGAAACTAGCAAGATGACCAGGCTATAAGTCTTCAGTTAATAAGGGAGGTTGTTGTGAACTCGGAGTCCCTGGGTGGTACAAATGGTTAACACGTTACATTGGGCTGCTACATTGGGCGGCTAATCAAAAGTGTGGAAGTTCTAGTCCAACCAGAGGTACCTCGGAAGAAAGGCCTGGCAATCCACATCTGAAAAATCAACCATTCTAAGCCCTATGGAGCAGAGTTGTTCTCTGGCACACATGGGGTCGCCATGGGTTGGAAGCAACTGAACAGGAACTGGTAAGGTTGTGAACTACCTTCATTTCTCTTGGCAGCCACATCTCCCAGTCATACCCATCACTTCATCCCTGCTTTTGGTTTCAGAGGAAGATACATCCCGCAACCCTTCTGGCTCCGGGAAATTCTTGGTCCTATTAACTCGTCTTCCCTTTAAGATGTTTATGTCGCTTTCTTCATCAGCAACCTTCCCTTTGCAGTAAATATGCACGAATGTCATGAGATCTATCTGGCGCATTTTTTTCACCTGTGTGTAAATGGCCATGCTGATTACCCTCCTTATTGTCCAAGCCTTGGCAGGTCCCTTCCTCTACTGTCCCTGGGCTTGGCCATAGTGCTTGCTTTGCTCAGTGGGATAACAGCAAACCTGACACAAGTAGGACTTGGAGATACCCTGTGACCACTGCCATGAGGACAAATGCAAGATAGCCGGGTGGATGGTGACAGGTAAATAGCTTAGAGTTTTGGCATGGTTTGTAATATAAGATAAATCTTTGCTTACCTATTCACTCTTCTAGCTACTGCTTTTATTATTTTCTTCTGTTTATTGCCAAATCTTTTTTTTCCCCAGCAAATATTAACTCATCTAACACGTAATTATATAAGCTAACTGTGTGATAGGGACTGTGCTAACTAATAATGCATACAGTAGTGAGAACAGACATGGAAACTATCTTTGTGGAACAAAGAAAATGATGATAGATGAAATTTACTGAGTGTTTTCTGTGTACCATCTCCCATGTTAGTCTTTTAGCGTATGTTAGTCCATACACCAACTCTATTATAGACCCCATTTTACAGATGCAAAAACGGAGGTTCAGTGAACGTTAAGATATTTGCTTTATCTCACAGTAAGTGATAGAATTCATACCTTTCTCTAGCACTTGGAATCCGGACCATTATACTTTAAGAACAAATATAAAGAAACCTAGCAATTGAGTCTTAGTTGTGACAGTAACTTCCGCATCAGTGAAGAGAATGCAGATCTCCTCTCTTTATCTTTAAGGGTCTGTCTAGCTACCCTTTTACTACGATCCGAACTAAAAAGTCTTTAACCCGAGTCCAGTTCCTCGCCACTTGTACTTTGCTTCGTATCTTGTCCATTAGTATCTGTCTTCCTCTATCAGGAAACTAAATTTTTTATTTTAATTTTTTTGTTGTACGTTAGCTAAAGGCGTACAGAGCAAACTAGTTTCTTGTTGAACAATACAGATATTGCTCTGTGACATTGGTTGCCAGCCCCACGACATGTCAACACAGTCCCCTTCTCCACCTTGGGTTCTCCGTTACCGTCTTCCCTGTCTCCTCTTTTGTTCTCGTCCTCGCCCCTGGGGTGGTGTGCTCATTTAGACTTCTTTTGCTCTATGAGCCTGCCTAATCTTTGGCTGAAGGGTAAACCTCAGTAGTGAAGTCAGCACTGAGGTATAATAGTGTCCGGAGCCATACTCTCAGAGTTTCTCCACTCTCTGTTACATATGATGTCTGGTTTTTTTGTTTTTTGTTTTGGTGAGTTAGAATTTTGTGCTTTCTTTTTTAAATTTTTTGCAACTCTGTCCAGGACTCTCTATTATTGCTCCCCGTAGGAGCAGTGAGTTTTGGTAGCTTGGTACCATCTGGTTGTACTGGACCGAGTCTGGTGGAGGCTGTGTAGTTATGGTCCATTAGTCCTTTGGACTAATCTGGGCCTTGTATCTTTGGTGTCTTCATTCTCCCTTGCTCCAGATGGGGTGGAAGCAGTGCAGTATCTTAGAAGGCCGCTCACCAGCTTTTAAGATCCAAGACGCTACTCACCAAAGTAGAATGTAGAACATTTTCTTTATAAACTATGCTATGCCACTTGAGCTCGATGTTCCCCAAGATCAAGGTGCCTGTAGCCCTCAGCCCAGTCATTTGGTCTATTAGGGAGTTTGGATGTGTCTGTGGAGCTTCCATTATGTTGCCTTGGAAAAGTTGTGCTGCCTTTCCCAGTATTGTGTACTGTCTCAACCTTCACCAAAGTGACCACTTAAAAAAAAAAAAAACTAAAACCAAACCCATTGCTGTTGAGTTAATTCCGACTCATAGTAACCCTATAGGACAGAGAAGAACTGCCCCGTAGAGTCTCCAAGAGCACTTGGTGGATTCCCACTGCAGACCTTTTGGTTCGCAGCCCTGGTAGCACTTCACCAAAGCACCACCAGGGTTTTCAAGTTACCACTAGGATGAAAAAACTGTTACCAGTTGTTATCTTTGGGGAATAGGACATTCTTTCCATATAAAAATTTTTTAATTTTTTAAATTTTGTGTCATGTACATGTGTTAATTTTTCAACAAAATTTTAGACCAAAGTTGAAAGTAATATCTTTTGAAATTCAACAAACTTTTAAGAGATAATATTCGAATCGACGATTCTGTTATAGCAACTGTCCTTTTGAAAATGAAAACTGAGAAAAGGTAATGGCATCTAAGGCTGTCCGTCTCTACGTGACGTCAAGCCAACCAGGAGTGAATACGTGGGGAGGAAAGTGTTGGTGGTTCCAGTCAATCCAGGGTAGCTAGAGAAGAAAGGCCTGGCGTTCTATTTCCCAAAAACTCACTCATTGAAAACCCTATGGAGCACAGTTCTACCCTGACACGCGTGGGATTGCCAAGAGCTGTAATCAACTTGACAGAAAGAGGTTTGGTTTGGTTTTGGATAGACCTCAGGGTCACACTGAGATGATCTAGAATTTGTGGAGAATCAGCAGGAAGGCTTACTGAAAAAATGACCTCTTCTGGTGCCTGTTATGTTGAATGTATTTTAAAAGGCTTTCCAGGCTTGGAGTCTCCTCAAATCACATAAACATGAAGGAGATGTTTGCGTCTCTGGTGGAATGTGGCCTAGGATAGACGTGTTAGGGAGCACCCAAAAGAATAGACAGAAGCTGAAAGGAAACTAGCAAGATGACCAGGACATGAGTCTTCAGTTAATAAGGGAGGTTGTTGTGAACTGGGAGTCCCTGGGTGGTACAAATGGTTAACACATTACATTGGGCTGCTAATCAAAAGTGTGGAAGTTCTAGTCCAACCAGAGGTACCTCGGAAGAAAGGCCTGGCAATCCACATCTGAAAAATCAACCATCGTAAGCCCTATGGAGCAGAGTTGGTCTCTGGCACACACGGGGTCGCCATGGGTTGGAAGCAACTGAACAGGAACTGGTAAGGTTGTGAACTGCCTTCATTTCTCTTGGCAGCCACATCTCCCAGTCATACCCATCACTTCATCCCTGCTTTTGGTTTCAGAGGAAGATACATCCCGCAACCCTTCTGGCTCCGGGAAATTCTTGGTCCTATTAACTCGTCTTCCCTTTAAGATGTTTATGTCGCTTTCTTCATCAGCAACCTTCCCTTTGCAGTAAATATGCACGAATGTCATGAGATCTATCTGGCGCATTTTTTTTCACCTGTGCGTAAATGGCCATGCTGATTACCCTCGTTATCGTCCAAGCCTTGGCAGGTCCCTTCCTCTGCTGTCTCTGGGCTTGGCCATAGTGCTTGCTTTGCTCAGTGGGATAATAGCAAACGTGACACAAGTAGGACTTGGAGATACCCTGTGACCACCGCCATGAGGACAAATGCAGGATAGCCTGGTGGATGGTGACAGGTAAATGGCTTAGAATTTTGGCATGGTTTCTTATATAAGAGAAATCTTTGCTTACCTATTCACTCTTCTAGCTACTGCTTTTATTATTTTCTTCTGTTTATTGCCAAATCTTTTTTTTTCCTACCAAATATTAACTCATCTAACACGTAATTACATAAGCAATACTGTGTGATAGGGACTGTGCTAACTAATAATGCATACAGTAGTGAGAACAGACATGGAAACTATCTTTGTGGAACAAAGAAAATGATGATAGATGAAATTTACTGAGTGTTTTCTGTGTACCATCTCCCATGTTAGTCTTTTAGCGTATGTTAGTCCATACACCAACTCTATTATAGACCCCATTTTACAGATGCAAAAATGGAGGTTCAGTGAACGTGAAGATATTTGCTTTATGTCACAGTAGGTGATAGAATTCATACCTTTCTCTGGCACTTGGAATCCGGACCATTATACTTTAAGAACAAATATAAAGAAACCTAGGAATTGAGTCTTAGTTGTGACGGTAACTTCCGCATCAGTGAAGAGAATGCAGATCTCCTCTCTTTACCTTTAAGGGTCTGTCTAGCTACCCTTTTACTACGATCCGAACTAAAAAGTCTTTAACCCGAGTCCAGTTCCTCGCCACTTGTACTTTGCTTCGTATCTTGTCCATTAGTATCTGTCTTCCTCTATCAGGAAACTAAATTTTTTATTTTATTTTTTTTGTTTGTACGTTAGCGAAAGGTTTACAGAGCAAACTAGTTTCTTCTTGAAACATACAGATATTGCTCTGTGACATTGGTTGCCACCCCCACGACATGTCAACACAGTCCCCTTCTCCACCTTGGGTTCCCCGTTACCGACTTTCCTGTCTTCTCTTTGGTTCTGGTCCTCGCCCCTGGGGTGGTGTGCTCATTTAGGCTTCTTTTGCTCTATGAGCCTGCCTAATCTTTGGCTGAAGGGTAAACCTCAGTAGTGGAGTCAGCACTGAGGTATAATAGTGTCCGGAGCCATACTCTCAGAGTTTCTCCACTCTCTGTTACATAGGAAGTTTGGTTTTATTTATTTATTTTTTTTGGTGAGTTAGAATTTTGTGCTTTTTTTTTTTTTTTTAATTTTTACAGCTCTGCCCAGGACTCTCTATTATTGCTCCCCATCCGAGCAGTGAGTTTTGGTAGCTTGGCACCATCTGGTTCTACTGGACTGAGTCTGGTGGAGGCTGTATAGTTACGGTCCATTAGTCCTTTGGACTAATCTGGGCCTTGTATCTTTGGTGTCTTCATTCTCCCTTGCTCCAGATGGGGGGTGGAAGCAGTGCAGTATCTTAGAAGGCCGCTCACATGCTTTTAAGATCCAAGACGCTACTCACCAAAGTAGAATGTAGAACATTTTCTTTATAAACTATGTTATGCCACTTGAGCTCGATGTTCCGCAAGATCAAGGTGCCTGTAGCCCTCAGCCCAGTAGTTAATTCCGACTCATAGTAACCCTATAGGACAGAGAAGAACTGCCCCGTAGAGTCTCCAAGAGCACTTGGTGGATTCCCACTGCAGACCTTTTGGTTCGCAGCCCTGGTAGCACTTCACCAAAGCACCACCAGGGTTTTCAAGTTACCACTAGGATGAAAAAACTGTTACCAGTTGTTATCTTTGGGGAATAGGACATTCTTTCCATATAAAAAAGTTTTAATTATTTAAATTTTGTGTCATGTACATGTGTTAATTTTTCAACAAAATTTTAGACCAAAGTTGAAAGTAATATCTTTTGCAATTCAACAGACTTTTAAGAGATAATATTCAAATCGATGATTCTGTTATAGTAACTGTCCTTTTGAAAATGAAAACTGAGAAAAGGTAATGGCATCTAAGGCTGTCCGTCTCTACGTGACATCAACCCAACCAGGAGTGAATACGTGGGGAAGAAAGTGTTGGTGGTTCCAGTCAATCCAGGGTAGCTAGAGAAGAAAGGCCTGGCGCTCTTGTTTCCCAAAAACTCACTCATTGAAAACTCTATGGAGCACAGTTCTACCCTGACACACACGGGTTTGCCAAGAGTTGTAATCAACTTGACAGAAAGAGGTTTGGTTTGGTTTTGGATAGACCTCAGGGTCACACTGAGATGATCTAGAATTTGTGGAGAATCAGCAGGAAGGCTTACTGAAAAATGACCTCTTCTGGTGCCTGTTATGTTGAATGTATTTTAAAAGGCTTTCCAGGCTTGGAGTCTCCTCAAATCACATAAACGTGAAGGAGATGTTTGCATCTCTGGTGGAATGTGGCCTAGCATAGATGTGTTAGGGAGCACCCAAAAGAATAGACAGAAGCTGAAAGGAAACTAGTAAGATGACCAAGACATCCAAAAAAAAAACCCACTGCCGTCGAGTCGATTCCGACTCATAGCGACCCTATAGGACAGAATAGAACTGCCCCAAAGAGTTTCCAAGGAGCACCTAGTGGATTCAAACTGCCGACCTTTTGGTTAGCAGCCGTAGCACTTAAGCATTACACCAGCAGGGTTTCCGACCAAGACATCAGTCTTCACTTAATTAGGGACGCTGTCTTGAACTGGAAGTCCCTGGGTGATGCAACTGGTTAACACTTTACATTGGGCTGCTAATCAAAAGGTTAGAGTTTCTATTCCAACCAGAGGCACCTCGGAAGAAAGGCTTGGCAATCCACTTCTGAAAAATCAGCTATTGGAAACCGTATGGAGCAGTGTTTCTCTGGCCCTTGTGGGGTCGCCATGCGTTGGAATCAACTCAACAGTAAGTGGTGAGGTTGTGAACTGCCTTAGTTTCTGTTAAGGCCCACATCCCCCCTTATACCCATCACTTCATCTCTCCTTTTGTTTCGGAGGAAGAGATGGCCAGGAACCCTTCTGGCTCCTGAAAATTCTTGGTCCTGTGAACTCATCCGTCGCTTCAGAAGTTTACGTTGCTTTCTTCATCAGCAACTTTCCCTTTGCAGTAACTATGCTCAAATATCATGAGATCTATCTGGTGCATTTTTTTTTCACCTGTGCATAAATGGCCACACTGACTACCCTCCCTGTTGTGCAAGCCTTGGGAAGTCCCTTCCCATACTGACTCTTTCCTTGACCATAGTGCTTGCTTTGCTCAATGGGATAATACCAAACATCACATGGGTAGAGACTTGAAAAGAGATGTGACATTCGGGTTTGCCCTCTGTTACTTGTCTTCTGTTACGTTGTGACCACCACCATGTGATCAAGCGCAGGCTACCCTCCTGGATGATGAGAGCCCAATGGCCTAGATATCTCCTTTGCCCCTGTCAACAGAAAGACAGCCAGCCAAGCAAGAGACATGTGAGTGAAGCCATGGCCCATCAGCTGGCCACAAACTCAGGAGTTAACCCAGACAACACTACATGGTGCAGAGATGTGCCATCCCAACTGAAACCACAGACTCGTGAACAAATTAGTGGCTGTTGTTTTGAGCCACTAAATTTTGGCATGGTTTCTTATATTACATAAATCTGTACGCGACTATATAACCTTTCTATCTACGGCTTTAATTATTTTCTTCCATTGATTATTGCCAAATTGTATATTTCCTATCAAATACTTATCGAACACATAATTATACAAGCATAGTATGTGATAGGGACTGTGCTAACCAATAATGTATAGAATAGGAAGCAATAAGGGACAGGAAACTATCTTTATGGAATGAAGAAAATGATCATAGCTAAAATTTATTCACCGTTTTCTGTGTACCATGGACCATGTTAATCTTTTAGCATACATTAGTTCATACACAAATTTTACTATTGACCTCATTTTACAGATGCAGAAATGGAGGTTCAGAGAATAAGATACTTGCTTTAAGTCACATTAATGGAATTCAGATCTTTCTCCAGCACTTGTGTTCTGAACCGTTATACTTTAAGAACAGAGATACAGAAACCTAGGAATTGAGTCTTAGCTAATTAGACAGTAACTTCTGAGTCAATGAAGAGAATGCAAATCTCCTTTCGTTATCTTTAAGGCCCTGTCTAGCTACCCTTTTACTATGATCCAAACTGAAAAGTTTTTAACCTGAGTCCAGTTCTTTTCCTCTTACACTTTGCTTACTATCTTGTTTATTAGTATCTATCCTCCTCTATGTGGAAAGTAAATTTTTTTATTGTAATTTAGATGAAAGTTTACAGAGCAAACAAGTTTCTTATTAAACAATTAGTACACATGTCGTTTTCTGACATTGGTTGCCAACCCCGTGATATGTTAACTCTTTCCCCTTCTTGACTTTGGTTTCCCTATTACCAGCTTTCCTGTCCTCTCCTGCCTTCTCTTCCTCGCCGCTGGGCTAGTGTGTCCATTTAAACTCGTTTTGTTTTATGCGCCTGCCCAATCTTTGGCTGAACCTCAGGTGTGACTTCAGCACTGAGGTATAAGGGTGTCCAGGGGCCATACACTCAGGGTTTCTCCAGTCTCCGTCAGACACTAAGTCTGGTCTTTTTTTTATTATTATTCTGAGTTAGAATTTAATTCTACATTTTTCTCCATTTCTTTCCATAACCCTCTGTTGTGATCCCTGTCAGAGCAGCTCGTGGTGGTAGCCAGGCTCCGTCTAGTTGTGCTGGACTCATTCTGAAAGAGGCTGTGGTACTTGTGGTTGATTAGTACTTTGGACTAATCTTCCCCTCGTGCCTTTGGTTTTCTTCATTTTCCCTTGCTCCAGATGGGTTGGGAGCAGTGGAGTATCTTAGATGGCCACTCACAATTTTTAAGACCCCAGATGCTACTCAGTGTATTAGAATAAAAAATATTTTCTTTGTAAACTGTGTTATGCCAATTGAGCTAGATGTTCCCCGATACCATGGCCCCATAGCCCTCAGCTCAGTAATTTGGTCCCTCATGGACTTTGGATATGCATATGGAGCTTTCCTGACCTTGTAACCGAACGAGTGTTCCTGTCCACTCCTATTAGCCAATCGAAATAAGATGGACGCCACACCACCAGTTGCAGGGGAAACAGAAAGTGTAAATTTATTGTCTGCACAGACAACGAGAAATGTGGAGTCTAGCAACCATAAGGCCAGGTGCTTGCTGTCTGAGGTGGTAGGGTGGCTATTTATTTCCAATGGCATCTGGGGGTTGGATTTGGTGTCCTAAACTCTCCGCCCTTAGCCCTCCCATGTCCACATTTGGAGGCCCAGATGTTGAACCATGTCAGTGATGTTCAGGTCCAAGAACAGATTGAGGACAGAGCTCTTCAGGTTCTGCGCATGTGCCAAAATCTTGGTTCGCGCATGCACAGGACCCTGAGGTCAAATTCAAACTGTTATTAGGGCCGCAGGGTGATCCGGCCAAACTGCAGTTAGAAGCTGTGGCTTGGCGGGCTCCGAGGGGTGGGGGGAACTGTGGCAGAGTTGGGGGGAAGTCTCAGCAGAGGCTTCAATCCCCCCTCTAATAGGTTCCTTTTAATCTTATAAGGGGTTTAGGGCTGAAGGTCTCATGTTCTGTAGCTTCCTCCTGCTGCCTAGGGGCAATGGCATAGAACAGGGCTCTAGCTGGAACCTAGTCTGTGGAGATGGGGTGATATCCCTGTCGTAGCATCATTTGCAGGTGGAACTTTTGAAGCCTGGAAGACACAAGGTTTACTAAAAGGTTAAACAAACAAGGCCTGAATACAAGCAGCAAGGTGACAATGGCCAAGGATCTTAGAAGGGGAAGACACCATGTTAAGTTTGGGATTACCACCCTTACGATATCTCAGATAGTTTGTGAGGTTGGGCCCTGGTTGAACTTGTGTAGTCATTTATTTTGGAGAGACTCAAGTCCTCAGCAGGGGGCCAGGAGCCCTATTACTGCACCTACCCCAGTTAGGATTAAACCCAGTGCCCTCTTTAGTCTACAATCTGAGGCTCGCCTGGAGGCCCAGTACAGGCAGACACTGGTGTCTGAGAGAAACAAAAGTCCTAGGGAACACTGACCTGTGGTTGTGACAGGGCTGATGTCAGAAGCTGTCCATCCACAGCCAGGACAACGACAAGCCGGGCTGCGGTCACCCAGGCACCAGCCAGACCCACACACACAGACACATTCACCGGGGGCACACAAAGATTCAGCGATGGCACGGCCACCGAGGGTGCCAGCAGCTCATTCGAGCCAACTGCAGCTTCACAAGCTCTGAGCCAGGGGACCACAAAGCCGAGGTGGCACACTGAGCACTCGGGGCCTTGGTATTTTTTTCTTGTGGCATTGTAAATGTGTTTCGGAGGTAAATGAGTGTGTCCAGGGTATAGACCCCCATGTGGTTGGGCAAGCAAAAGTCAAGGAGCAAATAAATAGTTCTTGGGAAATTCTTGATTCTCTTTTCTCATTAGGTATCTCCATGTAACACACTTGGTTTGTCAGATTAGTGTGGAGATAAGCTGTCTCATTCCAATTGCCTGGGGTTTTAGCAGTGGAGTCAGTGAGAACCTGGATAGTCTGTTGGACAAAGTCCCTATTGTAATTAATGAAAGATGTGCCTCGGGGGAGACCCATTGTATGGGGAATCTAGTGGTGTTTTTAGTAGGTGGGGGCACCTGGACTGGGACTGCCTCTACATTGTCTTTAGTTTTGGTAGGGGAGGGTGGAAGCAGACCCAGTGATCTTTTAAGTGGAGAGCGTTTGAGGTGTTTATGAGATAATTGTCCTGCCATTCTGGGGACCCTGTTTTTCTTCTAAGGAGACACAGGAAATAAACAAGCAGGATATAAGGCCGCATACTGGTGGCAAACTTAAACGGAGACATGAATAATAACGTGCGCAATTGCCAGGGGATGACAGTCAACTGGCACAATTGTCTATCGCTTTACATCCTCTGAAGCCTGAATTTTTCAGTTATTACTGTCTTCTCAATTCTTACTGTTCTGCAGGGCTCGTTGGTCAGTATCATGAGAAGCAGCCGGCTTGATTCGAGAGTTGTGGGTCTATTCCCCCTGTTTCGCGATCTTGATTGCAGTGCCAGGGGTTTGTCCTCCTGCCGCATCTGTAGTGCTCCAGGTCTTGACACGGAGAAAGAGACTTCAGGTTGTGGAAGAGTCTGTCACGTCCTGTACCTGTAAAGAGATTCAAGCACTCCTGCTACAGAGTACAAATATTGTTTAATAGTGAGCTAGCTTTCTTTATGTCTCTAGCCTCAAGGTATTCTCAGGACCCAGAGTAATGAAGCTGTCCCACAAGTTACGGAGGAGGGAACGCTCATATGTAACTTCAAAAAGGCTTACCTTAAGTTTGGTTTGAGGTGTAACCCTAGTCCTGAACAGAGCCAAGGGAAGGGTCTTAGCCAGTGCTAATTAGGTCTTCCTGCAAAGTTTGGCCCGGTGGGCTTCAATAGTCCAGTTTACCTTTCTCTTGCAATCTTTTCCCGGAACATATTCCAGGTGCTTAGTCTTACGCTTCCGAGAAGATCTTGTCTCTGTCTTTATTTTATTTTATTTGTAAGTAGTGGTCTTTAATGTTGAGAGGGACCATACAGAGTGACAAGTGGTGCAGAGCCAGCTACTCGCAAAACTCTATAACCTAATCCAGTAGCATAAAAAATCAATATATTTACATTTAGAACAGTCCAGTCTGGGGCCATCCCTCTCTTTCTTCTCTACCTTTCCACTTCCTTCTCACTTTTGTTTTCTCTTCGTTCTTACTCTGTAACTTTTGACTCCTCCAAACATCACCAGTTGTTTCTTCCCTGTCAAGCCCCTATTTTTCCAACTATAAAGGTCTTCTGTAGCTCATGGCAAGCTAGAATCAGTCACTACTACTGAGGTCACAGGTCTCGCTGCTCGCTTGGCCTATAAGTCGGCCCTTTGGTGGCCTTGGGCCACTAATGTATCTTCCTGTTGATCTCCTTTGCACTGTAGCACAGCCAGAGTGGCCGGGAGTGACACCACCTCAAGGAGTTGTAAAATCTGTTGGCCATGTTTGATTTCTTACTGACCAAATTTAAACGCTCTCTTTGATTCCACAAGGTCTCATATACATGTAAAACTGACAACACGTTCCCTGAATCTATATAAATGGTCGCTGTCTTTGACTTGGCCAGCCGTGAGGCCTGGATCACTGCAACCAGCTCAGCATTTTTCGCTGAGGTTCCATTTGGGCGAGTGTTCGCATTGAGTACTTCATTGTTGCTGACAACTGCATTGCCCACTCTCCTTTGACCACCCTCAATGAAGCTACTCCCACCTATGAAGATCTCTAAACTGGCATCTCTTGTAGGTTGATTTTTTGGGTCACAGTGGACAGAGTCTCTCAGGAACAGAGTGGGAAGAGGGGTGGCTGAATCTGGAGCCACAACAGATTGGACTGATGCACGGGGATTACTGACTAGAGAGGCCTGGTATTGAGTTAGTCGGTACTCACTCTCTCTCAGGACACTCTCTCTGTCAGTGGCCCTCCTGCTCACAATATGCACACTGGTTCTCTCCCAGCCGGGGTCAGGGCCAGGCCTCACTAGGTCTTTTCCTCCTGGGGGGCCTATACCTTTTCTGTACTGTTGGTGCTTTTGCCGGTAGGGCAACCTGGCACTTCCTGCCTTTGCCTTCTTCTCTGTTGTTATACACCTTGAATGCCAACTCGACTAGGTGTTCGATACTCATAGTTACTCCTCCCTCCATTTTGTGAAGTTGGTTCCCAACATCCGGGTCACACTGTCTTATAAAAATGTTATTGAAACTGTGAGCATTTGTTGGGTCCTTTGGATCTTGAATGAGTGTATTGTCTAAAGGCTCTATAACTCTTTCGAGGAAGGCTGCAGGGTCCTCATCTTTACACTAGTTAATTTCATGTACTATGTTCCAATCTAAGAGCTTAGGCACTCCACATCTAAGGCTCACTAAAAGACAGTCCCGACATCGGGGAGCCTACCATATTCTACTGTGTGATTGTGGTCCCAGTCGGGTCTTGAAGGGGGAAGATGTCATCGACTGCATCTCTGGTCTATAGAGCATCATGTCGCCTCTGGGCTTTCTCTCCAGCCTTGTCTGGGATCATGTTCTTCTCCTCTGGAAGGAGGAAGGTGCTTAAGAGGGATTGACAGCCTGCCCATGTGGCATCAAAAGAGGTAAAGATGGCAGTAAACAGTTCATACGATTTCTTTGGTTTCCCTCGACATCCTGAGGTGTTATTCTTCCAGTTAATCAGGCCCGCTGTACTAAAGGGAACCTGGCCCCTATTCACCACCAGAGTTGTTTGGTGGAGGGGATACTGGCCGGGGGTAGCCCTCCCTGTTGACTCTGTCCTGGCTTTGTGGCACCCAGGGACACATTTGTCCCTCGATAGGGTATCCCCCCTCGTATGGGGCGATGGCAAGGGAAAATTCCCAGGACACCTGAACTGCCTTCCCTGGTTAATTGTCTACACCTTCCTCCGGCCCCGCACAGGTCCAGGAGGTGAGCCGCACACGCTGCTGAAGCTGTAAGGCCTATTCATCACCAACCCTGGCTGGGGCACACAGGACTTTCTCTATTTCCCACAATTTCAACCGAATTTATCTCAGTTCTCTGAAGTACACCTTAAGGGTGAACGATTTGGAATGTTTTTAGGATTATCCTGTTCCTAACCCTACACACTCGCACAAAGACACACACAGAGACAAACAAAGAACACTAGTTTTCAATGTAGACAGAAGGACACCCCCACCCCAACCTAGATGAGTGCTCAGCAGACAGACAGACAAAGAATAACAATGCAAAAAGGACGTCCTCTAAACCAAAAACGAAAACCTGAACCAGGACTTCACCAAAATCAACGACCATAAACTAAATTACCAGTGGTCTGCTGTCAGAGAGCAGAGATAGAGAGAAAGAAAGGGAAAGAGGCAAAGAGTTTCTGAAAGAAAGATTGTCGCGATGGCAGAGCAGCCTCCGAGGGACTTAAATACCCTCTGTCAACTACCAATTAACCTTGGGTGATCACAGATGGACAAAGATCGTCGCAGATGGCAGAGTGACCTGATACCCTTGGTTTCAGAGGGGTTGAGCGACCCCAACTAGGCTGAGTCCACAACCACCACTTCCCTCATTTTACAAACCTTGGGGTCAGGTCTTAGGACTGCGCTGTTTCCACCCTCTTCTTTCCCTAGCTCCCTGGGAGGACTGTAAACCCCTCAGGGGAGACTTTAGTTCCCTCAGATGACCAGTGGAACAACCTGGTCCCACACGCTTACCTTAATGCAGAGGCCTTTCCCATTCTGTTTCAAGTTTCTGTTTCTGAGCTGAGGTGGGGACCCGGTGGGCCTCATCCTGGGGCGGGGATCACGGTGGCCACTGGAAACTCCTTACTGACCAAATGGGGTCACGGCACATCTTAAGGGGTTGCAGGGGGTCCAGATACTCACCACTCAGATTTTGGAGTCCGCAAGTCCTGGCCAGAGTTGCCAAAATCTGTAACAGAATGAGGCTTCTTATCCAGTCCTATCAGCCAGTCGAATTAAGACATATGCCACACCACCAGTTGCAAGGGAAACAGAAAGTAGAAATTTACTGTCTGTGCAGACAAGGTGCAATGGGGGGTCTTGGGACCATAAGGTCATGTGCTCCCTGACTGAGGGGGTTAGAGAGCTTTTTATTTCCAATGGTGTCTGGGGGTTGGCTTGGTGCCCGGAACTCTATGCCCTTCACCTTCCCATGTCCACATTTGGAAGTCCAGATGTTGAATCACATCAATGATGTTCACATCCAAGGATAGATTGTGGACATAGCTTTTCAGGTCCTGCGCATGAGCCAAAATCTTGATTCGTGCATGCACAGGTTTCTGGCACCAAATTCAAATGGTGGACAGGGCCACAGCTGGTCGGGCAAAACCATAGTTAAAAGCTGCGTCTTGGCAGGCTGCGAGGGGGGTGGGGAACCGGGGCTGAGCCAGGGAATTCTTGGCTGGAACTTCAACCTGACCTTGGAGAAGTTGTGCTGGCTTCCCCAGGATTGTGTACTGCCTTACCCTTCACCAAAGTTACCACCAGAAAAACCAAAAACCAAGTCTGTTGCCATTGAGTCGAGCTGCCCCATAGTTTCCAGTTAGTGCTTGGTGGATTCGAACTGCTAACCTTTGGGTCAGCAGCCATAGCACTTAACCACTATAGCACCAGGATTTCCAGGTTACCACTAGGATACAAACACTCTTAACAGTGGTTGTCTTTGGGGAAGAGGACATTCTTTCCATTTAAACAATTTTTTACTATTTGAATTTTTGTTCCCTGTGCATGTATTACTTTTTAACAAAATTTTAAACCTAATTTGAATGTAGTCTATTTTGAAATTCAACAAACTTTTAAAGCATATTAAAATAAATGATTTTTTTTTGTAATAACTATCCTTTTAAAAATGAACACTGGGAAAAGGTAATTGGATCTAAGGCTATGTCTACATGACGACAGCCCAACAAGCAGTTTTTTCATTGGGTGAAACGTTTTCATGGTTCGAGTCCATCCAGAGGTGCCTCAGAAAAAAGGCCGGGTGCTCTATTTCCAAAAAATCACTTATTGAAAATTCTATGGAGCACAGTTGTACCCTGACACACATGGGGTTACTATGAGTTGTAATCAACTTGACAGAGGGAGGTTTGGTTTGGCTTTGGATAGACCTCAGGGTCAAACTGAGATGATCTAGAATTTGTGGAGAATCCGCAAGAAGGCTTACGCAAAAAATACCCTTCTCGTGCCTGTTGTGTTTAACGTATTTTAAAATGCTTTCCACACCTGAAGTCTTTTAAAATAATACAAACAAAAAGGAGATGTTTGCATCTCTGGTGGAATGTGGCCTAGGATAGATGTCTTAGGGAGCACCCAAAAGAAATAGATGGAAGCTAAAAGGAAACTAGGAAGACAACCAAGACATCAGACTTCACTTAATCAGGGAGGTTGTTGTGAACCGGGAGTCCCTGGGTGGTGCAAATGGTTAACACTTTACATTGGGCTGCTAATCGAAAGGTTCAAGGTTCCAGTCCAACCAGAGGCACCTCAGGACAAGGGCCTGGCAATCCACATCTGAAAAATCAGCCATTAGAAACACTGTGGAACACGGTTGTTCTTGGGACACTTGGGGACACCACGAGTTGCAATCAACAGTAACTGGTAAGGTTGTGAAATGCCTTAGTTTCTCTAAGCAGCCACATGCCCCTTTTATACCAATCACTTCATCTCTCCTTTTACTTGAGAGGAAGAGACGTCCAGGAATCCTGGGCCCTGAAAATTCTTGGTCCTGTGAATTTGTCTATCCTTTCAGAATTTTATATTGCTTTTTTCATCAGCAACTTTCGCTTTGCAGTAAATATGCTCAAATATCATGAGATCTATCTGGTGTATTTTTTTTTTTACCTGTGCATAAATGGCCACACTGATTACCCTCCCTGTTGTTCAAGCCTTGTTTCTTCCCATACTGACTCTGGGCTTGGCCAGAGCTCAATGGGTTAATATCATATATGATACAAGTAGGGTCTGGACTTTCTTTTTAAGTTAGAACTTTGTTCTACATTTTTCTCTAGCTCTGTCCGGGACCCTCTCATGTTTTCTCTGTCAGAGCAGCCAGTGGTGGGAGCCAGGCACCATCTATTTGTGCTGGACTCAGTGTGGTGGAGGCCATGGTAGCTGTGGTCCATTAGTCCTTTGGACTAATCTTTCCCTTGTATCTTTAGTTTTCTTCATTCTCCCTTGGTCCTGAAGGGGTGAGACCAGTGGACTATCTTTGATGGCCACTCACAGGCTTTTAAGACCCCAGATGCTGCTCACCAAAGTAGATTGTAGAACATTTTCTTTATAAACTATGTTATCCCACTTGAGTGGATGTTCCTGAAAGCGTGGTCCCCACAGCCCCCTGCCCAGTAATCTGGTCCCTCTGGGATTTTGGAAATGTCTATGGAGCTTCCATGACCTTCACTTGGACAAGTTGTGCTGGCTTCCCCAGTTTTGTATACTGTCTTACCCTTCATTCACCAAAGTTACCAGTTATCTATTGTCTATGTAGTGTTTTTCCATCCCCACCCCTCCCTTCCCTCGTAACCATCAAAGATTAGTTCTTTTTGTTTGTAAACGTTTTCAGTACAGGAGTGAACTCATACAATATTTGTCCTTTTGTGACTGACTCATTTCACTCAGCATAATGCCCTCCAGATTCATCCATGTTATGAGATGCTTCAAAGAATCATCCCTGTTCTTTCTCATTGTGTAATACTCCATTGTGTGCAGGTAGTACGGTTTGTTTATCCATTCATTGTTCTTTATCATTGAGTAATGCTCCATTGTGTGTATGTAGCACCATTTGTTTATCCATTCATCTGTTGATGGGCATCTAGGTTGTTTCCATCTTTTTGGTATTGTAAACATAGATGTGCATGTATCTGCTCATATAAAGGCTCTTATTTCTCTAGGATATATTCCAAGCAGTGGGATTGCTGGATCCTATGGTAGTTCTATTTCAGGCTTTTTAAGGAAGCAACAAATGGATTTCCAAAGTGGATGTACCATTTGACATTCCCACCAGCAGTGTGTAAGTGTTCCAGTCTCTCCACAACCTCTGCGACATATATTATTTTGTGTGTTTTTGATTAATGCCAGTCTTATTGGGGTGAGATGATATCTCATTGTAGTTTTGATTTGCATTTCTCTAATGGCTAATGATCGCGAGCATTTCCTCATGTATCTGTTAGCCACTTGAATGTCTTCCTTGAAGTGTGTCTGTTCATATCCTTTGCCTATCTTTTAATTGTATTATTTGTCTTTTGTTGTAGAGGTGTTGGATTTTTCTGTAGATTTTAGATATTAGACCTTTGTTGGATTTCTCACAGTCAAAATTTTTTCCCAGTCTCTAGGTTCTTTCTTTATTCTTTTGGTGAAGTCTTTTGATGAGCATAAGTGTTAGATATCTAATTTATCTTCTGGTGTTTGTGTATTGCTAGTTATGGTTTGCATCCTGTTAATGCCATGTATTCAGGAAACTAAATTCTTGAAGATTACCGTTGTCTTCTCTTTCGCCAAATCACATAGCATTTGAAGCTGAGTTCATTCTGAATTGTCATGCAGCTTTCCATGGGGAATGGATATTTGAACAGAAGCCTGAAAGAAATGAGAAAGAAAACTATATGGATATCCAGGGAATGAGCATGTCTGGAAGGTTTGTGGAAGGTAACTACCCTGACATAGGACCATGCTGTGTGCCTCCAAGGAACACACAGGAGCCATTATCATTGACTGAAGTGCAAAAGAGGAGAGGTTGGGGAGATGAATTTAGAGAAGTACCCAGAGGCCAGTTCAGGCAGGGCTTGGAGACTGGTTAGACCCTCAGGGAGCACCAAGAGAGTTTCCTCCTCTGAAATTCAGTACTGAACCTTGTCATGGCGTTTTAGGGAATAAACCAATACCAAAGAAGATGCAGGCAAATTGACATTAAGAACATAAAACACGAGCTCTACCACTCACACTTTCTTTTCTAAGCCTAAAAAATGTCCCAGTATTGGAGTTGCATTCTTGGTCATCCAGGTAAACAGAGTCAGTGACTAAAGTTTTGTAAGATTAAAAAAAAAATGAAATATACCTTTCAAAATTACAGGAGGGCTTGAACAAATTTTATGCATCTGAACATAAAACAGCATTCATTTCGTAATAATTATACTTTGAGATACAGGATGAAATGGATGAAATAAACAATATGCACTTTAAAGGTGGCAAAAGTTGTATAATGGCATATGCTTATTCATAGTCCCAAAGGGGTGAAAAAAAGAGAAGGAAAGATGGAGAAGCAGGGACTTATTTTTTGCATACCTTCTCTGCATCTTCTGAGTACCCCTGTGCTGGATGGGTAAGACAAGGATTTAAGGGTCATCTGAGCAGCTTTGTCAAAACAGAACATACAGTCTCTGGAAGGATGGCCTGAGGCTAAAACAAACGGCTCTTCTTGAGGTCCTTTCCCCAAACACAAAATTGTGTTCTTTCCAGAACCCTGCAATAAACCAATGTGTAAAATGTTTCAATGCTGTGTATGTTGCAATGAGTTTTTCCTAAATTAGTAGCAACAGGCTTCTGGATTTAGGGAGGTTACTCGTAACAGATTTGCCCTCCTGCTATAAACAACGAGAAAACTGGACAAGCTCTATTAAACAGCAGCTTTTGGATGTTGGACAACAGAATATGGTGCATTATGCAGACTGCCCAAGAGGAGAAGTCCTGGTAGTGGTTAAGAGCTTGGCTGCTAACCAAAAGGTTGGTGGTACGAATGCACCAGCCACTCCTTGGAAACCGTATGGGGCAGTTCTACTCTGTCCGGTATGGTCGCTATGAGTCGGAATCAACTCGACGGCAACGGGTTTAGTTTTTGCGAGAGCGCTGTCCTGGGCCCCTTGTCTTGTGCTGCAGCGTCCCCATCTCACATCGCTATCAGACAGGAACCCATTCTCTGCAAGGTTTCCAGGAGGCAAATGACTCAAGACTTGGAGGGATGTGACATTCCCTGGGAAGTCTTGAGTCCAAGAGACAGGAACCAATATGAGGACTTCCATGAGCCCCAAGCAGGGCTGGCAATCTACTACCTAACCCTTCCTCTTATTTCCTCTACAGGGTCCTGACCCGGAGAGTAGAAGCCTTGTGGGGTCCTAGAGCAGAGCCCTCCGAGAATCCTGTAAAGGTGGCCTTTGTTAAAGCCAAGGAGCCATCTCTCTGCTGCAGGGGCGTGCACCCTCTCAGCCCTGTCTGAAAAATCAGCCGTTGGAAACCCTACGGAGCACATTTATTCTCTGGCACACAAGGGGTCTCCATAATTTGGAATCAACTCAACAGTAACTGGTAAGGTTGTGAACTGCCTTAGTTTCTGTTAAGGGTCACATCCGCTTCTTATACCCATCCCTGCATCTCTCGTTTTAGTTTCAAAGGAAGAGACATCCAGGAACCTTTCTGGTTCCTGAAATATATTGGTCTTAGGAACTCGTCTTTCCTTTCAGAGTTTATGTTGCATTCTTTATCAGCAGCTTTCCCTTTGCAGTCAATATGCTCAAATATCATGAGGTCTATCTGGTACATTTTTTCCACCTGTGCATAAATGGCCACACTGATTACCCTCCCTGTTGTCCAAGCCTTGGGAAGTCCCTTCCCATACTGACTCTTTGCTTGACCATAGTGCTTGCTTTGCTCTATGGGATAATAGCAAAGATGACGCAAGTATAGACTTACATAGAGATGTGACATTGGGGTTTGCCCTCTCTTACTTTTCTTGCGATACCTTGAAACCACCACCACCGGAACAAACGCAAGCTAGCCTGTGGATGGTGAGAGCTAAATGGCCTAGATATCTCCTTTGCCCCTGCCAACAAAAAGACAGGCAGCCAAGCAAGAAACAAGTGAGTGAGCCATGGACCATCAGCTGACCACAAACTCAGGAGTGACCCCAGACAGCACTACATGGTGCAGAGATGTGCCATCCCAACTGAAACCACAGACTCATGAACAAATTAGTGGCTGTTGTTTGGAGCCACTAAATTTTGGCATGGTTTGTTATATAATATAAATCATAACTTAACTCTATAACCCTTCTAGCTGCTGCTTTATCTTCTTCCATTCATTGCCAAATCTTTTATTTCTTATCAAATACTAACTTGCCTAACACATAATTATATGTCTAACTATGTGGTAGAGACTGTGCAATCCAATCATGCATAGAATAGTAAGCAATACCAGCCATGGGAACTACCTTTAAGTAACGATAGCTAAAATTAATGAGTGTTTTCTGTGTGCCTTCTACCATGTTAATCTTTTAGCATACGTTAGTTCATACACCAACGCTACTATTGACCCCATTTTACTGATGCATAAACGGAGTCTCAGAGAATGCTAAGATATTTGCTTTAAGTCACAGTAAGTGATGGAATTCAGATCTTTGCCCAACACTTGTGCTCTGAACCATTACACTTTAGCTTAAGAACAAATATAAAGAAACCTAGAAATTGAGTCTTAGCTCTGGCAGTAATTTCCACATCCACAAAGAGAATGCAGATCTCCTTCCCTTATCTTAAAGGGCCTGTCTAGCTACGCTTTTACTGCGATCCAAAATAAAAAGTCTTTAATCTGAGTCCAGTATCCTTGCCACTTACACTTTGTTTACTATCTTGTTCATTAGTATCTTTCCTCCGTGGGGAAACTAAATTCTTTTCTTTTTAAATAGTACGTGAGATGAAGTTTTACAGAGCAAACAAGTTTCTTATTAAACAATTAATACACATATTGTTTTGTGACATTAGTTGCCAACCCCATGATATGTTAACACTTTCCCCTTCTCGACCTTGGTTTCCCTATTACCAGCTTTCCTGTCCTCTCCTGCCTACTTGTCCTCGCCGCCGGGTTGCTGTGCTCACTTCGACTCGTTTTGTTTTCTGGGCCTTCCTTATCTTTGGCTGAACCTCAGGAGTGACTTTAGTAATGAGCTATGAGGTTGTACGGGGACCATACTCTCACGAATTCTCCAGTTCCTGTCGGACACTAAGTCTGGCATTTTATTTTTGTGAGCTAGAATATTGTTCTACATTTTTCGCCATCTCTATCCAGGACCCTCTATTTGGACCCCTGTCAGAGCAGTCAGTGGTGGTACCCGGGCTCCATGTAGTTGTGCTGGACCCTTAGTCTACACGAGGACCCTTAGTGCTAATGAGGATGCTTTCCCTTAAAAGAGGGGCCGGCCACAGCTCACCCTTGATGTCAGCTCTGGGAGCCCCCAGGCAGTGGTAGCCAGATGTTTAGCACCCCGACTTCCCTCTAGGGAGGTGAGGGCCTTAGCCTGAGCCATCAATCCTAGCCCTGCTTTCGGGTGGACTCAAGTTAGTACAGGGTGGGTCCCTACCCTGGAACAAGTTTAGAAGCCTGAGTGAGGATTGAAGAGGTCACCAACTGAAAACGCTGGGGTCACATAACCCCCGGCCGCCCTGACCAGCCCTAGGATTCCCAAACGGCCTGCAAAGGATGTGGCTCACTCTGACTTCCAACTGTGAGGTCTCAGGAAGGTGTGGTCTTTGGTCTGAGGGATGTGGCCTCATGACAGCAGAGAGTGGGGTTCCAGAAATGGTGCAGAGTTAAGGGAAGATACGATTGAGGTACTGGGACCACTCAACCCAAAATGGGGAGGACTGCAGAGGGCTCTGCTGATGCCGGTAGCCCTGGAAGCCCAGGACAAATCTGGCAGGTGCAGGGGACTCTGGACTTCTGCCTGGAGTGTCTGAGGGAGCTGAGCACCTTGGTTTAAGCCCCAATTCAGGAGATAGAGGGATCTGAGATACTGGTGGCAGTCAAGATAAAAACCCCTTAGAAGGCAATAGGGAATTAACCCCGCTTCACCCCTCCCCCAAGAAGAGAGGAGGATGCAGAAAAGCCTCCTACTGCTGTTGCCCAGTGGAGCCAGGGTCAGAGGTGTCGAGGTGCCTCCTGGTTCGTTCCTACGGACAGGTGGTCTCTGGGACATGAAGTCCTTGGACTAATGGAGAGGCTTATTCAGGAGAGGAAACCCTGGTGGCATAATGCTTAAGTACTATGGCTGCTAACCAAAAGATCAGCAGTTCAAATCCACCAGGCACTTCTTAGAAACTCCATGAAGTTAGTTCTACTCTGTACTCTAGGGTTGCATTGACTGTGAATCGACTCGACAATAAGGTGTACCAAGGTAGTTTTCTGCAGAGGCAGGAAACATGGTCTCTAATGGGAGTCAAGGTGAGGATCCTCAGTTCTGAGGAGGTGACTCCTCCCAGAAAAGAAGGAAGAAACAGAGAGCCCCAATATTGCATTCGGACCTGGAGGAACTGGGTATGGTGACTTAGTGAGTTGCACTCACTAACTCTCAGGGCATTTTGGGGAGGTGAGGGCCCTGGTAAAAGGGGGTAACCATGGTGAGAACCCTGGTGGAGGACTGAGGCCTCCAGGGAACCCCAGACAGAATGGGCCCCAGTGTGCTGTCATCACTGAGACACCGTGCCAAGAGTGGTGACTGATCTGCTCCTTCAGTTTCTGCTTGTGGGTCCCAGAGGGAGTTGAGGTTTCAGGGTCAGATTAGTAGAGGGGGGAGGTGCCCTGGCCCTGCTGGCAGTTGATATTATGGCCCTACGAGTGAAATTAGAAGAATCCCCAATAATCCAGTACAGAGAGTCCCTAGCGTCAGGCCCTGCTGTCACCCCAGTATGCCCCAAGCAGGGCTGACAATCTACAACGTAATCCTGTAATTTTCTCTACAGGGTCCTGACCGGAACAATAGGAGTTTTGTGAGGTTCTAGAGCTGTGTCCTCAAAAATCCTGCAGAGGCGTCTGTTGTGAAAGCCAAGGAGGCATCTCTGCTACAGGGGCGCACATCCTCTCAGCCTTCGTCCTCCTGTGGGCCTGCACCGCCTGCCCTCTTTGTCCACTCCTGCCTACTGTCCTTGAGCAGAGTCATCATGCCTCGTGGTCATAAAAGTAAGCTCCGCGCCCGCGAGAAACGTCGGCAGGCCCAAGGTGACACCCACCGTGTCCAGGGTGCTGAGGCCACTGCAGCAGAGGAGGAAGGGTCCCCATATTCTTCCTCCTCTCCTGTTGGGGGGCCTCTGCAGAACTCTCCTGCTGCTCACACTCCCCAGGGGTCTCAGAGAGCGCCATCCACCACCACTGCTACTGTAGGTGCTTCAGGCAGAAGAGCTCCTAGAGGGGCCAAGCGCCAAGATGAGGAACGGCCAAGCTCCTATTCTACCCCAGACCCCAATGAGAGGTCACATAGAGTCCCCCTAACCAGGAGGGTGACCATGTTGCTGCAGTTCCTGCTGTCCAAGTATGAAATGCAAGAGCACATTACCAAGGGAAAAATGTTGAAGATCATCAACAAAAGGTACAAGGAGCACTTCCCTGAGATCCTGAGGAGAGCCTCTAAGTGCATAGAGCTGGTCTTTGGCCTTGACGTGAAGGAAGTCGATTCCAAAGGTCAATCGTATACCGTTGTCAGCAAATTGGAGATCGCTGAGGAAGAGGATCTGAGTGGTGGCAGGGGGTTTCCCAAGACCGGGATTCTGATGCCTCTCCTGGCCATGATCTACAGGAATGGCAACCGGGCCACCGAGGAGGAGATGTGGGAATTCCTGCATGTGTTTCAGATGTACGATGGGAAGATGCACTTCATCTTTGGGGAGCCCCGGAAGCTCATCACCAAAGATTTGGTGCAGGCAGAGTACCTGGAATACCGGCAGGTTCCCAACAGTGATCCTCCACGCTATGAATTCCTGTGGGGTCCCAGAGCCCAAGCTGAAGCCAGCAAGGCAAAAATCCTGGAGTTTTTGGCCAAAGTCAAGGATACCAACTCCAGTGCCTTAGAAGCCTTGTATAATGAAACTTGGGGAGATGAGTAAGAGACAGCCTCAGGCAGAGAATGGGCTGGGGCTTGTCCTCATGCCAGGGCCAGGGCTAGTGTCAGGGAGAGTCTAGCCGGTCCTCCCATCCCTGGTGAAGTCTGATGCAGATCCTTCACTTTGTTGTTCAAAGTGGCTGGTTAGCCTTCTAAGTAGTAGAGGCAACATGGGGCCGGAGTAGGCACATGTATGTCTTCTCATATTCCCGTTACACTTGAGTGACTTATAGATTTAGCTCGTTTTTTGTATTTTTCACATGTTGTTCTTTTTAATTGAAGGATTGTTAAGATTCAGCATCTAAACTCACCTCATGTATTGCTGTTTTTTTTCAGATTTCAGGGTAAGAGTTTTATATTGTGTAAAACAAGTTGAAAATCCTTGAAACGTTTCTTATAAATCCGGAACTAGTTAACGTGGTATCGGAATAGGAATGTCCTTGGAAATATTAAAGACATCTACAAGAGTTAGTTGGGATGACAAGGTAGAGGCGAAAAACCATAAAAGTTGGTCAATTCTTGGTTTCCCTTATTCCATTTGGTAAAAGTAGAACTTTCATGTGCTTGGATTTGTTTAGCTTACTTAAGGATGTGGGAGAAAATAAATTGTGATGATTTGACCTCTTGTTCCCTGCCTCTTATTTTCCCCAAACAGTAATTGAGCGTCTGCCCTTTGGAAGGCTCCATGCTAGTACTGGGGCCCTTTAAGTAAAGGTGTGGCAGCCGGTGTATAGATTTTAGAGTCTAACAGCAACAACAAAATAAGGAGAGGGTTGAGAGACTCTCCAAGACCTCAGGACTAGTAGAAAAGGAGTGAGCACTTCAGGACACTCTCTAGTGTAAATGTCCTGAGGGAGGGCATTTTGGGGCCTTGGGATGCTCGAATCTCTCAGTGTGTGCTGGGGGAATTTTAAGTTAGGAACATAGGGTAGGGAAGGGTAGGTGGTGCGAAGAGCAGGTAGAGGTGAGGCTGGGGGCCGGGGCAAGTCCAGATGAGGCTATGGGAGCGGTGGGCAGGATCAGACACTCCCATCATGTGTCTCAGCGTAGAATGGCTGCGCCTGGAATGGCAACCAGCTCTTCACACTGCCTCTGGAACTGGGGGTAAAGCAGAGAGAAATCCCCCTGGAGCACTCCGGAAGGTGTCCTGTGTTCTTGTCCCAGTGCACTTGAACATAAATGCTGACTGTGTGTGTTATGCACATCATTTCCAGGGTTTCTGAGATAATAGGGAGATATTCCATGTAAGGAAGCCAGTGTTAGTAGCTTTTTGTCTTTGGTTGGGGGATCCAGAGGCCATGCCATTGAAAGGACAGTAGAATGAGGTTGTCTTGAGTGTCATTTGGCAAACGCCAAGTGAAGACGGGACTTTTGGCCGTGGTGATGAAAATTGGGGTGACGTAGATGGAACGGCAGTTGGGAGGGAAAGTTGTTTGTCCTTCATAGCACTTCTAGGAGCTTTGTGTTGCATTAAACTGGGACAGTCTACCCACATGCACATTAAAAATATAGTCCCTAATATGGATTGAACTTACCCACCATGTCCCACAAAAAGGTGCTGTAAATAATGACCCAATACCGTGGTTATAATGCCATTTGCGAATGTGTGTTTTTATGTAAAGAGGGGGATTGTAAGGCCTGTCTTGAGACAACCTAACACCTTCTCAAGAGGAAAAAGATGTTGCACGCAGCTCCCGTAAGAATTGATAGCCTTGGAAACTCTATAGGGCAATTCTGTCGTGTCCTGTTGCATCCCTGTGAGTCAGAATCTTCTGGACAGCAGTGTTTTGTTTTGTTTTTTGTCCGAGGGTTGTCTTAAGTCCAGTCTCTTTTGAGAGAGAAAGGAGGTGATTCAGCAAGCAAGTAATCACAAGTGAGGAATGATAGTTGCTATGCTAGGTGAGATCTCCAAGGAAAGATGAAACAGAAGCTGAAGAAAGACAAGGACCTTCCCCCACAGCAAACAAAGAGTTAAAGTTATCCCCTAGAACCAGCACCTGAATTTAGATTTCTAGCCTCCTAAATTGTGAGAAAATAATTTTCTATTTGCTGAAGCTTTCCACTTGTGGTATTTTAGTTATAACAGCACTAGATAACTATGACACTCTCTAATGAGTGAGAAAGTGCTTTGACCTTGACTACTAACATAAATGTTGGGAGTGCAGAACCATGCAGGGGCACTGCAGAAGAAAGACCTGGCAATCTGTTTCTTTAAAATTTATAGCCGAGGAAACCCTACAGGGCAGTTCTACATGGGGTTGGTTTTAGTTGGAATTGACTCGAGGACAAGGAGGTATTGTAAAATATTACTTAGTTTTTCTTTCTAAGTAGTATTTCTTCTCATTTGGTTTTCTTTGTCCTAGAGCGCTGCGTATTCTTACAAACCCTGGAGAAAACAAGACAAAAAATTCTCAGATGGCCGTTGGTATTGTGTGGTGTCAAAATGATCATAGTAATAAGTGCCATTTTTTAAAGACCCAATATGCGCAGACACTTTGCCAGGTGCTTCTCATGCCTCGCACACAATGCACCAGCCCTAGAAGCCAGGGCTTGTCAATCCCACTTCACAGAAGAAGAACCTGGAGCTCAGAGTGTTTGGTAATGTGTTTGAGTTTGCAAGTCTAGCACCTGAGCCAGCTAGATTAGACCCCTGGTGTGAATCCCTCTGGAACTCACACTGTTCAACCACTCCTACCAGCCAGAGGCTTACCCTGTGTCTCTTAATTCACAATTCTTTTCACTACAAAATGTTTCTCAGGTAAGAAAATGAATAACGCAGTGTCCAGAGCATTGAGTTGGACGGTATAGCCAGAGCTATGTGGATACTAAAATAAGTGAGCTGTGTGAATAAGGAAAAGGAAAAGACAATATTCAATGACAATACAATCATTGACATATACAAGGCCAGATAACCTGAAAAGATTTGGGGCTCATTTACTATGATCCAAAATAAAAAATCTTGAACCTGAGTCCAGTTCCTTGCCACTTACACTTTGCTTCATATCTTGTTCATTACTATCTTTCCTCCTCTATCAGGAAACTAAATTTTATTTTTTTAGTGTATGTTAGATGAAGGTTTACAGAGCAAACTAGTTTCTTATTAAACAATTAATACACATATTGTTTTGTGACATTGGTTGCCAACCCCACAACATGTCAACACTCTCCCCTTCTCGACCTTGGGTTCCCTGTTACCAGGTTTCCTGTCCTCTCCTGCCTTCTCTTCCTCGCACCTGGGCTGGTGTGCCCATTTAGACTCATTTTGTTTTATGGGCCTGCCTAATCTTTGCCTGAAGGGTAAACCTGAGGAGTGACTTCAGTACTGAGCTATAAGGGTGTCCGGGGGCCATACTCTCGTGATTTCTCCAGGCTCTGTCAGACACTATGTCTGGTCTTTTTTGTGTGTGTGTGAGTTACAATTTTATTCTACATTTTTCTCCAGCTCTGTCTGGGACCCTCTGTTATAATCCCTGTCAGAGCAGACAGTGGGGATAACTGAGTACCATCTAGTTGTGCTGGACTCAGTCTGGTGGAGGCCATGGTAGATATGGTCCATTAGTCCTTTGGACTAATCTTTCCCTTGTATCTTTAGTTTTCTTCTTTCTTCCCTGTGCTCAACAGGGTGAGAGCAGTGGAGTATCTTAGATGGTCACTCACAAGCTTTAAAACCCCAGACACTATTCACCAAAGTAGAATGTAGAGCATTTTCTTTATAATATATGTCATGCCCATTGAACTAGATGATCCCGGAGACCATGAACACCACAGCCCTTAGCCCAGCAATTTAGTCCCTCAGGGAGTTTGGATGTGTCTAAGAAGCTTCCATGACCTTGCCTTGGATAGGTTGTGCTGGCTTCCCTAGTATTGTGTACTGCCTTACCCTTCACCAAAGTTAACCACTATGATACAAAAACTCGTAACAGTAGTTCTCTTTCGGGAAGAGGACATTCTTCCCATTTAAACAGAATTTTTACTATTTCAATTTTTGTACCATGTGAATGCAAATTTCAAACCTAATTTAAAAGTAATATCTTTGGAAATCCAATAAAATTTTAAAAGATAATATTAAAATAAACGATTTTTTTGTAATAATTTTCCTTTTAAAAAAGAACACTGGAAAATGGTACTTGGATCTAAGGCTATCTCTACATGACGTAAACCCAACGAGCAGTGTATTCATTGGGAGGAAAGTTTTCGTGGTTCGAGTTAATTCAGAGGTGCCACAGATGAAAGGCCTGGCGATCCATTTCCAAAAAATTCAGTCATTGAAAACCCTATGGAGCCTAGTTCTACCCTGAAACACATGGGATTGCCATGAGTTGCAATCAGCTTGACAGAAAGAGGTGTGGTTTGGTTTAGGATAGACCACAGAGTCGAAATGAGATAATCTAGAATTTGTGGAGATTCAGCAAGAAGGCTTACTCAAAAAATACGTCTTCTAAATACCTGTTATGTTTAAAGGATTTTAAAATGCTTTCCAGGCTTGGAGTCTTCTAAAATCATACAAACATGAAGATGTTTACATCTCTGGTGGAATGTGGCCTAGGATAGGTGTCTCAGGGAGCACCCAAAAGGATAGACAGAAGCTAAAAGGAAACTAGCAAGATGACCAAGACATCAGTCTTCAGTTAATAAGGAAAGTTGTTGTGAACTGAGAGTCCCTGGGTGGTGCAAATGGTTAACACTTTACATTGGGTGGCTAATCAAATGGTTGGAGGTTCTAGTCCAACCAGAGGCACCTCGGAAGAAAGGCCCGGCAATCCACTTCTGAAAAATCAGCCATTGGAAACCCTGTGGAGCACATTTATTCTCTGGCACACAAGGGGTCTCCAAGAGTTGGAATCAACTCAACAGAATCTGGTATGGTTGTGAGCTGCCTTAGTTTCTCTTAGCAGCTACATCTCTCCTTTACACCCATCACTTCATCTCTCCTTTTAGTTTCAGAGGAAGAGACGTCCAGGAACCCTTCTGGCTCCTGAAGATTCTTGGTCCAGTAAACTTGTCTTTCCTTTCAGAAGTTTATCTTGCTTTCTTCATCAGCAACTTTCATTTTGCAGTAAATACGCTTTAAAATATCATGAGGCGGGGCCAAGATGGCGGACTAGGTAGACGCTACCTCGGATCCCTCTTGCAACAAAGACTCGGAAAAACAAGTGAATCGATCACATACATAACAATCTACGAATCCTGAACAAACACAGATTTAGAGACGGGAGAACGAACAAATACGGGGAGGCAGTGATTGTTTTCAGAGCCTGGAGCCAGCGACCCAGTCAGGTAACCTTGGCACCCGATATAGGGCAGGGCCCAGGGGAGCTGATGGCACAAACAAGGGGTGCAGCCCTACCCCCCCGGAACTCACCCCAGGACGGGGCTTAGCCGGTTCGCGACGGCGGCGTGGCGACGCAGCCGGTGGGAGAAGTCCCCGGGAGGCAGTGACTGATTTTGGAGTTGGGAGTGCACCGTTCCAGCAGGGGAACCTTGACGCTGGGCGTGGGACTGGCAGTGGAGGATCTGACCATGGCTTCAGTGGGCCAGATCCCCGGGGGCAATCTCCACACAGCCAGCACACATAGGCAACAGGCCCCTCAGGAGTCTCAGATAAAATAGTCATTCCAAGCAAGACAAGCAACTCTGGCTATATTCTGAGGTGCTACTCTCCTATCTCTCTGATCCCTTCTCCACCCTCCCCAGGCAGCTTCATTAACATTGGAATTTCCTGAGCCAGAGGAAGAACAGCTCCGGCTCCGTGGCCACTTTGCTCCCCCCGCCCCTTTTTTTTTTCTTTTGGTCTTTTCCTAACCCACTCTTCCGGCCTGAGAGAAGGAACCAAAAAAAAACCCAGGGACCAAAAATCCACCCTAATTGGACTAAAAACACAGAACCAGCTACAGCCAAGCATATATGATCCAAATCTCAGACTTTCATCCTTACAGGGAACAAGGTGGCGGTTATAATCCAAAGGCAGTTCTGATAGGAATCTGACTGCATTTTTTCTTTAGCGGATTTTCTGGACAAACTAGTTTCCCAGTGATGGCTCGGAGACAGCAGTCCATATCAAACCACATAAAGAAGCAGACCATGACAGTTTCTACAACCCCCCAAACAAAAGAATCAAAATCTTTCCCAAATGAAGATACAATCCTGGAAGTATCAGATACAGAATAAAAAAAAAAACTCATTTAGAGAATGCTTCAAGACATCAGAACTAAATAAAGCAAACTGCAGAAAAAGCCAAGGAACGCACTGATAAAACTGTTGAAGAACTCAAAAAGATTATTCAAGAACATAGTGGAAAAATTAATAACTTGCAAGAATCCATAGAGAGACAGCATGTAGAAATCCAAAAGATTAACAATAAAATTACAGAATTAGACAACGCAATAGGAAGTCAAAGGAGCAGACTCGAGCAATTAGAATGCAGACTGGGACATCTGGAGGACCAGGGAATTAACACCAACATAGCTGAAAAAAAATCAGATAAAAGAATTTAAAAAAATGAAGAAATCCTAAGAATCATGTGGGACTCTATCAAGAAGGATAACTTGTGTGTGATTGGAGTCCCAGAACAGGGAGGGAGGACAGAAAACACAGAGAAAATAGTTGAAGATCTCCTGACAGAAAACTTCCCTGACATCATGAAAGACGAAAGGATATCTATCCAAGATGCTCATCGAACCCCATCTAAGACTGATCCAAAAAGAAGAACACCAAGACATATTATCATCAAACTCGCCAAAACCAAAGATAAAGAGAAAATTTTAAAAGCAGCCAGGGAGAAAAGAAAGGTTTCCTTCAAGGGAGAAACAGTAAGTACAGACTACTCAGCAGAAACCTTGCAGGCAAGAAGGGAATGGGACGACATATACAGAGCACTGAAGGAGAAAAACTGCCAGCCAAGGATCATATATCCAGCAAAACTCTCTCTGAAATATAAAGGCAAAATTAAGATATTTACAGATAAACACAAGTTTAGAAAATTTGCAAAAACCAAACGAAAGCTACAAGAAATACTAAAGGCAATTGTTTGGTCAGAAAACCAATACTATCAGATACTAGCACAACACAAGGTCACAAAACAGAACATCCTGATATGAACTCAAATAGGGAAATTACAAAAACAAATTAAGATTAATTAAAAAAAAATGGTCATAACAGGGAATCACGGAAGTCAATATGTAAAAGATCACAATAATCAAAAAGAGGGACTAAATACAGGAGGCATAGAACTGCCATATGGAGAGTGATACAAGGCGATATAGAACAATACAAGTTAGGTTTGTACTTAGAAAAATAGGGGTAAATAATAAGGTAACCACAAAGAGGTATAACAACTCCATAACTCAAGATAAAAGCCAAGAAAAACGTAACGACTCAACAAACATAAAGTCAAACACTACGAAAATGAGGATCTCACAATTTACGAAGAAAAACGTCTCAGCACAAAAAAAGTAAGTGGAAAAATGAAATTGTCAACAACACACATAAAAAGGAATCAAAATGACAACACTAAACACTTATTTATCTATAATTACACTGAATGTAAATGGACTAAATGCACCAATAAAGAGACAGAGAGTCTCGGACTGGATAAAGAAACACGATCCGTCTATATGCTGCCTACAAGAGACACACCTTAGACTTAGAGACACAAACAAACTCAAACTCAAAGGATGGAAAAAAATATATCAAGCAAACAATAAGCAAAAAAGAAGAGGAGTAGCAATATTAATTTCTGACAAAATAGACTTTAGACTTAAATCCACCACAAAGGGTAAAGAAGGACACTACATAATGATAAAAGGGACAATTGATCAGGAAGACATAACCATATTAAATATTTATGCACCCAGTGACAGGGCTGCAAGATACATAAATCAAATTTTAACAGAACTGAAAAGTGAGATAGACACCTCCACAATTATAGTAGTAGACTTCAACACACCACTTTCGGAGAAGGACAGGACATCCAGTAAGAAGCTCAATAGAGACACGGAAGATCTAATTACAACAATCAACCAACTTGACCTCATTGACTTATACAGAACTCTCCACCCAACTGCTGCAAAGTATACTTTTTTTTCTAGCGTACATGG
The DNA here is from genome assembly GCF_024166365.1 of Elephas maximus indicus. Lineage (NCBI taxonomy): Eukaryota > Metazoa > Chordata > Mammalia > Proboscidea > Elephantidae > Elephas > Elephas maximus. Next base: position 147,100,816 of record NC_064846.1, on the reverse strand, counting down.
AACATTCTCTAGAATAGACCACATATTAGGTCATAAAACAAACCTTTGCAGAATCCAAAACATCGAAATATTACAAAGCATCTTCTCAGACCACCAGGCAATAAAACTGGAGATCAATAACAGAAAAACTAGGGAAAAGAAATCAAATACTTGGAAACTGAACAATACCCTCCTGAAAAAAGACTGGGTTATAGAAGACATCAAGGAGGGAATAAGGAAATGCATAGAATGCAACGAGAATGAAAATGCTTCCTATCAAAACCTCTGGGACACAGCAAAAGCAGTGCTCAGAGGCCAATTTATATCGATAAATGCACACATACAAAAAGAAGAAAGAGCCAAAAGCAGAGAACTGTCCCGACTACTTGAACAAATAGAAAGTGAGCAACAAAAGAATCCATCAGGCACCAGAAGAAAACAAATAATAAAAATTAGAGCTGAACTAAATGAATTAGAGAACAGAAAAACAATTGAAAGAATTAACAAAGCCAAAAGTTGGTTCTTTGAAAAAATTAACAAAATTGATAAACCATTGGCTAGACTGGCTAAAGAAATACAGGAAAGGAAACAAATAACCTGAATAAGAAACGAGAAGGACCACATCACAACAGAGCCAAATGAAATTAAAAGAATCATTTCAGATTACTATGAAAAATTGTACTCTAACAAATTTGCAAACCTAGAAGAAATGGATGAATTCTTGGAAAAACACTACCTACCTAAACTAACACATTCAGAAGTAGAACAACTAAATAGACCCATAACAAAAAAAGAGATTGAACCACAAAAAGACAAACAACCCAATCAAGAAGTGGGCAAAGGATATGAACACACATTTCACTAAAGAAGATATTCAGGCAGCCAACAGATACAGGAGAAAATGCTCCCGATCATTAGCCATTAGAGAAATGCAAATTAAAACTATGATGAGATTCCAACTCACACCAACTAGACTGGCATTAATCCAAAAAACACAAAATAATAAATGTTGGAGAGGCTGCGGAGAGATTGGAACTCTCATACACTGCTGGTGGGATTGTAAAATGGTACAACCACTTTGGAAATTCATCTGGTGTTATCTTAAACAGTTAGAAATAGAACTACCATACAACCCAGAAATCCCACTCCTCGGAATATACCCTAGAGATACAAGAGCCTTCACACAAACAGATATATGCACACCATGTTTACTGCAGCTCTGTTTACAATAGCAAAAAGCTGGAAGCAACCAAGATGTCCGTCAACGGATGAATGGGTAAATAAATTGTGGTATATTCACACAATGGAATACTACGCATCGATAAAGAATAGTGACGAATCTCTGAAACATTTCATAACATGGAGGAATCTGGAAGGCATTATGCTGAGCGAAATGAGTCAGTTGCAAAAGGACAAATATTGTATAAGACCACTATTATAAGATCTTGAGAAATAGAAAAAACGGAGAAGAACACATACTTTTGTGGTTACAAAGGGGGGAGGGAGGGAGGAAGGGAGAGGGCTTTTTATTGATCAATCTATAGATAAGAACTGGTTTGCATGAAGGGAAAGACAACACTCAATACAAGGAAGGTCAGCCTAATTGGACTGGACTAAAAGCAAAGAGGTTTCTGGGATAAAATGAAAGCTTCAAAGGTCAGCGGAGCTGGGGCTGGGGTCTGGGGAACTTGGTTTGAGGGGACTTCTAAGTCAATGGGCAAAATAATTCTATTATGAAAACATTCTGCATCCCACTTTGAATTGTGGCGCCTGGGGTCCTAAATCCCGTCAAGCGGCCATCTAAGATACATCAATTGGTCTCAACCCACCTGGAGCAAAGGCAAAGGAAGAACACCAAGGTCACACGACAACTAAGAACCCAAGAGACAGAAAGGGCCACATGAACCAGAGACCTACATTATCCTGAGACCAGAAGAACTAGTGGTGCCTGGCCACAATCGATGTCTGCCCTGTCAGGGAGCACAACAGACAACTCCTGAGGGAGCAGGAGACCAATGGGATACAGACCCCAAATTCTCATGAAAAGACCATACTTAATGGTCTGACTGCGACTAGAGGAATCCCGGCGGCAATGCTCCCCAGACCTTCTGTTGGCACAGGACAGGAACCATCCCCGAAGAGAACTCATCAGACATGAAAGGGACTGGTCATCGGGGGGGGGGGGGGAGATGCTGATGAAGAGGGAGCTAATTAAATCATGTGGATACTGGAGAGTGTGTTGGCAACTCTTGACTGGAGGGGGGATGGGAAGATAGAGAGGGAAGCTGGCAAAATTGTCACGAAACGAGAGACTGAAAGGGCTGACTCAATAGGGGGAGAGCAAGTGGGAGAAGGGAGTAAGATGTATGTAAACTTGCATGTGACAGACTGATTGGATTTGTAAATGTTCACTTGAAGCTTAATAAAAGTTAATTAAAAAAATTAGAGCTGAACTAAATGAATTAGAGAACAGAAAAACAATTGAAAAGCTGGTTCTTTGAAAAAATTAACAAAATTGATAAACCATTGGCTAGACTGACTAAAGAAATACAGGAAAGGAAACAAATAACACGAATAAGAAACGAGAAGTACCACATCACAACAGAACCAACTGAAATTAAAAGAATCATATCAGATTATTACGAAAAATTGTACTCTAACAAATTTGCAAACCTAGAAGAAATGGATGAATTCCTGGAAAAACACTACCTAACACATTCAGAAGTAGAACAACTAAATAGACCCATAACAAAAAAAGAGATTGAAACCGTAATCAAAAAACTCCCAACCAAAAAAAAAGCCCTGGCCCGGACGGCTTCACTGCAGAGTTCTACCAAACTTTCAGAGAAGAGTTAACACCACTACTACTAAAGGTATTTCAAAGCATAGAAGATGACGGAATACTACCCAACTCATTCTATGAAGCCACCATCTCCCTGATACCAAAACCGGGTAAAGACATCACAAAAAAAGAAAATTAGAGACCTATATCCCTCATGAACATAGATGCAAAAATCCTCAGCAAAATTCTAGCCAATAGAATTCAACAACATATCGAAAAAATAATTCACCCTGATCAAGTGGGATTTATACCAGGTATGCAAGGCTGGTTTAATATCAGAAAAACCATTAATGTAATCCACCACATAAATAAAACAAAAGACAAAAACCACATGATCTTATCAATTGATGCAGAAAAGGCATTTGACAAAGTCCAACACCCGTTTATGATAAAAACTCTCACCAAAATAGTAATTGAAGGAAAATTCCTCAACATAATAAAGGGCATCTATGCAAAGCCAACAGCCAACCTCACTCTAAATGGAGAGAACCTGAAAGCATTTCCCTTGAGAACGGGAACCAGACAAGGATGCCCTTTATCACCACTCTTATTCAACATCCTGCTAGAAGTCCTAGCCAGGGCAATTAGGCTAGACAAAGAAAGAAAAGGCACCCGGATTGGGAAGGAGGAAGTTATCACTATTTGCAGATGACATGACCTTATACACAGAAAACCCTAAGGAATCCTCCAGAAAACTACTGAAACTAATAGAAGAGTTTGGCAGAGTCTCAGGTTATAAAATAAACATACAAAAATCACTTGGATTCCTCTACATCAACAAAAAGAACACCGAAGAGGAAATAACCAAATCAATACCATTCACAGTAGCCCCCAAGAAGATAAAATACTTAGGAATAAAAAAAAAAAAAAAACTCAACCACAAAAAGACAAACAACCCAATCAAGAAGTGGGCAAAGGATATGAACACACACTTCACTAAAGAAGATATTCAGGCACCTAACAGATACATGAGAAAATGCTCTCGATCATTAGCCATTAGAGAAATGCAGATTAAAACTAGGATGAGATTCCATCTCACTCCAACAAGGCTGGCATTAATCCAAAAAACACAAAATAATAAATGTTGGAGAGGCTGTGGAGAGATTGGAAGTCTTATACACTGCTGGTGGGAATGTAAAATGTTACAACCACTTTGGAGATCTATCTGGCATTACCTTAAACAGTTAGAAATAGAACTACCATACAACCCAGAAATCCCACTCCTCGGAATATACCCTAGAGAAATAAGAGCCCTCACACAAACAGATATATGCACACCCATGTTTATTGCAGCTCTGTTTACAATAGCAAAAAGCTGGAAACAACCAAGGTGTCCATCAACGGATGAATGGGTAAATAAATTGTGGTATATTCACACAATGGAATACTATGCATTGATAAAGAACAGTGACGAATCTGTCAAACATTTCATAACATGGAGGAACCTGGAAGGCATTATGCTGAGCGAAATCAGTCAGAGGCAAAAGAACAAATATTGTATAAGACCGCTATTATAAGATCTTGAGAAATAGTATAAACGGAGAAGAACACATACTTTTGTGGTTACGAGCAGGGGAGGGAGGGAGGTAGGGAGGGAGAGGGTTTTTCACTGATTAATTAGCTGAAAAGAAGTGCTTTAGGTGAAGGGAAGGACAACACTCAATACATGGAAGGTCAGCTCGACTGGACTGGACTGGACCAAAAGCAGTTTCCGGGATAAACTGAATACTTCAAAGGTCAGTGAGGCAAGGGCCGGGGTTTGGGAACCATGGTTTAAGGGGACTTCTAAGTCAATTGGCAAAATAATTCTATTATGAAATCATTCTGCATCCCACTTTGAATTGTGGCGTCTGGAGTCTTAAAAGCTAACAAGCAGCCATCTAAGATGCATCAATTGGTCTCAACCCACCTGGAGCAAAGGAGAATGAAGAACACCAAGGACACACGACAACTAAGAGCCCAAAAGACAGAGAGGGCCACATGAACCAGAGACCTACATTATCCTGACACCAGAAGAACTAGTTGGTGCCCGGCCACAATCTATCACTGCCCTCACAGGGAGCACAATAGAGAACCCCTGAGGGAGCAGGAGATAAGTGGGATGCAGACCCCAAATTCTCATAATAAGACCATACTTAATGGTCTGGATGTGACTAGAAGAATCCCGGCGGTCATTGTCCCCAAACCTTCTGTTGGCACAGGACGGGAACCATCCCCGAAGACAATTCATCAGACATGAAAGGGACTGGACAGTGGGTGGGAGAGAGATGCTGATGCAGAGTGACCTAATTATATCAGGTGGACACGTGAGACTGTGTTGGCATCTCCTGTCTGGAGGGGGGATGGGAGGATAGAGAGAGTCGGAGGCTGCCAAAGTTTTCACAAAAGGAGAGACTGGAAGGGCTGACTCATTAGGGGGAGAGCAAGTGGGAGTAAGGAGTAAGATGTATATTAACTTATATGTGACAGACTGACTTGATTTGTAAACGTTCACTTGAAGCTCAATAAAAGTTAATAAAAAAAGAAAAAGAACATGGTAATGATACGTGTTAGGGACAGGATAGTCACTTACCTGGTTCCTTAAAGATCAGATGGCGTATGCTGTGGTTAGACGCATATGACAACTTACATGGCGAACAGCAAAGTCCCACAGGAATAACGATTGTAACTTTCTCCACAGTTTCTTCTCAACTGAAAGACACATTGCAAGCGTGTTTAAAGACACATCATTTCAGTGTGACTCTGAAAATTGCATTCATCCCATCAGTTGACAGGGTACCCTTATAATCTCCCTGGGTTCCCATGAACTTCTCGTTCAGAGCGTAGTTGGAGACAATTCCATCTCTTGAGTGAACATCTGTGTCATGGATTGAATTATGTCCCCTTAAAAATCATGGTTAGGCCATGAGTGCTAGTATTGTGTGGTTGTCCTCCGTTCTGTGATTGTAATTTTATGTTGAGAGGATTAGGGTGGGATTGTAACACTACCCTTACTCAGGTCACCTCCCTGATCCAAGGTAAAGGGAGTTTCTCTGGGGTGTGGCCTGCACCACCTTTTATCTCTCAAGAGATAAATGGAAAGAGAAGCAAGCAGAGAGTTGAGGATCTCATACCACCAAGAAAGCTGTGCTGGGAGCAGAGCGCATCCTTTGGACCTGAGGTATCTGCACCTGAGAAGTTCCTCGACCAGGGGAAGATTGATGAGAAGTCCGACAGAGAGAGAAAGCCTTCTGGAGCTGACACCCTGAATTTGGACTTTTAGCCTATCTTACTGTGAGAAAATAAACTTCTCTTTGTTAAAGCCAAAAATATATATATATATATCATGAGATCTACCTGGCGCATTTTTTTCAACTGTGCATAAATGGCCACACTGATTACCCTCCCTGTTGTCTAACCTTTGCGAAGTCTCTTGCCAAAATGAGCCTGGGCTTGGCCATAGTGCTTGCTTTGCTTAATGGGATAAAAGCAAACATGACACAAGTAGAGACTTTAAAAGAGATGTGACAATGGGGTTTGCCTTCTCTTACTTTTCTTGCGATGCCTTGTGACCATCGCCATGTGAATAAATGCAGGCTAGCCTGCTGGATGGTGAGAGCTGAATGGCCTAGATAACTCCTTTGCTCCTGTAATCAGAAAGACAGGTAGCCAGGCAAGAGACATGTGAGTGAGGCCATGGACCATCAGCTGACCACAACTCAGGAGTGACCCCAGACAACACTACATGGTGCAGAGATGTGCCATTCCAACTGAAACCACAGACTCATAAACATATAAATAGCTCTTGTTTTGAGCCATGAAATTTTGGCATGGTTTGTTATATAAGATAAATCTTTACTTAACCATATAACCCTTCTAGCAACTGTTTTAATTATTTTCTTCCATTCACTGCCAAGTATTTTATTTCCTACCAAGTACTGACTTACCTAACAATTATGTAAGCATACCATGTGATAGGGACTGTGCTAACCAATAATGTATAGAATAGTAAGCAGTAACAGACATGGGAACTATCTTCATGGAGCAAAGAAAATGATGATAGCTAAAATTTATTGTTTTCTACATACCATGAACCATGTTAATCTTCTAGTATATGTTAGTTCATTCACCAACTCTATTATAGACCCCATTTTACAGATGCAGAAATGGAGGTTCAGAGAATGTTAAGATATTTGCTTCAAGTCACAGTAAGTGGTGGAATTCAGGTCTTTCTCCAGCACTTGTTGTCTGAACCATTATGCTTTAGTTTAAGAACAGATATAAAGAAATCTAGGAATTCAATCTTGGCTCTGACAGTAACTTCTGCATCAATGAAAAGAACATAAGTCTCCTTTATCTTTAAGGGTCTGTCTAGCTACCCTTTTACTATGATGCAGAGTAAAGAGTCTTTAACCTGAGTCCAGTTCCTCACCACTTACGCTTTGCTTCATATCTTGTGCATTAGTATCTGTCCTCCTCTATTGGGAAACTAAAGCCTTTTTTTATTTTTTATTGTATGTTAGATGAAGGTTTATAGAGCAAACTAGTTTCTTATTAAACAATTAGTACACATATTGTTTTGTGACATTGGTTGCCAACCCCATGACCTGTCAATACTCTTCCCTTCTTGATCTTGGGTTCCCCATTACCAGCTTTCCTGTCCCTTCCTGCCTTCTTGTTCTCGCCCCCGGGCTGGTGTGCCCATTTGGACTGTTTTGTTTTATGGGCCTGTCTAATCTTTGGCTGAAGGGTGAACCTCAGGAGTGACTTCAGTACAGTAACGGTGTCCAGGGGCCATACTTTCAGGGTTTCTCCACTCTGTCAGACCAATACACCCGTTTTTCTTTTAATTTTTTGTGAGTTTGAACTTTGTTCTACATTTTTCTCCAGCTATGTCCAGGACTCTATTGTGATCCCTGTCGGAGCTGTCAGTGGTGGTAGCCGGGCTCCTTCTAGCTGTGCTAGACTGTCTGGTGCAGGCCATGGTAGATGTGGTCCATTAGTCCTCTGGACTAACCTTTCCCTTGTGTCTTTGGTTTTCTTCATTCTCCCTTGTTCCAGATGGGGTGGGAGCAGTCGAGTACCTTAGCTGTCCACTCATAAGCCTTTAAGACCCCAGTTGCTACTCACCAAAGTAGATTGTAGAACATTTTCTTTATAAACTCTGTTACACCGATTGAGCTAGATGTTCCCGGAGACCATGGTCCCCACAGCCCTCAGCCCAGTAATTTGGTCCCTCCGGGATTTTTGATGTGTCTATGGAACTTCAATGACCTAGCCTTGTACAACTTGTGCTGGCTTCCCCAGTATTGTGTACCGTCTTACCCTTCACCAAAGTTACCACTTATCTATTGTCTATTTAGTGTTTTTCCATCCCCACCCCTCCCCTCCCTCATAACCATCAAAGATTGTTTCTTTTTGTGCATAAAGTCTTCAGCATAAGAGTGGACTCGTACAATATTTGTCTTTCTGTGATTAACTTATTTTGCTCAGCATAATGCCCTCCAGATTCATCCATGTTATGAGATGCTTCACAGAGTCATCGCTGTTCTTTATCGTTGTGTAATACTCCACTGTGTGTATGTACCACAGTTTGTTTATCCATTCATTGTTCTTTATCGTTGTGTCATACTCCATCTTTATCCATTCATCTGTTGATGGGCATCTAGGTTGTTTCCACCTTTTTGCTATTGTATACAGTGCTGCAATGAACATGGATGTGCATATATCTGTTCGTGTAAGGCTCTTATTTCTCTAGGATATATTACAAGAAGTGGGATTGCTGGATCCTACGGTAGTTCTATTTCCAGGTTTTTAAGGAAATGCCAAATCGATTTCCAAATTGGTTGTACCATTTGACATTCCCACCAGCAGTGTGTAAGTGTTCCAGTCTCTCCACAACCTTTCCAACATATATTATTTTGTGTTTTTTGGATTAATGCCAGTCTTATTGGGGTGAGATGATATCGCATTGTAGTTTTGATTTTCATTTCTCTAATAGCTAATGATCATGAGCATTTCCTCATGTATCTGTTAGCCACTTGAATGTCTTCTTTGATGAAGTGTGTCTGTTCATATCCTTTGCCCATCTCTTAATTGTATTATTTGTCTTTTGTTGTAGAGGTGTTGGATTTTCCTGTAGATTTCAGACATTAGAACTTTCTTGGATTTGTCATAGTCAAAATTTTTTTTCCAGTCCATAAGTTCTTTTTTTTTAAACTTTTGGTGAAGTCTTTTGATGAGAAGTGTTTAATTTTTAGAAGAGCCCAGTTATCTAGTTTATCTTCTGGTGTTTGTGTATTGCTAGTTATGGTTTGCATGCTGTTAATGCCGTGTATTCGGGAAGCTAAATTCTTGAAGATTAGCATCGTCTTCCCTTTTCCCAAATCAAATAGGATTTGAAGCTATTCAAATTCATTCTGAATTGTCAGATAGCCTGCCATGGGGAATTGATATTTGAACAGAAGCCTGAAAGAAATGAGAAAGAAAGCTATATGGATATCTAGGGAATGAGGTTTTCTGGAAGGATTATGGAAGGTAACTACCCTGACACAGGACCATGCTCATCCCTTCAAGGAACACCCAGGAGCCATTATCATTGACTGAAGTGAACAAGAGGAGAGGTTTGGGAGATGAGTTTAGAGAAACACCTAGAAGCCAGTTTAGGCAGGCCTTGGAGACTGGTTAGACCCTCAGAGAGCACCAAGAGAGTTTCCTTTCCTTCTCTAAAATTCAGTACTAGAACCTTATCAGCCTGTTTTAGGGAATAAACCAATACCAAAGAAGATGCAAGCAAATTTACATTATGAATATAAAACACGAGCTCTAACACTCACACTTTCTTTTCTAAGCCTAAAAAATGTCCCTGTACAGGAGTTGCATTCTTGGTCATCCAAGTAAATAGAGTCAGTGACTAAAGTTTTATAAGATTAAAAAAATTTCAAACATACTTTTCAAAATTACAGGAAGGCTTCAACAAGTTTTATGCACCTAAACAGAAAAGAACATTCATTTTGTAATAATTATACTTTGAGAAACAAGATGAAATAAATAAAATGCACTTTTAAAGGTGGCAAAAGTTGTGTAATGGCAGATACTTATTCATAAGCCCAACGGTGGGGGGGGGGGGGTGGGGGGGAAGAGAGAAGAGAGGAAGGAAAGACAAAGAAGCAGGGACTTATTTTTTGCATACCTTCTTCTGCACCTTCTGAGTACCCGAGTGCTGGATGGATAAGACAAAGAGCAGATTTGTCAAAACAGAATCTACAGTCTCTGGAAGGGTGACCTGAGGCTAAAACAAACAGCTCTTCTTGAGGTCCTTTCCCCAAACACAAAATTGTGTTCTTTCCAGAGCTCTGCAAGAAACCAATGTGTAAAAGGTTTCAATGCTGTGTATGTTGCAATTAGTTTTTATTAAATCAGCAGCAACAGGCTTGGGGCCTTAAGGAAGTTACTGGTAACAGACTTGCCCTCATGCTATAAACACCTAGAAAACTGGACAAGATTTAGTAAACAGCAGTTTTGGACAATGGACAACAGAATAGTGCATTATGGAGACTGCCCAAAAAGAGAAGGCCTGGTAGTGGTTAAGACCTTGGCTGCTAACCAAAAGGTTGGCAGTTCGAATACACCAGCCACTCCTTGGAAACCCTGTGGGGCAGTTCTACTCTGTCCTATATGGTCGCTATGAGTCGGAATCAACTCGATGGCAGTGGGTTTGACTTTTGCCAAGAGCGCTGATCTGGGCCCCTTGTCTTGTGCTGAAACGTCCCCATCTTACATCACTCTCGGACAGGGACCCGTTCTCTGCAAGGTTTTCAGGAGGCAAATGACTCCAGACTTGGAGGGATGTGACAGTTCCTGGGAAGCCTTTAGTCCAAGACACAGGAACCAAGATGAGGACATCCATGAATGAGGACTGGGAAGATGAACACCCCAGAATATAGGGCTCACCCAGAGACAGACTGGCATCTGCTCTCAAACCTAGAAAGCCCCAGGCACGGCTGTCAGGCTGACCATCCCCTCACTTATCCTTTAGAGTTCTCAGGGACTTGAGGGCCTAAGATTTCAATCAGTAGATGCAGGAGTCTCAGTCTCTGATAGATATCAAGCTGATGATCCTGAATTAGGATGATGGAACGACCCAGACAGAATAGTGGTGTCCCATACTCATCTCTGCTGTCACTCCTTCGAGGTTCTGAAGAGCTGTGGACAGATATGCATCACTCTGATTCCAAATCATGGTGCCAGGAAGGTGTGGACCTTGATCAGAGAGGATCTCCAGGTAAGTAGAGGGTAGATTCTCAGAACCGATACGGTGCCATGGTGAGGACCCTGACTGAGGAATGAGGGAACCATCCACCCCAGAACAGAGAAGTGCCCACAAAGTCCCTTCCCCCGCTGCTGTCTGAGTTGGGATGCAAAGCTCAGAGCTGTCAGACTAAACACTAGCCACATTTCCTTCCCAGAAATGGCTATGCAGAGATTGTCTCAGGTCCTTGGTACATTTCAATTGGCCCTAGTTCTGTACAGAGAGGACACCTAGGCCCTAGGAGGGAGCAGGATAAAAATCCTTCCTGTTATGAAGGGCTCCCCAAAACAAAGGGCTCCTCAGAGTCCCACTCCTGTTCACAGTTCTGTGAGGTGCCAGCAAAGCTGTCAGTCTGAGACACCCCTTTATTTCCTCCTGTAGGGTTTCTGTGTGGCAAGGGCTTTGGGTAACGGGTGGTGGAAGGGAGAGCAGTCATGGTTCTTGAGACGGAACAGACCTAGTATGTAACAGGAGCCAAAGTGAAGACCCTGTGTGTTCTGAGGGGACCCCCAACAACAAACAAAAAGATCCCTATAGAGCTTAGCCCGTTTTGATCCAGGAAAGCACCAGGCAGAGTTATCAGCCTGAAGTGTCTCCTCTTTTCAGCACTAAGGGTGTTGGGGGGAAGGGCCTAAGTCCAAAGGGGTGGCCCCCATTGTGCAGAGGGCAGAGTCTTGTCCCTAAGTGGGGTAAGGTGTGGACCCTGAGTGTTTGGGGTAGGGGGGGACCTACCGCCTAAAAAGGATCTGCCAGGGGTAGTGAAATAGTCTGCAATCCTCTGAGGCCCCAGGCAAGTGTACGGTGCAGCATACTCTGACCTGTTCCCCTAGGGTCTCGGCGTGGTGAGAATCTTGTTCTGAGCATGCGAGTCAGGTCTTCATACGCGGGACTCCGAGGCACTGATAGGTATCAAGATGAGGACCCTGCATGAGCACTAAAGGACCACTCACAGCAGAACACTGGGGTCCCAAGTAGCCCACCTGTGCTGTCGGTCCTCGGAGGCCCCCCTGCCCCTGCAGGAGGGCCTTGATCCTTGAGGCCCTCAGTACAGCCTTGTACAGGTGTGACGTGCCCTGGCTTCCACCTAGGAAGTGCTGGGAAGGTGCAGTTTCTGGTCTGGGGGGCTGTGAGCTCTCCTCAGCAGAGGAGAGTTGAATCTCAGGCCTGACCAGGACTGAAGGTGAGAACCCTGAATTTAGACTGCGGTGACGAATTAACGCCAGAAAAGCGGGGTCCTAAGAGCGCCACCCCTGCTGTTGGCCCTCGGAGTCCCCCCTCAACGGCCTTGGCCCTCGGAGGCCCCCTATAGCCTGGGCCGGAAGTGACGGGCGGGCATGCGCCGACTGCCATCCAGGAAGTGCCGCGAAGGCGTGGCCTGTGGTCTGACCGCGTTGATACTTTCATCATTGGAGGAGGGTGGAGTCTCAAGACTGGTCAGGAGTCCAGGTGAGGACCCTGAATGTGGACTAAGAGGACCCCTTACCCAGAACAGAGGAGGTCGCACCAAGTCCCGCCCCTACCACCAGCCCCAAGGCCACCAGGCTGACTTCGGCCTGTAAAATCTCAGGATGGGCGGGCCTTGTTCCAAGAAAGCACCCGAGTTCCGAAGAGGGAGGAGACCTAGACCCTAACTGCAGGCGAGGCGAGGACCCTTAGTGCTAATGAGGAGGGTTCTCCTTAAAAGAGGCGCTGCCCACAGCCCAAGCTTGCTCTCAGCTTTGGGAGCCCCCGGGCAGAGGTAGCCAGATGTGCAGCATCCCGACTACTCTCCATCTAGGGAGGTGAGGGCCTTGGTCTGAGCCATAAATCCCACCGCTGCTTTTGGGCGGACTTAAGTTAGTAGAGGGAGGAATCCCGACCTTGGAACAAGTTCAGAAGCCTGAGAGAGCAAAGTAGGGGTCACCAATTGAGAACTCTGGGGTCACGTAAGCCCCACCGCCCTGACCAACCCTAGGATTTCCAGAATAGCGTCAAAAAGATATGGGTAACTCTGACTTCCAACTCTGAGGTCTCAGGAAGGTGTAGTCTTTGGTCTGAGGGATGTGGCCTCCTGATACCAGAGGGTTGGGTCCCAGGAATGGTGCAGAGAGAAGGGAAGACATGATTGAGGTACTGGGACCACTCAACCCAAAATGGGGAGGATTGCAGTGGGCTCTGCTAATGCCATTAGCCCTGGAAGGACAAATCTGGCAAGTTCAGGCGACTCTGGACTTCTGCCTGGAGTGTCTGAGGCAGATGCCCGCCTTCGTTTAAGCCCCAATTCAGGAGACAGAGGGATACCAGAAACTGGTGGGAGTCAGTGTAAAAATACCTTAGAAGGCACTAGGGAATTTACCCCTCTTCTCCCCTCCTCCAAGAAGAGAGGAAGATACAGCAAAGTCTCCTACTGCTATTGGCCCAGGGGAGCCACAGTCAGAGGTGTCAGGTTGAAGTGACCCTGGTTTGTTCCTAGGGACAGATGGTCTCAAGGACATGAAGTCCTTGGACTAATGGAGAGGCTTATCCAGGAGAGGAAACCCTGGTGGCGTAATGGTTTAGTAGCATGGCTGCTAACCGAAAGGTCGGCAGTTCAAATCCAACAGGCGCTCCTTGGAAGCTCCATGGGGCAGGCCTATTCTGTCCTGTAGGGTCGGTATGAGTCGGAATTGACTCGATGATATCGGGTACCAAAGGGATGTTCTGCAGAGACAGGGTACATGGTCTCTATTAGGAGTCAAGGTGAGGATACTGAGTTCTGATGAGGTGACTCCTCCCAGAAGAAAGGGGGAAACACAGAGCCCCAAAACTGCGTTCAGACCTGGAGGACCTGGGTGTGGTTACTTAGCGAGTTGCACTAACTTCCAGAGTGTTTCGGGGAGATGAGGGACCTGGTAAAAGGGGGCAGCCATGGTGAGGACCCGGGTGGAAGACTGAGGCCTCCAAGGAACCCAAAACAGAACAGGCCCCAGTGTGCTGTCATCACTGAGAAACCCTGCCAGGAGTGGTGGCTGAGCTGATCCTTCAGTTTTTGCGTGTGGGTCCCAGAGGGAGTTGAGGTTTTAAGGTCAGAGTAGTAGAGGGGAGGTGTTCTGGCCCTGCCAGCAGTTAATAGGATGGCCCTACGAGTGAAATTAGAAGAATCCCCAGTAACCCAGTACAGAGTCCCTAGTGTCTGCCCCTGCTGTCACCCCAGTAAGCTCCAAGCAGGGCTGGCAATCTACAACCTAATCCTTCCTCTAATTTCCTCTACAGCATCCTGACCAGGACAGTCAGAGCCTTGTGCGGTTCTATAGCAGTGTCCTTAAGAATCCTGCAGAGGCATCGGTTGTGAAAGCCAAGGAGGCATCTCTCTGCTACAGGGCACATCTCCTCTCAGCCTTCCTCCTCCTGTGGGCTCGCATCACCTGCCCTCCTTACACTCCTGCCTGCTGTCCTTGAGCAGAGTCATCATGCCTCGTGGTCATAAGAGTAAGCTCCGCGCCCGCGAGAAACGTCGCCAGGCCCAAGGTGACACCCACAGTGTCAAGGGTGCTCAGGCCACTGCAGCAGAGGAGCAAGGGTCCCCCTCCTCTTCCTCTCCTCCTTTTGGGGGGCCTCCCCAGAGCTCCCCTGCTGCTCGCACTCCCCAGGGGTCTCAAAGAGCTCCATCCACCACCACTGCTGCTGCAGGTGTTTCGGGCCGAAGAGCTCCTAGAGGGGCCGAGGGCCAAGGTGAGGGACGTCCAAGTTCCTCTTCGGCCCGAGCCCCGAATGAGAGGTCACAAAGGGACCCTCTAACCAGGAGGGTGATCATGTTATCACAGTTTCTGCTGTCAAAGTATAAAATGGAAGAGCGCATTACGAAGGGAAAAATGATGAAGATCATCAACAAAAGGTACAAGGAGCACTTCCCTGAGATCCTGAGGAGAGCCTCTGAGTACATAGAGCTGGCCTTTGGCCTTGACATGAAGGAAGCTGACGCCAAAGGTCAATCCTATGCCCTTGTCAGCAAGCTGGAGATCACCGAGGAAGAGAATCTGAGTGGCGGCAGAGGGTTTCCCAAGACCGGGCTTCTGATGCCTCTCCTGGCCATGATCTCCATGAATGGCAACCGGGCCACCGAGGAAAAGATGTGGGAATTCCTGAATATGGTTGGGATGTACGATGGGAAGACGCACTTCATCTTTGGGGAGCCCCGGAAGCTCATCACCAAAGATTTGGTGCAGGCAGAGTACCTGGAGTACCGGCCGGTGCCCAACAGTGATCCGCCACGCTACGAATTCCTGTGGGGTCCCAGAGCCCAAGCTGAAGCCAGCAAGACAAAAGTCCTGGAGTTTCTGGCCAAGGTCAAAGATACCAACTCCAGTGCCTTCCAAGCCCTGTATAAATAAACTTGGAGAGATGAGGGAGACAGCCGCAAGCAGAGAAAGGGCCAGGGCTAGTGTCAGGGCAAGTCCAGCCAGTCCTCCCATCCCTAGTGAAGTCTGATGCAGAGTCTTCACTTTGTTGTTGAAAATGGCTGTTAACCTTCTAAGTAGCAGAGGCAACATGGGGCTGGAGGGAGCACATGTATGTCTTCTTTTATTCCCGTTACACTTGAGTGACCTGAAGATTTAGCTCATTTTTTGTACTTTTCAAATGTTGTTCTTTTAGGTTTTAGGATTCAGAATCTAAATTCACCCTCATGCATTTATTGTTGTATTCCAGATTTGGGGGTAAGAGTTTTGTATTGTGTAAAACAAATTGAAAATCTCTGAATCTTTTCTTATAAATCCAGAACTAGTTAACGTGGTATCAGAATTGGGATGTTCTTGGAAATATTAAAGATATCCAAAAGAGTTAGTTGGGATGACAAGGTAGAGGTGGAAAACCATAAAAGTTGGTCAATTCTTGCTTTCCCTTATCCCATTTGGTAAAAGTAGAACATTCATGTGCTTGGATTTGTTTAGCTTCTTTAAGAATGTGGGGGAAAATAAATTGTGATGATTTGACCTCTTGTTCCCTGCCTCTTATTTTCCCCAAAGAGTAATTGAGCGTCTGCCCTTTGAAAGGCTTCCTGCTAGTACTGGGGCCCTTTAAGCAAAGGTGTCGAAGCCCGAGTATAGATTTTAGAGTCTGACAACAGCTATGAAATAAGAAAGAGGTGGAAGTACTCTCCAAGACCTCAGGACTAGTAGAAACGCAGTGAACACTTCAGGATTCCCTCTAGTGCAAATGCCCTGAGGGAGGGCATTTTGGGGTCTTGGGAAATTTTGATCTCTCAGTGTGCACTGGGGGAATTTTAAGTTAGGAAACATAGGGGAGGGAAGGGTAGGGGGCGAGAAGAGCAGGTAGGGGTGAGGCTGGGGGCAGGGGCGAGTCCAGATGGGGTTGCGGGAGGAGTGTGCAGGGTCAGACATTCCCATCATGTGTCTCAGTGTGGAATGACTTCGCCTGGAGTGGCAACCAGCTCTTCACACTGCCTCTGGGATTGACGGTAAACGAGAGAAATCCCCCCCGGAGCAGGACTGGAAGGTGTCCTGTGTTCTTGTCCCAGTGCTCTTGAACACAAGTGCTGACTGTGTGTGTCATGCACATCATTTCCAGAGTTTCTGAGAAATAGGGAGATACTCCATGTGAGGAAGCCAGTGTTAGTAGCTTTTTGCCTTTGGCTGGGGGAGCCAGAGGCCATGCCATTGAAAGGATGGTAGAATGAGGTTGTCTTCAGTGTCACTTGGCAAACACCAAGTGAAAACTGGCCTTTTGGCCATGGTGATGAGAACTGGGGTGACATAGGTGGAAGGACAGTTGGGAGGGGAAATTGTCCTTGACAGCACTTCTAAGAGCTTTGTGTTCATTAAACTGGGACAGTCTACCCACATGCACATTAAAAAATTTACTCCCTGCTATGGATTGAATTTAACCACCACGTCCCCCCAAAACAGGTGGTGTAAATAATGACCCAATAACCATGGTTATGATGCCATTTGGGAATATGTGTTATGTTAAAGAGAGGGGGTTGTAAGGTGTGTCTTGAGTCAACCGACACATTCTCCAGGGGAGAAAGATGTGGCAGTCAGCTTCTGTAAGATTTACACCCTTGGAAACCCTATGGGGCAGTTCTGCTCTGTCCTGTTGCATCCCTGTGAGTCAGAATCTTCTGGACAGCAGTGATTTTTTTTTTTTTGCAGGGGGGTATCTTTAGTCCAGTCTCATCTGAGATATAAAGGAGGTGATTTGGCAAGCAAGTAATCACAAGTGGGGAATGATAGTTGCCAGGGCACGTGAGATCTCCAAGGAGAGAAGAAACGGAAGCTGAAGAAAGACAAGGACCTTCCCCCTCAGCAAACAAAGAGTTAAAGCTTTCCCCTAGAGCCAGCACCTGAATTCAGATTTCTAGGCTCCCTTTTTTTTTTAAACTGTGAGAAAATAAATTTCTATTTGTTAAAGCCTTCCCCTTGTGGTATATCTGTTATAACAGCACTAGATAACTATGAGACTCCCTAATGAGTGATAAAATGCTTTGACCTTGACATGTTGGCAGTGCAGACCCATCCAGTGGCACCGCAGAAGAAAGACCTGGCAATCTGTGTCTTTAAAATTTATAGCCAAGGAAACCCTATAGGGCAGTTCTACATGGGGTTGCATTTAGTTGGAATTGACTCGATGTTAAGAAGTTATTGTAAAATATTAGTTTTTCTTTCTAAGTAGTATTTCTTCTCATTTGGTTTTCTTTGTCCTAGAGCACTGCATAATCTTACAAACCCTGAAGAAAACAAAACAAAAATTCTCAGATGGGTGGGTGGTACTTTGTGGTGTCAAAATAATCATAGTAATAACTGCCATTCTTTAAAGACCCAATATTTGCCAGTCGGCTTGCCACGTGCTTCTCATGCCTCGCGCACAATGCACCAGCCCTAGAAGACAGGGCTTATCAATCCAACTTCACAGAAGAAGAACCTGGAGCTCAAGGTGTTTGGTAATGTGTTCGAGCTTGCAAGTCTAGTACATGAGCGAGCTACATTAGACCCCTGGTCTGAATCCGTCTAGAGCCCACACTGTTTGACCACTCCTCCCAGCCAGGGGCTTACCGTGTGTCTCTTAATTCACTATTCTTCTCTCTACTACAAAATGTTTCTCAGGTAAGAAAATGAATACTGCTGAGCCCAGAGCATTGAGTTGGACTGTATAGCCAGAGCTATGTGGATACTAAAATAAGTGAGATGTGTGAATAAGGAAAAGGAAAAGACAATATTCAATGGCAATACAATCATTGACATATACAAGGCCAGAGAACCTGAAAAGATTTGGGGCTCATAAAATCATCCTGGAGAGCCCCTGCCTGTAGAAAGTAGATCTATCAGAACCAACGTTACCTGAGCCTCTGTGTGTGGCTGAGGGAGAGAAGGATGAGATCAGCCTGGTTTTCTGACAGTCCACCACCTGTGTTGGGCTTCTTGTCTTTGGCTGCAGCTTCCTCATTCATGCCACTCCTCACTCTTGGGCAGGGAACCAATCTCTGCAAGATTTCCAATGGGAAATTTGCTTGAGTTTGCAAGGATGTTGCATTTCTCAGGAAGTCGTTAATCAAAGAGGAGCCAAGAAGAGCACCCCAGTGGATGAGAACACACAGAGGAAAAACACACCAGAATTTAGGGATCACACAAAAGAGCCACAGGGTTTGCTCTCAGACCTAGAGAGCCCCAGGTAGTGCCCTCACTTGTTTTTCAGATTTCTCAGGAACCTGAGACAGTGGCCTAAGGACACCCTCCAAGTCAGTAAAGCAAGGACACTCAGCCTCTGATAGATATCTAAGTGATGACCCTGAATGAAGATGTTGGGCGGCCCCTCAAGAAGAGTGACGTCCCCTAGCGTCTAGCCTTGCAGTTGGCCCTGAGAGATTTCAGACAGTCCTGGCTGGATATGCCTTATCCTGACTTCCAAATCAGTGGTCCCAGGTCAGTGAAGACCTTGATATGAGGGGAGCAACCTGGGATTCAGCAGGGAGTGGATTTCCAGGACAGGTCAGGTTCAAGATGAAGACTGTGAATGAGGAAGGAGGGAACCACCCACCCCAGACAGAGGAGGCCACACAAAATGCTCCCTGCTGTTGGCCCTGGGAGTCCCAGGGCAGAGATGTCAGGATGAGGAGTCCCCTCAATTCTGCCTGGAGAATCTTGTGGGCATACCCCAGGTCCATAGAGGGAGGAGACTCAGGCCCTCAAAGGAGGCAAGGTGAGGACCCTGAGTGTTATGAGTGGTAACTCCATCAACAGAAGGAGCAGAAGAGAGCATTGCCTCTGTTCTAAGTCCTGGGAAGCCTCTGGGAGATCTCTCTGCCAGAGGTGTCCATCGTTTCTTCCTGAGTGGTCTCAGGGAAGGAGGGTCCGGTCTAAAGTGGCAGCCCCAGTTCTGCAAAGGGAGGAGTCTAGTACCTAACTGTAGTTAAGTGTGGACCCTGAGTGTTTATGGGGCATCCTACTGCCTAAAAATGATCTTCCAGGAGAAGTGAAACAGCCTGCACTCCTGTGAGACCCCTCGGAAGTGTATAGTGTGGCACACCCTGATCTATCCCTCCAGGGTCTCGGCTTGGTGAGAATCTTCTTCTGAGCCTGTGAGTTGGTCTTCATAGGCGGGACTCCCAAGCTCTGATGGGTATGAAGGCGAGAGCCCTGTGTGTGCACTAAGGGACCACTCACTCCAGAATACTGGAGTCCCAAGAATCCTGCCCTTGCTGTCCACCCTCGGGGCCTCTGGCCTCTACCACAAATGTCTTGAATCTTGGAGGCCCTCCCTGTAGCTTTGTACAGATGTGACATGTCCTGGCTTCCATTGAGGAAGTGCAGGGAAGCTGCACCTTCTGGTTTGGGGAATGTGAGCTCTCCTCAGCAGAGGAGAGTGGAGTCTCAGGACTGATCAGGAGTCAAGGTGAGGACTCTGAATGTGGAGGATTGTGACCAATTAACCCGAGAAAAACGGGGTCCTAAGAATGCTGTCCCTGCTGTTGGTGCTCAGAGACACGCCCCTAAGGGCCTTGGCCCTCAGAGACCCCCCCATACCCTTGGCCAAATGTGAAGGGTGGGCATGCACCGACTTCCATCTAGGAAGTGCCGGGAAGGCGAAGCCTCTGGTCTGAGTGGGTTCAGACTTTCATCAGCGAAGGAGGGTGGAGTCTCAGGACTGGTCAGGAGTCCAGGTGAGGACTCTGAATGTGGACTAAGGAGACACCTAACACAGAACAGAGGAGGTCCCACAAAGTCCCGCCCCTACTCCCAGCCTCAAGACCACCAGGCTGACTTCTGCCTGTGAAGTCTAAGGATGGGCAGGCCTTGGTCCAAGAAAGCACCCGAGTTCCGAAGAGGGAGGAGACCTAGACCCGAACTGCAGGCGAGGCGAGAACCCTTAATGTGAATTAGGTGGCTTCCCCTTAAAAGAGGGGCCGCCCTCATCCCATCCTCGGTCTCAGCTCTGAGAGCCTCCAGGCAGGGGTAGCCAGATGTGAAGCACCCTGATTCCCCTCTAAGGAGGTGAGGGCCTTGGTCTGAACCACCAATCACACCCCTGCTTTCAGGTGGACTCAAGTTAGTAGACGGAGAAATACCAGTTCCTACCCGGAAGCCAGGTCATAAGCCTGAGTGAGCAATGAAGGGGTCACCAAATTGAGAAGTCTGTGGTCAGGTGACCCCAGCCACCCTGGCCAGGCCTAGGATTCCCAAAACAGCCTTCAAAGGATGTGGCTCACTCTGACTTCCAACTGTGAGGTCTCAGGAAGGTGTGGTCTTTGGTCTGAGAGCTGTGGCCTCAGGTCAGCAGAGGATAGGGTCCCAAGAATGGTGCAGAGTCAAGGGAAAGACATGATTGAGGTACTAGGGATCACTAGACCCAAGATGGGGACGGCTACACTGAACCCCGCTAATGCCATGAGTCCTGGGAGCCCAGGACAAATCTGACAAGCTCAGGTGACCCTTGACTCTTGCCTGGAGGGTATAAGGGAAATAAGGGCCTAAGATTAAGCCCCAATTCAGCAGAGGGAGGAATCCCAGAACCTGGTGGACGTCAAGGTAAAAATCCTTGAAGAAGAAAGATGGAATTAACGCCCACCAAAAAAGAAGAGAGGAGGCTGTACAATGTCCCCCCTCTACTATTGGACCTGGGAAGCCAAGGTCAGAGATATCACACTGAGGTGCCCCCTCATTTATCCTGAGGGTGGGCCATCTCAATGCCATGCAGTCCTTGGGCTAATGGGGAGGCCTACTCAGCAGAGGCAGGAGACTGGGTCCCT
Organism: Elephas maximus indicus; assembly: GCF_024166365.1. Classification (NCBI taxonomy): domain Eukaryota; kingdom Metazoa; phylum Chordata; class Mammalia; order Proboscidea; family Elephantidae; genus Elephas; species Elephas maximus. The sequence continues at coordinate 147,079,486 of NC_064846.1, read as the reverse complement.
AAGAGGAATCAAGGTGAGGACATGGAATTATGATGAGGTAACTCCTCCTCCCTATAGTACGGGGGAAACATAAAGCCCCACCCCTGCTTTGAAACATGGGGACCTGACATGCTGACTTACTGAGTTGCAGTTACTTCTTCCAGGGCATCTCAGGGAGGTGAGGGATCTGGTCAAAGTGGGCACCCAAGGTGAGGACCCTTGTGGAATTGTGAGCCCTCCAAGGAACCCCAGACAGAACGAGCCCCACTGTGCTGTCATCACTGAGACACCCAGCCAGGAGTGGTGGCTGAGCTACTCCTTCGGTTCCTCCTTGTGGGTCCCAGAGGAATTTGAGGTATCAAGTTCAGTGTAGCAGAGGGGAGTGGCCTTGGCCCTGCCAGCAGTCGATATGATGACTCTGATATGAACTGAGCTCACCCCCAACTAACCCAGTACAAAGTCCTTAGTGCCAGCCCCTACTGTCACCCCAGGAAGACCTAAGCAGCACTGGCAATGTATAACCTAATCCATCCTGTAGTTTCCTCTACAGGATCCTGACCAGGACAGTAGGGGCCTTGTGGGGTCCTAGAGCAGTGCCCTCCAAGAATCCTGTAAAGGCGGCCTTTGTTAAAGCCAGGGAGGCATCTGTCTGCTGCAGGGGTGCACACCCTCTCCACCACTTCTGAAAAATCAGCCATTGGAAACCCTGTGGAGCACAGTTGTTCTCTGGCACACATGGGGCCTCCACGAGTTGGAATCAACGCAGCAGTAACTGGTAAGGTTGAGAACTGCCTTAGCTTCTCTTAGCAGCCACATCTCCCCTTCACGCCCATCACTTCATCTCTCCTTTTAGTTCCCGAGGAAGAGACGTCCAGGAACCCTTCTGGCTCCTGAAACTCCTTGGTCCTATGAACTCGTCTTTCCTTTCAGAAGCTTATGTTGCTTTCTTAATCAGGAACTTTCCCTTTGCAGTAAATACGCTCAAATATCATGAGATCTATTTACTGCATTTTATTTTCACCTGTGCATAAATGGCCACACTGATTACCCTCCCTGTTGTCCAAGCCATGGGAAGTCCCTTCCAATACTGACCCTGGGCTTGGCCACAGTGCTTGCTTTGTTCAATGGGATAATAACAAACATGACAGGTAGAGAGTTGAAAAGAGATGTCTTGTGACCACTACCATGTGAACAAATGCAGGCTAGCCTGCTGCATGGTGAGAGCTAAATGGCCTAGATACCTCCTTTGCCCCTGCCAACAGAAAGACAGGTAGCCGAGTAAGAGACATGAAAGTGAGGCCATGGACCTTCAGCTGACCACCAACTCGGGCGTGAACCCAGACAACACTATATGGTGCAGAGATGTGCCGTCCCAACTGAAACCACAGACTCATGAACAAATTAATGGCTGTTGTTTTGAGCCACTAAATTTTGGCATGGTTTGTTATATGACATAAATCTTTACTTAACTATATAACCTTTCCAGCTACGTCTTTAATTATTTTCTTCCATTCATTGCCAAATCGTATATTTCCTATCAAATACTTATCGAACACATAATTATACAAGCATACTATGTGATAGGGACTGTGCTAACCAATAATGTATAGAATAGGAAGCAATAACAGACAGGGAACTATCTTTAGGGAACAAAGAAAATGATGAGAGCTGAGATTTCCTGACTGTTTTCTGCGTACCATCGACCATGTTAATCTTTTACCACACATTAGTTCATACACGAATTTTATTATTGACCTCATTTTACAGATGCAGAAATGGAGTTTGAGAGAATGATATTTGCTTTAAGTCAGTGATGGAATTCAGATCTTTCTCCAGCACTTGTGCTCTGAACCGTTAAACTTTAAGAACAGATATACAGAAACCTAGGAATTGAGTCTTAGCTAATTAGACAGTAACTTCTGAGTCAATGAAGAGAATGCAGCTCTCCTTTCGTTATCTTTAAGGCTCTGTCTAGCTACCCTTTTACTATGATTCAAAATGAAAAGTTTTTAACTGAGTCCAGTTCCTTGCCACTTACACTTTGCTTCGTATCTTGTTCATTAGCATCCGTCCTCCTCTATGGGGAAAGTGAATTCTTTCTTTTTAACTGTACTTTTCTTATTAAACAATTAATACACATATTGTTTTCTGACATTGGTTGCCAACCCCGTGATATGTTAACTCTTTCCCCTTCTCGACTTTGGTTTCCCTATTACCAGCTTTCCTGTCCTCTCCTGCCTTCTGGTCCTTGCTGCTGGGCGGGTGTGCCCATTTAGACTCATTTTGTTTTATGGGCCTGCCTAATCTTTGGCGTTTGCATCGAGGACCTTGGTGAGGCTGACAAGTGCGTGGCCCACTCTCCTTTGCGCACCCTCAATGAAGCTACTCTCACCTATGAAGATGTGACTTCAGCACTGAGCTGTAAGGGTGTCCAGGGGCCATCCTCTCGGGGTTTCTCCAGTCTCCATCAGACAGTAAATCTTTTTTTTTTATCGTGATTTAGAATTCTGTTCTACATTTTTCGCCATTTCTATTCAAACCCTCTATTGTGATCCCTGTCAGAGCAGTCCTTGGTGGTAGCCAGGCTCCATCTACTTGTGCTGGACTCCGACTGCTAGAGGCTGTGGTACTTGTGGTCGATTAGTACTTTGGACTAATCTTTCCCTCGTGTCTTTGGTTTTCTTCATTTTCCCTTGCTCCAGATGGGTTGGGAGCAGTGGAATATCTTAGATGGCCACTCACAATTTTTAAGACCCCAGATGCTACTCAGTGTATTAGAATGAAGAATATTTTCTTTGTAAACTGTGTTATGCCAATTGAGCTAAATGTTCCCCGATACCATGGCCCCATAGCCCTCAGCTCAGTAATTTGGTCCCTCATGGACTTTGGATGTGTCTGTGGAGCTTTCGTGACCTTGTTACCGAACTAGTGTTCTTGTCCACTCCTATTAGCCAATCGAAATAAGATGGATGTCACACCACCAATTGCAAGGAAACAGAAAGTGGAAATTTATTGTCTGCACAGACAAGGAGCAATGCGGAGTCTAGCAACCATAAGGCCAGGTGCTCGCTGTCTGAGGGGGTTGGGGAGCTTTTTATTTCCAGTGGCGTCTGGGGATTGGATTTGGTGCCCTGAACTCTCTGCCCTTAGCCCTCCCATGTCCACATTTGGAGGCCCGGATGTTGAATCATGTCAGTGATGTTCAGGTCCAAGGACAGATTGAGGACACTGCTCTTCAGGTCCTGCGCATGTGCTCAAATATTGTTTCACGCATGCACAGGACTCTGATGCCAAATTCAAACCGTGTAGGGCCGCAACGTGGTTGGGCAAAAGTGCAGTTAGAAGCTGTAGTTTGGGGGGACAGCGAGGAGGGTGGGGAACCGTGGTGCAGTGGGGGGATGTCTGGATAGAGGCTTCAATCCCCTCTCTAACAGGTTCCTTTTAATGTTATAAGGGGCTTACGGCTGAAGGTCTCATCTTCTGTAGCTTCTTCCTGCTGCCTAAGGACGCTGGCGTAGAACAGGGCTCTAGCTGGAACCTACTCGGGGGAGATGGGGTAATATCCCTGTCATAGCATCATTTGCAGGTGGAACTTTTGAAGCCTGTAAGACACAAGGTTTACTAAAAGGTTAAACAAACAAGGCCTGAATACAAGCAGCAGGACCACCATGGCCAAGGATCTTAGAAGGGGAAGACGCCATGTTAAGTTTGGGATTGCCACCCTTACGGTATCTCAGATAGTTTGTGAAGTTGGGCCCTGGTGGAACTTGTGTAGCCATTTATTTTGGAGGGACTCGAGTTCTCAAAAAGGGACCAGGAACCCTGTTACTGCACCTGCCCCAGTTAGGATTAAACCCAGTGCCCTCTTTAGTCTACAACCTGAGGCTCACCTGGAGGCCCAAGACATGTAGACACTGGTGCCTGAGAGAAACGAAAGTCCTAGGGAACACTGACCGGTGGTTGTGACAGGGCCGATGTAAGAAGCTGTCCATCCACAGCCAGGACAACGACAGCTGGGCTGCGGTCACCCAGGCACCAGCCAGACCCACACACTCAGACACATTCACCGGGGGGCACACAAAGATTCAGCGATGGCACAGCCACCGAGGGTGGCACCAGCTCATTCGGGCCAACTGCAGCTCCACAAGCTCTGAGCCAGGGGACCACAAAGCCCAGGTGGCACACTCGGCACTTCGAGTGTGTATTTTTCTCTTGTGGCATTGTAAATGTTTTTCAGAGGTAAATGAGTGTGTCTGGGGTGTAGGCCCCATGTGGTTGGGCAAGCAATAGTCAAGGAGAAAATAAAAAGTTCTTGGGAAATTCTTGATTTTCTTCTCTCATTAGGTATCTCCAAGTAACCGACTTGGTTGGTCAGATTAGTGTGGAGATAAGTTGTCTCATTCCAGTTGCCTGGGGTTTTAGCAGTGCTGAGTCAGTGAGACCCTGGATAGTCTGTTGGACAAAGTCCCTATTGTAATTAATGGAAGATGGGCCTTGGGGAGACCCATCGCATGGAGAATCTAGTGGTGTTTTTAGTAGGTGGGGGCACCTGGACTGGGATTGCCTCTACATTATCTTTAGTTTTGGTAGGGAAAGGGTGAAGCAGACCCAGCCATCCTTTAAGTGGAGAGCGTTTGAGGTGTTTCTGAGATAATTATCCTGCCCTTCTGGGGACCCCGTTTTTCTTCTAAGAAGACACAGGAAATAAACAAGCAGGATATAAGGCCGCATACTGGTGGGAAACTTGAGCAGTCATGAATAACAACCTGCATAATTGCCAGGGGATGACAGTCAACTGGCACAATTGTCTATCACTTTAAATCCTCTGAAGCCTGAGTTTTTCAGTTATTACTGTCTTGTCAGTTCTTACTGTTCTGCAGGGCTTGTTGGTCAGTGTCCTGAGTAGCAGGCAGCTAGAGGCAAGAGTTATGGACCTACTCTCCCTTCTTGGCGATCTTGATTGCAGTGCCCAGGGTTTGTTCTCCTGCCGGGTCTGTAGTGCTCCAGGTCTTGACACGGACAAAAAGACTTCAGGTTGTGAAGAGTCTGCCACGTCATGTACCTGTCAAGAGAGTCAAGCACTCCTGCTACAGAATACAAATATCGTTTAATAGTGAGCTAGCTTTGTATATGTCTCTAGCCTCCAAGGTATCCTCAGGACCCAGAGTAATGAAGCCCTCCCACAAGTTACTGAGGAGGGGACGCCGATACGTAAGCTCCACAAGGCTTACCCTAACTTTGGTTTGAGGTGCAACCCTAGTCCTGAATGGAGCCATGTGAAGGGTCTTTAAAAAAAAAATTAGCCTGTGCTAATTAGGTCTTCCTGCAAGGTTTGGTCCGGTGGGCTTCAATAGTCCAGTTTACCTTTCTCTTGCAATCTTTTTCCAGAACATATTGCTGGTGCTTAGTCTCCTCTTAATACTTCCAAGAAAATCTTGTCTCTCTTTTTTCTTTTTTTTGTAAGTAGTGGTTTTTAATGTTGAGAGGGACCATACAGAGTGACAAGTGGTGCAGAGCCAGCTGCTCACAAAACTCTATAACCTGATCCAGTAGCATAATAAATCAGTATATTTATGTTTAGGACAGTCCAGTCTGGGGCCATCCCTCCCTTTCTTCTCTACCTTTCTACTTCCTTCTCACCTTTCTGTTTTCTCTTCATTCTTCTTGCTCTCTACCTTTTCACTCCTCCAAGCCCCATCAGTTGTTTCTTCCCTGTCTGGCCCCTATTTTTGCAACTATAAAAGTCTTCTATAGCTTATGCTAAGCTAGAATCAGGCACTACTACTGGGGTCACTGTTCTCGCTGCTTGCTTGGCTTATAAGTCGGCCCTTTTGTGGCCTTGGGCCACTACTGTATCTTCCTATTGATCTCCTTTGTGGTGTACCACTGCCAGAGTGGCAGGAGTTGTAAAATCCATTGGGCATGTATGATTTCTTACTGACTCAATTCAAAAGCTCTCTTTGCTTCCACAAAATCTCTTATACATGTAAAACTGACAACATGTTATCCAACTCTATTTAAATGGTCACTGTCTGTTACTTGGCCAGCCGCGAGGCCTGGATCACTGCAACCAGCTCAGCTTTTTGGGCTGAGGTTCCATTTGGGCGAGTGTTCGCGTCGAGGACTTTGGTGTGGCTGACAACTGCGTGGCCCACTCTCCTTTGGCCACCCTCAATGAAGCTACACTCACCTATGAAGATCTCTAAACTGGCATGTCTTAGAGGTTGATTTTGTGGGTCACGGTGGACACAATCTCTCAGGAACAGAGTGGGAAGAGGGGTTGCTGAATCTGGAGCCGCAACAGATTGGACTGATGTGCAGGGATTACTGACTAGAGAGGCCTGGTATTGAGTTACTCGGTACTCACTCTCTCTCAGGACACTCTCTGTGTCAGTGGGCTTCCTGCTCAAAATATACACATTGATTATCTCCTTTTGCTATTTCTGTACTGTTGCTGCTGTTACTGGTAGGGCAACTTGGCACTTCCTGCTTTTGTCTTCTTCTCTGTTCTTATAGACCTTGAATGCCAACTCGACTAGGTGTTTGATACTCATAGTAACTCCTTCCTCTATTTTGTGAAGTTGGTTCCCAAAATCCAGGTCGCACTGTCTTCTAAAAATGTTATTGACAATGTGAGCATTTGTTGGGTCCTTTGGATCTTGAATGAGTATATAGTCTAAAGGCTCTATAACTCTTTCGAGGAAGGCTGCAGGGTCCTCATCTTTACACTGGTTAATTTCATGTACTATGTTCCAATCTAAGAACTTAGGCACTCCACATCTAAGGCTCACTAAAAGACAGTCCCGACATCGGGGAGCCTACCATATTCTACTGTGTGATTGTGGTCCCAGTGGGGTCTTGAAGGGGGAAGATGTCATCGACTGCATCTCTGGTCTATAGAGCATCATGTCACCTCTGGGCTTTCTCTCCAGCCTTGTCTGGGATCATGTTCTTCTCCTCTGGAAGGAGGAAGGTGCTTAAGAGGGATTGACAGCCTGCCCATGTGGCATCAAAAGAGGTAAAGATGGCAGTAAACAGTTCATACAATTTCTTTGGTTTCCCTCGACATCCTGAGGTTATTATTCTTCCAGTTAATCAGGCCCGCTGTACTAAAGGGAAACTGGCCCCTATTCACCACCAGAGTTGTTTGGTGGAGGGGATACTGGCCGGGGAGTAGCCCTCCCTGTTGACTCTGTCCGGGCTTTGCGGCAACCAGGGCTACATTTCTCCCTCGGCAGGAAACCGCCCCCCTCCCGTATGGGGTGATGGCAAGGGAAAATTCGCGGGACATTTGAACTGCTGTCCCTGGTTAATTGTCTAGCTTTCCTCCGACCCGGCACAGGTCCAGGAGGTGAGCCGCACACGCTGCTGAAACTGTAAGGGCTATTGACCACCAACCCTGGCCGCGGCACGGAGGACTTTCTCTTTTTCCCAGGATTACAACCGAATTTATCTCAGTTCTCTGAAGACACCTTAAGGGTGAACGCCTTGGAATGTTTTTAGGATTATCCTGTCCCTAACCCTACACACTCGCACAAAGACACAGAGAAAGAACACCAGCTTTAAATGCATGCAGACAGAAGGACGCCCCCCCAACCTAGAGGAGTGTCCACCAGACAGACCGACAAAGAATAACAATGCAAAAACGAAAACCTGAACCAGGACTTAACCAAAATCAATGACCATGAACTAAGTTACCAGTGGTCTGCTGTCAGAGAGCAGAGATAGAGAGAAAGAAAGGGAAAGAGGAAAAGGGTTTCTGAAAGAAAGATTGTCGCCATGGCAGGGCAGCCTCCGAGGGACTTAAATACCCTCTATCAACTACCAATTAACCTTGGGTGATCACAGATGGACAAAGACCGTCGCCGAGGGCAGAGTGACCTGATACCCTTGGTTTCAGATGGGGTGAGGGACCCCAGCTAGGCTGAGGCTGGGTCCCAGGGGCCACAACCGCCACTTCACTCATTTTACAAACCTTGGGGTCAGGTCTTAGGACTGCACTGTTGTCACCCTCTTCTTTCCTTAGCTCCCCGGGAGGATTGTAACCCCCTCAGGGGAGACTTTAGCCCCCCTAGATGACCAGTGGAACAACCTGGTCCCACCCCCTTACCTTAATTCAGAGGCCTTTCCCATCCAGTTTCTGTTTCTGAGCTGAGGTGGGGACCCAGCGGATCTCATCCCGGGGCGGGGATCACGGTGGCCACCCGACACTCCTTACTGATCAGATGGGGTCAGGGCACATCTTAAGGGGTTGCGAGGGGTCCAGATACTCACTGCCCAGGTTTTGGAGTCTGCAAGTCCTGGCCAGAGTGGCCAAAATCTGTAACAGAACGAGGGTTCTTGTCCAGTGCTATCAGCTGATCGAAATAAGACGTATGCCACACCACCGGTTGCAAGGGAAACAGAAGGTGGAAATTTACCCTTGGTGCAGACAAGGTGCAGTGGGGGGTCTAGGGACCATAAGGCCACGTGCTCGCTGACTGAGAGGGTTAGAGAGCTTTTTATTTCCAGTGGCGTCTGGGGGTTGGGTTCGGTGCCCGGAACCCTCTGCCCTTCGCCTTCCCATGTCCACATTCGGAAGTCCAGTTATCTAGTTTATCTTCTGGTGTTTGTGTATTGCTACTTATGGTTTGCATCCTGTTAATGCCATGTATTCAGGAAACTAAATTCTTGAAGATTACCGTTGTCTTCTCTTTTGCCAAATCAAACACACTTTGAAGCTATTTGAGTTCATTCTGAATTGTTATGCAGCTTTCCATGGGAAATTGATATTTGAATAGAAGCCTGAAAGAAATGAGAAAGAAAACTATATGGATATCCAGGGAATGAGCATTTCTAGAAGATTTGTGGAAGGTAACTACCCTGACATAGGACCAAGCTCTGTCCCTCCAAGGAACACACAGGAGCCATTATCATTGACTGAAGTGAACAAGAGGAGAGGTTTGGGAGACGAGTTTAGTGAAGTACCCAGAGGCCAGTTCAGGCAGGGCTTGGAGACTGGTTAGACCCTCAGGGAGCACCAAGAGAGTTTCCTACTCTAAAATGCAGTACTGAACCTTGTCATGGCGTTTTAGGGAATAAACCAATACCAAAGAAGATGCAGGCAAACTGACATTATGAATATAAAACACGAGCTCTACCACTCACACTTTCTTTTCTAAGCCTAAAAAATGTCCCTGTACAGGAGTTGCATTCTTGGTCATCTAGGTAAACAGAGTCAGTGACTAAAGTTTTGTAAGATTAAAAAAAAAATGAGACATACCTTTCAAAATAAAAGGAGGGCTTGAACAAGTTTTCTGCATCTGAACAGAAAACAGCATTCATTTTGTAATAATTACACTCTGAGATACACAATGAAATGGATGAAATAAATAGTATGCACTTTTAAAGGTGGCAAAAGTTGTATAATGGCATATGCTTATTCATAGGCCCTAAAGGCTGAAAAAAAAAAAAAAAGAAAAGAGAGAGAAGTAAAGATGAAGAAGCAGGGACTTATTTTTTGCATACCTTCTCTGCACCTTCTGAGTACCCCTGTGCTGGATGGATAAGACAAGGATTTAAGGGGCATCTGTGCAGATTTGTGAAAACAGAACGTACAATCTCTGGAAGGATGGCCTGAGGCTAAAACAAACAGCTCTTCTTGAGGTCCTTTCCCCAAACACAAAATTGTGTTCTTTCTAGAATCTGCAAGAAACCCATGTGTAAAATGTTTCAATGCTGTGTATGTTGCAATGAGTTTTTCCTAAATTAGTAGCAACAGGCTTCTGGATTTAAGGAAGGTACTGGTAACAGACTTGCCCTCCTGCTCTAAACAACTAGAAAACTGGACAAGCTCTTAGTAAACAGCAACTTTTGCATGTTGGACCACAGAAGAGTGCATTATGGAGACTGCCCAAGAGGAGAAGTCCTGGTAGTGGTTGAGCTTCCCTGCTAACCAAAAGGTTGGCAGTTCGAATCCACCAGCCACTCCTTGGAAACCCTATGGGGCAGTTCTACTGTGTCCATAGGTTTGGTATGAGTCGGAATCAACTCGATGGCAGTGGGTTTGGTTTTTGCCGAAAGCGCTATTCTGGGCCCCTTGACTTGTGCTGAAGCATCTCCATCTCAAATCGCTCTCGGACAGGGACCCATTCTCTGCAAGATTTCCAGGAGGCAAATGACTCAAGACTTGGAGAGAGGTGACGTTTCCTGGGAAGCCTTTAGTCCAAATACAGGAACCAAGATGAGGACATCCATGAGTGAGGACTGGGAAGATGAACACCCCAGAATATAGGGATCACCCAGAGATAAACTGGAACCTGCTCTCAAACCTCGAAAGCCCCAGGCAGGGCTGTCAAGCTGACCATCTCCTCACTTATCCTTTAGAGTTCTCAGGGACTTGACAGCCTGGGCCTAAGAAGGGCACCTCAAGTCAGTAGATGCAGGAGTCTCAGTCTCTGATAGATATCAAGCTGACGATCCTGAATGAGGATGATGGAAGGACCCAGACAGAACAGTGTTGTCCCATAGAGACTCATCTCTGCTGTCACTCCTTCAAAGTCCTGAAGAGCTGTGGACAGATATGCATCACCCGGCTTCCAAATCATGGTGCCAGGAAGTTGTGGACCTTGATCAGAGAGGATCTTCAGGTGAGTAGAGGGTAGATTCTCAGAACTGATCAGGTGTCAAGGTGAGGACCCTGACTGAGGAAGGAGGGAACCATCCACCCCAGAACAGACAAAGCTCCACAAAGTCCCTTCCCCCACTGCTGTCTCAGTTGGGATGCAAAGCTCAGAGCCATCAAACTAAGCACTACCCTCATTTCCTTCCCAGAAATGGCTATGCAGAGATTGTCTCAGGGCCTTGGTACATTTCAATTGGCCCTAGTTCTGCAGAGGGAGGACACCTAGGCCCTAGGAGGAGGTAGAATAAGGATCCTTCCTCTTATGAAGGGATCCACAAAACAAAGGTCTCCTCACACAGTCCCACCCTGTTCACAGCTCTGTGAGGTCCCAAGAAATCTGTCAGTCTGAGGCATCCCTTTATTTTCTCCTGTAGGGTTTCTGTGTGGCAAGGGCTTTAGTCTAATGGGGGGTGGAAGGGAGAGCAGTTATAGTTCTCAAGCAGGAATAGACTTAGGACCTAACAGGAGTCAAAGTGAAGACCCTGTGTGTTTTGAGGACACCCCCATCAAGAGAAAGACCCCGATGTAGGGCTCAGGCCCTGTTTTGATCCTGCAAAGCACCAGGCAGAGTTATCAGCCTGAAGTGCCCCCTCATTTCAGCACTAAGGGTGTCAGGAAGGGAAGGCCTTGGTCCAAAGGGGCAGCCCCCTTTATGCAGAGGGTGGAGCCTTGTCCCTAAGTGGACTACGGTGGGGACCCTGAGTGCTAAAGCCGCGACCTACCCCCAAAAGAGCGTCTTCTCAGAGCGCTCACCCAGCCTGCGCTCTTTTGAGGACCCAGGCAGGGGTAGCATGAGGAATGCCCTGACTGCCCCCTCTAGGGTCTCTGCAAGGTTGACTCTTGTTCTCACCCTGTGAATCAGGTTTGTAAAGGCAGAATCCCTAGGCTCTGATAGGTATCAAGGTGAGGACCATGAGCGAGTACAAAGGGACCACCCAAGTCTGTACAGTGGGGTTTCAGGGGTCCCGCCCTTGCTGTCGGCCTTCGGAAGCCCCCCAATAGCCTTGGCCCTTAGAGGGCCCCATCCAGCCTTGGCCGGATGTGACGAATCCTGGCGTCCTGTCTCTACACAGGAAGTGCCGGAAAGTTGCGGCCCCTGATCTGAGGGGCGCGGCTTATTATCAGAGGAGGGTGGAGTCTCAGGACTGGACAGGAGTCCAGGTGAGGACCCTGAGTGTGAGCTAAGGGGAGCAGTGAACCTGTAACAGAGGAGGTACCACCATGTCCCGCCCCCAACCGCCAGCCACAAGGCCACCAGGCCGACGTTGGCCTAGAGAGTCTCGGGGACGGGTAGGCCTTGGTCCAAGGAAGCAGCCCAGTTCTCAAGAGGGAGGAGACGTAGCCCCTAACTGGCGGTGAGGCGCGGACCCTTAGTGCTAAAGAGGAGGCCTCCGTGCAAAAGAGGGGCCACCCACAGCCCAACCTTACTCTCAGCTCTGGGAGCCCCCGGGCACGAGTAGCCAGGTGTGTAGCACCCCGACTTCCCTCTAGGGAGGTGAGGGCCTTGGACTGGGCCAGAAATCCCACCCGTGCATTCAGGTGGACTCCCGTTACTAGAGGGAGGAATCCCAGGTCCTTCCTGGAAGCAAGTTCAGAAGCCTGAGTGAGGAATGAAGGGTCACCAATTGAGAACTCGGGGGTCAGGTGAACCCCGCTGCCCTGGCCAGCCCTAGGATTCCCAAAACAGCCTGCAAAAGATATGGGTCACTCTGACTTCCAACTGTGAGGTCTCAGGAAGGTGTGATTTTTGAGGGATGTGGCCTCATGACAACAGCGGGTGGGGTCCCAGGAATGGTGCAGAGTGAAGGGAAGACATGACCGAGGTACTGGGAACACTCAATCCAAAATGGGGAGGATTGCCATGGGCTCTGTCAACGCCATTAGCCCTGGAAGCCCAGGTCAAATCTGGCAAGTTCCAGGGACTCTAGAATCCTGCCTGGAGTGTCTGAGGGAGATGAGTGACTTTGTTTAAGCCCCAAGTAAGGAGATAGAGGGATCCCAGAAACTGGTGGGAGTTAAGGTAAAAATCCTTTAGAAGACACTAGGGAATTAACCCCTCTTCTCTCCTCCCCTGATGGCGTAGTTGTTAAGTGCTACGGCTGCTAACCAAAGGGTTGGCAGTTCGAATCTGCCAGGCGCTCCTTGGAAACTCTATGGGGCAGTTCTACTCTGTCATATAGTGTCGCTATGAGTTGGAATTGACTCGATGGCACTGGGTTTTTTCTCCCGTCCCCCAAGAAGAGAGGAGGATACAGCAAAGCCTCCCATTGCTGTTGGCCCAGGGGAGCCACAGTCAGAGGTGTCGGGCTGAGGTGCCCCCTGGTTTGTTCCTAGGGACACATGGTCTCAGGGACATGAAGTCCTTGGACTAATGGAGAGGCTTATTCAGCAGAGGCAGGAGACTTGGTCCCTAGTAGGAGTCAAGGTGAGGATACATAGTTATGGTGAGGAGACTCCTTCCAGAAATGAGGGGGAAACATAGAGCCCCAGCCCTGCTTTTGGACCTGGAGGACCTGGGTATGGTGACGTAGTGAGTTGCACTCACCAACTCCCAGGGCATCCCACGGAGGTGAGGGACCTGGTGAAAGGGGGCAGCCATGGTGAGAACCTGGTGGAGGACTGAGGCCTCCAAGGAGCCACAGACAGAACGGGCTCCACTGCGCTGTCGTCAGTGAGACAACCTGCCAGGAGTGGTGGCTGAGCGCCTCCTTTAGTTCCTGTTTGTGAATCCCAGAGGGATTTGAGGTGTCAAGTTAGAGTAGCATAGGGGATGTGCCCTGGCCCTGCCAGCAGGTGAAATGATGGCCCTAAGAGTGAACCCCAAATAACCCAGTACAGAGTCCCTAGTGCCAGGCCCTGCTGTCAACCCCATAAGCCCCAAGCATGGCTGACAATCTACAACGTAATCCTTTCTCTAATTTCCTCTACAGGGTCCTGAGCAGGACAGTAGAAGCCTTGTGGGATCCTAGAGCAGTGGCCTCCTAGAATCCTGCAAAGGCGGCCTTTGTTAAAGCCAAGGAGGCATCTCTCTGCTGCAGGGACGCACAGCCTCTCTGCCTCCCTCCTCCAGTGGGCCCACATCACCTGCCCTCCTTACACTCCTCCCTGCTATCCTTGACCAGAGTCGTCATGCCTCGTGGTCACAAGAGTAAGCTCCGTGCCCGTGAGAAACGTCGCCAGACCCAAGGTGACACCCACAGTGTCGATGGTGCTCAGGCAATTGCAGCAGAGGAGGAAGGGTCCCCTTCCTCTTCCTCTCCTCCTTTTGGGGGGTCTCCCCCGAGCTCCCCTGCTACTGCCGTTCCCCAGGGGCCTCAGAGCATCCCGCCCATCACCACTGCTGCTGCTGGTGCTTCGGGCACAAGAGCTGCTGGAGGGGCCGAGGGCCAAGATGAGGGAGGTCCAAGTTCCTCTGCGGCCCCAGCCCCCACTGAGAGGTCTCAAAGAGACCCCGTAACCCGGAGGGTGAGCATGTTGTTGCAGTTCCTGCTGTACAAATATAAAATGAAAGAGCCCATTACGAAGGCAGAAATGATGAAGATCATCAACAAAAGGTACAAGGAGCACTTCCCTGACATCCTGAGGAGAGCCTCTGTGCACCTGGAGGTGGTCTTTGGGCTTGAGCTGAAGGAAGTCGACTCCAAAGGTGAATCCTATGCCCTTGTCAGCCAATTGGAGATCAGCAAGGAAGAGAATTTTATTGGTAGCAGGGGGTTTCCCAAGAATGGGCTCCTGATGCCTCTCCTGGGCATGATCTACAGGAATGGCGACCGGGCCACCGAGGAGGAGATGTGGGCATTCCTGAATGTGCTGGGGATCTACGATGGGAAGTGGCACTTCATGTTTGGGGAGCCCAGGAAGCTCATCACCAAAGATTTGGTGCAGGAAGAGTACCTGGAGTACCGGCAGGTGCCCAACAGTGATCCTCCACGCTACGAATTCCTGTGGGGTCCCAGAGCCCACACTGAAGCCAACAAGAAAAAAGTCCTGGAGTTTTTGGCCAAGATCAGTGCTACCGACCCCGGTGCCTTCCAAGCCGTGTATGAAGAAATTTGGAGATTTACGAAGAGAGGGCCGCAGGCAGAAAATGCACCGGGGCCCGTCCTAATGCCAGGGCAAGGGCCCCTTTCAGGGTGAAGTCCAGCATGTCCTCCCACCTCTAGTGAAGTCTGTTGGAGATTCTTCACTTTGTTGTTGAAAATGGCTGTTAACCTTCTAATTAGTGGAGGCAACGGGGGTCTGGAGGCAGTACATGTATGTCTTCTTGTGTTCTTGTTATACTTGAGTGACTTATACATTTAGCTCGTTTTTTGCATTTTTCAAATGTTGTTCTTTTTAGTTGAAGGTTTATTAAGATTCAGAATCTAAATTCATACTCATGCATTTATTGCTGTTTTGTTGCTTGATTTAGGAGTGAGAGTTTTGTATTGTTAAAACAAATTGAAAATCCTTGAGTCTTTTTTCGTGATCTAGAGCTAGTTAACATGGCATCAGAATAAGGATAACCTTGGAAATGTTAAAGAGTCTGCAAAGAACAGTTGGGTTCACAAGGTAGAGGTAGAAATATGTAAAAGTTCGTCAACTCCTGGTTTCCCTTATTCCTTTTGGTAAAAGTAAAATATACATGTGCCTGGATTCGTTTAGCTTATTCAAAGATATGGGAGAAAATAAATTGTGATGATTTCCACCTCTTGTTCACTCTTTCTTTTTTTCCCTAAAGAGTAACTGAGCGTCTGCTCTTTGGAAACCCTGGTGGCGTAGTGGTTAAGTGCTACAGCTGCTAACCAAAGGGCTGGCCCTTCAAATCCACCAGGCACTCCAAGGAAACTCTATTGGGCAGTTCTACTCTGTCCTATAGGGTCCCTAAGAGTCGAAATCGACTCGACGGCCTGGGTTTGGTTTTTTGGTTTGGCTCTTTGGAAAGCTTCACCCTAGTACTGGGGACCTTTAGACAAAGACATCGCAGCCCCTGTGCATAGAGTTTAAAGTCTAAGAGCAGCTATGAAATGAGGATGTAGAGATACTCTCCAAGACCTAAGGACTAGTACAAAAGGAGTGTGCACTTCAGGGATCCTTCTGGTATAAATGCCCTGAGGGAGGTCAGTTTGGGGCTTTGGGACACTTTGATCTCTCATGGTGGGGGTGGGGGATAGTGGTGGGGAGTGGATTTTCACAGTAGGCTGCATGGGGTGAACAACGGTAGGGGGTGGGTAAAGTGGGTTGGGTGATTTGGTGAGAGTCCAGATGAGGGTGTGGTGGGGGGTGAGCAGGGCCAGAGACTCCCATGATGCCCCAGCATGAAGAGGCAGAGCTTGGAATGGAAACCAGCTCTTCCCAGTTACTCTGGGTTTGTGGACAAAGCAGAGAGGAATTCCCTCCTGGGTCAGGACCGGAAGGTGCTCTGTATTCTTGTCCCCATGCACTTGAACACATGCACTGACTGGGTATGGGTCGCACAGTGGGTCCACGGAGTTCCTGACAAATAGGGAGCTACTCCTTCATGTCAAGAAGCCACTGTTAGAAGCCTTTGTGCTGAGCTGGGGGAGCCAGAGCGCATACCATTGAAAGCACTTTAGAATTAGGTTACCTTCAGTGTCATTTGGCAAACCCCAGGTATAGACTAGACTCTTGGCCGTGGTGATGTGAATAAAATTTGGGGTGACTTAGCTGGAAGTGCAGCTGGAAGGGTGAGTTGTTGGACCTTAACAATAATTCTAGGAGTTTTGTGTTGCATTAAACTGAGGCAGCCTGCTCTACACGCACATTAAATATCCTACTGCCTAATATGGATTGAATTCCCCCCTCCCCAAATAGTTGTTGTGATTCCTAACCCTATTCCTGTGGATATAATCCCATTTGGGCATTGGATTTCTTTGTTATGTTAATGTTACAGCCTTAGTATAGGGCCTGTCTTAAGTCAACCCACCAGTGGCTCCACTGCAAAGAGGTGTGGCCCTCTTCCTCCATAGAGATTACAGCTTTGGAAATCCTATGGGGCATTTCTGCTTCGTCCTATAGGGAGGAAATCAAATCAATGGCAGTGCGTTTAGTGTTTTTGTGGGGCTTTTATTTTATTTTATTTTTTGTCGGGGTTTTATTAACTCAATCTCTACGGAGATATAAAAGAGCAGATTGAGCAAGCAGTGAACTAAGGAACACAGATAGGGGAAGATTGGTACCACGCCACCTGCGATCTCCAAGGAACCAAGAACAGAAGCTGAACAAAGACAAGAACCTTCCCGCAGAGCCAACAGAGAGAAAAAACCTTCCCCTAGAGCAGGTGCCATGGAATCAGATTTCTAGCCTCCTAAACTGTGAGAAAATAAATTTGTGTTAAAACCACTCCCTAGAGCCATTTCTATTATAGCAACACTACATAGGTTAGACATTTCCTAATGGGTGTCAAAAAGCTTTGCCCTTAATTACTAATCTGAAGGTTGGAAGTACGAACCCACCCAGCGGCACCTCAGAAGAAAGGCCAGGCAATATGTCTGTGTAAAGACTCCCACCAAGAGAACCCTATGGGTGCAGTTCTAGTCTCTAACACATGGAGTCGCACTGAGCCAAAATCAACTCAACGGCAAGAACTGAATATAAAATATAATTTAGTTTTTCTTTCTAAGCAATTATTTCTTCTGATTTTTTTTTTTCCTAGAACACTGTATATTCTCCGACTTCTCCTGGAGAAATCAAAACAAAACATTCTCAGAGAGGAGGGTGGTACTGTGTGGTCTCAAAATAATCAAACTAATAGCTGGAATTATTTAAAGACCGAATATTTGCCAGGGACTTTGCCAGGTGCTTCACATGCATTTCACAGAATGCACCGGCCCTAGGAGACAGGGCTTATCAAACCCCCTTCACAGACGAAGAACGTGGGGCCCTGAGAGTTTGGTAATGTGGGCAAGTCCACACCTCTAGTGCACGACCAGGCTGGACTAGACCGCTGGTTGGAATTTGTCTGGAGCCCACACTGTTCCACTCCTCCGAGACAAAGACTGACTTGGTGTTTCTAAATTCACTTTTCTTCTCACTGCTCCAAAATGTATCTCAGGCAAGAATAACAATCACTTTGTGCCCAAAGCACTGGCTTGGACTACACAGGCGGAGTTGTAAGAGTAAATGAGAGGTAACGATAAGGAGAAAGCCCGGGTGGAGCAGTGGTTAAGCCCTCAGCCGCTAACCAAAAGGCTGGCAGTTCAAACCCATCCAGCGGCTCCACAGGACAAGGACCTGGTG
The DNA here is from genome assembly GCF_024166365.1 of Elephas maximus indicus. Lineage (NCBI taxonomy): Eukaryota > Metazoa > Chordata > Mammalia > Proboscidea > Elephantidae > Elephas > Elephas maximus. Next base: position 147,061,605 of record NC_064846.1, on the reverse strand, counting down.
ATCTGCCCTCATACAGATTACAGCCCGTGGGGCAGTTCTGCTCTGTCACAGGGGTCACTGTGAGTAGAAACCGACTGGACAGCACCTAACAAGAACAACAGTAATAAGGAAAAGAAAGATAATATCTGGCGACATCTATACATGCAACGCCAGATGACCTGAGAAGATGAGGGGCTCACAAAATCATCCTGGGGAGCCCCTGCCTGGAGAAAATATATCTATTAGAGCACAAATTACATGACACCCTACGTGTGGCTGATGAAAAGAAGGGATAGCTGAGATTTTTTTTTCTCTGACAGCATAGACCACCTGTCCTGGGCCTCCTGCCTTGTGCTGCAGCTTCCTCATCACACATCACTCCTGGGACAGGCACCCATTCTTTGATTAAAAACTGCTCAAGTTTTTAATCCAAGATTCAGGAGCCAAAATAGAGACCCCCATGTAGGAAGACTGGGGAAACCAACACACTAGAGTTTAGGAGTCACCCAGAGACTGACTGACACCTGCTCTGACTTAGTCATCTAGTGTTGCTATAACAGAAATACCACAAGTGGATGGCTTCAACAAAGAGAAATTCATTTCTTCACAGCAAAGTAGGCTAAAAGTCCAAATTCAGGGTGTCAGCTCCAGGAGAAGGCTTTCCTCCTCTGTCAGCCTTCTCATCAATCTTCCCCAGGACTAGGAGCTTCTCCGTGTAGGGACCCCAGGTCCAAAGGACACACTCTGCTCCCACCACTGTGTTCTTGGTGCTATGAGGTCTCCCCTCTCTGTTTGCTTCCCCTTCCATTTTATCTCTTGAGAGGTAAAAGGTGGTGTAGGCCACAACCCAAGGAAACTCCCTCTACGTTGGATCAGGGCTGTTACCTGGGTAAGGGTGTTACAATCCCACCCAAATCTCGTTAAAATTACAATCACAAAATGGAGGGCAACCACACAATACTGGGAATCATGGCCCAGGCAACTGACACACAGAATTTGGGGGGGAAATGTTTCAATTCATACCAAGTGCTCTGACCTAGAAAGCCCCAGGCAGGACAGTCAGGCTGAGCATCCCATCACTTATCTTTGAGAGTTCTAAGGGACTTGAAAGCCTTGGCCTAATAAGGGCACCTTAAGTCAGTAGATGCAGGAGTCTCAGCCTCTGATAGACATCAAGGTGATGGTCCTGACTGAGGATGATGGAAGGCCCCAGCCAGAACAGTGGGGTCCCATAGACTTCCACCCTGGCTATCAGTCCTTGCAGCTCCAGAACAGCCTTCTCTGGATGTAGCTTTGGGGACCCAGGTCAGCGGGAACCTTCATCTGAGGGGAGCAGCCTCAGGTCAACAGAGCATGGAGTCCCATGACAGGTCAAGTGTCAAGCTGAGGACCGTGAATAAGGAATGAGGGAACACTTTATATTGGGCTGCCAGTCCAAAGGGTGGATGTTCCAGTCCAAACAGAGGCACCTCAGAAGAAAGGCCTGGCAATCCAGTTCTGAAAAATCAGTCATTGAAAGCCCATGGAGCACAGTTGTTCTTGGCACACATGGGGTTGCCATGAGTTGGAATCAATGCAACAATAACTGGTGAGGTTGTGAACTGCCTTAGTTTCTATTCAGGGCCACATCCCCCTCTTATACCCTTCACTTCATCTCTCCTTTGAGTTTCAGAGGAAGAGACGTCCAGTAACCCTTCTGGCTCCTGAAAATTCTTGGCCCTTTGAACTCGTCTTTCCTTTCAGAAGTTTATCTTGCTTTGTTCATCAGCAACTTTCCCTTTGCAGTGAATATGTGAAAATATCATGAGAGCTATAAGCAGTAATAGACATGGGAACTATCCTTATAGAACAAAGAGAATAATCATAGCTAAAATTTATTGGGTGTTTTCTAGATACCATCTACCATGTTAATCTTTTAGCATACATTAGTTCATACACCAACGTATTATTGACCCCATTTTACAGATTCGGAAATACAAGTTCAGAGAACATTATTTGCTTTAAGTCACAGTAAGTGGTGGAATTCAGATCTTTCTTCAGCGCTTGTGCTCTGAACCATTATACAGAAAAACAGATATAAAGAAACCTAGGAATTTATTCTTCTCTCTGAAGGTAACTTCTGCATCACTGAAGAGAATGCAAGTCTCCTTTCTTGATCTTTAAGGACCTGTCTAGCTACCTTTGACTATGATCCAAAATAAAAAGTCTTTAACCTGAGTCCAGGTCCTTGGCACTTACATGTTTCTTCATATCTTGTCCATTATTATCTGTCCTCCTCTATCAGGAAACTAAATTTTTATTATTTCATTTTTTTATTGTACGTCAGATGAAGGCTTACATAGCATACTAGCTTCTTTTTTTTTAATAATTTTTATTGTGCTTTAAGTGAAAGTTTACAAATCAAGTCAGTCTCTCACACAAAAACCCATATACATCTTGCTACACACTCCCAATTACTCTCCCCCTAATGAGACAGCCTGCTCTCTCCCTCCACTCTCTCTTTTCGAGTCCTTTTTGCCAGCTTCTAACCCCCTCCACCCTCTCATCTCCCCTCCAGGCAGGAGATGCCAACATACTCTCAAGTGTCCAACTGATCCAAGAAGCTCACTCCTCACCAGCATCCCTCTCCAATCCATTGTCCAGTCCAATCCGTGTCTGAAGAGTTGGCTTCAAGAATGGTTCCTGTCCTGGGGCAACAGTAGGTCTGGGGGCCATGACCACCGGGGTCCTTCTAGTCTCAGTCAGACCATTAAGTCTGGTCTGATGAGAATTTGGGGTCTGCATCCCACTTCTCTCCTGCTCCCTCAGGGGTTCTGTGTTGTGTTCCCTGTCAGGGCAGTCATCAGTTGTAGCCGGGCACCATCTAGTTCTTCTGGTCTCAGGATGATGTAGTCTCTGGTTCATGTGGCCCTTTCTGTCTCTTGGGCTCATGATTGCCTTGTATCCTTGGTGTTCTTCATTCTCCTTGGATCCAGGTGGGTTGAGACCAATTGATGCACCTTAGATGGCTGATTGCTAGCGTTTAAGACCCCAGATGCCACTCTTCAAAGTGGGATGCAGAATGTCTTCTTAATAGATTTTATTATGCCAATTGACTTAGATGTCCCCTGAAACCATGGTCCCCAGACCCCTGCCCCTGCTACAATGGCCTTCAAAGCATTCAGTTTATTCACGAAATGTCTTTGCTTTTGGTTTAGTCCAATTGTGCTGACCTCCCCTGTATTGTGTGCTGTCTTTCCCTTCACCTAAAGTAGTTCTTATCTATTATCTAATTAGTGAATGCCCCTCTCCCACCCTCCCTCCCTCCCCCATCTTGTAACCATCAAAGAATGTTTTCTTCTCAGTTTAAACTATTTCTCAAGTTCTTATAATTGCGGTCTTATACAATATTTGTCCTTTTGCAACCGAAGAATTTCACTCAGCATAATGCCTTCCAGGTTCCTCCATGTTATGAAATGTTTCACAGATTCCTCACTGTTCTTTATCGATGTGTAGTATTTCATTGTGTGAATATACCATAGTTTATTTAACCATTCATCCATTGATGGGCACCTTGGTTGCTTCCATCTTTTTGCTATTGTAAACAGTGCTGCAATAAACATGGGTGTGCATATATCTGTTCGTGTAAAGGCTCTTATTGCTCTAGGATATACTCCAAGGAGTGGGATTGCTGGATCCTATGGTACTTCTATTTCTATCTTTTTAAGGAAGCGCCAAATCGATTTCCAAAGTGGTTGTACCATTTGACATTCCCCCCAGCAGTGTATAAGTGTTGCAGTCTCTCCACAACCTCTTCAACATTTATTATTTTGTGTTTTTTGGATTAACGCCAGCCTTGTTGGAGTGAGATGAAATCTCATTGTAGTTTTGATCTGCGTTTCTCTAATGGCTAATGATCGTGAACATTTCCTCATATATCTGTTAGCTACCTGAATGTCTTCTTTAATGAAGTGTCTATTCATATCTTTTACCCATTTTTTAATTCGGTTATTTGTCTTTTTGTAGTTGAAGTTTTGTAGTATCATGTAGATTTTAGAGATAAGGCTCTGATCGGAAATGTCATAGCTAAAAACATTTTCCAAGTCTGTAGGTAGTCTTTTCACTCTTTTGGTGAAGTCTTTGGATGAGCAAAAGTGTTTGATTTTTAGGAGCTCCCAGTTATCTAGTTTTTCTTCTACGTTCTTTATAATGTTTTCTATACTGTTTATGCCATGTATTAGGGCTCCTAACGTTATTCCTATTTTTTCTTCCATTATCTTTATCGTTTTAGATTTTATGTTTAGGTCTTTGATCCATTTTGAGTTAGTTTCTGTGCATGGAGTGAGGTATGGGTCTTGTTTCATTTTTTTGCAGGTGCATATCCAGTTATGCCAGCACCATTTGTTAAAAAGACTGTCTTTTCCCCCATTTAACTCTTTTGGGGCCTTTGTCAAATATCAGCTGCTCATGTGGATAGATTTATGTCTGGATTCTCAATTCTGTTCCATTGGTCAATGTATCCATTGTTGTACCAGTACCAGGTTGTTTTGACTACTGTGGCGGTATAATAGGTTCTAAAATCAGATAAAGTAAGGCTTTTATAGCCAAGGAAACCCTATAGGGCAGTTGTACATGGGGTTGCATTTGGTTGGAATTGACTTGACGGCAAGAAGTTATTGAAAAATATTACTTAGTTCTTCTTTCTAAGTAGTATTTCTTCTCATTTGGTTTTCTTTGTGATAGAGTGCTGCATATTCTTACAAACCCTGGAGAAAACAAAACAAAAAATTCTCAGGTGGGTAGGTGGTATTTTGTGGTGTCAAAGTAATCCTAGTAATCAGTGCCATTCCTTAATGACCCAATATGTGCAGTCACTTTGCCAGGTGCTTCTCTCATGCCTTGCACACAATGTACCCTCCCTAGAAGACAGGGCTTATCAACCACCCTTCCCAGAAGAAGAATCTGGAGCTCAGAGTGTTTGGTAATGTGTTTGAGTTTGTAAGTCTAGTACATGCTAGACTAGACCCCTGGTTTGAATCCTTCTGGAGCCCACACTGTTCCACCACTCCTCCCAGCCAGAGGCTCACCCTGTGTCTCTTATTTCACTGTTCTTCTCTCTGCTACAATGTTTGCCAGGTAAGAAAATGAATAACGCTGTGCCCAGAGCATTGAGTTGGACTGTATAGCCAGAGCTATGTGGATACTAAAATAAGTGAGACGTATGAATAAGGAAAAGGAAAAGATAATATTCAGTGACAATACAATCACTGACATATACAAGGCCAGATAACCTGAAAAGATCTGAGGCTCAGAAAATCATCCTGGAGAGCCCCTGCCTGTAGAAAGTAGATCTAACAGAACCAATGTTACTTGAGCCTCTGTGTGTGGCTGAGGGAGAGAAGGATGAGATCAGCCTGGTTTTCTGACAGCCCACCACCTGTGTTGGGCTTCTTGTCTTTGGCTGCAGCTTCCCCATTCATGCCACTCCTCACTCTTGGGCAGGGAACCAATCTCTGCAAGATTTCCAATGGGAAATTTGCTCGAGTTTGCAAGGGTGTGGCATTTCCCAGGAAGCCTTTAATCAAAGAGGAGCCAAGAAGAAGACCCCAGTGAATGAAAACAGAGAGGAAAAACACACCAGAATTTAGGGATTACTCGAAGAACTGCAGGGCTTGCTGTGAGACTAGGAGAGCCCCAGGTGGTGCCCTCACTTATTCTTCTGGTTTCTCAGGGACCTTAGACGTTGGCCTAAGGACACCCTCTAAGTCAGTAAAGGAAGGACACTCAGCCTCTGACAGATATCTACGTGATGATCCTGAATGAAGATGACGGGCGAGCCCTTGAGAAGAGTGACGTCCCCTAGTGTCCTGGAGTTGCAGTTGGCCCTGAGAGATCTTAGAAAGTCCTGGCTGGATATGACTCATCCTGACGCCCAAAACAGAGGTCCCAGGGCAGTGAAGACCTTGATATGAGGGGAGCAGCCTTGGAGTCAGCAGGGCGTGGGTATCAGGACTGATCAGGTTCAAGATGAAGACTGTGAAAGAGGAAGGAGGGAACCACCCAAGCTGGATGGAGGAGTTCACACAAAATGCCCCCTCTGTCAGCCCTGGGAGGCCCAGCACAGAGTTGTCAGGATGAGGAGTCTCCTCAATTCTGCCTGGAGGGCATCAGGTCCTGTGGGCATACCCCAGGTCCATAGAGGAAGGAGACTCAGGCCCTCAAAGGAGCCAAGGTGAGGACCCTGAGTGTTATGAGTGAGAACCCCATCAACAGAAGGAGCAGAAGAGAGCATTGCCTGTGTTCTTAGTTCTGGGAAGCCTCTGGGAGATCTCTCTGCCAGAGGTGCCCATCGTTTCTTCCTGAGTGGTCTAAGGGAGGAAGGGTCGGGTCTAAAGGGGGGGGCCCAGTTTTGCAGATGGAGGAGTCTTGTCCCTAACTGAAGCTAGGTGTGGACCCTGAGTGTTTATGGGACCACATACCACCTAAAAAGGAACCCCAGGAGTCGTGAAACAGCCTGCAATCCTGTGAGACCTCTGGAATCTGTGTCATGAGGCACAACCTGACCTGTCCCTCTAGGGTCTCGGAGTGGTGAGAATCTTGTTCTGAGCCTGTACTCAGGTCTTCACACACAGGACTCCTAGGCTCTGATACTTATCAAGGTGGGAATCCTGCATGAGCACTAAGGGACCACTCACTCCAGAACACTGGAGTCCAAAGGATCCTGAACTTGCTGTCAACCCTTGGGGCCCCCGGCCCCCACCGCAAATGTCTTGAATCTTTGAGGCCCTCCCTACAGCATTGTACAGATGTGATATGTTCCGACTTCCATCTATGAAGTGCTGGGAAGGTGTAGATTCTGGTTTGGGGGGCTGTGAGCTTTCCTCAGCAGAGGAGGGTAGAGTCTGAGGACTGTTGAGGAGTCAAGGTGAGGACCCTGAATGTGGACTATGCTGACCAATTAACCCCAGAAAAGTGGAGTCCTAAGAGCAAGGTCCCTGCTGTTGGCCCTCAAAGACCCCCCCACAATGGCCTTGGCCCTCGGAGGCCCCCCTATACCCTTGGACAGAAGAAAGCACCATGGTTCCAAAGAAGGAGGAGACCTAGACTGTAACTGCAGGCCAGGCGAGGACCCTTGGTACTAATGAGGAGGCTTCCATTTAAAACAGGGGCGGCCCATAGCTCAACCTTGCTGTCAGCTCTGGGAGCCCCTGGGCAGGGGTAGCCTGAAGTGTAGCACCCCGACTACCCTCTGGGGAGGTGAAGGCATTAGTCTGAGCCATGAATCCCAGCCCTGCCTTCAGGTGGAACCATGTTCGTGGAGGAAGAAATACCAGGTCTTACCCAGAAGCAAGGTCAGAACCTGAGTGAGGATTGAAGGGGTCACCAATTGAGAACTCTGGGGGCAGGTGACTCCGCCGCCCTGGCCAGGCCTAGGATTTCCAAAACAGCCTGCAAAGGATGCGGGTCACTCTGACTTCCAACTTTGAGGTCTCAGGAGGTCTTTGGTCTGAGAGGTGTGGCCTCAGGTCAGCAGAGGGTGGAGTCACAGGAATGGTGCAGAGTCAAGTTAAAGAAATTACTGAGGTACTGGGGACCAATCGTCCAAAAATGGGGAGGGTTACACTGAACTCTGCTAATGCCATGAGCCCTGGGAGCAAAGGACATATCCAAAAAGCTCAGGTGACCCTTGACTGCCACCTGGAGGGTCTCAGGGAAATGAGGGCCTATGTTCAAGCCCCAAGTCAGCAGAGAGAGGAATCCCAGAACTTGGTGGACATCAAGGTAAATAAAAATCCTTCAAGAGGAAAGATGAAATTAACCCCCTACCAAACAAGAAGAGAGGAGGCTGTACAATGTCCCCTCTCTACTATTGGACCTGGGATGCCAAAGTCAGAGATATCACACTGAGGTGCCACCTTGTTTTCTCCTGAAGGTGGGTTATCTCAATGCCATGACGTCCTTGGGCTAATGGGGAGGCCTACTCAGCAGAGGCAGGAGACTGGGTCCCTAAGAGGAATCAAGGTGAGGACACCGAGTTAAGACGAGATGACTCCTCTCAGAAAGAAGGGGAACCATAAAGCACCACCCCTGCTTTCAAACCTGGGGACCTGACATGTTGACTTAGTGAGTTGCAGTTACTTCTTCCAGGGCATCTCAAGGAGGTGAGGGATCTGGCCACCCAAGGTGAGGACCCTGGTGGAGGACTGAGGCCTCTAAGGAACCCCAGAAAGAACGGGCCCTACTGTGCTGTCATCACCGAGACACCCTGCCAGGAGTGGTGGCTGAGCTATTCCTTCAGTTCCTCCTTGTGGGTTTCAGAGGGATTTGAGGTGTCAAGTTCAGAGTAGCAGAGGGGAGTGGCCCTGGCCCTGCCAGCCGGTGAAATGATGGCCCTAAGTGTGAACTTGGAAGAACCCCAAATAACCCAGTACAGAGTCCTTAGTGTCAGCTCCTGCTGTCACCGCATTGAACCCCAAGCAGGACTGGCAATCTACAGCCTAATCCTTCCTCTAATTTCCTCTACAGGGTCCTGACCAGGACAGTAGGAGCCCTGTGGGGTCCTAGAGAAGTGCCCTCCAAGAATCCTGTAAAGGTGGCCTTTGTTAAAGCCAAGGAGGCATCTCTCTCAGCCAAGTCTGAAAAATCAGCCATTGGTAACCCTGTGGAGCACAGTTGTTCCCTGGCACACAAGGGGTCTCCACGAGTAGGAATCAACTCAACAGTAACTGTAAGGTTGTGAATGTCCTTAGTTTCTGTTAAGGGTCACATCCCGCTCTTATACCCATCACTTCATCTCTCCTTTTAGTTTCAGAGGAAGAGACAACCAGGAACCTTTCTGGCTCCTGAAATATCTTGGTCTTATGAACTCGTCTTTCCTTTCAGAGTTTATGTTGCATTCTTTATCAGCAACTTTCCCTTTGTAGTAAATATGCTCAAATATCATCAGATCTATCTGGTGCATTTTTTTCACCTGTGCATAAATGGCCACACTGATTACCCTCCCTGTTGTCCCAGCCTTGGGAAGTCTCTTCCAATACTGACCCTGGGCTTGGGCATAGTGTCTGCTTTGTTTAATGGCATAATAGCAAACATGATACAAGTAGAGACTTGAAAAGAGATTAACTTGGGACCACCACCATGTGAACAAACGCTGGGTAGCCTGCAGGATGGTGAGAGCTAAATGGCCTAGATAGCTCCTTTGCCCCTGCCAACAGAAAGACAGGCAGCCAAGCAAGAGCCAGGTGAGTGAGGCCGTGGACCATCAGCTGACCACAAACTCAGGAGTGAACCCAGACAACACTACATGGTGCAGAGGTGTGCCATCCCAACTGAAACCACACTCATGAACAAATTAATGGCTGTTGTTTTGTGCCACTAAATTTTGGCATGGTTTGTTATATAACATAAATCTTTACTTAACTATATAACCTTTCCAGCTAAGGCTTTAATTATTTTCTTCCATTCATTGCCAAATCGTATACTTCCTATCAAATACTTATCGAACACATAATTATACAAGCATACTATGTGATAGGGACTGTGCTAACCAATAATGTATAGAATAACAGACAGGGAACTATCTTTATGGAACAAAGAAAATGTTGAGAGCTGAGATTTCCTGACTTTTCTGTGTACCATCGACCATGTTAATCTTTTAGCATACATTAGTTCATAAACGAATTTCATTATTGACCTCATTTTATAGATGCAGAAATGGAGGTTGAGAGAACGATAAGATATTTGCTTTAAGCCACAGTGAAGGAATTCAGATCTTTCTCCAGTGCTTGTGCTCTGAACCATTATACTTCAGTTAAAGAGCAGATATAAAGAAACCTAGGAATTGAGTCTTACCTCAATTAGACAGTAAACTCTGAGTCAATGAAGAGAATACAAATGTCCTTTCTTTATCTTTAAGGGTCTGTCTAGCTACTCTTTTACTATGATCCAGAATAAAAAGTCTTTCATCTGAGTCCAGTTCCTTGCCACTTGCACTTTACTTACTAACTTGTTCATTAGTATCTGTCCTCCTCGATGGGGAAACTGATTTTTTTTAAATTGTATTTTAGATGAAGCTTTACAGAGCAAACAAGTTTCTTATTAAACAGTTAATACCCATATTGTTTTGCGACATTGGTTGCCAACCCCACGATATGTTAACACTTTCCCCTTTTCGACCTTGGTTTCCCTATTACCAGCTTTCCTGTCGTCTCCTGCCTTCCTGTCCTCGTGCCCATTTAGACTCGTTTTGTTTTATGGGCCTGCCTAATCTTTGGCTGGACCTCATGAGTGGCTTAAGCACTGAGATGTAAGGGTGTCCGGGGGCCATACTCTCGGGGTTTCTCCAGTCTCCGTCAGAAACTAAGTCTGGTCTTTTTTTTGTGTGTGTGTGTGAGTTAGAATTTTGTTCTACATTTTTCTCCATCTCTGTCCAGGACCCTCTATTGCGATCCATGTCAGAACAGTCAGTGGTGGTAGCCAGGCTCCATCTAGTTGTGCTGGACTCAGTCTGATAGAGGCTGTGGTACTTGTGGTCGATTAGTACTTTGGACTAATCTTTCCCTTGTGCCTTCGGTTTTCTTCATTTCCCCTTGTTCCAGATGGGTTGGGAGCAGTGGAGGATCTTGGCCACTCACAATTTTTAAGACCCCAGACACTACTCACTATAGTAGAATGTAGAACATGTTCTTTATAAAGTATGTTATGCCAATTGAGCTAGATGTTCCCCAATACCTCGGCCCCATAGCCCTCAGCTCAGTAATTTGGTCCCTTGTGGACTTTGGATGTGTCTATGGAGCTTCCATGACCTTTTAACCAAACGAGGGTTCTTGTCCATTCCTATTAGCCGATCGAAATAGGATGGACGCCACATGACCAGTTGCAAAGGAAACAGAAAGTGGAAATTTATTGTCTGCATAGACAAGGAGCAATGCAGGATCTAGCAACCATAAAGCCAGTTCCTTGTTGTCTGAGGGGGTTGGGGAGCTTTTTATTTCCAATGGCGTCTGGGGGTTGGATTTGGTGCCCTGAACTCTCTGCCCTTAGCCCTCCCATGTTCACATTTGGAGTTCCGGGTGTTGAATCATGTCAGTGATGTTCAGGTCCAAGGACAGAGTGAGGACACAGCTCCTCAGGTCCTGCGCATGTGCCAAAATCTTGGTTTGCGCTCGCACAGGATTCTGGCACCAAATTCAAACTGTGGTTAGGGCCACAGCTGGTCGGGCCAAACTGCGTTTAGAAGCTGTGGCTTGGCCGGCTGCGAGGGGGGCGGGGACCGCGGCAGGGTGGGGGGGATGTCTTGGCTGGAACTTCTACCTTACCTTGGATAAGTTGTGCTGGCTTCCCCAGTATTGTGTACTTTCTTACCCTCACCAAAGTCACCAGCAGGATACAAAAACTCTTAACAGTAGTTACCGTAGAATAAGAGGATATTCTTTCCATTTAAAGAGTTTTTGATTCTTTAAAAAACTTTTTAAATACAAACAAATATTTGTATCATGTGCATGCATTACTTTTTCGAAATAAATGTGAAACCTAAACTGAAAGTAATATCTTTTGAAATTCAACAAAATTTTCAAAGATATTATTAAAATGAATGATTTTTTTTTGTTATAACTATCTTTTCAAAAATGAACACTGGGAAAAGGTAATTGAATCTAAGCCTATCTCAACATGATGTCAACCCAACGAGCAGTTTATTCATTAGGAGAAAAGTTTTGGTGGTTCGAGTCAACCAAGAGGTGCCTCAGAAGAAAGGCCTGGCTGTCTACTTCCAAAAAAATCAGCCCTTGAAAATCCTGTGGAGCACACGCCTACCCTGACACACATGGGGCTGCCATGAGTAGTTATCAACTGGACAGAAAGAGGTTGGGTTTGGTTTTGGATAGACCTCAGGGTCAAACTGGGATGATCTAGAATTTGTGGAGAATCAGCAAGGTGGCTTACTCAAAAAATACCTCCTCTAGTGCCTGTTACGCTGAATGTATTTTAAAATGCTTTCCAGGCTTGGAGTCTTCTAAAATAATACAAGCCCGGAGGAGATGTTTGCATCTCTGGTGGCATGGGGCCTAAGATAGATGTCTTAGGGAGCACCCAAAAGAATAGACAGAAGCTAAAAGGAAAGTAGCAAGATGACCAAGAAATCAGACTTCACTTCATAAAGGATGTTGTTGTGAACTGGGAGTCCCTGGGTGGTGCAAATGGTTAACACTTTACATTGGGCTGCTAATCAAAAGGTTGGAGGTTCCAGTCCAACCAGAGGCACCTCAGGAGAAAGGCCTGGCAATCCATGTCTGAAAAAAAACAGCCATTGGAAACCCTGTGGAGCACAGTTGTTCTCGGCACACGAGGGGTCTCTATGAGTTGGAATCAACGCAGCAGTAAATAGGTAAGGTTGTGAACTGCCCCCTTACACCCATCACTTCATCTCTCCTTTTAGTTTCAGAGGGATAGATGTCCAGGAACCCTCTGGCTCCTGAAAATTCTTGGTCCTGTGAATTTGTCTATCCTTTCAGAAATTTATGTTGCTTTCTTCATCAGCAACTTTCCCTTCACAGTAAATATGCTCAAATATCATGAAATCTCTCTGGTGCATTTTTTCCACCTGTGCATAAACGGCCACACTGATTACCCTCCCTGTTGTCCAAGCCTTGGGAAGTTCCTTCCCATACTGACTCTGGGCTTGGCCATAGTGCTTGCTTTGCTCAATGAGATAATATCAAAGATGACAAAAACAGAGACTTGAAAATACATATGACACTGGGGTTTGCCTTCTCTTACTTTTCTTGCGATACCTTGTGACCACCACCATGTGAACAAACCCAGGCTAGCCTGCTGGATGGAGAGAGCTAAATGGCCTAGATACCTCCTTTGCCCCTGCCAACAGAAAGACAGCCAGGCAAGAGACATGTGAGTGAGGCCACGGACCATCAGCTGGCCACAAACTCAGGAGTGACCCCAGACAACACTACATGGTGCAGAGATGTGCCATCCCAACTGAAACCACAGACTGATGAACAAATAAATGGCTGCTGTTTTGAGCCACTAAATTTTGGCATGGTTTCTTATATGACATAAATGTGTATGCAACTATATAACCCCTCTAGCTTCTGCTTTAACTATTTTCTTCCATTCCTTCCCAAATATTTTATTTCCTACCAAATACTCACTTATCTAACACAATTATATAAGCACACTCCAATAATGCATAAAATAGTAAGCTATAACAGACGTAGGAGCTATCTTTATGGAAGAAAGAAAATGATGATAGCTAAAATTTATTGAGTGTTTTCTATGTAGCATCTTCCATGTTAATCTTTGAGCATACATTAGTTCATCCACCAACCCTATTATTGACCCCATTTTACAGATGCAGAAATGGAGGTTCAGAGAACATTAAGACATTTGCTTCAAGTCACAGTAAGTGATGGAATTCAGTTCTCCAGCGCTTGGCTCTTAACCATTATACTTTAAGAGATATAAAGAAACCTAGGATTTCAGTCTTAGGTCTGACAGTAACTTCTGCATCAATGAAAAGAATGTAAGTCTCCTTTATCCTTAAGGGTCTATCTAGCTACCCTTTTAGTATGATCCAAAGTAAAAAGTCTTTAAGCTGAGTCCAGTTCCTTGCCACTTACACTGTGCTTCATAGCTTGTCCATTAGTATCTGTCCTCCTCTATTGGGAAACTAAAGCCTTTTTTTTTTTTTTTAGTTTTTATTGTATATTAGATGAAGGTTTATAGAGCAAACTAGTTTCTTATTAAACAATTAATACACATATTGTTTTGTGACATTGGTTGCCAACCCCATGACCTGTCAATACTCTTCCCTTCTTGATCTTGGGTTCCCCATTACCAGCTTTCCTGTCCCTTCCTGCCTTCTTGTCCTCACCCCTGGGCTGGTGTGCCCATTTAGACTGTTTTGTTTTATGGGCCTGTCTAATCTTTGTCTGAAGGGTGAACCTCAGGAATGACTTCAGTACAGTAAGGGTGTCCGGAGGCCATTCGTTCAGAGTTTCTCCAGTCTCTATCAGACCAATAAACCTGTTTTTCTTTCTTTCTTTTTTTTTTTTTGTGAGTTAGAACTTTGTTCTACATTTTTCTCCAGGTATGTCCAGGACTCTCTATGGTGATCCCTGTTAGAGCAGTCAGTGGTGGTAGCCGGGCTCTATCTAGCCATGCTGGACTCAGTCTGGTAGAAGCTGTGGTAGTTGTTGTCCATTCGTCCTTTGGACTAATCTTTCCCTTGTATCTTTAGTTTTCTTTATTCTCCCTTGCTCTAGATGGGGTGGGACCAGTGGAGTATCTTAGATGTCCACTCACAAGCTTTTAAGACCCCAGATGCTACTCACCAAGGTAGATTGTAGAACATTTTCTTTATAAACTATGTTACACCAACTGAGCTAGATGTTCCCCGAAAGCATGGTCCCCACAGCCCCCCGCCCAGTAACTTGGTCCCTCTGGGATTTTGGATGAATCTATGGAACTTCCATGAGCTTGCCTTGGACAAGTTGTGCTGGCTTCCCCAGCTTTGTGTACTGTCTTACCCTTCACCAAAGTTACCACTTATCTATTGTCTACTTAGTGATTTTCCATCTCCACCCCTACCCTCCCTGGTAACCATCAAAGCTTGTTTCTTTTTGTGCATAAACCTTTTCAGTACAGGAGTGAACTCATACAATATTTGTCCTTTTGCGACTAACTTATTTCACTCAGCATAATGCCCTCCAGATTCATCCATGTTATGAGATGCTTCACAGAATCATCGCTGTTCTTTATCATTGTTTAATACTCCATTGTGTGTATGTAGCACCATTTGTTTATCCATTCATCTGTTGATGGGCATCTGTTTCCACCTTTTTGCTATTGTAAACTGTGCTGCAATGAACACAAGTGTGCGTATATCTGTTCATGTAAAGGCTCTAATTATTCTAGGATATATTCCAAGCAGTGGGATTGCTGGATCCTATGGTAGTTCTATTTCTAGCTTTCTAAGGAAGCACCAAATCGATTTCCAAACTGGTTGTACCATTTTACATTCCCAGCAGCAGTGTGTAAGTGTTCCAGTCTCTCCACAGCCTCTCCAGCATATAGTATTTTGTGTTTTCTTGGTTAATGCCAGTCTTGTTGGGGTGAGATGATATCTCATTGTAGTTTTGATTTGCATTTCTCTAATGGGTAATGATCATGAGCATTTCCTCATGTATCCGTTAGCCGCTTGAATGTCTTCTTTGATGAAGTGTGTCTGTTCATATCCTTTGTCCAACTTTTAATTGTATTATTGGTCTTTTATTGTAGAGGTGTTGGATTTTCCTGCAGATTTTAGACATTAGACCTTTGTTGGATTTGTCATAGCCAACATTTTTTACCAGTCCATAGGTTCCTTTTTTATTCTTTTGGTGAAGTCTTTTGATGAGCATAAGTGTTTAATTTTTAGAAGAGCCCAGTTATCTAGTTTCTCTTCTGCTGTTTGTGTGTTGCTAGTTATGGTTTGCATCCTCTTAATGCCGTGTATTCGGGAAACTAAATTCTTGAAAAACCTTTGTCTTCTCCTTTGCCAAATCAAGTAGCATTTGAAGCTATATGAGTTCATTCTGAATTGTCATGCAGCTCTCTCTCCGTGGGGCACTGATATTTGAATAGAAGCCTGAAAGAAATGAGAAAGAAAGCTATATGGAATATCCAGGGAATGAGCATTTCTGGAAGGATTGTGGAAGGTAACTACCCTGCCATAGGACCATACTCTGTGCCTCCAAGGAACACACAGGAGCCATTATCATTGACTGAAGTGAATAAGAGGAGAGGGTTGGGAGATGAGTTTAGAGAAGTACCCAGAGGCCAGTTTAGGCAGGACTTGGAAACTGGTTAGACCCTCAGAGAGCACCAAGAGAGTTTCCTTTCCTTCTCTGAAATTCAGTACTGGAATCTTGTCATCGTGTTTTAGGGAATAAACCAATAATAGACAAGATGCAAGCAAATGGACATTATGAATATAAAACACGATTTCTAACACTTACACTTTCTTTTCTAAGCCTAAAAAATGTCCCTATACTGGAGTTGCATTCTTGGTCACCAGTCTAAAGGTAAATAGAGTTAGTGACTAAAGTTTTATAAGATTTAAAAAAAAATCAAACATACCCTTCAAAATTACAGGAAGGCTTGGACAAGTTTTATGCATCTTAAGAGAAAACAGCATTCATTTTATAATAATTATCCTTTGGGAAACACGATGAGATGGTTGAAATAAATAACATGCACTTTTAAAGGTGGCAAAAGTTGTATAATGCCAGATACTTATTCATAGGCCAAATGGCGGGGGGAGGGGGGGAAGAGAAGAGAGGAAGGAAAGACAAAGAAGCAGGGACTTATTTTTTGCATACCTTCTCGGCACCTTCTGAGTACCCCAGTGCTGGATGGATAAGACAGGGATTTAAAGGTCATCTGGGCAGATTTGTCAAAACAGATTGTACGGTCTCTGGAAGGATGGCCTGAGGCTAAAACAAACAGCTCTTCTTGAGGTCTTTTCCCTAAACACAAAATTGTGTTCTTTAGAAAACCCTTCAGAAAAGGAATGTGTAAACTGTTTTAATGCTTTTATGTTGCAATGAGTTTTTCCTAAATTAGTAGCAACAGGCTTCTGGCCTTAAGGAAGTTACTGGTAACAGACTTGCCCTCCTGCTATAAACAACTAGAAAACTAGACAAGATCTATTAAACAGCAGCTTTTGGATGTTGGACAACAGAATAGTGCATTATGGAGGCTGCCCAAGAGGAGAAGCCCTGGTAGTGGTTAAGAGCTTGCCTGCTAACCAAGAGGCTGGCAGTTCGAATGCACCAGCCACTCTTTGGGAACCCTATGGGGCAGTTCTACTCTGTCCTATAGGGTCGCTATGAGTCGGAATCAACTCAACGGCAATGGGTTTGGTTTTTGTGAGAGTGCTGTTCTGGGCCCCCTGTTTGTGCTGAAGCGTCTCCATCTCACATTGCTCTCAGACAGGGACCCATTCTCTGCAAAGTTTCCAGGAGGCAAATGACTGAAGACTTGAAGGGATGTGGCATTTCCTGGGAAGCCTTTAGTCCAAGACACAGGAACCAAGATGAGGACATCCATGAGCCCCAAACAGGACTGGCAATCTACAACCTAATCCTTCCTCTAATTTCCTCTACAGGGTCCTGACCAGGACAGTAGGAGCCTTGTGGGGGCCTAGAGCAGTGCCCTCCAAGAATCCTGTAAGGCGGCCTTTGTTAAAGCCAAGGAGGCATCTCTCTGCTGAAGGGGCGCACACCCTCTCCGCCACTTCTGAAAAATCAGCCATTGGAAACCCTATGGAGAACATTTATTCTCTGGCACACATGGGGTCTCCATGAGTTGGAATCAACTCAACAGTAACTGGTAAGGCTGTGAACTGCCTTAGTTCCTCTTAGCAGTCACATCCCTCCCTTATACCCATTATTGCATCTCTGCTTTTAGTTTCAGAGGAAGAGACATCCAGGAACCTTTCTGGCTCCTGAAATATCTTGGTCTTAGGAACTCATCTTTCCTTTCAGAAATTTATGTTGCATTCTTTATCAGCAGCTTTCCCTTTGCAGTCAGTATGCTCAAAAATCATGAGATCTATCCGGTGCATTTTTTCCACCTGTGCATAAATGGCCACACTGATTACCCTCCCTGTTGTCCAAGCCATGGGAAGTCCCTTCCAATACTGACCCTGGGCTTGGCCATAGTGCTTGCTTTGCTCAGTCCGATAATAGCAAACATGACACAAGTAGAGACTTGAAAACAGATACCTTGTAACCACCACCATGTGAACAAACTCAGGCTAGCGTTCTGAATGGTGAGAGCTAAATGTTTTAAGAACAGATAGAAAGAATCCTAGAAATGTAGTCTTTGCTCTGAAAGTAAGTTCTGAGTCAGTGTAGCAAATGCTAATTTCCTTTCTATATCTTTAAAAGTCTAACCACCGTTTTACTATTATCCACATCTGTTAGAAAACCAAGTATACTTGGCTGCTGTTGGGTGGAGTGCTCTGTATATGTCTATGACTTCAAGTTGGTTGATTGTGGCATTTAGATCTTGAGTGTCTTTATTGAGCTCCTTTCTGGATGTCCTGTCCTTCACCGAAAGTGGTGTGTTGAAGTCTCCTACTATTAATGTGGAACTGTCTATCTCACTTTTCAGTGCTGGCAGAGTTTGTTTTATGTATCTTGCAGCCCTGTCATTGGTGTATAAATATTTACTATGGTTATATCCTCTTGCTATATTGTTCCTTTAATCATTATATAGTGTCCTTCCTTATCCTTTCTGATGGATTTAACTTTAAATTCTATTTTGTCAGAAATTAATATTGCCACTCCTGTGCTTTTTTGATTGTTGCTTGCTTGATATATTTTTTCCATCCTTTGAGTTTTAGTTTGTTTGTGTCTCTAAGTCTAAGGTGTGTCTCTTGAAGGCAGCATATAGACGGACTTTGTTTTTTTTAATCCATTCCACCACTCTCTCTCTCTTTATTGGTGCACTTAGTCCATTTATATTCAGAGTAATTACAGATTAGTATGAGTTTAGTGCTATCATTTTGTTGTCTTTTTTGTGTGTTGTTGACAGTTTCTTTTTCCCACTTAATTTTTTGTGCTGAGTAGTTTCTCTTTATATATTGCCTTTTCCTCTTATTTGTTGTTGTTGATTTTTTTCTGCTGAATCTTTTTTTTTTTTTTTTTTGGTATTTTATTTTGATGAGTAGGGTTGTTAGTCTCCCTTGTGGTTGCCTTAATATTTACCTCTATTTTTCTAAGTTTAAACCTAACTTTTATTTCTTTATATCACCTTGTCTTCCTCTCCATATGAAAGATCTATGACTACATTTATTAGTCCTTCTTGATTGGTTTGTTGTTGTCTTCTTTTACATAATGACATTGCTGTTTCCCTGTTTTAGAGCATTTTTTGTCTTGATTTATTTTTGTGATTTCCCTATCTGGGTTGACATCCGGTTGCTCTGTCCTGTATTCTGGTCTTGGGTTGATATCTGATATTATTGATTTTCTAACCAGAGAACTCTCTTTAATATTTCTTGTAGTTTCAGTTTGATTTTTATGAATTCCTTAAACATGTGTTTATTTGGAAATGTTCTAAGTTTGCCTTCATATGTGAGAGACCGTTTTGCCAGATCTATGATTCTTTGGCAATTATTTTCCTTGAGTCCTTTATATAAGTTATCCCATTGCCTTCTTGCCTGCATGGTTTCTGCCAAGTAGCCCGAGCTTATTATTACTGGCTCTCCTTTGTAGGTGACTTTTTGTTTATCCCTAGCTGCTTTTAAAATTCTCTTTTTATCTTTGGTTTTGGCAGGTTTGATAATGTCTTGGTGGCTTACTTTTAAAATCTACGTCATGTGGAGTTTGATGAGCATCTTGGATAGATATCTTTTCACCATTCACAATATCAGGGAAGTTTTCTGCCAAGAAATCTTCAACAATTCTATCTGTATTTTCTGTTATCCCTCCCTGTTCTGCTGCTCCAAACACTCATAGGTTATTCCTCTTGATAGAGCCCCACATGATTCTTAGGGTTTCTTCATTTTTTAAATGCTTTTATCTGTTTTTTCTTCTAATATATTGGTGACTTCAGCACTGGGCTATAAGGGTATCCAGGGGCCATACTCTCGGGGTTTCTCCAGTCTCCGTCAGACACTAAGTCTGGTCTTTTTTTTTTTTATTGTGAGTTAGAATTTTGTTTTACATTTTTCTCCATCTCTGTCTTGGACCCTCTATTGGGATCCTTGTCACAGTAGTCAGTGGTGGTAGCCTGGCTCCATCCAGTTGTGCTGGACTCAGTCTGATAGAGGCTGTGGTACTTGTGGTCGATTAGTACTTTGGACTAATCTTTCCCTTGAGCCTTTGGTTTTCTTCATTTCCCCTTTCTCCAGATGGCTTGGGAGCAGTGGAGGATCTTAATGGCCACTCACATTTTTTGAGACCCCAGATGCTACTCACTATAGTAGAATGTAGAACATTTTCTTTATAAAGTATGCTATACCAATTGGGCTAGATTTTCCCCAATACCATGGCCGCATAGCCCTCTGCCCAGTAATTTGGTCCCTTGTGGACTTTGGATGTGTCTCTGGAGCTTCCATGACCTTGTAACCTAACGAGTGTTCTTGTCCACTCCTATTAGCCAATTGAAAAAAGACGGACGCCACACCACCAGTTGTAAGGGAAACAGGAAGTAGAAATTTATTGTCTGCACAGACAAGGAGCAATGCGGGGTCTAGCGACCATAAGGCCAGGTGCTCGCTGCCTGAGGGAGTTGGGGAGCTTTTTATGTCCAGTGTCATCTGGGGGTTGGATTTGGTGCCCTGAACTCTCCACCCTCAGCCCTCCCATGTCCACATTTGGAGTTCCAGATGTTGAATCATGTCAGTGATGTTCAGGTCCAAGGACATATTGAGGACACAGCTCTTCAGGTCCTGCGCATGTGCCAAAATCTTGGTTCGCGCTCGCACAGGATTCTGACGCCAAATTCAAACTGTTGTTAGGGCCGCAGCGTGGTCGGGCCAAACTGGAGTTAGAAGCTGTGGCTTGGCTGGGTGCGAGGGGGCAGAGAACCAAGGCAGAGTCGGGGGATGTCTCAGCAGAGGCTTCAATCCCCCCTCTAACAGGTTTCTTTTAATCTCCTAAGGGGTTTAGGGCCGAAGGCCTCATCTTCTGTAGCTTCTTCCTGCTGCCTAGGGGTGCTGGTGTAGAACTGGGCTCTAGCTGGAACCTGCTTGGGGGAGATGGGGTGATATCCCTGTCGTAGCGTCACTTCCAGGTGGAACTTTTGAAGGCTGGAAGACACAAGCTTTACTAAAAGGTGAAACAAACAAGGCCTGAATACAAGCAGCAAGATGACCATGGCGAAGGATCTTAGAGGAGAAGACACCATGTTAAGTTCGGGATTGCCACCCTTACGATATCTCAGATAGTTTGTGAAGTTGGGCCCTGGTTGAACTTGTGTAGTCATTTATTTTGGAGGGACTCGAGTCCTCAACAGGGGGCCAGGAACCCTGTTACTGCACCTGCCCCAGTTAGGATTACACCCAGTGCCCTCTTTAGTCTACAACCTGAGGCTCGCCTGGAGGCCCAGTACAGGCAGACACTGCTGCCTGAGAGAAACGAAAATCCTAGGGAACATTGACTGGTGGTTGTGACAGGCCCAATGTAAGAAGCTGTCCATCCACAGCCAGGACAATGACAAGCCGGGCTGCGGTCACCCAGGCACCAGCTAGACCCACACATTACAGACACATTCACCGGGGGCACACAAAGTGATGGCACAGCCACCGAGAGTGGCACCAGCTCATTCGAGCCAACTGCAGCTCCACAAGTTCTGAGCCAGGGGACTACAAAAGCCCAGGTGGCACACTCGGCTCTCGGGGCTTTGGTATTTTTCTCTTGTGACATTGTAAATGTTTTTCAGAGGTAAATGAGTGTGTCCGGGGGTGCAGGCCACATGTGGTTGGGCAAGCAATAGTCAAGGAGAAAATAAAAAGTTCTTGGGAAATTCCTGATTCTCTTTTCTCATTAGGTATCTCCATGTAACACACTTGGTTGGTCAGATTAGTGTGGAGATAAATTGTCTCATTCCAATTGCCTGGGGTTTTAGCAGTGGAGTCAGTGAGACCCTGGATAGTCTGTTGGACAAAGTCCCTATTGTGATTAATGAAAGATGGGCCAAGGGGAGACCCATCGCATGGGGAATCTCATGGTGTTGTTAGTAGGTGGGGACATCTGGATCAGGACTGCCTCTACATTGTCTTTAGTTCTGGTAGCGAGGGGGAGGGTGAAGCAGACCCAGTGATCTTTTAAGTGGAGAGCGATTGAAGTGTTTATGAGATAATTATCCTGTCATCCTGGGAACGCCGTTTTTCTTGTAGAGAGACACAGGAAATAAACAAGGAGGATAGAAGGCCGTATATAGGTGGTAAACTTGAGCAGAGTCATGAATAAACAACCTGCACAATTGCCAGGGGATGACAATCAACTGGCACAATTGTCTATCACTTTTAGTCCTCTGAAGCCTGAGTTTTTCAGTTATTACTGTCTTGTCAGTTCTTACTGTTCTGCAGGGCTTGTTGGTCAGTGTCCTGAGTAGCAGGTAGCTAGAGGCCAGAGTTGTGGATCTACTCTCCCTTCTTGGCAATCTTGATTGTAGTGCCAGGGGTTTGTCATCCTGCCGAGTCTGTAGTGCTCCAGGTCTTGACACGGAGAGGGAGACTTCAGGTTGTGGAAGAGTCTGTCACGTCTTGTACCTGTAAAGAGA
Organism: Elephas maximus indicus; assembly: GCF_024166365.1. Taxonomy (NCBI): domain Eukaryota; kingdom Metazoa; phylum Chordata; class Mammalia; order Proboscidea; family Elephantidae; genus Elephas; species Elephas maximus. Next base: position 147,039,357 of record NC_064846.1, on the reverse strand, counting down.
GTCAAACACTCTTGCTACAGAATACGAATATTGTTTAATAGTGAGCTAGCTTTATATATGTCTCTAGCCTCCAAGGTATCCTCAGGACCCAGAGTAATGAAGCCCTCCCACAAGTTACTGAGGAGGGGACACTCATACATAAGCTCCAAAAGGCTTATCTTATCTTTGGTTTGAGGTGCAACCTTAGTCCTGAACGGAGCCATGTGAAGGGTCTTAGCCTGTGCTAATTAGGTCTTCCCGCAAGGTTTGGCCCGGTGGGCTTCAGTAGTCCAGTTTACCTTTCTCTTGCAATCTTTTTCCGGAACATGTTGCTGGTGCTTAGTCTCCTCTTACGCTTCCAAGATCTTGTCTCTCTTTTATTTTTTTTTTGTAAGTAGTGGTCTTTAATGTTGAGAGGGACCATACAGAGTGACAAGTGGTGCAGAGCCAGCTGCTCGCAAAACTGTAAAACCTGATCCAGTAGCAGAATAAGTCAATGTATTTACATTTAGGACAGCCCAGTCTGGTGGCATCCCTCCCTTTCTTTTCTACCTTTTTACTTCCTTCTCACCTTTTTGTTTTCTCTTTATTTTTCTTACTCTCTAACTTTTTACTCCTCTAAGCCTCATCAGTTCTATCTTCCCTGTCTGGCTCCTATTTTTGCAACTATAAAGGTCTTCTGTAGCTTAGGGCAAGCTAGAATCAGTCAGTACTACTGAGGTCACAGTTCTCACTGCTTGCTTGGTTTCTAAGTCCGCCCTTTGGTGGCCTTGGGCCACCACCGTATCTTCCTTTTGATTTCCTTTGCAGTGTAACACAGTCAGAGCAGCGGGGAGTGACACCACCTGAAGGAGTTGTAAAATCTGTTGGCCATGTTTGAATTCTTTATTGACCCAATTTAAAAGCTCCTTTGCTTCTACAAAGTCCCATATACATGTAAAACTGACAACACATACTCTATATAATCGGTCGCTGTCTTTGACTTGGCCTGGGTCACCGCAACCAGCTAAGGTTTTCGGGCTGAGGTTCCATTTCGGAGAGAGTTTGCATCGGGGACTTTGGTGGGGCTGACAACTGCGTGACCCACTCTCCTTTGGCCACCCTCAATGAAGCTACTCTCACCTATGAAAGTCTCTAAACTGTCACCTCTTAGAGGTTGATTTTGTGGCTTACGGTGGACTGAGTCTCTCAGGAACAGAGTGGGAAGAGGGGTGGCTGAATCTGGAGTGGCATCATATTGGACTGATGCGTAGGGATTACTGACTAGAGAGGCCTGGTATTGAGTTACGCGGTACTCACTCTCAGGACACTCTCTCTGTAAGTGGCCTTCCTGCTCACAATATGTACATTGCTTCTCTCCCAGCGGGGGTCAGGGCCTGGCCTCCCTAGGGTCTTTTCTTCCTAGGGGACCTATACCATTTCTGTACTGTTGCTGCTGTTGCCGGTAGAGCAACCTAGCACTTCCTGCCTTTGTCGTCTTCTCTGTCATTATAGACCTTGAATGCCAACTCAATTAAGTGTTCGATACTCATAGTTACTCTTCCCTCTATTTTGTGAAGTTGGTTCCCAACATCCAGGTCACACTGTCTTATAAAAATATTACTGAAAATGTGAGCATTTGTTGGGTCCTTTGGATCTTGATCAGTATATTGTCTAAAGGCTCTATAACTCTCGAGGAAGGCTGTGGGGTCCTCCATCTTTACACTGGTTAATTTCATGTACTTTGTTCCAATCTAAGAGCTTATGCATTCCACATCTAAGGCTCACTAAAAGACAGTCCCGACATCGGGGGAGCCTACCATATTCCACTGTGCGATTGTGGTCCCAGTGAGGTCTTGAAGGGGGATGACGTCATCGACTGCATCTGTGGTCCATCGACTATCATGTTCCCTCCGGGTTTTCTCTCCAGCCTTGTCTAGGATCATCTTCTTCTCTTCCGGGAAGAGGAAGGTGCTTAAGAGAGATTGACAGCCTGCCCAGGTGGAATCAAAAAGTTGAAGATGGCAGTAAACAGTTCATACAATTTCTTTGGTTTCCCTCGACACCCTGAGGTGTTATTCTTCCAGTTAATCAGGCCCGCTGTACTAAAGGGAACCTGGCCCCTTTCACCACCAGAGTTGTTTGGTGGAGGGGATACTGGCTGGGGTAGCCCTCCCTGTTGGCTCTGTTCTAGCTTTGAAGCACCCAGGGCCACATTTGTCCCTGTGTAGGGTATCCCCCCCGCTCGTATGGGGCGATGGCAAGGGAAAGTTCCCAGGACATTTGAGCTGCCTTCCGTGGTTAATTCTCTACCCTTTCCTCCGACCCGGCACAGGTCCAGAAGGTGAGCCTCACACACTGCTGCAGCTGTAAGGCCTATTCATCACCACCCCTGGCCGTGGCACGGAGGACTTTCTCTCTGAATTTATCTCAGTTCTCTGAAGTACACCTTAAGGGTGAACGCTTTGGAATGTTTTTAGGATTATCCCTCTTCCTACACCTACACACTCGCACAAAGTCACACAGACAAAGAACACTAGTTTTAAATGCATTCAGACAGAAGGATGCCCCCCTAACCTAGAGGAGTGCCCACCAGACAGACACACAAAGAATAACAATGCAAAAAGACGTCCTCTAAACCAAAAACGAAAACCTGAACCAAAACCAAAACCAGGCCTTAACCAAAATCCATGACCATAAACTAAATTACCTGTTTTCTGCTGTCGGAGAGCAGAGATAGAAAGAAAGGGAAGAAGGAAAAGAGTGTTCCGAAACAAAGATTGAAGTGATGGCGGGGCAACCTCTGAAGGACTTAAATACCCTCTATCAACTACCGATTAACCTTGGATGATCACAGGTGGACAAAGATCGTCACCGATTGCAGAGTGACCTGATACTCTTGGTTTCAGAGGGGGTGAGGGACCCCAACTAGGCTGAGGCTGGGTCTCAGGGGCCACAACCCCCACTTCTCTCATTTTACAAACCTTGGGGTCCAGTCTTAGGACTGTGTTGTTGCCACCCTCTTCTTTCCCTAGCTCCCTGGGAGGACTGTAACCCCCTCAGGGGAGACTCTAGCCCCCCCCCCGGATGACCAGTGGAACAACCTGGTCAACGCACTTACCTTAATTCAGAGGCCTTTCCTGTCCGATTTCCAGTTTCTATGTCCGAGCTGAGGTGGGGACACGGAGAACTTCATCCTGGGATGGGGATCACGGTGGCATCCCGAAACTACTGAATGAATGAATGGGGCCAGGGCGCATCTGAAGGGGTTGCTGGGATCCGGATACCCACCACCCAGGTTTTGGAGCCTGCAAGTGCCGGCCAGAGTTGCCAAAATGTGTAACAGAACGAGAGTTCTTGTTTAGTCCTATTAGCCGATCGAAATAAGAGGGACGCCACACCACCAGTTGGAAGGGAAACAGAAAGTGGAAATTTACGATCTACATAGACAAGGAGCAATGCGGGATCTAGCGACCATAAGGCCATGTGCTCGCTGACTGAGGGGGTTGTTATTGTTGTTAGGTGCCGTCGAGTCGGTTCTGACTCATAGCGATCCTATGCACAACAGAAGGAAACAGTGCCCGGTCCTGTGCCATCCTTAGAATCGTTGTTATGCTTGAGCTCATTGTTGCAGCCACTGTGTCAATCCACTTTGTTGAGGGTCTTCCTCTTTTCCACTGACCCTGTACTCTGCCAAGCATGATATCCTTCTCCAGGGACTGATCCCTCCTCACAACATGTCCAAAGTATGTAAGACGCAGTCTCGCCACCCTTGCCTCTAAGGAGCATTCTGGCCGCACTTCTTCCAAGACAGATTTGTTCGTTCTTCTGGCAGTCCATGGTATGTTCAATATTCTTCGCCAACATCACAATTCAAAGGCGTCAACTCTTCTTGAGTCTTCCTTAATCATTGTCAAACTTTCACATGCATATGATGTGATTGAAAATACCATGGCTTGGGTCAGGCGCACCTTAGTCTTCAAGGTGACATCTTTGCTCTTCAACACTTTGAAGAGGTCTTTTGCAGCAGATTTGCCCAATGCAATGCGTCCTTTGATTTCTTGACTGCTGCTTCCATGGCTGTTGATTGTGGATCCAAGTAAAAGGAAATCCTTGGCAACTTCAAACTTTTCTCTGTTTATCCTGATGTTGCTCATTGGTCCAGTTGTGAGGATTTTTGTTTTCTTTATGTTGAGGTGTAATCCATACTGAAGGCTGTGGTCTTTGATCTTCATTAGTAAGTGCTTCAAGTCCTCTTCACTTTCAGCAAGCAAGGTTGTGTCATCTGCATAAGGCAGGTTGTTAATAAGTCTTCCTCCAATCCTGATGCTCCGTTCTTCTTCATATAGTCCAGCTTCTCGAATTATTTGTTCAGCATACAGATTAAATAGGTATGGTGAAAGAATACAACCCTGACGCACACCTTTCCTGACTTGAAACCACTCAGTATCCCCTTGTTCTGTCCGAATCTTGATCTATGTAAAGGTTCCTCATGAGCACAATTAAGTGTTCTGGAATTCCCATTCTTCGCAGTGTTATCCATAGTTTGTTATGATCCACACAGTCAAATGCCTTTGCATAGTCAATAAAACACAGGTAAACATCCTTCTGGTATTCTCTGTTTTCAGCCAGGATCCATCCGACATCAGCAATGATATCCCTGGTTCCACGTCCTCTTCTGAAACCAAGCTTAATTTCTGGCAGTTCCCTGTCGATATACTGCTGCAGCCGTTTTTGAATGATCTTCAGCAAAATTTTGCTTGCGTGTGATATTAATGATACCGTTCTATAATTTCTACATGCGGTTGGATCACCTTTCTTGAGAATAGGTATAAATATGGATCTCTTCCAATCAGTTGGCCAGGAAGCTGTCTTCCATATTTTTTGACATAGACAAGTGAGTACCTCCCCCGCAACATCTGTTTGTTGAGGTGGTTGGAGAGCTTTTTATTTCCAGCGGCACCTGGGGGTTGCATTTGGTGCCCGGAACTCTCTGCCCTTTGCCTTCCCTCGTCCACATTCGGAAGTCCGGATGTTGAATCATGTTGGTGATGTTCAGGTCCAAGGACAGATTGAGGACACAGCTCTTCAGGTCATGCGCCTGCACCAAAATCTTGATTCGTGCATGCTCAGGGTTCTGGCACCAAATTCAAACTGTGGTTAGGGCTACAGTGTGTTGGGGCCAAAGCATAGTTAGAAGCTGTGTCTTGGCAGGCTGCGAGGGGGGTGGGGAACCGCAGCTGAGCAGAGGGAAGTCTCGGCTGGAACTTCAACCTGACCTTGGATAAGTAGTGGTGGCTCCCCCAGTATTGTGTACTGTCTTACCCTTCACCAGAGTTACCACCAGAAAAATCAAAAACCAAACCCATTGCCATTGAGTCAATTCTAACTCATAGTGACCCTATAGGGCACAGTAGAACTGCCCCCTTAGAGTTTCCAGTTAGTGCTCGGTGGATTTGAACTGCTAACCTTTGGGTCAGCAGCCATAGCACTTAACCACTACAGCACCAGGATTTCCAGGTTACCACTAGGATACAGAAACTCTTAACAGTAGTTGTCGTTGGGAAGATGACATTCTTTCCATTTAAACAATTTTTTGCTATTTGAATTTTTGGACCACGTGCATATATTACTGTTTCAATAAAATTTTAAACCTGATTTGAAAGTAATGTCTTTTGAAATTCAACAATATTTTAAAAGATAATATTAAGATTAATGATTTTGTTATAGTAAGTGTACTTTTAAAAATGAACACTGGGAAAAGGTAATTAGATCTAAGGCTATCTCTACCTGATGTCAACCCAACGAGCAGTTTATTCATTGGGGGAAAATTTCTGGTGGTTCCAGTCAATCCAGAGGTGCCTCAGAAGAAAGGCCTGGCTCTCCATTTCCCAAAAAATCACACATTGAAAACCATATGGAGCACAGTTGTACCCTGACACACATGGGGTTGCCGTGAGTTGAAACCGGCTTGACAGAAATAGGTTTGGTTTGGTTTAGGACAGACCACAGAGTCAAACTGAGATGACCTAGATTTTGTGGAGAATCAGCAAGAAGACTTACCCAAAAAATACCTCTTCTAGTGCCTGTTATGTTTAATGTATTTTAAAATGCTTTCCGGACTGGGAGTCTTCTAAAATCATACAAACCTGAAAGAGATGTTTGCATCTCTGGTGGAATGTGGCCTAGGATAGATGTCTTAGGGAGCACACAAAAGAATAGACAGAAGCTAAAAGGAAACTAGCAAGATGACCAAGGAAACTAGCAATATGACCAAGACATCAGTCTTCAGTTAATAAGGGACGTTGTTGTGAACTGGGAGTCCCTGGGGGGTGCAAATGGTTAACACTTTACGTTGGGCTGCTAATCAAATGGTTGGAGGTTCCAGTCCAATCAGAGCAACCCCAAAAGATAGGCCTGGCAGTCCACTTCTTAAAAATCAGCAATTAGAAACCCTGTAGAGCAGAGTTGTTCCCTGGCACACATGGGGTCTCCATGAGTTGGACTCAACTCAACAGTGGTAAGGTTGTGAAGTGCCTTAGTTTCTGTTAAGGGCCACATCCCCCTCTTATACCCATCACCTCAGCTCTCTTTTTAGTTTCAGAGGAAGAGACGCCCAGGAACCCTGCTGAATCCTGAAATTTCTTGGTCTTATGAACTCATCTTTCATTTCAGAAGTGTATCTTGCTTTCTGCATCGGCAACTTTCCCTTTGCAGTAAACATGCTCAAATATCATGAGATCTATCGGGTGCATTTTTTTCACCGCTGCATAAATGGCCACTTAGATTACCTTCCATGCTGTCCAAGCCTTGGGAAGTCCCTTCCCATACTGACCCTGGCCTTGGCTGTAATACTTGCTTTGCTCAGTGAGATAATATCAAACATGACACAAGTAGAGACTTTAAAAGAGATGTGGCACTAGGGTTTGCCCCCTCTTACTTTTCTTGCAATACCTTGTGACCATCACCGTGTAAACAAATGCAGGCTAGCCTGTGGATGGTGAGAGCTAAATGGCCTAGATACCTCCTTTGCCCCTGCCAACAGAAAGACCGACAGCCAAGCAAGAGGCATGTGAGTGAGGCCATGGGCGATCAGCTGACCACAAACTCACAAGTGAGCCCAGACAACACTACATGGTGCAGAGATGTGCCCTCCCAACTGAAACCACAGACCCATGAACATATAAATGGCTGATGATTTGAGCCACTAAGTATTGGTGTGGTTTCTTACATAACATAAATCTTTACTTAACTATATAACCCTTCTGGCTACTGCTTTAATTATTTTCTTCCATTCAATTCTAAATCTTTTATTTCCTACCAAATATTCACTTATCGAACACATAATTATATAAGCATACTATGTGATAGGGACTGTGCTAATCAATAATGCATAGAATAGTAAGCAATAACAGACATGGCAATAATCTTGATGGAAAAAAAGAAAATGATGATAGCTAAAATTTATTGAGTGTTTTCTATGTAGCATCTTCCATGTTAATCTTTTAGCATACATTAGTTCATACACTAACCCTATTATTCACCCCATTTTACAGATGCAGAAATGGAGGTTCAGAGAACGTTAAGACATTTGCCTTAATTCACACTAAGTGATGGAATTCAGATCTTCCTCCAGTGCTTGTGTTCTGCACCCTTATACTTTAGTTTAAGAACAGATATAAAGAAACGTTGGAATTTAGTCTTAGCTCTGACAGTAACCTCTGCGTCAATGAAGAGAATGCAAGTTTCCTTTCTTTATCTTAAAGGGTCTGTCTAACTACCCTTTTACTGTGATCCAAAGTAAAAAGTCTTTAACCTGACTCCACTTCCTTGCCACTTACACTTTGCTTCATGTCTTGTCCATTAGTGTCTGTCCTCTTCTATCAGGAAACTAAGATTTTTTTTTTTTATTGTATGTTAAATGAAGATTTACGAACTAGTTTCTTATTAAACAAATAATATACATATTGTTTTGTGACTTTGGTTGCCAACCCCAGCACATAGCAACACGCTCCCCTTCTCCACCTTGGGTTCCCGGTTACCAGCTTTCCTGTCCCTTCCTACCTTCTCGTTCTCAGCGCTGGGCTGGTGTGCCCATTTAGACTCGTTTTGTTTTACGGGCCTTCCTAATCTTTGGCTGAACCTCAGGTGTGACTTCAGTACTGAGCTATAAGGGTTTCTGGGGGCCATACTCTTGGGGTTTCTCCAGTCTCTGTCCAACACTAAGTCTGGTCTTTTGTGTGTGTGTGAGTTAGAAATTTGCTCAACATTTTTCTCCAGCTCTGTCCAGGACCCTCTATTGTGATCTCTGTCAGAGCAGTCAGTGGTGGTAGCCGGGCTCCATCTACTTGTTCTGTACTCAGTCTGGTAGAGGCTGTGGTAGTTGTGGTCCATTAGTCATTTGGACCAATCTTTTCCTTGCATCATTCTCCCTTGCTCCAGATGTGGTGGGACCAGTGGAGTATCTTACATGGTGGTCACAAACTTTTAAGACCACAGATGCTACTCACTGAAGTAGAATTTAGAATATTTTCTTTCTAAACTATGTTATGCCAGTTGAGCTAGATGTTACCCAAGACCATGGTCCCCACAACCCTGAGCCCAGTAATTTGGTCTGTCAGGGAGTTTGGATGTGTCAGTGGAGCTTCCATGACCTTGTCTTGGATAAGTTGTGCTGCCTTCCCCAGTGTTGTGTACTGTCTTACCCTTCACCAAAGTTACCACTTAAAAAACGAAAAACCAAACCCATTGCCGTTGAGTTGATTCCAAGTCAGCGAGCCCATAGGGCACAGTATAATTGCCCCATAGAGTTTCCATTTAGAGCCTGGTGGATTCAAAGTGCCAACCTTGGACTTAGCAGCGGTAGCGCCTAACCAGTATACCACCAGGGCTTCCACATTACCACTAGGATACAATAACTCTTAACAATAGTTGTCTTTGGGGAAGAGGACATTCTTTCCAGTGAAAGATCTTTTTTTATTATTTGAATATTTGTACCACATGCATGTATTAATTTTTCAACAAAATATTAAACCTAATTTGAAAGTAACATCTTTTGAAATTCAACAAAATTGTAAAAGATATTAAAATAAAGATTTTTTTATAATAACCATACTTTTATTGTAATTTTTATTGTGCTTTAAGTGAAAGTTTACAAATCAAGTCAGTCTCTCACACAAAAACCCATATACATCTTGCTGCACACTCCCAATTACTCTCCCCCCAATGACACAGCCCGCTCTCTCCCTCCACTCTCTCTTTTCCTGTCCATATCGCCAGCTTCTAACCCCCTCCACCCTCTCATCTCCCCTTCAGGCAGGAGATGCCAACATAGTCTCAAGTGTCCACCTAATCCAAGAAGCTCACGCCTCACCAACATCCCTCTCCAACCCATTTTCCAGTCCAATCCATGTCTGAAGAGTCAGCTTCAGGAAGGCTTCCTATCCTGGGCCAAGAGAAGGTCTGGGGGCCATGACCACTGGGGTCCTTCCAGTCTCAGTCAGACCATTAAGTCTGGTCTGATGAGAATTTGGGGTCTGCATCCCACAGCTCTCCTGCTCCCTCAGGGGTTCTCTGTTGTGTTCCCTGTCAGGGCAGTCATCAGTTGTAGTTAGGCACCATCTAGTTCTTCTGGTCTCAGGATGATGTAGTCTCTGGTTCATGTGGCCCTTTCTGTCTCTTGGGCTCTTAATCACCTTGTGTCCTTGGTGTTGTTCATTCTCCTTTGATCCAGGTGGGTTGAGACCAATTGATGCATCTTAGATGGCTGCTTACTACCCTTTAAGAACCCAGACGCCACTCTTCAAAGTGGGATGTAGAATGTTTTCTTAATAGATTTTATTATGCCAATTGACTTAGATGTCCCCTGAAACCATGGTCCCCAGACCCCTGCGCCTGCTACACTGGCCTTTGAAGCATTCAGTTTATTCAGGAAACTTCTTTGCTTTTGGCTTAGTCCAATTGTGCTGACATCCCCTGTATTGTGTGCTGCCTTTCACTTCACCTAAAGTAGTTCTTATCTACTATCTAATTAGTGAATGCCCCTCTCCCACCCTCCCTCCCTCCCCCCTCTCTTAACCACAAAAGACTGTTTTCTTCTCGGTTTAAACTATTTATCAAGTTCTTATACCCAGTGCTGTCGAGTCGATTCTGACTCATAGCGACCCTATAGGACAGAGCAGAACTGCCCCATAGAGTTTCCCAGGAGTGACTGGCGAATTTGAACTGCCTTCCCTTTGGCTGCTAGCCGTAGCACTTAACCACTATGCTACCAGGGTTTCCTATCAAGTTCTTATAATAGTGGTCTTATACAATATTTGTCCTTTTGCACCTGACTAATTTCACTCAGCATAATGCCTTCCAGGTTCCTCCATGTTATGAAATGTTTCACAGATTCCTCACTGTTCTTTATCGATGAGTAGTATTCCATTGCGTGAATACGCCATAAGTTACTTATCCATTCATCTGTTGATGAGCACCTTGGTTGCTTCCATCTTTTTGAGATCGTAAACAGTGCTGCAATAAACATGGGTGTTATATATCCGTTGGTGTAAAGGGTCTTATTTCTCTAGGATATATTCCAAGGAGTGGGATTGCTGGATAATATAGTAGTTCTATTTCTAGCTTTTTAAGGAAGCGCCAAATCGATTTCCAAAGTGGCTGTACCATTTGACATTCCCACCAGCAGTGTATAAGTGTTCCAGTCTCTCCACTGCCTCTCCAACATTTATTATTTTGTGTTTTTTGGATGAATGCCAGTCTTGTTGGAGTGAGATGAAATCTCATTGTAGTTTTGATCTGCATTTCTCTAATGGCTAATGATTGTCAACATTTCCTCATATATCTGTTAGCTACCTGAATGTCTTCCAATGTTTTCTTTTGTGAAGTGTTTAGTCATATCTTTTGCCCATTTTTCAATTGGGTTGTCTTTTTGCAGTTGAGTTTTTGCAGTATCATGTAGACTTTAGAGATCAGGTGCTGATCGGAAATGTCATAGCTAAAAACTTTTTCCCATTCTGTAGGTAGCCTTTTTACTCTTTTGGTGAAGTCTTTGGATGAGCATAGGTATTTCATTTTTAGGAGCTAAAAAAATTTTTTTTTAATTCTTTGTAATGTTTTGTGTACTGGTTATACTGTTTATGCCATGTATTAGGGTTACTAATGTCCCTATTTTTTCTTCCATGTCATCTTTATCGTTTTAGATTTTGTATTTAGGTCTTTGATCCATTTTGAGTTAGCTTCTGTGCATGGAGTGAGGTATGGGTCTTGTTTCATTTTTTTGCAGATAGATATCCAGTTACACCAGCACCTTTTGTTAAAAAGACTGTCTTTTCCCCATTTAACTCTTTTGGGGCGAATGTCAAATACCAACTGCTCATATGTGGATGGATTTATGTCTGGATTCTCAATTCTGTCCCACTGGTCCATGTATCTGTTGTTGTACCAGTACCAGGCCGTTTTGACTACTGTGGCAGTGTAGTAGGTTCTAAAATCAGATGAAGTAAGGCCTCCCACTTTGTTCTTCTTTTTGAGTAATGCCTTATTCATCTGGGGCCTCTTTCCCTTCCGTATGAAGTTGGTGATTTGTTACTCCATGTCATTAAAGAATGTCGTTGGGATTTGGATCAGAATTGCATTAAATGTATAGATTGCTTTTGGTAGAATAGACATTTTTTTTAATAATTTTTATTGTGCTTTAAGTGAAAATTTACAAATCAAGTCGGTCTGTCACATGTAAGCTTATATACACCTTCCTACATACTCCCATTTACTCTCCCCCTAATGAGTCAGCCCGCTCCCTTCTTCCAGTCTCTCCTTTCGTGACCCTTTTGCCAGTTTCTAACCCTCTCTACCCTCCCAAGAATAGACTTCTATCCAGGAGCAAGGTATGTTCTTCCACTTATGTAAGTCTCTTTTGGTTTCTTGCAGAAGTGTACTGTAGTTTTCTTTGTATAAGTCTTTTGCATCTCTGGTAAGATTTATTCCTAAGTATTTGATCTTCTTGGAGGCTACTGTAAATGGCATTGATTTGGTGATTTCCTCTTCGATGTTCTTTTTGTTGGTGTAGAGGAATCCAACTGATTTTTGTATGTTTATCTTGTATCCCAATACTCTGCTGAACTCTTCTATTAGTTTCAGTAGTTTTCTGGAGGATTCCTTAGGGTTGTCTGTGTATAAGTTCATGTCATCTGCAAACAGAGATACTTTTACTTCTTCCTTGCCAATCTGGATGCCCTTTATTTCTTTATCTAGCCTAATTGCTCTGACTAGGACTTCCAGCACAATGTTGAATAAGAGTGGTGATAAAGGGCATCCTTGTCTGGTTCCCGATCTCAATGGGAATGTTTTCAGGCTCTCTCCATTTAGGGTGATATTGGCTGTTGGCTTTGTATAAATGCCCTTTATTATGTTGAGGAATTTTCCTTCTATTCCTATTTTGCTGAGAGTTTTTACCATGAATGAGTGTTGAACTTCATCAAATGCCTTTTCTGCATCAATTGGTAAAATCATGTGATTCTTGTCTTTTGTTTTATTTATGTGGTAAATACATTAATTGTTTTTCTAATGTTGAACCATCCCTGCATACCTGGTATGAATCCCACTTGGTCATGGTGAATTATTTTTTTGATATGTTGTTAAATTCTATTGGCTAGAATTGTGTTGAGGATTTTTGCATCTACATTCATGAGGGATATAAGTCTTCAATTTTCTTTTCTTGTGGTGTCTTTACCTGGTTTTGGTATCAGGGATATGGTGGCTTCATAGAATGAGTTTGGTAGTATTCCGTCCTTTTCTATGCTCTGAAATACCTTTAGTAGTAGTGGTGTTAACTCTTCTCTGAAAGTTTGGTAGAACTCTGCAGTGAAGCCGTCCGGACCAGGGCCTTTTTGTGTTTGGAGTTTTTTGATTACCTTTTCAATCTCTTCTTTTGTTATGGATCTATTTAGTTGTTCTACTTCTGTTTGTGTTAGTGTAGGTAGGTTCATCCATTTCTTCTAGGTTTTCAAATTTGTTTGAGTGTAGTTTTTCATAGTAATGTGGTATGATTCTTTTAATTTCAGTTGGGTCTGTTGTAATATCACCCACCTCATCTCTTATTTGGGTTATTTGCTTCCTCTCCTGTTTTTCTTTTGTCAGTTTGGCCAGTGGTTTATCAATTTTGTTGATTTTTTCAAAGAACCAGCTTTTAGTCTTATTAATTCTTTCAATTGTTTTTCTGTTTTCTATTTCATTTAGTTCAGCTCTAATTTTTATTATTTGTTTTCTTCTGGTGCCTGTGGGTTTCTTTTGTTGCTCTTGTTCTATTTGTTCAAGTTGTAGGGATAAATCTTTGATTTTGGCTCTTTCTTCTTTTTGGATGTGTGCATTTATTGATATAAATTGGCCTCTGAGCACTGCTTTTGCTGTGTCCCAAAGGTTCTGAAAGGAAGTGTTTTCATTCTCTTTGGATTCTCTGAATTTCTTTATTCCATCCTTAATGTCTTCTATAATCCAGTCTTTTTTGAGCAGGGTATTGTTCAGTGTCCAACTGTTTGATTTCTTTTCCTGTTAATGATTTCCACTTTTATGGCCTTATGGTCAGAGAAGATGCTTTGTAATATTTCAATGTTTTGGATTCTGCTAAGGCTTGCTTTATGACCTAATAATGTGGTCTATTCTAGAGAATACTCCACATTGTGCACTAGAAAAGAAAGTATACTTGGTTGGTGTTGAGTGGAGTGTTCTGTATATGCCTAAGAGGTCAAGTTTGTTGATTGTGGCATTTAGATGTTCCATGTCTTTATTGAGGTTCTTTCTGCATGTCCTATCCTTCACCGGAAGTGGTGTGTTGAAGTCTCCTACTATTATTGTGGAGCTGTCTATCTCACTTTTCAGTGCTGATAGAGTTTGTTTAATGTATCTTGCAGCCCTGTCATTGGGTGTATATTTAATACGGTTATACCTTCTTGGTATATTGTCCCTTTAATCATTATATAGTGTCCTTCCTTATCTTTTATGATAGATTTAACTTTAAAGTCTATTTTGTCAGAAATTAACATTGCCACTCCTGCTCTTTTTTGATTCTTGTTTGCTTGATATATTTTTTTCCATCCTTTGAGTTTTTGTTTGTTTGTGTCTCTAAGTCTAAGGTGTGTCTCTTGTAGGCAGTATATAGATGGATCTTGTTTTTTAATCCATTCTGCCACTCACTGTCTCTTTATTGGTGCATTTCGTCCATTTACATTCAGGGTAATTATGGATAGGTATGAATTTAGTGCTATCATTTTGATGTCTTTTGTGTGTGTTGACAGTTTTTTTTCCCATTTGATTTTATGTGCTGAGTAGATTTTCTTTATCTATTGTCCTTTCCTGATATCTGTTGTTGTTGATTTTGTTTCTGCTGAGTCTGTATTCTTCCCTTGTATTTTATTTTGATGAGTATGATAGTTTGTCTCCTTTGTGGTTATCTTGTAATTTACCCCTATTTTTCTAAATTTAAAACTAACTTTTATTTCTTTGTATCACCATATCTTCCTCTCCATATGGAAGGTGTATGATTACATTTCTTAGTCCCTCTTTTTTATTTTAATGTTGTTTTCTTTTATATAATAACATTGCTGTTACCCTGTTTTGGGCTTTTTTTTTTTTTAATAATCTTGCTTTTTTTTTTTTGGATTTCCTTGTCTGGATTCACTTCTGGTTGCTCTGTCCAGTGTTCTAGTCTTGGGTTGATACCTGATATTATTGATTTTCTAACCAAAGAACTCCCTTAATATTACTCGTAGTTTTGGTTTAGTTTTTATGAATTCCCTAAACATGTGTTTATCTGGAAATGTCCTAATTTCACCTTCATATTTAAGAGACAGTTTTGCTGGATATATGATTCTTGGTAGGCAATTTTTTTCCTTCAGTTTTTTAAATATGTCATCCCATTGCCTTCTTGCCTGCATGGTTTCTGCCGAGTATTCCGAGCTTATTCTTAATGGCTGTCCCTTGTAGGTGACTTTTCATTTATCCCTTGATGCTCTTATAATTCTCTCTTTATCTTTGGTTTTGGCAAGTTTGATTATGATATATCTTGGTGACTTTCTTTTATCATCTACATTATGTGGAGATCGATGAGCACCTTGGAGAGATATCTTCTCATCTTTCACAATATCAGGGAAGTTTTCTGCCAACACAGCTTCAACATTTTTCTCTGTATTTTCTGTTATTCCTCCCTGTTCTGGTACTCCAGTGACTCGTAGGCTATTTCTCTTGATAGAGTCCCACATGATTCTTAAGGTTTCTTCATTTTTTTTAAACTATTTCTTTTTTTATATAATTTTTATTGAGCTTCAAGTGAATGTTTACAACTCAAGTCAGTCTGTCACATATAAGTTTATATACACCTTACTCCATACTCCCACTTGCTCTCCCCCTAATGAGTCACCCCTTCTAGTCTCTCTTTTCGTGACAATTTTGCCAGCTTCCAACCCTCTCTACCCTCCCGTCCCCCCTCCAGACAGGAGATGCCAACACAGTCTCAAGTGTCCACCTGATACAAATAGCTCACTCTTCATCAGCATCTCTCTCCTACCCACTGTCCAGTCCCTTCCATGTCTGCTGAGCTGTCTTCGGGAATGGTTCCTGTCCTGTGCCAACAGAAGGTTTGGGGACCATGACCGCCGGGATTCCTCTAGTCTCAGTCAGACTATGGTCTTTTTGTGAGAATTTGGGGTCTGCATCCCACTGATCTCCTGCTCCCTCAGGGGTTCTCTGTTGTGCTCCCTGTCAGGGCAGTCATCGGTTGTGGCCGGGCACCATCTAGTTCTTCTGGTCTCAGGATGATGTAAGTTTCTGGTTCATGTGGCCCTTTCTGTCTATTGGGCTCATAGTTATAGTGTGACCTTGGTGTTCTTCATTCTCCTTTGATCCAGGTGGCTTGAGACCAATTCATGCATCTTAGATGGCCGCTTGTTAGCATTTAAGACCCCAGACGCCACATTTCAAAGTGGGATGCAGAATGTTTTCATAATAGAATTATTTTGCCAATGGACTTAGAACTCCCCTTACACCATGGTCCCCAAACCCCCGCCCTTGCTCCGCTGACCTTTGAAGCATTCAGTTTATCCCACAAACTTCTTTGCTTTTGGTTCAGTCCAGTTGAGCTGACCTTCGGTGTATTGAGTATTCTCCTTCCCTTCACCTAAAGTAGTTCTTATCTACTAACTAATCAGTAAAAAACCCTCTCCCAACCTCCCTCCCTCCCCCCCTCGTAACCACAAAAGTATGTGTTCTCAGTTTATACTATTTCTCAAGATCTTATAATAGTGGTCTTATACAATATTTGTCCTTTTGCCTCTGACTAATTTCACTCAGCATAATGCCTTCCAGGTTCCTCCATGTTATGAAATGTTTCACAGATTCGTCACTGTTCTTTATCGATGCATAGTATTCCATTGTGTGAATATACCACAATTTATTTAACCATTCATCCATTGATAGACACCTTGGTTCCTTCCAGCTTTTTGCTATTGTAAACAGAGCTGCAATAAACATGGGTGTGCATATATCTGTTTGTGTGAATGCTCTTATTTCTCTAGGGTATATTCCGAGGAGTAGGATTTCTGGGTTATATGGTAGTTCTATTTCTAACTGTTTAAGATAACGCCAGATAGATTTCCAAAGTGGTTGTACCATTTTACATTCCCACCAGCAGTGTATAAGAGTTCCAATCTCTCCGCAGCCTCTCCAGCATTTATTATTTTGTGTATTTTGGATGAATGCCATCCTTGTTGGAGTGAGATGGAATCTCATCGTAGTTTTAATTTGCATTTCTCTAATAGCTGATGATCGAGAGCATTTTCTCATGTATCTGTTGGCTGCCTGAATATCTTCTTTAGTGAAGTGTGTGTTCATTCCTTTGCCCACTTCTTGATTGGGTTGTTTGTCTTTTTGTGGTTGAGTTTTGACAGAATCATATAGATTTTAGAGATCAGGTGCTGGTCTGAGATGTCATAGCTGAAAATTCTTTCCCCGTCTGTAGGTGGTCTTTTTACTCTTTTGGTGAAGTCTTTAGATGAGCATAGGTGTTTGATTTTTAGGAGCTCCCAGTTATCTGGTTTCTCTTCGTCATTTTTGGTAATGTTTTATATTCTGTTTATGCCTTGTATTAGGGCTCCTAACGTTGTCCCTATTTTTTCTTCCATGATCTTTATCATTTTAGTCTTTATGTTTAGGTCTTTGATCCACTTGGAGTTAGTTTTTGTGCATGGTGTGAGGTATGGGTCCTGTTTCATTTTTTTGCAAATGGATATGCAGTTATGCCAGCACCATTTGTTAAAAAGACTATCTTTTCCCCAATTAACTGACACTGGGCCTTTGTCAAATATCAGCTGCTCATATGTGGATGGATTTATATCTGGGTTCTCAATTCTGTTCCATTGGTCTATGTGCCTGTTGTTGTACCAGTACCAGGTTGTTTTGACTACTGTGGCTGTATAATAGGTTCTGAAATCAGATAGAGTGAGGCCTCCCACTTTCTTCTTCTTTTTCAGTAATGCTTTACTTATCCGAGGCTTCTTTCCCTTCCATATGAAATTGGTGATTTTTTTCTCCATCACATTAAAAAATGACATTGGAATTTGGATCGGAAGTACATTGTATGTATAGATGGCTTTTGGTAGAATAGACATTTTTACTATGTTAAGTCTTCCTATCCATGAGCAAGGTATGTTTTTCCTCTTAAGTAGGTCCTTTTTAGTTTCTTGTAGTAGTACTTTGTAGTTTTCTTTGTATAGGGCTTTTACATCTTTGGTAAGATTTATTCCTAAATATTTTATCTTGGGGGCTACTGTGAATGGTGTTCATTTGGTGATTTCATCTTCGATGTTCTTTTTGTTGGTGTAGAGGAATCCAACTGATTTTTGTATGTTTATCTTATAACCTGAGACTCTGCCAGACTCTTCTATTAGTTTCAGTAGTTTTCTGGAGGATTCCTTAGGGTTTTCTGTATATAACATCATGTCATCTGCAAATAGAGATAATTTTACTTCCTCCTTGCCAATCCGGATTCCCTTTATTTCTTTGTCTAGCCTAATTGCTCTGCTAGGACCACTAGCACAATGTTGAATAAGAGCAGTGATAAAGGGCATCCTTGTCTGGTTCCCGTTCTTAAGGGAAATGCTTTCAGGCTCTCTCCATTTAGAGTGATGTTGGCTGTTGGCTTTGTATAGATGCCCTTTATTATGTTGAGGAATTTTCCTTCAATTCCTATTTTGGTGAGAGTTTTTATCATAAATTGGTGCTGGACTTTGTCAAATGCCTTTTCTGCATCAATAGATAAGATCATGTGGTTTTTGTCTTTTGTTCTTTTTATATGGTGGATTACATTAATGGTTTTTCTAATATTAAACCAGCCTTGCATACCTGGTATAAATCCCACTAGGTCACGGTGGATTATTTTTTTGATATGTTGTTGAATTCTATTGGCTAGAATTTTGTTGAGGATTTTTGCATCTATGTTCATGAGGGATATACGTGTGCAATTTTCTTTTTTTGTGATGTCTTTACCTGGTTTTGGTATCAGGGAAATGGTGGCTTCATAGAATGAGTTAGGCAGTATTCCATCATTTTCTACGCTTTGAAATACTTTTAGTAGTGGTGTTAACTCTTCTCTGAAAGTTTGGTAGAACTCTGCAGTGAAGCCATCCGGGCCAGGGCTTTTTTTTGTTGGGAGTTTTTTGATTACCGTTTCAATCTCTTTTTTTGTTATGCGTCTATTTAGTTGTTCTACTTCTGAATGTGTTAGTTTAGGTAGGTAGTGTTTTTCCAGGAATTCATCCATTTCTTCTAGGTTTGCAAATTTCTTAGAGTACAATTTTTTTAGCAATCTGATATGATTCTTTTAATTTCAGTTGGTTCTGTTGTGATGTGGCCCTTCTCGTTTCTTATTCGGGTTATTTGTTTCCTTTCCTGTATTTTTTTAGTCAGTCTGGCCATTGGTTTATCAATTTTGTTAATTTTTTCAAAGAACCAGCTTTTGGCTTTGTTAATTCTTTCAATTGCTTTTCTGTTCTCTAATTCATTTAGTTCAGCTCTAATTTTTATTATTTGTTTTCTTCTGGTGCCTGATGGATTCTTTTGTTTCTTGCTTTCTATTTGTTCAAGTTGTAGGGACAGTTCTCTGATTTTGGCTCTTTCTTCTTTTTGGATGTGTGCATTTATCGGTATAAATTGGCCTCTGAGCACTGCTTTTGCTGTGTCCCAGAGGTTTTGATAGGAAGTATTTTCATTCTCGTTGCATTCTATGAATTTCTTTATTCCCTCCTTAATGTCTTCTATAATCCAGTCTTTTTTCAGGAGGGTATTGTTCATTTTCCAAGTGTTTGATTTCTTTTCCCTAATTTTTCTGTTATTGATTTCTAGTTTTATGGCCTTGTGGTCTGAGAAGAGGCTTTGTAATATTTCGATGTTTTGGACTCTGCAAAGGTTTGTTTTATGACCTAATATGTGGTCTATTCTAGAGAATATTCCATGTGTGCTAGAAAAAAATGTATACTTTGCAGCAGTTGGGTGGAGAGTTCTGTATAAGTCAATGAGGTCAAGTTGGTTGATTGTTGTAATTAGGTCTTCCGTGTCTCTATTGAGCTTCTTACTGGATGTCCTGTTCTTCTCCGAAAGTGGTGTGTTGAAGTCTCCTCCTATAATTGTGGAGGTATCTATCTCACTTTTCAGTTCTATTAAAATTTGTTTTATGTATCTTGCAGCCCTGTCATTGGGTGCATAAATATTTGATATGGTTATATCTTCCTGGTCAATTGTCCCTTTTATCATTATGTAGTTTCCTTCTTTATCCTTTGTGGTGGATTTAAGTCTAAAGTCTATTTTGTCAGAAATTAATATTGCTACTCCTGCTCTTTTTTGCTTATTGTTTGCTTGATATATTTTTTTCCATCCTTTGAGTTTGAGTTTGTTTGTGTCTCTAAGTCTAAAGTGTGTCTCTTGTAGGCAGCATATAGACGGATCGTGTTTCTTTATCCAGTCTGAGACTCTGTCTCTTTATTGGTGCGTTTAGTCCATTTACATTCAGCGTAATTATAGATAAGTATGTGTTTTGTGTTGTCATTTTGATGCTTTTTTATGTGTGTTGTTGACAATTTCATTTTTCCACTTACTTTTTTCTGCTGAGACGTTTTTCTTTGTAAATTGTGTGTTCCTCATTTTCATAGTATTTGACTTTGCTTGCTAAGTCATTACATTTTTCTTGGTTTTTGTCTTGAGTTATGGAGTTGTTATACCTCTTTGTGGTTACCTTAATATTTACCCCTATTTTTCTAAGTAAAAGCCTAACTTGTATTGTCCTATATCACCTTGTATCCCTCTCCATATGGCAGTTTTATGCCACCTGTATTTAGTCCCTCTTTTTGATTTTTGTGATCTTTTACATATTAACTTCAATGATTCCCTGTTTTGAGCATTTTTTGTTTTTGCTTTTAATTAATCTTAATTTGTTTTTGTGATTTCCCTAATTGAGTTGATACCAGGATGTTCAGTTCTGTGACTTTGTGCTGTGCAGATATCTGATATTATTGGTTTTCTGACCAAACAATATCCTTTAGTATTTCTTGTAGCTTTGGTTTGGTTTTTGCGAATTCTCTAAACTTGTGTTTATCTGTAAATATCTTAATTTCACCTTCATATTTCAGAGAGAGTTTTGCTGGATATATGATCCTTGGCTGGCAGTTTTTCTCCTTCAGTGCTCTGTATATGTCATCCCATTGCCTTCTTGCCTGCATGGTTTCTGCTGAGTAGTCTGAACTTATTCTTATTGATTCTCCCTTGTAGGAGACCTTTCTTTTCTCCCTGGCTGCTTTTAAAATTTTCTCTTTATCTTTGGTTTTGGCGAGTTTGATGATAATATGTCTTGGTGTTTTTCTTTTTGGATCAATCTTAAATGGGGTTCGATGAGCATCTTGGATAGATATCCTTTCGTCTTTCATGATGTCAGGGAAGTTTTCTGCCAGAAGATCTTCAACTATTTTCTCTGTGTTTTCTGTCCTCCCTCCCTGTTCTGGGACTCCAATCACACACAAGTTATCCTTCTTGATAGAGTCCCACATGATTCTTAGGGTTTCTTCATTTTTTTTAATTCTTTTATCTGATTTTTTTTCAGCTATATTGGTGTTAATTCCTTGGTCCTCCAGATGTCCCAGTCTGCATTCTAATTTCTCAAGTCTGCTCCTCTGAGTTCCTATTGCATTGTCTAATTCTGTAATTTTATTGTTAATCTTTTGGATATCTGCATGCTGTCTCTCTATGGATTCTTGCAACTTATTAATTTTTCCAGTATGTTCTTGAATAATCTTTTTGAGTTCTTCAACTGCTTTATCAGTGTGTTCCTTGGCTTTTTCTGTAGCTTGCCATATTTCATTTCTGAGGTCATCCCTGATGTCTTGAAGCATTCTGTAAATTAGTTTTTTATATTCTGCATCTGATAATTCCAGAATTGTATCTTCATTTGGGAAAGATTTTGATTCTTTAGTTTGGGGGGGTTGTAGAAGCAGTCATGGTCTGCTTCTTCATGTGGTTTGATATCGACAGCTGTCTCCGAGCCATCACTAAGATATTGTAGTGATTTATTCTATATTTGCTCACTGAGTCTTATCTTGTTTTGTTTTCTTTCAGTATACGTAGATGGACTACTAGATTGCGCTGTCTTGATTGTTGTAACCCTTGACTCACTTATGACCTATTACCAGCTGGTTTGGGCTGTTACCAGATATTTATGCCTGAGTCCATTCACTATTCTTGAGTAGGATCTGATTTTGGGTCATCAAGTGTGTGATGCACACTGTCACCTATCCACCTTGAGAAGTAGTGGTGATAGTTTTGTGCACCAGGTTCTAGTAGAGCTGGGGTTCACGCTCTGGGGGGGGTGGGCAGGATGCTGTCAGGCTTCCCCCAAGTGTCAGTGAGGTAGGTGTGTCTCTATTTCTAAAGCACCTTGGTGGGTGGGCTCTGCAGCTGTACCTTAGGCCCCCAATGCAAGTACCTCTACAGATTGGTAGGTGTCACCCTCCTTAGACCCCTAAGGCAGGAGGCTAAGTGGTCTGGGGAGAGCTTCAGCCCTCAGTTCCCTGTTGTGGGTCAGTGAGGGCTCTGTTGAATATGCAGAGATATCAGACCTAGAAAACCTGTCTTTCCAGTAAATTGGCTAAAACAAATGCAGTCAGATCCCTATCAGAAATGCCTTTGCATTATAATAGCCACCTTGTTCCCTGTAGGGATGAAAGCTGGATCACATATGCTTGGCTGGAGCTGGTTCTGGGTCTTTAGTCCAATTAGGGAAGAATTTTTGGTCCCTGGGTTTTTTGTGGTTGCTTCTCTCGGGTTAGGAAAACACCAAAAAAAAAAAGGAAAAGAAAAACCGCAGAGCAGTTCTCCCTCTGGGTCAGGAAATTCCAATGTTAATGAAGCCGCCTGGGAAGGGGAGGGGAGGGTTCAGAAAAACAGGAGAGAGTAGCACCCCGGAATATAGACAAAGTTACTTATCTTGCTTGGGATGACTATTTTATCTGAGATTCCCGAGGGGCACGTCGCCTGTGTGCGCTGGCTTGGTAGAGATTGCCCCCGAGGGTCAGGCCCGCGTCCCGTGCTTACGCTGTCTCAGAAGCCGCAGTCAGTTCCTCTGCTGCCAGTCCAAAGCCCAGCGTCAAGGTTCCCCGGCTGGGACGCTGCACTCCCGGCTCCAAAAACAGTTGCTGCCTCCCAGTGACTTCTCCTCCCGCCAGTTGCATTGCCATGCCGCCTGCGCAGACCAGCTGGGCCCCGCCCCAGGTCAGTTCAGGGGGCTGGGGCTGCGCCCCGTGTTTGCACCATCACAGGTTGTCGTGCTCAGCTCCCCTGTGCCCAGTCCAAAGCCCCGTGCCAAGGTTCCCCGGCTGGGACGCTGCACTCCCGGCTCCAAAACCAGTCGCTGCCTCCTGGCGACTTCTCCTCCCGCCAGCCGCGCAGCCGCACCGCCCGCGGACCGGCTGGGCCCACTCCCGAGGTCAGTTCAGGGGGGCAGGGCTGCGCCCCATGTTTGTGCCCTGACGGGATGCCGTGCTCAGCTCTCCTGCACCCAGTCCAAAGCCCGGCGCCAAGGTTTCCTGACTGGGAAGCTGGCTCCAAGCTCCAAAAACATTCGCCGCTTCCCCATAGTTGTTCCTTCTCGGTCTCTGTCACTCAGGTCAACTCTTTAAATCTGTGTTTGTTGGTCAGGGTTCATAGATTGTCTTGTATGTGATCGATTCACTTGTTTTTCCAAGTCTTTGTTGCAAGAGGGATCTGAGGTACCGTCTACCTAGTCAGCCATCTTGGCCCCCCTCTTCTTCATTTTTTAAAATTCTTTTCTCTGATTTTTCTTCAGATATATTAGTGCCAAGTTATTTATCTTCAAGCTCTGAAATTCTAGCTTCTACTTGCTCAATTCTGTTCCTCTGACTTTCTATTGAGTTGTCTAATTCTGTAATTTTATTGTTAGTCTTCTGAATTTCTGATTGCTGTCTGTCTATGGATTTTTCCAGCTTATTCATCTTTTCATTGTGTTCCTGAATAATCTAATTTCTTCACTTGGTTTATCTGTGTGTTCCTTGGCTTGTTCTGCATATTGTCTCGTTTCCTTCCTGATGTCTTGAAGGGTTCTGTATATTAAATTTTTGTATTCTGCATCTGGTAATTCCAGGAATGTACTTTCATCTAGAAGATCCCTGGATTCTTTGTTTTGAGAGCCTGTTGAGGCGATCATGGTCTGATTCTTTATGTGACTTGATATTGACTGTTGTCTCTGAGCCATCTATAAGTTATTGTATTAGTTTAAGCTTGCTTACTGTGTCGTAGTTGCTTGCTTTGTTTCATTTTGGTATACCCCTATGGGTTGCTTGAGTGAGCTAGCTTGATTATTTTCACCTTTGGAGCTCTGGTGTCCTGTCCCCAGCTGGCTAGATCTGTTACCAGGTATATCAGTCTAGGAGTCCATTCAGTTTTCTTGTATGAATTCAGCTCAGGTTTCCAGGTAGCTGATCATCAAGTGTGTGGTACAGGCTCTGTCCTACAGTCTTAGAGGGGCAGGTGTGATTGGCATATATACCAGTGTCTGATTGCAGCAGGGGGTCACGTTCTGAACAAGGCAGGGGGCTGAGAACCAGCCCCCATGTGTCTCTGAGGAAAATGCATCTCTGTTCCCTAGAGCGTGCTGGTGGATGGGTTCTGCAGAGGGACCATGGGTACCCAAAGTTTTTGGTTGGAAGGACTGGGAAGTACCAGTTATCTTTGTACCCCTGTCGCAGGTGGCTGGGTGACCTGAGTGGAGCTACCAGTCCTTAGGTCCCTGATGTGGGTGTTACGGTAAATGGCAGATTCGAGCCGCCTGCCACAAGACAGTAATGAGACAGGAGGAGGTAAGCAGCAAGAAGGCTTTATTGAACACTGTGTTCAAGAGACAGAGGGGGCAAAGTTTCCCCCAGATTCTGTCTGCCCCATGAGGGCTACAAAAGGGTTTTATAGCAAGCGGGTCAGGGTTTAGAAATTCCCAGGAATGTTGATTCTTCTTTGAGGGGGACATAATGACAAAATGACTTATTTTTGACATCTTGCAGGCCTCTTTACGCCATCCTGGTTTCGGTCAGTGCATGGGTCTGGGTTTTGCTCAATTATCTCGGGTGCTGATGGTATCGCTCATTGTTTTTGTCACCTCGGAGAGAAACACGGTTTAAGCAATAACAGAAATCTTGATTACCTTGTTTTTCTACAATGGAATTTGTTTTTCTACAATGGAACAATCGTGAGACAGATTGCAGAGCAAATAATCGACATTTTTAAAAACTAAAGATTTTAATCAGTTTATACCGCTCAACTGGAAAATATATTCTCTCTTTTTTTAATACTAAAACACTACAGAAAATATATTTTTTCTACTTCAATCCCCCCTTTTTCTGAAGGTTTCTCAATCTTGGGAAACGGGGCGTCACTCAACCTGGCTGCTTCCTGCTGAAGAGGGGCATGAAGTCAGGTCATGTTTATTTAGGGTGGGTGTTAGAAGTAGACTTAGCATAAAAGGCAATAATGTCTAATTGAATCAGATGTTGAACATCCTTTTGGTTGACTGGAGAATTCCCTCGGTCAAATAGGGCAAATATATTTTCTGTCTTTAAGGTGGTCTCAGTTCCTTTGGCACAGATTTTTAGAAAACATGGAATACAAATATACACCATTAAAATTATAATTCCCAAGGTGACAAGAGGGACTAACCAAGATCTTATGGATGGGAATAGATTCAAGATCTAATCCCACAGTCCACTGGGCTGTGCTGTGGGATTTGTCCATTCAGCAACTTTGTGGATTGTTTTTAATCTGATGTCCACTTCCCCCGAAGTGTTAATCCAGGTACAACAAGTCTTGGTAATTATGGTGTAAATACGCCCTGATACTGCCAATAGGAAGTCCAATGTAATTCTGTTGTCTAAGACCACTTCTGCCAGGGAATTTAAGGAGGCTTGCTGAGTCTTCAGGTTATGGGCCTCAGATACCACTAACCAGTTTTTTTTTTTTAACACTGGGTTATAGTCGTTATTTTGGGTTTCTAATGTAACGGGATTTATGGAGAAAACATCACGCTTTTTTCTTGATGGGTGTGGAACGCTGGTGGTAGAATGGACTTGGGTGGGGAAGACTAGGAATCCTAGGGTGCACTGACCCACGAAGTGAATTTCATTTAAGCATTGGATGGCCCAAGTCCAGGGTGAATTAGATGAATTGGGCGACTCACTATTGGGGTATGGCTTACCTCTACATAGAAAAGTATAAACTGGAGGGGCACATAAAGACAAATCTTTATTCAGGACATTTGGAAGGCTTGAATTAAAATGTAACAAATAAGGGTTGATGACAGAGTCATTGCATGAATAGAGGAGCTGGAAATCTTTGAAAATTTGCTGATTTATTCGTACTTGGGGTACTTGGGACTTTAATTCCCAATTTGCTTTTTCACTATGGTTATACAGATTAGAGAGGAAAAAACAAGGGTTGGAAAAAGGATATTGCACTAATCTTGACCTTATGGGTGCTTGGGAAGCATGGTGTGTTAATACACCCCCAGACATAATTTTATTATAGTCGAAAACCAGGGCAGTCTTAGGTCTTAGGGGTGCACCAGATCGTGGCAAATGGTGGCACACCCAGCAATCGCTGAGATTTTTTCCCTTATCCACAGCTTGGGACATGGTAACTAGACCATTAGATAACCAGTCCCAGCCATCTGGAAGGTGAGATGATTCTTTTTTTCCCAATAATAATCACATGAGTCCCCTGCCCTCAGCTGATTTCGATATCCATAGGAGATCCTTTCTTATATTTCACACAGAAATATGTCCCTGTATTAGATAGAGTAACATTCTGGATAATAATAGAAAAATCACAATTTTTAGACTGAGTAATGTCTGTCATGGGGGAAGCTTGAGGAAAATCCCCAGTCGCTCCCCAAACTATAGACTGCCCTTCATCTGAGGATTCCCGAATCCACTTAATAGGACCTACAGGAGTTAAAGTTGAAATAACACAAGGGAAAGTCAGGGTATCTCCTACTTGTAAAGTCAAGGTGCCTCCTGCCTGGAGAATTGTAGGAGCCTGGCTTGACTCTATTCCGGTCGAGGCAGGCCCAATCTGGAATAGAAAAAGAATAAGGATTAGAGTCATGTTTGAATCTTCGAGAATCTATATTTTAGGCCTTGAACTGGGGTGCAGGTATATGAGGATTCTTCGGTCTTTTTGCTAGGTGGTTCTTGAGGAGGCAGGGCCACTTTCACTCTAGTATGATGCATCCATGCAGTTACTCCGGCCAGTTTTAGAGAGGAATGAGTAGTCAGAAGGACCTCATATGGTCCCAGCCGGGAGTGGGGGTGCCAGTTGATCTTCTGGATGTTGATTTTTTTTAACAGGACCCCATCTCCTGGCTTGAACCTATGAAGAAGCACATCAGAGGGGAAAGTCAAATGGGAAGAGGCATTATTTGTTAATGGTACTTATAACTGCTCCTAAGGATCGGACCCAATCTCTCTTCTCAACTTCTGTCATGACGGAGGTGGGGAAAGTTGACTGTTTCAGGAATGGTCTCCCATATATAAGTTCATAAGGACTCAACTTAAGTCCACTTCGAGGGGCCACCCGAATCCTAAGCACGGCAATTGGTAATACCTGTAATCAAGTGGAGTGGGTTTCTTGGCAAAGTTTAGGAAGTCTTTTTCAAAGTATGGTTCATCTTTTCAGTCTTTCCAGTAGATTGTGGTTTCCCATGCTGAGTGCAGTTTCCAGGTGATGTCTAAAGCCTTACTAAGTTCTTGATTTACCTGGGCCACAAAGGCTCCCCCGTTGTCGCTCTGAAGTTTCCAGGTGCTCGAGGCATCACTGTAAAATCTACTTGCCAATCTTCTCCCATGTTTGTTCCTCGGTGCTGGATTCCTGGCTCTGCTGGATGGGGTACTGTCTTTGGATTGTTTTTAGCATAACGGACATCTTTTAGTGACCTCACATACTGTCTTAAGAGTTTTTGGTCCCGCAACTATTCGTTGAATCCATTCGAGACTTGCGTCTCTTCCATAGTGCGTACTTTCATGTAGAGTTGATATTATGTTGTACACGTGGTCTTCTGGTAACAATATTTTTCCTTCAGAATTAGTCAGCCAACTGGAGCCTGGTGAAGACTGAAACCTCCACTCTTTTGCTCTATCTAAACCTTGGGGAGTATATGTTGGCTTGGGGAATTCATTGAGGTTTAAATGGGGAATCAGGGCTAACTGTTGTTCTGCCTTTCTCTATTCTTGTAAGGCAGCCCTTTTTGCTTCTATGTCAGCTTTTCAATTTCCAATGGCCTCAAAGGATTGCCCCTTTTGATGCCCTGGAGAATATACCACTGCCACCTGAAGGGAATCGTGAACAGCTTCTAAAAGCTCAAGGATCTCAGGCACATTTTTTATTTCTTTATTAGCAGCTGTCAGGAGTCCTCTCTCCTTCCATAAGGCCCCGTGGGAATGTAAAACTAAACGAGCATACCTGCTGTCCGTGTAAATGGTCACTCGCTTCCCTTTTCCCAGACGGAGAGCCCGAATGAGAGCTACAAGCTCAGCTTTCTGGGCTGAAATTCCCTTAGGCAAGGGGGCAGCCTCCAAGCTATTTGTCAGGGTTACCACTGCATGTCCTGCTGCTCGACATCCTTCATGCATGAAACTACTTCCATCTGTGAATATTTCAACGTCAGAATCCTGCAGTGCGAGCGACATCAGACAGGTCAGGCCTACTTGAATAGACTTCTTCAATGACCTCTACACAGTCATGCATTGGCGGGTCTTCAGATATTGGCAGCAAGGTAGCAGGGTTCAGGGAGGAGACAGCTTTTAAGACAACATTAGGGTTATCTAATAGGATGGCTTGATACCGTCCCATGCTGCCTGAGGTAAACCAGAACCCCCCTTTTTGCTCTAAGAGAGAAAGAACTGCGTGTGGGGTATTTACAGTCACCTTTTGGCCAAGTGTTAACTTTTTAGCTTCCAGGAGCAAGTTGCAGGTTGCAGCCACCGCCTGTAAACACGGTGGCCATTCCTTAGCCACAGTGTCCAGTTGCTTTGAGAAGTATGCCACAGGGCACCAGGCCGGGCCCAAAGTCTGAGTCAGAACACCCACAGCAATCCCCTTCCTCTCATGTACAGACAGTTCAAAAGGCTTTTGTAAATCAGGCAGTCCCAATGCTAGGGCATTATTAGCTTATATTTAATTTTTTCAAAGGCTTGCTGACATTTTTTAGTCCATACTAAAGGTTCCCTTTCTTCTCCTTCTAAGGCTTTATAAAGGGGTGTGATTTTTTCCAATTATATAAGTCCGGGGTGGAAAATTGAGTATATTACCAGTATCGGCCTTCAGGGATGGCCTGCTTCATCCGCCCCTGCTGGTGCCTCTCGAAGGGAATATTGCCCTGCCTGGTGTTCGGGGGCTCCCTCACCGAAAACTGTACCCTGTCGGGTACGAGAAGGGGAAACCATAGCTGAAGCTGCGTCTCTACCGTCCCTCTCTTCTGTGTCTCTCCTTTCTGCTCCCCTCGATGGACTAGTACTAGAGTCTGGTTCTGGCCTCGGCAGGGAAGTGTGCATTCTCCTCCTCTGACCCTGTCCTCCTTCAGCAGCGGCATCACCGCCAACATAAGGAGGAGGAGGAGCCGCAGCTGGAACTGGAGCTCATCCCTCCAGCAGGGGGTCCTCACTGGAAGAATTAGGAAGCACTTTTGACTTTTTTTTTGCCTTGAAAAAGAACTTGGTTAGAAGGGTGCATATTCTGATATAGTGACATAAAAGCTTGAACATGGGGACTTCGTCCCATTTCTTTTCTACAAAACAGGTCCAATTGAAAAATTGTATTAAAGTTTAATGACCCAAACCTAGGCCAAGCTTCCTGACTTGCCAATTTATATTGTGGCCAAACACTATTGTATAGAAAAATCATCTTCTTTATAGTCACTGGGGCATAACTATAGTGCCTCCAACTGGTCAGAATGGGTCCCAAGGGGGACTTTACCAGTATGGAGGATCCCCCTCCCATCCCTGGTCCCCAGTGTAGTTTCGCAACTGTGATGGAAGGCCGGGCCCTTCTCCTTGAATGCAATTTGTGGCCTGATCTACTTGAAATTTAATCTCTGCTGTTATCAACTTAATTCCAGTTAAAATGCCCCTGATACCGATTTTTTTGGTCCCCAATTCTCACTGAGACATTTTTTCAACAACACCTGAGCTTGATATGTTACTGAAAATTTATGAAACCAGTCGTCATGCTCCGAAAACCGGGACCAAAAGTATTCAAGGATTTGGGAACAGGTCTTATACAGATAGGGGCTGACACAGCGACAGAGACGGCACAGTACCTCGCGTGCCTCAGTTGGACACTCTCCATCAGTCAAGTCCAAGCAAAGTTCCCACATTCACACATATGCATACACACATACGCATACACACATGAACCAACTATTTGGCTGGCCTCACATTCACCCTTGGCAATCTCAACCTCCCAGACAATCCCTAGAATGACAGAGGTAATCTTGACAGCCTCAGTTGCCTCAACCTCCCAGACAATCCCTAGAATGACAGAGGTAATCTTGACAGCCTCAGCTGCCTCAACCTCCCAGACAATCCTTAGAATGACAGAGGTAAACTTGACAGCCTCAGCTGCCTCAACCTCCCAGACAACCCTTAGAATAACAGAGGTAATCTTAACAGCCTCAGTCTCCCAGACAATCCTTACAATGACAGAGGTAATCTTGACAGCCTCATTCATACACCCAAAAAACCAAAACCAAGACTCTAGAGCCACCAAAAGTCCCTTATGCGAACCTACTCACAGGGTCAGTCATCCGAAGCAGCACTCGCTTCAGAAACCAAGAGTCTAAGCCCCCTCTGGGCTTGCTCTATTTGCCCTGGCCCTGAGCGCAAAAGGAAGAGGATTCACGGACTCACCCCAGGGGTTTTTCCTTAGCCAATCTTGCGCCCTGCTTACCTTGTTTCTGCGTGGATAGGGACCGGTGGTGCCCTGGCGAGAATAAGGACCGGGCAATGTTTCCCTTCTGAGGTTAAAAAAAACCTCCAGCGGCCCGTTAAGGGTTAATTGGCTGGTCTGAGCCCCGCCCTGGGCCACCGAGTCTCAAGCTGCAAAGTGCCCCTCTTTGGGCACCAGAATTTGTTACCCCAAATTGCGGATTCAAGCCGCCTGCCGCAAGACAGTAGTGAGACAGGAGGAGGTAAGCAGCAAGAGGGCTTTATTGAACACCGCGTTCAAGAGACAGAGGGGGCAAAGCTTTCCCCAGATTCTGTCTGCCCCATGAGGGCTACAAAAGAGTTTTATAGGGAAAGGGTCAGGGTTTAGAAATTCCCAGGAATGTTGATTCTTCTTTGAGGGGGACATAATGACGAAGTGACTTATTGTCGACGTCTTGTAGGCCTCTTTACGCCATCCTGGTTTCGGTCAGTGCATGGGTCTGGGTTTTGCTCAATTATCTCGGGTGCTGATGGTATCGCTCATTGTTTTTGTCACCTCGGAGAGAAAAACGGTTTAAGCAATAACAAAAATCTTGATTACCTTGTTTTTCTACAATGGAACAATCGTGAGACAGATTCCAGAGCAAATAATTGACGTTTTTAAAGACTAAAGATTTTAATCGCAGTTTATACAGCTAAACTAGAAAATATATTCTCTCTTATTTTAATATTAAAACACTACAGAAAATATATTTTCTCTATATCATGGGTAGGTGAGGACATTGTTTAATAGGCAAAGCAATGTCAAATGTCAAACACCCACCTGTCCACCGCACACCGGAAATGATTGGAGTTTGCCAACAAGGGCCTATTCTCCCGAAATAGACCCACACAGGTCCATGCATGAGGGAAAGGTGCTCAAGGTCCGCGGACGGTTTATGCCTGGACAGGAGCCACTTCTGTCCTGAGCTCCCCCAGTTAATGGGGCTAGCAAATTATCTTTTCCCCCCAGCTGGAAATTTTTTCCTTCCCCAAGGCTGGGAGGACGGCTCCAGGTGCTCACCAGGGTCTATCTCAGGCCCAGGGATTCAGCCGCAGAAGCTGGGTTGGGGGTGAGGAGGCACGGTAACATATACGCAAGTACTTAGCTTTTGCCGGGAGCACCCTTCCACTCAGGTCCTGGAGATGTGAGTGGGCTGTGTGGCTGCTGCTTCTCCCTGAGGAAACTGTGGCCGAACGCTAGGATCAGCCCGCCGCCGCTGCTCCAGGAATGGTGCCTGAGGGCTCTCCGCGATTCAGGTCCGGTAACTCCTCTCCGCTTCTGAATGGTCTCTTCCTTCCCCTGCTCCTCAGTTCGTTGTCCAAGCTTCCCTTTGATGCTCAGGGCTCCCAGCTTGTCACAAATATACTCGTTTCACTTGTTTTCTCAGGTCTTTGTTGTAAAGAGGGCTCGACGGAAGCGTCTGTCTATTCCGCCATCTTGGTTCCGCCCATAACTATACTTTTATTAAAAATAAACATGGGGGAGGGGGCCAAGATGGCGGACTAGGTAGACGCTACCTCGGATCCCTCTTGCAACAAAGACTCAGAAAAACAAGATCGATCACATACATAAAAATCTACGAACCCTGAACAACAAACACAGATTTAGAGATGGAAAACGAACAAATATGGGGAAGCAGCGACTGTTTTTGAAGCCTGGAGCCAGCGTCACAGTCAGCGGATTTTCTGGAAAAACAAGTTTCCCAGTGATGGCTCGGAGACAGCAGTCCATATCAAACCACGTAAAGAAGCAGACCATGACAGCTTCTACAACCCCCCAAACAAAAGAATCAAAAACTTTCCCAAATGAAGATACAATCCTGGAATTATCAGATACAGAACATAAAAAACTAACTTACAGAATGCTTCAAGACATCAGAAACGAAATAAGGCAAACTGCAGAAAAAGCCAACGAACACACTGATAAAACAGGTGAACAACTAAAAAAGATTATTCAAGAACATAGTGGAAAAATTAATAAGTTGCAAGAATCCATAGAGAGACAGCATGTAGAAATCCAAAAGATTAACAATAAAATTACAGAATTAGACAATGCAATAGGAAGTCAGAGGAGCAGACTCGAGCAATTAGAATGCAGACTGGGAAATCTGGAGGACCAGGGAATTAACACCAACATAGCTGAAAAAAATCAGATAAAAGAATTAAAAAAAATGAAGAAACCCTAAGAATCATGTGGGACTCTATCAAAAAGGATAACTTGTGTGTGATTGGAGTCCCAGAACAGGGAGGGAGGACAGAAAACACAGAGAAAATAGTTGAAGATCTCCTGACAGAAAACTTCCCTGACATCATGAAAGACGAAAGGATATCTATCCAAGATGCTCATCGAACCCCATTTAAGATTGATCCAAAAAGAAAAACACCAAGACATATTATCATCAAACTTGCCAAAACCAAAGATAAAGAGAAAATTTTAAAAGCAGCCAGGGAGAAAACAAAGGTTTCCTTCAAGGGAGAATCAATAAGAATCAGTTCAGACTACTCAGCAGAAACCATGCAGGCAAGAAGGGAATGGGACGACATATACAGAGCACTGAAGGAGAAAAACTGCCAGCCAAGGATCATATATCCGGCAAAACTCTCTCTGAAATATGAAGGAGAAATTAAGATATTTACAGATAAACACAAGTTTAGAGAATTCGCAAAAACCAAACCAAAGCTACAAGAAATACTAAAGGATATTGTTTGGTCAGAAAACCAATAATATCAGATACCAGCACAACACAAGGTCACAAAACAGAACATCCTGATATCAACTCAAATAGGGAAATCACAAAAACAAATTAAGATTAATTTTAAAAAAATGCTCATGACGGAATCACTGAAGTCAATATGTAAAAGATCACAATAATCAAAAAGAGGGACTAAATACAGGTGGCATAGAACTGCCAGATGGAGAGTGATACAAGGTGATATAGAACAATACAAATTAGGTTTGTACTTAGAAAAATAGGGGTAAATAATAATAAGGTAACCACAAAGAGGTATAACAACTCCATAACTCAAGATAAAAGCCAAGAAAAACGTAACGACTCAACAAACATAAAGTCAAACACTATGAAAATGAGGATCTCACAATTTACTAAGAAAAACGTCTCAGCACAAAAAAGTATGTGGAAAAATGAAATTGTCAACAACACACATAAAAAGGCAGCAAAATGACAACACTAAACATTTATTTATCTATAATTACGCTGAATGTAAATGGACTAAATGCACCAATAAAGAGAGAGTCTCGGACTGGATAAAGAAACACGATCCGTCTATATGCTGCCTACAAGAGACACACCTTAGACTTAGAGACACAAACAAACTAAAACTCAAAGGATGGAAAAAAATATATCAAGCAAACAATAAGCAAAAAAGAAGAGGAGTAGCAATATTAATTTCTGACAAAATAGACTTTAGACTTAAATCCACCACAAAGGATAAAGAAGGACACTACATAATGATAAAAGGGACAATTGATCAGGAAGACGTGACCATATTAAATATTTATGGACCCAATGACAGGGCTGCAAGATACATAAATCAGATTTTAACAGAACTGAAAAGTGAGATAGACACCTCCACAATTATAGTAGGAGACTTCAACACACCACTTTCGCAGAAGGACAGGACATCCATCCAGTAAGAAGCTCAATAGAGACACAGAAGACCTAATTACAACAATCAACCAACTTGACCTCATTGACTTAGACAGAACTCTCCACCCAACTGCTGCAAAGTATACTTTTTTTTCTAGCGCACATGGAACATTCTCTAGAATAGACCACATATTAGGTCATAAAACAAACCTTTGCAGAATCCAAAACATCGAAATATTACAAAGCATCTTCTCAGACCACAAGGCAATAAAACTAGAAATCAATAACAGAAAAACTAGGGAAAAGAAATCAAATACTTGGAAACTGAACAATACCCTCCTGAAAAAAGACTGGGTTATAGAAGACATCAAGGAGGGAATAAGGAAATTCATAGAATGCAACGAGAATGAAAATACTTCCTATCAAAACCTCTGGGACACAGCAAAAGCAGTGCTCAGAGGCCAATTTATATCGATAAATGCACACATCCAAAAAGAAGAAAGAGCCAAAATCAGAGAACTGTCCCTACAACTTGAACAAATAGAAAGGGAGCAACAAAAGAATCCATCAGGCACCAGAAGAAAACAAATAATAAAAATTAGAGCTGAACTAAATGAATTAGAGAACAGAAAAGCAATTGAAAGAATTAACAAAGCCAAAAGCTGGTTCTTTGAAAAAATTAACAAAATTGATAAACCATTGGCTAGACTGACTAAAAAAATACAGGAAAGGAAACAAATAACCCGAATAAGAAACGAGAAGGGCCACATCACAACAGACCCAACTGAAATTAAAAGAATTATATCAGATTATTACGAAAAATTGTACTCTAAGAAATTTGCAAACCTAGAAGAAATGGATGAATTCCTGGAAAAATACTACCTACCTAAACTAACACATTCAGAAGTAGAACAACTAAATAGACGCATAACAAAAAAAGAGATTGAAACGGTAATCAAAAAACTCCCAACAAAAAAAAGCCCTGGCCCGGACGGCTTCACTGCAGAGTTCTACCAAACTTTCAGAGAAGAGTTAACACCACTACTACTAAAGGTATTTCAAAGCATAGAAAATGACGGAATACTACCCAACTCATTCTATGAAGCCACCATCTCCCTGATACCAAAACCAGGTAAAGACATTACAAAAAAAGAAAATTATAGACCGATATCCCTCATGAACATAGATGCAAAAATCCTCAACAAAATTCTAGCCAATAGAATTCAACAACATATCAAAAAAATAATTCACCACGATCAAGTGGGATTTATACCAGGTATGCAAGGCTGGTTTAATATCAGAAAAACCATTAATGTAATCCACCACATAAATGAAACAAAAGACAAAAACCACATGATCTTATCAATTGATGCAGAAAAGGCATTTGACAAAGTCCAACACCCATTTATGATAAAAACTCTCACCAAAATAGGAATTGAAGGAAAATTCCTCAACATAATAAAGGGCATCTATGCAAAGCCAACAGCCAACATCACTCTAAATGGAGAGAACCTGAAAGCATTTCCCTTGAGAACGGGAACCAGACAAGGATGCCCTTTATCACTGCTCTTATTCAACATCGTGCTAGAAGTCCTAGCCAGGGCAATTAGGCTAGACAAAGAAATAAAGGGCATCCAGATTGGCAAGGAAGAAGTCAAATATCTCTATTTGCAGATGACATGAACTTATACACAGACAACCCTAAGGAATCCTCCAGAAAACTACTGAAACTAATAGAAGAGTTTGGCAGAGTCTCAGGTTATAAGATAAACATACAAAAATCACTTGGATTCCTCTACATCAACAGAAAGAACATCGAAGAGGAAATAACCAAATCAATACCATTCACAGTAGCCCCCAAGAAGATAAAATACTTAGGAATAAATCTTACCAAGGATGTAAAAGACCTATACAAAGAAAACTACAAAGCTCTACTACAAGAAATTCAAAAGGACATACTTAAGTGGAAAAACATACCTTGGTCATGGATAGGAAGACTTAACATAGTAAAAATGTCTATTTTACCAAAAGCCATCTATACATACAATGCACTTCCGATCCAAATTCCAATGTCATTTTTTAAGGTGACAGAGAAACAAATCACCAATTTCATATGGAAGGGAAAGAAGCCTCGGATAAGTAAAGCATTACTGAAAAAGAAGAAGAAAGTGGGAGGCCTCACTCTACCTGATTTCAGTAGCTATTATACAGCCACAGTAGTCAAAACAGCCTGGTACTGGTACAACAACAGGCACATAGACCAATGGAACAGAATTGAGAACCTAGATATAAATCCATCCATGTATGAGCAGCTGATATTTGACAAAGGCCCAGTTTCAGTTAATTGGGGAAAAGATAGTCTTTTTAACAAATGGTGCTGGCATAACTGCATATCCATTTGCAAAAAAATGAAACAGGACCCATACCTCACACCATGCACAAAAACTAACTCCAAGTGGATCAAAGACCTAAACATAAAGACTAAAACGATAAAGATCATGGAAGAAAAAATAGGGACAACCCTAGGAGCCCTAATACAAGGCATAAACAGAATCCAAAACATTACCAAAAATGACGAAGAGAAACCAGATAACTGGGAGCTCCTAAAAATCAAACACCTATGCTCATCTAAAGACTTCACCAAAAGAGTAAAAAGACCACCTACAGACTGGGAAAGAATTTTCAGCTATGACATCTCCGACCAGCGCCTGATCTCTAAAATCTACATGATTCTGTCAAAACTCAACCACAAAAAGACAAACAACCCAATCAAGAAGTGGGCAAAGGATATGAACACACACTTCACTAAAGAAGATATTCAGGCAGCTAACAGATACATGAGAAAATGCTCTCGATCATGAGCCATTAGAGAAATGCAGATTAAAACTACGATCAGATTCCATCTCACTCCAACAAGGCTGGCATTAATCCAAAAAACACAAAAGAATAAATGTTGGAGAGGCTGCGGAGAGATTGGAACTCTTATACACTGCTGGTGGGAATGTAAAATGGTACAACCACTTTGGAAATCTATCTGGCGTTATCTTAAACAGTTAGAAATAGAACTACCATACAACCCAGAAGTCCCACTCCTTGGAATATACCCTAGAGAAACAAGAGCCTTCACACAAACAGATATATGCACACCCATGTTTATTGCAGCTCTGTTTACAATAGCAAAAAGCTGGAAGCAACCAAGGTGTCTATCAACGGATGAATGGTTAA
This sequence comes from Elephas maximus indicus, assembly GCF_024166365.1. Lineage (NCBI taxonomy): Eukaryota > Metazoa > Chordata > Mammalia > Proboscidea > Elephantidae > Elephas > Elephas maximus. Next base: position 147,002,012 of record NC_064846.1, on the reverse strand, counting down.
ATAAATTGTGGTATATTCACACAATGGAATACTACGCATCGATAAAGAACAGTGACGAATCTGTGAAACATTTCATAACATGGAGGAACCTGGAAGGCATTATGCTGAGCGAAATGAGTCAGAGGCAAAAGGACAAATATTGTACAAGACCACTATTATAAGATCTTGAGAAATAGTATAAACTGAGAACACATACTTTTGTGGTTACGAGGTGGGGAGGGAGGGAGGGAGGGAGGGAGAGGGTTTTTTACTGATTGATTAGCAGATAAGAACAGCTTTAGGTGAAGGGAAGGACAACACTCAATACATGGAAGGTCAGCTCAACTGGACTGGACTGGACCAAAAGCAAAGAAGTTTCCGGGATAAACTGAATACTTCAAAGGTCAGCGGAGCAGGGGCGGGGGCCTGGGGAACATGTTTTGAGGGGACTTCTAAGTCAATTGGCAAAATAATTCTATTATGAAAACATTCTGCATCCCACTTTGAAATGTGGTGTCTGGGGTCTTAAATGCTAACAAGCGGCCATCTAAGATGCATGAATTGGTCTCAAGCCACCTGGATCAAAGGAGAATGAAGAACACCAAGGTCACACGACAACTAAGAGCCCAAGAGACAGAAATGGCCACATGAACCAGAGACCTACATTATCCTGAGACCAGAAGAACTAGTTGGTGCCCGGCCACAAATGATGACTGCCCTCACAGGGAGCACAATAGAGAACCCCTGAGGGAGCAGGAGATCAGTGGGATGCAAACCCCAAATTCTCATAAAAAGACCATACTTAATGGTCTGGCTGTGACTAGAGGAATCCCGGCGGTCATGGTCCCCAAACCTTCTGTTGGCACAGAACGGGAACCATCCCCGAAGACAATTCATCAGACATGAAAGGGACTGGACAGTGGGTGGGAGAGAGATGCTGATGAAGAGTGAGCTACTTGTATCAGGTAGACACTTGAGACTGTGTTGGCATCTCCTGTCTGGAGGGGGGATGGGAGGATAGAGAGAGTTGGAGGCTGGCAAAGTTTTCATGAAAGGAGAGACTGGAAGGGCTGACTCATTAGGGGGAGAGCAAGGGGGAGTACGGAGTAAGATGTATATTAACTTATATGTGACAGACTGACTTGATTTGTGAACGTTCACTTGAAGCTCAATAAAAGTTAATAATAAAATAAATAAATAAATAAAATAAACATGGGTAAAAGGTAATTGGAACCAAGGCTGCCTCCAAATGATGTTTAACCCAACCAGCAGTTTATTTATTGGGGGAAAAGTTTTGCTTTTTGAGTCAACCCAGAAGTGCTTCGAAAGAAATGTCTGGTGATCTATTTCCAGAAAAATCACTTGTTGAAAACCCTATGCAGCACAGTTCTACACATACACACGTGGGGTTGCCATGAGTTGTAATCAACTTGACAGAAACAGATTTTGTTTGGTATTGGATAGACCACACAGTCAAACTGACATGATCCAGAATTTGTCGAGAAGCAGCAAGAAGGCTTACTCAAAAAGTCCCTCTTCTAGTGCCTGTTATGTTCAATGTATTTTAAAATGCTTTCCAGGCTTGGAGTCTTCTAAACTCATACAAACATGAAGGAGATGTTTGTGTCTCTTGTGGAATGAGGCCTAGGATAGGTGTCTTAGGGAGCACCCAAAAGAAGACATAAGCTAAAAGGAAACTAGCAAGATGACCAAGACATCAGACTTCACTAAATACAGGACGTTGTTGTGAACTGGGAGTCTTTCGGTGCTTTTCATTGGGCTTCTAATCAAAAGGTTGCAGGTTTGAGACCAACCATATGCCTTGAAAGAAAGGCCTGGCAAACCACTTCTGGAAAATCAGCCATTGGAAACCCTGTGGAGCGCATTTCTTCCCTGGCACACATAGGGTTGCAATGAGTTGAAGTCAACTCAACAGTAACCGGTAAGGCTGTGAACTGCCTTAGTTTCTGTTAAGGGCCATGTCTCCCCTTTATACCCATCATTTCCTCTTTCCTTTTAGTTTCAGAGGAAGAGACGTCCAGGAACCCCTTTGGCTCCTGAAAAATCTTGGTCCTATGAACTTGTCTTTCCTTCATCAGCAACTTTCCCTTTGCAGTCAATATGCTCAAATATCATGAGATCTGTCTGGTGCATTTTTTCCACCTGTGCATAAATGGCCACACTGATTACCCTCCCTGTTGTGCAAGCCATGGGAAGTCCCTTCCCATACTGACCCTGGGCTTGGCCATACTGCTTGCTTTGCTCAGTGGAATAATAGCAAACATGATACAAGTAGGACTTCAAAAGAGATACTTTGTGAACACCACCCCATGTGAACAAATGCAGGCTAGCCTGCTGGATGGTGAGAGCTAAATGGCCTAGATACCTCCTTTGCCCCTGCCGACAGAAAGACAGACAGTCAAGCAAGAGACATGTGAGTGAGGCTTTGGACCATCAGCTGACCACGAACTCAGGGGTGAACCCAGATAACACTACATCGTGCAGAGATGTGTCATCCCAACTGAAACCACAGACTCAGGAACAAATTAATGGCTATTTTTTGAGCCACTAAATTTTCACGTGGTTTGTTCTATGAGATAAATCTTTGCTTAACTAGTAACCCCTCTATATTGTGCTTTAATTATTTTCTTCCACTCATTGCCGGATATTTTATTTCTTACCAAATATTCACTTATCTAACACATAATTATATAAGCATACTATGTGATAGGGACTGTGCTAACCAATAATGCATAGAATAGTAAGCAGTAACACATAGGAAGTATGTTTATGGAATAAAGACTATGATGATAGCTAAAATTTATTGTGTGTTTTCTATGTACCATCTACCATGTTAATCTTTTAGCATACATTAGTTCATTCAGCAACTCTATTATTGCCCACTTTACAGATGCAGATATGGAGGATCAGAGAACGTTAAGGTATTTGCTTTAAGACATAGTAAGTGATGGAACGAATTCAGATCTCTCTCCAGCGCTTGTGCTCTGGACCAGTATATTTTAGTTTAAGAACAGATAAAAGAAACCTAGAACTAATTTTTATTATTTGTTTTCTTCTGGTGCCTGAGGGTTTCTTTTGTTGCTCTCTTTCTATTTGTTCAAGTTGTAGGGATGATTCTTTGATTTTGGCCCTTTCTTCTTCTTGTATGTGTGCATTTATTGATATAAATTGAACCCTGAGCACCGCTTTTGCTGTGTCCCAAAGATTCTGATAGGAAGTGTTTTCATTCTCATTGGATTCTCTGAATTTCTTTATTCCATCCTTAATGTCTTCTATAATCCAGTCTTTTTTGAGCAGGGTATTGTTCAGTTTCCAAGTGTTTGATTTTTTTTCCCTGCTTTTTCTGATACTGATTTCCACTTTTATGGCCTTATGGTCAGAGAAGATGCTGTGTAATATTTCAATGTTTTGGATTCTGCTAAAGCTTGCTTTATGCCCTAATATGTGGTCTATTCTAGAGAGTGTTCCATGTGCACTAGAAAAGAAAGTATACTGGGTTGCTGTTGGGTGGAGTGTTCTGTATATGTCTACGAGGTCAAGTTGGTTGATTGTGGCATTTAGATCTCCTGTGTCTTTATTGAGCTTCTTTCTGGATGTCCTGTCCTTCACTGAAAGTGGTGTGTTGGTCTCCTACTATTATTGTGGAGCTGTCTATCTCACTTTTCAATGCTGATAGAGTTTGTTTTATGTATCTTGCAGCCCTGTCACTGGGTGCATAAATATTTAATATGGTTATATCTTCTTGGTGTATTGTCCCTTTAATCACTGTATAGTGTCCTTCCTTATCCTTTATGATAGATTTAACTTTAAAGTCTATTTTGTCAGAAATTGATATTGCCACTTCTGCTCTTTTCTGATTGTTGCTTGCTTGAGATATTCTTTTCCATCCTTTCGTTTTCGTTTGTTTGTTTCTCTAAGTCTAAGGTGTGTCTCTTGTAGGCAGTATATAGATAGATCGTGTTTTTTACTCCATTCTGCACTCTCTGTCTCTTTATTAGTGCATTTAGTCCATTTACATTCAGGGTAATTATGGATAGGTATGAATTTAGTGCTATCATTTTGATGTCTTTTTTGTGTGTGTTGACAGCTTCTTTTTCCCACTTGATTTTATGTGCTGAGTAGATATTCTTTGTATATTGTCCTTTCCTCATATTCATTGATTTTGTTTCTGCTGAGTCTCTATTTTTTTCTTGTATTTTATTTTGATGTATAGGATACTTTGGTTCCTTTGTGGTTACCTTATTATTTACCCCTATTTTTCTAAATTTAAACCTAACTTTTGTTTCTGTATATTGACTTTTCTTCCTCTGCATAGGAAAGATCTATGGCTACATTTCTTAGTCCCTCTTTATTGTTTTAATGTTGTCTTCTTTTACATAATAACATCGCTGTTTCCTTGTTTTGAGCGTTTTTTTATCTTGATTTATTTCTGTGATGTCCCTGTCTAGTGTGACATCTGATTGCTCTGTGCTGTGTTCTGGTCTTGGGCTGATACCTGATATTACTGATTTTCTAACCAAAGAACTCCCTTCAGTATTTCTTGTAGTTTTGGTTTAGTTTTTCCGAATTCCCTCAACTTCTGTTTATCTGGAAATGTCCTAATTTCACCTTCGTATTTGAGAAACTGTTTTCCTGGATACATGATTCTTGGCTGGCAACATTTTTCCATCAATTCTTAATATAAGTCATCGCATTGCCTTCTTTCTGCCAAGTAGTCCGAGCTTATTCTTATTGACTCTTCTTTGTAGGTAACTTTTTGTTTATCCTTACCGGCTCTTAAAATTCTCTATCTTTGCTTTTGGCAAGTTTGATTATAATATGTCTTGAGGACTTTCATTTAAATCTACCTTATGTAGTGTTCGATGAGCATCTTGGATAGATACGTTCTCATCTTTCATGATATCAGGGCTTGTTCTACATATTACCTGATTCCTTCCTGATGTGTACAAATATTCTGTATATTAATCTTTTGTATTCCACATCTGGTAATTCCAGGAATGCACTTTCATCTAGAAGATCCCTTGATTCTTTCTTTTGAGAGCTTGTTGAAGCGTTCATGGTCTGTTTCTTTATGTGATTTGATTTTGACTGTTGTCTCTGAGCCATCTATAAGCTATTAGTTTAATTTATGTTTGCTTACTGTATTCTAGCTTCTTGCTTTGTTTTGTTTTGATATACCCAAATGAGTTGCTTGAGTGAGCTAGCTTGATTGTTTTCACCTTTGAAGCTCTGATCCTGTCCCCAGATGGCTAGAGCTGTTATCAGGTATATCAATCTAGGAGTCCATTCCCTTCTCTTGTGTGGATTCAGCTCAGATGTCCAGGTAGTTGGTCATCAAGTGTGTGATACAGGCTCTGTCCTACAGTCTTAGAGGGGCAGGGGTGATTGGTGTAGGGACCGGTATCTCATTGCAGCAGGAGGGCATGCTCTGTACAAGGCAGGGGGCTGAGAATCATCCCCCAAGTGTCTCTGATAAAAGTGCGTCCCTCTTCCCTAGAGCGTACAGGTGGGTGGGTTCTGCAGACAGACCATGAGCACCCAAAGTTTTTGGTTCTAAGGACTCCTGGGAATGGTGCCTGAGGGCTTCTGGCGATTCAGATCAGGTAACTCCTCTCCGCTTCTGAACTGTCTCTTCCTTCCCCTGCTTCTCAGTTTGTTTTCTAACTTTGCCTTTGATGTTCAGGGCTCCTAGCTTCCCATAAATATGCTCGTTTCACTTGTTTTTTTGGTTCTTTGTTGTAAGAGGGCTTGCCGGAAGTGCTGTCTATTCTGTCATTTTGGCCCTGCCTCCTGTTTATTTGGAAATGTCCTAATTTTGGCTTCATATTTAAGAGACAGTTTTGCTGGATATATGATTCTTGGCTGCCATTTTTTTCCTTCAATGCTTTATATATGTCACCCCATTGCTTTCTTGCCTGCATGGTTTCTGCCAAGTAGTCTGAGCTTATTCTTATTGACTCTCCTTTATAGATGGGTTTTCGTTTATCCCTGTCTGCTCTTAAAGTTCTCTCTTTATTTTTGGTTTTGGCAAGTTTGATTATAATATGTTTTTGTGACTTTCTTTTAAAATCTAACTTATGAGGAGTTCATTGAGCATCTTGGATAGATATGTTCTCATCTTTCACGATATCAGGGAAGTTTTCTGCCAACAAATCTTCAAGAATTCTCTCTGTATTTTCTGTTACCCCTCCCTGTTCTGCTACTCCAATCACTCATAGGTTATTTCTCTTGATAGAGTCCCACATGATTCTTAGGGTTTCTTCACTTTTTTTAATTCTCTTATCTGATTTTTCTTCGAATATATTGGTGCCACGTGTTTTATCTTCAGGCTCACCATTTCTGCCTTCCTCTTCCTCAGTTCTGCTCCTCCGACTTTCTATTGAGTTGTTTAATTCTGTAATTTTATTGTTAATCTTCTGAATTTCTGATTGCTGTCTGTCTATGGATTATTGCAGATTATTGATTTTTTCAGTATATTCTTGAATAACCTTTTTAATTTCTTCAGCTATTTTATCTGTGTGTTCCTTGGCTTGTTCTGTGTATTGCCCGATCTCTTTCCTGATGTTCTGAAGAGTCCTGTATATTAATCTTTTGTATTCTGCATCTGCTAATTCCAGGAAGGCAATTTCATCCAGAAGATCCCTTGATTCTTATTATTAAGAGCTTGTTGAAGTGATCACGGTCTGCTTTTTTATGTGATTTGATATTGACTGTTGTCTCCGAGCCATGTATAAGTTATTAGTTTATTTTATGCTTCCTTACTATATCCTAGTTTCGTGCTTTGTTTTGTTTGATATACCCAAATGGGTTGCTTGAGTGAGCTAGCTTGATTATTTTTGCCTTTGAAATTCTGATGTCCTGTCACCAGATGGCTAGAGCTGTTATCAGGTATATCAGTCTAGGAGTCCACTCACTTTTCTTGTATGAATTCAGCTCAGGTGTCCAGGTAGCTGATCATCAAGTTTATGGTACAGGCTCTGTCCTACAGTCTTACCGGGGCAGGGGTGATTGGTGTAGTTACCGGTATCTGGTTGTAGCAGGGGGTCACACTCTGAACAAGGCAGGGGCCTGAGAATCATCCCCCACGTGTCTCTGAGGAAAGCGTGTCCCTGTTCCCTAGAGCACACAGGTGGGTGGGTTCTGCAGATGGACCTTGGGCACCCAATGCTTTTGGTTTTAAGGACTGGGAGGTACCAGTTGTCCTTGGATCCCTGTCACACGTGGCTACGTAACATGGGTGGAACTACCAGTCCTTAGGCCCCTGATGTGGGTAGGTGAGGACCCTGTTTAATAGGCAAAGTGGTGTCAAACATCAAACACCCACCTCTCCACCACACAGCTGAAACAGTTGCAGTCTGCCAAGAAGGGCCCATTCTCCAGAAATAGGCCCACACAGATCCATGGAGGGGAAAAGGTATTCAGAGTCCATAGACCTTTTATGTCAGGACAGAGCCACTTCTCTCCTAAACTCCCCAGCTTAGTGAAGATGGCATATTATCTTTTCCCCCCAATTGTGAATTTATTCCTTCTCCAAGGCAGGGAGAATGGCTCAGAGTGCTCAGCAGGGCCTGTCTCAGGCCCAGGGAAATTGACAGCCACTGAATCCAGCCTGGCAGCTGGTGGGGGGTAAAGTCTATGCAAGTACTTAGCTTTTGCCGAGAGCAGTATTTTTCTCTGGTTCTGGAGGTGTGAGTAGGCTGTGTGGCTGGCTGTCTCTCCCTCAGGAAACTGTGTCCAGATCGCTATCTCCAGCCCTGCTGGTGCCTGAGGATTCCCAGTGATTCAGGTCCGGCAACTCCTCGTTGCTTCTGGTCCGTCTCTCCCTCCCCCTGCCACTCAGTCTGTTTTCTAACTTTGGTTTTGATGTTCAGGGCTCCTAGCTTGTGATAAATATAATCGTTTCACTTGTTTTTTGGGTCTTTTTTGCAAGAGAGATCACCGGAAATGTATGAATACTCCTCCATCTTGGCCTGCCTCTTTTTACTATGATCCAGAATAAAAAGTCTTTAACCTGACTCCACTTCCTTGCCACTTACACTTTGCTGAATATCTTATCCATTAGTATCTTTCCTACTGTATCAGGAAACTAAAATTTTATTTTTTTAATTCTATGTTAGATGGAGATTTACAGAGCAAACTAGTTTCTTTTAAAGCAATGAATACACGCATTGTTTTGTGACATTGGTTGCCAACCCCACGACATGTCAACACTCTCCCCTTCTCAACCTTGGCTACCCTGTTACCAGGTTTCTTGTCCTTTCCTGCCTTCTCGTCATTGCCCCTGGGATGGTGTGCCCATTTAAACTCCTTTTGTTTTATGGGCCTGCCTAATCTTTGACTGAAGGGTGAACTTCAGCAGTGATCTCAGTGATGAGCTATAATGGTGTCCAGGGGCCATACTCTTGGGGTTTCTCCAGTCTCTGTCACATACTAAGTCTCTTCTTTTTTGTGTGTTTATTAGTTACAATTTTATTCTACTTTTTTCTCCAGCTTTGTCTGGGACTGTCTACTGTTGATCCCTGTCAAACAGTTAGTGGTGGTAGCCTGGCACCATCTGGTTGTACTGCGCTGACTCTGGTGAAGGCCGTGGTAGTTTTGGTCCATCAGTCCTTTGGACTAATCTTGTCCTTCAGTCTTTAGTTTTCTTCATTCTGCCTTGCTCCCAAAGGAACAAGACAAGTAGAGTATCTTAGATGGCCGCTCACAGGCTTTTCAGATCCTAGATACCGGCAGTGGGTGGATTTAGATACTACTTTTTTTTTTTCAACAAAGTAAGAATGCAGAATGTTTTCTTTATAAACTATGTTATGACAATTGAACTAGATGTTCCCCGAGACCATGGTCCCCAGCGCTCAGCCCAGCAATTTGATCCCTCAGGGAATTTGGATGTGTCTATGGAGCTTCCATGACCTTGCCTTGAGTAAGTTGTACTGGCTTCCCCAGTGTTGTGTACTGCCTGACCCTTCACCAAGTTACCATTAGAATACAAAAACTCATAACAGTTGTTGTCCTTAGGGAAGAGGACATTCTTTCCATTTAAACAATTTTTTACTATTTGATTTTTTGTTCCCTGTACATGTATTACTTTTTTAACAAAATTTTAAACCTAATTTGAAACGAATATATTTTGAACTTCAACAAGCTTTTAAAAGGTATTAAAATGAATGATTTTTTTTTTTTGTAATAACTGTCCTTTAGAAATGTACACTTGGAAAAGGTAATTGGATCTAAGGCTATCTCTACATGACGACAACCCAATGAGCAGTTTAGTCATTGGGTGAAAGGTTTTGTGGGTTTGAGTCTGTCCAGAGGTACCTCAAAAGAAAGGCCTGGTGATCTATTTCCAAAACATCACTTATTGAAAATCCTATGGAGCACAGTTCTGCCCTGACACACATGTGGCTACTATGAGTTGTAATCAACTTGACAGAAAGAGGTTTGGTTTGGTTTTGGATAGATCTCAGGGTCACACTGAGATGATCTAGAATTTGTGGAGAATCCACAAGAAGGCTTACTGAAAAAATACCCCTTCTTGTGCCTGTTGAGTTTAATGTATTTTAAAATGCTTTCCAGGCTTGGAGTCTTCTAAAATCATACATAGATGAAGGAGATGTTTGCACCTCTGGTAGAATGTGGTCTAGAATAGATGTCTTAGAGAGCACCCAAAAGAATAAACGGAAGCTAAAAGGAAAATAGCAAGATGACCAAGACATCAGACTTCACTTAATCAGAAACGTTGTTGTGAACTGGGAGTCCCTGGGTGGTGCAAATGGTTAACACTTTACATTGGGCTGCTAATCAAAAGGTTCAAGGTTCCAGTCCAACCAGAGGCACCTCAGGACAAGGGCCTGGCAATCTGCTTTTGAAAAATCAGCCATTGGAAACCCTATGGAGCGCAGTTGTTCTCGGCACACATGGGGACACCATGAGTTGGAATCAACAGTAATGGGTAAGGTTGTGAAATGCCTTAGTTTCTCTTAGCAGCCACATCCCCCTTTTATACCAATCACTTCATCTCTGCTTTTAGTTCAGAGGAAGAGACGTCCAGAAACACTTCTGGCTCCTGAAAATTCTTGGTCCTGTAAATTTGTGTATCCTCTGAGAAGTTTATGTTGCTTTCTTCATCAGCAACTTTCCCTTTGCAGTAAATATGCTCAGATATCATGAGATCTCTCTGGCACATTTTTTTTTAATCTGTGCATAAATGGCCACACTAATTACCCTCCCTTTTGTTCAAGCCTTGTTTCTTCCCATACTGATTCTCAGCTTGGCCATAGTGCTTCCTTTGCTCAATGGTATAATAGCAACCATGACGCAAGTAAAGTCTGGTCTTCCTTTTTGAGTTAGAATTTTGTTCTACGTTTTTCTCTAGCTCTGTCTGGGACCCTCTAATGTTATCTCTGTTAAGGCAGTCAGTGATGGTAGCCAGGCACCATCTATTTGTGCTAGACTCAGTCTAGGGGAGGGCATGGTGGCTGTGATCCATCATTCCTTTGGACTAACCTTTCCCTTGTGTCTAGTTTTCTTCATTCTCCCTTGATCCTGAAGGGGTAAGATCAGTAGAGTATCTTCGATGGCCACTCACACACTTTTAAGACCCCAGATCTTACCAAAGTAGATTGTACATTTTCGTTATGAATTATTTTATCCCATTTGAGCCTGATGTTCCTGAAAGCATGGTTCCCACAGCCCTCAGCCCAGTAATTTGGTCCCTCTGGGATTTTGGATGTGTCTATGGAGCTTCCATGATCTTGCTTGGACACGTTGTACTGCCTTCCCCAGCTTTGTGTACTGTCTTACCCCTCACCAGAGTTACCACTTATCTATTGTCTATTTAGTGTTTTTCCATCCCCACACCTCCCCTCCCTCGTAACTATCAAAGATTGTTTCTTTTTGTGCGTAAACCTTTTCAGTACAGGAGTGGACTCGTACAATATTTGTCCTTTTGTGACTGACTTATTTCACTCAGCATAATGCCTTCCAGATTCATCCATGTTATGAGATGCTTCACAGAATCATTGCTGTTCTTTATCATTGTTTAATACTCCATTGTGTGTATGTACCACAGTTGGCTTATCCATTCATTGTTCTTTATCATTGTGTAATATTCCATTGTGTGTATGTAGCACAGTTTGCTTATCCATTCATCTGTTGATGGGCATCTAGGTTGCTTCTGCCTTTTTGCTATTGTAAACTGTGCTGCAGTGAACATAGGTGTGCATATATCTGTTCATGTAAAGGCTCTTTGTTCTCTAGGATATATTCCAAGAGTGGGATTGCTGGATCCTATGGTAGTTCTATTTCAGGCTTTTTAAGGAAGCAACAAATCAATTTCCAAAGTGGTTGTACCATTTGACATTCCCACCAGCAATGTATAAGTGTTCCAGTCTCTCTACAGCCTCTCCAACATATATTATTTTGTGTGTTTTTAATGAATGCCAGTCTTATTGGGGTGAGATGATATCTCATTATAGTTTTGATTTGCATTTCCTAATGGCTGATGATCGCGAGCATTTCCTCATATATCTGTTAGCCGCTTGAACATCCTCTTTGATGGAGTGTGTCTGTTCATATCCTTTGCCCATCTTTTAATTGTATTATTTGTCATTTGTGGTAGAGGTGTTGGATTTTCCTGCAGATTTTAGGCATTAGACCTTTGTTGGATTTGTCATAGTCAATTTTTTCCCCAGTGTGTAGGTTCTTTTTTTATTCTTTTGGTGAAATCTTTTGATGAGCATAAGTGTTTAATTTTTAGAAGAGCCCAGTTATGTAGTTTATCTTCTGGTGTTTGTGTATTGCGAGTTATGGTTTGCATCCTGTTAATGCCATGTATTCAGGAAACTAAATTCTTGAAGATGACCGTTGTCTTCTCTTTTGCCAAATCAAATACCATTTGAAGCTACTTGAGTTCATTCTGAATTGTCATGCAGCTCTCCATGGGGTATTGATATTTGAACAGAAGCCTGAAAGAAATGAAAAAGAAAACTACATGGATACCCAGGGAGTGAGCATTTCTGGAAGGATTGTGAAATGTAACTAGCCTGACATAGGACCATACTCTGTGCCTCCAAGGAACACATAGGAGACATTATCATTGACTGAAGTGAACAAGAGGAGATGTTTGGAAGATGAATTTAGAGAAATACCCAGAGGCCAGTTTAGGCAGGCCTTTGAGACTGGATAGACCCTCAGAGAGCACCAAGAGAGTTTCCTTTCCTTCTCTAGAATTCAGTACTGGGACTATGTCAGCCTGTTTAGGGAATAAACCAATACTAAAGAAGATGCAGGCAAATTGACATTATGAATATAAAACACGAGCTCTACCACTCACACTTTCTTTACTAAGCCTAAAAATGTCCGTATAGTGGACTTGCATTCCTAGTCATCCAGGTAAATAGAGTCAGTGACTAAAGTGTTATAAGATTAAAAAAAAATTAAACATACCTTTCAAAATTACAGGAGGGCTTGAACAAGGTTTACGCATCTTAACGGCAAACAGTATTCATTTTGTAATAATTATCCTATGAGAAACACGATGAAATAAACAATATGCACTTTTAAAGGTGGCAAAAGTTGTATAATGGCAGATACTTATTCATAGGCCCAAAAGGGTGGGGGAAAAAAAAAGAAGAGAAAAAGGAAAGACGAAGAAGCAGGGACTTATTTTTTTGCATACCTTCTCTGCACCTTCTGGAGTACCCCAGTGCTGAATGGGTAAGACAAGGACTTAAGGGTCATCTGAGCAGATTTGTCAAAACAGAACGTACACTCTCTAAAAGGATGGTCTGCGGCTAAAACAAATGGCTCTTCTTGAGGTCCGTTCTCCAAACACAAAATTGTGTTCTTTAGAGAACCCTGCCGGAAATCAATGTGTAAAATGTTTCAATGATGTGAATGTTGCAATGAGTTTTTACTAAATTAGTAGCAACAGGAAGTTACTGGTAACAGACTTGCCCTCTTGCTATAAACAACTAGAAAACTAAACAAGCTCTATTAAACAGCAACTTTTGCATGTTGGACCACAGAGTAGTGCATTATGGAGACTGCCCAAGAGGAGAAGTCCTGGTAGTGGTTAAGAGCTTGGCTGCTAACCAAAAGGTTGGCAGTGCGAATCCACCAGCCACTCCTTGGAAACCCTATGGGGCAGTTCTACTCTGTCCTATAGGGTCACTATGAGTTGGAATCAATTCAACGGCAGTGGGTTTGGTCTTTGCCGAGAGCGGTGTCCTGGGCCCCTTGTCTTGTGCTGAAGCGTCTCCATCTCATATCGCTCTCGGACAGGGACCCATTCTCTGCAAAGTTTTCAGGAGGCAAATGACTCAAGACTTGGAGGGATGTGACATTTCTGGGGAAACCTTGAGTCTAAGACACGGGAACCAAGATGAGGACATCCATGAGCCCCAAGCAGGGCTGGCAATCTACAACCTAATCCTTCCTCTGATTTCCTCTACACAGTCCTGGCCAGGACAGTAGGAGCCTTGTGGGGTCCTAGAGCAGTGCTCTTCAAGAATTCTGTAAAGGCGGCCTTTGTTAAAGCCAAGGAGGCATCTATCTGCTGCAGGGTCACACATCCTTTCCACCACTTCTGAAAAATCAGCCATTGAAAACACTATGGAGCACAGTTGTTCTCTGGCACACAGTGGGTCTCCATGAGCTGGAATCAACTCAACAGAAACTGGTAAGATTGTGAAGTGCCTTAGTTTCTCTTAGCAGCCACATCCCCCCCCCCCCCATACCCATCACTGCATCTCTCCTTTTAGTTTCAGAGGAAGAGACATCCAGGAACATTTCTGGCTCCTGAAATATCTTGGTCTTAGGAACTCATCTTTCCTTTCAGAAGTTTGTGTTGTTTTCTTCATCGGCAGCTTTCCCTTTGCAGTAAATATGCTAAAATATCATGAAACCTATCTGGTGCATTTTTTTCACCTGTGCATAAATGGCCACACTGATTACCCTCTCTGTTGTCCAAGCCTTGGGAAGTCCCTTCCAATACTGACCCTGGGCTTGGCCATAGTGCTTGCTTTGCTCAATGGGATAATAGCAAACATGACACAAGCAGAGACTTGAAAAGAGATACCTTCTGACCACCACCATGGGAACAAATGCAGGCTACCCTGCTGAATGGTGAGAGCTAAATGTTTTAAGAACAGGTAAAAAGAAACCCAGGAATTTAGTCTTTTCTCTGAAAGTAGGTTCTGAGTCAGTGTAGAGAATGCAAATCTCCTTTCTTTATCTTTAAAAGTCTGTCTGACCACCGTTTTACTATTGTCCACATCCGTTAGAAAACAAAGTATACTTGGCTGCTGTTGGGTGGAGTGTTCTGTATATGTCCATGACTTCTAGATAGTTGGTTGTGGCATTGAGATCTTGCGTGCTTTTTTTGAGCTCCTTTCTGGATGTCCTGTTTTTCACTGAAAGTGGTGTGTTGAAGTCTCCTACTATTAATGTGGAACTGTATATCTCACTTTTCAGTGCTGGCAGAGTTTGTTTTATATATCTTGCAGCCCTGTCATTGGGTACATAAATATTTAATATGGTTATATCCTCCTGGTATGTTGTCCCTTTAATCATTATATAGTGTCCTTCCTTATCCTTTGTTGTAGATTTAACTTCAAAGTGTATATTGTCAGAAATAAATATTGCCACTCCTGCTTTTTTTTGGTTGTTATTTGCTTGATATATTTTTTTCCATCCCTTGAGTTTTAGTTTGTGTCTCTAAGTCTAAGGTGTGTCTCTTGTAGGCAATATATAGACGGATTGTGTTTTTTTAATCCATTCTGCCACTCTATCTCTTTATTGGTGCATTTAGTTCATTTATATTCAGAGGAATTACAGATTGATGAGGTTAGTGCTATCATTTTGTTGTCTTTTTTTGTGTGTTGTTGACAGTTTCTTTTTCCCCACTTAATTTTTTGTGCTGAGTAGTTTATCTTTATATATTGCCTTTTCCTCTTATTTGTTGTGGTTGATTTTTTTTCTGCTGAATCTTGTTTTTTCTTGTATTTTATTTTGATGAGTAGGGTTGTTAGCCTCCCTTGTGGTTACCTTAATATTTACCTCTATTTTTCTAAGTTTAAACCTAACTTTTATTTTCTTTATATCGCCTTGTCTTCCTCTCCATATGAAAGATCTATGACTGCATTTCTTAGTCCTTCTTGATTGGTTTAATATTGTCTTCTTTTACATATGACATTGCTGTTTCCCTGTTTTGAGTGTTTTTTTTGTCTTGATTTTTTTTGTGTGTTTTCTCTATCTGGGATTACATCCGGTTGCTCTGTCCTGTGTTCTGGTCTCGGGTTGATATCTGATATTATTGATTTTCTAACCTGAGAATTCTCTTTAATATTTCTTGTAGTTTCAGTTTCATTTTTATGAATTCCCTAAACATGTGTTTATTTGGAAATGTTCTAAGTTTGTGTTCATATGTGAGAGACTGTTTTGCAGGATATATGATTCTTGGCTGGCAATTATTTTCCTTCAATGCTTTATATAAGTCATCCCATTGCCTTCTTGCCTGCATGGTTTCTGCCGAGTAGTCCCAGCTTATTCTTACTGGCTCTCCTTTGTAGGTGACTTTTTGTTTATCCCTAGCTGCTCTTAAAATTCTCTGTCTTCCGTTCTGGCAAGTTTGATTATAATATATCTTGGTGGATTTCTATTAAAATCTACGTCATGTGGAGTTTGATGAACAACTTATATAGATACCTTCTCATCATTCACAATATCAGGGAAGTTTTCTGCCAACAAATCTTCAACAATTATCTCGGTATTTTCTGTTATCCCTCCCTGTTCTAGTACTCCAATCATTCATAGATTATTTCTCTTGATAGAGTCCCACATGATTATTAAGGATTCTGCATTTTTTAAATTCTTTTATCTGGTTTGTTTTCAAATATATTAACGTCAAGTGATTTATCTTTGCGTTCCAAAATTCTAGCTTCTACTTGCTCAATCCTGCTCCTCTGACTTTCTACTGAGTTGTCTACATCTGTAATTTTATTGTTAATCTTCTGAATATCTGATTGCTGTCTATGAATTTTTCCAGCTTATTAAATTTTTCATCATGTTCCTAAATAATCTTTTTAATTTCTTCAACTGCTTTATCTGTATGTTCCTTGGCTTGTTCAACATATTACCTGATTTCCTTCCTGATGTCTACAAGTATTCTGTATATTAATCTTTTGTATTCCACATCTGGTAATTCCAGGAATGCACTTTCATCTAGAAGATCCCTTGATTCTTTCTTTTGAGAGCTTGTTGAAGCGTTCATGGTCTGTTTCTTTATGTGATTTGATTTTGACTGTTGTCTCTGAGCCATCTATAAGTTATTTTATTAGTTTAATTTATGTTTGCTTACTGTATTCTAGCTTCTTGCTTTGTTTTGTTTTGATATACCCAAATGGGTTGCTTGAGTGAGCTAGCTTGATTGTTTTCACCTTTGAAGCTCTGACATCCTGTCCCCAGATGGCTAGAGCTGTTATCAGGTGTATCAATCTAGGAGTCCATTCCCTTCTCTTGTATGGATGCAGCTCAGATGTCCAGGTAGTTGGTCATCAAGTGTGTGATACAGGCTCTGTCCTACAGTCTTAGAGGGGCAGGGGTGATTGGTGTAGGGACCGGTATCTCATTGCAGCAGGAGGGCATGCTCTGTACAAGGCAGGGGGCTGAGAATCATCCCCCAAGTGTCTCTGATAAAAGTGCGTCCCTCTTCCCTAGAGCGTACAGGTGGGTGGGTTCTGCAGACAGACCATGGGTACCCAAAGTTTTTGGTTGTAAGGACGAGGAGGCACCAGTTATCCTTGGACCCCTGTTGCACGAGGTTGGATGACCTGAGTGGAGCCACCAGTCCTTAGGCCCCTGATGTGGGTAGGTGAGGACCCTGTTTAATAGGCAAAGTGATGTCAAACATCAACTACCCACCTCTTCCCCACACAGCCGAAAGAGTTATAGTGTGCCAACAAGGGCCTATTCTCTGGAAATAGGCCCACACAGGTCCATGCAGGGGGGAAGGGTACTCAAAGGCCATGGATCATTTATGCCTGGACAGGAGCCACTTCTCTCCTGAGCTCCCCAGATTAGTGGAGCTGGCAAATTATCTTTTTCCCTAACTGTGAATTTGTTCCTTCACCTAGGCTGGAAAGATGGCTCTAGGCTCTCAACAGGGCCTATTTCAGGCCCGGAGTAATTGACAGCTGCTGAAGCTGGCTCGGGGACAGGAGCGTGGTAAGATATATGAAAGTATTTATCTTTTGCCCAGAGTGCCGTTCTCCTCTGGTTCCCGAGGTGCGAGTAGGCTGGATGCTCCTACCTGATGAAACAGCGGCCGAACGCTAGTAGGACCCTGCAGCAGCCGCTCCCAGGAATGGTGCCTGGGGGCTCCCAGCGATTCAGTTCCGGTAACTCCTCTCTGCTTCTGAACCGTCTCTTCCTCCCCCTGCTTCTCAGTTTGTTTTCTGACTTTGCCTTTGATGTTCAGGGCTCCTAGCTTGTTATAAATATTATCATTTCACTTGTTTTTTGGGTCTTTTTTGCAAGAGGTGTCACTGGAAGCATCTGACTACTCCTCCATCTTGGTAGGCCTCTCTTTGCTGTGATCCAAAATAAAAAGTCTTTGACTCCACTTCCTTGCCACTTACGCTTTGCTTAATATCTTGTCCATTAGTATCTGTCCTAATGTATCAGGAAACAAACATTTTATTTTTTTAATTCTATGTTAGGTGAAGATTTATAGAACAAACTAGTTTCTTATTAAACAATAAATACACATATTGTTTTGTGACATTGGTTGTCAACCCCACGACACTTCAACACTCTCCCCTTCTCGACCTTGGTTGGGAGGGTGAGTTGTTGGTCTGTCACAATAATTCTAAAAGTTTTCTGTTGCATTAAACTGAGACAGTCTGCTCCACACGCACATTAAATATCATGCTGCCTGATGTGAGTTGAATTGTCCTTCCCCCCACCCCCAAAATTTGTTGTAATTCCTAACCCTATTCCTGTTGTTATAATCCCATTTGGGAATTGCTTTTCTTTGTTATGTTAAAGGCACAGTATTAGTATAGGGCCTGTCTTAAGGCAACCCACCAGTGACTCCACTGCAAAGAGATGTGGCCCTCTTCCTCCATAAAGATTGCAGCCTTGGAAATTCTTTTCGGCAGTTCTGCTTCGACCTATAGAGTCAGAATCAAACCAGTGGCCGTGGGTTTAGTGTTTTTGCAGAGCTTTTATTTTATTTTTTTTGGCGGGGTTTATTAAATCAGTCTCTGTGGAGATACAAAAGAGCAGATTGATCAAGTAGTGAAGCAAGTAAGCACAGATAGGGGAAGATTGGTACCACACTACAAGAGATCTCCAAGGAACCATGAAACAGAAGCTGAACAAAGACAAGAACCTTCCCCCAGAGCCAACAGAGAGAGGAAACCTTCCCCTAGAGCAGGTGCCCTGGAATTGGCTCCAGAGGAGAAGGACCCGGTGATCTGCCCTCATAAAGTTTACAGCCCATGGGGCAGCTCTACTATGTCACAGAGGGTCACTATGGGTCGAAATCGACTAGATAGCACCTAACAAGAACAACATTAATAAGGAAAAGAAAGATAATATTTGACGACATCTATACATGCAATGCCAGATAACCTGAAAAGATGAAGGGCTCAGAAAATCATCCTGGAGAGCCCCTGCCTGGAGAAGATATATCTATTAGAACACAAATCACGTGACACTCTACGTGTAGCTGATGAAAAGAAGGGATAGCCGAGATTTTTTTTTCCTCTGGCAGCATATACCACCTCTCCTGGTCCGCCTGCCTTGTGCTACAGCTTCCTCATCTCACATCACTCCTGGGACAGGCACCCAATCTTTGATTAAAAACTGCTCAGGTTTTTAATCAAAGTTTCAGGAGCCAAAATAGAGACCCCCATGTAGGAAGACTGGAGGAAACCAACACACTAGAGTTTAGGAGTCACCCAGAGACTGACTGGCACCTGCTCCAACTTAGTCATGTAGTGTTGTTATAACGGAAATACTACAAAAAGACATTTATTTCTTCACAGTAAAGTAGGCTAAAAGTCCAAATTGAGGGTGTCAGCTCCAGGGGAAGGCTTTCCTTCTCTGTCAGCCTTCTCATCAATCTTCCCCCAGAATAGGAGCTTCTCTGCGCAGGGACACCAGGTCCAAAATGCACATTCTGCTCCCAGTACAGCTTTCTTGGTGCTGTGAGGTCTTCCCTCTCTGTTTGCTTCACTTTCCATATTATCTCTTGAGAGATAAAAGGTGGTACAGGCCACAACCCAGGGAAACTGCCTTTACATTAGATCAGGGGTGTGACCTGGGTAAGGGTGTTACAATCCCAACCAAATCATCCTTAACATGAAATTACAATCACAAAATGGAGGACCCAAAACCACACAATACTGGGAGTCATGGCCCAGCCAAATTCCTACACAGAATTTGGGGGGGACATAATTCAATCCATACCATGCTCTCTAACCTAAAAAGCCCCAGTCTGGGCTGTCAGGCTGAGCATCCCCTCACTTATCCTTGAGAGTCCTCAGGGAGTTGAGAGCTTTGGCCTAAGAAGGGCACCTCAAGCCAGTAGATGCAGAAGACTGAGCCTCTGATAGACATCAAGGTGTTGGTCCTGACTGAGGATGATGGAAGGACCTGGCCAGAACAGTGGGCTCCCATAGAGTTCCGCCCTGGCTGTCAGTCCTTGCAGCTCCAGAAAATCCTATCTGAATGTAGCTCAGGGACCCCAAGTCAACGAGGACCCTGATCTGAGGAGAGCATCCTCAGGTCAACAGAGAATGGAGTCCCATGACAAGTCAGGTATCAAGCTGAGGACTCTGAATAAGGAATGAAAGAACCACCCAGCGCTGAAGAGTTGAGGCTCCGAAACCCCCACTCCACCCCTACACCTTCAGCCCTGAGGGACAATGACAGAATTATCAGGTAAAGGAGCCCCCTTATTTCCTCCTGGAGAGAGGAAAGAGAGGACCTTAGTGTAGGGGAGACTGCCCCAGGTCCTCAGAGGCAGAAGAGTAAGAAAAACACTAACAGGAGTCAAGGTGAGGACCCTGAGTGTCAGGAAGGGATCACCAATAGTAAGTAGAGCAGGACATCACAGAACTCAGCCCCTGTTTTGAGGACATGGAGGCACCAGGCAGTTTACAGCCTGAAGTGTCCCCTCATTTTGGCACTAAGTGTATCAGGTAGGTACGGCCTTGTCCCAAAGGGGGCGGCCCCATTTCTGCAGAGGGAGGAATCTTGTCCCTAACTGGAATAGGATGTGGGAGCTGAGTCCTAATGGGGCAACCTACCCCCAAAAGAGGGTCTGCCTAGAGCACCAACCGAGCCTGCACTCCTCTGAGGCCCCAGGCAGGGGTAGTGTGAAGCACGCTTTGAGCTCCCCTCTAGGGTCTCCTCAAGGTGAGGTTCTTGTTCTCAGCCTGTGACTCAGGTTTATACGCAAGAATCCCAGGCTCTGATAGGTATCAAGATGAGGACCCTGAGTAAGCACTAAGGGACCATCCACTCCACAACAGTGCAGTCCGATAGAGCCCCACCTTTGCTGTCCACAGTTGAAGGTTCCCCAACAACCTTGGCCCTTGGAGGCCCCCAAACAGCATTGGCTGTATCTGACATATTTTGAGAGCCTGCCTTCTGCACCAGAAGTCCAGGAATGTTAGTTCCTTTGTCTAAGGGGCTAGGCTTCAGACCCCAGAGGGAGAAGGTCTAGGATTGGTAAGGAGTCAAGGTGAGGATGGACTCTGAGTAGGGACTGAGATGATCACCCACCCCAGAACAAAGCGTCCACCCCACCCCCTCCCTCAAGGTCCCGCTTCTGCTGTTGGCCCTGGGAGATGCTACCAGAGCTAGCTGGCTAAGTTCAGCCTGGAAAGTCAAAGGAACTTGAGGGTCAGGTCTCGGGATGTGGGTTCCAGGTCTGCAGAGGGAGGAGTCTTGGGCTTATCGAGAGTCAAGTTGAAGACTGTGAGGACAAATGAGATGCAAACAAGGAGCGCCACAAAGTCCCGCCCCTAATGTTGGCCCTGGCAGGCTCCATGCAGTTCCAGCTAGACTTCTACTTGAAAAATCTCAGAGAGATGAGGACCTTAGTCTAATGGGGGCTGCCTGATTCTGCAATGGGAGTTCACCAAGTCCTTAACAGGAGTCAGTATAAAAATCCAATAAGAGGTCTGAGGGAACCAGGCACCCTATAACTGAGTATGCACTCTTTTCTCAGCCGTGGGAAACTCTACAATCAGTGTCAGCAGGAGGTGACCCTTCATTTCCTTTTGAAGGGGGCTAAGGAGGTATGGACCATTGTGTAATGGAGCAGCTCCAATTCTGCAGAGGGAGGAAACCTAACAGGAGTTACACTGAGGACCCAGTATGAGGACTGATGGTATCACTCACCACAGAAAAGTGGAAGCGGCAGATAGTTCCTGCTTGCAGTCTTTGGAGGTGTGTGTGTGAACCTTCCTTTCTTTCAGCTGATTTCAGTCTGGTAGGAGCCTTGGTAGGAAGGGATTGGCCTCAGATCAGCAGAGGCAGGTATCCCAGGCCTTAACTACAGACAAAGGTAGGCTCTCAGGCCCTACTTAGATCCAAGGTAAGGACTCTGAATGACTACTGAGATCTCTAAGGAACCCAAGACAGAAAGGGCCCAATTGACCTAACAGCACTGAGTGCCCCCTGACAGGGTGCTACTTCACTTTCTCTTAGGTGGTCCCAGGGAGATGGGGACATTGGTTCAATGTGTCAAATTTAGAGCATCAGTGAGGGAGGGGGGCGATGGTGAAGGCCCTGCCAACAGTTGACACAATGGTATTGAATGTGAAGTGAGTGGGCCAAATACCCCAGAACAGAGGAGGTCTCACAGAGCCTAGACCTGCCACTCCTGCTCTGAGCTCTAGTAAGCCCCAGGCAAGGCTGGCGGGATACAGCCTCAGGCACACTCTAATTTCTTCCACAGGGCTCTCAGGGGACAGGCTGACCAGGAGCACAGAAGCTGTATAAGTTTCTAGGTTACTGCCTTCAAGTAAACCTGCAGCGGGTGTCTTCTTAAAGCTTAAGTAGCATCTCCCTAGTTATGGTGCTAACACTGTCTCCTTCCTCTTCCAGGGGGCCTGCGTCATCTGTTGTCCTGCTCACACTCCTCCTGCCTGTGTCCCTAACCAGTCATGCCTCGCAGTCCGAAGAGTAATCTCTGTGTACGTGAGAAACGCCAGCAGAAACAAGGTGAGACCAAGGTTCTCAGGGGTGCTCAGGCCATGGGAACAGCAAAAAAGAGTTCCCGTCCTCTTCCACTCCTCCTTTTGGGTGTACTACCCAGAGAAAGCCTGGTGCTAAGTCTTGTAGCACTCTGCAGGGGCCTCAGAGAGCCTTATTCACCCCCACTACTCCAGGGGCTTCACGCACAAGATCTTATGCAGGTACCAAGAACAAAGATGAAAAAAGGCGAAGTTCCTCCAGGACCAACCATCCAGTAAGCGATCCCACAGAGACCCTCTAACCAAGAAGGTGGGTACACTGGTGTAGCTCCTGTTGCAAATGTATAAAATGAAATAACTCATCATGAAGGAAGACATGCTGAGATTGTCAACGAAAAGTACAAGAACCATTTCCTTGAGATCCTCAGGAGAGCTTCTTTCAGCTTGGAGGTGGTCTTTGGCATTGACTTAAAGGAAATCGACTCCGTCAAGCCGTCCTACGCCCTTGTCAGCAAAATGGACCTCCCTAACGATGGGAGGCTGAGTCGTGGCAGGGGGTTGCCAAAAACTGGTGTCCTGATGATTCTCCTGGGCGTGATCTTCATGAAGGGCAACTGCGCCAGTGAGGAGAAGATCTGGGAATTCCTGAATAAGATGAGAATTTTTGCAGGGAAGAGGCACTTCATCTTTGGGGAGCCTAGGAAACTCATCACCCAAGATTTTGTGAAGCTAAAGTACCTGGAGTACCGGCAGGTGCCCAACAGCGATCCTCCAAGCTATGAATTTCTCTGGGGTCCCAGAGCCCATGCTGAAACCAGCAAGATGAAAATCCTGGAGTTTTTGGCCAAGATCAATGATACCGTGCCAAGTGCTCTCCCATCCTTGTATGAAGAGGCCTTGAGAGATGAGGAAGAGAGAGCCAGAGCCACAGTTCCAGACCGGGCTGATCCTACTGCTATGGCCAGTGTAGTGCGTGCTCCTGTGCCAGGTGCAGCAGCTCCTCCCAGGCCCAGTGAAGCGTGAGGCAGATTCTTCACTTTGTGGTTGACGAGGGCAGTCATCGTTCCATGTAGTGCAGGGCTGGGTGGACAGAAGGGAACACAGTGTCTCATACCTTTCTGTTTCTGCTCTATGTAGGTCACTTAGGGATTTAACTGTATGTTCTTTCTTTATTTTTCAAACGTTAACCCTTTCAAGTGAAGGCTGTTTCTAGCATTATAATCTAAGTTCATTAATGACATGGATAATACATTTAGCAATGTTTCTCAGGTTTAAGGTAAGGAGCTTTACTATTTTTGGAAAAAAAAAAGGGGGGGAACATTCCATTTTAGTCATCCGAAGCAAGATAACATGACATTTGAACAGGCATTTCTTAGAAATGTAAAGATCACAGCAGAAAAAAAAATACAAGAAATAGAGAAAAAAGTACGGTAATCAATATTTAGCTTTTAAGTCGAAGGCAGTAAGTTTTTTTTTTGTTGTTATTGTTAATCTCTACAAGGCCCTGTAAGATTGCTATGAGTAGGAATCGACTCCAAAGCAATGGATTTGGTTTGGTTTTTGAATCTCTTTTAGTTTGCTATTAAGTAAAATAGAAAAAGTCGTAACTATATTTGCTTACCAAACCAAACCCATTGTCGTGGAGTCGATTCTGACTCATACCGCCTTTATAGGACAGAGTAGAGCTGCCGCATAGAGTTCCCATGGAGGGCCTGGCGGATTTGAACTACCGACGCTTTGGTTAGCAGCCGTAGGCCTTAACCACTACGCCATCAAGGTTTCCTGTATTTGCTTAGCTCATTTAATAATGTAGCAGAGTTTAAATTAACAAATCAAGAGCCCTGGTCGCACAGTGGTTAAAAGATCAGCTGCTAACAATAGACTGGCAGTTCGAATCCACCAGCCACTCCTTGGGGCAGTTCTGCTCTGTCCTAGAGGGTTACTATGAGTCGGAATCGACTCAACGGGAATGGGTTTTTCTGTTGGTTTGTTAGTTTATTCACTTGTTCACATATGCCTGCAAGATTAATTGAGCATCTGCTCTTTGGAAAACACAGTGCTAATAGTGGGAATGGTTAAAAAAAAAAAAAAAAAAGGAGACCAGCCTTTGCCAAAGAAGTTTAGGGTCTAGAAGCAGCCATCATGTAAGGAAGATGGTGATGTACGTTCTAAGACCTAAAAGACAAGTAAAAAGAGTGAGAAGCGGGGAGGTTTGGGATGAGAGCCATCTGGTGTAAATGCCCTGAAGCAGGGCAGTTTGCAGCTTTGGGACACTTTGATGCCTCAGTGGAGGTGGTGTTAAATTAGTTTGCATGTGATGGGGGAGTTGAGGGGATGGAGGGTGGAGTAAAATGAGGCTTTCTGCAGGGGTGCGCAGAGCCAGACAAACCCATGATATATATCTCAGTGCCCAGAGGCTGAGCCTGGAATGGAAACCAGCTCTTCACAGTTACCCTGGTATTATGGGTAAACCAGAGAGAAATCCCCACCAGGGGCAGGACTGAAAGGTGTCCTGTGCTCTTGTCCTGGTGCACTTGAACATGTACACTGACTGGGTGTGTTACGCACATTACTTCCAGGAAGGTTTTAAGAAGTAGGGTGATACTCCCTTGAGGTGAGATGTCAAGAAGCCACTGTTCTGGCATTTTGTCTTAGGCTGGGGGAGCCAGAGCCCACTCCATTCAACAGACATTTGAATGAGGTTATCCTGAGTATCACTGGGAAACTCCAAGTGAAAACTAGATTTTTGGTGGTGGTGATATCAGTGAAACCAGGTGACCTGGAAGGGTAGCTGGGAGAGTGAATGGTTGTCTTTGACAATGATTCCAGGAGCTTTGTGTTCCATCCAACTGGTGAAGTCTAGCCCACACCCACATTAAGTAACATATTCCCTACCAAAAAAAAAAAAAAAAACCCAGTGCTATCAAGTTGATTCTGACTCATAGCGACCCTATAGGACAGAGTAGAACTGCCCCATAGAGTTTCCAAGTAGCGCCTGGTGGATTCAAACTGCCGACCCTTTGGTTAGCAGCTGTAGCACTTACCACTACCCCACCAGGGTTTCCAACATATTCCCTAATGGACAATATTACCTAGTTTTCCTTCCTAAGCAGCATTTTGGCTGATTTGGTTGTCATTTTCCTAGGGCACTGCATATTCACTGACACATCCTGGATTTAAATAAGAAAAAAATCCCAGCGAGGTGGGTGGTATCATCTGGGGTCCAAGTAATCCTAGTATAATTACTGCCATTCTTTAAAGACCCAGGACACGCCAGGTCCCGTATCAGGTGCTTTCCATACATGACACGCATCCCTAGGGTTTTACAGGCTACAGCTTCTCAGCCTTAGTTGTCGATGGAGAACTTGCTCTTTTCTCATTTTCACACGCTGGTCAGTGACAGGGCTGTACTAGACCCCTGGACGGAATCCCTCTGGAGCCCAGAATGTTCCACAACTGCAGCCTGAGGCAGAACTGTGTCTCTTAAATCATTTCACAGCTCACTATTCCAAAATGTATCTCAAGGCATAAAGAGAGAAATTTTGTGCCCAATGCACTGGATTGGAATACACAGCCACAGTAATAAGCATAAAAAAACAAATGATTAAAGAAAAGAAGATAATATATGGGGACATTACGATCACTTACATATGCAATGTCGTCTTGGACAGCCCCTTTCCTTTAGAAAGTAAACCTTTTGGGACAGAAGTCAAAACAGATGCCAGGTCTGGCTGATGAAGTCATGGACTAGATCACTGTGTATTTTCTCTGGCAGTCCACCACCTGTCCTGGGCCCCTTGTCTTGTGCTGCAGCGCCCCCATCTCATATCACTCTGGGACAGGGGCCCATTCACTGCAAGGTGTACAGCAGGGAAACTGCTCAAGAGTTTGCAGGGATGTGGTATTTCCCAGGAAGATGTTAATCTAAAAGACAAGAGTGAAGATGACGGCCATAAATGAGTCCTGGGTACCCCAACATGCCAGACAAGGCTATCACGCTGCGCATCCCCTCCCTACTCTTCAGAGCTCTCAGGGACTTGTGAGTCTTGACCTAAAAAGGATGACCTCAGATTAGAAGTGTGAGCAGTCCCAGCCTCTAATAGAAAGTGAGGAGAGTGAATGAGGAATGATAGAAGCACCTACCCAGTGAGGCCCATAAGATCCTGCCCTTGCTGCCAGCCCTCAGAGGCCCCAAACAGCCATGGCTAGATTCGAATTCAGAGGTCTTAGGAATATGAATACCTCGGTCAGATGCTGGCAGACTCAGGTCAGAAGACAGGGGATTTCCAGATTATGTCATCAGTCAAGGTGAGGATCCTGACGTGTATTGGGACCATCCACAGCATATCAGTGGAGCCCTACAGAATTCCTCCCTATTGTCAGCCCTGGGAAGTCTCAGGCGGACATGGCCCCCAGTTCCTCCTCAGAGGTAATGGAGAAGTGAGAGTTTGGACCTGAAGAGGGTGTTTTCGGTTCAGCAGAGGGAGGGATCTAAGGCCTCCCAGGAGTCAGATTTAGGACCTGAAGTGAGGACCCCAAGTGGGGACCACCCATCGTAGAGCCTGAACCTGCTACCACTGAATTCACTTTGGGAGACCATGGTGTGGCCAGGTGTGGCCAGATAGAGTGATCATCACTACCCCTAATGGGTGTCAGGGATATGCACGCCTTACTATGAGGAGATAGGACTCCGTTTAAGAGAGAGAAGGGCCCCATGCCCTGCCTGGTATCACAGTGAGGACTCTGAGTGGGAACTGAGGGATCCACCCACCCCTAAATGGAGGGAACAAGGCAGAGTCTAGCCGTGCCCCTACTTTCAGCCCTTGTAAGGTGCAGGGGCTGCTATTAGGGGATATTATTGGTTTGTAGTTGCAGCCACTGGTCTGGAGAGGGAAGGAGTCCCAGCCCCTACATGGAGCCAAGTGAGGACCCTGAAATGGGGACTGAGCCTGCCAAACATCCCGGGATAGAAAGGTCCCCACTGCACTGTCAGGACTGGGGGTCTACACTCTGCCAGGGATGGTGGCTGGGCTGCCCCTTCCCTTCCTTCTAGTGTGTCCCAGGGGGCTTTGATGTGTCAAGATCAGAGTAACAAAGGAAAGGGGCCGAAGCCCTGGCAACTGTCGATATGCTGTCCATGAATGTGGACTGGGAGGACCCCTTGACCCTAGTACAGAGGAGCCCACTGCCAACCCTTGTTGTCACTGCAGCAAGCCCCAGGCAGGGATGCCAGGCTGCTGCTTAAGCCTCACCCCAGCTGCCCCCACAAGGTTCTGGGACAGGCTGACCAGGAGATCAGGAGCCTGGTAGGTTCCTAGAGCAGTACCCTCCAGGAAAAACTGCAAAGGCAGTCGTTGTTAAAGCCAAAGACGCATCTCTCTGCTGAAGGGGTGCACACCCTCTCAGCTTCCCTCCTCCAGTGGGCACACATCACCTACCCTCCTTCCACACTCCTGCCTGCTGTCCTTGATCAGAGTCATCAAGCCACGTGGTCAGAAGAGTAAGCTCCGTGCCCGTGACAAACGTTGCCAGGCCCAAGGTGATGCGCACAGTTTCAAGCGTGCTCAGGCCACTGCAGCAGAGGAGGAAGGGTCCCCGTCGACTTCCTCTTCTCCTTTTGGGGGATCTCCCCACAGCTCTCCTGCTGCTCACATTCCCCAGGGGCCTCAGAGAGCCCCATCTACCAACCCTGCAGCTGCAGGTGCTTTGTGTACAAGAGCTAATGGGAAAGGGTCTTTCCTAAGAATGGGCTCCTGATGCCTCTCCTGTGTGTGATCTACATGAATGGCAACCAGGCCACTGAGTCAGAGATCTGGAAAATCCTGAATGTGCTGGGGATCTAAGACGGGAAGGAGCACTTCATCTATGGGGAGCCCAGGAAGCTCCTCACCAAAGACTTGGTGCAGGAAAAGTACCTGGAGTACCGGCAGGTGCCCAACAGTGATCCTCCAGGGTATGAATTCCTTTGGGGCCCAAGAGCCCAGGCCGAAGCCAGCAAGACAGTAGTCCTAGAGTTTTTGGCTGAGAGTGAGGATACATGTTCCAGTGCCTTCCAAGCCCTGTATGAGGAAACTTGGGGAGATGAGGAAGAGAAAGCCACAGGCAGAAAATGGGCCAGGGCTGGTCCTAATGCCAGGGCCAGGGCTAGTGTCAGGGCGAGTTCAGCAGGTTGTCCCATCCCTAGTGAAGTCTGATGCAGATTCTTCACTTTGTTGTTGCAAATGGCTGTTAACCTTCTAAGTAGTGGGGCAACATGGAGCTGGAGGGAGCACATGTATGTCTTCTTGTATTCCTATTATACTTGAGTAACTTGTAGAGTTCCCTTGCTTTTTGTATTTTTCAAATGTTGTTCCTTTTAATTGAAGGTTTATTATGATCCAGAATCTAAATTCACCCTCATGCATTCATTGCTGTTTTATTGCTTGATTTAGGAGTAAGAGTTTTGTGTGGTTTAAAACAAATTGAAAATCTTTGAATCCATTTTGATGAATCCAGAACTAGTTAATGTGGTGTCAGATTAGAGATGTTCTTTCAAATATTAAAGACATCCGCAAGAATTAGTTGGGATCACAAGATAGAGGTGGATAAACATAAATGTTGGTCAGTTCTTGGTTTCCTTTATTTCATTCGGTAAAAGTAAAACATACATGTGCCGGGATTTGTTCAGCTCATTCAACGCTGTTGTAGAAAATAAATCCTGATGATTTGACCTCTTGTTGTTCCCTGGCTCTTATTTTCCCCCAACAGTAATTGAGCGTCTGCCCTTTGGAAGGCTTCATGCTAGTACTGGGGTCCTTGAGGCAAAGGTGTCGAAGCCCTGTGTATAGATTTTAGAGTCTCACAACAGCTATGATATAAGGAGGAGGTTGAGATGCGCTCCAAGACCTTAGGACTAGTAGAAAAGGAGTGAGCACTTCAGGGTTCCCTCTACTGTAAATGCCCTGAGGGAGGGCAGTTTGGGGCCTTGGGAAACTTTGATCTCTCAGTAGGGGTGGGAGAAATTTTAAGTTAGGAAGCACAGGGTAGGGAAGAGTAGAGGGTGAGAAGAACAGGTAGGGGTGAGGTTGGGGGTAGGGAGTCCAGATAAGTCTTTGGGAGGGGTGAGCAGGGTAAAACCCTCCCATGCTGTGTCTGAGCCTGGAAAGGCTGACCCTGGAATGGAAACCAGCTTTTCACAGTGACTCTGGGATTGGGGGTAAAGCAGAGAGAAATCCCTACTTGGGGCAGGACTGGTAGATGTCCTGTGCTCTTGTCCCAGTGCACTTGAACACACACACTGACTAGGTGTGTTATGCACAGCGTGTCCATGAAGTTCCTGAGAAATAGGGCACTCCTCCCTTGGTGTCAGGAAGCCACTGAGAGTAGTCTTTTGCATTGGGCTGGGGGAGCCAGAGGCCATGCCATTGAAAGGACTGTAGAATGAGGTTGTCTTGAGTGTCATTTGGCAAGTGAGGACTAGACTTTTGGCCGTGGGGATGTGAATGAACATTGGGGTGACATACATGGAAGGGCAGCTAGAAGGAGAAATTGTTGGTCCTGGACAGCACTTCTAGGAGCTAAGTGTTGCATTAAACTGGGACAGTCTACCCACACCCACATGAAAGAATATACTCACTAATATGGATTGAATTTACGAACCCTGCCCCCGAAAAACAGGTGTTGTAAATTCTAACCCTATACTTATGGTTATAATGCCATTGCGGAATGTGTGCTGTTATGTTAAAGAGACTGGATTGTAAGGTGTGTCTTGAGTCTACCCACCAGCAACTCCAAGGGAGAAAGGTGTGGCAGTCAGCTCCTGTAAAGATTCCCAGCCTCGGAAATCCTATGGGGCGGTTCTACTCTGTCCTGTTGCATCCCTGTTAGTCAGAATCTTCTGGACAGCAGTGGTTTTCTTTCTTTTTTTCCCGGGGGTGTCTTAAGTCTAATTGCTTTTGAGATATAAAGGAGGTGATTCAGCAAGCAAGTAATCAGAAGTGGGAATGAGAGTTGCCACGCCACACGAGATCTCCAAGGAAAGAATAGAAGCTGAAGAAAGACAAGGACCTTCCCGTACAGTAATCAAAGAGTTAAAGCTTTCCCCTACAGCCAGAACCTGAATTCAGATTTCTAGGCTCCTAAAGTGTGAGAATACAAATCTCTATCTGTTAAAGCCATCCACTTGTGGTATTTCTGTTATAACAGCACTAGATAACTATGAGACTCTCTAATCAGTGATAAAATGCTTTGACCTTGACTACTAACATATATCTTGGCAGTGCAAATTCATCCAGTGGTACCCCAGAAGAAAGAGCTGGCAATCTCTTTCTTTAAAGTTTATAGCCAAGGGAACCTGATAGGTCAGTTCTACACGGTGTTGCATTTAGCTGGAATTGATTCAACGGCAAGGAGTTAATGTAAAAAATTACTTCGTTTTTCTTCCTAATCAGCATTTTTTCTGATTTTGTTTCTTTGTCCTAGAGTGCTGCACATTCTTACAGATCGTGGAGTAAACAAAACCAAACATTCTCAAGAGGAGGGTGGTATTGTGTAGTGTGAAAATAATCATAGTAACAAGTGCCATTCTTTAAAGAGCAGATATGCGCAGTCACGTTGCCAGGTGCTTTTCATGCCTTGGAAACCCTGGTGGTGTAGTCCTTAATGGCTATGGCTGCTAACCAAAGGGTCGGCAGTTTCAATCTGCCAGGCGGTCCTTGGAAATCATGTGGAGCAGTTCTACTCTGTCCTATAGGGTCGCTATGAGTCGGAATCGACTCGATGGCGCTGGGTTTGGTTTTTTGTTTGGTTTCATGCCTTGCACACAATGCACCTGCCCTAGAAGTTAGGCCTTATCAATCCCACTTCACAGAAGAAGAACCTGAAGCTCAGAGAGTTTGTAATGTGTTTGCAAGTCTAGTACATGACCAAGCTAGATTAGACCCCTGGTTTGAATCCATCTGGAGCCTAGCTTGTTCCACTCCTCTCAGCGAGAGGCTTACCCTGTGTCTCTTAATTCACTGCTCTTCTGTCCATTAGTAAATGTTTCCTAGATAGGAAAATGAATAACGCTGTGCCCAGAGCATTGAGTTGGAATGTATAGCCAGAGCTATGTGAATACTAAAATAAGTGAGAGGTATGAATAAGGAAAGGATAAGAAAATATTCAGTGACAATGTAATCATCGACAAATGCAAAGCCAGATAACCTGAAAAGATCTGGGGCTCATAAAATCATCCCGGATAGCCCCTGCCTGTAGAAAGTAGATCTATTAGAACCAAGGTTGCGTGCACCTCCAGGTGTGGCTGAAGGAGAGAAGGATTAGATCAGCCTGTTTTTCTGACATCCCACCACCTGTGTTGGGCTTCCTATCTTTGTCTGCAGCTTCCCCACCTCATGCCACTTCTCACTCTGTGACAGGGAACCAATCTCTGCAAGATTTGCAGTAGCAAAAGTGCTCAAGTTTGCAAGGATGTTGCATTTCTCAGGAAGCCTTTAATCAAAGAGGAGCCTAGAAGAGGACCCCAGTGAATTAAAAGAGAAGAAAAACACCAGAATTTACAGATCACACAAAGTAACTACAGGGCTTGCTCTCAGACCTAGAGAGCCCCAGGTAGTGCCCTCACTTATTCTTCAGATTTCTCAGGGACCTGAGACGTTGGCCAAAGGACACTCTCCAAGCCAGTAAAGCGAGGACACTCAGCCTCTGATAGATACCTAAGAGATGACCCTGAATGAAGATGATGGCTGGCCCCCTCGAGAAGACTGTGGTCCCCAAGTGTCCTGGCCTTGCAATTTCCCCTGAGAGATCTCAGACAGTCCTGGCTGGATATGACTTATCCTGACATCCAAATCAGAGGTCCCAGATCAGTGAAGACCTTGATATGAGGGGACCAGCCTTTGATTGAGCAGGGCGTGCATTTCCAGGACTGCTCATTTTCAAGATGAAGACTGTGAATGAGGAAAGGGGAACCACCCACCCCAGACAGAGGAGGCCACACAAAATCCTTCCTGCTATTGGCCCTGGGATTCCAAGGGCAGAGTTGTCAGGATTAGGAGTCCCCTCATTTCTGCCTGGAGGGTGTGAGGTCTGGTGGGCATACCCCAGTTCTACAGATGGAGGAGGCTCAGACCCTCAACGGAGGCAAGGTGAGGACCCTGAGTGTTGTGAGTGGGAACCCCATCAACAGAAGGAGCAGAAGAGAGCATTGTCTGTGTTCTTATTCCTGGGAAGCCTCTGCAGAGCTCTTTGACAAGAGGCGCCCACCGTTTCTTCCTGAGCGGTCTCAGGGAGGGAGGGTACAGTCTAAAGTGGCAGCCCCAGCTCTTCAGAGGGAGGAGTCTTGTCCCTACCTGGAGTTAGGTGTGGGCCCTGAGTGTTTATGGGGCGACCTGCCGCCTAAAAAGGATCTGCCAGTGCAGTTAAACAGCCTGCAATCCTGTGAGGCCCCAGTAAAGCGTATCGTGCGGCACACCCTGATCTGTCCCTCTAGGGTCTAGCGTGGTGAGAATCTTCTTCTGAGCCTGTGAGTCAGGTCTCCATACGCGGGACTCCCAGGCTCTGATAGGTATCAAGGTGAGGACCCTGCATGAGCACTAAGGGACCACTCAATACAGGACAATGGGGTCTCAAGTTTCCTGCCCTTGCTGTTGGCCCTCAGAGGCCCCCTGCTCCTGTATTAGGGCCTTGATCCTTGGAGCCCCTCGGTACAGCCTTGTATGGATGTGACATGTCCTGGCTTCCATCTAGGAAATGGTAGGAAGGTGCAGCTTTTGGTTTGGGGGACTGTGAGCTGTCCTCAGCAGAGGAGGGTGGAATCTCAGGACTGATCCGGAGTCAAGGTGAGGACCCTGAATGTGGACAGTGCTCATGAATTAATCCCAGAAAAGCCGGGTCCTAGGAGCACCAACCCGTACTTTTAGCCCTCGGAGACCCCCTAAAGGCCTTGGCCCTCGGAGGCCCCCCTATAGTCTTGGCCGGAAGTGACAGACGGGCATGCGCCGACTTCCATCTAGGAAGTGCCGGGAAGGCGAGGCCTCAGGTCTCACTAGCTTGAGACTTTCATTATCGAGAGGGTGGAATCTCGGGACTGGTCAGCAGTCCAGGTGAGGACCCTGAATGTGGACTAAGGGGACACCTAACCCAGAACAGAGATCCCACCAAGTCCCGCCCCTACCGCCAGCTTCAAGGCCCCTGGCTGACTTCTGCCTTAAAAGTCTCAGGATTGGGGGGCCTTGGTCCAAGAAAGCACCTCAGTTCCGAAGAGGGAAGAGACCTAGACTGTAATTGCAGGTGAGGTGAGGACCCTTAGTGCTAATGAGGAGGCTTCCCTTCAAAACAGGGGCGGCCCACAGCTCAACCTTGATGTCAGCTGTGGGAGCCCCCGGGCAGTGGTAGCCAGATGTGTAGCACCCCGACTTCCCTCTGTGGAGGTGAGGGCCTTAGTCTGAGCCATCAATCCTACCCCTGTTTTCGGGTGGACTCAAGTTAGTAGAGGGAGGATCCCTACCCAGGAAGAAGTTCAGAAGCTTGAGTGAGAAATGAAGGGGTCACCAATTGAGAACTCG
The DNA here is from genome assembly GCF_024166365.1 of Elephas maximus indicus. Lineage (NCBI taxonomy): Eukaryota > Metazoa > Chordata > Mammalia > Proboscidea > Elephantidae > Elephas > Elephas maximus. Next base: position 146,968,258 of record NC_064846.1, on the reverse strand, counting down.
GGGGTCGAATGACCCCGTGCCCTGGCCAGCCCAAGGATTCCCAAAACAGCCTGCAAATGATATGGGTCACTCTGACTTCTAACTCTGAGGTCTCAGGAAGGTGTGTCCTTTGGTCTGAGAGGTGTGGCCTCAGGTCAGCAGAGCGTGGGGTCACAAGAATCGTGCAGAGTTAAGGGGAAGACAAGATTGAGATGCTAGGGACCAATCGACCCAAAATGGGGAGGGCTACACTGAATCCTGCTAATGCCATGTGCCTTGGGAGCCCAGGACAAATCCAACAAGCTCAGGTGACCCTTGACTCCCGCCTGGAGGGTCTCAGGGAAATGAGGGGCAATGTTCAAGCCCCAATTCAGCAGAGAGAGGAATCCCAGAACCTGGTGGAGGTCAAGGTAAAAATCCTTCAAGAGGAAAGATGGAATTAACCCCCCACCAAACAAGAAGAGAGGAGGCTGTACAAAGTCCCCCCTCTACTATTGGACATGGGAAGCCATGGTCAGAGATATCACACTGAGGTTCCCCCTTGTTTTCTCCTGCTGGCGGTCATCTCAGTGCCATGAAATCCGTGGACTAATGGGGAGGCCTATTCAGCAGAGGCAGGAGACTAGGTCCCTAAGAGGAATCAAGGTGTGGACACCGAGTTATGACGAGGTGACTCCTCCCAGAAATAAGGGGAACCATAAAGCCCCACTCCTGCAGTCAAACCTGGGGACCTGACATGCTGACTTAGTGAGTTGCAGTTATTTCTTCCAAGGCATCTCAGGGAGGTGAGGGATCTGGTCAAAGTGGGTACCCAAGGTGAGGACCCCAGTGAAGGGCTGAGGACTCTAAGGAACCCCAGACAGAATGGGCCCCACCGTGCTCTCATCACTGAGACACCCTGCCAGCAGTGGTGGCTAAACTACTTCTACAGTTCTTCCTTGTGGGTTCCAGAGGGATTTGAGGTGTCAAGTTCAGAGTAGCAGAGGGGAGTGGCCTTGGCCCTGCCAGCAGTTGATATGATGGCCCTGAAGGTGAACTGAGAAGACCCCCAACTGACCCAGTAGAGAGAGTCCCTAGTGTCAGCCCTGCTGTCACCCCAGTAAGCCCCATGCACGGCCAGCAATCTACAACCTAACCCTTCTTCTGATTTCCTCTACAGGGTCCTGACTAGGACAGTAGGAGCCTTGTGGGGTCCTAGAGCAGTGTCCTCCAAGAATCTTGTAAAGGCGGTCTTTGTTAAAGCCAAGGAGGCATCTCTCTGCTGCAGGGGCACACACCCTCTCCACCACTTCTGAAAAATCAGCCATTGGAAACCCTGTGGAGCACAGTTGTTCTCTGGCACACATGGGGCCTCCAGGAGTTGGAATCAACTCAACAGTAACTGGTAAGGTTGTGAAGTGCCTTAGTTTCTCTTAGCAGCCACATCTCCCCTTTACACCTATCACTTCATCTCTCCTTTTAGTTTCAGAGGAAGAGATGTCCAGGAACCCTTTTGGCTTCTGAAATTTCTTGGTCCTATGAACTCATCTTTCCTTTCAGAAGTTTATGTTGCTTTCTTCATCAGCAACTTTCCCTTTGCAGTAAATATGCTGAAATATCATGAGATCTATTTGGTGCATTTTTTTCACCTGTGCATATAGTCACACTGATTATCCTCCCTGTTGTCCAAGCCATGGGAAGTCCCTTGCAATAGTGACCCTGGGCTTGGCCATACTGCTTGCTTTCTTCGATGGGATAATAACAAACATGACACAGGTAGAGACTTGAAAAGAGATACCTTGTGACCACCACCATGTGAACAAATGCAGGCTACCTGCTAGATGGTGAGAGCTAAATGGCCTAGATACCTCCTTTGCCCTTTGCCAACAGAAAGACAGGCAGCCAGGCAAGAGCCATGTGAGTGAGGCCCTGGACCATCTGCTGACCACAAACTCAGGAGTGAACGCAGACAACATTACATGGTGCAGAGATGTGCCATCCCAACTTAAACCACAGACTCATGAACAAATTAATGGCTGTTGTTTTGAGCCACTAAATTTTGGCATGGTTTCTTATATGACATAAATCTGTATGCGACTATATAACCTTTCCATCTACAGCTTTATTTTCTTCCATTCATTGCGAAATCATATGTTTCCTATCAAACACTCACTTATCGAACACATAATTATACAAGCATGGTATGTGATAGGCACTGTGCTAACCAATAATGCATAGAATAGGAAGCAATAACAGACAGGAAACTATCTTTATGGAACAAAGAAAATGATGAGAGCTGAAATTTCCCGACTGTTTTCTATGTACCATCGACCATGTTAATCTTTTAGCATACATTAGTTCCTACACGAATTTTATTGTTGACCTCATTTTCCAGATGCAGAAATGGAGGTTGAGAGAATAAGATATTTGCTTTAAGCCACAGTGAAGGAATTCTGATCTTTCTCCAGCACTTGTGCTCTGAACCATTATACTTTAAAAACAGATATATAGAAACCTAGGAATTGAGTCTTTAGAATTGAGTCTTAGCTAATTAGACAATAACTTCTGAGTCAATGAAGAGAATGCAGCTCTCCTTTCGTTATCTTTAAGGCCCTGTCTAGCTACCCTTTTACTATGATCGAAATTCAAAAGTTTTTAACCTGAGTCTAGTTCTTTACCTCTAACACTTTGCTTACTATCTCGTTCATTAGTACCTGTCCTCCTCTATGCGAAAACTAATTTTTTATTTTATTGTAATTTAGATGAAAGTTTACAGAGCAAACAAGTTTCTTATTAAACAATTAATACACATATTGTTTTCTGACATTGGTTGCCAACCCCACGGTATATTAACACTTTCCCCTTCTTGACCTTGGTTTCCCTATTACCAGCTTTCCTGTCCTCTCCTGCCTTCTTTTCCTCGCCGCTGGGCTGGTGTGTCCATATAAACTCGTTTTGTTTTATGCGCCTGCCCAATCCTTGGCTGAACCTCAGGTGTGACTTTAGCACTGAGCTATAAGGGTGTCCAGGGGCCATACACTTGGGGTTTCTCCAGTCTCCTTCAGACACTAAGTCTGGTCTTTTTATTATTATTATTCTGAGTTACAATTTAATTCTACATTTTTCTCCATTTCTTTCCAGGAACGTCTGTTGTGATCCCTGTCAGAGCAGTCAGTGGTGGTAGCCAGGCTCCATCTAGTAGTGCTGGACTCAGTCTGATAGAGGCTGTGGTGCTTGTGGTCGATTAGTACTTTGGACTAATCTTCCCCTTGTGTCTTTCATTTTCTTCATTTTCCCTTGCTCCAGATGGGTTGGGAGAGGTGGAGTATCTTAGATGGCCACTCACAATTTTTAAGACCCCAGATGCTACTCATTATAGTAGAATGTAGAACATTTTCTTTATAAAGTATATTCTGCCAATTGAGCTAGATGTTCCCCAACACCGTGGCCCCATAGCCCTCAGCCCAGTAATTTGGTCCCTCATGGACTTTGGATGTGTCTATGGAGCTTTCATGACCTTTTAACCGAATGAAGGTCCTTGTCCACTCCTATTAGCCGATCGAAATAAGATGGACGCCACATGACCACTTGCAAGTGAAACAGAAAGTGGAAATTTATTGTCTGCATAGACAAGGAACAATGCGGGGTCAAGCGACCATAAGGCCAGGTGCTTACTGTCTGAGGGGGTTTGGGAGCTTTTTATTTCCAATGGCGTCTCTGCGTTGGATTTGGTGCTCTGAGCTCTCTGCCCTTAGCCCTCCCATGTCCACATTTGGAGGCCCGGATGTTGAATCATGTCAGTGATGTTCAGGTCCAAGGACAGACTGAGGACACAGCTCCTCAGGTCCTGCGCATATGCCAAAATCTTGGTTCGCGCGTGCACAGGATTCTGACACCAAATTCAAACTGTTGTTAGGGCCGCAGTGTGGTCCGGCAAACTGCAGTTAGGTGCTGAGGCTTGGTGGGCTGCGACAGGGCTGGGGAACCTTGGCAGAGTCGGGGGATGTCTCAGCAGAGGCTTCAATCCCCCCTCTAACAGGTTCCTTTTAATCTTATAAGGGGTTTAGGGCTGAAGGTCTCATCTTCTGTAGCTTCTTCCTGCTGCCTAGGGACGCTGGCGTAGAACTGGACTCTAGGTGGAACCTGCTCGGGGGAGATGGGGTGATACCCCCGTCGTAGCATCATTTGCAGTTGGAACTTTTGAAGCCTAGAAGACACAAGCTTTACTAAAAGGTTAAACAAACAAGGCCTGAATACAAGCAGCAATACGACCACGGCCGAGGATCTTAGAAGGGGAAGACGCCATGTTAAGTTTGGGATTGCTGCCTTTACTATATCTCAGATAGTTTGTGAAGTTGGGCCCTGGTTAAACTTGTGTAGCCATTTATTTTGGAGGGACTCGAGTCCTCAGCAGGGGGTCAGGAGCCCTGTTACTGCACCTGCCTCAGTTAGGATTAAACCCAGCGCCGTCTTTAGTCTACAACCTGAGGCTCGCCTGGAGGCCCAGTACATGCAGACACTGGTGCCTGAGAGAAACAAAAATCCTAGGGAACACTGGTGGTTGTGACAGGGCCGATGTAAGAAGCTGTCCATCCACAGCCAGGACAACAACAAGCTGGGCTGCGGTCACCCAGGCACCAGGCAGACCCACACACTCAGACACATTCACCGGGGGCACACAAAGATTCAGCGATGGCACAGCCACCGAGGGTGGCACCAGCTTATTCGGGCCAACTGCAGCTCCACAAGCTCTGAGCCAGGGGACCACAAAGCCCAGGTGGCACACTCGGCACTCCAGGCTCTGGTATTTTTTTCTTGTGGCATTGTAAATGAGTGTGTCCGGGGTGTAGGCCCCATGTGGTTGGGCAAGCAATAGTCAAGGAGAAAATGAAAAGTTCTTGGGAAATTCCTGATTCTCTTCTCTCATTAGGTATCTCCGTGTAACACACTTGGTTGGTCAGATTAGTGTGGAGATAAGTTGTCTCATTCCAGTTGCCTGGGGTTTTAGCAGTGGAGTCAGTGAGACCCTGCACAGTCTGTTGGACAAAGTCCCTATTGTAATTAATGAACGATGGGCCCGCGAGAGACCCATCGCATGGGGAATCTAGTGGTGTTTTTAGTAAGTGCGGGCACCTGGACAGGGATTGCCTCTACATTGTCTTTAGTTCTGGTAGCGGGGGGAGGGGGAGGGTGGAAGCAGACCCAGGGATCTTTTAGGTGGAGAGCATTTGAAGTGTTTATGAGATAATTATCCTGCCCGTCTGGGGACCCCGTTTTTCTTCTAAGGAGACAAAGAAATAAACAAGCAGGATATAAGGCCGCATACTGGTGGCAAACTTAAGTGGAGTCATGAATAATAACGTGCACAGTTGCCAGCAGATGACAGTCAACTAGCACAATTGTCTATCTCTTTACATCCTCTGAAGCCTGAGTTTTTCAGTTATTACTGTCTTGTCAATTCTTACTGTTCTGCAGGGCTTGTTGGTCAGTATCGTGAGAAGCAGCCAGCTCGATGCAAAAGTTGTGGGTCTACTCTCCCTATTTCGCGATCTTGATTGTAGTGCCGGGGGTTTGTCCTCCTGCCGGGTCTGTAGTGCTCCAGGTCTTGACACGGAGAAAGAGACTTCAGGTTGTGGAAGAGTCTGTCAGGTCATGTACCTGTAAAGAGAGTCAAGCACTCCTGCTACAGAACAGAAATATTGTTTAATAGTGAGCTAGCTTTGTATATGTCTCTAGCCTCCAAGGTATCCTCAGGACTCAGAGTAATGAAGCCCTCCCTCAAGTTACTGAGGAGGGAATGCCCATACATAAGCTTCAAAGGGCTTATCTTAACTTTGGTTTGAGGTGCAACCCTCGTCCTGAACGGAGCCATGTGAAGGGTCTTAGCCTGTGCTAATTAGGTCTTCTTGCAAGGTTTGGCCTGGTGGGCTTGAATAGTCCAGTTTAATTTACTCTTGCAATCTTTTCCCGGAACATATTCCTGGTGCTTAGTCTTAATGCTTCCAAGAAGATCTTCTCTCTCTCTTTTTTTTTTTGTAAGTAGTGGTCTTTAATGTTGAGAGGGACCGTATAGAGTGACAAATAGTGCAGAGCCAGCTGCTCAGAAAACTCTATAACCTGATCCAGTAGCATAATAAATCAATATATTTACTTTCAGGACAGTCCAGTCTGGGGCCATCCCTCCCTTTCTTCTCTACCTTTCTACTTCCTTCTCACCTTTTTGTTTTCTCTTCATTCTTGCTCTCTACCTTTTTACTCCTCCAAGCCTCATCAGTTGTTTCTTCCCTGTCTGGGCCCTGTTTTTGCAAGTATAAAGGTCTTCTGTAGCTTATGGCAAGCTAGAATCAGGCACTACTACTGGGGTCACTGTTCTCGCTGCTTGCTTGGCCTATAAGTCGGCCCTTTGGTGGCCTTGGGCCACTAATGTATCTTCCTGTTGATCTCCTTTGCACTGTAGCACAGCCAGAGTGGCGGGGAGTGACACTACCTCAGGAAGTTGTAAAATCTGTTGGCCATGTTTGATTTCTTACTGACCAAATTTAAACACTCTCTTTGCTTCCACAAAATCTCATATACATGTAAAACTGACAACACGTTCTCTGAATCTATATAAATGGTCGCTGTCTTTGACTTGGCCAGCCGTGAGGCCTGGATCACTGCAACCAGCTCAGCTTTTTGGGCTGAGGTTCCATTTGGGAGAGGGTTCGCGTCGAAGACTTCGGTGTGGCTGACAACTGCGTGGCCCACTCTCCTTTGGCCACCCTCAATGAAGCTACACTCTCCTATGAAGATCTCTAAACTGGCATCTCTTAGAGGTTGATTTTGTGGGTCACGGTGGACACAGTCTCTCAGGAACAGAGTGGGAAGAGGGGTGGCTGAATCTGGAGCCGCAACACATTGGACTGATGCGTGGGGATTACTGACTAGAGAGGCCTGGTATTGAGTTAGTCGGTACTCACTCTCTCTCTTAGGACACTCTCTCTGTCAGTGGGCTTCCTGCTCACAATATGCACACTGGTTCTCTCCCAGCGGGGTCAGGGCCAGGCCTTGCTAGGGTCTTTTCCTTCTGGGGGGCCTATACCGTTTCTGTATCGTTGGTGCTGTTGACTGTAGGGCAGTCTGGCACTTCCTGCCTTTGTCTTCTCTGTTGTTATAGACTTTGAATGCCAGCTCGACTAGGTGTTCGATACTCATAGTTACTCCTCCCTCTGTTTTATGAAGTTGGTTCCCAATATCCTTATGAAAATATTATTGACAATGGGAGCATTTGTTGGGTCTTTTGGATCTTGATCAGTATATTGTCTAAAGGCTCTATAACTCTTTCGAGGAAGGCTGCAGGGTCCTCATCATTACACTGGTTAATTTCATGTACTTTGTTCCAATCTAAGAGCTTAGGCACTCCACATCTAAGGCTTACTAAAAGACTGTCCCGACATTGGGGGAGCCTACCATATTCTACTGTGTGATTGTGGTCCCAGTGGGGTCTTGAAGGGGGAAGATGTCATCGACTGCATCTCTGGTCCATTGAGCATCATGTCGCCTCTGGGCTTTCTCTCCAGCCTTGTCTAGGATCAGAAGGTGTGTCAGAGGGATTGACAGCCTGCCCATGTGGAATCAAGGCCTCAGGGGAGACTTTAGCCCCCCTAGATGACCAGTGGAACAACCTGGTCCCACGGCCTTACCTTAATTCAGAGGCCTTTCCCATCTAGTTTCTGTTTCCGAGCTGAGGTGGGGACCCAGCGGACCTCATCCTGGGGCGGGGATCACGGTGGCCACCCGACACTCCTTACTGATCAGATGGGGTCAGGGTACATCTTAAGGGGTTGCGGGGGGGTCCGGATACTCACTGCCCAGGTTTTGGAGTCTGCAGGTCCCGACCAGAGTTGCCAAAATCTGTAACAGAATGAGGGTTCTTGTCTAGTTCTATTAAAAATTAGCCGATTGAAATAAGACGTATGCCGCACCACGAGTTGCAAGGGGAACAGAAGGTGGAAATTTACCCTTGGTGCAGACAAGGTGCAGTGGGGGGTCTAGGGACCATAAGGCCACGTGCTCGCTGACTGAGAGGGTTAGAGAGCTTTTTATTTCCAGTGGCGTCTGGGGGTTGGGTTCGGTGCCCGGAACTCTCTGCCCTTCGCCTTCCCATGTCCACATTCGGGAGTCTAGTTATCTAGTTTATCTTCTGGTGTTTGTGTATTGCTACTTATGGTTTGCATCCTGTTAATGCCATGTATTCAGGAAACTAAATTCTTGAAGATTACGGTTGTAATCTCTTTTGCCCAATCAAACACAATTTGAAGCTATTTGAGTTCATTCTGAATGGTCATGCAGCTCTCCATGGGGAACTGATATTTAAACATAAGCCTGAAAGAAATGAGAGAGAAAACTATATGGATATCCAGGGAATGAGCATGTCTGGAAGGATTGTGGAAGGTAACTACCCTGCCATAGGACCCTGCTCTGTGCCTCCAAGGAACACACAGGAGCCATTATCATTGACTGAAGTGAACAAGAGGAGAGGTTTGGGAGACGAGTTTAGAGAAGTACGCAGAGGCCAGTTTAGGCCGACCTTGGAGACTGGTTAGACCCTCAGGGAGCACCAAGAGAGTTTCCTTCTCTAAAATTCAGTACTGGAACCTTGTCATGGTGTTTTATGGAATAAATCGATACCAAAGGAGATGCAGGCAAATTGACATTATGAATATAAAACATGACCTCTACCACTGACACTTTCTTTTCTAAGCCTAAAAAATGTCCCTGTACAGGAGTTGCATTCTTGGTCATCCAGGTAAATAGAGTCAGTGACTAAAGTTTTCTAAGATTAAAAAAAAATGAGACATACCTTTCAAAATAAAAGGAGGGCTTGAACAAGTTTTCTGCATCTGAACAGAAAACAGCATTCATGTTGTAATAATTATACTTTGAGATACACAATGAAATGGATGAAATAAATAGTATGCACTTTTAAAGGTGGCATAAGTTGTATAATGGCATATGCTTATTCATAGGCCCTAAAGGCTGAAAAAAAAAAAAAGAAAAGAGAGAGAAGTAAAGACGAAGAAGCAGGGACTTATTTTTTGCATACCTTCTCTGCACCTTCTGAGTACCCCTGTGCTGGATGGGTAAGACAAGGATTTAAGGGGCATCTGTGCAGATTTGTGAAAACAGAACGTACAGTCTCTGGAAGGATGGCCTGAGGCTAAAACAAACAGCTCTTCCAAGAAACCGATGTGTAAAATGTTTCAATGCTATGTATGTTGCAATGAGTTTTTCCTAAATTTGTAGCAACAGGCTTCTGGATTTAAGGAAGGTACTGGTAACAGACTTGCCCTCCTGCTCTAAACAACTAGAAAACTGGACAAGCTCTTAGTAAACAGCAACTTTTGCATGTTGGACCACAGAATAGTGCATTATGGAGACGGCCCAAGAGGAGAAGTCCTGGTAGTGGTTGAGCTTCCCTGCTAACCAAAAGGTTGGCGGTTCGAATCCACTCCTTGGAAACCCTATGGGGCAGTTCTACTCTGTCCTATAGGGTCGGTATGAGTCAGAATCAACTCGATGGCAGTGGGTTTGGTTTTTGCCGAGAGGGCTGTTCTGGGCCCCTTGACTTGTGCTGAAGCCTCTCCATCTCAAATCGCTCTCGGACAGGGACCCTGTCTCTGCAAGGTTTCCAGGAGGCAAAAGACTGAAGACGTGGAGGGATGTGATGTTTCCCAGGAAGCCGTTAGTCCCAGATACAGGAACCAATATGAGGACATCCATGAGTGAGGACTGGGAAGATGAACACCCCAGAATATAGGGATCACCCAGAGGCTGACTGGCACCTGCTCTCAAACCCCGAAAGCCCCAGGCACAGCTGTCAGGCTGACCATCCCCTCACTTATCCTTTAGAGTTCTCAGGGACTTGAGAGCCTGGGCCTAAGAAGGGCACCCCAAGTCAGTAGATGCAGGAGTCTCAGTCTCTGATAGACATCAAGCTGATGATCCTGAATGAGGATGATGGAAGGACCCAGACAGAACAATGGTGTCCCATAGACACTGATCTCTGCTGTCACTCCTTCAAAGTCCTGAAGAGCTGTGGACAGATATGCATTACCCAGTTTCCAAATCATGGTGCCATGAAGGTGTGGACCTTGATCAGAGAGGATCTTCAGGTAAGTAGAGGATAGATTGTCAGAACTGATTGGGTGTCAAGGTGAGGACTCTGACTGAGGAATGAGGGAACCATCAACCCCAGAACAGAGAAAGCCCCACAAAGTCCCTTCCCCCACTGCTGTCTCAGTTGGGATGCAAAGCTCAGAGCCATCAGACTAAGCACTACCCTCATTTCCTTCCCAGAAATGGCTATGCAGAGATTGTCTCAGGGCCTTGGTACATTTCAATTGGCCCTAGTTCTGCAGAGGGGGGACACCTAGGCCCTAGGAGGAGGTAGGATAACCATCCTTCCTCTTATGAAGGGATCCACAAAACAAAGGGCTCCTCACACAGTCCCACCCCTGTTCACAGTTCTGTGAGGTCCCGGCAAAGCTGTCAGTCTGAGGTGCCCCTTTATTTCCTCCTGTAGTTTTTCTGTGTGGCAAGGACTTCAGTCTAATGGGGGGTGGAAGGGAGAGCAGTTATAGTTTTCAAGCAGGAATAGACTTAGGACCTAACAGGAGTCAAAGTGAAGACCCTGTGTGTTTTGAGGAGACCCCCATCAAGAGAAAGACCCCGAAATAGGGCTCAGGCACTATTTTGGTCCTGGAAAGCACCAGGCAGAGTTATCAGCCTGAAGTGCCCCCTCATTTCAGCACTAAGGGTGTCAGGAAGGGAAGGCCTTGGTCCAAAGGGGCAGCCCCCTTTATGCAGAGGGTGGAGCCTTGTCCCTAAGTGGAGTACGGTGGGGACTCTGAGTGCTAGAGGGGCGACATACCCCGCAAAGAGCGTCTTCTCAGAGCGCTGACCCAGCCTGTGCTCTTGTGAGGACCCAGGCAGGGGTAGCATGGGGAATGCCCTGACTGCCCCCTCTAGGGTCTCTGCAAGGTAAACTCTTGTCGTCACCCTGTGAATCAGATTTGTAAAGGCAGAATCCCTAGGCTCTGATAGGTATCAAGGTGAGGACCATGAGTGAGCACAAAGGGACCACCCAAGTCTGTACAGTGGGGTTTCAGGGGTCCCGCCCTTGCTGTCGGCCCTCGGAAGCCCCCCAATAGCCTTGGCCCTTAGAGGGCCCCCTCCAGCCTTGGCCGGATGTGACGAATCCTGGCGTCCTGTCTCCGCACAGGAAGTGCCAGAAAGTTGCGGCCCCTGATCTGAGGGGCGCGGCTTATTATCAGAGGAGGGTGGAGTCTCAGGACTGGTCGAGAGTCCAGGTGAGGACCCTGAGTGTGAGCTAAGGGGACCACTGAACCTGTAACAGAGGAGGTACCACCATGTCCCGCCCCCAACCGCCAGCCACAAGGCCACCAGGCCGACGTTGGCCTAGAGAGTCTCGGGGACGGGTAGGCCTTGGTCCAAGGAAGCAGCCCAGTTCTCAAGAGGGAGGAGACGTAGCCCCTAACTGGCGGTGAGGCGCGGACCCTTAGTGCTAAAGAGGAGGCCTCCGTGCAAAAGAGGGGCCACCCACAGCCCAACCTTACTCTCAGCTCTGGGAGCCCCCGGGCACGAGTAGCCAGGTGTGTAGCACCCCGACTTCCCGCTAGGGAGGTGAGGGCCTTGGACTGGGCCAGAAATCCCACCCGTGGATTCAGGTGGACTCCCGTTACTAGAGGGAGAAATCTCAGATCCTTCCTGGAAGCAAGTTCAGAAGCCTGAGTGAGGAATGAAGGGTCGCCAATTGAGAACTCGGGGGTCAGGTGAACCCCGCTGCCCTGGCAGCCCTAGGATTCCCAAAACAGCCTGCAAAAGATATGGGTCACTCTGAGTTCCAACTGTGAGGTCTCAGGAAGGTGTGATTTTTGAGGGATGTGGCCTCATGACAACAGCGGGTGGGGTCCCAGGAATGGTGCAGAGTGAAGGGAAGACATGACTGAGGTACTGGGAACACTCAACCCAAAATGGGGAGGATTACAGTGGGCTCTGCTAATGCCATTAGCCCTGGAAGCCAAATCTGGCAAGTTCCAGGGACTCTAGAATCCTGCCTAGAGTGTCTGAGGGAGATGAGCAACTTTGTTTAAGCCCCAATTCAGGAGATAGAGGGATCCCAGAAACTGGTGGGAGTCAAGGTAAAAATCCTTTAGAAGACACTAGGGAATTAACCCCGCTTCTCTCCTCCCCTTGTAGCGCAGTGGTTAAGTGCTACAGCTGCTAACCAAAGGGTTGGCAGTTCACGTCCGCCAGGTGCTCCTTGGAAACTCTATCGGACAGTTCTACTCTGTCCTAGAGGGTCGCTATGAGTCGGAATCGACTCGACGGCACTGGGTTTTTTCTCCCTTCCCGCAAGAAGAGAGGAGGATGTAGCAAAGCCTCCCACTGCTGTTGGCCCAGGGGAGCCACGGTCAGAGGTGTCGGGCTGAGGTGCCCCCTGGTTTGTTCCTAGGGACACATGGTCTCAGGGACATGAAGTCCTTGGACTAATGGAGAGGCTTATTCAGCAGAGGCAGGAGACTTGGTCCCTAGTAGGAGTCAAGGTGAGGATACATAGTTATGGTGAGGAGACTCCTCCCAGAAATGAGGGGGAAACATAGAGCCCCAGCCCTGCTTTTGGACCTGGAGGACCTGGGTATGGTGACGTAGTGAGTTGCACTCACTAACTCCCAGGGCATCCCACGGAGGTGAGGGACCTGGTGAAAGGGGGCAGCCATGGTGAGGACCTGGTGGAGGGCTGAGGCCTCCAAGGAGCCACAGACAGGACGGACTCCACTGCGCTGTCGTCAGTGAGACAACCTGCCAGGAGTGGTGGCTGAGCGCCTCCTTTAGTTCCTGTTTGTGAATCCCAGAGGGATGGGAGATGTCATGGTAGAGTAGCATAGGGGATGTGCCCTGGCCCTGCCAGCAGGTGAAATGATGGCCCTAAGAGTGAACCCCAAATAACCCAGTACAGAGTCCCTAGTGCCAGGCCCTGCTGTCAACCCCCGTAAGCCCCAAGCATGTCTGGCAATCTACAACTTAATCCTTTCTCTAATTTCCTCTACAGGGTCCTGAGCAGGACAGTAGAAGCCTTGTGGGGTCCTGGAACAGTGCCCTCCAAGAATCCTGCAGTGGCAGCATTTGTTAAAGCCAAGGAGGGAACTCTCTGCTGCAGGGACGCACAGCCTCTCGGCCTCCGTCCTCCAGTGGGCCCACATCACCTGCCCTCCTTACACTCCTCCCTGCTAATCTTGACCAGAGTCGTCATGCCTCGTGGTCACAAGAGTAAGCTCCGTGCCCGTGAGAAACGTCGCCAGACCCAAGGCGACGCCCACAGTGTCGACGGTGCTCAGGCAATTGCAGCAGAGGAGGAAGGGTCCCCTTCCTCTTCCTCTCCTCCTTTTGGGGCGTCTCCCCCGAGCTCCCCTGCTGCTGGCATTCCCCAGGGGCCTCAGAGCATCCCGCCCATCACCTCTGCTGGTGCTTTGAGCACAAGAGCTGCTGGAGGGGCCGAGGGCCAAGATGAGGGAGGTCCAAGTTCCTCTGGGGCCCCAGCTCCCACTGAGAGGTCTCAAAGAGACCCCGTAACCCGGAGGGTGAGCACTTTGTTGCAGTTCCTGCTGTACAAGTATAAAATGAAAGAGCCCATTACGAAGGCAGAAATGATAAAGATCGTCAACAAAAGGTACAAGGAGCACTTCCCTGACATCCTGAGGAGAGCCTCTGTGCACCTGGAGGTGGTCTTTGGGCTTGAGCTGAAGGAAGTCGACTCCAAAGGTGAATCCTATGCCCTTGTCAGCCAATTGGAGATCAGCAAGGAAGAGAATTTTATTGGTAGCAGGGGGTTTCCCAAGAATGGGCTCCTGATGCCTCTCCTGGGCATGATCTACAGGAATGGCGACCGGGCCACCGAGGAGGAGATGTGGGCATTCCTGAATGTGCTGGGGATCTACGATGGGAAGTGGCACTTCATGTTTGGGGAGCCCAGGAAGCTCATCACCAAAGATTTGGTGCAGGAAGAGTACCTGGAGTACCGGCAGGTGCCCAACAGTGATCCTCCACGCTACGAATTCCTGTGGGGTCCCAGAGCCCACACTGAAGCCAACAAGAAAAAAGTCCTGGAGTTTTTGGCCAAGATCAGTGCTACTGACCCCGGTGCCTTCCAAGCCGTGTATGAAGAAATTTGGAGATTGACGAAGAGAGTGCCGCAGGCAGAAAATGCACCGGGGCCAGTCCTAATGCCAGGGCAAGGGCCCCTTTCAGGGTGAAGTCCAGCATGTCCTCCCACCTCTAGTGAAGTCTGTTGGAGATTCTTCACTTTGTTGTTGAAAATGGCTGTTAACCTTCTAATTAGTGGAGGCAACGGGGGTCTGGAGGCAGTACATGTATGTCTTCTTGTGTTCTTGTTATACTTGAGTGACTTATACATTTAGCTCATTTTTTTGCATTTTTCAAATGTTGTTCTTTTTAATTGAAGGTTTATTAAGATTCAGCATCTAAATTCATCCTCATGAATTTATTGCTGTTTTGTTGCTTTATTTAGGAGTGAGAGTTTTGTGTTGTTTAAAACAAATTGAAAATCCTTGAATCTTTTTCATGATTTAGAGCCAGTTAACATGGCATCAGAATAGGGATAACCTTGGAAATGTTAGAGAGTCTGCAAAGAACAGCTGGGTTCACAAGGTAAAGGTAGAAATATGTAAAAGTCGGTCAACTCCTGGTTTCCCTTATTCCTTTTGTTAAAAGTAAAATATACATGTGCCTGGATTCGTTTAGGTTATTCAAAGATATGGAAGAAAATAAATTGTGATGATTTCCACCTCTTGTTCACTGGTTCTTTTTTTCCCCAAAGAGTAACTGAGCGTCTGCTCTTTGGAAACCCTGGTGGCGTAGTGGTTAAGTACTACAGCTGCTAACCAAAGGGTTGGCAGTTGGAATCCGCCAGGCGCTCCATGGAAACTCTATTGGGCAGTTCTACTCTGTCCTATAGGGTCCCTGTGAGTCGAAATCGACTCGACGGCCTGGGTTTGGTTTTTTGGTTTGGCTCTTTGGAAGGCTTCACCCTAGTACTGGGGACCTTTAGACAAAGACATCGCAGCCCCTGTGTGTAGATTTTAAAGTCTAAGAGCAGCTATGAAATGAGGATGTAGAGATACTCTCCAAGACCTAAGGACTAGTACAAAAGGAGTGTGCACTTCAGGGATCCTTCTGGTATAAATGCCCTGAGGGAGGTCAGTTTTGGGCCTTGGGACACTTTGATCTCTCATGGTGGGGGTGGGGGATAGTGGTGGGGAGTGGATTTTCACATTAGGCTGCATGGGGTGGACAAGGGTAGGGGGTGGGTAAAGTGGGTTGGGTGAGGTGGGGGGAGTCCAGATGAGGCTGTGGTGGGGGGTGAGCAGGGCCAGACACTCCCATGATGCCCCAGCATGAAGAGGCAGAGCCTGGAATGGAAACCAGCTCTTTCCAGTTACTCTGAGATTTTGGACAAAGCAGAGAGGAATTACCTCCTGGGTCAGGACTGGTAGGTGCCCTGTGTTCTTGTCCCCGTGCACTTTAACACATGCACTGACGGGGTATGGGTCGCACAGTGTGTCCACGGAGTTCCTGAAAAATAGGGAGCTACTTTTTGACTCCTTCGTGTCAGGAAGCCACTGTTAGAAGCCTTTGTGCTGAGCTGGGGGAGCCAGAGCCCATGCCATTGAAAGGACTTTAGAATTAGGTTACCTTGAGTGTCATTTGGCAAACCCCAGGTGAGGACTAGACTCTTGGCCGTGGTGATGTGAATAAAGGCCAGACAATATGTCTGTGTAAAGACTCCCACCAAGAAAACCCTATGGGTGCAGTTCTACTCTCTTAACAGATGGAGTCGCACTGAGCCAAAATCAACTCAATAGCAAGAACTTAATATAAAATATAATTTAGTTTAGTTTTTCTTTCTAAGCAATTATTTTTTCTGATTTCTGTTTTTTTTTTTTTTTCTAGAACACTGTATATTCTCCGACATCTCCTGGAGAAAACAAAACAAAACATTCTCAGAGAGGAGGGTGGTACTGTGTGGTGTCAGAATAAAGTAATAGCTGATATTATTTAAAGACCCAATATTTGCCAGGGACTTTGCCAGGTGCTTCACATGCATTTCACAGAATGCACCGGCCCTAGGAGACAGGGCTTATCAAACCCCCTTCACAGACGAAGAACGTGGGGCCCTGAGAGTTTGGTAATGTGGGCGAGTCCACGACTCTAGTACACGACCAGGCTGGACTAGACCGCTAGTTCGGATTTGTCTGGAGCCCACACTGTTCCACTCGTCCAAGACAAAGACTGACTTGGTGTCTCTAAATTCACTTTTCTTCTCACTGCTCCAAAATGTATCTGAGGCAAGAAAAACAATACCTTTGTGCCCAAAGCACTGGCTTGGACTACACAGGCGGAGTTGTAAGAGTAAATGAGAGGTAACGATAAGGAGAAAGCCCCGGTGGAGCAGTGGTTAAGCCCTCAGCCGCTAACCAAAAGGCTGGCAGTTCAAACCCATCCAGCGGCTCCACAGGACAAGGACCTGGTGATCTGCCCTCATACAGATTACAGCCCGTGGGGCAGTTCTGTCTGTCACAGGGGTCACTGTGAGTAGAAACCGACTGGACAGCACCTAACAAGAACAACAGTAATAAGGAAAAGAAAGATAATATCTGGCGACCTCTATACATGCAATGCCAGATGACCTGAGAAGATGAGGGGCTCACAAAACCGTCCTGGGGAGCCCCTGCCTGGAGAAAATATATCTATTAGAACACAAATCACATGACACCCTACGTGTGGCTGATGAAAAGAAGGGATAGCTGAGATTTTTTTTTCTCTGACAGCATAGACCACCTGTCTGGGGCCTCCTGCCTTGTGCTGCAGCTTCCTCATCACACATCACTCCTGGGACAGGCACCCATTCTTTGATTAAAAACTGCTCAGGTTTTTAATCAAAGATTCAGGAGCCAAAATAGAGACCCCCATGCAGGAAGACTGGGGAAACCAACACACTAGACTTCAGGAGTCACCCACAGACTGACTGACACCTGCTCTAACTTAGTCACCTAGAGTTGCTGTAACAGAAATACCACAAGTGGATGGCTTCAACAAAGGGAAATTCATTTCTTCACAGTAAAGCAGGCTAAAAGTCCATATTCAGGGTGTCAGCTCCAGGGGAAGGCTTTCCTTCTCTGTCAGCCTTCTCATCAATCTTCCCCAGCACTAGGAGCTTCTCTGTGCAGGGACCCCGGGTCCAAAGGACACAATCTGCTCCCAGTACTGCTTTCTTGGTGCTGTGAGTTCTCCCCTCTCTGTTTGCTTCCCCTTCCATTTTATCTCTTGAGAGGTAAAAGGTGGTGTAGGCCACACCCCAGGGAAACTCCCTCTACATTGGATCAGGGCTGTGACCTGGATAAGGGTGTTACAATCCCACCCAAATCCTCCTTAAAATTACAATCACAAAATGGAGGGCAACCAGACAATACTGGGAATCATGGCCCAGCCAAATTGATACACAGAATTTGGGGGGGACAAAATTCAATTCATACCATGTGCTCTGACCTAGAAATCCTCAGGCAGGACAGTCAGGCTGAGCATCCCATCACTTATCTTTGAGAGTTCTCAGGGACTTGAGAGCCTTGGCCTGAGAAGGACACCTCAAGTCCATAGATGCGGGAGTCTCAGTCTCTGATAGACATCAAGCTGAGGGTCCTGACTGAGGATGATGGAAGGACCCAGCCAGAACAGTGGGGTCCCATAGAGTTCCACCCTGGCTATCAGTCCTTGCAGCTCCAAAACAACCCTATCTGGATGTAGCTCAGGAGACCCACGTCAGCGGGGAGCTTGATCTGAGGGGAGCAGCCTCAGGTCAACAGAGCATGGAGTCCCATGACAAGTCAAGTGTCAAGGTGAGGACCCTGAATAAGGAATGAGGGAACACTTTACATTGGGCTGCCAATCCAAAGGGTGGATGTTCCAGTCCAAACAGAGGCACCTCAGAAGAAAGGCCTGGCAATCCAGTTCTGAAAAATTAGTCATTGGAAAGCCCATGGAGCACAGTTGTTCTTGGCACACATGGGGTTGCCATGAGTTGGAATCAATGCAACAATAACTGGTGAGGTTGTGAACTGCCTTAGTTTCTGTTAAGGGCCACATCCCCCTCTTATACCCTTCACTTCATCTCTCCTTTGAGTTTCAGAGGAAGAGACGTCCAGGAACCCTTCTGGCTCCTGAAAATTCTTGGTCCTTTCAACTCATCTTTCCTTTCAGAAGTTTATCTTTCTTTGTTCATCAGCAACTTTCCCTTTGCAGTGACTATGTTAAAATATCATGAGAGCTATAAGTAGTAATAAACATGGGAACTATCCTTATAGAACAAAGAAAATAATGATAGCTAAAATTTATTGGGTGTTTTCTAGATACCATCTACCATGTTAATCTTTTAGCATACATTAGTTCATATGCCAACCCTATTATTGACCCCATTTTACAGATGGAGAACTGGAGGTCGAGAGACCGTTATTTGCTTTAAGTCACAGTAAGTGATGGAATTCAGATCTTTCTTCAGCGCTTGTGCTCTGAACTATTATACAGAAAAACAGATATAAAGAAACCTAGGAATTACTCCTATCTCTGAAGGTAACTTCTGCATCACTGAAGAGAATGCAAGTCTCCTTTCTTTACCTTTAAGGGCCTGTCTAGCTACCTTTGACTATGATCGAAAATCAGAAGTCTTTAACCTGAGTCCAGTTCCTTGGCACTTACATGTTTCTTCGTATCTTGTCCATTATTATCTGTCCTCCTCTAGCAGGAAACTAAATTTTTATTATTTCATTTTTTTATTGTACGTCAGATGAAGGCTTACATAGCATACTAGCTTCTTTTTTTTTTTTAGTAATTTTTATTGTGCTTTAAGTGAAATTTTACAAATCAAGTCAGTCTCTCACACAAAAACCCATGTACACCTTGCTACACACTCCCAATTACTCTCCCCCTTATAAGACAGCCTGCTCTCTCCCTCCACTCTCTCTTTTTGTGTCCTTTTGCCAGCTTCTAACCCCCTCCACCCTCTCATCTCCACTCCAGGCAGGAGATCACAACATAGTCTCAAGTGTCCAACTGATCCAAGAAGCTCACCAGCATCCCTCTCCAATCCATTGTCCAGTCCAGTCCATGTCTGAAGAGTTGGGTTTGGGAATAGTTCCTATCCTGGGCCAAGAGAAGGTCTGGGGGCCATGACCACTGGGGTCCTTCCAGTCTCAGTCAGACCATTAAGTCTACTCTGATGAGAATTTGGGATCTTCATCCCACTGCTCTCCTGCTCCCTCAGGGGTTCTCTGTTGTGTTCCCTGTCAGGGCAGTCATCGGTTGTAGCCGGGCACCATCTAGTTCTTCTGGTCTCAGGATGATGTAGTCGCTGGTTCATGTGGCCCTTTCTGTCTCTTGGGTTCTTAATCACCTTGTGTCCCTGGTGTTCTTCATTCTCCTTTGATCCAGGTGGGTTGAGACCAATTGATGCATCTTAGATGGCTGCTTACTACCCTTTAAGAACCCAGACGCCACTCTTCAAAGTGGGATGCAGAATGTTTTCTTAATAGATTTTATTATGCCAATTGACTTAGATGTCCCCTGAAACCATGGTCCCCAGACCCCTGCCCCTGCTACGCTGGCCTTCAAAGCATTCAGTTTATTCAGGAAACTTCTTTGCTTTTGGTTTAGTCCAATTGTGCTGACCTCCCCTGTATTGTGTGCTGTCTTTCCCTTCACCTAAAGTAGTTCTTATCTACTATCTAATTACTGGATACCCCTCTCACACACTCCCACTCTCCCCCCCTCATACACTCCCACTCTCCCCCCTCTCATAACCACAAAAGAATGTTTTCTTCTCAGTTTAAACTATTTCTCAAGTTCTTATAATAGCGGTCTTATACAATATTTGTCCTTTTGCAACTGACTAATTTCACTCAGCATAATGCCTTCCAGGTTCCTCCACGTTATGAAATGTTTCACAGATTTCTCACTGTTCTTTATTGATGTGTAGTATTCCATTGTGTGAATATACCATAATTTATTTATCCATTCATCCGTTGATGGGCACCTTGGTTGCGTCCATCTTTTTGCTATTGTAAACAGTTCTGCAGTAAACATGAATGTATATATATCTGTTCATATAAAGGCTCTTATTTCTCTAGGATATATTCCAAGGAGTGGGATTACTGGATCATATGGTAGTTCTATTTCTAACTTTATAAGGAAGCGCCAAATCGATTTCCAAAGTTGTTGTACCATTTGACATTCCCCCCAGCAGTGTTCCAATCTCTCCACTGCCTCTCCAGCATTTATTATTTTGTGTGTTTTGGATTAATGCCAGCCTTGTTGGAGTGAGATGAAATCTCATTGTAGTTTTGATCTGCATTTCTCTAATGGCTAATGATCATGAACATTTCCTCATGTATCTCTTATCTACATGAATATCTTCTTTAGTGAAGTGTCTATTCATATCTTTTGCCCATTTTTTAAATTTGGTTATTTGTCTTTTTGTAGTTGAGTTTTTGTAGTATCATGTAGATTTTAGAGATAAGGCAGTGATCAGAAATGTCATAGCTAAAAACTTTTTCCCAGTCTGTAGGTAGTCTTTTCACTCTTTTGGTGAAGTCTTTGAATGAGCAAAAGTGTTTGATTTTTCGGAGCTCCCAGTTATCTAGTTTTTCTTCTACGTTCTTTGTAATGTTCTCTATACTGTTTATGCCATGCATTAGGGCTCCTAACGTTATTCCTATTTTTTCTTCCATGATCTTTATTGTTTTAGATTTTATGTTTAGGTCTTCGATCCATTTTGAGTTAGTTTTTGTGCATGGAGTGAGGTATGGGCCTTGTTTCATTTTTTTTGCAAACGGATATCCAGTTATGCCAGCACCATTTGTTAAAAAGTCTGTCTTTTCCCCCATTTAACTCTTTTGGCGCCTTTGTCAAATATCAGCTTCTCATGTGGATGGATTTATGTCTGGATTCTCAATTCTGTGCCATTGGTCCATGTATCTGTTGTTGTACCAGTACCAGGGTGTTTTGACTTCTGTGGCAGTATAATAGGTTCTAAAATCAGATAAAGTAAGACCTCCCACTTTGTTCTTCTTTTTCAGTAATGCCTTATTTATCCGGGGCCTCTTTCCCTTCCATATGAAATTGGTGATTTGTTTCTCCATCTCATTAAAGAATGTCCTTGGGATTTGGATCGGAATTGCATTAAATGTATAGATCGCTTTTGGTAGAATAGATATTTTTATAACGTTAAGTCTTCCTATCCATGAGCAAGGTATGTTCTTCCACTTATGTAAGTCTCTTTTGGTTTTTTGCAGAAGTGTACTGTAGTTTTCTTTGTAGAAGTCTTTTGCATCTCTGGTAAGATTTATTCCTAAGTATTTGATCTTCTTGGGGGCTACTGTAAATGGCATTGATTTGGTGATTTCCTCTTCGATGTTCTTTTTGTTGGTGTAGAGGAATCCAACTGATTTTTGTATGTTTATCTTGTATCCCGATACTCTGCTGAACTCTCCTATTAGTTTCAGTAGTTTTCCGGAGGATTCCTTAGGGTTTTCTGTGTATAAGATCATGTCATCTGCAAATAGGCATATTAGCTTCTTATTAAAAAATTAGTACACATATTATTTTGTGACATTGGTTGCCAACCCCAGGACATGTCAACAGACTCTCCTTCTTGACCTTGGGTTCCTTGTTACCAGCCTTCCTATCCTCTCCTGCCTTCTCATCCTCACCCCTGGCTGGTGTGCCCATTTAGACTCATTTTGTTTTATGGGCCTGCCTAATCTTTGCCTGAAGGGTCAACCTTAGGAGTTATATCAGTACTGAGGTGTAATGGTGTCCGGAAACATTCTCTCGTGGTTTTCCACTCTCTATCAGACAGTAAGTCTGGTCTTTTTTTTTTTTTTTCTTATGAGCTAGAATGCTGTTCTACGTCTTTGTCCGTCTGTGTCCACGATGCTCTATTGTGATTCCTGTCAGAGAGGTCAGGGGTGGTAGCCGGGCTCCATCTTGTTGTGCTGGACTCAGTTTGGTGGAGGCTGTGGTAGTTATGGTCCATTAGTTCTTTGGACTAATCTTTCCCTTGTGTCTTTGGTTTCCTTCATTCTCCTTTGGTCCTGGTAGGGTGGGGTCTATGGAGCTTCCACGACCTTTCCTTGAATAAGTTGTGCTGGCTTCCCCAGTACTGTCTACTGTCTTACCCTTCACCAAAGTTACCACTAGGATACAAAAACTCCTAACTGTTGTTGTTGGGGAAGAGGACATTCTTTCCATTGAAATAGTTTTTTACTATTTGAATTTTTGTACAATGTGCATGGATTAAAATTTTCAACACAATTTTCAACCTATTTTGAATGTAGTATCTTTTGAAATTCAACACAATTCTAAAAGATAATATTAAAATAAATGATCTTTTTAGAATAATTATCCTTTTAAAAATGAACACTGGGAAAAGGTAATTGGATCTAAGGCTATCTCTACATGATGTCAACCCAACGAGCAGTTTATTCATTGGGTGAAGATTTTGGGGTTTCGAGTCAATGCAGAGGTGCCTCAGAAGAAAGGCCTGGTGATCCACTTCCAGAAAATTCGGTCACTGAAAAGCCTCTGGAGCCTAGTTCTACCCTGACACACATGCGGCTGCCATGAGTTGTAATCAACTTGACAGAAAGAGGTTTGGTTTGGTTTTGGACAGACCACAGAGTCGAGATGAGATGATCTAGAATTTGTGGAGATTCAGCAAGGTGGCTTACTCATAAAGTACCTCCTCTAGTGCCTGATATGTTTAATGTATTTTAAAATGCTTTCCGGCTTGGAGTCTTCTAAAATAATGCAAACTTGAAGGAGGTGTTTGCATCTCTGGTGGAATGTGGCCTAGGATAGATGTGTTAGGGAGCCCCCAAAAGAACAGAAGCCTGTGGCCCTAGGATTCCCAAAACAGCCTGCAAAGGATATGGCTCAGTCTGCCTTTCAGCTCTGAGGTCTCAGGAAGGTGTGGTTTTTGGTCTGAGAGGTGTGGCCTCGTGACAGCAGAGGGTGGGGTGCCAGAAATGGTGCAGAGTGAAGGGAAGACATGATTCAGGTCCTGGGACCACTCAACCCAAAATGGGGAGGACTGCAGTGGGCTCTGCTAATGCCATTAGCCCTGGAAGCCCAGGACAAATCTGGCGAGTTCAGGAGACTCTGGACTTCTGCCTGGAGTGTCTGAGGGAGATGAGCACCTTCATTTAAGCCCCAGTTCAGGAGTTAGAGGGATCCCAGAAACTGGTGGATGTCAAGGTGTAAAAATCCTTTAGAAGGCACTAGGAAAATAACCCCTCTTCTCCTCTCCCCCAAGAAGAGAGGAGGAGGCAGAAAAACCTCCCCCTGCTGTTGGCCCAGGGGAGCCACGGTCAGAGGTGTCAGGCTGAGGTGCCCCTTGCTTTGTCCCTGTGGACAGATGATCTCAGGGACATGAAGTCCTTGGACTAATGGAGAGCCTTATTCAGGAGAAGAAACGCTGGTGGCGTAACGGTTAAGTACTATGGCTGCTAACCGAAAGGTGGGCAGTTCAAATCCACCAGGCGCTTCTTGGAAACTCTATGGGGCAGTTCTACTCTGTCCTATAGGGTCACTATGAGTGGGAATCGACTCGACGGTAACGGGTACCAACGGGGTATTCGGCAGAGGCAGGAGACATGGTCTCTAATAAGAGTCAAGGTGTGGACACTGAGTTCTGATGAGGTGACTCCTGCCAGGAGAAAGGGGGAAACATAGAGCCCCAACACTGCGTTCGGACCTGGAGGACCTTGGTATGGTTACTTAGCGAGTTGCACTCAGTAACTCCCAGGGCATTTCGGGGAGGTGAGGGACCTGGTAAAAGGGGGCAGCCATGGTGAAGACCCTGGTGGAGGACTGTGGCCTCCAGGGAACCCCAGACAGAACAGGCCGCAGTGTGCTGTCATCATTGAGACACCCTGCCAGGAGTGGTAACTGAGCTGCTCCTTCAGTTTCTGCTTGTGGGTCCCAGAGGGAGTTGAGGTTTCAGTAGTAGTAGAGGCGACGTGCCCTAGCCCTGCCGGCAGTTGATATGATGGCCCTACAAGTGAAATTAGAAGAATCCTCAATATCCCAGCACAAAGACTCCCTAGAGCCAGCCCCTGCTGTCATTCCAGTAAGCCCCAAGTAGGGCTGGCAATCTACAAACTTAAAAAAAAAAAAAAAACACCTATACCTTCCTCTAATTTCCTCTACAGGGTCCTGACTGGGAGACTAGGAGCTTTGTAATGTCCTAGAGCAGTGTCCTCAAGAATCCTGCAGAGGTGTTGTTTGTGAAAGCCAAGGAGGCATCTCTTTGCTACAGGGCGCACACACTGTCAGCCTCCCTCCTCCTGTGGACCAACATCACCTGCCCTTCTTTAGCACTCCTGCCTGCTATCCTTGAGCAGAGTCATCATGCCTCGTGGTCTTAGGAGTAAGCTCCGTGCCCGCGAGAAATGTCGCCAGGCCCAAGGTGACACCCACAGTGTCCAGGGTGCTCAGGCTACTGCAGCAGAGGAAGAAGGGTCCCCGTCCTCTTCCTCTCCTCCTTTTGGGGGGCCTCCCCAGAGCTCGCCTTCTGCTTGCACTCCCCAGGGGTCTCAGGGAGCCCCATCCACCACCACTCCTGCTGCAGGTGCTTGGGGCAGAAGAGCTCCTAGAGGGGCCGAGGGCCAAGATGAGGGGCGTCCAAGTTCCTCTACTGCACAAGCACCCAATGAGAGGTCACGTAGAGACCCTTCTAACCAGGAGGGTGATCATGTTGTCGCAGTTCCTGCTGTCCAAGTATGAAATGCAAGAGCGCATTACCAAGGGAAAAATGATGAAGATCAACAACAAAAGATACAAGGAGCACTTCCCCGAGATCCTGAAGGGAGCCTCTGAGCACATAGAGGTGGTCTTTGGCCTTGACATGAAGGAAGTCGATTCCAAAGGTCAGTCGTATACCGTTGTCAGCAAACTGGAGATCACTGAGGAAGAGAATCTGAGTGGTGGCAGGGGGTTTCCCAAGAAGGGGCTCCTGATGCCTCTCCTGGCCATGATCTCCATGAATGGCAACCGGGGCACCGAGGAGGAGATGTGGGAATTCCTGAATGTGTTTGGGGTGTACAATGGGAAGACGCACTTCCTCTTTGGGGAGCCCCGGAAGCTCATCACCAAAGATTTGGTGCAGGCAAAGTACCTGGAGTACCGGCAGGTGCCCAACAGTGATCCTTCACGCTACCAATTCCTGTGGGGTCCCAGAGCCCAAGTTGTAGCCAGCAAGAGAATTGTCCTAGAGTTTTCAGCCAAGGTTAAGGATACCAACTCTGGTGCCTTCCAAGCTCTGTATAAAGAAGCTTGGGGAGATGAGGAAGAGAGAGCCACAAACAGAGAGAATGGGCCGGGGCTTGTCCTGAGACCAGGGCCAGGTCTAGTGACAGGAAAAGCCCAGCCGGTCCTCCCATCCCTGGTGAAGTCTGATGCAGATTCTTCACTTTGTAGTTGAAAATGGCTGTTAACCTTCTAAGTAGTGGAGGCAACATGGGGCTGGAGGGGGCACATGTATGTCTTCTTGTATTCCTGTTATAGTTGAGTGACTTGGAGATTTAGCTCGTTTTTTGTGTTTTTCAAATCTTGTTCCTTTTAATTAAAGGTATTTTAAGGTTCAGAATCTAAATTCATCTCATGCATTTATAGTTGTCTTTCAGATTTAGGAGGAAGAGTTTTGTTTTGTGTAAAACAAATTGAAAATCTTTGAATCTTTTCTTAAGAATCCAGAAGTAGTTAACATGGTATCGAAATAGGGATGTTCTTGGAAATATTAAAGACATCTACAAGAGTTAGTTGGGATGACAAGGTAGAGGTGGAAAACCTTAAAAGTTGGTAAACTCTTGGTTTCCCTTATTCCATTTGGTAAAAGTAGAACTTTCATGTGCTTGGATTTGTTTAGCTTATTTAAGGATGTGGGAGAAAATACATTGTGATGATTTGACCTCTTGTTCCCTGCCTCTTATTTTCCCCAAACAGTAATTGAGCATCTGCCCTTTGGAAGGCTTCATGCTAGTACTGGGGCCCTTTAACCAAAGGTGTGGCAGCACGTGTTTAGATTTTAGAGTCTGCCAGCAGGTATGAAATGAGGAGGTTAAGATACTCTCCAAGACCTCAGGACTGGTACAAAAGGAGTGAGCGCTTCAGGGTTCCCTCTAGCGTAAATACCCCGAGGAAGGGCAATTTGGGGCCTTGGGAAACTTTGATCTCTCAGTCTGGGCTGGGGAAATTTTAAGTTAGGAAACATAGGGCAGGGAAGGGTAGGAGGTGAGAAGAGCAGGTAGGGGTGGGGCTGGGGGCAGGGGCAAGTCCAGATGAGGCTATGGGAGGGGTGTACACGGTCAGATACTTACATCATGTGCCTCAGCATGGAAGCACTGTGCCTGGAATGGAAACTAGCTCTTGACACTGCCTCTGGGATTGGGGGGAAAACAGAGAGAAATCCCCCTGGGGAAGGACTGGAAGGTGTCCTGTGTTCTTGTCCAGTGCTCTTGAACATGACTGCTGACTGAGTGTGTTATGCACTTTTTTTCCAGGGTTTCTGAGAAATAGGGAGATACTCCATGTAAGGAAGCCAGTGTTAGTAGCTTTTTGCCTTTGTCTGGGGGAGCCAAAAACCATGCCATTGAAAGGACAGTAGAATGAACTTGTCTTGAGTGTCATTTGGCAAACACCAAGTGAAGACTGGACTTTTGCCTGTGGTAATGAAACCTAGGGTGACATAGATACAAGGGCAGTTGGGAGGGGAAATTGTTGGTCCTTGACAGCACTTCTAGGAGCTTTGTGTTGCATTAAACTGGGACAGTCTACCCACATGCACATTAAAAATATACCCCCAGGTGGGAATGTAAAATGGTACAACCACTTTGGAAATCTATCTGGCGTTATCTTAAACAGTTAGAAATAGAACTACCATACAACCCAGAAATCCCACTCCTCGGAATATACCCTAGAGAAACAAGAGCCTTCACACAAACAGATATATGCACACCCATGTTTATTGCAGCTCTGTTTACAATAGCAAAAAGCTGGAAACAACCCAGGTGTCCATCAACAGATGAATGGTTAAATAAATTGTGGTACATTCACATAATGGAATACTACACATCAATAAAGAACAGTGACGAATCTGTGAAACATTTCATAACATGGAGGAACCTGGAAGGCATTATGCTGAGCGAAATTAGTCAGAGGCAAAAGGACAACTATTGTATAAGACCATTATTATAGGATCTTGAGAAATAGTATAAACTGAGAAGAACACATACTTTTGTGGTTACGAGGAGGGGGGAGGGAGGGAGGGTGGGGGAGGGTTTTTTACTGATTAGTTAGTAGATAAGAACTACTTTAGGTGAAGGGAAGGACAATACTCAATACATGGAAGGTCAGCTCAGCTGGACTGGACCAAAAACAAAGAAGTTTCTGGGATAAACTGAATGCTTCAAAGGTCAGCGGAGCAAGGGCGGGGGTTTGGGGACTATGGTTTAAGGGGACTTCTAAGTCAATCGGCAAAATAATTCTATTATGAAAACATTCTGCATCCCACTTTGAAATGTGGCATCTGGGGTCTTAAATGCTAACAAGCGGCCATCTAAGATGCATCAATTGGTCTCAACCCACCTGGATCAAAGGAGAATGAAGAACACCAAGGTCACACGATAACTATGAGCCCAATAGACAGAAAGGGCCACATGAACCAGACACTTACATCATCCTGAGACCAGAACTAGTTAGTGCCCAGCCACAACCGATGACTGCCCTGATGGGGAGCACAACAGAGAACCCCTGAGAGAGCAGGAGATCAGTGGGATGCAGACCCCAAATTCTCACAAAAAGACCAGACTTAATGGTCTGTCTGACTGAGACTAGAGGAATCCCGGCGGTCATGGTTCCCAAACCTTCTGTTGGCCCAGGAGAAGAACCATTCCTGAAGACAACTCATCAGACATGAAAGGGACTGGACAGTGGGTAGGAGAGAGATGCTGATTAAGAGTTAGCTATTTGTATCAGGTGGACACTTGAGACTGTGTTGGCATCTCCTGTCTGGAGGGGGGATGGGAGGGTAGAGAGGGTTGGAAGCTGGCAAAATTGTCACGAAAGGAGAGACTGGAAGGGTTGACTTATTAGGGGGAGAGCAAGTGGGAGTATGGAGTAAGGTGTATATAAACTTATATGTGACAGACTGACTAAATTTGTAAACGTTCACTTGAAAAAAAGCTCAGTAAAAATTAAAAAATATATATATATACCCCCAAATATGGATTGAATTTATGTGCCATGTCACCCCGATTTAATTGCTGTAAATAATGACCCAATAACCATGGTTATAATGCCATTTGGGAATACGTGTTGTTATGTTAAAGAGAGGGATTGTAAGGAGTGTCTTGAGTCAACCCAACACCTCCAGGGGAGAAAGATGTGGCAGTCAGCTTCTGTAAAGATTTACAGCTTTGGAAACCCTATGGGGGCAGTTCTGCTGTATCCTGTTGTACCCCTGTGAGTCAGAATCTTCTGGACAGTAGTGCTTTTTGTTTTTTTGTTTTTTGGGGGGGGGTGTCTTAAGTCCAATCACTTTTGAAATATAAAGGAAGTGATTGAGCAAGCAGGTTAATCACAAGTGGGGAATGATAGTTTCCATGCCACATGAGACCTCCAAGGAAACAAGGAAAAAAAGCTGAAAAAAGACAAGGACCTTACCCCATAGCAAACAAAGAGTTAAAGCTTTCCCCTAGGGCCAAAACCTGAATTCAGATTTCTAGGCTCCTAAACTGTGAGAAAATTCTATTTGTTAAATCCTTCCCCTTGTGGTATATCTGTTATAACAGCACTGGAGAACTATGGCACTCCCTAATGAGTGATAAAATGCTTTGACGTTGACTAGTAACATAAATATTGGCAGTGCAAACCCACCCAGTGGCACTGCAGAAGAAAGGCCTGGCAATCTGTGTCTTTAAAATTGATAGCCAAGGAAACCCTATAGGGCAGTTGTACATGGGGTTGCATTTGGTTGGAATTGACTTGACGGCAAGAAGTTATTGAAAAATATTACTTAGTTCT
The DNA here is from genome assembly GCF_024166365.1 of Elephas maximus indicus. Classification (NCBI taxonomy): domain Eukaryota; kingdom Metazoa; phylum Chordata; class Mammalia; order Proboscidea; family Elephantidae; genus Elephas; species Elephas maximus. The sequence continues at coordinate 146,939,089 of NC_064846.1, read as the reverse complement.
TCTTTCTAAGTAGTATTTCTTCTCATTTGGTTTTCTTTGTGATAAAGTGCTGCATAATCTTACAAACCCTGGAGAAACAAAATAAAAAATTCTCAGGTGGGTGGATGGCATTTTGTGGTGTCAAAGTAATCCTAGTAATCAGTGCCATTCTTTAATGACCCAATATGTGCAGTCACTTTGCCAGGTGCTTCTCTCATGCCTTGCACACAATGCACCCTCCCTAGAAGACAGGGTTTATCAACCGCCCTTCACAGAAGAAGAACCTGGAGCTCAGAGTGTTTGGTAATGTGTTTGAGTTTGTAAGTCTAGTACATGCTAGACTAGACCCCTGGTTTGAATCGGTCTGGAGCCCACATTGTTCCACCACTCCTCCCAGCCAGAGGCTCACCCTGTGTCTCTTATTTCACTGTTCTTCTCTCTGCTACAATGTTTGCCAGGTAAGAAAATGAATAACGCTGTGCCCAGAGCATTGAGTTGGACTGTATAGCCAGAGCTATGTGAAAACTAAAATAAGTGAGACGTATGAATAAGGAAAAGGAAAAAATAATACTCAATGACAATACAGTCACTGCCATATACAAGGCCAGATAACATGAAAAGATTTGGGGCTCATAAAATCATCCTGGAAAGCCCCTGCCTGTAGAAAGTAGATCTACCAAAACCAGCGTTACCTGAGCCTCTGTGTGTGGCTGAGGGAGAGAAGGATGAGATCAGCCTGGTTTTCTGACAGTCCACCATCTGTGTTGGGCTTCTTGTCTTTGGCTGCAGCTTCCCTATTCATGCCACTCCTCACTCTTGGGTAGGGAACCAATCTCTGCAAGACTTCCAATGGCAAATTTGCTCGAGTTTGCAAGGGTGTGGCATTTCTCAGGAAGCCTTTAATCAAAGAGGAGCCAAGAAGAAGACCCCAGTGAATGAAAACAGAGAGGAGAAACACACCAGAATTTAGGGATTACTCGAAGAACTGCAGGGCTTGCTGTGAGACTTAGAGAGCCCCAGGTAGTGCCCTCACTTATTCTTCTGGTTTCTCAGGGACCTTAGACGTTGGCCTAAGGACACCCTCTAAGTCAGTAAAGGAAGGACACTCAGCCTCTGACAGATATCTACGTGATGATCCTGAATGAAGATGGCGGGCAAGCCCTTGAGAAGAGTGACGTCCCCTAGTGTCCTGGAGTTGCAGTTGGTCCTGAGAGATCTTGGAAAGTCCTGGCTGGTATGACTCATCCTGACGCCCAAAACAGAGGTCCGAGGTCAGTGAAGACCTTGATCTGAGGGGAGCCTCCTCGGATTCAGCAGGGCGTGGGTATCAGGACTGGTCAGGTTCAAGATGAAGACTGTGAAAGAGGAAGGAGGGAACCATCTAAGCCAGATGGAGGAGTTCACACAAAATGCCCCCTCTGTCAGCCCTGGGAGGCCCAGCACAGAGTTGTCAGGATGAGGAGTCTCCTCAATTCTGCCTGGAGGGTATCAGGTCTTGTGGGCATACCCCAGGTCCATAGAGGAAGGAGACTCAGGCCCCCAAAGGAGCCAAGGTGAGGACCCTGAGTGTTATGAGTGAGAACCCCATCAACAGAAGGAGCAGAAGAGAGCATTGCCTGTGTTCTTAGTTCTGGGAAGCCTCTGGGAGAGCTCTCTGACAGAGGCGCCCGTCGTTTCTTCCTGAGTGGTCTAAGGGAGGAAGGGCCTGGTCTAAAGTGGTGGCCCCGGTTTTGAAGATGGAGGAGTCTTGTCCCTAACTGGAGCTAGGTGTGAACGCTGAGTGTTTATGGGACGACATACCGCCTAAAAAGGAACCCCAGGAGTCGTGAAACAGCTTGCAATCCTGTGAGGCCTCTGGAATCTGTGTCATGAGGCACAACTGACCTGTCCCCCTAGGGTCTCGGCGTGGTGAGAATCTTGTTCTGAGCCTGTACTCAGGTCTTCATACACAGGACTCCTAGGCTCTGATACGTATCAAGGTGGGAATCCTGCATGAGCACTAAGGGACCACTCACTCCAGAACACTAGAGTCCAAAGGATCCTGAACTTGCTGTCAAACCTTGGGGCCCCCGGCCCCCACCGCAAATGTCTTGAATCTTGGAGGCCCTCCCTACAGCCTTGTAGAGATGTGACATGTCCTGGCTTCCATCTATGAAGTGCTGGGAAGTTGCAGATTCTAGTTTGGGGGGCTGAGAGCTTTCCTCAGCAGAGGAGGGTAGAGTCTGAGGACTGATCAGGAGTCAAGGTGAGGACCCTGAATGTGGACTGTGCTGACCAATTAACCCCAGAAAAGCGGAGTCCTAAGAGCAAGGCCCCTGCTGTTGGCCCTCAAAGACCCCCCCGCAATGGCCTTGGCCCTCGGAGGCCCCCCTATACCCTTGGCCAGAAGAAAGCACCATGGTTCCGATGAAGGAGGAGACCTAGACTGTAACTGCAGGCCAGGCGAGGACCCTTGGTACTAATGAGGAGGCTTCCATTTAAAACAGGGGCGGCCCATAGCTCAACCTTGCTGTCAGCTCTGGGAGCCCCTGGGCAGGGGTAGCCTGAAGTGTGGCACTCCGACTACCCTCTAGGGAGGTGGGGGCATCAGTCTGAGCCATGAATCCCAGCCCTGCCTTCAGGTGGAACCATGTTAGTGGAGGGAGAAATACCAGGTCTTACCCAGAAGCAAGGTCAGAACCTGAGTGAGGATTGAAGGGGTCACCAATTGAGAACTCTGGGGGCAGGTGACTCCGCCGCCCTGGCCAGGCCTAGGATTTCCAAAACAGCCTGCAAAGGATGTGGGTCACTCTGACTTCCAACTTTGAGGTCTCAGGAGGTCTTCGGTCTGAGAGGTTTGGCCTCAGGTCAGCAGAGGGTGGAGTCACAAGAATGGTGCAGAGTCAAGGGGAAGACATTATTGAGGTACTAGGGACCAATCGTCTGAAAATGGGGAGGGCTACACTCTCTCTGTCAGTGGGCCTCCTGCTCACAATATGCACATTTGTTCTCTTCCAGCGGGGGTCAGGGCCAGGCTTCCCTAGGGTCTTTTCCTCCTAGGGGGCCTATACCATTTCTGTACTGTTGCTGCTATTGCCGGTAGGGCAACCTAGCACTTTCTGTCTTTGTCTTCTTCTCTGTTGTTATAGACTTTGAATGCCAACTCGACTAGGTGTTCGATACTCATAGTTACACCTCCCTCTATTTTGTGAAGTTGGTTCCCAACATCCGGGTCACACTGTCTTCTAGAAATGTTATTGACAATGTGAGCATTTGTTGGGTCCTTTGGATCTTGAATGAGTGTTTTGTCTAAAGGCTCTATAACTCTTTTGAGGAAGGCTGCAGGGTCCTCATCTTTACACTAGTTAATTTCATGTACTTTGTTCCAATCTAAGAGCTTAGGCACTCCACATCTAAGGCTCACTAAAAGACAGTCCCAACATCGGGGGAGCCTACCATATTCTACTGTGTGATTGTGGTCCCAGTGGGGTCTTGAAGGGGGAAGATGTCATCGACTGCATCTCTGGTCCATTGAGCATCATGTCGCCTCTGGGCTTCCTCTCCAGCCTTGTCTAGGATCAGAAGGTGTGTCAGAGGGATTGACAGCCTGCCCATGTGGAATCAAAAGAGTTAAAGATGGCAGTAAACAGTTCATACAATTTCTTTGGTTTCCCTCGACATCCTGAGGTGTTATTCTTCCAGTTAATCAGGCCCGCTGTACTAAAGGGAACCTGGCCCCTATTCACCACCAGAGTTGTTTGGTGGAGGGGATGGATACTGGCCGGGCGTAGCCCTCCCTGTTGACTCTGTCCAGGCTTTGCGGCACCCAGGGCCACATTTCTCCCTCGGTAGGGTACCCCCCGCATCGTATGGGGCGATGGCAAGGGAAAATTCCCAGGACACCTGAACTGCCTTCCCTGGTTAATTGTCTACCCCTTCCTCTGGCCCGGCACAGGTCCAGGAGGTGAGCCACACACGCTGCTGAAGCTGTAAGGCCTATTCATCACCAATCCTGGCCGCGGCAAGGAGGACTGTCTCTTTTTCCCACGATCACAACCGAATTTATTTCAGTTCTCTGAAGTACACCTTAAGGGTGAACGCTTTGGAATGTTTTTAGGATTATCCTGTTCCTACCCTACACACTTGCACAAAGGCACAGACAGACAAAGAACACCAGTTTTAAATGCATTCAAACAGAAGGACGCCCCCCCCAGAGGGGTGCCCAACAGACAGACAGACAGAGAATAACAATGCAAAGAAGACGTCCTGTAAACCAAAAACCATAAATGAAACCAGGACTGAAGCAAAATCAATGACCGTAAACTAAATGACCAGTTTTCTGCTGTCGGAGAACAATGATAGAAAGAAAGGGAAAGAGGCAAAGAGTTTCTGAAAGAAAGATAGTCGCGATGGCAGGGCAGCCTCCCAGGGACTTAAATACCCTCTATCAACTACCGATTAACCTTGGATGATCACAGATGGACAAAGATCGTCGCAGATGGCAGAGTGACCTGATACCCTTGGTTTCAGAGGGGGTGAGGGACCCCAGCTAGGCTGAGGCTGGGTCTCAGGGGCCACAACCCCAAAAAATCAGGTCTTAGGACTGCGCTGTTGCCACCCTCTTCTTTCCCTAGCTCCCTGGGAGGACTGTAACCCCCTCAGGGGAAACTTTAGCCCCCCCAGATGACCGGTGGAACAACCTGGTCCCACGCGCTTACCTTAATTCAGAGGCCTTTCCCATCCAGTTTCCAGTTTCTGTTTCCGAGCTGAGGTAGGGAGCCGGCGGACTTCATCCTGGGACGGGGATCATGGTGGCCACCCGACACTCCTTACTGACCAAATGGGGTCAGGGCACATCTTAAGGGGTTGCGGGGGGTCCAGATACCCACCACCGAGGTTTTGGAGTCCGCGAGTCCCGGCCAGAGTCGCCAAACTCTCTAACAGAACGAGGGTTCTTGTCCAGTCCTATTAGCCAGTCGAATTAAGACGTATGCCACACCACCAGTTGCAAGGGAAACAGAAGGTGGAAATTTACTGTCTGCGTAGACAAGGAGCAGTGGGGGGTCTTGCGACCATAAGACCATGTGCTCTCTGACTGGGGGGGTTAGAGTGCTTTTTATTTCCAGTGGCGTCTGGGGGTTGGGTTTGGTGCCCGGAACTCTCTGCCCTTCACCTTCCCATGTCCACATTTGGAAGTCCGGATGTTGAATCATGTCGATGATGTTCAGGTCCAAGGCCAGATTAAGGACACAGGTCTTCAGGTCCTGCGCATGCACCAAAATCTTGATTCGTGCATGCACAGGGTTCTGGCACCAAATTCAAAAGGTGGTTAGAGCCACAGCTGGTCGGGCAAAACCATAGTTAGAAGCTGTGGCTTGGCAGGCTGCGAGGGCGGCTGGGAACCGCGGCGGAGCAGGGAAAGTCTTGGGTAGAACTTCAACCTTACCTTGGAGAAGTTGTGGTGGCTTCCCCAGGATTGTATACTGCCTTACCCTTCACCAAAGTTACCACCAGAAAAACCAAAAACCAAACCCATTGCCATTGAGTCGATTCTGACTCCTAGCGACCCTATAGGGCAGAGTAGAGCTGCCCCATAGATTTTCCAGTTAGTGCTTGGTGGATTCGAACTGCTAACCTTTGGGTCAGCAGCCATAGCACTTAACCACTACAGCACCATGGTTTCCAGGTTACCACTAGGATACAAATACTGTTAACAGTGGTTGTCTTTGGGGAAGAGGACATTTTTTCCATTTAAACAATTTTTCACTATTTGAATTTTTGTTCCATGTGCATGTATTACTTTTGTAACAAAATTTTAAACCTAATTTCAATGTAATCTATTTTGAAATTCAACAAACTTTTAAAGCATATTAAAATGATTTTTCTGTAATAACTATCCTTTTAAAAATGAACGCTTGGAAAAGGTAATTGGATCTAAGGCTATCTCTACATGACGACAACCCAACAAGCAGTTTTTTCACTGGGTAAAACGTTTTCATGGTTCGAGTCCATCCAGAGGTGCCTCAGAAAAAAGGCCTGGCACTCTATTTCCAAAAAATCACTTATTGAAAATCCTATGGAGCACAGTTGTACCCTGACACACATGGGGTTACTATGAGTTGTAATCAACTTGACAGAGGGAGGTTTGGTTTGGCTTTGGATAGACCTCAGGGTCAAACTGAGATGATCTAGAATTTGTGGAGAATCCGCAAGAAGGCTTACGCAAAAAATACCCTTCTCGTGCCTGTTGTGTTTAATGTATTTTAAAATGCTTTCCACATCCGAAGTCTTCTAAAATAATACAAACAAAAAGGAGATGTTTGCATCTCTGGTGGAATGTGGCCTAGGATAGGTGTCTTAGGGAGCACCAAAAAGAACAGACAGAAGCTAAAAGGAAACTAGCAAGATGACCAGGACATCAGACTTCACTTAATCAGGGAGGTTGTTGTGAACTGGGAGTCCCTGGGTAGTGCAAATGGTTAACACTTTACATTGGGCTGCTAATCAAAAGATTGGAGATTCCAGTCCAGCCAGAGGCACCTCAGTGCAAAGGCCTGGCCATTCATGTCTAAGAAATCAGCCACTGGAAACCCTGTGGAGCACAGTTGTTCTCGGCACACATGGGGTCACCGTGAGTTGGAATCAACAGTAACTGGTAAGGTTGTGAAATGCCTTAGTTTCTCTTAGCAGCCACATCCCCCTTTTATACTCATCACTTCATCTCTCCTTTTAGTTCAGAGGAAGAGACGTCCAGGAACCCTTCAGGCTCCTGAAACTTCTTGGTCCTGTGAATTTGTCTATCCTTTCAGAAGTTTATGTTGCTTTCTTCATCAGCAACTTTCGCTTTGCAGTAAATATGCTCAAATATCATGAGATCTATCTGGTACATTTTTTTTTCTTACCTGTGCATAAATGGTCACACTGATTACCCTCCCTGTTGTTCAAGCCTTGTTTCTTCCCATACTGACTCTGGCCTTGGCCATAGTGCTTGCTTTGCTCAATGGGTTAATATCAAACATGACACAAGTAGGGTCTGGTCATTCTTTTTGAGTTAGAATTTTGTTCTACATTTTTCTCTAGCTCTGTCCAGGACCCTCTAATGTTTTCTCTGTCAGAGCAGTCAGTGGTGGGAGCCAGGCACCATCTATTTGTGCTGGACTCAGTCTGGTGGAGGCCATGGTAACTGTGGTCCATTAGTCCTTTGCACTAATCTTTCCCTTGTATCTTTAGATTTCTTCATTCTCCCTTGCTCCTGAAGGGGTGAGACCAGTGGGGTATCTTCGATGGCCACTCACAGGCTTTTAAGACCCGAGATACTAATCACCAAAGTAGATTGTAGAACATTTTCTTTATAAATTATGTTGTCTCAGTTGAGCTAGATGTTCCTAAAAGCATGGTCCCCACAGCCCTAAGCCCAGTAATTTGGTCCCTCCGGGATTTTGGATGTGTCTGTGGAGCTTCTATGAGCTTGCTTGGACAAGTTGTGCTGGCTTCTCCAGTTTTGTGTACTGTCTTACCCTTCACCAAATTTACCAGTTACCTATTGTCTATTTAGTGTTTTTCCATCCCCACCCCTCCCCTCCCTCGTAACCATCAAAGATTGTTTCTTTTTGTGCATAAAGCTTTTCAGTGCAGGAGTGGACTCGTACAATATTTGTCCTTTTGTGACTGACTCATTTCACTCAGCATAATGCCCTCCAGATTCATCCATGTTATGAGATGCTTCACAGATTCATCGCTGTTCTTTATCATTGTTTAATACTCCATTGTGTGTATGTACCACAGTTTGTTTATCCATTCATTGTTCTTTATCGTTGTGTAATACTCCATTGTGTGTATGTAGCACCGTTTGTTTCTCCATTCATTTGTTGATGGGCATCTAGTTTGTTTCCACCTTTTTGCTATTGTAAACATAGGTGTGCATGTATCTACTCATGTAAAGGCTCTTATTTCTCTAGGATATATTCCAAGCAGTGGGATTGCTGGATCCTACGGTACTTCTTGGAAACCCTGATTGTGTAGTGGTTATGTGCTACGGCTGCTAACCAAAGGGTCGGCAGTTCAAATCTGCCAGGCGCTCCTTGAAAACTCTATCAGGCAGTTTTACTCTATTCTATAGGGTCACTATGAGTCGGAATCGACTCGACGGCACTGGGTGCTGGGTTTTATGGTAGTTCTATTTCTAGCTTTTTAAGGAAGCACCAAATCGATTTCCAAAGTTGTTTACCATTTTACATTCCCACCAGCAGTGTGTAAGTATTCCAGTCTCTCTACAACCTCTGCAACATGTATTATTTTGTGTGTTTTTGATTAATGCCAGTCTTATCAGGGTAAGATGATATCTCATTGTAGTTTTGATTTGTGTTTCTCTAATGGCTAATGATCATGAGCATTTCCTCACGTATCTGTTAGCCACCTGAATGTCTTCTTTGATGGAGTGTGTCTGTTCATATCCTTTGCCCATCTTTTAATTGTATTATTTGTCTTTTGTTGTAGAGGTGTTGGATTTTCCTGCAGATTTTAGGCATTAGACCTTTGTTGGATTTGTCATAGTCAAAATTTTTTCCCAGTCTATAGGGTCGTTCTTTATTCTTTTGGTGAAGTCTTTTGATGAGCGTAAGTGTTTAATTTTTAGAAGAGCCCAGTTATCTAATTTATCTTCTGGTGTTTGTGTATTGCTAGTCATGGTTTGCATCCTGTTAATGCCATACGTTCAGGAAACAAAATTCTTGAAGATTACCATTGTCTTCTCTTTTGCCAAATCAAATAACATTTGAAGCCGAGTTCATTCTGAATTGTCATGCAGCTTTCCATGGGGAATTGATATTTGAACAGAAGCCTGAAAGAAATAAGAAAGAAAACTATATGGATATCCAGGGAATGAGCATTTCTGAAAGGATTATGGAATGTAACTACCCTGACGTAGGACCATGCTCTGTGCCTCCAAGGAACACACAGGAGCCATTATCATTGACTGAAGTGAAAAAGAGGAGAGTTTTGGGACATGAGTTTACAGAAGTACCCAGAGGCCAGCTTAGGCAGCCCTTGGAGACTGGTTAGACCCTCAGAGAGCACCAAGAGAGTTTCCCACTCTAAAATTCAGTACTGAACCTTGTCATGGTGTTTTAGGGAATAAACCAATATCAAAGAAGATGCAGGCAACTGGACATTATGAACATAAAACATGAGCTCTACCACTCACACTTTCTTTTCTAAGCATAAAAAATGTCCCTGGACTGGAGTTGCATTCTTGTTCATCCACGTTTCTGCCTGAGTGGTCTCAGGGAGAGAGGGTCCAGTCTAAAGTGGCAGCCCCAGTTCTGCAGAGGGAGAAGTCTAGTACCTAACTGTAGTTAAGTGTGGACCCTGAGTGTTTATGGGGCATCCTACTGCCTAAAAATGATCTTCCAGGAGAAGTGAAACAGCCTACACTCCTGTGAGACCCCATGCAAGTGTATGGTGTGGCACACCCTGATCTATCCCTCCAGGGTCTCGGCTTGGTGAGAATCTTCTTCTGAGCCTGTGAGTCAGGTCTTCATATGCGGGACTCCCAGGCTCTGATAGGTAGGTATCAAAGCGAGAGCCCTGTATGAGCACTAAGGGACCACTCACTCCAGAACACTGGAGTCCCAAGAATCCTGCCTGTACTGTCGGCCCTCGGGGCCTCCGGCCCCTACCACAAACGTGTTGAATCTTGGAGGTCCTCCCTACAGCCTTGTACAGATGTGACATGTCCTGGCTTCCACCTAGGAAGTGCTGGGAAGGTGTACCTTCTGGCTTGGGGGGGTGTGAGCTCTCCTCAGCAGAGGAGAGTGGAGTCTCATGACTGATCAGGAGTCAAGGTGAGGACCCTGAATGTGGACTGTTGTGACCAATTAACCTGAGAAAAGCAGGGTCCTAAGAGCGCCATCCCTGCTGTTGGTGCTCGGAGACACCCCCCTAAGGGCCTTGGCCCTCGGAGACCCCCCTAAACCCTTGGCCGAATGTGACGGGCGGGCATGTGCCGACTTCCATCTAGGAAGTGCCGGGAAGGCGTGGCCTATGGTCTGACTGGGTTGAGACTTTCATCAGCAGAGGAAGGAGGAGTCTCAGGACTGGTCAGGAGTCTAGGTGAGGACCCTGAATGTGGACTAAGGAGACACCTAACGCAGAACAGAGGAGGTCCCACAAAGTCCCGCCGCTACCGCCAGCCTCAGGCCAGCAGGCTTGAATTCTGCCTGTAAAGTCTAAGGATGGGCGGGCCTCGTTCCAAGAAAGCACCCGAGTTCCGAAGAGGGAGGAGACCTAGACCCTAACTGCAGGCGAGGCGAGGACCCTTAGTGCAAATTAGGAGGCTTCCCCTTAAAAGAGGGGCCGCCCGCATCCCATCCTTGGTCTCAGCTCTGAGAGCCTCCGGGCAGGGGTAGCCAGATGTAAAGCACCCTGACTCCCCTCTAATGAGGTGAGGGCCTTGGTCTGAGCCACCAATCCCACTCCTGCTTTCAGGTGGACTCAAGTTAGTAGATGGAGAAATACCAGGTCCTACGCAGAAACAAGGTCATAAGCCTGAGTGAGCAATGAAGGGGTCACCAAATTTATCCTTGCCGCCCTGGCCAGGCCTAGGATTCCCAAAACAGCCTGCAAAGGATGTGGCTCACTCTGACTTCCAAGTGAGGTCTCAGGAAGGTGTGGTCTTTGGTCTGAGAGCTGTGGCCTCAGGTCAGCAGAGGGTGGGGTCCCAAGAATGGTGCAGAGTGAAGGGAAAGACATGATCGAGGTACTAGGGATCACTGGACCCAAGATGGGGACGGCTACACTGAACCCTGCTAATGCCATGAGCCCTGGGAGCCCAGGACAAATCTGACAAGCTCAGGTGACACTTGACTTCTGCCTGGAGGGTCTAAGGGAAATGAGGTCCTAAGATTAAGCCCCAATTCAGCAGAGGGAGGAATCCCAGAACCTGGTGGACGTTAAGGTAAAAATCCTTGAAGAAGAAAGATGGAGGACGAGCGGGGCCAAGATGGCGGACTCGGTAGACGCTACCTCGGATCCCTCTTGCAAGAAAGACTCGGAAAAACAAGTGAATCAATCACATACGTAACAATCTATGAACCCTGAACAACAAACACAGATTTAGAGACGAACAAATACCAGGAAGAAGCGATTGTTTTCGGAGCCTGGAGCCAGCGTCCCAGTCAGGTAACCTTTGGCGCCCGATTTAGGGCAGGGCCCGGGGGAGCTGACGGCACAAACAAGGGGCGCAGCCCTACCCCCCTGAACTCACCCCGGGAGGGGGCACAGCCGGTCTGCGCGGGCAGCATGGTGACGCAGCTGGAGGGAGAAGTCCCCGGGAGGCAGTGACTGGTCTTGGAGCCAGGAGGGCAGCGTCCCAGCAGGGGAATCTTGCCGCCGGGTATTTGACTGGGCGCTGTCACGGCACAACACGGAGAGGTGCTCAACTCCCCTGAACTAACCCCGGGAGGGGGCCCAGCCAATCCGCGGGAGTGGCGCGACGACGTGGCGGGCGGGACGAGAAGTCCCCAGGACGCAGCGACTGATTTTGGAGACGGGAGTGCACCGTCCCAGCAGGGGAACCTTGACGCTGGGCGTGGGACTGGCAGTGGAGGATCTGACCGCGGCTTCAGTGGGCCAGATCCCCGGGGGCAATCTCCACGCAGCCAGCACACATAGGCGACACGCCCCTTGGGAATCTCAGATAAAATAGTCATTCCAAGCAAGACAAGCAACTCTGGCTATATTCTGAGGTGCTACTCTCCTATCTCTCAGATCCCTCCCCCACCCTCCGCAGGCAGCTTCATTAACATTGGAATTTCCTGAGCCAGAGAGAGAAGGCTCCGGCTCCACGGAGGCTTTGCTCCCCGCCCCCTTTTTTTTTTTCTTTCTTTTGGTCTTTTCCTAACCCACTCTTCCGGCCTGAGAGAAGGAAACACAAAAAACCCAGGGACCAAAAATCCACCCCTAATTGGACTAAAAACACAGAACCAGCTACAGCCAAGCATATATGATCCAAATCTCAGACTTTCATCCTTACAGGGAACAAGGTGGTGATTATAATCCAAAGGCAGTTCTGATAGGAATCTGACTGCATTTTTTTTTAGCGGATTTTCTGGACAAACTAGTTTCCCAGTGATGGCTCGGAGACAGCAGTCCATATCAAACCACATAAAGAAGCAGACCATGACAGCTTCTTCAACCCCCCAAACAAAAGAATCAAAATCTTTCCCAAATGAAGATACAATCCTGGAATTATCAGATAAAGAATAATAATAAAAAAAAACCTCATTTACAGAATGCTTCAAGACATCAGAAACTAAATAAAGCAAACTGCAGAAAAAGCCAAGGAACACACTGATAAAACAGTTGAAGAACTCAAAAAGATTATTCAAGAACATAGTGGAAAAATTAATAAGTTGCAAGAATCCATAGAGAGACAGCATGTAGAAATCCAAAAGATTAACAATAAAATTACAGAATTAGACAACGCAATAGGAAGTCAGAGGAGCAGACTCGAGCAATTAGAATGCAGACTGGGACATCTGGAGGACCAGGGAATCAACACCAACATAGCTGAAAAAAAATCAGATAAAAGAATTTAAAAAAATGAAGAAACCCTAAGAATCATGTGGGACTCTATCAAGAAGGATAACTTGCGTGTGATTGGAGTCCCAGAACGGGGAAGGAGGACAGAAAACACAGAGAAAATAGTTGAAGATCTCCTGACAGAAAACTTCCCTGACATCATGAAAGACGAAAGGATATCTATCCAAGATGCTCATTGAACCCCATTTAAGATTGATCCAAAAAGAAAAACACCAAGACATATTATCATCAAACTTGCCAAAACCAAAGATAAAGAGAAAATTTTAAAAGCAGCCAGGGAGAAAAGAAAGGTTTCCTTCAAGGGAGAATCAATAAGAATAAGTTCAGACTACTCAGCAGAAACCATGCAGGCAAGAAGGGAATGGGACGACATATACAGAGCACTGAAGGAGAAAAACTGCCAGCCAAGGATCATATATCCAGCAAAACTCTCTCTGAAATATGAAGGCAAAATTAAGATATTTACAGATAAACACAAGTTTAGAGAATTTGCAAAAACCAAACCAAAGCTACAAGAAATACTAAAGGATATTGTTTGGTCAGAAAACCAATAACATCAGATACCAGTACAACACAAGGTCACAAAACAGAACATCCTGACATGAACTCACATAGGGAAATCACAAAAACAAATTAAGATTAATTAAAAAAATGCTCATAACAGGGAATCATTGAAGTCAATATGTAAAAGATCACAATAATCAAAAAGAGGGACTAAATACAGGAGGCATAGAACTGCCAGATGGAGAGTGATACAGGGCGATATAGAACAATACAAGTTAGGTTTGTACTTAGAAAAATAGGGGTAAATAATAAGGTAACCACAAAGAGGTATAACAACTCCATAACTCAAGATAAAAGCCAAGAAAAACGTAACGACTCAACAAACATAAAGTCAAACACTACGAAAATGAGGATCTCACAATTTACTAAGAAAAACGTCTCAGCACAAAAAAGTATGTGGAAAAATGAAATTGTCAACAACACACATAAAAAGGCAGCAAAATGACAACACTAAACACTTATTTATCTATAATTACGCTGAATGTAAATGGACTAAATGCACCAATAAAGAGACAGAGAGTCTCGGACTGGATAAAGAAACACGATCCGTCTATATGCTGCCTACAAGAGACACACCTTAGACTTAGAGACACAAACAAACTAAAACTCAAAGGATGGAAAAAAATATATCAAGCAAACAATAAGCAAAAAAGAAGAGGAGTAGCAATATTAATTTCTGACAAAATAGACTTTAGACTTAAATCCACCACAAAGGATAAAGAAGGACACTACATAATGATAAAAGGGACAATTGATCAGGAAGACATAACCATATTAAATATTTATGCACCCAATGACAGGGCTGCAAGATACATAAATCAAATTTTAACAGAACTGAAAAGTGAGATAGACACCTCCACAATTATAGTAGGAGACTTCAACACACCACTTTCGGAGAAGGACAGGACATCCAGTAAGAAGCTCAATAGAGACAGGGAAGACCTAATTACAACAATCAACCAACTTGACCTCATTGACTTATACAGAACTCTCCACCCAACTGCTGCAAAGTATACTTTTTTTTCTAGCACACATGGAACATTCTCTAGAATAGACCACATATTAGGTCATAAAACAAACCTTTGCAGAATCCAAAACATCGAAATATTACAAAGCATCTTCTCAGACCACAAGGCAATAAAACTAGAAATCAATAACAGAAAAACTAGGGAAAAGAAATCAAATACTTGGAAACTGAACAATACCCTCCTGAAAAAAGACTGGGTTATAGAAGACATCAAGGAGGGAATAAGGAAATGCATAGAATGCAACGAGAATGAAAATACTTCCTATCAAAACCTCTGGGACACAGCAAAAGCAGTGCTCAGAGGCCAATTTATATCGATAAATGCACACATACAAAAAGAAGAAAGAGCCAAAATCAGAGAACTGTCCCTACAACTTGAACAAATAGAAAGTGAGCAACAAAAGAATCCATCAGGCACCAGAAGAAAACAAATAATAAAAATGAGAGCTGAGCTAAATGAATTAGAGAACAGAAAAACAATTGAAAGAATTAACAAAGCCAAAAGCTGGTTCTTTGAAAAAATTAACAAAATTGATAAACCATTGGCTAGACTGACTAAAGAAATACAGGAAAGGAAACAAATAACCTGAATAAGAAACGAGAAGGACCACATCACAACAGAACCAAATGAAATTAAAAGAATCATATCAGATTATTACGAAAAATTGTACTCTAACAAATTTGCAAACCTAGAAGAAATGGATGAATTCCTGGAAAAACACTACCTACCTAAACTAACACATTCAGAAGTAGAACAACTACATAGACCCATAACAAAAAAAGAGATTGAAACGGTAATCAAAAAACTCTCAACAAAAAAAAGCCCTGGCCCGGACGGCTTCACTGCAGAGTTCTACCAAACTTTCAGAGAAGACATAACACCATTACTACTGAAGGTATTTCAAAGCATAGAAAATGACGGAATACTACCCAACTCATTCTATGAAGCCACCATCTCCCTGATACCAAAACCAGGAAAAGACATCACAAAAAAAGAAAATTACAGACCTATATCCCTCATGAACATAGATGCAAAAATCCTCAACAAAATTCTAGCCAATAGAATTCAACAACATATCAAAAAAATAATTCACCACGATCAAGTGGGATTTATACCAGGTATGCAAGGCTGGTTTAATATCAGAAAAACCATTAATGTAATCCACCACATAAATAAAACAAAAGACAAAAACCACATGATCTTATCAATTGATGCAGAAAAGGCATTTGACAAAGTCCAACACCCATTTATGATAAAAACTCTCGCCAAAATAAGAACTGAAGGAAAATTCCTCAACATAATAAAGGGCATCTATGCAAAGCCAACAGCCAACATCACTCTAAATGGAGAGAACCTGAAAGCATTTCCCTTGAGAACGGGAACCAGACAAGGATGCCCTTTATCACTGCTCTTATTCAACATCGTGCTAGAAGTCCTAGCCAGGGCAATTAGGCTAGACAAAGAAATAAAAGGCATCCAGATTGGCAAGGAGGAAGTAAAATTATCTCTATTTGCAGATGACATGATCTTATACACAGAAAACCCTAAGGAATCCTCCAGAAAACTACTGAAACTAATAGAAGAGTTTGGCAGAGTCTCAGGTTATAAAATAAACATAGAAAAATCACTTGGATTCCTCTACATCAACAAAAAGAACATCGAAGAGGAAATAACCAAATCAATACCATTCACAGTAGCCCCCAAGAAGATAAAATACTTAGGAATAAATCTTATCAAAGATGTAAAAGACCTATACAAAGAAAATTACAAAGCTCTACTACAAGAAATTCAAAAGGACATACTTAAGTGGAAAAACATACCTTGCTCATGGATAGGAAGACTTAACATAGTAAAAATGTCTATTCTACCAAAAGCCATCTATACATACAATGCACTTCCGATCCAAATTCCAATGTCATTTTTTACGGTGTTGGAGAAATAAATCACCAATTTCATATGGAAGGGAAAGAAGCCTCGGATAAGCAAAGCATTACTGAAAAAGAAGAAGAAAGTGGGAGGCCTCACTCTACCTGATTTCAGAACCTACTATACAGCTACAGTAGTCAAAACAGCCTGGGACTGGTACAACAACAGGCACATAGACCAATGGAACAGAATTGAGAACCTAGATATAAATCCATCCATGTATGAGCAGCTGATATTTGACAAAGGCCCAGTGTCAGTTAATTGGGGAAAAGATAATAGTCTTTTTAACAAGTGGTGCTGGCATAACTGCATATCCATTTGCAAAAAAATGAAACAGGACCCATACCTCACACCATGCACAAAAACTAACTCCAAGTGGATCAAAGACCTAAACATAAAGACTAAAACGATAAAGATCATGGAAGAAAAAATAGGGACAACCCTAGGAGCCCTAATACAAGGCATAAACAGAATCCAAAACATTACCAAAAACGATGAAGAGAAACCAGATAACTGGGAGCTCCTAAAAATCAAACACCTATGCTCATCTAAAGACTTCACCAAAAGAGTAAAAAGACCACCTACAGACTGGGAAAGAATTTTCAGCTATGACATCTCCGACCAGCGCCTGATCTCTAAAATCTACATGATTCTGTCAAAACTCAACCACAAAAAGACAAACAACCCAATCAAGAAGTGGGCAAAGGATATGAACACACACTTCACTAAAGAAGATATTCAGGCACCCAACAGATACATGAGAAAATGCTCTCGATCATGAGCCATTAGAGAAATGCACATTAAAACTACGATGAGATTCCATCTCACTCCAACAAGGCTGGCATTAATCCAAAAAACACAAAAGAATAAATGTTGGAGAGGCTGCGGAGAGATTGGAACTCTCATACACTGCTGGTGGGAATGTAAAATGGTACAACCACTTTGGAAATCTATCTGGCGTTATCTTAAACAGTTAGAACTACCATACAACCCAGAAATGCCACTCCTCGGAATATACCCTAGAGAAACAAGAGCGTGCACACAAACAGATATATGCACACCCATGTTTATAGCAGCTCTGTTTACAATAGCAAAAACTGGAAGCAACCATGGTGTCCATCTACGGATGAATGGGTAAATAAATTGTGGTATATTCACACAATGGAATACTACGCATCGATAAAGAACAGTGACGAATCTGTCAAACATTTCATAACATGGAGGAACCTGGAAGGCATTATGCTGAGCGAAATCAGTCAGAGGCAAAAGGACAAATATTGTATAAGACCACTATTATAAGATCTTGAGAAATAGTATAAACTGAGAAGAACACATACTTTTGTGGTTACGAGGAGGGGAGGGAGGGAGGGAGGGAGAGGGTTTTTACTGATTAATTAGCTGAAAAGAACTGCTTTAGGTGAAGGGAAGGACAACACTCAATACATGGAAGGCCAGCTCAACTGGACTGGACTGGACCAAAAGCAAAGAAGTTTCCAGGATAAACTGAATACTTCAAAGGTCAGCGGAGCAAGGGCGGGGGTTTGGGAACCATGGTTTAAGGGGACTTCTAAGTCAATTGGCAAAATAATTCTATTATGAAATCATTCTGCATCCCACTTTGAAATGTGGCGTCTGGGGTCTTAAAAGCTAACAAGCGGCCATCTAAGATGCATCAATTGGTCTCAACCCACCTGGAGCAAAGGATAATGAAGAACACCAAGGTCACACGACAACTAAGAGCCCAAGAGACAGAAAGGGCCACATGAACCAGAGACCTACATCATCCTGAGACCAGAAGAACTAGCTGGTGCCTGGCCACAATCAATGACTGCCCTCACAGGGAGCACAATAGAGAACCCCTGAGGGAGCAGGAGATCAGTGGGATGCAGACCCCAAATTCTCATAAAAAGACCATACTTAATGGTCTGACTGAGACTAGAGGAATCCCGGCGGTCATGGTTCCCAAACCTTCTGTTGGCACAGGACGGGAACCATCCCCGAAGACAATTCATCAGACATGAAAGGGACTGGACAGTGGGTGGGAGAGAGATGCTGATGAAGAGTTAGCTATTTGTATCAGGTGGACACTTGAGACTGTGTTGGCATCTCCTGTCTGGAGGGGGGATGGGAGGATAGAGAGAGTTGGAGGCTGCCAAATTTTCACGAAAGGAGAGACTGGAAGGGCTGACTCATTAGGGGGAGAGCAAGTGGGAGTAAGGAGTAAGATGTATATTAACTTATATGTGACAGACTGACTTGATTTGTAAACGTTCACTTGAAGCTCAATAAAAGTTAATAAAAAAAAAAAGAAAGATGGAATTAACACCCACCAAACAAGAAGAGGGGAGGCTGTACAACATCCCACCTCTACTATTGGACCTGGGAGGCCAAGATCAGAGATATCACACTGAGGTGCCCCCTCATTTTCTCCTGAGGGTGGGTCATCTCAATGCCATGAAATCCTTGGGCTAATGGGGAGGCCTACTCAGCAGAGGCAGGAGACTGAGTCCCTAAGAGGAATCAAGGTGAGGACACGGAATTATGATGAGGTAACTCCTCCCTGTAGTAAGGGGGAACCATAAAGCCCCACCCCTGCTTTGAAACCTGGGGACCTGACATGCTTACTTAATGAGTTGCAGTTACTTCTTCCAGGGCATCTCAGGGAGGTGAGGGATCTGGTCAAAGTGGGCACCCAAGGCGAGGACCCTTGTGGAAGGGTGAGCCCTCCAAGGAACCTGAGACAGAACGAGCCCCACTGTGCTGTCATCACTGAGACACCCTGCCAGGAGTGGTGGCTGAGCTACTCCTTCAGTTCCTCCCTGTGGGTCCCAGAGGAATTTGAGGTATCAAGTTCAGTGTAGCAGAGGGGAGTGGCCCTGGCCCTGCCAGCAGTTGGTATGATGACCCTGACATGAACTGAGCTCACCCCCAAATAACCCAGTACAGAGTCCTTAGTGCCAAACCCTACCATCACCCCAGGAAGACCCAAGCAGGGTTGGCAATCTATAACGTAATCCTTCCTCTAATTTCCTCTACAGGATCCTGACCAGGACAGTAGGGGCCTTGTGGGGTCCTAGAGCAGCGCCCTCCAAGAATCCTGCAAAGGCGTCCTTCAATAAAGCCAAGGAGGCATCTCTCTGCTGCAGGGGTGCACACCCTCTCAGCCACTTCTGAAAAATCAGCCACTGGAAACCCTGTGGAGCACAGTTGTTCTTGGCACACGAGGGGTCTCTATGAGTCGGAATCAACGCAGCAGTAACTGGTAAGGTTGAGAACTGCCTTAGTTTCTCTTAGCAGCCACATCTCCCCTTTACACCCATCACTTCATCTCTCCTTTTAGTTTCAGAGGAAGAGACATCCAGGAACCCTTCTGGCTCCTGAAGTTTCTTGGTCCTATGAACATGTCTTTCCTTTCAGAAGTTTATGTTGGTTTCTTCATCAGCAACTTTCCTTTTGCAGTATATACGCTCAAATATCATGAAATTTGGTGCATTTTTTTCACCTGTGCATAAATGGCCACACTGATTACGCTCCCTGTTTTCCAAGCCATGGGAAGTGCCTTCCAATACTGACCCTGGGCTTGGCCACAGTGCTTGCTTTGTTCAATGGGATAATAACAAACATGACACAGGTAGAGAGTTGAAAAGAGATACCTTGTGACCACCACCATGTGAACAAATGCAGGCTAGCCTGCTGCATGGTGAGAGCTAAATGGCCTAGATACCTCCTTTGTCCCTGCCAACAGAAAGACAGGCAGCCAAGCAAGAGCCATGTGAGTGAGGCCATGGACCATCAGCTGACCACACACTCAGGAGTGAACCCAGACAACACTACATGGTGCAGAGATGTGCCATCCCAACTGAAACCACACTCATGAACAAATTAATGGCTGTTGTTTTGTGCCACTAAATTTTGGCATGGTTTGTTATATGACATAAATCTTTACTTAACTATATAACCTTTCCAGCTAAGGCTTTAATTATTTTCTTCCATTCATTGCCAAATCGTATACTTCCTATCAAATACTTATCGAACACATAATTATACAAGCATACTATGTGATAGGGACTGTGCTAACCAATAATGCATAGAATAGGGAGCAATAACAGACAGGGAACTATCTTTATGGAACAAAGAAAATGATGAGAGCTGAGATTTCCTGACTGTTTTCTGTGTACCATCGACCATGTTAATCTTTTAGCATACATTAGTTCATAAACGAATTTCATTATTGACCTCATTTTATAGATGCAGAAATGGAGGTTGAGAGAACGATAAGATATTTGCTTTAAGCCACAGTGAAGGAATTCAGATCTTTCTCCAGCACTTGTGCTCTGAACCATTACAGGTTAAGAACAGATATACAGAAACCTAGGAATTGAGTCTTAGCTAATTAGACAGTAACTTCTGAGTCAATGAAGAGAATGCAAATCTCCTTTCATTACCTTTAAGGCTCTGTCTAGCTACCCTTTTACTATGATTCAAAATAAAAAGTCTTTAACCTGAGTATAGTTCCTTGCCACTTACACTTTGCTTCCTATCTTGTTCATTAGTATCTGTCCTTCTTTATGGGGAAACTCAATTTTTTTTAATTGTACTTTGGATGAAGGTTTACAGAACAAACAAGTTTCTTATTAAACAATTAATACACATATTGTCTGACATTGGTTGCCAACCCAGTGATATGTTAACACCTTCCCCTTCTCGACTTTGGTTTCTCTATTACCAGGTTTCCTGTCCTCTCCTGCCTTCTCGTCCTCGCCGCTGGGCAGGTGTGCCCATTTAGGCTCGTTTTGTTTTATGGGCCTGCCTAATTTTGGCATTTGCATCGAGGACCTCTGTGGCTGACAACTGCGTGGCCCACTCTCCTTTGGGCACCCTCAATGAAGCTACTCTCACTTATGAAGATGTTACTTCAGCACTGAGCTGTAAGGGTGTCCAGGTGCCATACTCTCGGGGTTTCTCCAGGCTCTGTCAGACACTAAATCTGTTTTTTTTTTTTTTTATTTTGAGTTAGAATTTTGTTCTACATTTCTCTCCATTTCTTTCCAGGACCCTCTATTGTGATCCCTGTCAGAGCAGTCAGTGGTGGTAGCCAGGCTCCATCTAGTTGTGCTGGACTCAGTCTGATAGAGGCTGTGGTACTTGTGGTTGATTAGTACTTTGGACTAATCTTTCCCTTGTGTCTTTGGTTTTCTTCATTTTCCCTTGCTCCAGATGGGTTGGGAGCAGTGGAGTATCTTAGATGGCCACTCACAATTTTTAAGACCCCAGATGCTTCTCAGTGTATTAGAACGTAGAATATTTCCCTTATAAAGTATGTTATGCCAATTGAGCTAAATGTACCCCAATACCATGGCCCCATGCCCATCAGCCCAGTAATTTGGTCCCTCGTGGACTTTGGACGTGTCTATGGAGCTTTCATGACCTCGTAATTGAACGAGGGTTCTTGTCCAGTCGTATTAGCCAATCGAAATAAGATGGACGCCACACCACCAGTTGCAAGGGAAACAGAAAGTCAAAATTTATTGTCTGCATAGACAAGGAGCAATGCGGGGTCTAGCGACCATAAGGCCAGGTGCTCGCTGTCTGAGGGGGTTGGGGAGCTTTTTATTTCCAGTGGCGTCTCGGGGTTGGATTTGGTGCCCTGAACTCTCCGCCCTTAGCCCTCCCATGTCCACATTTGGAGGCCCGGATGTTGAACCATGTCAGTGATGTTCAGGTTCAAGGATAGATTGAGGATACAGCTCTTCAGGTCCTGCGCATGCACCAAAATATTGGTTCGTGCATGTACAGGATTCTGATGGGAAATTCAAACTGTGGTTAGGGCCACAGTGTGGTCGGGCGAAACTGCAGTTAGAAGCTATGGCTTGGTGGGCTGCGAGGAGTGCGGGGAACCGCAGCAGAGTGGGGGGATGTTTTGGTAGAGGCTTTAATCCCCCCCTAACAGGTTCCTTTTGATTTTGTAAGGGGTTTAGGGTTGAAGGTCTCATCTTCTGTAGCTTCTTCCTGCTGGCTAGGGGCGGTGGCGTAGAACAGGGTTTTACCTCTAGCAGGTTCTGGTACCTGCTCGGGGGAGATGGGGTGATATCCCCGTCGTAGCATCATTTGCAGGTGGAACTTTTGAAGCCTGGAAGACACAATCTCTACTAAAAGGTTAAAGAAACAAGGCCTGAATACAAGCAGCAAGACGACCATGGCCAAGGATCTTAGAAGGGGAAGACACCATGTTAATTTCGGGATTGCCACCCTTACGATATCTCAGATAGTTTGTGAAGTTGGGCCCTGGTTGAACTTGTATAGCCATTTATTTTGGAGGGACTCGAGTCCTCAACAGGGGGCCAGAGTTAGGATTAAACCCAGTGCCCTCTTTAGTCTACAACCTGAGGCTCGCCTGGAGGCCCAGTACAGGCAGACACTGGTGCCTGAGAGAAACAAAAGTCCTAGGGAACACTGACCGGTGGTTTTGACAGGACCGATGTAAGAAGCTGTCCATCCACAGCCAGGACAATGACAAGCCGGGCTGCGGTCACCCAGGCAACGGCCAGACCCACACACTCAGACACATTCACCAGAGGCACACAAAGATTCAGTGATGGCACAGCCACCGAGGTGGCAGCAGCTCATTGGAGCCAACTGCAGCTCCACAAGCTCTGAGCCAGGGGACCACAAAGCCCAGGTGGCACACTCGGCTCTCGGGGCTTTGGTATTTTTTTCTTCTGGCATTGTAAATGAGTGTGTCCGGGGTGTATGCCCCATGTGGTTGGGCAAGCAATAGTCAAGGAGAAAATGAAAAGTTCTTGGGAAATTCTTGATTTTCTACTCTCATTAGGTATCTCCATGTAACACACTTGGCTGGTCAGATTAGTCTGGAAATCAGTTGTCTCATTCCAATTGCCTGGGGTTTTAGCAGTGGAGTCAGTGAGACCCTGGATAGTCTGTTGGACAAAGTCCCTATTGTAATTAATGGACTATGGGCCCGGGGGAAACACATTGTATGGGGAATCTAGTGGTGTTTTTAGTAGGTGGGGGCACCTGGACCGGGACTGCCTCTACATTGTCTTTAGTTCTGGTAGGGGGGCGGGGTAAAGCAGACCCAGTGATCTTTTAAGTGGAGAGCGTTTGAGGTGTTTATGAGATAATTACCCTGCCCTCCTGGGGACCCCGTTTTTCTTCTAAGGAGACACAGGAAATAAACAAGGAGGATAGAAGGCCGTATATAGGTGGTGAATTTGAGCAGAGTCATCAATAACAACCTGCACAACTGCCAGGGGATGACAGTCACCTGGCACAATTGTCTATCACTTTAAATCCCCTGAAGCCTAAGGTTTTCAGTTATTACTGTCTTGTCAATTCTTACTGTTCTGCAGGTGTTGTTGGTCAGTATCGTGAGTAGCAGGCAGCTAGAGGCGAGAGTTGTGGATCTACTCTCCCTTCTTGGCGATCTTGATTGCAGTGCCAGGGGTTTGTCCTCCTGCCGGGTCTGTAGTGCTCCAGGTCTTGACACGGAGAAAGAGACTTCAGGTTGTGGGAGAGTCTGTCAAGTCATGTACCTGTAAAGAGAGTCAAGAACTCCTGCTACAGAATAAAAAAATATTGTTTAATAGTGAGCTAGCTTTGTATATGTCTCTAGCCTCAAGGTATCCTCAGGACCCAGAATACTGAAGCCATCCCACAAATTACAGAGGAGGGGACCCCTATACATAAGCTCAAAAGGCTTATCTTATCTTTGGTTTGAGGTGCAACCTTAGTCCTGAATAGAGCCAAGGGAAGGGTCTTAAGGGTCTTAGCCTGTGCTAATTAGGTCTTCCCGCAAGGTTTGGCCTGGTGGGCTTCAATAGTCCAGTTTACCTTTCTCTTGCAATCTTTTTCCGGAACATGTTGCTGGTGCTTAGTCTCCTCTTAATGCTTCCAAGAAGATCTTGTCTCTCTCTCTTTTTTTTTTTGTAAGTAGTGGTCTTTAATAATGAGAGGGACCATAGAGTGACAAGTGGTGCAGAGCCAGCTGCTCACAAAACTCTATAACCTGATCCAGTAGCATAATAAATCAATATATTTACGTTTAGGACAGTCCAGTCTCGGGCCATCCCTTCCTTTCTTCTCTACCTTTCTACTTACTTCTCACCTTTTTGTTTTCTCTTCGTTCTTCTTGCTCTTTAACTTTTTACTCCTCCAACCCTTATCAGTTGTTTCTTCCCTGTCTGACCGCCATTTTTGCAACTATAAAGGTCTTCTATAGCTTATGGCAAGCTTGAATCAGTCACTACTACTGAGGTCACAGGTCTCGCTGCTCGCTTGGCCTATAAGTCAGCCCTTTGGTGGCCTTGGGCCACTACTCTATCTTCCTGTTGATCTCCTTTGCACTGTACCACAGCCAGAGTGGCGGGGAGTGACACCACCTCAGGAAGTTGTAAAATCTGTTGGCCATGTTTGATTTCTTACTGACCAAATTTAAACACTCTCTTTGCTTCTACAAAGTCTCATATACATGTAAAACTGACAACACGTTCTCTGAATCTATATAAATGGTCGCTGTCTTTGACTTGGCCAGCCGGGAGCCCGGATCACTACAACCAGCTCAGCTTTTTGGGCTGAGGTTCCATATGGGAAAGCCTTTGCATCGAGGACCTCGGTGTGGCTGACAACTGCGTGGCCCACTCTCCTTTGGCCACCCTCAATGAAGCTACTCCCACCTATGAAGATCTCTAAACTGGCATCTCTTAGAGGTTGATTTTGTGGGTCATGGTGAATGGAGTCTCTCAGGAACAGAGAGGGCAGAGAGGGGTGGCTGAATCTGGAGCCGCAACAGATTGGACTGATGTGCGGGGATTACTGACTAGAGAGGCCTGGTATTGAGTTAGTCGGTACTCACTCTCTCTCAGGACACTCTCTCTGTCAGTGGGCCTCCTGCTCACAATATGCACACTGGTTCTCTCCCAGCGGAGGTCTGGGCCAGGCCTCGCTAGGGTCTTTTCCTCCTGGGGGGCCTATACCGTTTCTGTACTGTTGCTGCTGTTATCAGTAGGGCAACCTGGCACTTCCTGCTTTTGTCTTCTTCTCTGTTGTTATAGACCTTGAATGCCAACTCGACTAGGTGTTTGATACTCATAGTAACTCCTTCCTCTATTTTGTGAAGTTGGTTCCCAACATCCAGGTCACACTGTCTTCTAAAAATGTTATTGACAATGTGAGCATTTGTTGGGTTCTTTGGATCTTGAATGAGCGTATTGTCTAAAGGCTCCATAACTCTTTTGAGGAAGGCTGCAGGGTCCCCATCTTTACACTGGTTAATTTCATGTACTTTGTTCCAATCTAAGAGCTTAGGCACTCCACATCTAAGGCTCACTAAAAGACAGTCCCAACATCGGGGGAGCCTACCATATTCTACTGTGTGATTGTGGTCCCAGTGGGGTCTTGAAGGGGGAAGATGTCATCGACTGCATCTCTGGTCCATTGAGCATCATATCGCCTCTGGGCTTTCTCTCCAGCCTTGTCTAGGATCAGAAGGAGCGTAAGAGGGATTGACAGCCTGCCCATGTGGAATCAAAAGAGTTAAAGATGGCAGTAAACAGTTCATACAATTTCTTTGGTTTCCCTCGACACCCTGAGGTGTTATTCTTCCACTTAATCAGGCCCGCTGTACTAAAGGGAACCTGACCCCTATTCACCGCCAGAGTTGTTTGGTGGAGGGGATACCGGCCGGGGGCTAGCCCTCCCTGTTGACTCTGTACTGCCTTTGCGGCACCCAGGGCCACCTTTGTCCCTCAGTAGGGTAACCCCCCCCCCCATATAGGGCAATGGCAAGGGAAAATTCCCAGGACACCTGAACTGCCTTCCCTGGTTAATTGTCTACCCCTTCCTCCGGCCCCGCACAGGTCCAGGAGCTTAGGCACACACACTGCTGCAGCTGTAAGGCCTATTCCTCACCAACCCTGGCCACGGCACGGAGGACTTTCTCTTTTTCCCACAGTCAGAACCGAATTTATCTCAGTTCTCTGAAGTACACCTTAAGGGTGAACGCTTTGGAGTGTTTTTAGGATTATCCTGTTCCTACACCTACACACTTGCACAAACACACAGGCAGACAAAGAACACTAGTTTTAAATGCATTCAGACAGGAGGATGCCACCCCCACCTAGAGGAGTGCCCACCAGACAGACAAAGAGTAACAATGCAAAAAGGACGTCCTCTAAACCAAAAACCAAAAACGAAAATCTGAACCAAAACCAGAACCAGGACTTACCCAAAATCAATGACCATAAACTAAAGTATCCGTTTTCTGCTGTTGGAGAGCAGAGATAAAGACAAAGAAAGGGAAAGAGGAAAAAAGTGTTCCTAAGGAAAGATTGTCGTCATGGCAAGGCAGCCTCCGAGGGACTTAAATACCCTCTGTCAACTACCGATTAACCTTGGGTGATCACAAATGGACAAAGATCGTCGCCGATGGCAGAGTGACCTGATACCCTTGGTTTCAGATGGGGTGAGGGACCCCAACTAGGCTGAGGCTGGGTCTCAGGGGCCACAACCTCCTCTTCCCTCATTTTACAAACCTTGGGGTCAGGTCTTAGGACTGCACTGTTGTCACCCTCTTCTTTCCCTAGCTCCCTGGGAGGACTGTAACCCCCTCAGGGGAGACTTTAGCCCCCCCAGATGACCAGTGGAACAACCTGGTCCCACGCCCTTACCTTAATTCAGAGGCCTTTCCCATCCTGTTTCCAGTTTGTTTCCGAGCTGAGGTGGGGACCCAGCGGACCTCATCCTGGGGCAGGGATCACGGTGGCCACCCGACACTCCTTACTGACCAAATGGGGTCAGGGCACATCTTAAGGGGTTGCGGGGGGTCCGGGTACTCACTGCCCACGTTTTGGAATCTGCAAGTCCTGGCCATAGTTGCCAAAATCTGTAACAGAACGAGGGTTCTTGTCCAGTCCTATTAGCCAGTCAAAATAAGACGGACGCCAGGCTACCAGTTGCAACGGAAACAGAAAGTGGAAATTTACCGTCTGCATAGACAAGGAGCTATGCAGGGTCTAGCGACCATAAGGCCATGTGCTCGCTGACTGAGGGGGTCAGAGAGCTTTTTATTTCCAGTGACTTCTGGAGGTTGGGTTTGGTGCCCGGAACTCTCTACCCTTCACCCTCCCGTGTCCACATTTGGAAGTCCGGATGTTGAATCATGTTGGTGATGTTCAGGTCCAAGGCCAGATTAAGGACACACGTCTTCAGGTCCTGCACATGAACCAAAATCTTGATTCGTGCATGCACAGGGTTCTGGCACCAAATTCAAAAGGTGGTTAGAGCCACAGCTGGTCGGGCAAAACCATAGTTAGAAGCTGTGTCTTGGCAGGCTGTGAGGGGGGTGGGGTACCGCGGCGGAAGGTAGGGGGAAGTGTCAGCTGGAACTTCAACCTGACCTTGGATAAGTTGTGCTGGCTTCCCCAGTATTGTGTACTATCTTACCCTTCACCAGAGTTACCATCAGAAAAACCAAACCCATTGCCACTGAGTCGATTCTGACTTATAGCGACCCTATAGGGCACAGTAGAGCTGTCCCATAGAGTTTCCAATTAGCACTTGGTGGATTCGAACTGCGAACCCTTGGGTCAGCAGCCATAGCACTTAACCACTACAGCACCAGGATTTCCAGGTTACCAGTAGGATACAGATAGTCTTAACAGTAGTTGTGGTTGGGGAACAGGACATTCTTTGCATTTAAACAATTTTTTACTATTTGAATTTTTGTTCCATGTGCATGTATTATATTTGTAACAAAATTTTAAACCTAATTTGAAAGTATTCTATTTGGAAATTCAACAATCTTTTAAAACATATTAAATGATTTTTTTGGTAATAACTATCTTTTTAAAAATGAACACTTGGAAAAGGTAATTGGATCTAAGGCTATCTCTACATGACGACAACCCAACAAGCAGTTTTTCCATTGGGTGAAACGTTTTCATGGTTCAAGTCCATCCAGAGGTGCCTCAGAAAAAAGGCCTGGTGGTCTATTTCCAAAAAATCACTTATTGAAAATCCTATGGAGCACAGTTGTACCCTGACACACATGGGGTTACTATGAGTTGTAATCAGCTGGACAGAGGGAGGTTTGGTTTGGCTTTGGATAGACCTCAGGGTCAAACTGAGATGATCTAGAATTTGTGGAGAATCCGGAAGAAGGCTTACGCAAAAAATACCCTTCTCGTGCCTGTTGTGTTTAATGTATTTTAAAATGCTTTCCACACCTGAAGTCTTCTAAAATAATACAAACAAAAAAGGAGATGTTTGCATCTCTGGTGGAATGTGGCCTAGGATAGGTATCTTCCAGGGTTCACCCAAAAGAACAGACAGAAGCTAAAAGGAAACTAGCAAGATTACCAGGACATCAGTCTTCAGTTAATCAGGGAGGTTGTTGTGAACTGGGAGTCCCTGGGTGGTGCAGATGGTTAACACTTTACATTGGGCTGCTAATCAAAAGGTTGGAGGTTCCAGTCCAATCAAAGCTACCTCGAAAGAAAGGCCTGGTAATCCACTTCTCAAAAATCAGCCACTGTAAACCCTGTGGAGGACAGTTGTTGTCTGGCTCACATGGGGTCGCCATGGGTTGGGATCAACTCAGCAGTAACTGGTAAGGTGCTGAAGTGCCCTAGTTTCTCTTAGCAGCCACATCTCCCCTTTACACCCATCACTTCATCTCTGCTTTCAGTTTCCGAGGAAGAGACGTCCAGGAACCCTTCTGGCTCCTGAAAATTCTTGGTCCTATGAACTCAACATTCCTTTCGGAAGTTTATCTTGCCTGATTTGCAACTTTCCCTTTTCAGTAAATATGCTCAAATATCATGAGGTCTATCTTGTACATTTGTTTCACCTGTGCATAAATGGCCACACTGATTACCCTCCCTGTTGTCCAAGCGTTGGGAAGTCCCATGCCATACTGACCCTGGGTTTGGCCATAGTGCTTGCTTTACTCAGTGGGATAACAGCAAAGACGACACAAGTAGAGACTTGAAAAGAGATAACTTGTGAGCACCACCCCATGTGAACAAATGCAGGCTAGCCTGCTGGATGGTGACAGCTGAATGGCCTAGATGCCTCCTTCACCCCTGCCAACAGAAAGACAGACAGCCAGTGAGACACATGTGAGTGAGGCCATGGACCATCAGCTGACCACAAACTCAGGAGTGACCCCAGACAACACTACATGGTGCAGAGACGTGCCATCCCAAATGAAACCACAGACTCAAGAACAAATAAATGGTTGTTTTGAGCCACTAAATTTTGGCATGGCTTGTTGCAGAACATAAATCAGTAATTAACTATATAACCCTTCTAGCTGCTGTTTTACTTATTTTCCTCCATTCAGTGCCAGATATTTCATTTTGTACCAAACAGTCACTTATCTGACACATCTAAGTGTACTATGTGATGGGGACTGTGCTAACCAATAATGCATAGAGTAGTAAGCAGTAACAGACGTGGGAACTATCTTTATGGAACAAAGAAAATGATGATAGCTAAAATTTATTGAGTGTTTTCTGTGTACCATCTTCCATGTTAATCTTTTAGTATACGTTAGTTCATACACCCACTCTGTTATCGACCCCGTTTTACAGATGCAGGGGACATTAAGATATTTGCTTTTAGTCACAATATGTGATGAAATTCAGATCTTATTCCAGCGCTTGTGCTCTGGACCATTATACTTTGGTTTAAGAACAGATGTAAACAAACCTAGGAATTGAGTCCTAGTTCTGACAGGAACTTATGCGTCGATGAAGAAAATGCAAGTCTCCTTTCTTTATCTTTAAGGGTCTGTCTGGCTACCTTTTTAGTATGATCCAAAATAAAATGTCTTTAACCTGAGTCCAGTTCCTTGCCACTTACACGTTGCTGCATATCTTGTTTGTCAGTATCTGTCCTCCTCTATGGGGAAACTAAATTCTTTCATTTTTTTAAATTATACTTTAGATGAAGGTTTACAGAGCAAACTCATTTTTCTTTTCTTTTTTAAATTTTTATTGTGCTTTAAGTGAAAGTTTATAAATCAACACAGTCTCTCATATAAAAATTTATATACACCTTGCTATATACTCGTAGGGAAACCCTGGTAGCATAATGGTTAAGAGCTATGGCTGCTAACCAAAAGGTCAGCAGTTCAAATCCACCAGGCGCTCCTTGGAAACCCTGTGGGGCAGTTCTACTCTGTCCAATAGGGTCGCTATGAGTCGGAATCGATTCGACGGCAGTGGGTTTGGTTTGGTTTTTATATATATATATATACTCGTAGTTGCTCTCCCCTAATGAGACAGCACACTCCTCTTCACTCTCTATTTCGATGTCCATTTGGCCAGATTTTGTCCCCCTGTGCCCTCTCATCTCCCCTCCAGACAGTAGCTGCCCACACAGTCTCATATGAGTGCTTGATCCAAGAAGCTCACTCCTCACCAGTGTCATTTTCTATCCTATGGTCCAGTCTTGAGCTAACAGATGGTCTGGGGACCATGAACTTCGGGGTCCATCTAGTCTCAGTCAGACCATTAAGTCTGGTCTTTTTATGACAATTTGAGGTCTGCATCCCACTGCTCTCCTGCTCCCTCAGGGGTTCTCTGTTGTGTTCCCTGTCAGGGCAGTCATTGGTTGTAGCCGGGCACCATCTAGTTCTTCTGGTCTCAGGCTGATGGAGTATCTGATTTATGTGGCCCTTTTTTTTTTTTTTCTGTCTCTTGGTCTCATAATTACCTAGTGTCTTTGGTGTTCTTCATTCTCCTTTGATCCAGGAGGGTTGAGACCAATTGATGTTTCTTAGATGGCCGCTTGCTAGTATTTAAGACCCCAGACGCCACTCTCCAAAGCGGGATGCAGAATGTTTTCTCAATAGATTTTATTATGGCAGTTGACTTAGATGTCTCCCGAAACCATGGTCCCCAAATCCCCACCTCCGCTACGCTGGCCTTCGAAGCATTTGGTTTATTCAGGAAACTTCTTTGCTTTTGATTTAGTCCAGTTGTGCTGACCTCGCCTGTATTGTGTGTTGTTTTTCCCTTCACCTAAAGTAGTTCTTATGTACTATCTAATTAGTGAATACCCTCACCCTCCCTCCCTCCCCACTTGTAACCATCAAAGAAGATTTTCTTCTCTGTTTAAACTGTTTCTTGATTTCTTATAATAGTGGTCTCATACAATATTTGTCCTTTTGCAACTGACTTATTTCATTCAGCATAATGCCTTCCAGATTTCTCCATGTTATGTAATGTTTCAGAGATCATCGTTGTCCTTTATGGATGCATGGTATTGTGTGAATATACCATAATTTATCCATTCATCCATTGATGGGCACCTTGGTTGCTTCCATCTTTTTGCTCTTGTAAACAGTGCTGCAATGAACATGGGTTTGCATATATCTCTTGCTGTAAAGGCTCTTATTTCTCTAGGATATATTCCAAGAAGTGGGATTGCTGGATCCCATGGTAGTTCTATTTCTAGATTCTTAAGGAAGCGCCACATCGATTTCCAAATTGGTTGCACCATTTTACATTCCCACCAGCAGTGTATAAGTGTTCCAGTCTTTCCACAACCTCAATATTTATTATTTTGTGTTTTTTGGACTAATGCCAGCCTTGTTGGAGTGAGATGGAATCTCATTGTAGTTTTGATTTGCATTTCTCTAATGTCTAATGATCGTGAGCATTTCCTCATGTATCTGTTAGCTACCTGAATGTCTTCTTTAGTGAAGTGTCTGTTCATTTCCTTTGCCCATTTTTTCATTGGGCTATTTGTCTTTTTGTTGTTGAGTTTTTGCAATATCATGTAGATTTTAGAGATCAGAAACTGATCGGAAATGCCATACCTAAAAAGTTCTTCCCAGTCTGTAGGTAATGTTTTTACTCATTTGGTGAAGTCTTTGGGTGAGCATAGGTGTTTGACTTTTAGGAGCTCTCAGTTATCTAGTTTCTCTTCTGCATTGTTAGTAATGTTTTGTATACTGTTTATACTATGTATTGGGACTCCTAGCTTTGTCCCTATATTTTCTTCCACAATCTTTATCATTATACATTTTATTTTTAGTTCTTTGATTCATTTTGAGTTAGTTTTTGTGCATGGTATGAGGTATGGGTCTTGTTTCACTTTTTTGCAGATGAATATCCAGTTATGCCAGCCAGCACCATTTGTTAAAAAGACTGTCTTTTCCCCATTTAACTAACTTTGGGCCTTTGTGAAATATCAGCTGCTCATATGTGGATGGATCTATGTTTGGATTCTCAATTCCGTTCCATTGGGCTATGTATCTGTTGTTGTACCAGTACCAGACTGTTTTTACTACTGTGGCGGTATAATAGGTTCTAAAATCAGGTAGTGTGAGGCCTCCCACTTTGTTTTTCATTTTCAGTAATGCTGTACTTATCCGGGGCCTCTTTCCCTTCCATATGAAGTTGGTGATTTGTTTCTCTATCTCATTAAAAAATGTCATTGGAATTTGGATCAGAATTGCAATGTATTTATAATTCGCTTTGAGTAGAACAGACATTTTGACAATGTTGAGTCTTCCTATCCATGAGCAAGGTATGTTTTTCCAGTTATGTAGGTCTCTTTTGGTTTTTTGCAGTAGTGTCTTATAGTTTTCTTTGTATAGGTCTTTTATGTGTCTGGTAAGATTTATTCCTAACTATTTTATTTTCTTGGGGTCCACTGTAAATTGTATTGATTTGATGATTTCCTACTCGATGGTCTCTTTGTTGGTGCAGCAGAATCCAACTGATTTTTGTATGTTTATCTTGTATCCTGACTCTCTGCTGAACTCTTCTATTAGTTTCAGTAGTTTTCTTGAGTTTTCTGTGTATAAGATACTTTTACTTTCTCCTTACCAATCTGGATGCCCTTTATTTCTTTATCTAACCTAATTGCTCTGGATAGGACCTCCAGCACAGTGTCGAATAAGAGTGGTGATAAAGGGCATCCTTGTCTGGTTCCCGTTCTCAAGAGGAATACTTTCAGACTCCTTCCATTTAGGATGATGTTGGCTGTTGACTTTGTATATACGCCCTTTATTATGTTGAGGAATTTTCCTTCTATTCCTATTTTGCTGAGAATTTTTATCATGAATGGGTGCTGAACTTTGTCAAATGCCTTTTCTGCATTGATTGATAAAATCATGTGATTTTTGTCTTTTATTGATATGATGGATTACATTAATTGTTTTTTATAATTTTGAACCATACCTGGTATGAATCCCACTTGGTCATGGTGAATTATTTTTTTGATATGTTGTTGAATTCTATTGGCTAGAATTTTGTTGAGGATTTTTGCATCTAAGTTCATAAGGGATCCCCCCAAAAAAAAACGTAGAAAGAAAATTACAGACCTATAAGGGATATAGGTCTTTAATTTTCTTTCTGTGGTGTCTTTACCTGGTTTTGGTATCAGGGGTACGCTGGCTTCATAGAATGAGTTTAGGAGTATTCCATCCTTTTCTATGCTCTGAAATATGTTTAGTAGTAGTGCTGTTAACTCTTCTGTGAAGGTTTGGTAGAACTCTGCAGTGAAGCCATCTGGGTCAGGACTTTTTTTGTTGAGAGTTTTTTGATTACCTTTTCGATCTCTTCTTTTGTTATGGGTGTATTTAGTTGTTCTACCTCTGTTTGTATTATTTTAGGTAGGTAGTGTGTTTCTAGGAAATCATCCATTTCTTCTGGTTTTCAAATTTGTTAGAGCACAATTTTTGATAGTAATTTCATATGATTCTTTTAATTTCAGTTGGGTCTGTTGTAATATCGCCCATCTCATTTCTTATTCACGTTATTTGCTTCCTCACCTGTTTTTCTTTTGCCAGTTTGTCCAATGGTTTATCAATTTTCTTGATTTTTTTCAAAGAACCAGCTCTTGGTCTTGTTAATTCTTTCAGTTGTTTTACTGTTTTCTATTTCATTTAGTTCTGCTCTCATTTTTATTATTTCTTTTCTTCTGATGCCTGAGGGTTTCTTTTGTTGCTCTCTATTTATTTAAGTTGCAGGGATAATTCTTTGATTTTGGCCCTTTCTTCTTTTTGTATGTGTGCATTTATTGATATAAATTGACCTCTGAGCACTGCTTTCACTGTGTCCCAAAGGTTCTGATAGGAAGTGTTTTCATTCTCATTTGATTCTATGAATTTCTTTATCCCATCTTCTATTTTTTTAATTCCATCTTCTATAACCTAGTCATTTTTGAGCAGGGTATTGTACTTTCTAAGTGTTTGATTTCTTTTCCCTGCTTTTTCTGTTATCGATGTCTACTTTTATGGCCTTAGGGTCAGAGAAGATGCTTTGTAATATTTCGATGTTTTGGATTCTGTTAAGGCTTGCTTTAAAACCTAGAGAATGTTCCATGTGCGCTGGAAAAGGAAGTATACTTGGCTGCTGTTGAGTGGACTGTTCTGTATATGTTTATGAGGACAATTTGGTTGATCGTGGCATTTAGATCTTGCATGTCTTTATTGAGCTTCTTTCTGGATGTTTTGTCCTTCACCAAAAGTGGTGTGTTGAAGTCTCCTACTATTATTGTGGCGCTGTCTCTCTTACTTTTCAATGCTGTTAGTTTGTTTTATGTATCTTGGAGTCCTGTCATTGGATGCATAAATATTTAATATGGTTACATCCTCCTGGTGTGTTGTCCCTTTAATCATTACATAGTGTCCTTCTTTATCCTTTGTGGTGGATTTAACTTTAAAGTCTATTTTGTCAGAAATTAATATCGCCACTCCTGTGGTTTATTGATTGTTGTCTGCTTGATATATTTTTTTCCACCCTTTGAGTTTTAGTTTCTTTGTGTTTCTAAGTCTAAGGTGTGTCTCTTGTAGGCAGCATATAGAAGGATCATGGTTTTTTAATCCATTCTACCACTCTCTGTGTCTTTATTGGTGCATTTAGTCCATTTACATTCAGCGTAATTATGGATAGGAATGAGTTTAGTGCTATCATTTTGATGTCTTTTTTTGTGTGTTGTTGACAGTTTCTTTTTCCCCACTTAATTTTTTGTGCTGAGTAGTTTATGTTTACATATTCACTTTTCCTCTTATTCATTGTTGTTGATTTCGTTTTTGCTGAGTCTTTATTTTATTCTTGTATTTTGTTTTCATGAGTAGGATTGTTAATCTTCTTTGTGGTTACCTTAATATTTACCCCTATTTTTCTGATTTTAAACCTAACTTTTATTTTTTTATATCACCTTGACTTCCGGTTCATATGAAAGATCTATGACTACATTTCTTAGTCCCTCTTTATCTTGTAATGTGGATTTCTTTTACATAATGCCATTGCAGTTTTCCTGTTTTAACCATTTATCTTGATTTATTTTTGTGATTTCCCTATCTAGGTTGACATCCGGTTGCTCTGTCCTGTGTCAATATCTCATATTATTGATTTTCTAACAAGAGAACACCCTTTAGTATTTCTTGTAGTTTTGATTTGGTTTTTACGAATTCCCTAAACTTCTGTTTATCTGGAAATGTCCTCATTTCACTTTCATATTTGAGAGACAGTTTTTCTGGATATATGATTCCTGGCTGGCAATTTTTTTCCTTCAATGATTTATACAAATCATCCCACAGCATTCTTGCCTGCATGGTTTCTGCTGAGTAGTCCAAGCTTATTCTTATTGACTCTCCTTTGTAGGTGACTTTTCGTTCATCCCTAGCCACTCTTAAAATTCTCTGTCTTTGGTTTTGGCAAGTTTGTTTATGTCTTTCTGACTTTGAGTTCTACCTTATGAGGAGTCTGATAAGCATCGTGGATAGACATCTTCTCATCTTTCATGATATCAGAGAAGTTTTATGCCAACAAATTTTCAGCAATTCTCTGTGTATTTTCAGTTATCCCTCCCTGTTCTGGTACTCCAATCACTCATAAATTATTTCTCCTGATAGAGTCCTACATGATTCTTAGGGTTTCTTCAATTTTTTATATTCTTTTATCTGATTTTTCTTCGACTCTATTGGTTCCAAGTGTTTTATCTTCATTCTCATTAATTCTGCCTTCCACTTCCTCTATTCTGCTCCTCTTTCTTTTGAGTTGTTTAATTCTGTAATTTTATTGTTAGTCTTCTGAATTTCTGATTGCTGTCTCTCTATGGATTCTTGCAGCTTATTAAATTTTTCATTATGTTCTTGAATAACCTTTTGAATTTCTTCAACTACTTTATCTGTGTGTTCCTTCCCTTGTTCTGCATATACCCTGATGTCCTTCCTGATCTCATTCCTGATGTCTTGAACAGTTCTGTGTGTTAATCTTTCATATTCTGCATCTGGAAATTCCAGGAATGCACCTTCATCCAGAAGATCCCTTGATTCTTTGAGAGCTTGTTGATGTGATCATGGTCTGCTTCTTTATGTGATTTGATATTGACTGTTGTTTCCAAGCTATCTATAAGTTATTGTATTAGGTTATTTTATGTTTGTTTACTGTATCTAGCTTCTTGTTTTTTTTTTTTTTGATATGCACAAATAGGCTGCTTGAGTGAGCTAGCTTAATTATTTTTGCCTTTGAAGCTCTAACGTCCTGTCACTAGATGGCTAGAGATGTTATCAGATATATGAGCCTAGGAGTCCATTTACTTTTCTTGTATGGATTCAGTGCAGGTGTCCAGGTAGTTGGTCATCAAGTGTGTGATACAGGCTCTGTCCTACAGTCTTAGAGGGGAAGGGATGATTGGTGTAGGTACCAGTATCTGGTTGCAGCAGGAGGTCACGCTCTGAACAAGGCATGGGGCTGAGAATCATCCACCAAGTGTCTCTGAGGGGAGCATGACCCTCTTCCCTAGACCATACAGGTGGGTGGGTTCTGCAGATGGACCATGGGCACCCAATGTTCTTGGTTGTAAGGACTGGGAGGAACCAGTTATCCTTGGATCCCTTTCATGGGTGGCTGGGTGACCACAGTGGAGCCACCAGTCCTTAGGCCCCTGATGTGGGTAGGTGAGGATCATTTCTAATAGGCAATGTGGTGTAAAACATCAAATACCCACCTCTCCACTGCACAGCTGAAACAGTTGAAGTTTGCCAACAAGGGCCTATTTTCCTGAAATGGGCCCACACAGGTCAGTGTAGGGGTAAAAAGTATTCAATGTGCATAGACTGTTTCTGCCTGGGCAGGAGGTGCTTCTGTCCTGAGCTCCCCAGCTCAGTGAAACTAGCAGATTATCTTTTCTCCCGATTGTGAATTTTTTCCTTCTCTAAGGCCGGGATAATGGCTCAGGTTGCTCAGCAGGGCCTATATCAGGCCCAGGGAAATCGACAACCACTGAAGCCAGCTTGGGGGCTGGGGCCGTGGTAAAATGAATGCATGTACTTAGCTTTTGCCAAAAGCGATGTTCTTCTCTGGTACTGGAGGTGTAAGTAGGCTGTGGGGTTAGCTGTTCCTCCCTGAGGAAAATGCATCTGGAACGATACTGCCAGCCCCGCTGTTGTCGCTGCAGGGAATGGTGCCCGAGGGTTTCCGGCAATTCAGGTCTGGCAACTCCTCTCCACATCTGAACTGTCTCTCCTTCCCTGACACTGCTTCCATTTTCGAACTTTGCCTTTGATGTTCAGGGCTGCTAGCTTGTCATAAATATAATCACTTCACTTATTTTTTGGGGTCTTTGTTGTAAGAGGGATCGCCAGAAGCGTCTGACTACTCTGCTGTCATGGCCCCGCCTCCAATTTTCATAAACAAGTTTCTTATTAAACAATTAATACACATACTTTTTTGTGACATTGGTTGCCAGCACCACAACATGTCAGCACTCTCCCCTTCTCCACCTTGGTTTCCCTGTTGCCAGCTTTCCTGCCTTCTTGCCACTGGGCTGGTTTGCCCATTTAGACTTGTTTTATGGGCCTGACTAATCTTTGGCTGAAGGGTGAACCGCAGGAATGACTTCAGTACTGAGCTATAAGGGTGTACGGGGGCCATACTCTCCGGGTTTCTCCAGTCTGTCAGATGTTAAGTCTGGTCTTTTTTTGGGTGTGTGCATGAGTTAGATTTTTGTTCTATGTTTTTTTTTTTTGAGCTCTGTCCAGGACCCTCTACTGTGATCCCTGTCAGAGCACTCAGTGCTGGTAGCCAGGCTCCATCTAGTTGTGCTCGAATCAGTCTGGTGGAGGCTGTGGTAGTTGTTGTCCATTTGTCCTTTGTACTAATCTTTCCCTTGTGTCTTTGGTTTTCTTCATTCTCCCCTGCTCCAGTTGGGTTGGGACCAGTGGAGTATCTTAGGGGGCTATTCACCAAAGCAGAATGTAGTAT
Organism: Elephas maximus indicus; assembly: GCF_024166365.1. Classification (NCBI taxonomy): domain Eukaryota; kingdom Metazoa; phylum Chordata; class Mammalia; order Proboscidea; family Elephantidae; genus Elephas; species Elephas maximus. The sequence goes on along the minus strand of NC_064846.1, from coordinate 146,900,766 downwards.
ATTTTCTTTATAAACAATGTAATGCCAGTAGAGCTAGATGTTCTCCAAGACCATGGCCCCACAGCCCTCAGCCCAGTAATTTCATCCCTCATGGACTTTGGATGTTTCCATGGAGCTTCCATGACCTTCCCTTAGACAAGTTGTGCTGGCTTCCCTAGTGTTGTGTACTGTCTTACCCTTCACCAAAGTTACCTCTAAAAAAAACGAAAGCCAAGCCCATTGCCATCGAGTCAATTCCAACTCATAGTGACCCAATAGGACTGAGTAGAACTGCCACACAGAGTTTCCAAGGAGCACCTGGTAGATTCGGACTGCGAATCTTTGGGTCAGCAGCCATAGCACTTAACCACTACAACACCAGGGTTTTCAAGTTACCAATAGGATACAAAAACTCTTAACAGTAGTTGTCTTCAGGAAAGAGGCATTCTTTCTGTTTAAATAATTTTTAAGTACTTGAACTTTTGTACCACGTACATGTACTACTTTTCAACAGAATTTTAAACCTAATTTGAAAGTAATATCATTTGAAATTCAAGAAAATTTTAAAAGATATTAAAATAAATGATTTTTTAAAAGTAATTATCCTTTTAAAAACGAACACTGGGAAAAGGTAATTGGATCTATGTCTATCTCTACATGATGTCAAACCAACGAGCAGCTTATTCATTGGGAGAAAAGTTTTCATGGTTCAAGTCAATGGAGAGGTGCCTCAGAAGAAAGGCCTGGTGATCCATTTCCAGAAAATTCAGTCACTGAAAAGCCTATGGAGCACAGTCTACCCTGACACACATGCGGCTGCCATGAGTTGTAATCAACTTGACAGAAAGAGGTTTGATTTGGCTTTGGACAGACCACAGAGTCAAACTGAGATAATCAAGAATTTGAGGAGAATCAGCAGGAAGGCTTACTCAAAAATGACCTCTTCTACTGCCTGTTATGTTTTATGTATTTTAAAATGCTTTCCAGGCTTGGAGTCTTCTAAAATCATACAAACCTGAAGGCGATGTTTGCATCTGTAGTGGAACGTGGCCTAGGATATATGTCTTAGGGAGACCCCAAAAGAATGGACTGAAAGTAAAACGAAATTAGCAAGATTACCAAGACAGCAGACTTCAGTTAAAAAGGGACGTTGTTGTGAACTGAGAGACCCTGGGGAGGTGCAAATGGTTAACACGTTCCATTGCGCTGCTAATCAAATGGTTGGAGGTTCCAGTCCAGCCAGAGTCATCTTGAAAGAAAGGCCAATCAATCCACTTCTGAAAAATCAGCCATTTGAAACCCTGTGGCGTACAGTTGCTCTCGGCACACATGGGGTTACACTGAGTTGGAATCAACTCAACAGTAACTGGTAAGGTTGTGAACTGCCTTAGTTTCTCTTAGCAGCCACCCCCAAAAAACCAAACCCACTGTTGTCGAGTCAATTCTGACTCATAGTCACCCTACAGGACAGAGTAGAACTGCTCCATAGAGTTTCCAAGGAGCGCCTGGTGGATTCAGACTGCCAACCTTTTGGTTAGCATCTGTAGCACTTAACCACTACGCCACTAGGGTTTCCTTAGCAGCCACATCCCGCCCTTATTCCCATCACTTCGTCTTTCCTTTTAGTTTCAGAGGAAGAGGCATTCAGGAACCCTTCTGGCTCCTGAAAATTCTTGGTCCTATGGGCTCGTCTTTCCTGTCAAAAGTATATCTTGTTTCATCAGCAACTTTGCCTTTGCGGTAAATATGCTAAAATACTATTCTATCGTGTACATTTTTTTCACATGTGCTTAAATGGCCACACTGATTATCCTCCCTGTTGTCCTAGACTTGGGAAGTCCCTTCCCATACTGACTCTGGGCTTGGCCATAGTGCTTGCTTTGCTCAATGGGATAATAGCAAACATGACTCAAATATAGACTTAAAAATAGATGGGACATTGGGGTTTTCCCACTCTTACTTTTCTTGCGATACCTTGGAACCACCAGCATGTGAACAAATGCAGGCTGCTCGCTGGATGGTGAGAGCTAAATGGCCGAAATACCTCCTTTGCCCCTGCCATCAGAAAGACAGGTATCCAAGCAAGAGTCATGTGAGTGAGGCCATGGGCCAGCAGCTGACCACAACTCAGGAGTGAACCCAGACAACACTACATGGTGCAGAGATGTGCCATCCCAACTCAAACCACAGACTCATGAACAAATAGACGGCTGTTGTCTTGAGCCACTAAATTTTCACATGGTTTGTTATATAACATAAATATTTACTTAACTATATAACCTTTCCAGCTACGGCTTTAATTATTTTCTTCCATTCATTGCCAAATATTTTATTTCCTAACAAATACTCACCTAACACATAATTATATATTCCAACTACGTGATAGGGACTGTGCTAACCAATAACACATAGAATAGTCAGCAATAACAGACATAGGAGCTACCTTTATGGAACAAAGAAAATGATGATAGCTAAAATTCATTGACTGTTTTCTATGTACCATCTACCACGTTCATCTTTTAGCATACATTAGTTCATACACCAACCCTACTATTGAACCCATTTTACAGATGCAGAAATGGAGGTTCAGAGAATGTTAACGGATTTGCTTTAAGTCACAGTAAGTGATGGAATTCAGATCTTTTTCCAGCACTTATGCTCTGAACCATTATACTTTAGTTTAAGAATAGATATAAAGAAACCTAGGAATTGAGTCTTAGCTGTGACAGTAAGTTCTGCGTCAGTGAAGAGAATGCTGGTCTCCTTTCTTTATGTTTACGGGTCTCTGTAGCTACTCTTTTACTATGATCCAAAATAAAACGTCTTTAACCTGAGTCCAGTTCCTTGCCCTTTACACTGTGCTTAATATTTTGTTCATTAGTATCTCTCCTCCTCTATCGAGAAACTAAAATTTTTATTTTATTTTTTTATTGTATGTTAGATGAAGGTTTACAGAGCAAACTAGTTTCTTATTAAACAGTTAATACATGTATTGTTTTGTGACATCAGTTGCCAACCCTATGACATGTCAACAGTCTCAACTTCTCAACTTTGTGTTCTCTGTTACCAGCTTTCCTGGCCCCTGCTGCTTTCTCATCCTCACCCCTAGGCTGGTGTGCCCATTTAGACTCATTTCGTTTAATGGCCTGTTTAATTTTGGGCTGAACGGTATACCTCAGTAGTGACTTCAGTACTGAGTTGTAAGTGTCTGGGGGCCATTCTCTGGGGTTTCTGCAGTCTCTGTGAGACAGTAAGTCTAGTTATTTTTATCTGTGTGTGTGTGGGTTAAAATATTGTTCTATATTTTTCTGCAGCTCTGTACATAACCCTCTGTTGTGATCCCTGTCAGAGCAGTCAGTGGTGGTAGCCGGGCGCCATCTAGTTGTGCTGGACTCAGTCTGGTGGAGGCTGTGATATTTGTGGTCCATTAGTCGTTTGGACTAATCTTTCCCTTGTGTCCGTGGTTTCCATCATTCTCTCTTGCTCCAGATGATGTGGGACCAGTGGAGTATCTTAGATGGCTGCTAATAGGCTTTTAAGAGCGCAGATACTACTCACCATAGTAGAATGTAGAACATTTCCTTGTAAACTATGATATCCCAGTTGAGCTAGATGTTCCCAGAGACCATGGACCCCACAGCCCTCAGCCCAGTAATTTCATCCCTCAGGGAGTTAGGATGTGTCTATGGAGCTACCATGACCTTGCCTTGTATGAGTTGTTCTGGCTTCCCCAGTATTGTGTACTGTCTGACCCTTCACCAAAGTCACCGCTAAGACACAAAAACTCGTAACAGTAGTTGTTGTTGGGAAGAGGACATTCTTTCCATTTAAAGAATTTTTTACTATTTGAAATTTTGTACCATGTACATGTGTTACTTTTGTAACAAAAATTTAACACTAATTTGAAAGTAATATATTTTGAAATTAAAAAAATTTTAAAAGATATTATTAAAATAAATGATTTTTTATAATAACTATCCTTTTAAAAATGAACACTGGGAAAAGGTAATTGGGTCTAAGTCTATCTCAACATGATGTCAACCCAGTGAGCAGTTTATTTACTGGGAGGAAAGTTTTGCTGGTTCAAGTCAATCCAGAGGTGCCTCAGAAGAAAGGCCTGGCTGTCTATTTCCAAAAAAATCAGCCCTGGAAAATCCTGTGGAGCACACTCCTACCCTGACACACATGGGGCTGCCATGAGTAGTTATCAACTTGACAGAAAGAGGTTGGGTTTGGTTTTGGATAGACCTCAGGGTCACACTGAGATGATCTAGAATTTGTGGAGAATCAGCAAGAAGGCTTACTCAAAAAGTACCTCTTCTAGTGCTGTTATCTTTAATGTATTTTAAAATGTTTTCCGGGCTTGGAGCCTTCTAAAATCATACAGACATGAAGGCAATGTTTGCACCTCTGGTGGAATGTGGCCTAGGATAGATGTCTTAGGGAGCACCCAAAAGAATAGACAGAAGCTGAAAGGAAACAAGCAAGATGACCAGGACATGAGTCTTCAGTTAATAAGGGAGGTTGTTGTGAACTGGGAGTCCCTGGGTGGTACAAATGGTTAACACGTTACATTAGGCTGCTAATCAAAAGGTTGGAGGTTCCAGTCCAGCCAGAGGCACCTCAGGAGAAAGGCCTGGCAATCCATGTCTGAAAAATCAGCCACTGGAAACCCTGTGGAGCACAGTTGTTCTCGGCACACACAGGTACACCGTGAGTTGGAATCAACAGTAACTGGTAAGGTTGTGAAATGCCTTAGTTTCTCTTAGCAGCCGCATCCCCCTTTTATACCAATCACTTCATTTCTCCTTTTAGTTCAGAGGAAGAGACTTCCAGAAACCCTTCTGGCTCCTGAAAATTCTTGGTGCTGTGAATTTGTGTATCCTCTGAGAAGTTTATGTTGTTTCTTCATCAGCAACTTTTCCTTTGCAGTAAATATGCTCAAAAATCATGAGATCTATCTGGTGCATTTTTTTTTTTTTGACCTGTGCATAAATGGCCACACTGATTACCCTCCCTGTTGTTCAAGCCTTGTTTCTTCCCATACTGACTCTGGGCTTGGCCATGGTGCTTCTTTTGCTCAATGGGTTAATATCAAATATTACACAAGTAGAGTTCGGTCTTTCTTTCTGAGTTAGAATTTTGTTCTAGTTTTCTCTGGCTCTGTCCGGGACCCTCTCATGTTTTCTGTCAGAGCAGCCAGTGGTGGGAGCCAGGCACCATCTATTTGTGCTGGACTCAGTCTGGTGGAGGCCATGGTAACTGTGGTCCATTAGTCCTTTGGACTAATCTTTCCCTTGTATCTTTAGTTTTCTTCATTCTCCCTTGCTCCTGAAGGGGTGAGACCAGTGGAGTATCTTCGATGGCCACTCACAGGCTTTTAAGACCCCAGATGCTTCTCACCAAAGTAGATTGTAGAACATTTTCTTTATAAACCATGTTATGCCACTTGAGTGGATGTTCCTGAAAGCATGGTCCCCACAGCCCTCAGCCCAGTAATTTGGTCCCTCTGGGATTTTGGATGTGTCAAAAAAAATTTTTTTTTTTTTTTTATGGAGCTTCCATGACCTTTGCTTGGACAAGTTGTGGTAGCTTCCCCAGTTTTGCGTACTGTCTTACCCTTCACCAAAGTTACCACTTATCTATTGTCTATTTAGTGTTTTTCCATCCCCACCCCTCCCTTCCCTCGTAACCATCAAAGATTGTTTCTTTTTGTGCATAAACCTTTTCAGTACAGGAGTGGACTCACACAATATTTGTCCTTTTGTGACTGACTCTTTTCACTCAGCATAATGCCCTCCAGATTCATCCATGTTATGAGATGCTTCACAGAATCATCGCTGTTCTTTACCCTTGTTTAATACTCCGTTGTGTGTATGTAGCACAGTTTGCTTATCCATTCATTGTTCTTTATCGTTCTGTCATACTCCATTGTGCGTGTGTAGCACCATTTGTTTACCCATTCGTTCTTCTTTATCGGTGTGTCATACTCCATTGTGTGTATGTAGCACCCTTTGTTTATCCATTCATCTGTTGATGGGCATCTAGGTTGTTTCCACGTTTTTGCTATTGTAAACTGTGCTGCAGTGAACATAGGTAGGCATATATCTGTTCATGTAAAGGCTCTTATTTCTCTAGGATATATTCCAAGAGTGGGATTGCTGGATCGTATGGTAGTTCTATTTCTAGCTTTTTAAGGAAGCAACAAATCGATTTCCAAAGTGGTTGTACCATTTGACATTCCCACCAGCAGTGTATAAGTGTTCCAGTCTCTCCACAACCTCTGCAACATATATTATTTTGTGTGTTTTTGATTAATGCCAGTCTCATTGGGATGAGATGATATCTCATTGTAGTTTTGATTTGCATTTCTCTGATAGCTAACGATCGTGAGCATTTCCTCATGTATCTGTTAGCCGCCTGAATGTCTTCTTTGATGGAGTGTGTCTGTTCATATCCTTTGCCCATCTGTTAATTGTATTATTTGTCTTCTGTGGTAGAGGTTTTGGATTTTCCTGCAGATTTCAGGCATTAGACCTTTGTTGGATTTGTCATAGGCAAAATTTTTTCCCAGTCTGTAGGTTCTTTCTTTATTCTTTTGGTGAAGTCTTTTGATGAGCATAAGTGTTTAATTTTTAGAAGAGCCCAGTTATCTAGTTTATCTTCTGGTGTTTGTGTATTGCGAGTTATGGTTTGCATCCTGTTAATGCCATGTATTCAGGAAACTAAATTCTTGAAGATTACTGTTGCCTTCTCTTTTGCCAAATCAAATAGCATTTGAAGCTATTTGAGTTCATTCTGAATTGTCATGCTGCTCTCCGTGGGGAATTGATATTTGAACAGAAGCCTGAAAGAAATGAGAAAGAAAGCCATATGCATATCCAGGGAATGAGCATTTCTGGAAGGATTGTGGAAGGTAACTACCCTGACATAGGACTATGCTCTGTGCCTCCAAGGAACACACAGGAGCCATTATCATTGCCTGAAGTGAACAAGAGGAGAGGTTTGAGAGATGAGTTTACAGAAGTACCCAGAGGCCAGTTTAGGCAGGCCTTGGAGATTGGTTAGACCCTCAGAGAGCACCAAGAGAGTTTCCTTTCCTTCTCTAAAATTCAGTACTGCAACTGTGTCAGCCTGTTTTAGGGAATAAACCAATACCAGAGAAGATGCAGGCAAATTGACATTATGAACATAAAACACGAGCTCTACCACTTACACTTTTTTTTTCTAAGCCTAAAAAATGCCCCTGTACTGGAGTTGCATTCTTGGTCATCCAAGTAAATAGAGTCAGTGACTAAAGTTTTATAAGAATAAAAAAAAACCAAACATACGTTTCAAAATTACAGGAGGGCTTGAACAAGTTTTATGCATCTTAACACAAAACAGCATTTTATAATAATTATACTTTGAGATACACGATGAAATGGATGAAATAAATAATATGCACTTTTAAAGGTGGCAAAAGTTGTATAATGCCAGATACTTATTCATAGGCCCAAAAGGGTAAAAAAAAAAAAAAAAAAAGAGAGAGAGAGAGAGAGGAAGGAAAGACAAAAAGCAGGGACTTATTTTTTGCATACCTTCGCTGCACTTTCTGAGTACCCCAGTGCTGGATGGATAAGACAAGGATATAAGGGTCATCTGAGCACATCTGTCAAAACAGAACATACAATCTCTGGAAGGATGGCCTGAGGCTAAAACAAACAGCTCTTCTTGAGGTCCTTTCTCCAAATACAAAATCGTGTTCTTTCCAGAACCCTCCAAGAAACTAATGTATAAAATATTTCAATGCTGTGTATGTTGCAAGGAGTTTTTACTAAGTTAGTAGCGACAGGCTTCTGGATTTAAGGAAGTTACTAGTAACAGACTTGCGCTCCTGCTATAAACAACTAGAAAACTGGACAAGCTCTATTAAACAGCAGCTTTTGGATGTTGGACAACACAATGGTGCATTATAGGGACTGCCCAAGAGGAGAAGCCCTGGTAGTGGTTGAGCTTGTCTGCTAATCAAAATGTTGGCGGTTCGAATCCACCAGCCACTCCTTGGAAATGCTATGGGGCAGTTCTACTCTGTCCTACAGGGTCGCTATGAGTCGGAATCAACTCGATGGCAGTGGGTTTGGTTTTTGTGAGAGCGCTGTTCTGGGCCCCTTGTCTTGTGCTGCAGCGTCCCCATCTCACATCATTCTCGGACAGGGGCCCATTCTCTACAAGGTTTCCAGGAGGCAAATGACTGAAGACATGGAGGGATGTGACATTTCCCAGGAAGCCTTTACTCCAAGACACAGGAACCAAGATGAGGACATCCATGTGTGAGGACTGGGAAGATGAACACCCCAGAATGCAAGGATTACCCAGTGACCGACTGGCACCTGCACTCAAACTTAGAAAGCCCCAGGCAGGGCTTTTAGGCTAACCATCCCCTCACTTATCCTTTAGAGTTCTCAGGAATTTGAGAGCCTGGGCCTAAGAAGGGTACCTCAAGTCAGTAGATGCAGGAGTCTCAGTCCCTTGTAGACATCAAGCTGATGATCCTGAACGAGGATGATGGAAGGACCCAGACAGAATAGTGGTGTCCCATAGAGACTCATCTCTGCTGTCACTCCTTCGAGGTCCTGAAAAGCTGTGGAGAGATATGCATCACCCGGATTCCAAATCATGGTGCCAGGAAGGTGTGGACCTTGATCAGAGAGGATCTTCAGGTAAGTAGAGGGTAGATTCTCAGAAGTGATCCGGTGTCATGGTGAGGACTCTGACTAAGGAATGAGGGAACCATCCACCCCAGAACAGAGAAGGCCCCACAAAGTCCCTTCTCCTGCTGCTGTCTGAGTTGGGATGCACAGCTCAGAGCTGTCAGACTAAGCACTACCTTCATTTCCTTCCCAGAAATGGCTATGCAGAGGTTGTCTGAGGTCCTTGGTACATTTCAATTGGCCCTAGTTCTGCAGAGGGAGGACACCTGGGCCCTAGTAGGAGGTAGGATAAGGATCCTTCCTCTTATGAAAGGATCCACAAAACAAAGGGCTCCTCACAGAGCCACCCCTGTTCACAGCTCTGTGAGGTCCCAGCAAAGCTGTCAGACTGAGGTGCCACTTTATTTCCTCCTGTAGTTTTTCTGTGTGGCAAGGGCTTTGGACTAATGGGGGGTGGATGGGAGAGCAGTCATGGTTCTCGAGCAGGAACAGACTTAGGACCTAAGAGGGGTCAAAGTGAGGACCCTGTGTGGTTTGAGGGGACCCCCATCAAGAGAAAGACCCCTACAGGGCTCAGCCCCTCTTAATCCTGGAGAGCACCAGGCAGAGTTATCAGCCTGAAGTACCCCCTCATTTCAGCACTAAGGGTGTCAGGGAGGAAAGGCCTTGGTCCAAAATGGCGGCCCCTGCCGTGCACACAGTGGAGTCTTGTCCCTATTTGGAGTAAGGTGTGGAGCCTGAGTGCTAAAGGGGTGACCTACCGCCAGAAGAGGGTCTTCTCAGAGCACTGACCCAAGAGGGCACTCCTGTGAAGCCCCAGGCAGCGGTAGCGTAAGGCACGCCCTGAAGGCCCCCTCTAGGGTCTCTGCGAGGTGAGGGTCTTGTTCTCAACCTGAAACTCAGGTCTGTATAGGCAGAATCCCCAGACTCTGATAGGTATCAAGGTGAGGACCCTGAGTGAGCACAAAGGGACCACTCAAGTCTGCACAGTGGGGTCTCAGGGGTCCCGCCCTCGCTGACGCCCTTGGAGGCCCCCCCCCAACAGCCTTGGCCCTTGGAGGGCCCCCTCCAGCCTTGGCCAGATGTGACGTATCCTGATGTCCTGTCTTCTGCACAGGAGGTGCCGGAAAGTTGCCGCCCCTGATCTGAGGGGCACGACTCATCGTTGCAGGAGGGTGGAGTCTCAGGACTGGTCAGGAGTCCAGGTGAGGACCCTGAATGTGAGCTAAGGGGACCACCTAACCTAAAACAGAGGAGGTACCACCAAGTCTCACCGCCAACCACCAGCCTCGGTCTGGAGAGTCTCGGGGATGGGCAGGCCTTTGTCCAAGGAAGCACCCCAGATCTCAAGGGGGAGGAGACCTAGACCCTAAGTGGAGGTGAGGCAAGGACCCTTAGTGCTAATAAGGAGGCCTCCCCGCAAAAGAGGGGCAACCCACAGCCCAACCTTACTCTCAGCTCTGGGAGTCCCCGGGCATGGGTAGCCAGATGTTCAGCACCCCGACTTCCCTCTAGGGAGGTGAGGGTCTTGGACTGAGCCAGAAATCCCACCCCGGGTTTCAGGTGGACTCATGTTACTAGAGGGAGGAATCCCAGGTCCTACCCGGAAGCAAGTTCAGAAGCCTGAGTGAGGAATGAAGGGATCACCAATTGAGAACTCTGGGATCAAGTGACCCCCGCTGCCCTGGCCAGCCCTAGGATTTCCAAAACAGCCTGCAAAGGATATGGGTCACTCTGAGGTCTCAGCAAGGTGTGATCTTTGAGGGATGTGGCCTCATGACAGCAGAGGGTGGGGTCCCAGGAATGGTGCAGAGTGAAGGGAAGACATGACTGAGGTACTGGGACCACTCAACCCAAACTGGGGAGGATTGCAGTGGGCTCTGCTAACGCCATTAGCCCTGGAAGCCCAGGACAAATCTGGCAAGTTCAGGTTGACTCTGCACTTCTGCCTTGAGCGTTTGATGAGATGAGCACCTTTGTTTAAGCCCCAATTCAGGAGATAGAGGGATCCCAGAAACTGGTGGGACTCAAGGTAAAAATCCTTTAGAAGACACTAGGGAATTAACCCCTCTTCTCCCCTTCTCCAAGAAGAGAGGAGGATGCAGAAAAGCCTCCAACTGCAGTCAGAGGTGTCAGGCTGAGGTGCCCCTGGCTTGTTCCTAGGGGCAGATGGTCTCAGGGACATGAAGTCCTTGGACTAATGGAGAGGCTTATTCAGCAGAGGCAGGAGACTTGGTCCCTAATTGGAGTCAAGGTGAGGATACATATTTATGATGAGGAGACTCCTCCCAGAAATGAGGGGGAAACACAGAGCCCCAGCACTGCTTTTGGACCTGGAGGACCTGGGTATGGTGACGTAGTGAGTTGCACTCACTAACTCCCAGGGCATCCCACGGAGGTGAGGGACCTGGTGAAAGGGGGCAGCCATGGTGAGAACCTGGTGGAGGACTGAGGCCTCCAAGGAGCCACAGACAGAACAGGCCCCAGTGTGCTGTCATCACCGTGACAGCCTGCCAGGAGTGGTGGCTGAGCGCCTCCTTTAGTTCCTGCTTGTGAGTCCCAGAGGGATTTAAGGTGTTAAGTTAGAGTAGCGTAGGGGATGAGCCCTGGCCCTACCAGCAGGTGAAATGATGGCCCTAAGAGTGAACTTAGAAGAACCCCAAATAACCCGATACAGAGTCCTTAGTGCCAGGCCCTGCTGTCACCCCGGTAAGCCCCAAGCATGGCTGGCAATCTACAACCTAATGCTTCCTCTAATTTCCTCTACAGTGTCTTCAGCAGGACAGTAGGAGCCTTGTGATGTCCTAGAGCAGTTCCCTCCAAGAAAGGCAAAGGCAGCATTTGTTAAAGCCAAGGAGGGAACTCTCTGCTGTAGGGGTGCATAACCTCTCAGCCTTCCTCCTCCAGGGGGCCCACATCACCTGCCCTCCTTACACTCCTGCCTACTGTCCTGGACTAGAGTCGTCATGCCTCGTGGTCACAAGAGTAAGCTCCGTGCCCGTGAGAAACGTTGCCAGGCCCAAGGTGACAGCCACAGTGTCAACGGTGCTCAGGCCACTGCAGCAGAGGAAGAAGGGTCCCCGTCCTCTTCCTTTTCTTCCTTTGGGGGGTCTCCCCCGAGCTCCCCTGCTGCTGCCGTTCCCCAGGGGCCTCACAGCATCCCGCCCATCACCTCTGCTGCTGCTGGTGCTTCGAGCACAAGAGCTGCTGGAGGGGCCGAGGGCCAAGATGAGGGAGGTCCAAGTTCCTCTGCGGCCCCAGCCCCCACTGAGAGGTCTCAAAGAGACCCTGTAACCTGGAGGGTGAGCACGTTGTTGCAGTTCCTGCTGTACAAGTATAAAATGAAAGAGCCCATTACGAAGGCAGAAATGTTGAAGATCATCAACAAAAGGTACAAGGAGCACTTCCCTGACATCCTGAGGAGAGCCTCTGTGCACCTGGAGGTGGTCTTTGGGCTTGAGCTGAAGGAAGTCGACTCCAAAGGTCAATCCTATGCCCTTGTCAGCAAATTGGAGATCAGCAAGGAAGAGAATTTTATTGGTAGCAGGGGGTTTCCCAAGAATGGGCTGCCGATGCCTCTCCTGGGCATGATCTACAGGAATGGCGACCGGGCCACCGAGGAGGAGATGTGGGCATTCCTGAATGTGCTGGGGATCTACGATGGGAAGAGGCACTTCATGTTTGGGGAGCCCAGGAAGCTCATCACCAAAGATTTGGTACAGGAAAAGTACCTGGAGTACCCGCAGGTGCCCAACAGTGATCCTCCATGCTACGAATTCCTGTGGGGTCCCAGAGCCCACACTGAAGCCAACAAGAAAAAAGTCCTGGAGTTTTTGGCCAAGATCAGTGCTACCGACCCCAGTGCCTTCCAAGCCGTGTATGAAGAAATTTGGAGATTGAAGAAGAGAGAGACGCAGGCAGAGAATGGGCCTGGGCCGGTCCTAATGCCAGGGCAAGGGCCCCTTTCAGGGTGAAGTCCAGCAGGTCCTCCCACCCCTAGTGAAGTCTGATGGAGATTCTTCACTTTGTTGTTGAAAATGGCTGATAACCTCTAATTAGTGGAGGCAGGGTGGGGCTGGAGGGAGCACATGTATGTCTTCTTGTGTTCCTGTTAGACTTGAGTGACTTCTTGATTTAGCTCGTTTTTTGTATTTTTCAAATGTTGTTCTTCTTAATTGAAGGTTTATTAAGATTCAGAATCTAAATTCATCCTCATGCATTTATTGCTGTTTTATTGCTTGGTTTAGGAGTAAGAGTTTTGTATTGTGTAAAACAAATTGAAAATCCTTGAATCATTTTCATGATCTAGAGCCAGTTAACATGGCATTAGAATAGGGATATCCTTGGAAATGTTAAAGAGTCTGCAAAGAGCAGTTGGGATCACAAAGTAGAGGTGGAAATATATAAAAGTTGGTCAACACCTGGTTTCCCTTATTCCTTCTGGTAAAAGTAAAATATACATGCGCCTGGATTCTTTTAGCTTATTCGAAGATACGAGAGAAAATAAATCGTGATGATTTCCACCTCTTGTTCACTGGTTCTTATTTTCCCCAAAGACTAATTGAGCGTCTGCTCTTCGGAAGGCTTCAAGCTAGTACTGGGGACCTTTAGGCAAAGACATCGCAGCCCCTGTGCATAGATTTTAAAGTCTAAGAGCAGCTATGAAATGAGGAGGTAGAGACACTCTCCAAGACCTAAGGACTAGTACAAAAGGAGTGTGCACTTCAGGGATCCTTCTGGTATAAATGCCCTGAGGGAGGTCAGTTTTGGGCCTTGGGACACTTTGATCTTTCATGGTGGGGGTGGGAGATAGTGCTGGGGAGTGGATTTTCACCTTAGGCTGCATGGGGTGGACAAGGGTAGGGGGTGGATAAAGTGGGTGGGGTGTGGTGGGGGGAGTCCAGATGAGGGTGTGGTGGGGGGTGAGCAGGGCCAGACACTCCCATGATGTGTATCAGCCTGGAGAGGCTGAGCCTGGAATGGAAACCAGCTCTTCCCAGTTACTCTCGGTTTGTGGACAAACCAGAGAGGAATTCCCTCCTGGGTCAGGGCTGGAAGATGCCCTGTGTTCTTGTCCCCATGCACTTGAACACAGGCAGTGACCGCGTGTGGATTGCACAGTGTGTCCACGGAGTTCCTGAGAAATAGGGAGCTACTCCTTCGTGTCAGGAAGCCACTGTTGGAAGCCTTTTGTGCTGAGCTGGGGGAGCCAGAGCCCATGCCATTGAAAGCACTTTAGAATTAGGTTACCTTGAGTGTCATTTGGCAAACCCCAGGTGAAGACTAGACTCTTGGCAGTGCTGATGTGAATAAAAATTGGGGTGACTTAGCTGGAAGTGCAGCTGGAAGGGTGAGTTGGTCCTTAACAATAATTCTAGGAGTTTTGTGTTGCATTAAACTGAGGCAGCCTGCTCCACACGCACATTAAATATCATACTGCCTAATATGGACTGAATTCCCCCCTCCCTAAATAGTTATTGTGATTCCTAACCCTATTCCTGTGGATATAATCCCATCTGGGCATTGAATTTCTTTGTTATGTTAATGTTACAGTGTTAGTATAGGGCCTGTCTTAAGTCAACCCACCAGTGGCTCCACTGCAAAGAGGTGTGGCCCTCTTCCTCCATAGAGATTACAGCTTTGGAAACCTTATGGGGCATTTCTGCTTCGTCCTATAGGGAGGGAATCAAATCGATGGCAGTGGGTTTAGTGTTTTTGCGAGGCTTTTATTTTATTTTTTGGCGGGGTTGTATTAACTCACTCTGTATGAAGATATAAAACAGCAGATTGAGCAAGCAGCAAACCAAGGAACACAGATAGGGGAGATTGGTACCACACCACCTGAGATCCCCAAGGAACCAAGAAACAGAAGCTGGACAAAGACAAGAACCTGGCCCCAGAGCCAACAGAGAGAAAAAACCTTCCCCTAGAGCAGGTGCCCTGGAATCAGACTTCTAGCCTCCTAAACTGTGAGAAAATAAGTTTGTGTGTTGAAGCCACCCACCAGTGCCATTTCTCTTAGAGCAGCACTAGATAAGTTAGACACTACGTAATGGGTGACAAAAAGGTTTGCCCTTGATTACTAACCTGAAGGTTGAATGTGCGAACCCACCCAGCGGCACCTGGGAAGAAAGGCCAGGCAATATGTCTGTGTAAAGACTCCCACCAAGAGAACCCTATGGGTGCAGTTCTAGTCTCTAACACACGGAGTCACACTGAGCCAAAATCAACTCAACGGCAAGAACTTAAAATATAATTTAGTTTTTCTTTCTAAGCAATTATTTTTTCTGATTTCCTTTTTTTTTTTTTCCTAGAACACTGTGTATTTTCAAACATCTCCTGGAGAAATCAAAACAAAACATTCTCAGAGAGGAGGGTGGTACTGTGTGGTGTCAGAATAAAGTAATAGCTGATATTATTTAAAGACCCAGTATTTGCCAGGGACTTTGCCAGGTGCTTCACATGCATTTCACAGAATGCACCGGCCCTAGGAGACAGGGCTTATCAAACCCCCTTCACAGACGAAGAACCTGGGGCCCTGAGAGTTTGGTAATGTGGGCGAGTCCACGACTCTAGTACACGACCAGGCTGGACTAGACCACTGGTTTGGATTTGTCTGGAGCCCACACTGTTCCACTCCTCCGAGACAAAGACCGACTTGGTGTCTCTAAATTCACTTTTCTTCTCACTCCTCCAAAATGTATCTCAGGCAAGAAAGACAATAACTTTGTGCCCAAAGCATTCGGCTGGACTATACAGCCGGAGTTGTAAGAGTAATGAGAGGTAACGATAAGGAGAAAGCCCGGGTGGAGCAGTGGTTAAGCACTCAGCTGCTAACCAAAAGGCTGGCAGTTCAAACCCATCCAGCGGCTCCACAGGACAAGGACCTGGTGATCTGCCCTCATACAGATTACAGCCCGTGGGGCAGTTCTGCTCTGTCACAGGGGTCACTGTGAGTAGAAACCGACTGGACAGCACCTAACAACAGTAAAAAGGAAAAGAAAGGTAATATCTGGCGACATCTATACATGCAATGCCAGATGACCTGAGAAGATGAGGGGCTCACAAAATCATCCTGGGGAGCCCCTGCCTGGAGAAAATATACCTATTAGAACACAAATCACATGAGACTCTATGTGTGGCTGATGAAAAGAAGGGATAGCTGAGATTTATTTTCTCTGACAGCATAGATCACCTGTCCTGGGCCTCCTGCCTTGTGCGGCAGCTTCCTCATCTCATATCACTCCTGGGACAGGCACCCATTCTTTGATTAAAAACTGCTCAACTTTTTAATCAAAGATTGTATAGAGACCCCCATGTAGGCAGACTGGGGAATCCAACGCACTAGACTTCAGGAGTCACCCAGAGACTGACTGGCACCTGCTCTAACTTAGTCATCTAGTGTTGCTGTAACAGAAATATCACAAGTGAATGGCTTCAACAAAGAGATTTATTTCTTCACAGTAAAGCAGGCTAAAAGTCCAAATTCAGGGTGTCAGCTCCAGGAGAAGGCTTTCCTCCTCTGTCAGCCTTCTCATCAATCTTCCCCAGGACTAGGAGCTTCTCCACGCAGGGACCCCAGGTCCAAAGGACACACTCTGCTCCCAGCACTGCTTTCTTGGTGCTATGAGTTCTCCCCTCTCTGTTTGCTTCCCCTTCCATTTTATCTCTTGAGAGATAAAAGGTGGTGCAGGCCACAACCCAGGGAAACTCCCCCTACATTGGATCAGGGCTGTGACTTGGGTAAGGGTGTTACAATCCCACCCAAATCCTCCTTAAAATTACAAGCACAAAATGGAGGGCAACCACACAATACTGGGAATCATGGCCCAGCCAAATTGCTACACAGAATTTGGGAAGGACATAATTCAATTCATACCATGCACTCTGACCTAGAAAGCCCCAGGCCAGACTGTCAGGCTGAGCATCCCATCACTTCTCTTTGAGAGTTTTCAGGGCCTTGAAAGCCTTGGCCTAAGAAGGGCACCTCAAGTCAGTAGATGCAGGAGTCTCCGCCTCTGATAGACATCAAGGTGATGGTCCTGACTGAGGATGATGGAAGGACCCAGCCAGAACAGTGGGGTCCCATAGAGTTCTACCCTGGCTATCAGTCCTTGCAGCTCCAGAACAGCCCTGTCTGGATGTAGCTCAGGGGACCCAAGTCAGCGGGCAGCTTGATCTGAGGGGAGCAGCCTCAGGTCAACAGAGCATGGAGTCCCATGACAAGTCAAGTGTCAAGGTGAGGACCCTGAATAAGGAATGAGGGAACACTTTACATTGGGCTGCTAATCCAAAGGGTGGATATTCCAGTCCAAGCAGAGGCACCTCAGAAGAAAGGCCTGGCAATCCAGTTCTGAAAAATCAGTCATTGGAAAGCCCATGGAGCACAGTTGTTCTTGGCACACATGGGGTTGCCATGAGTTGGCATCAATGCAACAATAACTGGTAAGGTTCTGAACTGCCTTAGTTTCTGTTAAGGGCCACATCCCCCTCTTATACCCTTCACTTCATCTATCCTTTGAGTTTCAGAGGAAGAGACGTCCAGGAACCCTTCTGGCTCCTGAAAATTCTTGGTCCTTTGAACTCATCTGTCCTTTCAGAAGTTTATCTTGCTTTGTTCATCAGCAACTTTCCCTTTGCAGTGAATATGTGAAAATATCATGAGAGGTATAAGCAGTAATAGACATGGAAACTATCCTTATAGAACAAAGAATATAATGATAAGTTAAATTTATTGGGTGTTTTCTAGATACCATCTACCATGTTAATCTTTTAGCATACATTAGTTCATATGCCAACCCTATTATTGACCCCATTTTACAGATGGAGAACTGGAGGTCGAGAGACCGTTATTTGCTTTAAGTCACAGTAAGTGATGGAATTCAGATCTTTCTTCAGCGCTTGTGCTCTGAACTATTATACAGAAAAACAGATATAAAGAAACCTAGGAATTTATTCTTATCTCTGAAGGTAACTTCTGCGTCAATGAGGAGAATGCAAGTCTCCTTTCTTTATCTTTAAGGGCCTGTCTAGCTACCTTTGACTATGATCGAAAATCAGAAGTCTTTAACCTGAGTCCAGTTCCTTGGCACTTACACGTTTCTTCATATCTTGTCCATTATTATCTGTCCTCCTCTAGCAGGAAACTAAATTTTTATCATTTCATTTTTTTATTGTACATTAGATGAAGTTTTACAGAGCATACTACCTCCTTATTAAAAAATTAGTACACATATTATTCTGTGACATTGGTTGCCAACAGACTGTCCTTCTTGACCTTGGGTTCCTTGCTTCCAGCTTTCCTGTCCTCTCCTGCCTTCTCATCCTCACCCCTGGGCTGGTGTGCCCATTTAGACTCATTTTGTTTTATGGGCCTGCCTAATCTTTGCCTGAAGGGTCAACCTTAGGAGGACATCAGTACTGAGGTATAATGGTGTGCGGAAACAGTCTCTCATGATTTTCCACTCTTTTATCAGACAGTAAGTCTGGTCTTCTTTTTTTGTTCTTATGAGCTAGAATGTTGTTCTACATCTTTGTCCATCTGTGTCCATGATCCTCTATTGTGATTCCTGTCAGAGCAGTCAGGGGTGGTAGCCGGGCTCCATCCACTTGTACTGGACTCAGTCTGGTGGAGGCTGTCGTAGTTGTGGTCCATTAGTTCTTTGGACTAATCTTTCCCTTGTGTCTTTGGTTTCCTTCATTCTCCTTTGCTCTTGATGGGGTGGGATCAGTGGAGTATCTTAGATGGTTGCTCACAGGCATTTAAGACCCAAGATGCTATTTACGGAAGTAAATATAGAACATTTCCTTATAAACTATTTCATGCCAGTTGAGCTAGAGGCTCCCTGAGACCATGATCCCCACAGCCCTTAGCCCAGTAATCTAGTCCCTCAGAGAGTTTAGATGTGTTTATGGAGCTTCCATGACGTTTCCCTGAGTAAGTTGTGCTGGCTTCCCCAGCACTGTCTACTGTCTTACCCTTCACCAAAGTTACCACTAGGATACCAAAACTCTTAACAGTACTTGTTGTTGGGGAAGAGGACATTCTCTCCATTGAAATAGTTTTTTACTATTTGAATTTTTGTACAATGTACATGTATTACATTTTCAATGAAATTTTTAAACTAACTTGAACATAATATCTTTTGAAATTCAACACAATTCTAAAAGATAATACTAAAATAATGATGTTTTTAGAATAACTATCCTTTTAAAAATGAACACTGGGAAAAGGTAATTGGATCTAAGGCTATCTCTACGTGATGTCAACCCAACGAATGAGCGGTTTATTCATTGGGTGAAGAATTTGGTGGTTCGAGTCAATGCAGAGGTGCCTCAGAAGAAAGGCCTGGTGATCCATTTCCAGAAAATTTAGTCACTGAAAAGCCTCTGGAGCCTAGTTCTCCCCTGACACACATGGGGCTGCCGTGAGTTGTAATCAACTTGACAGAAAGAGGTTTGGTCTGGTTTGGGATAGACTTCAGGGTCACACTGAGATGATCTAGAATTTGTGGAGATTCAGCAAGGTGGCTTACTCATAAAGTACCTCCTCTAGTGCCTGATATGTTTAATGTATTTTAAAATGCTTTCCAGGATTGGAGTCTTCTAAAATAATGCAAACTTGAAGGAGGTGTTTGCATCTCTGGTGGAATGTGGCCTAGGATAGATGTGTTAGGGAGCACCCAAAAGAATAGAAGCCTGTGGCCCTAGGATTCCCAAAACAGCCTGCAAAGGATATGGCTCAGTCTGCCTTTCAGCTCTGAGGTCTCAGGAAGGTGTGGTTTTTGGTCTGAGAGGTGTGGCCTCGTGACAGCAGAGGGTGGGGTGCCAGAAATGGTGCAGAGTGAAGGGAAGACATGATTGAGGTACTGGGACCACTCAACCCAAAATGGGGAGGACTGCAGTGGGCTCTGCTAATGCCATTAGCCCTGGAAGCCATATCTGGCAAGTTCAGGGGACTCTGGACTTCTGCCTGGAGTGTCTGAGGGAGATGAGTGCCTTTGTTTAAGCCCCAGTTCAGGAGATAGAGGGATCCCATGAACTGGTGGGTGTCAAGGTGTAAAAATCATTTAGAGTGTGGGCACCAGAAAATTAACCCCTCTTCTCCCCTCTCCCAAGAAGAGAGGAGGATTTAGCAAAGCCTCCCCCTGCTGTTGGCCCAGGGGAGCCACGGTCAGAGGTGTCAGGCTGAGGTGCCCCTTGTTTTGTTCCTAGGGACAGATAGTCTCAGGGACATGAAGTCCTTGGACTAACAGAGAGCCTTATTCAGAAGAGAAAACCCTGGTGGCATAATGGTTAAGCACTATGTCTGCTAACCAAAAGGTGGGCAGTTCAAGTCCACCAGCGCTTCTTAGAAAGTCCATGGGGCAGTTCTACTCTGTCCTATAGGGTCGCTATGAGTGGGAATCGACTCGATGGTCACGGGTACCAACAGGGTATTCGGCAGAGGCAGGAGACATGGTCTCTAAGAGGAGTCAAGGTGAGGACACTGAGTTCTGATGAGGTGATTCCTGCCAGGAGAAAGGGGGAGACATTGAGCCCCAACACTGCATTCGGACCTGGAGGACCTAGGTATGATTATTTATTGAGCTGCACTCAATAACTCCAAGGGCATTTCGGGGAGGTGAGGGACCTGGTAAAAGGGGGCAGCCATGGTGAAGACCCTGGTGGAGGACTGAGGCCTCCAGGGAACCCCAGACAGAATGGACCCCGGTGTGCTGTCATCATTGAGACACCCTACCAGGAGTGGTAACTGAGCTGCTCCTTCAGTTTCTGCTTGTGGGTCCCAGAGGGAGTTGAGGTTTCAGGGTCAGAGTAGTAGAGGCAAGGTGCCCTGGCCCTGCCGGCAGTTGATATGATGGCCCTAGGAGTGAAATTAGAAGAATCCCCAATATCCCAGCACAGAGAGTCCCTAAAGTCAGCCCCTGCTGTCACCCCAGTAAGCCCCAAGCAGAGCTGGCAATCTAAAACCTATTCCTGCCTCTAATTTCCTCTACAGGGTCCAGACTGGGACAATAGGAGGTTTGTAATGTCCTAGAGCAGTGTACTCAAGAATACTGCAGAGGTGTCAGCTGTGAAAGCCAAGGAGGCATCTCTTTGCTACAGGGCACACACCCTCTCAGCCTCCCTCCTCCAGTGTACCCTCCTTCCACTCTCCTGCCTGTTATCATTGAAGAGAGTCATCATGCCTCGTGGTCATAAGAGTAAGCTCTGCGCCCGTGAGAAACATCGGCAGGCCCAAGGTGACAGCCATCGTGTCCAGGGTGCTCAGGCCACTGCAGCAGAGGAGGAAGGGTCCCTGTCCTCTTCCTCTCCTTTTGGGGGCCTCCCCAGTGCTCCCCTGCTGCTCGCACTCCCCACGGGTCGCAGAGAGCCCCATCCACCACCACTCCTGCTGCAGGTGCTTCGGGCAGAAGAAGTCCTAGAGGGGCCGAGGACCAAGATGAGGGAGGTCCAAGTTCCTCTACTGCACAAGCACCCAATGAGAGGTCACATAGAGACCCTCTAACCAGGAGGGTGACCATGTTGTCACAGTTCCTGCTGTCCAAGTATGAAATGCAAGAGCACATTACGAAGGGAAAAATGATGAAGATCATCAACAAAAGGTACAAGGAGCACTTCCCTGAGATCCTGAGGAGAGCCTCTGAGTACACAGAGCTGGTCTTTGGCCTTGACATGAAGGAAGTCGATTCCAAAGGTCAATCCTATACCACTGTCAGCAAATTGGAGATCACCAAGGAAGAGAAACTGAGTGGTGGCAGAGGGTTTCCCAAGACCGGGCTTCTGATGCCTCTCCTAGCCATGATCTACAGGAATGGCAACCAGGCCACAGAGGAGGAGATGTGGGAATTCCTGAATGTGTTTGGGATGTACAATGGGAAGACGCACTTCATCTTTCGGGAGCCCCGGAAGCTCATCACCAAAGATTTGGTGCAGGCAAAGTACCTGGAGTACTGGCACGTGCCCAACAGTGATCCTCCATGTTACAAATTCCTGTGGGGTCCCAGAGCCCAAGCTGAAGCCAGCAAGAGAAAAGTCCTGGAGTTTTCGGCCAAGGTCAACGATACCAACTCCGGTGCTATCCACGTTCTGTATAAAGCAGTTTGGGGAGATGAGGAAGAGATAGCCACGGGCAGAGACTGGGCTGGGGCTTATCCTCATGCCAGGGCCGGGTCTAGTGACAGGGAGAGTCCAGCCAGTCCTCTCCTCTCTAGTGAATTCTGATGCAGATTCTTCAACTTTTTTTGTTGAAAATGGATGGTTAACCTTCTAAGTAGTGGAGGCAACATGGGGCTGGAGGGAACACATGTACATCTTCTTGTATTCCTGTTATAGTTGAGTAACTTGTGGATTTAGCTCGTTTTTTGTATTTTTCAAAAGTTCCTTTTAACTGAAGGTTTATTAAGATTCAGAATCAAAATTCAACTCATGCATTTATTGTTGTCTTTCAGATTTAGAAGGAAGAGTTTTGTATTGTGTAGAACCAATTGAAAATCTTTGAATCTTTTCTTATGAATCTAGAACTAGTTAACGTGGTATCGGAATAGGGATGTTCTTGGAAATATTAAAGATATCCACAAGAGTTAGTTGGGAGGCAGAGCCAAGATGGTGGAATAGACAGACGCTTCCGTCAAGCCTTCTTTACAACAAAGACTCAAAAAAACCAAGTGAAACGAGTATATTTGTGACAATCTGGGATCCCTGAGCATCAAAGGCAAGCTTAGACAATGAACTGAGGGGCAGAGGGAGGAAGAGACTGTCCAGAAGTGCAAAGGAATTACCGGACCTGAATCACGGGGAGCCATCAAGCACCATTCCCGGAGTGCGGCTGCAGCGGAGCGGGCTGCTACTAGCGATATGCCGCAGTTTCCTTAGGGAGAAGCAGCCAGCCACGCAGCCTTCTCACACCTCCAGAACCTGAGAACTGTGCTCTCGGCAAAAGCTAGGTACTTGCATATATTTTACTGCACTCTTCCCACCCCCAAGATGACTTCAGCAGCTGAATCCCTGAGACTGAGATAGACCCTGGTGAGCACCTAGAGCCATCCTCCCGGCCTCGGGGAAGGAAAAAATTTGCAGTTGGGGGAAAAGATAATTTGCTAGCTCCATTAACCAAGGGGGCTCAGGACTGAAGCGGCTCCAGTCCAGGCATAAACTGTCTGTGGACCTTGAGCACCTTTCCCTTCTATGTGGGCCTATTTTGGAAGAATAAGCCTATGCTGGCAAACTCCAACCATTTCAGCTGTGCGGTGACATTGCTTTGCCTATTACCCACATCAGGGACCTAAGGACTGGTAGCTCCACTCAAGTCACCCAGCCACCTGTGACAGGGGTCCAAAGATAACTGGTACCTCCCAGTCCTTACAACCAAAAACTTTGGGTGCCCGTGGTCCCTCTGCAGAGCCCACCCACCAGCAAGCTCCAGGGAACAGAGATGCATTTTCCTCAGAGACACTTGCAGGTTGGTTCTCAGCCCCCTGCCTTGTTCAGAGCATGACCCCTGTTGCAATCAGATACCAGTATATATGCCAATCACGCCTGCCCCTCTAAGACTGTAGGACAGAGCCTGTACCATACATTTGATCATCAGCTACCTGGAAACCTGAGCTGAATTCATACAAGAAAACTGAACGGATTCCTAGACTAATATACCTGATAACAGCTCTAGCCCGCTGAGCACAGGACATCAGAGCTCCAAAGGTGAAAGTAATCAAGCTAGCTCACTCAAGCCACCCATAGAGGTATACCAAAACAAAACAAAGCAAGCAGCTACGACACAGTAAGCAAGCAAAAACTAATACAATAACTTATAGATGGCTCAGAGACAACAGTCAATATCAACTCACATAAAGAAATAGACCATGATCACCTCAACAGGCTCTCAAAACAAAGAATCCAGTGATCTTCTAGATGAAAGTGCATTCCTGGAATTACCAGATGCAGAATACCAAAGTTTAATATACAGAACCCTTCAACACATCAGGAAGAAAATGAGGCAATACGCAGATCAAGCTAAGGAACACACAGATAAAGCAACTAAAGAAATTAGAAAGATTATTCAGGAACATAATGAAAAGTTTAATAAACTGGAAAAACCCATAGACAGACACCAATCAGAAATTCAGAAGATTAAAAATGAAATTACAGAATTAAACAACTCAATAGTCAGAGGAGCAGAATTGAGCAAGTAGAAGATAGAAATTCAGAAATTGAAGATAAACAATTGGCACTAATATATTTGAAGAAAAATCAGATAAAAGAATTTAAAAAAAAGAAGAAACCTTAAGAATCATGTGGGACTCTATCAACAGAAATAACCTATGAGTGATTGAAGTCCCAGAACAGGGAGGGATAACAGAAAATACAGAGAAAATTGTTGAAGATTTGTTGGCAGAAAACCTTCCTGATATTGTGAAAGACGAGAAGATATCTATCTATGCAAGATGCTCATCGAATTCCACATAAGGTAGATGTTAAAAGAAAGTCACCAAGACATATTATAATCAAACTTGCCAAAACCAAAGATAAAGAGAGAATTATAAGAGCAGTGAGGTATAAACAAAAAGTCACCTACAAAGGAGAGCCAATAAGAATAAGCTCGGACTACTTGGCAGAAACCATGCAGGCAACAAGGCAATGGAATGACATATTTAAAAAATTGAAGGAAAAAAATTGCCTGCCAAGAAGCTCATATCCAGCAAAACTGTGTCTTAAATATGAAGGTGAAATTAAGACATTTCCAGGGAAACACAAGTTGAGGGAATTTGTAAAAACCAAAACAAAACTACAAGAAATACTAAAGGGAGTTCTTCGGTTAGAAAATCAATAGTACCAGGTATCGACCCAAGACTAGAACACTGGGCAGAGCAACCAGAAGTCAACCCAGACAGGGAAATCTAAAAAAAACAAAACAAGATTATTAAAAAAAAAAAAAACACCAAAACAGGGTCACAGTGATGTTATTATATAAAAGAAGACAACATTAAAATAATAAAGAGAGACTAAGAAATGCAATCATACACCTTCCATATGGAGGGGAAGATATGGTGATACAAAGAAAGAAAAGTTAGTTTTAAATTTAGAAAAATAGGGCTAAATAATAAGGTAACCACAAAGGAGACAAACTATCCTACTCATCAAAATAAAATACAAGGGAAAAATACAGACTCAGCAGAAACAAAATCAACAACAAATATGAGGAAAGGACAATATATAAAGAAAATCTATTCAGCACATAAAATCAAGTGGGAAAAAGAAACTGTCAACAACACACAAAAAAAAACACATCAAAATGGTAGCACTAAATTCCTAAAAAAAAAAAAAAATTTTTTTAATTCCTACTTATCCTTAATTACCCTGAAAGTAAATGGACGAAATGCACCAATAAAGAGACAGTGAGTGGCAGAATGGATTAAAAAACAAGATCCATCTATATGCTGCCTACAAGAGACACCCCTTAGACTTAGAGACACAAACAAACTAAAACGCAAAGGATGGAAAAAATATATCAAGCAAACAACAATCAAAAAAGAGCAGGAGTGGCAATATTCATTTCTGACAAAATAGATGTTAAAGTTAAATCCATCAGAAAGGATAAGGAAAGACACTATATAATGATTAAAGTGACAATACACCAAGAAGATATAACCAGATTAAATATTTATGCACCCAATGACAGGGCTGCAAGATACATAAAACAAACTCTATCAGCATTGAAAAGTGAGATGGACAGCTCCACAATAATAGTAGGAGACTTCAACACACCACTTTTGGTGAAGGTCACGGCATCCAGAAAAAAGCTCAATAAAGACACGTAAGATCTAAATGCCACAATCAACCAACTTGACCTCGTAAACATATACAGAATACTCCACCCAACAGCAACCAACTATACTTTCTTTTCTAGTGCACATGGAACATTCTCTAGAATAGACCACATATTAGGTCATAAAGCAAGCCTTAGCAGAATCCAAAACACTGAAATATTACCCAGCATCTTCTCTGACCATAAGGCCAAAAAAATGGAAATCAATAACAGGAAAAACCAGGGAAAAGAAATCCAACACTTGGAAACTGAACAATACCCTGCTCAAAAAAGACTGGATTATAGAAGACATTAAGGATGGAATAAAGAAATTCAGAGAATCCAATGAGAACGAACACACTTCGTATCAGAACCTTTGGGAAACAGCAAAAGCGGTGCTCAGAGGCCAATTTATATCAATAAATGCACACATCCAAAAAGAAGAAAGGGTCAAAATCAAAGAATTATCCCTACACCTTGAACAAATAGAAAGAGAGCAACAAAAGAAACCCTCAGGCACCAGAAGAAAACAAATAATAAAAATTAGAGCTGAACTATATGAAATAGAAAACAGAAAAACAGTTGAAAGAAGAAGACCAAAAGCTGGGTTTTTTTTTTTTAAATAAAAAAAAAATTGAAAAAAGCACTGGCCAAACTGACAGAAGGAAAACAGGAGAGGAAGCAAATAACACGAATAAGAAATGAGAGGGGCGATATTACAACAGACCAAACTGAAATTAAAAGAATCATATCAGATTACTATGAAAAACTATACTCAAACAAATTTAAAAACCTAGAAGAAATAGATGAATCCCAAGAAACATACTACCTACCTAAACTAACACAAACAGAGGTAGAACAACTAAATAGACCCATAGCAAAAGAAGAGACTGAAAAGGTAATCAAAAACTCCCAACAAAAAAAAAAAAAACCTGGTCGAACGGCTTCGCTGCAGAGTTCTACCAAACTTTCAGAGAAGAGTTAACACCACTACTACTAAAGGTATTTCAGAGCATAGAAAAGGACGGAATACTACCCAACTCATTCTATGAAGCCACCATGTCCCTGATACCAAAATCAGGTAAAGACACCACAGAAAAGAAAAATATAGACCTATATCCCTCATGAATGTAGATGCAAAAATCCTCCACAAAATTCTAGCCAATAGAATTCAACAACATA
Source organism: Elephas maximus indicus (assembly GCF_024166365.1). Lineage (NCBI taxonomy): Eukaryota > Metazoa > Chordata > Mammalia > Proboscidea > Elephantidae > Elephas > Elephas maximus. The sequence goes on along the minus strand of NC_064846.1, from coordinate 146,874,108 downwards.
TCAAAAAAATAATTCACCATGACCAAGTGGGATTCATACCAGGTATGCAGGGATGGTTCAACATTAAAAAAAGCAATTAATTTAATCCACCACATAAATAAAACACAAGAATCACGTGATTTTATCAATTGATGAAGAAAAGTCATTTGACAAAGTTCAACACACATTCATGATAAAAACTCTCAGCAAAATAGGAATAGAAGGAAAATTCCTCAACATAATAAAGGGCATTTATACAAAGCCAACGGCCAACATCACCCTAAATGGAGAGAGCCTGAAAACGTTCCCATTGAGATCGGGAACCAGACAAGTGATGTCCTTTATCACCACTTTTATTCAACATTGTCCTGAAGTCCTAGCCAGAGCGATTAGGCTAGATAAAGAAATAAAGGGCAACCAGATTAGCAAGGAACAAGTCAAAGTATCTCTATTTGCAGATAACATGATCTTATACACAGAAAACCCTAAGGAATCCTCAAGAAAACTATTGAAACTAACAGAAGAGTTCAGCAGAGTATCGGGACACAAGATAAACATACAAAAATCAGTTGGATTCCTCTACACCAACAAAAAGAACATCCAATAGGAAATCACCAAATCAATACCATTTACAGTAGCCCCCAAGAAGATAAAATACTTAGGAATAAATCTTACCAGAGATGTAAAAGACTTACACAAAGAAAACTACAGTACACTTCTGCAAGAAACAAAAAAGACGTAAGTGGAAGAACATACCTTGCTCGTGGATAGGAAGACTTAACATTATAAAAATGTCTATTCTACCACAAGCGATCTATACGTCTAATGCTATTCCGATCCAAATCCCAACGACATTCTTTAATGAGATGGAGAAACAAATCACCAACTTCGTATGGAAGGGAAAGAGACCCCGGATAAATAAGACATTACTGAAAAACAAGAACGAAGTGGGAGGCCTTATTTTACCTGATTTTCGAACCTATTAAACAGCCTGGTACTGGTACAACAACAGATACATAGACCAATGGAACAGAATTGAGAATCCAGACATAAATCCATCCACATATAAGCAGCTGATATTTGACAAAGGCCCCAAAACAGTTAAATGGGAAAAAGACAGTCTTTTGAACAAATGGTGCTGGCATAACTGGATATCCATCTGCAAAAAAATGAAACAAGACCCATACCTCACTCCATGCACAAAAACGAGTTCAAAATGCATCAAAGACCTAAATACAAAATCTAAAACGATAAAGATCATGGAAGAAAAAATAGGGACAATGTGAGGAGCCCTAATACATGGCATAAACAGTATACAAAACATTATAAAGAATGTAAAAGAAAAACTAGATAACTGGGAACTCCTAAAAATCAAACACCTATGCTCATCCAAAGACGTCACCAAAAGAGTAAAAAGACCGCCTACAGACTGGGAAAAAGTTTTTAGCTATGACATTTCTGATCAGCGCCTGATCTCTAAAATCTACATGACACTGCAAAAACTCAACAGCAAAAAGGCAAATAATGCAATTAAAAAATGGGCAAAAGACATGAATAGACACTACAATAAAGAAGACATTCAGGTAGCTAACAGATATATGAAGAAATGTTCACAATCATTAGCCATTAGAGAAATGCAGATCAAAACTACAAGGAGATTTTATCTCACTCCAACAAGGTTGGCATTAATCCAAAAAACACAAAATAATAAATGTTGGAGAGGCTGTGGAGAGACTGCAACACTTATACACTGCTGGTGGGAATGTAAAATGGTACACCCACTTTGGAAATCGATTTGGCGCTTCCTTAAAAAGCTAGAAATAGAACTACCATACAATCCAGCAATCCCATTCCTTGGAATATATCCTAGAGTAATAAGAGTCTTTACAAGAACAGATATATGCACACCCATCTTTATTGCAGCACTGTTTACAATAGCAAAAAGATGGAAGTAACCAAGGTGCCCATCAATGGATGAATGGATAAATAAATTGTGGTATATTCACACAATGGAATACTACACATCGATAAAGAACAGTGAGGAATCTGTGGAACATTTTATAACATGGAGGAAGCTGGAAGGCATTATGCTGAGTGAAATTCGTCAGTTCCAAAAGGACAAATATTGTATAAGACCACTACTATAAGAACTTGAGAAATAGTTTAAACTGAGAAGAAAACATTCTTTTGTGGTTACAACAGGGGGGAGGGAGGGAGAGTGGGAAAGGGACATTCACCAATTACATAGTAGATAAGAACTACGTTAGGTGAAAGGAAAGACAGCACACAATATGGGGGAGGTCAGCACAATTGGACTAAACCAAAAGCAAAGAAGTTTCCAGAATAAACTGAATGCTTCAAAGGCCAGCGTAGCAGGGGCAGGGGTCTGGGGACCATGGTTTCAGGGGACATGTAAGTCAATTGGCATAATAAAATCTATTAAGAAAACATTCTGCATCCCGCTTTGAACAGTGGCATCTGGGGTCTTAAACGCTAGCAAGCAGCCATCTAAGATGCATCAATTGGTCTCAACCCACCTGGATCAAAGGAGAATGAAGAACACCAAGGACACAAGGCTATTACAAGCCCAAGAGACAGAAAGGGCCTCATGAGCCAGAAACTACATCAGCCTGAGACCAGAAGAACTATATGGTCCCCACCTACAACCGATGACTGCCCTGGCAAGGAACACAACAGAGAACCCCTAAGGGAGCAGGAGAGCAGTGGGATAAAAAAATGCAGGCCCCAAATTCTCATCAGAGTAGACTTAATGGTCTGACTGAGACTAGAAGGACCCCGGCGGTCATGGCTCCCAGATCTTTTGCTGGCCGAGGACGGGAACCATTCCCAAAGGCAACTCTTCAGACAGGGATTAGACTGGACAATGGGCTGGAGAGCAATGCTGGTGAGGCGTGAGCTTCTTGGATCATGTGGGCACTTGAGACTATGTTGGCATCTCCTGCCTGGAGGGGAGATGAGAGGGTGGAAGGGGTTAGATGCTGGTGAAATGGACAGGAAAAGAGAGAGTGGAGGGAGAGAGCAGGCTGTCTCATTAAGGGGACAGTAATTGGGAGTATGTAGCAAGGTGTATATGGGTTTTTGTGTGAGAGACTGACTTGATTTGTAAACTTTCACTTAATGCACAATAAAAATTATACAAAAAAAAAAAAACCTCTGGGCTGGGTGGCCCCTTGGGGTTGTTACTCAACCTGGGAAGGGGGGTCCTTGTGGGACATACTCAGACTTGCCAATAATCTGGACGCCAGTCTTTGAGAAAGAAAGTAACTTTATTGCAATGCCCAGAGTAAGGAGCCAGAAAAGAAGTTCTTCAGATTCGACTCTCCGAGCTACAGGGAAGCAGGCCTTACATGTGACTTCAGCAGCAAGATGGCGGCCATGCAGGTGTTCTGGGGAGGGAAAATTCTAGAAGATGGCCAGGAAACAGGAGGTGATGCAGTTTTTGTCAGACCCCTTGCTTTGCAATAGGGTCCACGTGTTGATTTCTCCTCTGATTCATTCCACCTGTTGCTGTGTCCCCTCTTGTGATCATTTGGGTCATGGCTGGCCCTTCTGCACATGCTGGGTGGGCCAAATCTGACTGGGACTAGTTTAAGGACTAATGGAAATTTACTGGCATTCATAGAGCCAGGTTACAATCTCCCCTTGAGATGTAGCAATTCCTTAACCTTAAGGGATAAGAGTCGGCTACTCATCTGGCTACTTCCTGCTGACATGGGGTGGAGTTTTAGGGACAAAGGAAGAGGCAAGGAATGATTATCTCCTGGAGGCAGCAAGCAAAGAACACTTAGAAGGTAGAAAAGGAGAGCTTAAGTCTTCCCCTTACCTTCCCCACCAAACTCACAAAAATATAAATGTCTAAGTGGTTTTCAGTTTATCTTAGCCACTTGGAAGTGAAGTCCCTTGACCCAAAATCAGAAGCTAGCAGAGCCAAAATTTGAACACAGTCAGATGGTCTCCAGGACCTTTCTGCTATACTGCCACCAGAAACTTTATTGGTTTTCTTCTTCTGCCAGGCCCTTTCATACACTCAGAGAGGTTTTCCCTTCAATCTAATTAAAACAACCTCCCCATAAACACTGTATACCTGCCGATGTCCTCCAGCTTCTGGGCACCAGTGCTACACACAAGCTTCTGCTGCTTTGCTCCACCCCTAAGATTTAGGAGGGCAAAGAGAACGGCCAATAAATGTTGCTTAGGTGCTAGGAGAAGCAAAGGAAACTGCCCTGTATAAGCAGAACACACCCCAGTAACCACTGAAATGCAAGGCGTCCTCACCCCGGCCCAGGAGACTGAAGGAGAACCTTTACCTAAGATACCCGGAAACACTAAGTTCCTGGACTACTTAAGGGTCATCTGGACCACTACATCCCCAGGCTGCCCTACGGAGAGGTCTCCCATACAACATTTCATAAGGGCTCAGTTGGAGCCAGCTTCTAGGGGCCACCCGGACTCTCAACAGGACAATGTAGCAGCTTGATCCAAGGCAGACTGGTCTCTCAGAATACAAGTATTCATCCACATTGCCCACACTACCTTAGGTTTCTAATTAGACCTTTTAAGCACCCAGTCACGGCAGTAGTAGTAACAGTAGTGGTCTCCAGGAAGCATGTAGCTCCCACCAAATTCATAAATGTCCTGACTTTGGATACAAAGTCTCCTCCATTATCACTTTGAATTGAATAAGGTAGGCCAAATCCAGGAATCATTTCACTGAGGACAGCCTTGCTTACCTCGGATGGCTTTTCCGTTCGGAGGCGAAGGCTTCTACCCATAAAGTAAAGGGGCATCTACAAACACTAAATGATATTTGAAACCTCCTGGAGCCACTGGCATAACTGTTAAGTCCACCTGCCAGTCTTCTCTGGGTCCAGTCCCGCCGGCATGTACCCCAGGCATAGGAGGTGCTGGGCCTGTTTTGGCTTCTTCTTCACGCAGGTGACACATTTTTGAGTCTTTTGTAGATTAGGTCCTTTATTCAGTTTGGCTAGCTAGTGAAACAGCATGTGGACCGTAATGTGTGCTCTCATGAGCTGCCTTTATTATCGGGTGCATCAGGTGTTCTGGTATTAACACCTCTCCTTGGAAATTCTACAACCACCTGTCTTCTGCTCTGTTCGAGGTCAAAGCCCCATTCACAAGCTGTGTTTGTATCACATTCAGTGCACTGGGGGTTTTCTGGTAGCTGAAGATTAGGAATTAAAGCAAAGCAAGTGGTGGGGGTTTTGTTCTAGCAGCTTGTTTGGCTGCCTGATCATTTAATTGTGTGAGACTCTCCCTTCTGGTACCTGGGGCAGTGTATACCTGCCACCTCTGTTGACCATATGTAGTACATTACTCCAATAAAGGCATCTCTAGTAGGCTATCTTTCCTCCAGTCCGACCAGCCAAGATGCTTTTTACTGCCACAACCCTGACAGGGTATGGGGCGAGTTAAGGATGGTGACCGTCTCACCAGGCCCTGAAGCTGTGTGTGGCACTTCTGCCTGTGTTTGGCAACTCTCCATCCTGCCAATGAAGCTGGCTGATGGCTGGGACTGCAGACTTGTTCCTGCCTGTGGTGGCTGGAGAATCCCCTGTGTGCCTGGGACAGCAGCTGAGGCCATGTTTTCTAGTTCTCTGGTCTGTTGTGTCATTAAGTTATCCTCCCACTGTTATTGCAACCTGGGGTTCCCTGTGGGTTGCAGGGGAGCCCCAGGGCCCCATCAGTCCAAGTCATCGGCTGACAGGGGCAGAAACTGTTATGGGTTTTCTGCTCGGGCTGGGCTGGCCGCCAGGGGCACTCTCATATCCAGTGGCCTTTCTATTTGCAGTAGGCACACTGTCTGGGGCTTAGGTGGCCTTGGGTCAACCACTGGTCCTGTCGGGGCCGAGGACTTATTCAACATGAGGTCTGCCTGGGTGGAAGGTAACCTCTGAGAGCTGCTACCAGGAGCGTGGCCTTTTTCCTTGTACCTGGTCCCAATTATTGAAGACCTTAAAGGCAATCTCAACAAGTTGTGAAGTAGTCATTCCTAGACCTCCTTCTAACTTCTGAAGTTTCCACCTGATGTCGGGGGCACTCTTGGGTGATGAAACTCATTATTTAGGAACCAGGCATTCTCTGGGTCTTCAGGGTTTATGTCAGTAAATTCCAATATGCTTCCTAGGAAGCTGGAGGGATTTTCCTTGGGGCCTGCACTTGCCTCAGACTCTTCTGTTTTGGGGTCCCTTGCTGTCAGACAATTTTTATCCTGTTCCAGCTCTCCTGCCCCCAGCCGATATCTGCGGCACATACAGCCTGGGCTGCTGGGAGTCTAACGCCTTTTTGCCGGTTGAGGTTATGCAGCCTGTCAGCCTGTTGGCGTGTCCTTTCTGAGACCATCTTCTGTTCCTCTGGAGTCAGGTGGAGAACGGTGTATGGACCCAGATAAACCCTCTAGGCTGGCCGTTGTGATCCAGTCGGCAGACATTTATCTCAGTGGAAATTGCTGTGAGGAAATCTGGCTGGGTCCCTGGCCAAACTTCACCCCACTACGGGTGTGTGCTGCAGAGACTATTCCCTAGGCAGGACTGGAAGTCTCTGACTCAGGAGGCCTGGGAGCAATTTTCCGGAGGAGTGGCAGAGGGTTCCACCAAAGGAGTAACACTGCCAGGCCTACACCTCCAGGCGGAAGGGGTATGGATAAGCAAATCTCAGTGCAGCTCAGGTGGTCGACCTAAGCCCCCACTCTATAAACAAGGAGCCTGTGTTTCCCCTGGGCAAATCCTAGTTCCCCTGTTAGCACATCCAAGGCGGAGTTACATGCTCTGTAATCTCTAATACTCAGTGTTCATTTCTAGCATACATTTAGGTCTGCTTTACATTAAAAAAAATTTTTTTTTTTAGGCAGGAGAAATGTTCGATATCCATAGTACATTCAGATAAATGCATAAACCTAAACACAATCCTATTAAGACATTCCAGTTCAGTCTTCTGTAAACTGGAGCCCTAGTGGCTCAGTGGTTAAAAACTATGGCTGCTAACCAAAAGGTTAGCAGTTTGAATCCACCAGCTCCTCCTTGGAAACCCTATGGGACAGAGTAAAACTGCCCTATAGGGTCACTATGAGTCGAAATCTTCCCATTCATATGCATTTCCCCTTGGGCCTCTGGCTTGATGGACCCAGAAGACCTTGGCCCCCTATCAATCATCCCTTTTAAATGGCCTGGCTTTGGCCCCACACCTCTCCAGGTGGGGCTTTGCTCCCCTTCACCATTAGCTTACACTCTTTTTGTAGGTTTTTATTTTGCCAGAGAAACAAAGATTTCTACTTAGGGGATTTCATCCCATTTTCTCCCTCTTTTGCAAAACAGATCTAACTGTAAGATGGTAGCATAGTTAAGTGACCCCAAACAGTAATTAGAATCCACATAAAAAAAACAAAGAGCGCCAGGGGTCTCCCATTTTTGACTCACACTCACTCAGAACCAGAACCGGAAGCTAACTAACAACGGGAAACTAGGCTGCCCATTCTCTGCCGTCCGCTAGGTGGAATGCTGTAGTAACGAGGATGATCTTAGCAGGGCTTCAGCCCCCCCAATGGGGTTGTCTTAGTCCTACTTCCATCCTCCAGATACCTCCTGATACCTCCAATTCCAAGCACTTGCCCACTTAACAAGAGAAATTCCCAGGGCACTTATCTAATGGACGTCCATTCTTGTGTTAGTTTCTAATTCTCAAAGCAAAAGTGCCTCGGGCCGGTCGCCACCTTGGTGACAGTTAGGAGACACACAGGATCCTCCCAACAAGAGGCTCGATGGTCCCTGAGGAACGGTGGACTTTCCGCTCACAGTCGAGGGGCTGCCGGGCTCAAGACAGAGGGTCTCTGCGACATTCTGGCCCCACATTGGGCTCCAAAATTGTTACCGAACCCGGAAAGGTGGGTCCCTGTGAGCACACTCAGACTTGCCAATAATCTGGACACTGGTCTTTGAGAAAAAGCAAATAATTCTATTGCAAAGCACAGAGCAAGGAGCCAGGAGGAAGTTTCTCAGATCTGATTCCTAGAGCGTCGGGGAAGCAGGGCTTATTTATGATTTGGGCAGCAAGGTGGCGACTGCGCAGGTGTACTGGGGAAGGAAAAATTCTAGAAGGCGGCCAGGAAACAGGAGGTGACATGGTTCCTGTCGGACTTCTGGCTTTGGAATAGGGTCCGGGTGATGATTTTTCTTCTGATTCATTCCACCTGTTGCTGGGTCCTCTGTTGGTGTCAATTAGCGGTCACAGATGGCCATTCTGCGCATGCAGCATGGGCCAAATCTGGCTTGGGTCACTTTAAGGACTAATGGAAATTTACTGGTATTCGTAGGGTCAGACTATAGGGTCAAAATAATGATAGTAATACCTGCCATTCTGTAAGGTCTCAAAACATGCCAGGCACTGTGCCAGGTAATTTACATACATTACATGAATTTCAACAATCCTAGAAGACAGGACTTATCAAATCCACTTCACAAATGAAGAACCTGAGGCTCTGAAAGTTTGCTAATGTGTGCGAGTTCACAAGTCTAGTACGTAACAGAGCTGGACTAGAGCCCCAGTCTGAATCCCTCAGGAGCATACACTGTTCCACTCCTCCCAGCCTGAGGCTTACTTTGTGTCTCTTAATTCACTGTTCTTCTCACCACTGCAAAATGTCTCTCAAGTGAAAAAAGAGTATCTTTGTGCTCAAAGCACTGAGTTGGAATACACAGCCAGAACCATAAGAATACCAAAATAACCCAGTGGTATGAATAAGTGAGATAAACAGATACTTCTCACTGAAATCATGATCATCTACTTATGCTATCTCAGATAACCTCAAAACATAGAAGCTCACAAAATCAACTTGGACAGCCCCTTTCCTGTAGGAAGTAAACCTTTTAGGACAGAAGTCAAAATAGATGCCAGAACTAAAACCATTCCCGAAGCCTACTCTTCAGACAAAGATTAGACTGAACTTTAAAACAGAAAACAATACTCGTGAAGAGTGTGCTTTTTAGTTCAAGCAGACAGACGAGACCAAGTGGGCGGCTCCTGTCCAGAGGCAGGTTGAGAAGGCAGGAAGGGACAGGAGCTGGCTGGAGGGACACTGGAAATCTGGGCTGGGAAGGGGGAGTGTGCTGTCACATTATAAGGATTGCAACTAGTGTCACATAAAAATATGTATATACATTTTTGTATGACAAATTAACTTCAGCTGTAAACTTTCACCTAAAGCACAAAAAAAAAAAGGATAGAATTGGTTGTACAAAAAAAAAAAGAAAGAAAGAAAAACAGATGCCAGGTCTGGCTGATGAAGTGATGGACTAGATCCCGGTGTATTTTCTCTGGCAGCCCACCACCTGACCTGGGCCCCTTGTCTTGTGCTGCAGCGTCCCCATTTCACATCGCTCTGGGACAGGGACCCATTCCATGCAAGGTTTCCAGAAGGCAAATACTCAAGACTTGGAGGGATGTGACATTTCCCAGAAGCCTTTAGTCCAAGACACAGGAACCAAGATCAGGACACCCATGAGTGAGGACTGTGAAGATGAACACCCCAGAATATAGGGCTCACCCAGAGACTGACTGGCACCTGCTCTCAAACCTAGAAACCCCCAGGCAGGGCTGTCAGGCTGAGCATCCCCTCTCTTATCCTTTACAGCTCTCAGGGACTTGAGAGCCTGGGCCTAAGAAGGGCACCTCAAGTCAGTAGATGCAGGAGTCTCAGTCTCTGATAGATATCAGACTGATCCTGAATGAGGATGATGGAAGGACCCAGACAGAATAGTGGTGTCCCATAGACACTCATCTCTGCTGTCACTCTTTTGAGGTCCTGAAGAGCTGTGGACAGATATGCATCACCCGGCTTCCAAATCATGGTGCCAGGAAGGTGTGGACCTTGATCAGAGAGGATCTTCGGGTAAGTAGAGGGTAGATTCTCAGAACCTATCTGGTGTTGCCTTGGTCATCTAGTGCTACCAAAATAGAAATACAAGTGGATGCTTTCAACAAAGAGAAATTTATTCTTTTACAGTCTAGTAGACTACAAACCCCAATTCAGGGTGTTGGTTCTGGAGGAAGGTCCTTGTCTTCAATCTTCCCATGGTCAAGGAGCTTCTCTGGTGCAGGGACCCCAGGCCCAAAGGATGCGCTCTGCTCCTGGTGCTGCTTTCTTGGAGGTATGAGGTCCCCAACTCTCTGCTTGCTTCACTTTCCTTTTTTTTTAATTTTTTTTGAACTTTTATTGTGCTTTAAGTGAAAGTTTACAAATCAAGTCAGTCTCTCACCCACTTATCTACACCTTGCGACATACACCAATTGCTCTCCCCCTAACAAGACAGCCCACTTCCTCCCTCCACTCTCTCTTTTTGTGTCCATTTTGCCAGCTTCTAACCCCCTCTACCTTCTCATCTCCCCTCCAGGCAGGAGATGCCAACATAGTCTCAAGTGTCCACCTGATCCAAGAAGCTCACTCCTCATCGGCATCGCTCTCCAACTCATCGTCCAGTCCAATCCCTGTCTGAAGAGTTGGCTTTGGGAATGGTTCCTGTCCTGGGTCAACAGAAGGTCTGGAGGCCATGACCACTGAGGTCCTTCTAGTCTCAGTCAGACCATTAAGTCCGGTCTTTTTATGAGAATTTGGGATCTGCATCCCACTGCACTCCTGCTCCCTCAAGGGTTCTCTGTTGTGTTCCCTGTCAGGGCAGTCATCGGTTGTAGCTGGGGACCATATAGTTCTTCTGGTCTCAGGTTGATGTAGTTTCTGGCTCATGAGGCCCTTTCTGTCTCTTGGGCTTGTAATAGCCTTGTGTCCTTGGTGTTCTTCATTCTCCTTTGATCCAGGTGGGTTGAGACCAATTGATGCATCTTAGATGGCTGCTTGCTAGCGTTTAAGACCCCAGATGCCACTATTCAAAGCGGGATGCAGAATGTTTTCTTAATAGATTTTATTATGCCAATTGACTTAGATGTCCCCTGAAACCATGGTCCCCAGACCCCTGCCCCTGCTATGCTGGCCTTCAAAGCATTCAGTTTATTCAGGAAAATGCTTTGCTTTTGGTTTAGTCCAATTGTGCTGACTTCCCCCGTATTGTGTGCTGTCTTTCTCTTCACCTAAAGTAGTTCTTATCTAGTATCTAATTAGTGAACACCCCTCTCCCAACCTCCTTCCCTCCCCCCTCTCCTAACCATCAAAGAATGTTTTCTTCTTTGTCTAAGCTATTTCTCGAGTTCTTATACTACTGATCTTATACAATATTTGTCCTTTTGGAACTGACGAATTTCACTCAGCATAATGCCTTCCAGATTCCTCTATGTTAGGAAATGTCTCACAGATTTCTCACTGTTCTTTATCGATGCGTAGTATTCCATTGTGTGAATATACCATAATTTATTTATCCATTCATCCATTGATGGGCACCTTGGTTGCTTCCATCTTTTCGCTATTGTAAACAGTGCTGCAATAAAGATGGGTGTGCATACATCTGTTCATGTAAATGCTCTTCTTTCTCTACGATATATTCCAAGGAGTGGGATTACTGGATCGTATGGTAGTCCTATTTCTAGCTTTTTAAGGAAGCGCCAATCCATTTCCAAAGTGGGTGTACCATTTTTACATTCCCACCAGCAGTGTATAAGTGTTCCAGTCTCTCTGCATCCACTCCAACATTTATTATTTTGTGTTTTTTGGATTAATGCCAGCCTTGGAGATGAAATATCACTGTAGTTTTGATTTGCAATTCTCTAATGGCTAATGATCGTGACCATTTCCTCTTGTATCTGTTAGCTACCTGAATGTGTTCTTTAGTGAAGTGTCTGTTTATATCCTTGGCCTGTTTTTTAATTGGGTTATTTATCTTTTTGTAGTTGAGTTTTTACAGTATCATATAGATTTTAGAGATCAGGTGCTGATCAGAAAGGTCATAGCTAAAAACGTCTTCCCCGTCTATAGGTAATCTTTTTACTCTTTCGATGAAGTCTATGGATGAGCATAGGGGGTTGATTTTTAGAAGCTCCGAGTTATCTAGTTTTTCTTCTGCATTGTTAGTAATGTTTTATAAACTCTTTATGCCATGTATTAGGGCTCCTCACATTGTCCCTATTTTTTCTTCCATGATCTTTATCGTTTTAGATTTTGTATTTAGGTCTTTGATCCATTTTGAGCTCGTTTTTGTGCATGGAGTGAGGTATGGGTCTTGTTTCATTTTTTTGCAGATGGATACCCAGTTATGCCAGCACCATTTGTTTAAAAGACTGTCTTTTCCCCATTTAACTGTTTTGGGACCTTTGTCAAATATCAGCTGCTCATATGTGGATGGATTTATGTCTGGATTCTCAATTCTGTTCCATTAGTCTATGTATCTGTTGTCATACCAGTACCATGCTGTTTTGACTAGTGTAGCGGTATAATACGTTCTAAAATCAGGTAGATTAAGGCCTCGCACTTTGTTCTTCTTTTTCAGTAATGCTTTCCTTCTCCGGGGCCTCTTTCCCTTCCATACGAAGTTGGTGATTTGTTTCTCCATCTTATTAAAAAATGTCGTTGGAATTTGGATCAGAATTGCATTAAATCTATAGATTGCTTTTGGTAGAATGGACATTTTTATAATGTTAAGTCTTCCTATCCACGAGCAAGGTAAGTTTTTCCACTTATGCAGGTCTCTTTTGGTTTCTTGCAGAAGTGTACTGTAGTTTTCTTTGTATAAGTCTTTTACATCTCTGGTAAGATTTATTCCTAAGTCTTCCTGGGGGCTACTGTAAATGGTATTGATTTGGTGATTTCCTATTCGATGTTCTTTTTGTTAGTGTAGAGGAATCCAACTGATTTTTGTATGTTTATCTTGTTTCCCGATACTCTGCTGAACTCTTCTGTTAGTTTCAATAGTTTTCTTGAGGATTCCTTAGGGTTTTCTGTGTATAAGATCACGTCATCTGCAAATAGAGATACTTTGACTTCTTCCTTGCCAATCTGGATGGCCTTTATTTCTTTATCTAGCCTAATTGCTCTGGCTAGGACCTCCAGCACAATGTTGAATAAGAGGGGTGATAAAGGGCATCTTTGTCTGGCTCCCAATCTCAAGGGGAATGCTTTCAGACTGTCTCCATTTAGGATGTTGTTGGCTATTGGCTTTGTATAAATGCCCTTTATTATGTTGAGGAATTTTCCTTCTATTCCTGTTTTGCTGAGAGTTTTTATCATGAATGTGTGTTGAACTTTGTCAAATGCCTTTTCTGCATCAATCGATAAAACCATGTGATTCTTGTCTTTTGTTTTATTTATATGATGAATTACACTAATTGTTTTTCTAATGTTGAACCATCCCTGCATACCTGGTATGAATCCCATTTGGTCATGGTGAATGATTATTATTATTTTTTGATATGTTGTCGAATTCTATGGGTTAGAATTTTGTTGAGGATTTTTGCATCTGTGTTCATGAGGGATATAGGTCTGTAATTTCTTTTTTTATGGTATCTTTTTTTTACCTGGTTTTGGTATCAGGGATACGCTGGCTTCATAGAATGAGTTTGGGAGTATTCTGTCCTTTTCTATACTCTGAAATACCTTTAGCAGTAGTGGTGTTAACTCTTCTCTGAAAGTTTGGTAGAACTCTGCAGAGAAGCCGTCCAGGCCAGGGCTTTTTTTTTTCGTTGGGTGTTTTTTTATTACCTTTTCAATCTCTTCTTTTGCTATGGGTCTATTTAGTTATTCTACCTCTGTTTCTGTTAGTTTAGGTAGGTAGTGTGTTTCTAGGAATCATCCATTTCTTATAGGTTTTCAAAGTTGTTTGAGTACAGTTTTTCATAGTAATCTGATATGATTCTTTTAATTTCAGTTGGGTCTGTTGTAATATCGCCCCTCTCATTTCTTATTTGGGTTATTTGCTTCCTCTCCTGTTTTTGTCAGTTTGGCCAATGGTTTATTAATTTTGTTGATTTTTTCAAAGAACCAGCTTTTGATCTTCTAATTCTTTCAATTGTTTTTCTGTTTTCTATTTCATTTAGTTCTGCTCTAATTTTTATTATTTATTTTCTTCTGGTACCTGAGGGTTTCTTTTGTTGCTCTCTATTTGTTCAGGTTGTAGGGATCTTTGATTTTGGCCCTTTCTTCTTTTTGGATGTGTGCATTTATTGACCTCTGAGCACTGCTTTCGCTGTGTCCGAAAGGTTCTGATAGGAAGTGTTTTCATTCTCATTGGATTCTATGAATTCCTTTATTCCATCCTTAATGTCTTCTAAAATCCAGTCTTTTTTGAGCAGGGTATTGTTCAGCTCCCAGTATTTGATTTCTTTTCCCTGCTTTTTCTGGTATTGATTTCCACTTTTATGACCTTATGGTCAGAGAAGATGCTTTGTAATATTTCAATGTTTTGGATTCTGCTAAGGCTTGCTTTATGACCTAATGTGTGGTCTATTCTAGAAAATGTTCCATGTGACCTAGAAAAGGAAGTATACTTTGCTGCTGTTGGGTGGAGTGTTCTGTATCTGTCTATGAGATTAAGTTGGTTGACTGTGGCATTTAAAACTTCCGTGTCTTTATTGAGCTTCTTTCTGGATGTCCTGTTCTTCACCGAAAGTGCTGTGTTGAAGATTCCTACTATAATTGTGGAGCTGTCTATCTCACTTTTCAATGCTGATAGAGGTTGTTTTATGTATCTTACAGCCCTGTCACTGGGTACATAAATATTTAATACGGTTATAGCCTCCTGGTATATTGTCCTTTTAATCATTACATAGTGTCCTTCCTTCTCCTTTGTGGTAGATTTAACTTTAACATCTATTTTGTCAGAAATTAATATTGCCACTCCTGCTCCTTTTGATTATCGTTTGCTTGATATATTTTTTTCCATCCTTTGAGTTTTAGTTTGTGTCTCTAATTCTAAGGGGTGTGTCTCCTATAGTTAGCATGTAGACAGATCGTGTTTTTTAATCCATTCTGCCACTCTCTCTTTATTGGTGCATTTAGTCCATTTACATTTAGTGTAATTATGGATAGGTACGAATTTAGTGCTATCATTTTGATGTCTTTTCTTGTGTGTTGTTGACAATTTCTTTTTCCCACTTAATTTTATGTGCTGAGTAGATTATATATTGTCCTTTCCTCATATTTGTTGTTGATTTTGTTTCTGTTGAGACTCTATTTTTTTTCTTGTATTTTATTTTGATGTATACAGTAGTTTGTCTCCTTTGTGGTTACCTTAATATTTACCCCTATTTTTCTAAATTTAAAACCAACTTTTATTTCTATCACCTTATCTTCCTCTCCATATGAAAGATCTATGACTACATTTCTTAGTCCCTCTTTATTGTTTTAATGTTGTCTTCTTTTAATAAATCATCGTTGTTACCCAGTCTTGAGCTTTTTTGTATATTGATTTATTTTTGTGATTTCCCTGTCTAGGTTGACATCTGATTGATCTGCCCAGTGTCCTGGTTTTAGGTTGATACCCAATATTATTGATTTCCTAACCAAAGAACTCCCTTTAGTATTTCTTGTAGTTTTGGTTTGGTTTTTATGAATTTCCTGCACTTCTGTTTATCTGGAAATGTCCTAATTTCACCTTCATATTTAAGAGACAGTTTTGCTGAATATATGATTCTTGGCTGGCAATTTTTTTCCTTCAATTTTTTTATATAAGCCATCCCATTGCTTTCTTGCCTGCATGGTTTCTGCCGAGTAGTCCGAGCTTATTCCTTTAGGCTCTCCTTTGTAGGTGACTTTTTGTTTATCCCTAGGTGCTCTTAAAATTCTGTTTACCTTTGCTTTTGCCAAGATTGTCTTGGTGACTTTCTTTTAACATCTACCTTATGTGGAGTTCAATGAGCATTTTGGATACATATCATCTCATCTTTCACAATATCAGAGAAGTTTTCTGCCAACAAATCTTTACCAATTCTCTGAATTTTCTGTTATCCCTCCCTGTTCTGGTATTCCAATCACTCATAGGTTATTTCTCTTGATAGAGTCCCACACGATTCTTAGGGTTTCTTCTTCTTTTTTTTTTTTTTTAACTCTTTTATCTGATTTTTCTTCAAATATATTAGTGCCAAGTGCTTTATCTTCAAGTTCAGAAATTCTGCCTTCCACTTGCTCAGTTCTGCTCCTCTGACTCTCTATTGAGTTGTCTACTTCTGTGATTTTATTGTTAATCTTCTGAATTTCTGATTGCTGTTTATGGATTTTTCCAGCTGATTAAATTTTTCATTATGTTCCTGAATAATCTTTTTAATTTCTTCATTTTCTTTATCTTTGTGTTCCTTTGCTTGTTCTGCATATTGCCTCATTTTCTTCCTGATGTCTTGAAGGGTTCTATATGTTAATCTTTCGTATTCTGGCTTCGGTAATTCCGGGAAGGCACTTTGATCTAGAAGATCCCTGGATTCTTTGTTTGAGAGCTTGCTGAGGCAATCATGGTCTGTTTCTCTATGTGACTTGATATTGACTGTTGCCTCTGAGCCATCTATAAGTTATTGTATTAGTTTATTTTATGTTTGCCTACTGAGTCGTAGCTTCTTGGTTTGTTTTGATATTCCCAAATGGGTTGCTTGAGTGAGCTAGCTTGATTATTTTTGCCTTTGGAGCTGTGACGTCCTGTCCCAGATGGCTAGAGCTGTTATCAGGTATATCAGTCTAGGAGTCCATTCACTTTTCTTGTATGAATTCGGCTCAGGTGTCCAGGTAGCTGATCATCAAGTGTGTGGTATAGGCTCTGTCCTACAGTCTTAGAGGGGCAAGGGTGATTGGTGTAGTTACCAGCATCTGGTTGCAGCAAGGGATCACACTCTGAACCAGGCACAGAGCTGAGAATCGTCCCCCACGTGTCTCTGAGGAAAGTGTGTCCCCGATCCCTACAGTCTACAGGTGGGTGGGTTCTGCAGATGGACCATGGACACCCAACGTTTTTGGTTGTAAGAATTTGGAGGTACCAGTTATCCTTGGACCCCTGTCACGAGTGGCTGGATGACCTGAGTGGAGCTACCTGTCCTTAGGCCCCTGATGTGGGTAGGTGAGGACCCTGTTTAATAGGCAAAGCAATGTCAAACACCCACCTCTCTGCCGCATAACTGAAACAGTTGGAGTCTGCCAACAAGGGCCTATTCTCCTGAAATAGGCCCACACAGGTCCATGCAGAAGGGAAAGGTACTCAAAGTCCATGAACCTTTTTTGCCTGGACAGGAGGCGGTTCTGTCCTGAGCTCCCCCAGTCAGTAGACCTGGCAAATTATCTTTATCCACAATTGCAAAGTTATTCCTTCTCCACAGCTAGGAGGGTGACTCTAGGTGCTCAACAAGTCCTATCGCTGGCCCAGGGAAGTCAGCCACTGTAGCTGGCTTGGGAGCGGGGCAGCAGGGGTTGGGGGGTGAGCACGGTAAAATATACTCAAGTACTTAGCTTTTGCCAAGAGCGCTGTTCTTCTCTGGTTCTGGAGGAGTGAGTAGGCTGTGTGGGTGGCTGCTTCTCCCTGAGGAAACTGCAGCCGAACACTAACACCAGCCCGCAGCACTGCTCCATTAATGGTGCGTGAGGGCTCCCCACTATTCAGGTCCAGGAACTCCTCTCCGCTTCTGAACCACCTCTTCCTCCCCGTGCCCCTCATTTTATTTTCTAAGCTTGCTTTTAATGTTTGGGGCTTCTAGCTTGTGATAAATATACTTGATTCACTTGTTTTTTGGGGTCTTTGTTGTAAAGAGGGCTTGCTGGAAGCATCTGTCTATTCTGCCATCTTGGCTCTGCCCCACTTCACTTTCTTTTTATCTCTTGAGAGATAAAAGGTGGTGCAGGCCACACCCCAGGGAAGCTTCCTTTACCTTGGATCAGGGAGGTGACCTGAGGGAGGGTGGTGTTCCAATCCCACTCTGATTCTCTTAACAACAAATTACAATACAGTATTGGAAATCATGGCCTAACCTTGTTGATATGCACATTTTGGGGGGGACATAATTCAATCAATGACAGATGTCAAGGTGATGACCCTGACTAATGAATGAGGGAACCATCCACCCCAGAACAGAGAAAGCCCCACAAAGTCCCTTTCCCTGCTGCTGCCTGAGTTGGGATACACACCTCAGAGCTGTCAGACTAAGCACTACCCTCATTTCCTTCCCAGAAATGGCTATGCAGAAATTGTCTCAGGTCCTTGGTACATTGCAGTTGGTGCTAGTTCTGCAGAGGAAGGACACCTAGGCCCTAGAAGGAGGTAGGATAAAGATCCTTCCTGTTAGGAAGGGCTCCCCAAAACAAAGGGCTCCTCACAGAGTCCCACCCCTGTTCACAGCTCTGTGAGGTCCTAGCAAAGCTGTCAGTCTGAGGCGCCCCTTTATTTCCTCCTGTAGGGTTTCTGTGTGGCAAGGGCTTTGGTCTAATGGGGGGTGGGAGGGAGAACACTCCTGCTTCTCCAGCAGGCATAGACCTAGGACCTGAGAGGAGTCAAAGTGAAGGCCCTATGTGTTTTGAGGGGACCTGCAACAACAGAAAGACCCCTACAGAGCTTAGCTCGTTTTGATCCTGGAAAGCACCAGGCAGAGTAATCATCCTGAAGTGCCCCCTCATTGGAGCACTAAGGGTATCAGGGAGGGAAGACTTAAGTCCAAAAGGGCGCCCCCATTGTGCAGAGGGTGGAGTCTTCTCCCTAACTGGGGTAAGGTGTGGACCCTGAGTGCTAAAGTGGCAACCTCCCTCCAAAAGAGGGTCTTCTCAGAGCGCTGACCCAGCCAACACTCTTGTTAAGCCCCAGGCAAGGGTTGCATGAGGCACACCCTGACTGCCCCCTCTTGGGTCTCTGTGAGTTGAGGGTCTTGTTCTCAGCTTATGACTCGGGTCTTTATAGGCAGAATCCCCAGGTTCTGACAGCTATCAAGGTGAGGACCCTGAGTGAGCACAAAGGGACCACCCAAGTCTGCACAGTGGGGTCTCAGGGGTCCTGCCCTTGCTGTCTGCCCTCAGAAGCCCCCCAACAACCTTGGCCTTTAGAAGGCCCCCTCTAGCCTTGGCCAGAAATGAGGTATTGTTACTTCCTGTTTTCCGCACAGAAAGTACCAGAAAGTTGCGGCCCCTGATCTGAGGGGCGCGGTTCATCATCGGAGGAGGGTGGAGTCTCAGGACTGGTCAGGAGTCCAGGTGAGTACCCTGAATGTGAGCTAAGGGGACCACCTAACCTAGAACAGAGGAAGTACCACCAAGTTTCGCCCCCAAATGCCAGCCTCAAGGCCACCAGACCGACTTCGGCCCGATGAGTCTCGGGGACGGGCGGGCCTTAGTCCAAGAAAGCACCCCAGTTCTCAAGAGTGAGGACTAGATCCTAACTGGAGGTGAGATGAGGACCCTTAGTGCTAATGAGGAGGCCTCCCCCGCAAAAGAGGGCCCGCCCACAAACAACCCCTGCGCTCAGCTCTTGGAGCTGCGGGGCAGGGGTAGCCAAATGTGGAGCACCCCAACTTCCCTCTAGGGAGGTGAGGGCCTTAGTCTATGCAATGAATCCTACCCCTGCTTTCAGGTGGACACAAGTTAGCAGAGGAAGGAATCCCAAGTCCTACCCAGAAGCAAGGTCAGAAGCCTGAGTGAAGAACGAAGGGGTCACCAAATTGAGAACTCTGGGGTCAGGTAACCCCGGCCACCCCAGCCAGACCTAGTATTCCCAAAACGGCCTGCACAGGATGTGGCTCACTCTGATTTGCAACTCTCAGGTCTCAGGAAGATGAGGTCTTTGGTCTGAGAGGTGTAGCCTCAGTTCAGCAGAGGGTGGGTCCCAAGAATGGTGCAGAGTCAAGATGAAGACATGATTGAGATACTGGAGACCACTTAACCCAAAATGGGGAGGCCTGACCTGAACCCTGTTCCTGCCATTGGCCCAGGGAGCCCAGGACAAATATGGCAGGTTTGGGTGCCCCCTGACTTCTGCCTGGAGTGTCTCAGGGAGATGAAGTCCTTGGTTTAAGGCTGGTTGTCCCAATGCAACAGAGATAGGAATCCCAGAAGCTGGTGGGAGTCAAGGAACAAATCCTGAAAGAGGAAAGAGGGAATTAATACCCTGAGAAGAGAAGAGGCTACACAAAGTTCCCCCTCTGCTATCGGACCTGGGAAGCCAAGGTGAGAGATGCCAGGCTGAGATGCCCCCTCATTTGTTCCTGGGGTCGGTGGTCTCAGGGACAGGAAGTCCTTGGACTAAATGGGAGGCCATTCAGCAAAGGCAGCAGACTTGGTCCCTAAGAGGAATCAAGTGAGGATACTGATTTATGATGAGGTGATTCTTCCTAGAAATAAGGGGGAACCATAGAGCCCCAACACTCTTTCCGACATGGAAGACTTGGGTATGGTGACTTAGTGAGTTGCACTCCCTAACTCCCAGGGCACCTCAGGGAGGTGAGGGATCTGGTGAAAGGGGGCAACCATAGTGAGGACCCTGGTGGAGGACTGAGGCCTCCAAGGAACCCCAGACAGAATGGGTCCCACTGTGCTCTCATCACTGAGACACCCTGTTCCTTCAGTTCCTCCTTGTGGGTCCCAGAGGGATTTGAGGTGTCAAGTTCACAGTAGCAGAGGGAGGGGCCATGGCATTGCCAGCAGTTGATATAATGGCCCTGAGAGTGAACTTAAAAGACCCCCAGTAACCCAGGACAGAGAGTACCTAGTGCCAGGCCCTGTTGTCACCCCAGTAAGCCCCAAGCAGGGCTGGCAATCTACAACCTAATCCTTCCTTTAATTTCCTCTACAGGGTCCTGACAGGACAATAGGAGCCTTGAGGAGTCCTAGAGCAGTGTCCTCCAGAATCCTGCAGAGGCGGCAGCTGTGAAAGCCAAGGAGGCATCTCTATGATACAGGGGTACACACCCTCTCAGCATCCCTTCCACACTCCTGCCTGCTCTCCTTCACCAGAGTCATCATGCCTCGTGGTCAGAAGAGTAAGCTCCGCGCCCGTGAGAAACGTCCACAGGCCTGAGGTGACACCCACAGTGCCCAGGGTGCTCAGGTCACTGCAGCAGAGGAGGAAGGGTCCCCTTCCTCTTCCTCTCCTCCTTTTGGGGGATCTCCCCCGAGCTCCCCTGCTGCTGCCGTTCCCCAGGGGCCTCAGAGCATCCCGCCCATCACCTCTGCTGCTGCTGGTGCTTCGGGCACAAGAGCTGCTGGAGGGGCCGAGGGCCAAGATGAGGGAGGTCCAAGTTCCTCTGCGGCCCCAGCCCCCACTGAGAGGTCTCAAAGAGACCCCGTAACCCGGAGGGTGAGCATGTTGTTGCAGTTCCTGCTGCACAAGTATAAAATTAAGGAGCTCATTAACGAAGGCAGAAATGATGAAGATCATTAACAAAAGGTACAAGGAGCACTTCCCTGACATCCTGAGGAGAGCCTCTGTGCACATGGAGGTGGTCTTTGGTGTTGACCTGAAGGAAATCAACTCCAAAGGTCAATCTTATACCATTGTCAGCAAATTCGAGATCACCAAGGAAGAGAATCTGAGTGGTGGCAGGGACTTTCCCAAGACCGGGCTCCTGATGCCTCTCCTGGGCATGATCTGTAGGAATGCCACCCGGGCCACCGAGGAGGAAATGTGGGAATTCCTGAGTTTCATGAGGATCTACAATGGGAAGAGGCACTTCATCTTTGGGGAGCTCAGGAAGCTCATCGCCAAAGATTTGGTGCAAGAAGAGTACCTGGAGTACCGGCAGGTGCCCAACAGTGATCCTCCATGCTACGAATTCCTGTGGGGTCCCAGAGCCCATGCTGAAGCCAGCAAGACAAAAGTCCTGGAGTTTTTGGCCAAGATCAATGATACCGACCCTCATGCTTTCCAAGCCCTGTATGAAGAAACCTGGGTAAATGAGGCAAAGAGAGCAGCAGCCAGAGAATGGGCTGGGTTGGTCCTAATGCCAGGGCCCGTTTCAGGGTAAGTCCAGCAGGTCCTCCCACCCCTAGTGACGTCTGAGGCAGGTTCTTCACTTTGTGTTCCAAGAGAGCTGTCAACCTTCTGTGTCATGGAGGAGATTTCGGGCTGGAGGGAGCACATGTATCTCTTCTTTTTGTTCTTCATCTACATGGATAACGTTAAGATTTTTTTTTTGTTTGGGGTTACTTTGAAAATTCTGTTCCTCGTAGTAGAAAGTTTATTCAGATTCATAATCTAAGTTTATGAATAACATGGATCACTTGTTGATTGCTGTTTTCGTATATTAGTGTAACAGTTTTGGCATTTTTAAAAACAAATAGAACATCCTGGAATCTCTTTTGTGGTCCAGAATAAGATAACATGCATTAGAACAGATATTTTCTTGTAAATGTGAATGATTCCCATAGTAGAATAGATGGGATCAAGAAATAAAGAAAAAGTTTTACTATTTCCTGTCAAACCTTGTAATAGTTCTTTTTTGTAAAATTAAAAAAGATATATGCCTGAATTTGCTTAGCTTATTCCAGAATGTAGAAACTAAACTGTGTGCATTAAAAGTTTTGTTCACTGTCTGATTTACACCCCAAATGTTAACCAAACATCTGGTATGTGGCGGGCTTTGAGCTACTGGAAGTGCTTTTAAAAGAAAAAAAAAGGAGAATCCCATTCCTCTGGCCATAGAATTTTAGAGTTTAGGAGCAGCCATCAGATAAGGAAGACAGTGGGATACTCTTTAAGACCTAAATAACTAGTAAAAAGGAGTGACAAGAGGGGAGGTTCGAGATGATAGCCGTCAGTGTCCCCTGAGGCAGGGGAGATGGAGGCTTTGGGGAACTCCACATGCCTGAGTGGGCGGTCATTTTAAGTTAGGCATCATGGGAGGCTAGATGAGGCTGTGGGAGGGGTGTGCAGGGCCAGACACTCCCATGATGTGTCTCAGCCTCAAGAGGCTGAGCCTAGAATGGAAACCGGCTCTTCACAGTTACCCTGGGATTGCAAACAAACCAGAGAGAAATCCCCACCTGCGGCAGGGCTCAAATGTGCCTGCGCTCTTGAACACGTGCTCTAACTGGGTGTGTTATGCACATGATTTCCAGGAAGTTTCTGAGAAATAAGGAAACACTCCCTTGAGGTGAGATGTCAGGAAGCCACTGTTACTAGCCTTTTGCGTTGGGCTGGGGGAGCCAGAGCCCACTTCATTGAAAGGACATTAGAATTAGGCTATCTCGAGAGAGGCGGGGCCCAGATGGCGGACTAGGTGGACGCGACCGCGGATCCCTCTTGCAACAAAGACTCGGAAAAACAAGTGAATCGATTACATACATAACAATCTACGAACTCTGAACAACAAACACAGACTTAGAGACGGAAAACGAACAAATATGGGCAGACAGCGACCGTTTCCAGAACTAGGAGCCAGCGTACCAGGCAGGTGACCTTCGGAGCCCAATCTGGGGCAGAGCCCAGGGGGGCAGACGGCACAGACAAGGGGCCCAGCCCTACCCCCCCCCGAACCCATCCCGGGAGGGAGTCTAGCTGGTTGGTGCGGGCGGCGTAGCGGCGCAGCCGGAGGGAGAAGCACCCGGGAGGCAGTGACTGATCTTGGAGCGGGGAGAGCAGTGTCCCAGCCGGGGAGCCGTCCCAACGGGAGTCTGGTGGAAAGTGGGTGTGGCGCAAGCAGGGGGATCAGCTATATTTCCCTAAAGCAACCCCGGAGCAGGGCCCACACGTTGGTGTGGGGGACGCCCATCCACTTTGCGCGTGTGGCGCAACGCACCGGAGGGAGAAGTCCCCGGGAGGAAGTGACAGATCTTGGAGCGGGGAGAGCAGCATCCCAGCTGGGGAGCAGTCCCGCTGGGATTTTGGCAAAAGCGGGCGGGGTGTGAGCGCGGGGATCAGTTATATTCCCCTGAACAGACCACGGGGACGGGCCCACCCGTTCGTGCGGGAGACGCCCACCCAGTTCGCGCCAGCGGTGCGGTGCACCGGAGGGAGAAGTCCCCGGGAGGAAGGGACTGGTCTCGGAGCCGGGAGAGTAGCGTCCCAGCCGGGGAGCCGTCCCGCCGGGATTTTGGCAGACGGGGGCGGAGCGTGAATGCGGGGATCAGCTCTATATTCTGTGGTGCTACACTCCTAGCTCTCTGATCCCTCCCCCACCCTCCCCAGGCGGCTCCATTAACATCCGAATACCCTGAGCCAGAGGGAGAATTCAGATAGGGATCTGACTGCAATTTTTTTAGCTGATTACCTGGAAAATATAGTTTCCCAGTGATGGCTCGGAGACAGCAGTCCATATCAAACCACATAAAGAAACAGACCATGACAGCTTCTCCAACCACACAAACAAAAGAATCAAAATCTTTCCCAAATGAAAATACAATCCTGGAATAATCAGATACAGAATATAAAAAACTAATTTATAGAATGCTTAAAGATATCACAAATGAAATTAGGATAGCTGCAGAAAAAGCCAAGGAACACACTGATAAAACTGTTGAAGAACTCAAAAAGATTATTCAAGAACATACTGGAAAAATTAATAAGTTGCAAGAATCCATAGAGAGACAGCATGTAGAAATCCAAAAGATTAACAATAAAATTACAGAATTAGACAACGCAATAGGAAGTCAAAGGAATAGACTCGAGCAATTAGAATGCAGAGTGGGACATCTGGAGGACCAGGGAATTAACACCAACATAGCTGGAAAAAAATCAGATAAAAGAATTAAAAAAAATGAAGAAACCCTAAGAATCATGTGGGACTCTATCAAGAAGGATAACTTGCGAGTGATTGGAGTCCCAGAACAGGGAGGGGGGACAGAAAACACAGAGAAAATAGTTGAAGAACTCCTGACAGAAAACTTCCCTGACATCATGAAAGACGAAAGGATATCTATCCAAGATGCTCACCGAACCCCATTTAAGATTGATCCAAAAAGAAAAACACCAAGACATATTATCATCAAACTTGCCAAAACCAAAGACAAACAGAAAATTTTAAAAGCAGCCAGGGAGAAAAGAAAGGTTTCCTTCAAGGGAGAATCAATAAGTTCAGACTACTCAGCAGAAACCATGCAGGCAAGAAGGGAATAGGACGACGTATACAGAGCACTGAAGGAGAAAAACTGCCAACCAAGGATCATATATCCAGCAAAACTCTCTCTGAAATATGAAGGAGAAATTAAGATATTTACAGATAAACACAAGTTTAGAGAATTTGCAAAAACTAAACCAAGACTGCAAGAAATGCTAAAGGAGATTGTTTGGCCTGATGACCAATAATATCAGGTACCAGCACAATACAAGGTCACAAAACAGAACGTCCTGATATCAACGCAACTCAAATAGGGAAAGCACAAAAACAAACAAATTAAGATTAATTCTAAAAAATAAATAAACAAAATAATACACATAACAGGAAATCATGGAAATCAATAGGTAAACGATCACAATAATCAAAAAGAGGGACTAAATATAGGAGGCATTGAACTGCCAGATGGAGAGTGATACAAGGCAATATAGAACGATACAAGTTAGGTTTTTACTTAGAAAAATAGGGGTAAAGAATAAGGTAAACACAAAAAGGAATATCAATTCCATAACTCAAGAAAAAAGCCAAGAAAAACGTAACGACTCAACAAACATAAAGTTAAACATTATGAAAATGAGGATCTCACAAACTGCTAAGAAAAACGTCTCAGCACAAAAAAGTATGTGGAAAAATGAAATGGCCAACAACACACATGAAAAGGCATAAAAATGACAGCACTAAAAACTTATTTATCTATAATTACGCTGAATGTAAATGGACTAAATGCACCAATAAAGAGACAGACAGTCACGGACTGGATAAAGAAACACGAGCCATCTATATGCTGCCTACAAGAGACACACCTTAGACTTAGAGACACAAACAAACTAAAACTCAAAGGATGGAAAAAAATATATCAAGCAAAAAAGAAGAGGAGTAGCAATATTAATTTCTGACAAAATAGACTTTAGACTTAAACCCGTCACAAAGGATAAAGGACAGTATATAATGATAAAAGGGACAATTGATCAGGAAGACATAACCATATTAAATATTTATGCACCCAATGACAGGGCTGCAAGATACATAAATCAAATTTTAACAGAATTGAAAAGTGAGATAGACACCTCCACAATTATAGTAGGAGACTTCAACACACCACTTTCGGAGAAGGACAGGACATCCAGTAAGAAGCTCAATAGAGACACGGAAGACCTACTTACAACAATCAACCAACTTGACCTCATTGACTTATACAGAACTCTCCATCCAACAGCGGCAAAATGTACTTTCTTTTCTAGTGCACATGGAACATTCTCTAGAATAGACCACATATTAGGTCATAAAACAAATCTTTGCAGAATCCAAAACTTCGAAATGTTACAAAGCATCTTCTCAGACCACAAGGCAATGAAACTAGAAATCAAATAACAGAAAAACTAGGGAAAAGAAATCAAATACTTGGAAAATGAACAATACCCTCCTGAAAAAAGACTGGGTTATAGAAGACATTAAGGAGGGAATAAGGAAATTCTTAGAAAGCAACGAGAATGAAAATACTTCCTATCAAAACCTCTGGGACACAGCAAAAGCAGTGCTCAGAGGCCAATTTAGATCGATAAATGCACACATACAAAAAGAAGAAAGAGCCAAAATCAGAGAACTGTCCCGACAACTTGAACAAATAGAAAGTGAGCAACAAAAGAACCCATCAGGCACCAGAAGAAAACAAATAATAAAAATGAGAGCTGAACTAAATGAATTAGAGAACAGAAAAACAATTGAAAGAATTAACAAAGCCAAAAGTTGGTTCTTTGAAAAAATTAACAAAATTGATAAACCATTGGCTACACTGACTAAAGAAAAACAGGAAAGGAAACAAATAACCCAAATAAGAAACGAGAAGGACCACATCACAACAGAACCAAATGAAATTAAAAGAATCATTTCAGATTACTACAGAAAATTGTACTCTAACAAATTTGAAAACCTAGAAGAAATGGATAAATTCTTGGAAAAATACTACCTACCTAAACTAACACATTCAGAAGTAGAACAACTAAATAGACCCATAACAAAAAAAGAGATTGAAACGGTAATCAAAAAACTTCCAACAAAAAAAAGTCCTGGCCCGGACGGCTTCACTACAGAGTTCTACCAAACCTTCAGAGAAGACATAACACCATTACTACTGAAGGTATTTCAAAGCATAGAAAAAGACGGAATACTACCCAACTCATTCTATGAAGCTACCATCTCCCTGATACCAAAACCAGGTAAAGACATTACAAAAAAAGAAAATTATAGACCTATATCCCTCATGAACATAGATGCAAAAATCCTCAACAAAATTCTAGCCAATAGAATCCAACAACACATCAAAAAAATAATTGACCCTGATCAAGTGGGATTTATACCAGGTATGCAAGGCTGGTTTAATATCAGAAAAACCATTAATGTAATCCATCACATAAATAAAACAAAAGACAAAAACCACATGATCTTATCAATTGATGCAGAAAAGGCATTTGACAAAGTTCAACACCCATTTATGATAAAAACTCTTACCAAAATAGGAATTGAAGGAAAATTCCTAAACATAATAAAGGGCATCTATGCAAAGCCAACAGCCAATATCACTCTAAATGGAGAGAGCCTGAAAGCATTTCCCTTGAGAACGGGAACCAGACAAGGATGCCCTTTATCACCGCTCTTATTCAACATCGTGCTTGAAGTCCTAGCCAGGGCAATTAGGCTAGACAAAGAAACAAAGGGTATCCGGATTGGCAAGGAGGAAGTAAAGCTATCACTATTTGCAGATGACAGGATCGTATACACGGAAAACCCCAAGGAATCCTCCAGAAAACTACTGAAACTAATAGAAGACTTTGGCAGAGTCTCAGGTTATAAAATAAACATACAAAAATCACTTGGATTCCTCTACATCAACAAAAAGAACACCGAAGAGGAAATAACCAAATCAATACCATTCACAGTAGCCCCCAAGAAGATAAAATACTTAGGAATAAATCTTAGCAAGGATGTAAAAGACCTATACAAAGAAAACTACAAAGCTCTACTACAAGAAATTCAAAAGGACATACTTAAGTGGAAAAACATACCCTGCTCATGGATAGGAAGACTTAACATAGTAAAAATGTCTATTCTACCAAAAGCCATCTATACATATAATGCACTTCCAATCCAAATTCCAATGTCATATTTTAAGGGGATAGAGAAACAAATCACCAATTTCATATGGAAGGGAAAGAACCCCCGGATAAGCAAAGCATTACTGAAAAAGAAGAAGAAAGTGGGAGGCCTCACTCTACCTGATTTCAGAACCTACTATACAGCTACAGTAGTCAAAACAGCCTGGTACTGGTACAACAACAGGCACATAGACCAATGGAACAGAATTGAGAACCCAGATATAAATCCATCCAGGTATGAGCAGCTGATATTTGACAAAGGTCCAGTGTCAGTTAATTGGGGAAAAGATAGTCTTTTTAACAAATGGTGCTGGCATAACTGCATATCCATTTGCAAAAGAATGAAACAGGACCCATACCTCACACCATGCACAAAAACTAACTCCAAGTGGATCAAAGACCTAAACATAAAGACTAAAACGATAAAGATCATGGAAGAAAAAATAGGAACAACCCTAGGAGCCCTAATACAGGGCATAAACAGAATACAAAACATTACCAAAAATGATGAAGAGAAACCAGATAACTGGGAGCTCCTAAAAATCAAACACCTATGCTCATCTAAAGACTTCACCAAAAGAGTAAAAAGACCACCTACAGACTGGGAAAGAATTTTCAGCTATGACATCTCCGACCAGCGCCTGATCTCTAAAATCTACATGATTCTGTCAAAACTCAACCACAAAAAGACAAACAACCCAATCAAGAAGTGGGCAAAGGCTGTGAACACACATTTCACTAAAGAAGATATTCAGGCAGCCAACAGATACATGAGAAAATGCTCTCGATCATTAGCCATTAGAGAAATGCAAATTAAAACTACGATGAGATTCCATCTCACACCAACTAGACTGGCATTAATCCAAAAAACACAAAATAATAAATGTTGGAGAGGCTGCGGAGAGATTGGAACTCTCATACACCGCTGGTGGGAATGTAAAATGGTACAACCACTTTGGAAATCCATCTGGCATTATCTTAAACAGAAATAGAACTACCATACAACCCAGAAATCCCACTCCTCGGAATATACCCTAGAGAAATAAGAGCCTTCACACAAACAGATATATGCACACCCATGTTTATTGCAGCTCTGTTTACAATAGCAAAAAGCTGGAAGCAACCAAGGTATCCGTCAACGGATGAATGGGTAAATAAATTGTGGTATATTCACTCAATGGAATACTACGCATCGATAAAGAACAGTGACGAATCTGTCAAACATTTCATAACATGGAGGAACCTGGAAGGCATTATGCTGAGCGAAATGAGTCAGAGGCAAAAGGACAAATATTGTATAAGACCACTATTATAAGATCTTGAGAAATAGTAAAAACTGAGAAGAACACATACTTTTGTGGTTACGAAGGGGGGAGGGAGGGAGGGAGGGAGAGGGTTTCTTATTGATTAATCAGTAGATAAGAACTGCTTTGGGTGAAGGGAAAGACAACACTCAATACATGGAAGGTCAGCTCAATTGGACTGGACCAAAAGCAAAGAGGTTTCCGGGATAAAATGAATGCTTCAAAGGTCAGCGGAGCAGGGGCGGGGGTCTGGGGAACATGGTTTGAGGGGACTTCTAAGTGAATGGACAAAATAATTCTATTATGAAAACATTCTGCATCCCACTTTGAAATGTGGCGTCTGGGGTCTTAAATGCTAACAAGTGGCCATCTAAGATGCATCAATTGGTCTCAACCCACCTGGAGCAAAGGAAAATGAAGAACACCAAGGTCACACGACAACTAAGAGCCCAAGAGACAGAAAGGACCACATGAACCAGAGACCTACATCATCCTGAGACCAGAAGAACTAGTTGGTGCCCGGCCACAATCGATGACTGCCCTCACAGGGAGCACAATAGAGAACTCCTGAGGGAACAGGAGATCAGTGGGATGCAGACCCCAAATTCTCATAAAAAGACCATACTTAATGGTCTGACTGAGACTAGAGGAATCCCGGCGGCAATGCTCCCCAGACCTTCTGTTGGCACAGGACAGGAACCATCCCCGAAGACAATTCATCAGACATGAAAGGGACTGGTCAGCGGGGGGGAGAGAGATGCTGATGAAGAGTGAGCTAATTAAATCAGGTGGACACTTGAGATTGTGTTGGCAACTCTTGTCTGGAGGGGGGACGGGAGGATAGAGAGAGAGGGAAGCTGGCAAAATTGTCACGAAAGGAGAGACTGAAAGGGCTGACTCAATAAGGGGAGAGCAAGTGGGAGTAGAGAGTAAGATGTATGTAAACTTATATGTGACAGACTGATTGGATTTGTAAACGTTCACTTGAAGCTTAATAAAAGTTAATAAAAAAAATAAATAAACTAGAATGAGATACCATCTCACACCAACAACGCTGCCATTAATCCAGAAAACACAAAATGATAAAGGTTGGAGAGGTTGTGGACAGACTGGAACACTTATATACAGATGGTGGGAATGTAAAATGGTACAACCAATTTGAAAACTGATCTGGAGCTTCCTTAAAAAGCTAGAAATAGAAGTACCATATGGTCCAGCAATCCACTCCTTGGAATATATCCTAGAGAAATAAGAGTGCTCACACGAATAAATATATGCACACCCATGTTCACTGCAGCACTGTTTACAATAGCAAAAAGATGGAAACAACCTATGTGCCTATCAATGGATGAATGGATAAACAAATTATGGTATATTCACACAATGGAATACTACACAATGACAAAGAACAATGATGATTCCATGAAACATAACACGGAAGAATCTGGAAGGCATTATACTGAATGAAATTAGTCAGTCGCAAAGGACAAATATACTGAGTCCACTATTACAAGTACTCAAGAGTGTTTTCTATGTACCATCTTCCATGTTAATCTTTTAGCATACATGAGTTCATATACCAACCCTATTACTGACCCCATTTTACAGATGCAGAAATGGAGGTTCAGAAAACCTTATTTGCTTTAAGTCACAGTAAGTGATGGAATTCAGGCCTTTCTCCAATGCTTGTGCTCTGAACCATTATACTTTAG
This sequence comes from Elephas maximus indicus, assembly GCF_024166365.1. NCBI lineage: Eukaryota > Metazoa > Chordata > Mammalia > Proboscidea > Elephantidae > Elephas > Elephas maximus. The sequence continues at coordinate 146,842,989 of NC_064846.1, read as the reverse complement.
TTTAAGAACAGATACAAAGAAACCTAGGAATTGAGTCTTAGCTCCAACAGTAACTTCTGCATCAATGAAGAGAATGCAAGACTCCTTTCTTCATTTTTAAGGGTCTGTCTAGCTACCCTTTTACTATGATCCAAAATAAAGTCTTTATCCTGATCCAGGTTCCTTGCCACTTACACTTTGCTTCTTATCTTGTCCATTAGTATCTGTCCTCCTCTATCAGGAAACTAAATTTTTAATTTTTTTTTTTTATTGTATGTTGGTTGAAGGTTTCAGAGCAGTTTCTTATTAAACAATTAATACACATAGTTTTGTGACATTGATTGCCAACCACATGACATGTGAATACTCTCCCCTTCTCAACCTTGCATTCCCTGTTACCAGCTTTCCTGTCCCCTGCTGCCTTCTCTTCCTCAACCCTGGACTGGTGTGCCCATTTAGACTCATTTTGTTTTATGGGCCTGTTCAGTCTTTGGCTGAAGGGTGAACCTCAGGAATGACTTTAGTACTGAGCTATATGTGTGTCCGAGGCAATTCTCTCATTTCTGCAGAGGTTTCTGCAGTCTCTGTCAAACACTAAGTCTAGTCTTTTTGTGTGTGTGTGAGCTAAATTTTGTTCTACATTTTTCTCCAGCTCTGTCCAGGACTCTATTGTGATCCCTTTCGGAGCAGTCAGTGGTGGTAGCCGGGCTCCATCTAGTTGTGCTGGGCTCAGTCTGGTAGAGGCTGTGGTAGTTGTGGTCCATTAGTCCTTTGGACTAATCTTTCCCTTGTTTCTTCGGTTTTCTTCATTTTCCCTTGCTCCAGACAGAGTGAGACCAGTGGAGTATCTTAGACGGCTGCTCACAAGCTTTTAAGACCCCAGATGCTACTCACCAAAGTAGAACGTAAAACATTTTCTTTATAAACTATGTTATGCCAATTGAGCTAGATGTTCCCTGAGACCATGGTGTCCATAGCAGTCAGCCCAGTAATTTGGTCCCTCAGGGAGTTTGGATGTGTCTATGGAGCTACCATGACCTTGCCTTGGATAAGCTGTGCTGACTTCCTCAGTATTGTGTACTATCTTACCATTCACCAAAGTCACCACTAGGATACAAAAACTCTTAACAGTAGTTGTCTTTTGGAAAGAAGACATTCTTTCTATTTAAACAATTTTTTACTATGTGAACCATGTCCATGTATTACTTTTCAACAAAATTTTAAATCTAATTTGAAAGTAATATCTTTTGAAATTCAACACAATTTTAATAGATAATATTAAAATCAATGGTTTTTTTTGTACTAACCAACCTTTTAAAAAGAACACCGGGAAAAGGTAATTGGATCTAAGGGTATCTCTACATGATGACAACTCAACGAGCAGTTTACTCATTGGGAGAAAAGTTTTGATGCTTTGAGTCAATCCAGAGGTGCCTCACAAGAATGGCCTGGCAATCTATTTAAAAAAAAATCACTTCTTGAAAATTCTGTGGAGCACAGTTCTACCCTGACACACATGGGGTTACCATGAGTTGTAATCAGCTTGACAAAAACTGAGATAATCTACAATTTTGGAGAAGCACCAAGAAGGCTTACTCAAAAAATACCTCTTCTAAGACAGAAAAAAAACAAGGGCCACATAAACCAGAGACTATATCAGCCTGAGACCCGAAGAACTAGATGGTGGATGGCTACAAACGATGACTGCCCTGACAGGGAACACAACAGAGAATCCTGAGGGAGCAGGAGAGCAGTGGGATGCAGACCCCAAATTCTCGTAAAAAAAAAAAAAAACAGACTCAATGGTCTGACTCAGACTAGAAGGACCCTGGAGGTCATGGTCCCCAGACGTTCTGTTAGCCCCAGACAGGAACCATTCCCAAAGCTAACTCTTCAGACAGGGATTGGACTGGACTATGGGATAGAAAATGAGAGTGGTGAAGACTGAGCTTCTTGGATCAAGTAGACACTTAAGACTATGTGGGCAGCTCCTGTCTGGAGGGGAGATGAGAGGGCAGAGGGGGTCAGAAGCTGGCTGAATGGACACGAAAATTGAGACTGGAGGGAAGGAGTGTGCTTCTTGTTAGGGGGAGAGCAACTAGGAGTATGTAGCAAGGCGTATATAAGTTTTTGTATGAGAGACAGACTTGATTTGTAAACTTTCTCTTAAAGAGCAATAAAAATTAAAAAAGAAAAAAAAAACCTCTTCTAGTGCCTGTTATGTTTAATGTCCTTTTTAAAATGCTTTCCAGACTTGGAGTCTACTACAATAATACAACCATGAAGGAGATGTTTGCATCTCTGGTGGAATGTGGCCTAGGATAGATGTCTTAGGGAGCACCCAAAAGAATAGACAGAAGCTAAAAGGAAACTAGCAAGATGACCAAGACATCAGTCTTCAGTTAATAAGGGAAGTTGTTGTGAATTGGGAGTCCCTGGGTGATGAAAATGGTTAACACTTTGCATTGGATGGCTAATCAAATGGTTGGAGATTCTAGTCCAACCAGACGCACCTCAGAAGAAAGGCCTGGCAATCCACTTCTGAAAAATCAGCCATTGGAAACCCTATGGAGCACAGTTGTTCTCTGGCACACATGGCGTCGTCATGAATTGGAATCAACTCAACAGTAACTGGTAAGGTTGTGAACTGCCTTAGTTTCTCTTAGCAGCCACATCTCCCCTTTAGATCCATCACTTGATCTCTCCTTTTAATTTCAGAGGAAGAGACGTCCAGGAACCCTTCTGGCTCCTGAAAATTCTTGGTTCAGTAAACTCGTCTTTCCTTTCAGAAGTTTATCTTGCTTTTTTCATCAGCAACTTTCATTTTGCAGTAAATATGCTTTAAGATATCATGATCAATACAGGGGAGGTCGGCACAACTGGATTGGACCAAAAGCAAAGAAGTTTCCTGAATGAACTGAATACTTCGAAGGTCAGCGGCGCAAAGGCAGGGGTTTGGGGACTATGGCTTTAGGGGACATCTGAATCAATTGGCAAAATAAATTCTATTAAGAAAACATTCTGCATTCCACTTTGAAGTGTGATGTCTGGGGTCTTAAACACTAACAAGTGGCCATCTAAGATGCATCAATTGGTCTCAGCCCACCTGGATCAAAGGAAAATGAAGAACACCAAGATCACAAGGTAATTATGAGCCCAAGAGACAGAAAGGGCCACATGAACCCATTCTGAGACTAGAAGAACTAGATGGTGCCCAGCCACAACCAATAACTGCCTTGACAGGGAGCACAACAGAGAACCCCTGAGGGAGCAGGAGAGCAGTGGGATGCAGACACCAAATTCTCATAAAAAGACCAGACTTAATGGTCTGACTAAGACTAGAAGAATCCCGGCGGTCATGATCTCCAAACCTTCTTTTGGCCCAGGACAGGAACCATTCCCGAAGCTAACTCAGCAGACATGCTTTGGACTGGACGATGGGTTGGAGAGAGATGCTGATGAAGAGGGAGCTACTTGCATCAGGTGGATACTTGAGACTCTGTTGGCATCTCCTGTCTGGAGGGGAGAAGGGAGGGTAGGGGGGGTTAGAAACTGGCAAAACGGCCATGAAGGAGAGACTGGAAGGATGGAGCGGGCTGACTCATTAGGGGGAGAGTAAGTGGGAGTATGTAGTAAGGTGTATGTAAGTTTATATGTGAGAGACTGACTTGATTTGTAAACTTTCACTTAAAGCACAATAAAAATTAAAGGAAAAAATATGAGGTCTATCTGGCGCATTTTTTTCACTTGTGCATAAATGGACACACTGATTACCCTCACTGTTGTCTAAGCCTTGCGAAGTCTCTTGCCAAAATGAGCCTGGGCTTGGCCATAGTGCTTGCTTTGCTCAATGGGATAATAGCAAACATGACACAAGTAGAGACTCTAGAAGAGATGTGACACTGGGGTTTGCCTTCTCCTACGTTTCTTGCGATGCCTTGAGACCATCGCCATGTGAATAAACACAGGCTAGCCTGCTGGATGGTGAGAGCTGAATGGCCTAGATAAATCCTTTGGCCCCGCTCTCAGAAAGACAGGCAGCCAGGCAACAGACATGTGAGTGAGGCCCTGGACCATCAGCTGACCACAAACTCAGGAGTGAACCCAGACAACACTACACGTTGCAGAGATGTGCCATCCCAACTGAAACCACAGACTCCTGAACAAATAAATGGCTGTTGTTTTGAGGCAGGAAAAATTGGCATGGTTTGTTATATAACATAAATCTTAACTATATAACCCTTCTAGCTCCTGCTTTCATTATTTTCTTCCATTTATTGCCAAATCTTTTATTTCCTACCAGATACTCACTCATATACCACATAATTATATAAGCATACCATGTGATAGGGACTGTGCTAACCAATAATGCATAGAATAGGAAGCAGTAACAGACATGAGAACTATCTTCATGGAGCAAAGAAAATGATGATAGCTAAAATTTATTGAGTGTTTTCTATATACCATGTACCATGTTAATCTTCTAGTATATGTTAGTTCATTCACCAACCCTATTATTGAACCCATTTTAAACAGATGCAGAAATGGAGGTTCAGCGAATGTTAAGATATTTGCATTAAGTCACTGTAAGTGGTGGAATTCAGGTCTTTCTCCAGCACTTGTTGTCTGAACTATTATGCTTTAGTTTAAGAACAGATATAAAGAAACCTAGGAATTCAGTCTTAGCTCTGACAGAAACTTCTGCGTCAATGAAAAGAACGTGTCTCCTTTATCTTTAAGGGTCTGTCTAGCTACCCTTTTACTATGATCCAGTGTAAAGTCTTTAACCTGAGTCCAGTTCCTCGCCACTTACGCTTTGCTTCATATCTTGTGCATTAGTATCTGTCCTCCTCTATTGGGAAACTAAAGCCTTTTTTAATTCTTTTATAGTATGTTATACAAGGGTTTATAAAGCAAACTAGTTTATCAAATAATTAATACACATATTGTTTTGTGACATTGGTTGCCAACCCCATGATCTAACAATACTCTTCCCTTTTCGATCTTGGGTTCCCCATTACCAGCTTCCCTGTCCCTTCCTGCCTTCTTGTTCTCGCCCCTGGCCTGGTGTGCCCATTCAGACTCGTTTTCTTTTATGGGCCTGTCTAATCTTTGGCTGAAGGGTGATCTTCAGGAGTGACTTCAGTACAGTAACAGTGTCTGGGGGCCATAATTTCAGGGTTTCTCCAGTCTCTGTCAGACCAATAAATCTGTTTTTGTGTGTGTGTGTGTGTGAGTTAGAACTTTGTTCTACATTTTTCTCCAGCTATGTCAGGACTTTCTATGGTGATCCCTGTCGGAGCAGTCAGTGGTGGTAGCCAGGCTCTATCTAGCCGTGCTGGACTCAGTCTGGTAGAGGCTGTGGTAGTTGTGGTCCATTCGTCCTTTGGACTAATCTTTCCCTTGTATCTTTAGTTTTCTTCATTCTCCGTTGCTCTAGATGGGGTGGGACCAGTGGAGTATCTTAGATGTCCACTCACAAGCTTTGAAACCCCAGTCGCTACTCACCAAAGTAGATTGTAGAACATTTTCTTTATAAACTATGTTTCGCCAATTGAGCTAGATGTTCCCCAAGACCATGGTCCCCACAGCCCTCAGCCCAGTAATTTGGTCCCTCCGGGATTTTGGATGTGTCTATGGAGCTTCCACGACCTTGCCTTGTACAAGTTGTGCTGGCTTCCCCAGTATTGTGTACTGTCTTACCTCTCACCAACGTACCACTTATCTATTGTCTATTTAGTATTTTTCCATCCCCATCACTCCCCTCCCCCGTAACCATCTAAGATTGTTTCTTTTTGTCCGTAAACCCTTTCAGTACAGGAGTGGACTCACACAATATTTATCCTTTTGTGATTGACTTATTTCACTCAGCATAATGCCCTCCAGATTCATCCATGTTATGAGATGCTTCACAGATTCATCGCTGTTCTTTATCATTGTGTAATACTCCATTGTATGTAGCAGTTTGTTTATCCATTGATTGTTCTTTACTGTTCTGTCATACTCCATTGCGTGCATGTAGCTCCATTTGTTTATCCATTCATTGTCCTTTATCGTTCTGTCATACTCCATTATGCGTATGTAGTACATTTTCTTTATCCATTCCTCTGTTGATGGGCATCTAGGTTGTTTCCACCTTTTTGCTATTGTATACAGTGCTGCAACGAACATGGATGTGCATATATCTGTTCGTGTAAGGCTCTTATTTCTCTAGGATATATTACAAGAAGTGGGATTGCTGGATCCTATGGTAGTTCTATTTCCAGGTTTTTAAGGAAATGCCAAATCGATTTCCAAATTGGTTGTACCATTTGACATTCCCACCAGCAGTGTGTAAGTGTTCCAGTCTCTCCACAAACTCTCCAACATATATTATTTTGTGTTTTTGGATTAATGCCAGTGTTATTGGGGTGAGATATCTCATTGTAGTTTTGATTTTCATTTCTCTAATAGCTAATGATCATGAGCATTTCCTCATGTATCTGTTAGCCACTTGAATGTCTTTTTTGATGAAGTGTGTCTGTTCACATCCTTTGCCCATCTTTTAATCGTACTATTTGTCTTTTGTTGTAGAGGTGTTGGATTTTCCTGTAGATTTTAGACATTAGAACTTTGTTGGATTTGTCAGAGTCAAAATTTTCTCCCAGTCTGTAGGTTCTTTTTTAAAAAATCTTTTGGTGAAGTCTTTTTATGAGCAGAAGTATTTAATTTTTAGAAGAGCCCAGTTACCTAGTTTATCTTCTGGTGTTTGTGTATTGCTAGTTATGGTTTGCATGCTGTTAATGCCGTGTATTCGGAAAACTAAACTCTTGAAGATTAGCATTGTCTTCTCTTTTGCCAAATCAAATAGCATTTGAAGCTATTTGAGTTCATTCTGAATTGTCAAGTAGCTCGCCATGGGGAATTGATATTTGAACAGAAGCCTGAAAGAAATGAGAAAGAAAGCGATATGGATAACCAGGGAATGAGCATTTCTGGACGGATTGTGGAAAGTAACTACCCTGAAACAGGACCATGCTCTGTCCCTCCAAGGAACACACAGGAGCCATTATGATTGACTAAAGTGAACAAGAGAAGAGGGTTGGGAGAAGGGTTTAGAGAAATAACCAGAGGCCAGTTTAGGAAGGCCTTGGAGACTGGTTAGACCCTCAGAGAGCACCAAGAGAGTTTCATTTCCTTCTCTAAAATTCAGTACTGTTCCTGTGTCAGCCTGTTTTAGGGAATAAACCAATACCAAAGAAGATGCAGGCAAACTGACATCATGAATATAAAACACGAGTTCTAACACTCACACTTTCCTTTCTAAGCCTAAAAAATGTCCCTATGCTGGAGTTGCATTCTTGGTCATCCAGGTAAATAGAGTCAGTGACTAAAGTTTTATAAGATTAAAAAAAAAACAAACATACCTTTCAAAATTACAGGAGGGCTTGAACAAGTTTTATGCATCTGAACAGAAAACAGCATTCATTTTGTAATAATTATACTTTGAGAAACATGATGAAATGGATAAAACAAATAATATGCACTTTTAAAGGTAGCAAAAGTTGTATAATGGCAGAGACTTATTCATAGGCCCAAAGGGTGGGGGGGGGGGGAAGAGAAGAAGGAAAGACAAAGAAGCAGGGACTTAATTTTTGCATACCTTCTCTGCACCTTCTGAGTACCCCAGTACTGGATGGATAAGACAAGGATTTAAGGGTCCTCTGAGCAGATTTGTCAAAACAGACCATACAGCCTCCGGAAGGATGGCCTGAGGCTAAAACAAATGGCTCTTCTTGAGGTCCTTTCCCCAAACACAAAATTGTGTTCTTTAGAAAACCCTTCAGGAAAGGAATGTGTAAACTGTTTCAATGCTGTGTATGTTGCAATTAGTTTTTAATAAATTAGTAGCAACAGGCTTGGGGCCTTAAGGAAGTCACTGTTAACAGACTTGCCCTCATGCTATAAACACCTAGAAAAACTGAACAAGATTTAGTAAACACCAGTTTTGGACAATGGACAACAGAACAGTGCATTATGGAGATTGCCCAAGAGGAGAAGGCCTGGTAGTGGTTAAGAGGTTAGCAGTTCAAATGCACCAGCCACTCCTTGGAAACCCTATGGGACAGTTCTACTCTGTCCTATAGGGTTGCTATGAGTCAGAATCAACTCGACAGCAGTGGGTTTGGTTTTTGCCAAGAGCACTGTTCTGGGCCCCTTGTCTTGTGCTGAAGCGCCCCCATCTTACATCACCCTTGGACAGGGACCCATTCTCTGCAAGGTTTCCAGGAGGCAAATGACTCAAGACTTGGAGGGATGTGACATTTTCCGGGAAGCCTTAGGAACCAAGATGAGGACATTTGTGAGTGGGGACTGGGAAGAGGAACACCCCAGAATGTAGGGCTCACCCAGAGACCGACTGGCACCTGCTCTCAAACCTAGAAAGCCCCAGGCAGGGCTGTCAGGCTGAGCATCCCCTCACTTATACTTTAGAGTTCTCAGGGACTTGAGAGCCTGGGCCTAAGAAAGGCACCTCAAGTCAGTAGATGCAGGAGTCTCAGTCTCTGATAGATATCAAGCTGATGACCCTGAATGAGGATGATGGAAGGACCCAGACAGAATAGTGGTGTCCCATAGAGACTCATCTCTGCTGTTACTCCTTCAAAGTCCTGAAGAGCTGTAGACAGATATGCATCACCCGGATTCCAAATCACAGTGCCATGAAGGTGTGGACCTTGATCAGAGAGGATCCTCAGGTAAGTAGAGGGTAGATTCTCAGAAGTGATCCGGTGTCATGGTGAGGACCCTGACTGAGGAATGAGGGAACCATCCACCCCAGAACAGAGAAAGCCCCACAAAGTCCCTTCCCCCACTGCTATCCAATTTGGGATGCACAGCTCAGAGCTGTCAGACTAAGCACTACCTTCATTTCCTTCCCAGAAGTGGCTATGCAGAGATTGTCTCAGGTCCTTGGTACATTTCATTTGGCCCTAGTTCTGCAGAGGGAGGACACCTAGGCCCTAGTGGGAGGCAGGATAAAGATCCTTCCTGTTATGAAGGGCTCCCCAAAACAAATGGCTCCTCACAGAGTCCCACCCCTGTTCAGAGCTCTGTGAGGTGCCAGCAAAGCTCTCAGTCTGAGGCACCCCTTTATTTCCTCCTGTAGGGTTTCTCTGTGGCAAGGGCTTTGGTCTAATTGGGGGCGAAAGGGAGAGCAGTTATGGTTCTTGAGACGGAACAGACCTAGTATGTAACAAGAGTCAAAGTGAAGACGCTGTGTGTTTTGAGGGGATCCCCAACAACAAACAGAAAGATCCCTATAGAGCTTAGTCAGTTTTGATCCAGGAAAGCACCAGGCAGAGTTATCAGCCTGAAGTGTCTCCTCTTTTCAGTACTAAGAGTGTCGGGGGGAAGGGCCTAAGTCCAAAGGGGTGGCCCCCATTGTGCAGAGGGCAGAGTCTTGTCCCTAAGTGAGGTAAAGTGTGGACCCTGAGTGTTTGGGGTAGGGGGGTACCTACCGCCTAAAAAGGATCTGCCAGGGGTAGTGAAATAGCATGCAATCCTGTGAGGCCTCAGGCAAGTGTACGGTGCAGCACACTGACCTGTCCCTCTAGGGTCTCGGCGTGGTGAGATCTTGTTCTGAGCCTGCGAGTCAAGTTTTCATACGCGGGACTCCCAGGCTCTGATAGGTATCAAGGTGAGGACCCTGCGTGGGCACTAGGGACCACTCACTCCAGAATACTGGGGTCGCAAGGAGCCTGCCCATGCTGTCGGTCCTCAGAGGCCCCCCTGCCCCTGTAGGAGGGTCTTGATCCTTGGAGGCCGTCGGTACAGCCTAGTACGGATGTGACGTGTCCTGGCTTCCATCTAGGAAGTGCTGGGAAGGTACAGCTTCTGGTTTGGGGGGCTGTGAGCTCTCCTCAGCAGAGGAGAGTGGAATCTCAGGACTGATCACGAGTCAAGGTGCGGACTCTGAATGTAGACTGTGGTGACCAATTAACCCCAGAAAAGTGGGTCCGAAGAGCACCACACTGCTGTTGGCCCTCGGAGGCCCCCCTATACCCTTGGGTGGACGTGACGGGCGGGCATGTGCCAACTTCCATCCAGGAAGTGCCGGGAAGGTGAGGCCTCTGGTCTGACGTGGTTCAGGCTTGTGCCTAACCAGTGTAAGATGTGGACCCTGAGTGCTAAAGGGGCGACGTACCCCCAAAAGAGGGTCTTCTCAGAGCACTGACCCAAGAGGGCACTCCTGTGAGGCCCCAGGCAGGGGTAGCGTGAGGCACGCCCTGATGGCCCCCTCTAGAGTCTCTACGAGGTGAGGGTCTTATTTTCAACCTGTGACTCAGGGCTGTATAGGCAGAATCCCCAGGCTCTGATAGGTATCAAGGTGAGGACCCTGAGTTGAACACAAAGGAACCACTCAAGTCTGCACAGTGGGGTCTCAGGCGTTCCACCCTTGCTGTCGGCCCTTGTAGGCACCCCCAACAGCCTTGGCCCTTAGAGGGCCCCCTCCAGCCTTGGCCGGATGTGACGTATCCTGACGTCCTGTCTCCGCACAGGAAGTGCCGGAAAGTTGCGGCCCCTGATCTGAGGGGCGCGGTTCATCATCAGAGGAGGGTGGAGTCTCGGGACCGGTCAGGAGTCCAGGTGAGGATGCTGAATGTGGACTAAGGGGACACCTAACCCAGAACAGAGAAGGTCCCACAAAGTCCCGCCCCTACCGCCAGCCTCAAGGCCACCAGGCTGACTTCGGCCTGTAAAGTCTCAGGATGGGCGGGCCTTGGTCCAAGAAAGCACCCGTGTTCCGATGATGGAGGAGACCTAGACCCGAACTGCAGGCGAGGCAAGGACCCTTAGTGCTAATGAGGAGGCTTCCCTTCAAAACAGGGGCGGCCCACAGCTCAACCTCGATGTCAGCTTTGGGAGCCCCCGGGCAGGGGTTACCTGATGCGCAGCACCCCGACTACCCTCTATGGAGATGAGGGCCTTGGTCTGAGCCATCAATCCTACCCGTTTTCGGGGGGACTTTAGGAGAAGGAGGAATCCCTACATGGGAACAAGTTCAGAAGCCTGAGTGAGCAAAGAAGGGGTCACCAATTAAGAACTCTGTGGTCACGTAAGCCCCGCTGCCCTGACCAGCACTAGGATTTCCAAAACAGCGTGCATAGGATGTGGCTCACTCTGACATTCAATTCTGAGGTCTCAGGAAGGTGTGGTCTTTAGTCTGAGGGATGTGGCCTCATGACAGCAGAGTGTGGGGTCCCAGGAATGGTGCAGAGTGAAGGGAAGATATAATTGAGGTACTGGGACCACTCAACCCAAAATGGGGAGGATTGAAGTGGGCTCTGCTGATGCTGTTAACCCTGGAAGGACAAATCTGGCAAGTTCAGGTGACTCTGGACTTCTGCCTAGAGTGTCTGAGGGAGATGCCCGCCTTCGTTTAAGCCCCAATTCAGGAGACAGAGGGATCCCAGAAACTGGTGGGAGTCAAGGTAAAAATCCTTTAGAAGGCACTAGGATTCAAATTAACCCCTCTCTTCCCCTCCCCCAAGACAAGAGGAGGATGCAGCAAAGTCTCCTACTGCTATTGGCCCAGGGGAGCCACAGTCAGAGGTGTCAGGCTGAGGTGCCCCTGGTTTGTTCCTAAGGACAGATGGTCTCAGGGACATGAAGTCCTGGGACTAACGGGGAGCCTTATTCAGGAGAGGGAACCCTGGTGGCATAATGGTTAAGTAGTACGGCTGCTAACCAAAAGGTCGGCAGTTCAGTCCACCACGTGCTTCTTGGAAACTCCATGGGGCAGGTCTGTTCTGTCCTGTAGGGTCAATATGAGTTGTAATTGACTTGACGGTAATGGGTACCCAACGGGGTGTTCTACAGAGGCAGGAGACATGGTCTCTAGTAGGAGTCAAGGTGAGGATACTGAGTTCTGATGAGGTGACTCCTCCCAGAAGAAAGGGGGAAACATAGTGCCCCAACACTGCGTTCAGAGCTGGAGGACCTGGGTATGGTTACTTAGTGAGTTGCACTCACTAACTTCCAGAGTGTTTTGGGGAGGTAAGGGACCTGGTAAAAGGGGGGACCCGGGTGGAAAACTGAGGCCTACAAGGAATCCCAGACAGAACGGGCCCCACAGTGCTGTCATCACTGAGAAACCCTGCCAGGAGTGGTGGCTGAGCTGATCCTTCAGTTTTTGCGTGTGGGTCCCAGAGGGAATTGAGGTTTTAGGGTCAGAGTAGTAGAGGGGAGGTGTTCTGGCCCTGCCAGCAGTTAATAGGATGGCCCTATGACTGAAATTAGAAGAATCCCCAGTAACCCAGTACAGAGTCCCTAGTGTCTGCCCCTGCTGTCACCCCAGTAAGCCCCAAACAGGGCTGGCAATCTACAACCTAATCCTTCCTCTAATTTGCTCTATAGCATCCTGACCGGGACAATTGGAGCCTTGTGAGGTTCTATAGCAGTATCCTAAAGAATACTGCAGAGGCGTCAGCTGTGAAAGCCAAGGAAGCATCTCTCTGCTACAGGGGCGCACATCCTCTCAGCCTTCTTCCTCCTGTGGGCCCGTATCACCTACCCTCTCACACTCCTGCCTACCGTCCTTGAGCAGAGTCATCATGCCTCGTGGTCATAAGAGTAAGCTCCGCGCCCGCGAGAAACGTCGCCAGGCCCAAGGTGACACCCACAGTGTCAAGGGTGCTCAGGCCACTGCAGCAGAGGAGGAAGGGTCCCCCTCCTCTTCCTCTCCTATTGAGGGGCCTCCCCAGAGCTCCCCTGCTGCTCGCACTCCCCAGGGGTCTCAGAAAGCCCCAGCCACCACCACTGCTGCACCAGGTGCTTTGGGCAGAAGAGCTCCTAGAGGGGCCAAGGGCCAAGGTGAGGGAGGTCCAAGTTCCTCTTCAGCGCGAGCCCCGAATGAGAGGTCACAAAGGGACCCTCTAACCGGGAGGGTGATCATGTTATCACAGTTTCTGCTGTCAAAGTATGAAATGCAAGAGCGCATTACAAAGGGAAAAATGATCAAGATCATCAACAAAAGGTACAAGGAGCACTTCCCTGAGATCCTGAGGAGAGCCTCTGAGTACATAGAGCTGGCCTTTGGCCTTGACGTGAAGGAAGTCGATTCCAAAGGTCAGTCCTATGCCCTTGTCAGCAAGTTGGAGATCACCGAGGAAGAGAATCTGAGTGGTGGCAGAGGGTTTCCCAAGACCGGGCTTCTGATGCCTCTCCTGGCCATGATCTCCATGAATGGCAACCGGGCCACCGAGGAGGAGATGTGGGAATTCCTGAATATGTTTGGGATGTATGATGGGAAGAGGCACTTCATCTTTGGGGAGCCCCGGAAGCTCATCATGAAAGATTTGGTGCAGGCAAAGTACCTGGAGTACCGGCAGGTGCCCAACAGTGATCCTCCATGCTACGAATTCCTGTGGGGTCCCAGAGCCCAAGCTGAAGCCAGCAAGACAAAAGTCCTGGAGTTTTCGGCCAAGCTCAAGGATACCAACTCCAGTGCCTTCCAAGCCCTGTTTCAAGAAACTTGGGGAGATGAGGAAGAGACAGCCGCAGGCAGAGAAAGGGCCAGGGCTAGTGTCAGGGCAAGTCCAGCCAGTCCTCCCATCCCTGGTGAAGTCTGATGCAGAGTCTTCACTTTGTTGTTGAAAATGGCTGGTTAACTTTCTAATAAGTGGAGGCAACATGGGGCTGGAGAGGGAACATGTATGTCTTCTTGTATTCCCGTTACACTTGAGTGACTTGCAGGTTTAGGTCGTTTTTTGTATTTTTCAAATGTTGTTCTTTTAATTGAAGGTTTTAGGATTCAGAATCTAATTTCACCCTCATGCATTTATTGTTGTTTTTCAGATTTAGGGGAAAGAGTTTTGTATTGTGTAAAACAAATTGAAAATCCTTGAAACGTTTCTTATGAATCCAGAACTAGTTAATGTGGTATCGGAATTGGGATGTTCTTGGAAATATTAAAGATATCCAAAAGAGTTGGGATGACAAGGTAGAGGTGGAAAACCATAAAAGTTGGTCAATTCTTGGTTTCCCTTATTCCATTTGGTAAGAGTAGAACATTCATGTGCCTGGAATTGTTTGGCTTATTTAAGGATGTGGGGGAAAATAAATCGTGATGATTTGACCTCTTGTTCCCTGCCTCTTATTTTCCCCAAAGAGTAATTGAGCGTCTGCCCTTTGGAAGGCTTCCTGCTAGTACTGGGGCCCTTTAAGCAAAGGTGTCGAAGCCCGAGTATAGATTTTAGAGTCTGACAACAGCTCTGAAATAAGAAAGAGGTGGAAGTACTCTCCAAGACCTCAGGACTAGTAGAAACGCAGTGAACACTTCAGGATTCCCTCTAGTGCAAATGCCCTGAGGGAGGGCATTTTGGGGTCTTGGGAAATTTTGATCTCTCAGTGTGCACTGGGGGAATTTTAAGTTAGGAAACATAGGGGAGGGAAGGGTAGGGGGCGAGAAGAGCAGGTAGGGGTGAGGCTGGGGGCAGGGGCGAGTCCAGATGGGGTTGCGGGAGGAGTGTGCAGGGTCAGACATTCCCATCATGTGTCTCAGTGTGGAATGACTTTGCCTGGAATGGCAACCAGCTCTTCACACTGCCTCTGGGATTGACGACGGTAAACGAGAGAGAAATCCCCCCCGGAGCAGGACTGGAAGGTGTCCTGTGTTCTTGTCCCAGTGCTCTTGAACACAAGTGCTGACTGTGTGTGTCATGCACATCATTTCCAGAGTTTCTGAGAAATAGGGAGATACTCCATGTGAGGAAGCCAGTGTTAGTAGCTTTTTGCCTTTGGCTGGGGGAGCCAGAGGCCATGCCATTGAAAGGATGGTAGAATGAGGTTGTCTTCAGTGTCACTTGGCAAACACCAAGTGAAAACTGGACTTTTGGCCATGGTGATGAGAACTGGGGTGACATAGGTGGAAGGACAGTTGGGAGGGGAAATTGTCCTTGACAGCACTTCTAAGAGCTTTGTGTTCATTAAACTGGGACAGTCTACCCACATGCACATTAAAAAATTTACTCCCTGCTATGGATTGAATTTAACCACCACGTCCCCCCAAAACAGGTGGTGTAAATAATGACCCAATAACCATGGTTATGATGCCATTTGGGAATATGTGTTATGTTAAAGAGAGGGGGTTGTAAGGTGTGTCTTGAGTCAACCGACACATTCTCCAGGGGAGAAAGATGTGGCAGTCAGCTTCTGTAAGATTTACACCCTTGGAAACCCTATGGGGCAGTCCTGCTCTGTCCTGTTGCATCCCTGTGAGTCAGAATCTTCTGGACAGCAGTGATTTTTTTTTTTTTTTTGCAGGGCGGTATCTTTAGTCCAGTCTCATCTGAGATATAAAGGAGGTGATTTGGCAAGCAAGTAATCACAAGTGGGGAATGATAGTTGCCAGGGCACGTGAGATCTCCAAGGAGAGAAGAAACGGAAGCTGAAGAAAGACAAGGACCTTCCCCCTCAGCAAACAAAGAGTTAAAGCTTTCCCCTAGAGCCAGCACCTGAATTCAGATTTCTAGGCTCCCTTTTTTTTTTTTAAACTGTGAGAAAATAAATTTCTATTTGTTAAAGCCTTCCCCTTGTGGTATATCTGTTATAACAGCACTAGATAACTATGACACTCCCTAATGAGTGATGAAATGCTTTGACCTTGACTACTAACATAAATGTTGGCAGTGCAGACCCATCCAGTGGCACCGCAGAAGAAAGACCTGGCAATCTGTGTCTTTAAAATTTATAGCCAAGGAAACCCTATAGGGCAGTTCTACATGGGGTTGCATTTAGTTGGAATTGACTTGATGTTAAGAAGTTATTGTAAAATATTAGTTTTTCTTTCTAAGTAGTATTTCTTCTCATTTGGTTTTCTTTGTCCTAGAGCACTGCATAATCTTACAAACCCTGAAGAAAACAAAACAAAAATTCTCAGATGGGTGGGCGGTACTTTGTGGTGTCAAAATAATCATAGTAATAACTGCCATTCTTTAAAGACCCAATATTTGCCAGTCAGCTTGCCACGTGCTTCTCATGCCTTGCGCACAACGCACCAGCCCTAGAAGACAGGGCGTATCAATCCAACTTCACAGAAGAAGAACCTGGAGCTCAAGGTGTTTGGTAATGTGTTCGAGCTTGCAAGTCTAGTACATGAGCGAGCTACATTAGACCCCTGGTCTGAATCCGTCTAGAGCCCGCACTGACCACTCCTCCCAGCCAGGGGCTTACCGTGTGTCTCTTAATTCACTATTCTTCTCTCTACTACAAAATGTTTCTCAGGTAAGAAAATGAATAATGCTGTGCCCAGAGCATTGAGTTGGACTGTATAGCCAGAGGTATGTGAATACTAAAATAAGTGAGACTTATGAACAAGGAAAAGGAAAAGATAACATTCAATGACAATACAATCACTGACATATACAAGGCCAGATAACCTGAAAAGATTTGGGGCTCATAAAATCATCCTGGAGAGCCCCTGCCTGTAGAAGGTAGATCTATCAGAACCAACATTACATGAGTCTCTGTGCGTGGCTGAAGGAGAGAAGGATGAGATCAGCCTGGTTTTCTGACAGCCCACCACCTACGTTGGGGTTCTTGTCATTGGCTGCAGCTTCCCCACCTCATGCCACTCCTCGCTCTTGGGCAGGGAACCAATCTCTGCCAGATTTCCATAGCAAATTTGCTCAAGTTTGCAAGGATGTTGCATTTCTCAGGAAGCCTTTCATCAAAGAGGAATCAAGAAGAGAACCCCAGTGAATGAAAACACAGAAGAAACACACACCAGAATTTAGGGATCACACAAGGAATTGCAGGGCTTGCTCTCAGACCTAGAGAGCCCCAGGCACTCAGCCTCTGATAGATATCTATGCGATGATCCTGAATGAAGATGATGGGTGGCTCCTCGAGAACAGTGACTTCCCCTGGCATCCTGCCTTGCACTTGGCCCTGAGAGATCTTGAACAGTCCTGGCTGGATATGACTCATCCTGACTTCCAAATCACAGGTCCCAGGTCAGTGAAGACCTTGATTTGAGGGGAGCATCCTTGGATTCATCAGGGAGTGGAGGATCAGGACTGGTCAGGTTCAAGATAAAGACTGTGAATGAGGAAGGAGGGAACCACCCACCCCAGACAGAGGAGGCCACAAAAAATCCTTCCTGCTGTCGGCCCTGGGAGTCCCCGGGCAGAGTTGTCAGGATGAGAAGTCCCCTCAATTCTGCCTGGAGAGTATCAGTTCTTGTGGGCATATGCCAGGTCCGTAGAGGGAGGAGACTCAGACCCTCACAGGAGGCAAGGTGACCACCCTGAGTGTTATGAGTGGGAACCCCATCAACAGAAGGAGCAGAAGAGAGCATTGCCTCTGTTCTTAGTCCTCAGAAGCCTCTGGGAGAGCTCTCTGCCAGACGTGCCCATTGCATCTTCCTGAGTGGTCTCAGGGAAGAAGGGTCCGGTCTAAAGGGGCAGCACCAGTTCTACAGAGGGAGGAGTCTTGTCCCTAACTGGAGTTAGGTGTGGATCCTGAGTGTTTTGGGGGTGACCTACCGACTACCCTGACAGGAAACAAAACAGAGAATCCTGATGTAGCAGGAGAGCAGTGGGATGCAGACCCCAAATTCTTGTAAAAAAACCAGACTTAATGGTCTGGCTCAGACTAGAAGGACCATGGAGGTCATGGTCCCCAGACGTTCTGTTAGCCCAAGACAGGAACCATTCCCAAAGCCAGTTCTTCAGACAGGGATTGGACTGGACTATGGGATAGAAAATGAGACTGGTGGAAATTGAGCTTCTTGGATCAAGTAGACACTTACGACTATGTGGGTAGCTCCTGTCTGGAGGAGAGATGAGAGGATAGAGGGGGTCAGAAGCTGACTGAAAGGACACGAAAACAGAGAGTGGAGGGAAGGAGTGTGCTGTCTCATTACGGGGAGAGCAACTAGGAGTATGTAGCAAGGTGTATATAAGTTTTTGTACGAGAGACTGACTTGATTTGCAAACTTTCACTTAAAGCGCAATAAAAAAATTTTTTTAAACGGGGTGGAGCCAAGATGGCAGAATAGATCGATGCTTCTGGTGAGCCCTCTTTACAACAAAGATCCGAAAAAACAAGTGAAACTTGTATATTTGTGACAAGCTGGGAGCCCTGAGCTTCAAACGCAAGTTTAGAAAACGAACTGAGGGGCAGGGGGAGAAAGAGACTGTTCAGGAGCAGAGAGTTACTGGATCTGAATCGTGGGGAGCCTTCAGGCACCACTCCTGGAGCGGCAGTGGCGGCAGCAGGCTGGTACTAGCGTTCGGCCACAGTTTCCTCAGGGAGAAGCAGCCAGCCACACAGCCTACTCACACCTCCGGAACCTGAGGAGAATGGCACTCTCGGCAAAAGCTAAGTACTCTCGTATATTTTAACGCAACCCCCCACCCACAAACTGGCTTCAATGGCTGAATTCCCTGGGCCTGAGATAGGCACTGTTGAGCACCTAGAGCCATCCTCCCGGCCTTGGGCAAGGAAAAAATTTCACTTGGGGGAAAAGATAATTTGCTAGCTCCATTAGCCAGGGGAGCTCAGGGCAGAAGCAGCTATTGTCCAGGCATAAACTGTCCGTGGAATTTGAGCACCTTTCCCTTCTGCATGGACCTCTGTGGGCCTATCTCAGCAGAGTAGGCCCTTCTTGGAAGACTCCAACCATTTCAGTTGTGCGGTGGAGAGGTGGGTGTTTGATGTTTGACATTGCTTTGCCTATTAAACAAGGTCCTCACCTACCCACATCAGGGACCTAAGGACTGGTAGCTCCACTCAGGTCACCGAGCCACCCACAAGAGGGGTACAAAGATAACTGGTACCTCCCAGTCCTTATAGCCAAAAACTATGGGTTCCCATGGTCCGTCTGCAGAATCCACCTACCTGCAAGCTGTAGGGAACAGGGATGCGCTTTCCTCAGAGACACTTGGGGGCCGGTTCTGAGTCCCCTGCCTTCTTCAGAGCATAATCCCCTGCTGTGATCAGGTACCAGTATATGCGCCAATCACACCTGCCCCTCTAAGACTGTAAGACAGAGCCTGTACCACACACTTGATGATCAGCTACCTGGAAACCTGAGCTGAATTCATACAAGAAAACTGAATGGACTCCTAGACTGATATACCTGATAACAGCTCTAGCCAGCTGGGGACAGAATACCAGAGCTCCAAAGGCGAAAATAATCAAAATAGCTCACTCAAGCAGCCCATAGGGGTATACCAAAACAAAACAAAGCAAGCAGCTACGACACAGTAAGCAAGCATAAACTAATACAATAACTTATTGATGGCTCGGAGACAACAGTCAATATCAAGTCACATAAAGAAACAGACCATGATCACCTCAAAAGGCTCTCAAAACAAAGAATCCAGGGATCTTCTAGATGAAAGCGCATTCCTGGAATTACCAGATGCAGAATACAAAAGTTTAACATACAGAACCCTTCAAGACATCAGGAAGGAAGTGAGACAACATGCAGAACAAGCCAAGGAACACACAGACAAAGCAATTGAAAAAATTGGAAAGATTATTCAGGAACATAATGAAAAGTTTAATAAGCTGGAAAAATCCACAGACAGACAACAATCAGAAATTCAGAAGATTAACAATAAAATTACAGGATTAGACAACTCAACAGAAAGTCAGAGGGGCAGAATTGAGCAAGTAGAAGGTAGAATTTCTGAGCTCAAAGATAAATTACTTGGCATTAATATATTTGAAGAAAAATAAGATAAAAGAGTTGAAAAAAATGAAGAATCATGTGGGACTCTATGAAGAGAAATAACATGAGAGTGATTGGAGTACCAGAACAGGGAGGGATAACAGAAAATACAGAGAGAATTGTTGAAGGTTTGTTGGCAGAAAACTTCCCTGATATCGTGAAAGATGAGAAGATATCTATCCAAGATGCTCATCCAACTCCACATAAGGTAGATGTTAAAAGAAAGTCACCAAGACATATTATAATCAAGTTTGCCAAAACCAAAGATAAGGAGAGAATTATAAGAGCGTCGAGGGATAAACGAAAAGTCACCTGCAAAGGAGAGGCAATAAGATTAAGCTCGGACTACTCAAGCAAGAACCATGCAGGCAAGAAGGAAATGGGATGACATATTTTTAAAAATGAAGGGAAAAAATTACCTGCCAAGAATCATATATCCAGCAAAACTGTGCCTTAAATATGAAGGTGAAATTAAGACATTTCCAGATAAACACAAGTTTAGGGAATTCATAAAAATGAAACCAAACTACAAGAAATACTACAGGGAGCTCTTTGGTTAAAAAATCAATAATATCAGGTATCAACCCAAGACTAGAACACTGGGCAGGGCAACCAGAAGTCAACCCAGACAGGGAAATCCAAAAAAACAAAGCAACATTATAAAATTAAAAAAAAAAGCTCAAAACAGGGTAACAGTGATGATATAATATAAAAGAAGACAACATTAGAATAATAAAGAGGGACTAATAAATTTTTTTTTAAGAAATGTAATCATACACCTTCCATATGCAGAGGAAGATACTGCGATACAAGGAAATAAAAGCTAGTTTTAAATTTAGAAAAATAGGGGTAAATAATAAGGTAACCACAAAGAAGGAAAACTACCCTACTCATCAAAATAAAATACAAGAAAAAAACAGAGACTCAGCAGAAATAAAATCGACAACAACAAATACAAGGAAAGGACAACATATAATCTACTCAGCACATAAAATTAAGTGGGAAAAAGAAACTGTCAATGACACACAAAAAAAGACATCAAAACGACAGCACTAAATTCATACCTATCCATAATTACCCTGAATGTAAATGGATGAAATGCACCAATAAAGAGACAGAGAGTGGCAGAATGGATTTAAAAACAAGATCCGTCTGTATGCTGCCTATAAGAGACACACCTTAGACTTAGAGACACAAACACGCTAAAACTCAAAGGATGGAAAAAAATACATCAAGCACACAACAATCAAAAAAGAGCAGGAGTGGCAGTATTCATTTCTGACAAAACAGACTTTAAAGTTAAATCCACCATAAAGGATAAGGAAGGACACTATATAATGATAAAAGTGACAATACACCAAGAAGATATAACCATATTAAATATTTATGCACCCAATGATAGGGCTGCAAGATACATAAAACAAATGCTAACAGCATTGAAAACTGAGATAGACAGCTCCACAGTAATAGTAGGAGACGTCAACACACCACTTTCGGTGAAGGACAGGACATCCAGAAAGAAGCTCAATAAAGACACGGAGGATCTAACTGCCACAATCAACCAACTTGACCTCATAGACATATACAGAATACTCCACCCAACAGCAACCAAGTATACTTTCTTTTCTAGTGCACGTGGAACATTCTCTAGAATAGACCACATATTAGGGCATAAAGCAAGCCTTAGCAGAATCCAAAACATTGAAATATTACAAAGCATCTTCTCTGACCATAAGGCCATAAAAGTGGAAATCATTAACAGGAAAAGCAGGGAAAAGAAATCAAACACTTGGTAACTGAACAATATCCTGCTCAAAAAAGACTGGATTATAGAAGACATTAAGGATGCAATAAAGAAATTCAGAGAATCCAATGAGAATGAAAACATCTCCTATCAGAACTTTTGGGACACAGCAAAAGCGGTGCTCAGAAGCCAATTTATATCAATAAATGCACACATCCAAAAAGAATAAACGGCCAAAATCAAAGAATTATCCTTACAACTTGAATAGAAGGAGAGCAGCAAAAGAAACCCTCAGGCACCAGAAGAAAACAAATAATAAAAATTAGAGCTGAACTAAATGAAATAGAAAACAGAAAAGCGATTGAAAGACTTAACAAGACCAAAAGCTGGTTTTTTGAAAAAATCAACAAAATTGATAAACCACTGCCAAACTGACAAAAGGAAAACAGGAGAGGAAGCAAATAACACGAATAAGAAATGAGAGGGGCGATATTACAACAGACCAAACTGAAATTAAAAGAATCATATCGGATTACTATGAAAAATTGTACTCTAACAAATTTGAAAAGCTAGAAGAAATGGATGAATTCCTAGAAACACACTACCTACCTACACTAACACAAACAGAGGTAGAACAACTAATTAGACCCATAACAAAAGAAGAGATTGAAAAGGTATTCAAAAAACTCCCAACAAAAAAAAAAGCCCTGGTCCTGACAGCTTCACTGCAGAGTTCTATCAAACTTTCAGAGAAGAGTTAACACTAGTACTAAAGGTATTTCAGAGCATAGAAAAGGATGGAATACTCCCAAACTCATTCTATGAAACCACCATATCCCTTATACAAAAACCAGGTAGAGACACCAAAAGAAAAGAAAATTATAGACCTATATCCCTCATGAATGTAGATGCAAAAATCCTCCACAAAATTCTTGCCAATAGAATTCAACAACATATCAAAAAAATAATTCACCATGACCAAGTGGGATTCATACGAGGTATGCAGGGATGGTTCAACATTAGAAAAACAACTAATGTAATCCACCACATAAAGAAAAAAAAAAGACAATGACTACATGATTTTATCAATTGATACAGAAAAGGCATTTGACAACGTTCAACACACATTCATGATAAAAACTCTCAGCAAAATAGGAAAATTCCTCAACATAATAAAGGGCATTTATAATTTTTTTTTTATACAAAGCCAACAGTCAAAATCACCCTAAATGGAGAGAGCCTGAAAGCATTCCCATTCAGATCGGGAACTAGACAAGGATACCCTTTATCACCGCTCTTATTCAACATTGTGTTGGAGGTCCTAGCCAGAGCAATTAGGCTAGATAAAGAAATAAAGGGCATCCAGATTGCCAAGGAAGAAGTAAAAGTATCTCTATTTGCAGATGACATGATCTCATGCACAGGAAACCCTAAGGAATCCTCAAGAAAACTACTGAAACTAATAGAAGAGTTTAGCAGAGTATCGGAATACAAGATAAACATACAAAAATCAGTTGGATTCCTCTACACCAACAAAAAGAACATCGAAGAGGAAACCACCAAATAAATACCATTTACAGTAGCCCCCAAGAAGATAAAATACTTAGGAATAAATCTTACCAGAGATGTAAAAGACTTACACAAGGAAAACTACCGTACACTTCTGCAAGAAACCACAAGAGACTTACATAAGTGGAAAAACATATCTTGCTCATGGATAGCAAGACTTAACGTTATAAAAATGTCTATTCTACCAAAAGCGATCTATACATTTAATGCAATTCCGATCCAAATCCCAACGACATTCTTTAATGAGATGGAGAAACAAATTACCAACTTCATATGGAAGGGAAAGAGGCCCCGGAGAAGTAAAGCATTACTGAAAAAGAGCAAAGTGGAAGGCTTTACTTTACCTGATTTTAGGACCTCTTATACCACCACAGTAGTCAAAACAGCCTGGTACTGGTACAACAACAGATACATAGACCAATGGAACAGAATTGAGAATCCAGACATAAATCCATCCACATGTGAGCAGCTGATATTTGACAAAGGCCCCAAAACAGTTAAATGGGGAAAAGACAGTCTTTTTAACAAATAGTGCTGGCATAACTGGATATCCATTTGCAAAAAAATGAAACAAGACCCATACCTCACTCCATGCACAAAAACGAGCTCAAAATGGATCAAAGACCTAAATATAAAATCTAAAACGATAAAGATCATGGAAGAAAAAATAGGGACAACGTTAGGAGCCCTAATACATGGCATAAACAGTATACAAAACATTGTTAAGAATGCAGAAGAAAAACTAGATAACTGGGAGCTCCTAAAAACCAAACACCTATGCTCATCCAAAGACTTCATCAAAAGAGTAAAAAGACTATCTAAAGACTGGGAAAAAGTTTTTAGCTATGACATTTCTGATCAGCACCTGATCTTTAAAATCTGCATGATACTGCAAAAATTCAACTACAAAAAGACAAATAACCCTATTAAAAAATGGGCAAAAGATATGAATAGACACTTCACTAAAGAAGACATTCAGGCAGCTAACAAATACATGAGGAAATGTTCACAATCATTAGCCATTAGAGAAATGCAGATCAAAACTACAAGGAGATTTCATCTCATCCCAACAAGGCTGGCATTAATCCAAAAAACATAAAATAATAAATGTTGGAGAGGCTGTGGAGAGTGGAACACTTGTACACTGCTGGTGGGAATGTAAAATGGTACAACCACTTTGGAAATCAATCTGGCGCTTCCTTAAAAAGCTAGAAATAGAACTACCACATGATCCAGCAGTCCCACTCCTTGGAATATATCCTAGAGAAATAAGAGCCTTTACACGAACAGATATACGCACACCCATCTTTATTGCAGCACTGTTCACAACAGCAAAAAGATGGAAGCAACCAAGGTGCTCATCGACGGATGAATGGATAAATAAATTATGGTATATTCACACAATGGAGTACTAGACATCGATAAAGGACAGTGAGGAATCTGTGAAACATTTTATAACATGGAGGAACCTGGAAGGCATTATGCTGAGTGAAATTAGTCAGTTGCAAAAGGACAAATATTGCCTAAGACCACTATTATAAGAACTTGAGAAATAGTTTAAGCTGAGAAGAAAACATTCTTTTCTGGTTACGAGAGGAGGAAGGGAGGGAAGGTGGGAGAGGGGTATTCACTAATTAGATAGTAGATAAGAAATACTTTAGGTGAAGGGAAAGACAACACACAGTACAGGAAAGGTCAGCACAATTGGAATAAACCAAAAGCAAAGAAGCTGCGTGAATAAACTGAATGCTTCGAAGGCCAGTGTAGCAGGGGCAGGGGTTTGGGGACCATGATTTCAGGGGAGAGCTAAGTCAATTGGCATAATAAAACCTATTAAGAAAACATTCTGCATTCCACTTTGAAGAGTGGCGTCTAGGGTCTTAAACCCTAGCAAGCAGCCATCTAAGATGCATCAATTGGTTTCAACCCACCTGGATCAAAGGAGAATGAAGAACACCAAGGACGCAAGGTGATTACGAGCCCAAAAGACAAAAAGGGCCACATGAACCAGAGACTACATCATCCTGAGACCAGAAGAACTAAATGGTGCCTGGCTACAATCGATGACTGCCCTGACAGGGAACACAACAGAGAACCCCTGAGGGAGCAGGAGAGCAGTGGGATGCAGACCCCAAATTCTCATAAAAAGACCAGACTTAATGGTCTGACTGAGACTGGAAGGACCCCGGTGGTCATGGCCCCCAGACCTTCTGTTGGCCCAGGACAGGAACCATTCCCGAAGCCAACTCTTCAGACATGGATTGGAGTGGACAATGGGTTGGAGAGGGATGCTGGAGAGGAGTGAGCTTCTTGGATCAGGTGGACACTTGAGACTATGTTGGCATCTTCTGCCTGGAGGGGAGATGAGAGGGTACAGGGGGTTAGAAGTTGGAGAAATGGACACAAAAAGAGTGAGTGGAGGGAGAAAGCGGGCTGTCTCATTAGGGGGAGAGTAACTGGGAGTGTGTAGCAAGGAGTGTATAAGTTTTTATGTGAGAGACTGACTTGATTTGTAAACTTTCACTTAAAGCACAATAAAAATTAAAAAAAAAAAAAAACCTCTTCTAGTGCCTGTTATGTTTAATGTACTTTTAAAAATGCTTTCCAGACTAGGAGTCTACTACAAGAATAGAACCATGAAGGAGATGTTTGCATCTCTGGTGGAATGTGGCCTAGGATAGATGTCTTAGGGAGCACCCAAAAGAATAGATAGAAGCTAAATGGAAACTAGCAACATGACCAAGACATCAGACTTCCGGTTGTTGTGAACTGGGAGTCCCTGGGTGATGCAAATGGTTAACACTTTACATTGGGCTGCTAATCAAAAGGTTGGAAGTTTGAGTCCTACCAAAGGTACCTCAGAAGAAAGGCCTGGCAGTCCACTTCTGAAAAATCAGCCATTAGAAACCATATGGAGCACAGTTGTTTTCTGGCACACATGGGGTCGCCGTGAGTTGGCATCAACTCAACAGTAAGTGGTAAGGTTGTGAACTGCCTTAGTTTTTCTTAGCAGCCAAATCTCCCCTTTGTACCCATCACTTCAACTCCCCTTTTAGCTTCCGAGGAAGAGATGCCCAGGAATCCTTCTGGATCCTGAAAATTCTTGGTTCTGTGAACTCATCTGTGGTTTCAGAAGTTTATCTTCCTTTCTTCATCAGCAACTTTCCATTTGCAGTAAATATGCTCAAAAATCATGAGAGCTATCTGGTGCATTTTTGTCACCTGTGCATAAATGGCCACCTTGATTATCCTCCGTATTGTCCAAGCCTTGGCAAGTCCCTTCCAATACTTACCCTTGGTTTGGCCATAGTGCTTGCTTTGCTCAAAGGGATAATAGCAAACATGATACAAGTAGAAACTTGAAAAGAGATAACTTGTAGCCAACACCATGTGAACAAACACAGGCTAGCCTCCTGCATGGTGAGAGCTGAAGGGCCTAGATACCTCTTTTGCCCCTCCCAACATAAAGACAGGTAGCCGAGTAAGAGACATATGAGTGAGGCCATGGACCATCAGCTAATCACAAAATCTGGAGTGAACTTAGACAACACTACACGGTGCAGAGATATGCCATCCCAACTGAAACCACAGACTCATAAACAAATGGCTGTGTTTTGAACCACTAAAATTTGGCATGCTTTGTTATGTAACATAAAATTTTACTTAAATACGTAATTTTTCTAGCTACTGCTTTAATTATTTTCTTCCATTTATTGCCAAATCTTTTATTTCCTACCAAATATTCACTTATCTACCACATAATTATATAAGCATACTACGTGATAGGGACTGTGCTAACCAATAATGCATACAACAGTAAGTAATAACAGACATGGAAACTATCTTTATGGAACAAAGAAAATGATGATAGCAAAAATTTACTGAGTGTTTTCTATGTACCATCTACCGCGTTAACCTTTTTACGTGCATTAGTTCATACACCAGCCCTATAACTGACCCCATTTTACAGATGCAGAAACTGAGGCTCAGACAATGTTAAGATATTTGCTTTAAGTCACAGTAACTGGTGGAATTCAGACCTTTCTCCAGCGCTTGTGCTCTGGATCATTATAGTTAAGTTTAAGAACAGTTAAAAGAAACCTAGGAATTCAGTCTTTGCTCTGACGGTAACTTCTGCGTCAGTGAAGACAATGCAAGTCTCCTCTCTGTATCTTTAAGGGTCTGTCTAGCTGCCCATTTACTATGATCCAAAATAAAAAATCTTGAACCTGAGTCCAGTTCCTTGCCACTTACACTTTGCTTCATATCTTGTTCATTACTATCTTTCCTCCTCTATCAGGAAACTAAATTTTATTTTTTTAGTGTATGTTAGATGAAGGTTTACAGAGCAAACTAGTTTCTTATTAAACAATTAATACACATATTGTTTTGTGACATTGGTTGCCAACCCCACAACATGTCAACACTCTCCCCTTCTCGACCTTGGGTTCCCTGTTACCAGGTTTCCTGTCCTCTCCTGCCTTCTCTTCCTCGCACCTGGGCTGGTGTGCCCATTTAGACTCATTTTGTTTTATGGGCCTGCCTAATCTTTGCCTGAAGGGTAAACCTGAGGAGTGACTTCAGTACTGAGCTATAAGGGTGTCCGGGGGCCATACTCTCGTGATTTCTCCAGGCTCTGTCAGACACTATGTCTGGTCTTTTTTGTGTGTGTGTGAGTTACAATTTTATTCTACATTTTTCTCCAGCTCTGTCTGGGACCCTCTGTTGTAATCCCTGTCAGAGCAGACAGTGGGGATAACTGAGTACCATCTAGTTGTGCTGGACTCAGTCTGGTGGAGGCCATGGTAGATATGGTCCATTAATCCTTTGGACTAATCTTTCCCTTGTATCTTTAGTTTTCTTCTTTCTTCCCTGTGCTCAACAGGGTGAGAGCAGTGGAGTATCTTAGATGGTCACTCACAAGCTTTAAAACCCCAGACACTATTCACCAAAGTAGAATGTAGAGCATTTTCTTTATAATATATGTCATGCCCATTGAACTAGATGATCCCGGAGACCATGAACACCACAGCCCTTAGCCCAGCGATTTAGTCCCTCAGGGAGTTTGGATGTGTCTATACAGCTTCCATGACCTTGCCTTGGATAGGTTGTGCTGGCTTCCCTAGTATTGTGTACTGCCTTACCCTTCACCAAAGTTAACCACTACGATACAAAAACTCGTAACAGTAGTTCTCTTTGGGGAAGAGGACATTCTTCCCATTTAAACAGAATTTTTACTATTTCAATTTTTGTACCATGTGAATGCAAATTTCAAACCTAATTTAAAAGTAATATCTTTGGAAATCCAATAAAATTTTAAAAGACAATATTAAAATAAACGATTTTTTGGTAATAATTTTCCTTTTAAAAAAGAACACTGGAAAATGGTACTTGGATCTAAGGCTATCTCTACATGACGTAAACCCAACGAGCAGTGTATTCATTGGGAGGAAAGTTTTCGTGGTTCGAGTTAATTCAGAGGTGCCACAGATGAAAGGCCTGGCGATCCATTTCCAAAAAATTCAGTCATTGAAAACCCTATGGAGCCTAGTTCTACCCTGAAACACATGGGATTGCCATGAGTTGCAATCAACTTGACAGAAAGAGGTGTGGTTTGGTTTAGGATAGACCACAGAGTCGAAATGAGATAATCTAGAATTTGTGGAGATTCAGCAAGAAGGCTTACTCAAAAGATACGTCTTCTAAATACCTGTTATGTTTAAAGGATTTTAAAATGCTTTCCAGGCTTGGAGTCTTCTAAAATCATACAAACATGAAGATGTTTACATCTCTGGTGGAATGTGGCCTAGGATAGGTGTCTCAGGGAGCACCCAAAAGGATAGACAGAAGCTAAAAGGAAACTAGCAAGATGACCAAGACATCAGTCTTCAGTTAATAAGGAAAGTTGTTGTGAACTGAGAGTCCCTGGGTGGTGCAAATGGTTAACACTTTACATTGGGTGGCTAATCAAATGGTTGGAGGTTCTAGTCCAACCAGAGGCACCTCGGAAGAAAGGCCCGGCAATCCACTTCTGAAAAATCAGCCATTGGAAACCCTGTGGAGCACATTTATTCTCTGGCACACAAGGGGTCTCCAAGAGTTGGAATCAACTCAACAGAATCTGGTAAGGTTGTGAGCTGCCTTAGTTTCTCTTAGCAGCTACATCTCTCCTTTACACCCATCACTTCATCTCTCCTTTTAGTTTCAGAGGAAGAGACGTCCAGGAACCCTTCTGGCTCCTGAAGATTCTTGGTCCAGTAAACTTGTCTTTCCTTTCAGAAGTTTATCTTGCTTTCTTCATCAGCAACTTTCGTTTTGCAGTAAATATGCTTTAAAATATCATGAGGCGGGGCCAAGATGGCAGACTAGGTAGACGCTACCTCGGATCCCTCTTGCAACAAAGACTCGGAAAAACAAGTGAATCGATCACATACATAACAATCTACGAATCCTGAACAAACACAGATTTAGAGACGGGAGAACGAACAAATACGGGGAGGCAGTGATTGTTTTCAGAGCCTGGAGCCAGCGACCCAGTCAGGTAACCTTGGCACCCGATATAGGGCAGGGCCCAGGGGAGCTGATGGCACAAACAAGGGGTGCAGCCCTACCCCCCCGGAACTCACCCCGGGAGGGGGCCCAGCCGGTTCGCGACAGCGGCGTGGCGACGCAGCCGGTGGGAGAAGTCCCCGGAAGGCAGCGGCTGATTTTGGAGTTGGGAGTGCACCGTCCCAGCAGGGGAACCTTGATGCTGGGCGTGGGACTGGCAGTGGAGGATCTGACCACGGCTTCAGTGGGCCAGATCCCCGGGGGCAATCTCCACACAGCCAGCACACATAGGCAACAGGCCCCTCGGGAATCTCAGATAAAATAGTCATTTCAAGCAAGACAAGCAACTCTGGCTATATTCTGAGGTGCTACTCTCCTATCTCTCTGATCCCTCCTCCACCCTCCCCAGGCGGCTTCATTAACATTGGAATTTCCTGAGCCAGAGGGAGAATGGCTCCGGCTCCGCGGCCACTTTGCTCCCCCCGCCCCTTTTTTTTTTTCTTTTGGTCTTTTCCTAACCCACTCTTCCAGCCTGAGAGAAGGAACCAAAAAAAAACCCAGGGACCAAAAATCCACCCTAATTGGACTAAAAACACAGAACCAGCTACAGCCAAGCATATATGATCCAAATCTCAGACTTTCATCCTTACAGGGAACAAGGTGGCGGTTATAATCCAAAGGCAGTTCTGATAGGAATCTGACTGCATTTTTTCTTTAGCAGATTTTCTGGACAAACTAGTTTCCCAGTGATGGCTCGGAGACAGCACTCCATATCAAACTGCATAAAGAAGCAGACCGTGACAGCTTCTCCAACCCCCCAAACAAAAGAATCAAAATCTTTCCCAAATGAAGATACAATCCTGGAATTATCAGATAAAGAATAAAAAAAAAACTCATTTAGAGAATGCTTCAAGACATCAGAAACTAAATAAGGCAAACTGCAGAAAAAGCCAAGGAACACACTGATAAAACAGTTGAAGAACTCAAAAAGATTATTCAAGAACATAGTGGAAAAATTAATAAGTTGCAAGAATCCATAGAGAGACAGCATGTAGAAATCCAAAAGATTAACAATAAAATTACAGAATTAGACAACGCAATAGGAAGTCAAAGGAATAGACTCGAGCAATTAGAATGCAGAGTGGGACATCTGGAGGACCAGGGAATTAACACCAACATAGCTGGAAAAAAATCAGATAAAAGAATTAAAAAAAATGAAGAAACCCTAAGAATCATGTGGGACTCTATCAAGAAGGATAACTTGTGTGTGATTGGAGTTCCAGAACAGGGAGGGAGGACAGAAAACACAGAGAAAATAGTTGAAGATCTCCTGACAGAAAACTTCCCTGACATCATGAAAGACAAAAGGATATCTATCCAAGATGCTCACCGAACCCCATCTAAGACTGATCCAAAAAGAAGAACACCAAGACATATTATCATCAAACTCGCCAAAACCAAAGATAAAGAGAAAATTTTAAAAGCAGCCAGGGAGAAAAGAAAGGTTTCCTGCAAGGGAGAAACAGTAAGTACAGACTACTCAGCAGAAACCTTGCAGGCAAGAAGGGAATGGGACGACATATACAGAGCACTGAAGGAGAAGAACTGCCAGCCAAGGATCATATATCCAGCAAAACTCTCTCTGAAATATGAAGGCAAAATTAAGATATTTACAGATAAACACAAGTTTAGAGAATTTGCAAAAACCAAACCAAAGCTACAAGAAATACTAAAGGATATTGTTTGGTCAGAAAACCAATAACATCAGATACCAGTACAACACAAGGTCACAAAACAGAACATCCTGACATGAACTCACATAGGGAAATCACAAAAACAAATTAAGATTAATTAAAAAAAAATGCTCATAACAGGGAATCACGGAAGTCAATATGTAAAAGATCACAATAATCAAAAAGGGACTAAATACAGGAGGCATAGAACTGCCATATGGAGAGTGATACAAGGCGATATAGAACAATACAAGTTAGGTTTGTACTTAGAAAAATAGGGGTAAATAATAAGGTAACCACAAAGAGGTATAACAACTCCATAACTCAAGATAAAAGCCAAGAAAAACGTAACGACTCAACAAACATAAAGTCAAACACTACGAAAATGAGGATCTCATAATTTAATAAGAAAAACGTCTCAGCACAAAAAAAGTAAGTGGAAAAATGAAATTGTCAACAACACACATAAAAAGGCAGCAAAATGACAACACTAAACACTTATTTATCTATAATTACGCTGAATGTAAATGGACTAAATGCACCAATAAAGAGACAGTCACGGACTGGATAAAGAAACACGATCCGTCTATATGCTGCCTACAAGAGACACACCTTAGACTTAGAGACACAAACAAACTAAAACTCAAAGGATGGAAAAAAATATATCAAGCAAACAATAAGCAAAAAAGAGCAGGAGTAGCAATATTAATTTCTGACAAAATAGACTTTAGACTTAAATCCACCACAAAGGATAAAGAAGGACACTACATAATGATAAAAGGGACAATTGATCAGAAAGACATAGCCATATTAAATATTTATGCACCCAATGACAGGGCTGCAAGATACATAAATCAAATTTTAACAGAACTGAAAAGTGAGATAGACACCTCCACAATTATAGTAGGAGACTTCAACACACCACTTTCGGAGAAGGACAGAACATCCAGTAAGAAGCTCAATAGAGACAGGGAAGACCTAATTACAACAATCAACCAACTTGACCTCATTGACTTATACAGAACTCTCCACCCAACTGCTGCAAAGTATACTTTTTTTTCTAGCGCACATGGGACATTCTCTAGAATAGACCACATATTAGGTCATAAAACAAACATTTGCAGAATCCAAAACATCGAAATATTACAAAGCATCTTCTCAGACCACAAGGCAATAAAACTAGAAATCAATAACAGAAAAACTAGGGAAAAGAAATCAAATACTTGGAAAATGAACAATACCCTCCTGAAAAAAGACTGGGTTATAGAAGACATCAAGGAGGGAATAAGGAAATGCAAAGAATGCAACGAGAATGAAAGTACTTCCTATCAAAACCTCTGGGACACAGCAAAAGCAGTGCTCAGAGGTCAATTTATATCGATAAATGCACATATACAAAAAGAAGAAAGAGCCAAAAGCAGAGAACTGTCCCGACAACTTGAACAAATAGAAAGTGAGCAACAAAAGAATCCATCAGGCACCAGAAGAAAACAAATAATAAAAATGAGAGCTGAACTAAATGAATTAGAGAACAGAAAAACAATTGAAAGAATTAACAAAGCCAAAAGTTGGTTCTTTGAAAAAATTAACAAAATTGATAAACCATTGTCTAGACTGACTAAAGAAATACAGGAAAGGAAACAAATAACCCGAATAAGAAACGAGAAGGACCACATCACAACAGAGCCAAATGAAATTAAAAGAATCATTTCAGATTACTACGAAAAATTGTACTCTAACAAATTTGCAAACCTAGAAGAAATGGATGAATTCTTGGAAAAACACTACCTACCTAAACTAACACATTCAGAAGTAGAACAACTAAATAGACCCATAACAAAAAAAGAGATTGAACCACAAAAAGACAAACAACCCAATCAAGAAGTGGGCAAAGGATATGAACACACATTTCACTAAAGAAGATATTCAGGCAGCCAACAGATACAGGAGAAAATGCTCCTGATCATTAGCCATTAGAGAAATGCAAATTAAAACTATGATGAGATTCCATCTCACACCAACTAGACTGGCATTAATCCAAAAAACACAAAATAATAAATGTTGGAGAGGCTGCGGAGAGATTGGAACTCTCATACACTGCTGGTGGGATTGTAAAATGGTACAACCACTTTGGAAATCCATCTGGTGTTATCTTAAACAGTTAGAAATAGAACTACCATACAACCCAGAAATCCCACTCCTCGGAATATACCCTAGAGATACAAGAGCCTTCACACAAACAGATATATGCACACCCATGTTTATTGCAGCTCTGTTTACAATAGAAAAAAGCTGGAAGCAACCAAGGTGTCCGTCAACAGATGAATGGGTAAATAAATTGTGGTATATTCACACAACGGAATACTACGCATCGATAAAGAACAGTGACGAATCTCTGAAACATTTCATAACATGGAGGAACCTGGAAGGCATTATGCTGAGCGAAATGAGTCAGAGGCAAAAGGACAAATATTGTATAAGACCACTATTATAAGATCTTGAGAAATAGAAAAAACGGAGAAGAACACATACTTTTGTGGTTACAAAGGGGGGAGGGAGGGAGGGAGGGAGGGAGAGGGCTTTTTATTGATCAATCAGTAGATAAGAACTGCTTTGGGTGAAGGGAAAGACAACACTCACTACAAGGAAGGTCAGCCTAATTGGACTGGACTAAAAGCAAAGAGGTTTCCGGGATAAAATGAATGCTTCAAAGGTCAGCGGAGCAGGGGCGGGGGTCTGGGGAACTTAGTCTGAGGGGACTTCTAAGTCAATGGGCAAAATAATTCTATTATGAAAACATTCTGCATCCCACTTTGAATTGTGGCGCCTGGGGTCCTAAATGCCAACAAGCGGCCATCTAAGATACATCAATTGGTCTCAACCCACCTGGAGCAAAGGCAAAGGAAGAACACCAAGGTCACACGACAACTAAGAACCCAAGAGACAGAAAGGGCCACATGAACCAGAGACCTACATTATCCTGAGACCAGAAAAACTAGTTGGTGCCCGGCCACAATCGATGTCTGCCCTGTCAGGGAGCACAACAGACAACTCCTGAGGAAGCAGGAGACCAATGGGATACAGACCCCAAATTCTCATAAAAAGACCATACCTAATGGTATGACTGCGACTAGAGGAATCCCAGAGACAATGCTCCCCAGAACTTCTGATGGCATAGGACAGGAACCATCCCCAAAGACAAATCATCAGGCATGAAAAGGACTGGTCAGTGGTGGGGAGAGAGATGCTGATGAAGAGTGAGCTAATTAAATCAGGTGGACACTGGAGAGTGTGTTGGCAACTCTTGACTGGAGGGGGGATGGGAAGATAGAGAGAGAGGGAAGATGGCAAAATTGGCATGAAACAAGAGACTGAAAGGGCTGACTCAATAGGGGGAGAGCAAGTGGGAGAAGGGAGTAAGATGTATGTAAACCTACATGTGGCAGACTGATTGCAATGGTAAATGTTCACTTGAAGCTTAATAAATATTAATTTAAAAAAATTACCAAAAATGATGAAGAGAAACCAGATAACTGGGAGCTCCTAAAAATCAAACACCTATGCTCATCTAAAGACTTCACCAAAAGAGTAAAAAGACCACCTACAGACTGGGAAAGAATTTTCAGCTATGACATCTCAGACCAGCGCCTGATCTCTAAAATCTACATGATTCTGTCAAAACTCAACCACAAAAAGACAAACAACCCAATCAAGAAGTGGGCAAAGGATATGAACACACACTTCACTAAAGAAGATATTCAGGCACCCAACAGATACATGAGAAAATGCTCTCGATCATTAGCCATTAGAGAAATCCAGATTAAAACTATGATGAGATTCCATCTCACTCCAACAAGGCTGGCATTAATCCAAAAAACACAAAATAATAAATGTTGGAGAGGCTGCGGAGAGATTGGAACTCTCATACACTGCTGGTGGGAATGTAAAATGGTACAACCACTTTGGAAATCTATCTGGCGTTATCTTAAACAGTTAGAAATAGAACTACCATACAACCCAGAAATCCCACTCCTAGGAATATACCCTAGAGATACAAGAGCCTTCATACAAACAGATATATGCACACCCATGTTTATTGCAGCTCTGTTTACAATAGCAAAAAGTTGGAAGCAACCAAGGTGTCCATCAACGGATGAATGGGTAAATAAATTGTGGTATATTCACACAATGGAATACTACGCATCGATAAAGAACAGTGACGAATCTGTCAAACATTTCATAACATGGAGGAACCTGGAAGGCATTATGCTGAGCAAAATCAGTCAGAGGCAAAAGGACAAATATTGTATAAGACCACTATTATAAGATCTTGAGAAATAGTATAAAGTGAGAAGAACACATACTTTTGTGGTTACGAGCGGGGGAGGGAGGGAGGCAGGGAGGGAGAGGGTTTTTTACTGATTAATTAGCTGAAAAGAACTGCTTTAGGTGAAGGGAAGGACAACACTCAATACATGGAAGGTCAGCTCAACTGGACTGGACTGGACCAAAAGCAGTTTCCGGGATAAACTGAATACTTCAAAGGTCAGTGGAGCAAGGGCGGGGGTTTGGGAACTATGGTTTAAGGGGACTTCTAAGTCAACTGGCAAAATAATTCTATTATGAAATCATTCTGCATCCCACTTTGAAATGTGGCGTCTGGGGTCTTAAAAGCTAACAAGCAGCCATCTAAGATGCATCAATTGTTCTCAACCCACCTGGAGCAAAGGAGAATGAAGAACACCAAGGTCACACGACAACTAAGAGCCCAAAAGACAGAGAGGGCCACATGAACCAGAGACCTACATTATCCTGACACCAGAAGAACTAGTTGGTGCCCGGCCACAATCTATATCACTGCCCTCACAGGGAGCACAATAGAGAACCCCTGAGGGAGCAGGAGATCAGTGGGATGCAGACCCCAAATTCTCATAATAAGACCATACTTAATGGTCTGGATGTGACTAGAAGAATCCCGGCGGTCATGGTCCCCAAACCTTCTGTTGGCACAGGACGGGAACCATCCCCGAAAACAATTCATCAGACATGAAAGGGACTGGACAGTGGGTGGGAGAGAGATGCTGATGAAGAGTGACCTAATTATATCAGGTGGACACTTGAGACTGTGTTGGCATCTCCTGTCTGGAGGGGGGATGGGAGGATAGAGAGAGTCGGAGGCTGCCAAAGTTTTCACAAAAGGAGAGACTGGAAGGGCCGACTCATTAGGGGGAGAGCAAGTGGGAGTAAGGAGTAAGATGTATATTAATTTATATGTGACATACTTACTTGATTTGTAAACGTTCACTTGAAGCTCAATAAAAGTTAATAAAAAAAGAAAAAGAACACGGTAATGATACGTGTTAGGGACAGGATAGTCACTTACCTGGTTCCTTAAAGATCAGATGGCGTATGCTGTGGTTAGACGCATATGACAACTTACATGGCGAACAGCAAAGTCCCACAGGAATAACGATTGTAACTTTCTCCATGGTTTCTTCTCAACTGAAAGACACATTGCAAGCGTGTTTAAAGACACATCATTTCAGTGTGACTCTGAAAATTGCATTCATCCCATCAGTTGACAGGGTACCCTTATAATCTCCCTGGGTTCCCATGAACTTCTTGTTCAGAGCGTAGTTGGAGACAATTCCATCTCTTGAGTGAACATCTGTGTCATGGATTGAATTATGTCCCCTTAAAAATCATGGTTAGGCCATGAGTGCTAGTATTGTGTGGTTGTCCTCCGTTCTGTGATTGTAATTTTATGTTTAGAGGATTAGGGTGGGATTGTAACACTACCCTTACTCAGGTCACCTCCCTGATCCAAGGTAAAAGGAGTTTCTCTGGGGTGTGGCCTGCACCACCTTTTATCTCTCAAGAGATAAATGGGAAGAGAAGCGAGCAGAGAGTTGAGGATCTCATACCACCAAGAAAGCTGTGCTGGGAGCAGAGCGCATCCTTTGGACCTGAGGTACCTGCACCTGAGAAGTTCCTCGACCAGGGGAAGATTGATGAGAAGTCCGACAGAGAGAGAAAGCCTTTTGGAGCTGACACCCTGAATTTGGACTTTTAGCCTATCTTACTGTGAGAAAATAAACTTCTCTTTGTTAAAGCCAAAAAAATATATATCATGAGATCTACCTGGCGCATTTTTTCACCTGTGCATAAATGGCCACACTGATTACCCTCCCTGTTGTCTAACCTTTGCGAAGTCTCTTGCCAAAATGAGCCTGGGCTTGGCCATAGTGCTTGCTTTGCTTAATGGGATAAAAGCAAACATGACACAAGTAGAGACTTTAAAAGAGATGTGACAATGGGGTTTGCCTTCTCTTACTTTTCTTGCAATGCCTTGTGACCATCGCCATGTGAATAAATGCAGGCTAGCCTGCTGGATGGTGAGAGCTGAATGGCCTAGATAACTCCTTTGCTCCTGTAATCAGAAAGACAGGTAGCCAGGCAAGAGACATGTGAGTGAGGCCATGGACCATCAGCTGACCACAACTCAGGAGTGACCCCAGACAACACTACATGGTGCAGAGATGTGCCATCCCAACTGAAACCACAGACTCATGAACATATAAATAGCTCTTGTTTTGAGCCATGAAATTTTGGCATGGTTTGTTATATAAGATAAATCTTTACTTAACCATATAACCCTTCTAGCAACTGTTTTAATTATTTTCTTCCATTCACTGCCAAATATTTTATTTCCTACCAAATACTGACTTACCTAACAATTATATAAGCATACCATGTGATAGGGACTGTGCTAACCAATAATGCATAGAATAGTAAGCAGTAACAGACATGGGAACTATCTTCATGGAGCAAAGAAAATGATGATAGCTAAAATTTATTGAGTGTTTTCTACGTACCATGAACCATGTTAATCTTCTAGTATATGTTAGTTCATTCACCAACTCTATTATAGACCCCATTTTACAGATGCAGAAATGGAGGTTCAGCAAATGTTAAGATATTTGCTTCAAGTCACAGTAAGTGGTGGAATTCAGGTCTTTCTCCAGCACTTGTCTGAACCATTATGCTTTAGTTTGAGAACAGATATAAAGAAATCTAGGAATTCAATCTTGGCTCTGATAGTAACTTCTGCATCAATGAAAAGAACATAAGTCTCCTTTATCTTTAAGGGTCTGTCTAGCTACCCTTTTACTATGATGCAGAGTAAAGAGTCTTTAACCTGAGTCCAGTTCCTCACCACTTACACTTTGCTTCGTATCTTGTGCATTAGTATCTGTCCTCCTCTATTGGGAAACTAAAGCCTTTTTTTTATTTTTTATTGTATGTTAGATGAAGGTTTATAGAGCAAACTAGTTTCTTATTAAACAATTAGTACACATATTGTTTTGTGACATTGGTTGCCAACCCCATGACCTGTCAATACTCTTCCCTTCTTGATCTTGGGTTCCCCATTACCAGCTTTCCTGTCCCTTCCTGCCTTCTTGTTCTCACCCCCGGGCTGGTGTGCCCATTTGGACTGTTTTGTTTTATGGGCCTGTCTAATCTTTGGCTGAAGGGTGAACCTCAGGAGTGACTTCAGTACAGTAACGGTGTCCAGGGGCCATACTTTCAGGGTTTCTCCACTCTGTCAGACCAATACACCTGTTTTTCTTTTAATTTTTTGTGAGTTTGAACTTTGTTCTACATTTTTCTCCAGCTATGTCCAGGACTCTATTGTGATCCCTGTCGGAGCTGTCAGTGGTGGTAGCCGGGCTCCTTCTAGCTGTGCTAGACTGTCTGGTGCCATGGTACATGTGGTCCATTAGTCCTCTGGACTAACCTTTCCCTTGTGTCTTTGGTTTTCTTCATTCTCCCTTGTTCCAGATGGGGTGGGAGCAGTCGAGTACCTTAGCTGTCCACTCATAAGCCTTTAAGACCCCGGTTGCTACTCACCAAAGTAGATTGTAGAACATTTTCTTTATAAACTCTGTTACGCCGATTGAGCTAGATGTTCCCGGAGACCATGGTCCCCACAGCCCTCAGCCCAGTAATTTGGTCCCTCCGGGATTTTTGATGTGTCTATGGAATTTCAATGACCTAGCCTTGTACAACTTGTGCTGGCTTCCCCAGTATTGTGTACTGTCTTACCCTTCACCAAAGTTACCACTTATCTATTGTCTATTTAGTGTTTTTCCATCCCCACCCCTCCCCTCCCTCATAACCATCAAAGATTATTTCTTTTTGTGCATAAAGTCTTCGGCATAAGAGTGGACTCGTACAATATTTGTCTTTCTGTGATTAACTTATTTTGCTCAGCATAATGCCCTCCAGATTCATCCATGTTATGAGATGCTTCACAGAGTCATCGCTGTTCTTTATCGTTGTGTAATACTCCACTGGGTGTATGTACCACAGTTTGTTTATCCACTCATTGTTCTTTATCGTTGTGTCATACTCCATCTTTATCCATTCATCTGTTGATGGGCATCTAGGTTGTTTCCACCTTTTTGCTATTGTATACAGTGCTGCAATGAACATGGATGTGCATATATCTGTTCGTGTAAGGCTCTTATTTCTCTAGGATATATTACAAGAAGTGGGATTGCTGGATCCTACGGTAGTTCTATTTCCAGGTTTTTAAGGAAATGCCAAATCGATTTCCAAATTGGTTGTACCATTTGACATTCCCACCAGCAGTGTGTAAGTGTTCCAGTCTCTCCACAACCTTTCCAACATATATTATTTTGTGTTTTTTGGATTAATGCCAGTCTTATTGGGGTGAGATGATATCACATTGTAGTTTTGATTTGCATTTCTCTAATAGCTAATGATCATGAGCATTTCCTCATGTATCTGTTAGCCACTTGAATGTCTCCTTTGATGAAGTGTGTCTGTTCATATCCTTTGCCCATCTCTTAATTGTATTATTTGTCTTTTGTTGTAGAGGTGTTGGATTTTCCTGTAGATTTCAGACATTAGAACTTTCTTGGATTTGTCATAGTCAAAATTTTTTTTCCAGTCCGTAAGTTCTTTTTTTTAAACTTTTGGTGAAGTCTTTTGATGAGAAGTGTTTAATTTTTAGAAGAGCCCAGTTATCTAGTTTATCTTCTGGTGTTTGTGTATTGCTAGTTATGGTTTGCATGCTGTTAATGCCGTGTATTCGGAAAACTAAATTCTTGAAGATTAGCATCGTCTTCCCTTTTCCCAAATCAAATAGGATTTGAAGCTATTCAAATTCATTCTGAATTGTCAGATAGCCTGCCATGGGGAATTGATATTTGAACAGAAGCCTGAAAGAAATGAGAAAGAAAGCTATATGGATATCTAGGGAATGAGGTTTTCTGGAAGGATTATGGAAAGTAACTACCCTGACACAGGACCATGCTCATCCCTTCAAGGAACACCCAGGAGCCATTATCATTGACTGAAGTGAACAAGAGGAGAGGTTTGGGAGATGAGTTTAGAGAAATACCTAGAGGCCAGTTTAGGCAAGCCTTGGAGACTGGTTAGACCCTCAGAGAGCACCAAGAGAGTTTCCTTTCCTTCTCTAAAATTCAGTACTAGAACCTTATCAGCCTGTTTTAGGGAATAAACCAATACCAAAGAAGATGCAAGCAAATTTACATTATGACTATAAAACACGAGCTCTAACACTCACACTTTCTTTTCTAAGCCTAAAAAATGTCCCTGTACAGGAGTTGCATTCTTGGTCATCCAAGTAAATAGAGTCAGTGACTAAAGTTTTATAAGATTAAAAAAAATTCAAACATACTTTTCAAAATTACAGGAAGGCTTCAACAAGTTTTATGCACCTAAACAGAAAAGAACATTCATTCTGTAATAATTATACTTTGAGAAACAAGATGAAATAAATAAAATGCACTTTTAAATGTGGCAAAAGTTGTGTAATGGCAGATACTTATTCATAAGCCCAACGGTGGGGGGGGGTGGGGGGGAAGAGAGAAGAGAGGAAGGAAAGACAAAGAAGCAGGGACTTATTTTTTGCATACCTTCTTCTGCACCTTCTGAGTACCCCGGTGCTGGATGGATAAGACAAAGAGCAGATTTGTCAAAACAGAATCTACAGTCTCTGGAAGGGTGACCTGAGGCTAAAACAAACAGCTCTTCTTGAGGTCCTTTCCCCAAACACAAAATTGTGTTCTTTCCAGAGCTCTGCAAGAAACCAATGTGTAAAAGGCTTCAATGCTGTGTATGTTGCAATTAGTTTTTATTAAATCAGCAGCAACAGGCTTGGGGCCTTAAGGAAGTTACTGGTAACAGACTTGCCCTCATGCTATAAACACCTAGAAAACTGGACAAGATTTAGTAAACAGCAGTTTTGGACAATGGACAACAGAATAGTGCATTATGGAGACTGCCCAAAAAGAGAAGGCCTGGTAGTGGTTAAGACCTTGGCTGCTAACCAAAAGGTTGGCAGTTCGAATACACCAGCCACTCCTTGGAAACCCTGTGGGGCAGTTCTACTCTGTCCTATATGGTCGCTATGAGTCGGAATCAACTCGATGGCAGTGGGTTTGGCTTTTGCCAAGAGCGCTGATCTGGGCCCCTTGTCTTGTGCTGAAGCGTCCCCATCTTACATCATTCTCGGACAGGGACCCGTTCTCTGCAAGGTTTTCAGGAGGCAAATGACTCCAGACTTGGAGGGATGTGACAGTTCCTGGGAAGCCTTTAGTCCAAGACACAGGAACCAAGATGAGGACATCCATGAATGAGGACTGGGAAGATGAACACCCCAGAATATAGGGCTCACCCAGAGACAGACTGGCATCTGCTCTCAAACCTAGAAAGCCCCAGGCACGGCTGTCAGGCTGACCATCCCCTCACTTATCCTTTAGAGTTCTCAGGGACTTGAGGGCCTAAGATTTCAATCAGTAGATGCAGGAGTCTCAGTCTCTGATAGATATCAAGCTGATGATCCTGAATGAGGATGATGGAACGACCCAGACAGAATAGTGGTGTCCCATACTCATCTCTGCTGTCACTCCTTCGAGGTTCTGAAGAGCTGTGGACAGATATGCATCACTCTGATTCCAAATCATGGTGCCAGGAAGGTGTGGACCTTGATCAGAGAGGATCTCCAGGTAAGTAGAGGGTAGATTCTCAGAACCGATACGGTGCCATGGTGAGGACCCTGACTGAGGAATGAGGGAACCATCCACCCCAGAACAGAGAAGGCCCCACAAAGTCCCTTCGCCCGCTGCTGTCTGAGTTGGGATGCAAAGCTCAGAGCTGTCAGACTAAACACTAGCCACATTTCCTTCCCAGAAATGGCTATGCAGAGATTGTCTCAGGTCCTTGGTACATTTCAATTGGCCCTAGTTCTGTACAGAGAGGACACCTAGGCCCTAGGAGGGAGCAGGATAAAAATCCTTCCTGTTATGAAGGGCTCCCCAAAACAAAGGGCTCCTCAGAGTCCCACTCCTGTTCACAGTTCTGTGAGGTGCCAGCAAAGCTGTCAGTCTGAGACACCCCTTTATTTCCTCCTGTAGGGTTTCTCTGTGGCAAGGGCGTTGGGCTAACGGGTGGTGGAAGGGAGAGCAGTCATGGTTCTTGAGACGGAACAGACCTAGTATGTAACAGGAGCCAAAGTGAAGACCCTGTGTGTTCTGAGGGGACCCCCAACAACAAACAGAAAGATCCCTATAGAGCTTAGCCCGTTTTGATCCAGGAAAGCACCAGGCAGAGTTATCAGCCTGAAGTGTCTCCTCTTTTCAGCACTAAGGGTGTTGGGGGGAAGGGCCTAAGTCCAAAGGGGTGGCCCCCATTGTGCAGAGGGCAGAGTCTTGTCCCTAAGTGGGGTAAGGTGTGGACCCTGAGTGTTTGGGGTGGGGGGGACCTATCGCCTAAAAAGGATCTGCCAGGGGTAGTGAAATAGCATGCAATCCTCTGAGGCCCCAGGCAAGTGTACGGTGCAGCATACTCTGACCTGTTCCCCTAGGGTCTCGGCGTGGTGAGAATCTTGTTCTGAGCATGCGAGTCAGGTCTTCATACGCGGGACTCCGAGGCACTGATAGGTATCAAGATGAGGACCCTGCATGAGCACTAAAGGACCACTCACAGCAGAACACTGGGGTCCCAAGTAGCCCACCTGTGCTGTCGGTCCTCGGAGGCCCCCCTGCCCCTGCAGGAGGGCCTTGATCCTTGAGGCCCTCAGTACAGCCTTGTACAGGTGTGACGTGCCCTGGCTTCCACCTAGGAA
This sequence comes from Elephas maximus indicus, assembly GCF_024166365.1. NCBI lineage: Eukaryota > Metazoa > Chordata > Mammalia > Proboscidea > Elephantidae > Elephas > Elephas maximus. Next base: position 146,799,517 of record NC_064846.1, on the reverse strand, counting down.
GTGCTGGGAAGGTGCAGTTTCTGGTCTGGGGGGCTGTGAGCTCTCCTCAGCAGAGGAGAGGTGAATCTCAGGCCTGACCAGGACTGAAGGTGAGAACCCTGAATTTAGACTGTGGTGACCAATTAACGCCAGAAAAGCGGGGTCCCAAGAGCGCCACCCCTGCTGTTGGCCCTCGGAGTCCCCCCTCAACGGCCTTGGCCCTCGGAGGCCCCCTATAGCCTGGGCCGGAAGTGACGGGCGGGCATGCGCCGACTGCCATCCAGGAAGTGCCGCAAAGGCGTGGCCTGTGGTCTGACCGCGTTGATACTTTCATCATTGGAGAAGGGTGGAGTCTCAAGACTGGTCAGGAGTCCAGGTGAGGACCCTGAATGTGGACTAAGAGGACCCCTTACCCAGAACAGAGGAGGTCGCACCAAGTCCCGCCCCTACCACCAGCCCCAAGGCCACCAGGCTGACTTCGGCCTGTAAAATCTCAGGATGGGCGGGCCTTGGTCCAAGAAAGCACCCGAGTTCCGAAGAGGGAGAAGACCTAGACCCTAACTGCAGGCGAGGCGAGGACCCTTAGTGCTAATGAGGAGGGTTCTCCTTAAAAGAGGCGCTGCCCACAGCCCAAGCTTGCTCTCAGCTTTGGGAGCCCCCGGGCAGAGGTAGCCAGATGTGCAGCATCCCGACTACTCTCCATCTAGGGAGGTGAGGGCCTTGGTCTGAGCCATAAATCCCACCGCTGCTTTTGGGCGGACTTAAGTTAGTAGAGGGAGGAATCCCGACCTTGGAACAAGTTCAGAAGCCTGAGAGAGCAAAGTAGGGGTCACCAATTGAGAACTCTGGGGTCACGTAAGCCCCACCACCCTGACCAACCCTAGGATTTCCAGAATAGCGTCAAAAAGATATGGGTAACTCTGACTTCCAACTCTGAGGTCTCAGGAAGGTGTAGTCTTTGGTCTGAGGGATGTGGCCTCCTGACACCAGAGGGTTGGGTCCCAGGAATGGTGCAGAGAGAAGGGAAGACACGATTGAGGTACTGGGACCACTCAACCCAAAATGGGGAGGATTGCAGTGGGCTCTGCTAATGCCATTAGCCCTGGAAGGACAAATCTGGCAAGTTCAGGCGACTCTGGACTTCTGCCTGGAGTGTCTGAGGCAGATGCCCGCCTTCGTTTAAGCCCCAATTCAGGAGACAGAGGGATACCAGAAACTGGTGGGAGTCAGTGTAAAAATACCTTAGAAGGCACTAGGGAATTTACCCCTCTTCTCCCCTCCCCCAAGAAGAGAGGAAGATACAGCAAAGTCTCCTACTGCTATTGGCCCAGGGGAGCCACAGTCAGAGGTGTCAGGTTGAAGTGACCCTGGTTTGTTCCTAGGGACAGATGGTCTCAAGGACATGAAGTCCTTGGACTAATGGAGAGGCTTATCCAGGAGAGGAAACCCTGGTGGCGTAGTGGTTTAGTAGCATGGCTGCTAACCGAAAGGTCGGCAGTTCAAATCCAACAGGCGCTCCTTGGAAACTCCATGGGGCAGGCCTATTCTGTCCTGTAGGGTCGGTATGAGTCGGAATCGACTCGATGATATCGGGTACCAAAGGGATGTTCTGCAGAGACAGGGTACATGGTCTCTATTAGGAGTCAAGGTGAGGATACTGAGTTCTGATGAGGTGACTCCTCCCAGAAGAAAGGGGGAAACACAGAGCCCCAGAACTGCGTTCAGACCTGGAGGACCTGGGTGTGGTTACTTAGCGAGTTGCACTAACTTCCAGAGTGTTTCGGGGAGATGAGGGACCTGGTAAAAGGGGGCAGCCATGGTGAGGACCCGGGTGGAAGACTGAGGCCTCCAAGGAACCCAAAACAGAACAGGCCCCAGTGTGCTGTCATCACTGAGACACCCTGCCAGGAGTGGTGGCTGAGCTGATCCTTCAGTTTTTGCGTGTGGGTCCCAGAGGGAGTTGAGGTTTTAAGGTCAGAGTAGTAGAGGGGAGGTGTTCTGGCCCTGCCAGCAGTTAATAGGATGGCCCTACGAGTGAAATTAGAAGAATCCCCAGTAACCCAGTACAGAGTCCCTAGTGTCTGCCCCTGCTGTCACCCCAGTAAGCTCCAAGCAGGGCTGGCAATCTACAACCTAATCCTTCCTCTAATTTCCTCTACAGCATCCTGACCAGGACAGTCAGAGCCTTGTGCGGTTCTATAGCAGTGTCCTCAAGAATCCTGCAGAGGCATCGGTTGTGAAAGCCAAGGAGGCATCTCTCTGCTACAGGGCACATCTCCTCTCAGCCTTCCTCCTCCTGTGGGCTCGCATCACCTGCCCTCCTTACACTCCTGCCTGCTGTCCTTGAGCAGAGTCATCATGCCTCGTGGTCATAAGAGTAAGCTCCGCGCCCGCGAGAAACGTCGCCAGGCCCAAGGTGACACCCACAGTGTCAAGGGTGCTCAGGCCACTGCAGCAGAGGAGGAAAGGTCCCCCTCCTCTTCCTCTCCTCCTTTTGGGGGGCCTCCCCAGAGCTCGCCTGCTGCTCGCACTCCCCAGGGGTCTCAGAAAGCCCCAGCCACCACCACTGCTGCTGCAGGTGTTTCGGGCCGAAGAGCTCCTAGAGGGGCCGAGGTCCAAGGTGAGGGAGGTCCAAGTTCCTCTTCGGCCCAAGCCCCGAATGAGAGGTCACAAAGGGACCCTCTAACTAGGAGGGTGATCATGTTATCACAGTTTCTGCTGTCAAAGTATAAAATGCAAGAGCGCATTACGAAGGGAAAAATGATGAAGATCATCAACAAAAGGTACAAGGAGCACTTCCCTGAGATCCTGAGGAGAACCTCTGAGTACATAGAGCTGGCCTTTGGCCTTGACGTGAAGGAAGCTGACTCCAAAGGTCAATCCTATGCCCTTGTCAGCAAGCTGGAGATCACCGAGGAAGAGAATCTGAGTGGCGGCAGAGGGTTTCCCAAGACCGGGCTTCTGATGCCTCTCCTGGCCATGATCTCCATGAATGGCAACCGGGCCACCGAGGAAAAGATGTGGGAATTCCTGAATATGGTTGGGATGTACGATGGGAAGACGCACTTCATCTTTGGGGAGCCCCGGAAGCTCATCACCAAAGATTTGGTGCAGGCAAAGTACCTGGAGTACCGGCAGGTGCCCAACAGTGATCCGCCACGCTACGAATTCCTGTGGGGTCCCAGAGCCCAAGCTGAAGCCAGCAAGACAAAAGTCCTGGAGTTTCTGGCCAAGGTCAAAGATACCAACTCCAGTGCCTTCCAAGCCCTGTATCAATAAACTTGGAGAGATGAGGGAGACAGCCGCAAGCAGAGAATGGGCCAGGGCTAGTGTCAGGGCAAGTCCAGCCAGTGCTCCCATCCCTAGTGAAGTCTGATGCAGAGTCTTCACTTTGTTGTTGAAAATGGCTGTTAACCTTCTAAGTAGCAGAGGCAACATGGGGCTGGAGGGAGCACATGTATGTCTTCTTTTATTCCCGTTACACTTGAGTGACCTGAAAATTTAGCTCATTTTTTGTACTTTTCAAATGTTGTTCTTTTAGGTTTTAGGATTCAGAATCTAAATTCACCCTCATGCGTTTATTGTTGTATTCCAGATTTGGGGGTAAGAGTTTTGTATTATGTAAAACAAATTGAAAATCCTTGAATCTTTTCTTATAAATCCAGAACTAGTTAACATGGTATCGGAATTGGGATGTTCTTGGAAATATTAAAGACATCCAAAAGAATTAGTTGGGATGACAAGGTAGAGGTGGAAAACCATAAAAGTTGGTCAATTCTTGGTTTCCCTTATCCCATTTGGTAAAAGTAGAACATTCATGTGCTTGGATTTGTTTAGCTTCTTTAAGAATGAGGGGGAAAATAAATCGTGATGATTTGACCTCTTGTTCCTTGCCTCTTATTTTCCCCAAAGAGTAATTGAGCGTCTGCCCTTTGGAAGGCTTCCTGCTAGTACTGGGGCCCTTTAAGCAAAGGTGTCGAAGCCCGAGTATAGATTTTAGAGTCTGACAACAGCTATGAATTAAGAAAGAGGTGGGAGTACTCTCCAAGACCTCAGGACTAGTAGAAACGCAGTGAACACTTCAGGATTCCCTCTAGTGCAAATGCCCTGAGGGAGGGCATTTTGGGGTCTTGGGAAATTTTGATCTCTCAGTGTGCACTGGGGGAATTTTAAGTTAGGAAACATAGGGGAGGGAAGGGTAGGGGGCGAGAAGAGCAGGTAGGGGTGAGGCTGGGGGCAGGGGCGAGTCCAGATGGGGTTGCGGGAGGAGTGTGCAGGGTCAGACATTCCCATCATGTGTCTCAGTGTGGAATGACTTTGCCTGGAATGGCAACCAGCTCTTCACACTGCCTCTGGGATTGACGACGGTAAACGAGAGAGAAATCCCCCCCGGAGCAGGACTGGAAGGTGTCCTGTGTTCTTGTCCCAGTGCTCTTGAACACAAGTGCTGACTGTGTGTGTCATGCACATCATTTCCAGAGTTTCTGAGAAATAGGGAGATACTCCATGTGAGGAAGCCAGTGTTAGTAGCTTTTTGCCTTTGGCTGGGGGAGCCAGAGGCCATGCCATTGAAAGGATGGTAGAATGAGGTTGTCTTCAGTGTCACTTGGCAAACACCAAGTGAAAACTGGCCTTTTGGCCATGGTGATGAGAACTGGGGTGACATAGGTGGAAGGACAGTTGGGAGGGGAAATTGTCCTTGACAGCACTTCTAAGAGCTTTGTGTTCATTAAACTGGGACAGTCTACCCACATGCACATTAAAAAATTTACTCCCTGCTATGGATTGAATTTAACCACCACGTCCCCCCAAAACAGGTGGTGTAAATAATGACCCAATAACCATGGTTATGATGCCATTTGGGAATATGTGTTATGTTAAAGAGAGGGGGTTGTAAGGTGTGTCTTGAGTCAACCGACACATTCTCCAGGGGAGAAAGATGTGGCAGTCAGCTTCTGTAAGATTTACACCCTTGGAAACCCTATGGGGCAGTCCTGCTCTGTCCTGTTGCATCCCTGTGAGTCAGAATCTTCTGGACAGCAGTGATTTTTTTTTTTTTTTTGCAGGGCGGTATCTTTAGTCCAGTCTCATCTGAGATATAAAGGAGGTGATTTGGCAAGCAAGTAATCACAAGTGGGGAATGATAGTTGCCAGGGCACGTGAGATCTCCAAGGAGAGAAGAAACGGAAGCTGAAGAAAGACAAGGACCTTCCCCCTCAGCAAACAAAGAGTTAAAGCTTTCCCCTAGAGCCAGCACCTGAATTCAGATTTCTAGGCTCCCTTTTTTTTTTTAAACTGTGAGAAAATAAATTTCTATTTGTTAAAGCCTTCCCCTTGTGGTATATCTGTTATAACAGCACTAGATAACTATGACACTCCCTAATGAGTGATGAAATGCTTTGACCTTGACTACTAACATAAATGTTGGCAGTGCAGACCCATCCAGTGGCACCGCAGAAGAAAGACCTGGCAATCTGTGTCTTTAAAATTTATAGCCAAGGAAACCCTATAGGGCAGTTCTACATGGGGTTGCATTTAGTTGGAATTGACTCGATGTTAAGAAGTTATTGTAAAATATTAGTTTTTCTTTCTAAGTAGTATTTCTTCTCATTTGGTTTTCTTTGTCCTAGAGCACTGCATAATCTTACAAACCCTGAAGAAAACAAAACAAAAATTCTCAGATGGGTGGGCGGTACTTTGTGGTGTCAAAATAATCATAGTAATAACTGCCATTCTTTAAAGACCCAATATTTGCCAGTCAGCTTGCCACGTGCTTCTCATGCCTTGCGCACAACGCACCAGCCCTAGAAGACAGGGCTTATCAATCCAACTTCACAGAAGAAGAACCTGGAGCTCAAGGTGTTTGGTAATGTGTTCGAGCTTGCAAGTCTAGTACATGAGCGAGCTACATTAGACCCCTGGTCTGAATCCGTCTAGAGCCCGCACTGACCACTCCTCCCAGCCAGGGGCTTACTGTGTGTCTCTTAATTCACTATTCTTCTCTCTACTACAAAATGTTTCTCAGGTAAGAAAATGAATAATGCTGTGCCCAGAGCATTGAGTTGGACTGTATAGCCAGAGGTATGTGAATACTAAAATAAGTGAGACTTATGAACAAGGAAAAGGAAAAGATAACATTCAATGACAATACAATCACTGACATATACAAGGCCAGATAACCTGAAAAGATTTGGGGCTCATAAAATCATCCTGGAGAGCCCCTGCCTGTAGAAGGTAGATCTATCAGAACCAACATTACATGAGTCTCTGTGCGTGGCTGAAGGAGAGAAGGATGAGATCAGCCTGGTTTTCTGACAGCCCACCACCTACGTTGGGGTTCTTGTCATTGGCTGCAGCTTCCCCACCTCATGCCACTCCTCGCTCTTGGGCAGGGAACCAATCTCTGCCAGATTTCCATAGCAAATTTGCTCAAGTTTGCAAGGATGTTGCATTTCTCAGGAAGCCTTTCATCAAAGAGGAATCAAGAAGAGAACCCCAGTGAATGAAAACACAGAAGAAACACACACCAGAATTTAGGGATCACACAAGGAATTGCAGGGCTTGCTCTCAGACCTAGAGAGCCCCAGGCAGTACCCTCATTTATTCTTCAGGTTTCTCAGGGACCCGAGAGGTTGGCCTAAGGACACGCTCCAAGTCAGTAAGGCGAGGACACTCAGCCTCTGATAGATATCTACGTGATGACCCTGAATGAAGATGATGGGTGGCTCCTCGAGAACAGTGACTTCCCCTGGCATCCTGCCTTGCACTTGGCCCTGAGAGATCTTGAACAGTCCTGGCTGGATATGACTCATCCTGACTTCCAAATCACAGGTCCCAGGTCAGTGAAGACCTTGATTTGAGGGGAGCATCCTCAGATTCATTAGGGAGTGGATTTCAGGACTGGTCAGGTTCAAGATAAAGACTGTGAATGAGGAAGGAGGGAACCACCCACCCCAGACAGAGGAGGCCACAAAAAATCCTTCCTGCTGTCGGCCCTGGGAGTCCCAGGGCAGAGTTGTCAGGATGAGAAGTCCCCTCAATTCTGCCTGGAGAGTATCAGGTCTTGTGGGCATATGCCAGGTTCGTAGAGGGAGGAGACTCAGACCCTCAAAGGAGGCAAGGTGACCACCCTGAGTGTTATGAGTGGGAACCCCATCAACAAAAGGAGCAGAAGAGAGCATTGCCTCTGTTCTTAGTCCTCGGAAGCCTCTGGGAGAGCTCTCTGCCAGAGGTGCCCATCGCGTCTTCCTGAGTGGTCTCAGGGAAGAAGGGTCTGGTCTAAAGGGGCAGCACCAGTTCTACAGAGGGAGGAGTCTTGTCCCTAACTGGAGTTAGGTGTGGACCCTGAGTGTATATGGGGCAATCTCCTGCCAAAAAAGGATCTGCCAGGCAGAGTTAAACAGCCTGGAATCGTGTGAGCCCCCAAGCAAGTGTATGGTATGGCTCAATCTGACCTGACCATCTAGGTCTCAGCGTGGTGAGAATCTTGTTCTGAGCCTGTGAGTCACGACTTCATACGCGGGACAACCAGGCTCTGATAGATATCAAGGTGAGGACCCTGTGTGAGCACTAAGGGACCACTCACTCTAGAACACTGGGGTCCCAAGGATCCTGTCCTTTCTCTCAGCCCTCAGGCCCCCCGTGCCCCACCATAAATGTCTTGAAACTTGGAGGCCCTCCCTACAGCCTTGTACGGACATGACCTGTCCTGGCTTCCATCTAGGAAGTGCTGGGAAGGTGCAGCTTCTGGTTTGGGGGACTGTGAGCTCTCCTCAGCAGAGGAGGGTGGGTTCTCAGGACTGATCAGGAGTCAAGGTGAGGACCGTGAATGTGGGCGGTGGTGACCAATTAACCCCAGAAAAGCGGGGTCCTAAGAGCGCTGCCCCTGCTGTTGGCCCTCGGAGACCCCACCAATGGTCTTGGACCTCAGAGGCCCCCCTATAGCCTTGGCCAGATGTGATCAACGGGCTCTGACTTCTATCTAGGAAGTGCCGGGAAGGTGAGGCCGCTGGTCTGAAGGGGTTGAGACTTTCATCATCGGAGTAGGGTGGATTCTCAGGACTGGTCAGGAGTGCATGTGAGGTCCCTGAATGTGGACTAAGGGAACACCGAACCCAGAACAAAGGAGATCCCACAAAGTCCCGCCCCTACCACCAGCCTAAAGGCCACTGGACTGATTTCGGCCTGTAAAGTCTCTGGACGGGTGGGCCTTGGTCCAAGAAAGCACCTGAGTTCCAGAGAGGAGACCCAGACCCTAACTGCACGCAAGGCAGGGACCCTTAGCGCTAATGAGGAGGCTTCCCCTTAAAAGAGGGCCCGCCCACAGCCCAACCTTGCTCTCAGCTCTGGGAGCCCCCAGGCAGGGGTAGCCAGATGTGCAGCACCCCGACTTCCCTCTAGGGAGGTGAGGGCCTTAGTCTGAGCCATCAATCCTAGCCTTGCTTTCGGGCGGACTTAAGTTAGTAGAGGGAGAAATACCAGGTCCTACCCGGAAGCAAGGTCAGAAGCCTGAGTGAGGATTGAAGGGGTCACCAAATTGAGAACCCTGGGGGCAGGTGACCCCACTGCCCTGGCCTGCCCCAGGATTCCCAAAACAGCCTACAAAGGATATGGGTGACTCTGACTTCCAACTTTGAGGTCTCAGGAAGGTTTGGTCTTTGGTCTGAGAGGTGTGGCCTCAGGTCAGCAGAGGGTGGGGTCACAAAATGGTACAGAGGCAAGGGGAAGACATGACTGAGGTACTAGGGACCAATCGACCCAAAATGGGGAGGGCTACACTGAACCCTGCTTATGCCATGAGCCCTGGGAGCCCAGGACAAATCTGACAAGCTCAAGTGACCCTTGACTCCCTCCTGGAGGGTCTCAGGGAAATGAGGTCCTAAGATTAAGCCCCAATTCAGCAGAGAGAGGAATCCCAGAACCTGGTGGAAGTCAAGGTAAATATCCTTTAAGAGGAAAAATGGAATTAACCCCCCACCAAACAAGAAGAGAGGAGGCTGTACAACATCCCCCTTCTACTATTGGACCTGGGAAGCCAAGGTCGGAGATATCACACTGAGGTGCCCCCTCATTTTTTCCTCAGGGTGGGTCGTCTCAATGCCATGAGTCCTTGGGCTAATGGGGAGGCCTACTCAGCAGAGGCAGAAGACTTGGTCCCTAAGAGGAATCAAGGTGAGGAGACCAAGTTATGACAAGCTGACTTCACCCAGAAATAAGGGGGAACCATAAAGCCCCACCCCTGCTTTCAAACCTGGGGACCTGGCATGCTGACTTAGTGTGTTACAGCAAATTCTTCCAGGGCATCTCAGGGAGGTGAGGGATCTGGTCAAAGTGGGTACTCAAGATAAGGACCCTGGTGGAGGACTGAGGGCTCCAAGGAACCCCAGACAGAATGGGCCCCACTGTACTGTCATCACTGAGACCCCCTGCCAGGAGTGGTGGCTGAGCTACTCCTTCAGTTCTTCCTCGTGGATCCCAGAGGAATTTGAGGTGTCACATTCAGAGTAGCAGAGGGGAGTGCCTCTGCCTTGCCAGCAGTTATGAACTGAGAAGACCCCCAACTAACCCAGTACAGAGAGTCCTTAGTGCCAGCCCCTTCTGTCACCCCAGTAAGCCCCAAGGAGGGCTGGCAATCTACATCCTAATCCTTCCTATAATTTACAGGATCCTGACCCGGACAACAGGAGTCTTGTGGGGTCCTAGAGCAGTACCCTCCAAGAATCCTGCAAAGGCGGTGTTTGTGAAAGCCAAGGAGGCATCTCTCTGCTGCAGGGACGCACAGCCTCTCAGCCTCCCTCCTCCAGTGGGCCCACATCACCTGCCCTCCTTACACTCCTCCCTGCTATCCTTGACCAGAGGTCGTCATGCCTCGTGGTCACAAGAGTAAGCTCCGTGCCCGTAAGAAATGTCGCCAGGCCCGAGATGACACCCACAGTGTACAGGGTGCTCAGGCCACTGCAGCAGAGGAGGAAGGGTTCTCTTCCTCTTCCTCTCCTCCTTTTGGGGGGTCTCCCCCGAGCTCCCCTGCTGCTGGCATTCCCCAGGGGCCTCAGAGTGTCCCGCCCACCACCACTGCTGCTTCAGGCGCTTTGGACACAAGAGCTGCCGGAGGGGCCCAGGGCCAAGATGAGGGAAGGCCAAGTTCTTCTAAGGCCCCGGCTCCCACGGAGAGGTCTCAAAGAGACCCTGTAACCAGGAGGGCAAGCATGTTGTTACGGTTCTGGCTGTACAAGTATAAAATGAAAGAGCCCATTACAAAGGCAGAAATGATGAAGATCATCAACAAAAGGTACAAGAAGCACTTCCCTGATATCCTGAGGAGAGCCTCTGAGCACATGGAGGTGGTCTTTGGGCTTGACGGGAAGGAAGTCCATTCCAAAGGTCAATCTTATACAATTGTCAGCAAATTTGAGAACACCAAGGAAGAGAATTTTATTGGTGACAGGGAGTTTCCCAAGAATGGGCTCCTGATGCCTCTCCTGGGCATGATCTACAGGAATGGCGACTGGGCCACCGAGGAGGAGGTGTGGGAACTCCTGAGTGTGCTGGGGATTTACGATGGGAAGAGGCACTTCATCTTTGGAGATCCCAGGAAGCTCATCACCAAAGATTTGGTGCAGGAAGAGTACCTGGAGTACTGGCAGGTACCCAACAGTGATCCTCCATGCTACGAATTCCTATAGGGTCCCAGAGCCCAAGCGGAATCCAGCAAGACAAAAGTCCTGGAGTTTTTATAGGGACAACCCTAGGAGCCCTAATACAAGGCATAAACAGAATACAAAACATTACCAAAAATGACGAAGAGAAACCCAATAACTGGGAGCTCCTAAAAATCAAACACCTATGCTCATCTAAAGACTTCACCAAAAGAGTAAAAAGACCACCTACAGACTGGGAAAGAATTTTCAGCTATGACATCTCCGACCAGCGCCTGATCTCTAAAATCTACATGATTCTGTCAAAACTCAACCACAAAAAGACAAACAACCCAATCAAGAAGTGGGCAAAGGATATGAACACACACTTCACTAAAGAAGATATTCAGGCACCCAACAGATACATGAGAAAATGCTCTCGATCATTAGCCATTAGAGAAATCCAGATTAAAACTATGATGAGATTCCATCTCACTCCAACAAGGCTGGCATTAATCCAAAAAACACAAAATAATAAATGTTGGAGAGGCTGCGGAGAGATTGGAACTCTCATACACTGCTGGTGGGAATGTAAAATGGTACAACCACTTTGGAAATCTATCTGGCGTTATCTTAAACAGTTAGAAATAGAACTACCATACAACCCAGAAATCCCACTCCTCGGAATATACCCTAGAGAAATAAGAGCCTTCACACAAACAGATATATGCACACCCATGTTTATTGCAGCTCTGTTTACAATAGCAAAAAGCTGGAAGCAACCAAGGTGTCCATCAATGGATGAATGGGTAAATAAATTCTGGTATATCCACACAATGGAATACTACACATCGATAAAGAACAGTGACGAATCTGTCAAACAGTTCATAACACGGAGGAACCTGGAAGGCATTATGCTGAGCAAAATCAGTCAGAGGCAAAAGGACAAATATTGTATAAGACCACTATTATAAGATCTTGAGAAATAGTATAAACTGAGAAGAACACATACTTGTGTGGTTACGAGGGGGGGAGGGAGGGAGGCAGGGAGGGAGAGGGTTTTTTACTGATTAATTAGCTGAAAAGAACTGCTTTAGGTGAAGGGAAGGACAACACTCAATACATGGAAGGTCAGCTCAACTGGACTGGACTGGACCAAAAGCAAAGAAGTTTCCGGGATAAACTGAATACTTGAAAGGTCAGCGGAGCAAGGGCGGGGGTTTGGGAATCATGGTTTAAGGGGACTTCTAAGTCAATTGGCAAAATAATTCTATTATGAAAACATTCTGCATCCCACTTTGAAATGTGGCGTCTGGGGTCTTAAAAGCTAACAAGTGGCCATCTAAGATGCATCAATTGGTCTCAACCCACCTGGAGCAAAGGAGAATGAAGAACACCAAGGTCACACGACAACCAAGAGCCCAAGAGACAGAAAGGGCCACATGAACCAGAGACCTACATTATCCTGACACCAGAAGAACTAGTTGGTGCCCGGCCACAATCTATATCACTGCCCTCACAGGGAGCACAATAGAGAACCCCTGAGGGAGCAGGAGATCAGTGGGATGCAGACCCCAAAATCTCATAAAAAGACCATACTTAATGGTCTGGATGTGACTAGAGGAATCCCGGCGGTCATGGTCCCCAAACCTTCTGTTGGCACAAGACGGGAACCATCCCCGAAGACAATTCATCAGACATGAAAGGGACTGGACAGTGGGTGGGAGAGAGATGCTGATGAAGAGTGACCTAATTATATCAGGTGGACATTTGAGACTGTGTTGGCATCTCCTGTCTGGAGGGGGGATGGGAGGATAGAGAGAGTTGGAGGCTGCCAAAGTTTTCACGAGAGACTGGAAGGGCCGACTCATTAGGGGGAGAGCAAGTGGGAGTAAGGAGTAAGATGTATATTAACTTATATGTGACAGACTGACTTGATTTGTAAACGTTCACTTGAAGCTCAATAAAAGTTAAAAAAAAAAAAAAAAGTCCTAGAGTTTTTGGCTAAGAGTAAGTTTTCCAGTGCCTTCCAAGCCTTGTATGAGGAAAGGTGGGGAGATGAGAAATAGCCACAAGCAGAGAATAGGCTGGGGGTGGTCCTAATGCCAGGGCTAGTGACAGGGCAAGTCCAGCAGGTTGTTCCATCCCTATTGAAGTCTGATGCAGATTATTTACGTTGTTGTTGAAAATGGCTGTTAACCTTCTAAGGAGTGGAGGCAAGGCGGAGCTGGAGGGAACATATTAATGTCTTCTTGTGTTCCTATTATACTTGAGTGACTTGTAGATTTAGCTCACCTTTTGTATTTTTTCAAATGTTTCTTTTAATGGAAGGTTTACTTAGATTCAGAATCTAATTTTACCCTCAGGCATTTCTTGCTGTTTTTCAGATTTAGGAGTGAGAGTCTTTGTATTTTGTAAAACAAATTGAAAATCCTTGAATCTTTTTTTGTGATCTAGAACCAGTTAACATGGCATCAGGATAGAGATATCCTTGGAAATGTAAGAGAGTCTGCAAGGAGTACTTGGGATCACAGGATAGAGATGGAAATATATAAAAGTCCGTCAACTCTTGGATTCCCTTATAAAGTAAAATATACATGTGCCTGGATTTGTTTAGCTTATTGATGGATACGGGAGAAAATAAATCGTGATGATTTCCAGGTCTCGTTCACTGGTCTTGTGTTCTCAGGAGAGTAATTGAGCGTCTGCTCTTTGGAAGGCTTCACGCTAGTACTGGGGACCTTAAGGCAAAGACACCTGAGCCCCTGTGCATAGATTCTAAAGTCTAAGGGCAGCTATGAAATACGGAGGAGGTTCAGATACTCTCTAAGATCTAAGGACTAGTACAAAGGAGTGAGCACTTCAGGGTTCCCTCTGGTATAAATGCCCTGAGGGAGGTCACCTTGGGGCCCTGAGAAACTTTGATCTCTCATGGTGGAGGTGGGGGTGGTAGTCCTGTGGAATGGAATTTCAAGTTAGGCTGCATGGAATGGACAAGGGTAGGGGGTGGGTAAAGTGGGTGGGGTGAGGTGGGAGGAGTCCAGATGAGGCTGTCGTGGAGACGGTGGTGAGCAGGGCCAGGCACTCCCATGATGCGTATCAGCCTGAAGAGGCTGAGCTTGGAATGGAAACCAGCTCTTCCCAGTTACTCTGGGATTGTGGACAAACCCTAGAGGAATTCCCTCCTGGGTCAGGGCTGGAAGATGCCCTGTGCTCTTATCCCAGTGCACTTGAACACATGCAATGACTGGGTGTGATATGCAGTGTGTACATGGAGTTCCTGACAAATAGGGAGCTACTCCTTTGTGTCAGGAAGCCACTGTTAGAAACCTTTTGCATTGAGCTGGGGGAGCCAGAGCCCATGCCATTCAAAGGACTTTAGAATTAGGTTACCTTCAGTGTCATTTGGCAAACTCCAGGTGAAGACAAGACTTTTGGCAGTGGTGATGTGAATAAAAATTGGTGTGACTTAGATGGAAGTACAGCTGGGTGGGTGAGCTGTTGGTCCTTCACAATAATTCTAGGAGTTTTGTCTTGCATTAAACTGAGGCAGTCTGCTCCACAACCAAATTAAATACCATACTGCCTAATATGGATTGAATTGTCCTCTTACACCCCCACCCCAAATAGTTGTTGTAATTCCTAATCCTATTCCTGTGGTTATAATACCATTTGGGAATTGCTTTTCTTTGTTAGGTTAAAGGAACACTATTAGTGTAGTGCCTGTCTGAAGTCAACCCACCAGTGGCTCCACTGCAAAGAGATGTGGCCCTCTTCCTCCATAAAGATTACAGCTTTGGAAATCCTTTCGGGCAGTTCTGCTTCGTTCTATAGGGTTGGAATCAAACCTCTGGCTGTGGTTTAGTGTTTTTGCGGGGCTTTTACTTTTTTTTGTTGGGGGTTTATTATGTCAATCTCTGTGGAGATACAAAAGAGCGGATTGATCAAGCAGTGAAGCAAGTAAGCACAGATAGGGGAAGATTGGTACCACGCCATAGGAGATCTCCAAGGAGCCAAGAAACAGAAGTTGAACAAAGAGAGAGAAAGCTTTCCCCTAGAGCAGGTGCCCTGGAATCAGACTTCTAGCCTCCTAGACTGTGAGGAAATAAGTTTGTGTGTTAAAGCCACCCACTAGTGCCATTTCTCTTAGAGCTGCACTAGATAAGTTAGACACTACCTAACGGGTGACAAAAAGGTTTGTCCTTGACTACTAACCTGAAGGTTGGAAGTGTGAACCCACCCAGCGGCACCTCAAAAGAAAGGCCAGGAAATACGTTTCTGTAAAGACCCCCACCAAGAAAACCCTATGTGTGCAATTCTACTAACATATGGAGTCGCACTGATCCAAAAACAACTCAACAGCAAGGACTTAATATAAAATATAAATTAGTTTTTCTTTCTAAGCAGTTATATTGGGTTTTGTTTGTTTGTTTGTTTTGTCCTAGAGCACTGCATATTCTCCGACATTTCCTGGAGAAAACAAAACAAAATATTCTCAGAGAGGAGGGTGGTACTGTGTGGTGTCAAAATAATCATACTAATACCTGGAATTATTTAAAGACCCAATGTTTGCCAGGGACTTTGCCAGGTGCTTTACATGCATTTCACAGAATAAACCAGCCCTAGAAGACAGGGCTTACCAAACTCACTTCACAGACGAAGAACCTGGGGCTCTGAGAGACTGGTAATGTGGGTGAGTCCACACCTCTAGTACACGACCAGGCTGGACTAGACCGCTGGTCGGAATTTGTCTGGAGCCCACACTGTTCCACTCGCCCAAGACAAAGACCGACTTGTTGTCTTTAAATTCACTTTTCTTCTCACTGCTCCAAAATGTATCTCAGGCAAGAAAAACAATACCTTTGTGCCCAAAGCACTGGGTTGGACTACACAGCCGGAGTTGTAAGAGTAAATGAGAGGTAACGATAAGGAGAAAGCCCCGGTGGAGCAGTGGTTAAGCACTCAGCTGCTAACCAAAAGGCTGGCAGTTCAAAGCCATCCAGCGGCTCCACAGGACAAGGACCTGGTGATCTGCCCTCATACAGATTACAGCCCGTGGGGCAGTTCTGCTCTGTCACAGGGGTCACTGTGAGTAGAAACCGACTGGACAGCACCTAACAAGAACAACAGTAATAAGGAAAAGAAGGATAATATCTGGCGACATCTATACATGCAACGCCAGATGACCTGAGAAGATGAGGGGCTCACAAAATCATCCTGGGGAGCCCCTGCCTGGAGAAAATATATCTATTAGAACACAAATCACATGACACTCTACGTGTGGCTGATGAAAAGAAGGGATAGCTGAGATTTTTTTTTTTTTCTCTGACAGCATAGACCACCTGTCCTGGGCCTCCTGCCTTGTGCTGCAGCTTCCTCATCTCACATCACTCCTGGGACAGGCACCCATTTTTTGATTAAAAACTGCTCAGGTTTTTAATCCAAGATTCAGGAGCCAAAATAGAGACCCCCATGCAGGAAGACTGGGGAAACCAGCACACTAGAGTTTAGGAGTCACCTAGAGACTGACTGACACCTGCTCTAACTTAGTCATCTAGTGTTGCTGTAACAGAAATACCACAAGTGGATGGCTTCAACAAAGAGAAATTTATTTCTTCACAGTAAAATAGGCTAAAAGCCCAAACTGAGGGAGTCAGCTCCAGGGGAAGGCTTTCCTTCTGTCAGCCTTCTCACCAATCTTCCCCCAGAATAGGAGATTCTCTACACAGGGACCCCAGGTCGAAAATACACATTCTGCTCCCAGTACTGCTTTCTTGGTGCTATGAGGTCTCCCCTCACTGTTTGCTTCCCTTTCCATTTTATCTCTTGAGAGGTGAAAGGTTGTGCAGGTCACAACCCAGGGGAACTCCCTTTACATTGGATCAGGGCTGTGACCTGGGTAAGGGTGTTATAATCCCACCCAAACCCCCCTTAACAGGAAATCACAATCACAAAATGGAGGAAAACCACACAATACTGGGAATCATTGACCAGCAGCAAAATTGCTACACACAATTTGGGGGGGACATAATTCAATCCATACCATGCGCTCTGACCTAGAAAGCCCCAGGTTGGGCTGTCAGGCTGAGCATCCCCTCACTTATCCTTGAGAGGTCTCAGGGACTTGAGAGCCTTGGCCTAAGAAGGGCACCTCAACTCAGTAGATGCAGGAGTTTCAGCCTCCAATAGACATCAAGGTGATGGTCCTGACTGAGGATGATGGAAGGACCCGGCCAAAACAGTGGGGTCCCATAGAGTTCCGCCCTGGCTGTCAGTCCTTGTAGCTCCAGAAACTCCTGTCTAGATGTAGCTCAGGGGCCCCAAGTCAATGAGGACCCTGATTTGAGGGGAGCAGCCTCAGGTCAACAGAGAATGGAGTCCCATGACAAGTCAGGTATCAAGCTGAGGACTCTGAATAAGGAATGAAAGAACCACCCAGGGCAGAAGAGGGGAGGCTCCCCAAATCCCCACTCCACCCCTACACCTTCAGCCCTGAAGGATAATGACAGAATTATCAGGTTAAGGAGCCCCCTTATTTCCACCTGGAGAGAGGGAAGAGAGGACCCTGGTGTAGAGGAGACTGCCCCAGGTCTTCAGAGGCAGAAGAGCAAGAAAAACACTAACAGGAGTCAAGGTGAGACCCTGAGTGTAAGGAAGGGATCACCAGTATTAAGTAGAACAGGACCTCACAGAACTCAGCCACTGTTTTGAGGATGTGATGGCACCAGGCAGAGCTTTCACCCTGAAGTGCACCCTCATTTGGGCACTAAGGGTGTCAGGGCAGGACAGCATTGGTCCAAAGGGGGTGGCCCCATTTGTTCAGAGGGAAGAGTCTTGTCCCTAACTGGAGTAAAGTGTGGAAGCTGAGTGCTAAAGGGCGACCTACCCCAAAAGAAGGTCTGCCCAGAGCACCGACCCAACCAGCACTCCTCTGAGGCCCCAGGCAGGGTAGTGTGAGGCATGCTCTGAGCTCCCCCTCTAGGGTCTCCTCGAGGTGAGGTTCTTGTTCTCAGCCTGTGACTCAGGTTTATAGGCAAGAATCCCAGGCTCTGATAGGTATCAAGATGAGGACCCTGAGTAAGCACTAAGGGACCATCCACTCCACAAAAGTGCGGTCCCATAGAGCCCTGCATTTGTTGTTGAGAGTCGAAGGCCCCCCACAATAGCCTTGGCCCTTGGAGCGCTCCCAACGGCCTTGGCCAGATATGACATATTTTGACAGCCTGCCTTCTGCACTGCAAGTCCAGGAAAGTTAGTTCCTTTGTCTAAGGGGCTAGGCTTCTCACGCCAAAAGGAGTAGGTCAAGGATCGGTCAGGAGTCAAGGTGAGAAAGGACTCTGAGTAGGGACTGAGATGATCACCCACCCCAGAACAAAGCGTCCACCCCACTCCCTCCCTTGAGGTCCCCTCTTCTGCTGTTGGCCCTGGGAGACGCCACCACAGCTAGCTGGCTAACTTCTGCCTGGAAAGTCACAGGGATTTGAGGGTCACGTCTTGGGAAGTGGGTTCCAGGTCTGCAGAGGGAAGAGTCTTGGGCTTATCTAGAGTCAAGGTGAAGACTGTGAGGACAAATGAAATGCAAACAAGGAGCACCTCAAAGCCCCGACCCTAATGTTGGCCCTGGGAGGCTCCATGCAGTTTCAGCCAGACTTCTCCTGAAAGGTCTCAGAGAGATGAGGACCTTAGTCTATTGGGGGCTTCCTGATTCTGCAATGGGAGTTCACCTAGTCCTTGACAGGAGTCAATGTAAAAATCCAGTATGAGGTCTGAGGGAACCAGGCACCCCATAACTGAGTATGCCCTCTTTTCTCAGCCTTGGGGAACTCTAGAATAAGAGTCAGCCTGAGGTACCCCATCATTTCCTCCTGGAGGGGGCTAAGGAAGTGTGGACCTTTGTATAATGGAGCAGCCCCAATTCTGCAGAGGGAGGAGACCTAACAGGAGTTACAGTGAGGACCCTGTTTGAGGACTGATGGTATCACTCACCACAGAAAAGTGGAAGCGGCAGACAGTTCCTGCTTGCAGTCCTTGGAGGTGTGTGTGAAGCCTCCTTTCTTTTTGCTGCTGTCAGGTTGGTGAGAGCCTTGATTTGAGGGAATGGGCCTCAGATCAGCAGAGGAAGGTGACCCTATAGCCCTAGGTAGGGCTCCAAGACAGGAACCATTCCCAAAGCCAACTCTTCCGGCAGGGATTGGACCGGACGGTGGGACAGAAAATGATACTGGGGAAGAATGAGCTTCTTGGATCAAGTAGACACATGAGACTATGTTGGCAGCTCTTGTCTGAAGGGGAGATGAGAGGGTAGATGGGGTCGGAAGCTGGTCAAATGGACACGAGAGAGAGCGAGCGCGAGCGCAGGTAAGCAGTATGCTGTCTCATTAGGGGGAGAGCAATTAGCAGTATATAGCAAGGTGTTTATAAATTTTTGTATGAGAGTCCGACTTGATTTGTAAACTTTCACTTAAAGCACAATAAAAATTAAAAAAAAAAAGGTAGGCTATCAGGCCGTACTTAGAGCCAAGGTAAGGACTCTGAATGACTACTGAGGTCTCCAAGGAACCCAAGTCAGAAAGGGCCCAATTGAGCAATCGGCACTCAGTGCCCCCTGACAGGGTGCTACTTCACTTTCTCCTAGGTGGTCCCAGGGAGATGGGGACATTGGTTCAATGTGTCAAATTTAGAGCATCACTGGGCGGGGCGGGGGGGGTAACAAATGTGAAGGCCCTGCCAACACAATGGTCTTTTACATGAACCGAGTGTGCCACCTACCCCAGAACAAAGGAGACCCCAGAGTCTAGACCTGCCAATTCCTGCTCTCAGTTCTAGTAAGCCCCAGGGAAGGCTGGCAGGATGCAACCTCAGGCAGACTCTAATTACTTCCACAGGGTTCTTAGGGGACAGGCTGACCAGGAACACAGGAACCCTCTGAAGTTTCTAGATTAGTGCCTTCAAGTAAACCTGCAGCAGGTGCCTTCAAAAAGCCTAAGTGGTATCTCCCTAGTTATGGTACTAACACTGTCTCTCCTCCCTCTTCCAGGGGGCCTACGTCACCTGTTGTCCTGCTCACACTCCTCCCACCTGTATCCCTGACCAGTCATGCCTCGCAGTCAGAAGAGTAATCTCTGTGTACGTGAGAAACGCCGGCAGAAACAAGGTGAATCCAAGGTTCTCAGGGGTGCTCAGGCAATGGCAACAGCAAAAGAAGAGTTCCCCTCCTCTTCCACTCCTCCTTTTGGGTGTACTACCCAGAGAAGGCATGGTGCTAAGTCATGTAGCACTCTGCAGAGGACTCCAAGAGCCCTATTCACCCCCACTACTTCACACACAAGATCTTATGCAGGTACCAAGAACAAAGATGAGAAAAGGCGAAGTTCCTCCCAGGAGCAGCCATCCACTAAGCGGTCCCGCAGAGACCCTCTAACCAAGAAGGTGGGTATACTGGTGCAGTTCCTGTTGCAAACGTATAAACTGAAAAAGCTCGTCATGAAGGAAGATATGCTGAAGATTGTCAACAAAAAGTACAAGAGCCGCTTCCTTGACATCCTCAGGAAAGCTTCTTTCAGCACAGAGGTGGTCTTTGGCATTGACTTAAAGGAAATCGACTCCGTCAAGCCGTCCTACGCCCTGGTCAGTAAAATGGACCTCCCTAACAACGGGAGGCTGAGTTGTGGCAGGGGTTGCCAAAAACTGGTCTCCTGATGATTCTCCTGGGCGTGATCTTCATGAAGGGCAACTGCGCCAGTGAGGAGAAGATCTGGGAAATTCCTGAATAAGATGAGAATTTTTGCAGGGAAGAGGCACTTCATCTTTGGGGAGCCTAGGAAACTCATCACCCAAGATCTTGTGAAGCTAAAGTACCTGGAGTACCGGCAGGTGCCCAACAGTGATCCTCCAAGCTATGAATTTCTCTGGGGTCCCAGAGCCAACGCTGAAACCAGCAAGATGAAAATCCTGGAGTTTTTGGCCAAGATCAATGATACCGTGCCAAGTGCTCTCCCATCCTTATATGAAGAGGCCTTGAGAGATGAGGAAGAGAGAGCCAGAGCCACAGTTCCAGACCGGGCTGATCCTACTGGTATGGCCAGTGTAGTGCGTGCTCCCGTGCCAGGTCCAGCAGCTCCTCCCAAGCCTAGTGAAGCGTGAGGCAGATTTTTCACTTTGTGGTTGAAGAGGGCAGTCATCGTTCCATGTAGTGGAGGGCTGGGTGGACAGAAGGGAACACAGTGTATCATACCTTTCTGTTTCTGCTCTATGTAGGTCACTTAGGGATTTAACTGTATGTTCTTTGTTTTTCAAATGTTAACCCTTTCAAGTGAAGGCTGTTTTTAGCATTATAATCTAAGCTTGTTAATTAAATGGATAACACATTTAGCACATTTCTGAGGTTTAAAATGAAAAGCTTTGCTATTTTTTGTAAAAAAAAAAAAAAAAAAGAAAAGGAGGGGGAACCTTCCATTTTAGTGATCTGAAGCAAGGTAAGATGACATTGGAATAGGCATTTCTTAGAAATGTAAAGAACACAGCAATAAAAAAATACATGAAATCAAGACAGAAAAAAGTAAGACGGTCCGTATTTAACTTTTAACTTGAAGGCAATGGGTTTGGTTGTTTTTGGTTAATCTCTACAAAAAAAAAAAATCTACAAAAAAAAATTGCTATGAGTAGGAATCAATTCGAAAGCAATGGATTTGGTTTGGTTTTTGAATCTCTTTCAGTCTGTTATTAAATAAAACAGAAGGATGCATAACTATACTTGCTTATTTAATAACATAGTAAAAATTAATAAATTAGGAGTCCTGGTGGCGCAGTGGTTAAAAAATCAGCTGGTTACCAATAGGCTGGCAGTGTGAATCCACCAGCCACTCCTTGCAAACCCTATGGGGCAGCTCTACTCTGTCCTATGGGGTCACTATGAGTCGGGATCGACTCGTCGGTAATGGCTTTATTTTTCTGTTTGTTAGTTTATTCACCTGCTCACTTCTGCCTCCAATATTAATTGAGCATGTGCTCTTTGGAAGATACAGTGCTAATTCTGGGAATGTTAAAAGAAAAAAGAAAACAAGACATAACCTTTGCCATGGAAGTTTAGGGTGTAGAAGCAGCCATCATGTAAGGAAGGTGGTGATGTACACCCTAAGACCTAAAAGGTAAGTAAAAAGAGTGAGAAGCGGGGAGGGTTGGGATGAGAGCCATCTCGTGAAAATGCCCTAAGGCAGGGCAGTTTGCAGCTTTGAGACACTTAGATCCCTCAGTGGAGGTCATGTTCAATTAGGTTGCATGCGGTGGGGGAGTGAGGAGATAAGAAGTGGACTAAATGAGGCTTTCTGCAGGCGAGCACAGGGCCAGACAAACCCATGATATATTTCAGCACTGAAAGGCTGAGCCTGGAATGAAAACCAGCTCTTCAGTTACCCTGGTATTACCGGTAAACCAGAGAGAAATCCCCACCAGGGGCAGGACTGAAAGGTGTCCTGTGTTTTCATCCTGGTGCACTTGAACACATGCACTGACTGGGTGTGTTACACACATTATTTCTAGGAAGATTCTGAGAAGTAGGGTCATACCCTGTTCATGTGAGATGTCAAGAAGCCACTGTTCTGGCACTTTGTCTTAGGCTGGGGGGACCAGAGCCCACTCCATTCAACAGACATTTGAATGAGGTTATCCTGAGTATCTCTGGGAAACTCCAAGTGAAAACTAGATTTTTGGTGGTGGTTATATCATTGAAAACAGGTGACTTAGAAGGGCACCTGGGAGAGTGAATGGTTGTCCTTGACAATAATTCTAGGAGCTTTGTGTTCCATCCAAGTGGGGAAGTCTAGCCCATACCCACATTAAATAACATATTCCCTAATGAGCAATATTACCTAGTTTTCCTTCTTAAGCAGCATTTTGGTTGATTTGGTTTTTGTTTTCCTAGGGCACTGCATATTCACTGACACATCCTGGATTTAAATAAGAAAAAAACCCCAGAGAGGTGGGTGGTATCATCTGGGGTGCAAATAATCGTAGTAATAACTGCCATTCTTTAAAGACCCAGAACACGCCAGGCCCCGTACCAGGTGCATCCCAGCAGTTTTATAGGCTACGGCTTCTCAGACTTAGTTGTCGATGGAGAACTTGCTCTTTTCTCATTTTCACATCCTGGTCAGTGACAGAGCTGCACTAGACCCCTGGTTGGAATCCCTCTGCAGCCCAGAGCGTTCCACGACTCCAGCCTGAGGCAGATCTGTGTCTCTTAAATCATTTCACAGCTCACTACTCCAAAATGTATCTCAAGGCATAAAGAGAGAAATTTTGTGCCCAATGTACTGGGATGGAATACACAGCCACAGTAATAAGCATAAAAAAACAAATGAGTAAAGAAAAGAAGATAATATATGGGGACATTACGATCACTTACATATGCAGCGTCATCTTGGACAGCCCCTTTCCTTTAGAAAGTAAACCTTTTGGGACACAAGTCAAAACAGATGCCAGGTCCGTCTGATGAAGTCATAGACTAGATCAGCGTGTGTTTTCTCTGGCAGCCCACCACCTGTCCTGGGCCCTTTGTCTTGTGCTGCAGCGTCCCCATCTCACATTGCTCTGGGACAGGGGCCCATTCACTGCAAGGTGTACAGTAGGGAAACTGCTCAAGCGTTTGCAGGGATGTGGCATTTCCCAGGAAGATGTTAATCTAAAAACAGGAGTCAAGATGACACCCATAAGTGAGTCCTGGGTACCCCCAACATGCCAGAGAGGGCTATCAGGATGAGCAGCCCTTCACTTACTCTTCAGAGTTCTCAGGGACTTGTGAGTCTTGGCCTAAAGATGACCTCAGATTACAAGTGTGAGCAGTCCCAGCCTCTAATAGAAAGTGAGGAGAGTGAATGAGGAATGATAGAAGCACCTACCCAGTGAGGCCCATAAGATCCTGCCCTTGCTGCCAGCCCTCAGAAGCCCCAACCAGCCATGGCTAGATTCGATTCAGTGTAACCTCTACTTCAGAGGTCTTAAGAATATGAAGATCTCAGTCAGACGCTGGCAGACTCAGGTCAGAAGACAGGGGATTTCCAGGATATGTTAGGAGTCAAGCGAGGACCCTGACGTGTATTGGGACCACCCACAACATATCAGTGGAGCCCCACAGAATTCCTCCCTATTATCGGCCCTGGGAAGCCTCAGGCAGACATGGCCCCCAGATCCTCCTCAGAGGTAACAGAGGAGTGAGAGCTTAGACCTGAAGAGGGTGGTTTCAGTTCAGCAGAGGGAGGAATCTAAGGCCTCCCAGGAGTCAGATTTAGGACCTGAAGTGAGGACCCCATGTGGGGACCACCCATCATAGAGCCTGAACCTGCTACCACTGAATTCACTTTAGGAGACCATGGTGTGGCCAGGTGTGGCCAGATAGAAGTATCATCACTACCCCCAATGGGTGTCAAAGATACACAGGCCTTACTATGAGGAGGTAGGACTCAGTTTAAGAGAGAGAAGGACCCCATGCCTTGCCCGGTACCAGAGTGAGGACTCTGAGTGGGAACTGAGGGATCCATCCACCCCTAAATGGAGGGAACAAGGCAGAGCCTAGCCCTGCCCCTGCTTTCAGCCCTTGTAGGTCCAGGGGGTACTATCAGGGGAGATTCTTTGTCTGTAGGTACAGCCACTGGTCTGCAGAGGGAAGGAGTCCCAGCCCCTACACGGAGGCAAGTGGGGACCCTGCATGAGGACTGAGCCCTCCAAGGATCCCAGGATAGAAAGGTCCCCACTGCACTGTCAGGACTGGGGGTCTACACTCTGCCAGGGATGGTGGATGGGCTGCCCCTTCCCTTCCTTCTAGAGTGTCCTGGGGCTCTGGTGTGTCAAGTTCAGAGTAACAAAGGGAAGGGGCCCAAGCCCTGCCAACTGTTGATATGATGTCCATGAATATGGACTGAGAGGACACCTTGACCCCAGTACAGAGGAGCCCACTGCCAGCCTTTGCTGTCACTGCAGCAAACCCCAGGCAGGGCCGCCAGGCTGCAGCTTAAACCTCACCCCAACTTCCTCCACAAGGTTTCGGGACAGGCTGACCAGGAGATCAGGAGCCTTGTGGGTTCCTAGAGCAGCGCCCTCCAGGAAAAACTGCGGAGGCAGTCGTTGTTAAGGCCAAAGAGGCGTCTCTCTCCTGATGGGGCACACACCCTCTCAGCCTCCCTCCTCCCCTGGGCACACATCACCTGCCCTCCTTCCACACTCCTGCCTGTTGTACTTGAGCAGAAGCATCAGGCCATGCAGTCAAAAGAGTAAGCTCTGGGCCTGTGATAAACATTGCCAGGCCCAACCCTTGCCAGGTTTCAAGGGTGCTCAGGCCACTGCAGCAGAAGAGGAAGGGTCCCCGTCCTCATCCCCTCCTCCTTTTGGGTGGTCACCCCAAAGCTCCCCTGCTGCTCACATTCCCCAGGGGCCTCAAAGAGCCCCATCCACCAACCCTGCTGCTGCAAGTGCTTTGTGTACAAGAGCTAATGGGAAAGGGGCTTTCCTAAGAATGGGCTCCTGAGGCCTCTCCTGGGTGTGATCTACATGAATGGCAACCGGGCCACTGAGGAAGAGATCTGGGAATTGCTGAATATGCTGGGGATCTATGATGGGAAGAGGCGCTTCATCTATGGGGAGCCCAGGTAGCTCCTCACCAAAGATTTGGTGCAGGAAAAGTACCTGGGGTACCGGCAGGTGCCCAACAGTGATCCTCCATGCTATGGATTCCTGTGGGGTCCCAGAGCCCATGCTGAAACCAGCAAGGTGAAAAGTCCTGGAATTTTTGGCCAAGGTGTGTGATCCAGCACCCAGTGCTTTCCCATTGCACTACAAAGAGGCTTTGAGAGATGAGGAAAGGAGAGCTCCAGCCAGAGCTGCAGCCAGGGCTGATCCTACTGCAAGGGCCAGTGCATATTCCAGAGCCACATCCAGCACCTCTTCCCACCCCTAGTCAAGTCTGAGGCAGATGACTCACTTTTCTTTTGGTGACACTGTGTGATATATACATGGATTTCCTTAGGGAATTCAATCAATTGAATTTATTATTTGTCCTTTTACCTACTTGCACTTTTATTCTCCAAACATTAATTGAGCATTTGCTCCTAGAAGGATCCTTGATATTACTGGAATTCTAAGACAATGAAATCTCAGCCTCTATCCATAGATTTTACAGTAAGACCAGTCACCATATAAGGCAGAAGGCGAGATACTATCCCTATGAACTAAAAGGTAAGTAAAAAGAAAGGTAAGATGGGAATTTCAGATGTGAGCAGCGAGATGTAAACACGGTGAGGCCTCGGTGGAAGGGTATTTTAAGTCAGGCTTTATGGTGGGAGTGGTGCACAGGGCCAGACACTCCCATGATGGGTCTTAGCATAGAGAGGCTGAGCCTGGAGTGGAAACCAGCTCTTCACAGTGACTCTGGGATTGGAAGGTAAAACAGAAATCCGCTCCTGAAGCAGTACTGGAAGGTGTGCTGTGCTCTTGTCCCAGTTCATGTGAACACACGCACTGACTAGGTGTGTTATGCACAGCGCATCCAGGCGACACTCCCTTGAGGTAGGATGCTCAGCAGCCTCTGGACTATCACTTGGCCCTGGTCTGGGGGAGCCAAAGTACTCTCAAACAGAAGGGCATTCAAATTAGGTTATTTTGTGGGCAAACTGGCAAACTCTAAATGAGGTCTAGATTTTGGGGAAGGAGCTCTGGTAACTCCACAATTAAGTGGGAGAAAAACCTGGTGATCTGCTTCCATAAAGGTCACTGCTAAGAACACTCTTGTGGGTCAGTTCTACTCTGTCCTACTGGGTCACTGTGAGTTGGAAGCGACTTAATGGCAACAGTCTGTTTCAGGATAGAAAGACAGCTTGGAAGGAAGGAAGGGACTAACCTTAGGAACAACTTCTCAGGGCTTTCAGTTGTATCCAGCTGGGAAAGACATCCTCATACCCAAAATGTAAAAGATACTCTAATGGGGAAATCTGAGTTTTCCTTGTTAAGCGGCATTTTGGCTGATCTGACTTTTTTTGTCCAAGAACGCTATGTTTTCTCTGACATCTCCTAGATATTAAAAAAAAAAAAAAAACCTACAGGGCTGGGTGGCCCTCTGGGGTTGTTACTCAACCTGGGAAGGTGGTCCTTGTGTGACGTACTCAGACTTGCCAATAATCTGGACACCAGTCTTTGAGAAAGAAAGTAACTTTACTGCAATGCCCAGAGCAAGGAGCCGGGAAGAAGTTCCTCAGATTCGATTCCCCGAGCTACAGGGAAGCAGAACTTACATGTGACTTGGGCAGCAAGATGGCGGCCACACAAGTGTTCTGGAGAGGGAAAATTCTAGAAGGTGGCCAGGAAACAGGAGGTGATGCAGTTCTTGTCAGACCTCTTGCTTTGCAATAGGGTCCGGGTGTTGATTTCTCCCGATTCATTCCACCTGTTGCTGTGCCCCCTCTTGTGATCAGTTAGGTCATGCCTGGCCCTTCTGCACATGCTGGGTGGGCCAAATCTGACTTGGGCTAGTTTAAGGACTAATGGAAATTTACTGGCATTCATAGAGCCAGGTTACAATCTCCCCTTGAGATGTAGCAATTCCTTAACCTTAAGGGATAAGAGTCGGCTACTCATCTGTCTACTTCCTGCTGACATGGGGTGGAGTTTTAGGGACCTAGGAAGAGGCAAGGAATGAGTATCTCCTGGAGGAAGCAGGCAAAGAAGACTTAGAAGGTAGAAAAGGAGAGCTTAAGTCTTCCCCTTACCTTCCCCACCAAACTCACAAAAATATAAATGTCTAAGTGGTATTCAGTTTATCTTAGCCACTTGGAAGTCCCTTGACCCCAAACCAAAAACTAGCAGAGCCAAGATTTGAACCCAGTCAGCTGGTCTCCAGGACCCTTCTGCTGTACTGCCACCAGAAACTTACTGGCTCTGTCCTGCTGCCAGGCCCTTTCATACACTCAGATTTTCCCTTCAATCTAACAACCTCCCCATAAACAGTGTACTCCAGCTGATGGCTTCCAACTTCTGGGTACCAGTGCTACTCACCAGCTTCTGCTGCCTTGCTCCAGCCCTAAGATTTAGGAGGGAAAAGAGAATGGCCAACAAATGTTGCTTAGGTGTTAAAGAGAACGGAAGGAAATTGACTTGTATAAGTTGAACACACCCTAGTAACCACTGAAATGCAAGTTGTCCTCACCCCCGGCCTGGGAGACTGAAGTAGAACCTTTACCTAAGATACCTGGAAACACTAAGTTCCTGGACTACTTAAGGGTTATCTGGAACACTACATCCCCAGGCTGCCTTAAGAAGAAGTCTCCCATATGACATTTCATAAGGGTTCAGTTGGAGCCAGTTTCTAGGGGCCACCCGGACTCTCAACAGGACAATGTAGCAGCTTGATCCAGGGCGGACTGGTCTCTTAGAATACAAGTATTCACCCACATTGCCCACACTAGCTTAGGTTTCTAATTAGACCTTTTAAGCACCCAGTCATAGCAGTAGTAGTAACAGTAGTGGTCTCCAGGGAACATGTAGCTCCCACCAAATTCATAAATGTCCCGACTTTGGATACAAAGGCTCTTCCATTATCACCTTGAATTGAGTAAGGTAGGCCAAATCCAGGAATCATTTTACTGAGGAGAGCCTTGCTTACCTCGGGTGCCTTTTCTGTTCAGAGGGGAAGGCTTCTACCTATAAGGTAAAAGGGTATCTACAAACACTGAAAGATACTTGAAACCTCCTGGAGCCACTGGCATAACTGTTAAGTCCACCTGTGAGCCTTCTCCGGGTCCAGTCCCGCCAGCAGGTACCCCAGGCATAGGAGGTGGTGGGCCTGTTTTTGGCTTGTTCTTCACACAGGTGACACATTGTTGAGCCTTTTGTAGATTAGGCCCTTTAATTAGTTTGGCTAGCCAGTGAAACATAGCATGTGGACCGTAATGTGTGCTTTCATGAGCTGCCTTTATTATCGGGTGCATCAGGTGTTCTGGTATAACACCTGTCCTTGGAAAATCTACAACCACCTGTCTTCTGCTCTGTTCTAAGGTCAAAGCCCCATTCACAAGTTCTGTTTGTATCACATTCAGTGCACTGGGGGTTTTCTGGTAGCTGAAGATTAGGAATTAAAGCAAAGCAAGGGGCGGGGGGTTTGTTCTAGCAGCTTGTTTGGCTGCCTGATCATTTAATTGTATGAGACTCCCCCTTCTGGTAGCCGGGGCAGTGTATACCTGCCACCTCTGTTGACCATACATAGTACATTACTTCAAAAAGACATCTCTAGTAGGCTTTCTCTCCTCCAGTCCCACCAGCCAAGATGCTTTTTACTGCCACAACCCTGACAGGGTATGGGGCAAGTTAAGGATGGTGACCATCTCACCAGGCCCTGAAGCTGTGTGGCACTTCTGCCTGTGTTTGGCAACTCTCCATCCTTCCAATGAAGCTGGCTGATGGCTGGGACTGCAGACTTGTTCCTGCCTGGGGTGGCTAGAGAGTCCCTTGTGTGCCTGGGACAGCAGCAGAGGCCATGTTTTCCAGTTCTCTGGTCTGTTATGTCAGTAAGTTGTCCTCCCACTGTTATTGCAACCTGGGGTTCCCTGTGGTTTGCAGGGGAGCCCCAGGACCTCGTCAGTCCAAGTCATTGGCTGACAGCTGCAGAAACTCTTGTGGGTTTCCTGCTTTGGCCGGGCCAGCCACCAGAGGCACTCTCATTTCCAGTGGCCTTTCTATTTGCAGTAGGCACACTGTCTGGGGCCTAGGTTTAGGGGGCTTTGGGTTGGCCACTAGTCCTTTTGGGGCCAAGGACTTATTCAACATGAGATCTGCCTGGATGGCAGGTAACCTCCAAGAGCTGCTACCAGGAGCACGGCCTTTTTCCTTGTACCTGGTCCCAATTATTGAAGACCTTAAAGGCAATCTCAACAAGTTGTGAAGTCATTCCTAGACCCCCTGCTGACTTTTGAAGTTTCCACCTCATGTCTGGGGCGCTCTTGGGTGATGAAAGTCATTATTTAGGCATTCTCTGGGTCTTCAGGGTTTATGTCAGTAAATGCCAGTATGCTTCGTACACCCGTTCTAGAAAGCTGGAAGGATTTTCCTTGGGGCCTTGTTGTACATCCTGAACATTCCTAAGGCTCTTCTGTGTTGGGGTCCCTTGCTGTCAAACAATTTTTATCATGTTCTAGCTGTCCTGCCCGCAGCCAATATCCGTGGCAGGTACAGCCTGGGCTGCCGGGAGGCTAATACCATTTTGTGGGTTGAAGTTATGCAACCTGTCGTCTTAGAGTTTCGTTTCTGAGACTGTCTTTCGTTCCTCTGGAGTTAGGTGGAGAACAGTGTATGGACCCAGATGAACTCTCTAGGCTGGCTGTTGTGGTCCAGTCCGGCAGACTTTTATCTCAGCGGAAATTGCCGTGAGGAAATCTGGCTGGGTCCCTGGCCAAACGGCACCCCACTATGGGTGTGTGCTGGAGAGACTATTCCCTAGGCAGGACTGGAAGTCTCTGACTCCTGAGGCCTGGGAGTAATTTTCCGGAGGAGTGGTGGAGGGTTCCACCAAAGAAGTAAAGCTGCCAGGCCTACACCTCCAGGTGGAAGGGCAATGGCTAAATGCAAATCTCAGTATGGCTCAGGTGGTCGACCTAAGCCCCCATTCTATAAACAATGAGCCTTTGTTTCCCCTGGGCAAATCCTAGTTCCCCTGTTAGCACATCCAATTTAGTATTGGCTGAAGGCAGAGTTACATGCTCTGTAATCTCTAATACTCAGTGTTCATTTCTAGCATACATTTAGGTCTGCTTTATATTAGGTTTTTTTTTTTTATATTAGGTAGGAGAAACGTTCAATACCCATAGTACATTCAGATAAATACATAAACCTAAACACAATCCTTTTAACATATTCCAGTTTAGTCTTCTGTAAACTGGAGCCCTGGTGCACAGTGGTCGAACACTATGGCTGCTAACCAAAAGGTTAGCAGTTCAAAGCCACCAGCTCCTCCTTGGAAACCCTATGGGACAGAGTAGAACTGCCCTATAGGGTCGCTGAGTGGAAAACTTCCCATTCATATGCATTTGGCCTTGAGCCTCTGGCTGGATGGAACCAGAAGATCTTGGCTCCCTGTCACTCATCCCTTTTAACTCGCCTGGCTTTGGCCCTAGGCCTCTCCAGGTGGGGCTCTTCTCCCCTTCCTTTTTGCCCTGCACCATTACCTTACAATTTCTGTAGGTGTTTAGTTTGCGAGAAAGACATGAAGATTTCTACATAGGGGATTTCATCCCGTTTTCCCCCTCTTTTGGAAAACATATCTCACCATAGGATGGTAGCATAGTAAAGTGACCCCAAACAGTAATTAGAATCCACAAGAAAAAACAAAGAACGCAAGGGGTCTCCCATTTTTTTACTCACACACTCACTCAGAACCAGAACCGGAAGCTAACTAACAACGGGAAACTAGGGTGCCCATTCTCTGCCGTCCGGTAGGTGCAGTGCTGGAGTAAGGAGGATGATCTTAGGAGTTCTGCAGTCTCCCTTAATGGGGTTGTCTTAGTCCTACTTCCATCCTCCAGATACCTCCTGATACCTCCAATTCCAAGCATTTACACACTTAAGAGAAATTCTGAGGGCACTTACCTAGTGGACGTCCATTCCTGAGTTAGTTCCTGATTCTCAAAGCAAAAGTGCCTCGGCCGGTCCCCTTCTTGGTCGCGGTTAGGCAACCCACGGGATCCTCCAGAACAAGAGGCTTGATGGTCGCTGAGGGTTGGTGGAGGTTCAGCTCATGGTCGAGGGGCTGCCAGGCTCCAAATAGAGGGTCTATGGGACACTCTAGCCCCACATCAGCCTCCAAAAATTCTTATTGAATCCAGGAAGGTGGGTTCCTGTCCAACACACTCAGACTTGCCAATAATCTGGACACTGGTCTTTGAGAAAGAGAAGATAATTCTATTGCAATGCACAGAGCAAGGAGCCAGGAGGAAGTTTCTCAGATCTGATTCCTAGAGCTTCAGGGAAGCAGGGCTTATTTATGATTTGGGCAGCAAGATGGCGACTGCGCAGGTGTACCGGGGAAGGAAAAATTCTAGAAGGCGGCCAGGTGGTTCCCGTCAGACTTTTCGCTTTGGAATAGGGTCCGGGTGATGATTTTTCTTCTGATTCATTCCACCTGTTGCTGCGTCCTCTGTTGGTGTCAATTAGCGGTCACAGGTGGCCCTTCTGCGCATGCGTGGTGCGCCAAATCTGGCTTGGGCCACTTTAAGGACTAATGGAAATTTACTGGTATTCGTAGGGTCAGGTTATAGGGTGATGATACTATAATGATGATAGTAATGCCTGCCATCTTTAAAGTCTCAAAACATGCCAGGCACTGTGCCGGGTACTTTACATACATTACATGAATTTTAACCACCCTAGAAGACAGGACTTACCAAATCCACTTCACAAATGAAGAACCTGAGGCTCTGAAAGTTTGCTAATGTGTGTGAGTTCACAAGTTTAGTACATAACAGAGCTGGATTAGAACCCTGGTCTGAATCCCTCTGGAGTACACACTGTTCCACTCCTCCCAGCTTACCTTGTGTCTCTTAATTCACTGTTCTTCTCACCACTAAAAATGTCTCTAAGGTGATAAAAAGAATATCTTTGTCCTCAAAGCACTGAGTTGGAATACACAGCCAGAACCATAAGAATACCAAAATAAACCAGTGGTATGGTGTTTTTTTTCTTTTCTTTTCTTTATGAATGAATGAGATAAAGAGATACTTCTCACTGAAATCATGATCATCTACTTATGCTATCTCAGATAATCTCAAAACATAGAGGCTCACAAAATTAACTTGGACAGCCCCTTCCCTGTAGGAAGTAAACCTTTTAGGACAGAAGTCAAAATAGATGCCAGAACTAAAACCATTCCCGAAGCCTACTCTTCAGACAAAGATTAGACTGAACTATAAAACATAAAACAATACTCGTGAAGAGTGTGTTTTTTAGTTCAAGCAGGAATGGACAGGAGGTGGTTGGAGGGATCTGGGAAACCTGGGCTGGGAAGGGGGAGTGTGCTATCGCATTATATGGATTGCAACTAGTGTCACATACCAATATGTGTATATATTTTTGTATGACAAGTTAACTTCAGCTGTAAACTTTCACCTAAAGCACACACACGCACACAAAAAGAATAGAATTGGTTGTGAAAAAAAAAAAACTGATGCCAAATCTGGCTGATGAAGTGATGGACTAGATCCCTGTGTATTTTCTCTGGCAGCCCACCACCTGTCCTGGGCCCCTTGTCTTGTGCTGCAGCGTCCCCATCTCACATCGCTTCTGGGACAGGGACCCATTATGTGCAAGGTTTCCAGGAGGCAAATGACTCAAGGCTTGGAGGGATGTGACATTTCCCGGGAATCCTTTAGTCCAAGACACAGGAACCAAGATCAGGGCATCCATGAGTGAGGACTGGGAAGATGAACACCCCAGAATATAGGGCTCACCCAGAGACCGACTGACACCTGCTCTCAAACCTAGAAATCCCCATGCAGGACTTTCAGGCTGAGCATCCCCTCACTTATCGTTTAGAGCTCTCAGGGACTTGAGAGCCTGGGCCTAAGAAGGGCACCTCAAGTTAGTAGACGCAGGAGTCTGTCTCTGATAGATATCAAGCTGATGATCCTGAATGAGGGTGATGGAAGGACCCAGACAGAATTGTGGTGTCCCATAGAGACTCATCTCTGCTGTCACTCTTTCGAGGTCCTGAAGAGCTGTGGACAGATATGCATCACCCGGATTGCAAATCATGGTGTCGGGAAGGTGTGGACCTTGATCAGAAAGGATCTTCAGGTAAGTAGAGGGTAGATTCTCAGAACTGATTGGGTGTCATGGTGAGGACCCTGACTGAGGAATGAGGGAACCATCCACCCCAGAACAGAGAAGACCCACAAAGTCCCTTCCCCAGCTGCTGTCTGAGCTGGGATGCAAAGCTCAGAGCTGTCAGACTAAGCACTACTCTCATTTCCTCCCAAGAAGTAGATATGCAGAGATTGTCTCAGGTCCTTGGTACATTGCAGTTGGCCCTAGTTCTGCAGAAGGAGGATACCTAGGCCCTAGTAGCAGGCAGGATAAAGATCCTTCCTGTTATGAAGGGCTCCCCAAAACAAAGGGCTCCTCACAGAGTCCCACTCCTGTTCACAGCTCTGTGAGGTCCTGGCAAAGCTGTCAGTCTGAGGCACCCCTTTATTTCCTCCTGTAGGGTTTCTGTGTGGCAAGGGCTTTGGTCTAATGGGGGGTGGGAGAGAGAGCACTCCTGGTTCTCCAGCAGGAATACACCTAGGACTTAACAAGAGTCAATGTGAAGATGCTGTGTGTTTTGAGGGGACCCCCAACAACAGAAAGACCCTTAGACAGCTTAGCAAACTCCAAGTGAATACTAGCCTTTTGGGGTGACTTAGGTGAAAGTACAGCTGGGAAGGTGAATTGTTGGTCCTTGCCAATAATTCTAGGAGCTTTGTGTTGCATTAAACTGGGGCCGTTTACCCCACACTCATATTAAATGGCATATTCCCCATTGTGCCCCCCTCAACATAGTTGTTGTAAATCCTAACCCTATTCCTATGGTTATAATCCCATTTGGGGATTATGCTAACGGTACAGTATTAGTGTAGGGTGTGTTATAAATCAACCCTCTAGTGGCTCCACTGGAGAAAGATGTGGCAGTCTTCCTCCATAAAGATTACAGCCTTGGAATCCTATGGGGCAGTTCTAGTGTGTCCTATAGCGTCGCTATGAGTTGGAATCGAACAAATAGCACCAGGTTTAGTGCTTTTTGTTTTTTTGTTTTCTTGTTTTTTTTGGTGGGGTGTCTTAAGTCAATCTCAGCTGAGATATAAAAGAGCAGATTGAGCAAGCAAGTAAGCACAGATGAGGAAAGATTGGGACCACGCCACATGAGATCTCCAAGGAACCAAGAAACAGAAAAAAGTCAAAGACCTTCCCCCAAGATCCAAAAGACAGAAAGCCTTCCCCTAGAGCCGAACACTGAATTCAGACTTCTAACCTCCTAAACCATGAGAAAATTAATTTCTTCTTGTTAAAGCCATCCACTTGTGGTATTTCTGTTATAACAGCACTACATAACTACGACATTCCCTAATAGGTGGCTAAAAGCTTTGCCCTTGACTATTACCTTTAAGGTTGCCAGTGAAAACCCACCCAGTACACTGCTGAAGAAAGGCCTGGCAGTCTGTTTCTATAAAGATCACAGCCAAGAAAACCCTTTGGGGCAGTTCTTGTCTTTAACACAGGGGGTCGCACTGAGTTGGAATCAACTTGACAGCAACTGGTTAATGTAAAATACTAGTTTTTCTTTCTAAGCAGCATTTCTCCTGATTTGGTTTTCTTTGTCATAGAGCGCTGCACGCTCTGACACATCCTGGAGAAAACAAAAAATTCTCAGAGTGGAGGGTGGTATTGTGTGGTGTCAATGTAATCATAGTAATAACTGCCATTCTTTAAAGACCCAATATGTGCAGTCACTTTGCCAGACACATTATGAGCCTTGCACACAATGCACCAGCCCTAGAAGACAGGGCTTATCAAACCCACTTTGCAGAAGAAGAGCCTGGAGCGCAGAGTGTTTGTTAATGTGTTTGAGTTTGCAAGTCTAGTACATGACTGTGTTGGATTAGACCCCTGGTCTGAATTTTCTGGAGCCCACACTCTTCCACTCCTCCCGCCAGAGACTTACTTTCTGTCTCTTAATTCACTTTCTTCTCACCACTACGAAATGTATCTCAGGCAAGAAAATGAAAACCTTTGTGCCCAAAGCACGAAATCCGACTATATAGCCCGAGCTATATGAATACTAAAATAAGTGAGAGGTATGAACAAGGAAAGCAAAGGATAATATTCAGTGACAATATAATCATTGACAAATGCAAGGCCAGATAATCTGATAAGATCTGGGGCTCATAAAATCATCCTGAATAGCCCCTGCCTGTAGAAAGTAGGTCTATTAGAACCAAGGTTACATGTACCTCCAGGTGTGGCTGAAGGAGAGAAGGATTAGATCGGCCTGTTTTCTGACAGCCCACCACCTGTGTTGGGCTTCCTATCTCTGGCTGCAGCTTCCCCACCTCATGCCACTTCTCACTCTGGGACAGGGACCCAATCTCTGCAAGATTTGCAATAGCAAATTTGCTCGAGTTTGCAAGGATGTGGCATTTCTCAGGAAACCTTTCATCAAAGAGGAGCCAAGAAGACAACCCCTGCAAATGAAAACAGACAAGAAAAACACACCAGAATTTAGGGATCATACAAAGACCAGCAAAGCTTTCTCTCAGACAGAGAGAGCCCCAGATAGTGCTGTTAGGTTTAGCAGCACCTCACTTATTTTTCAGGTTTGTCATGGATTTGAGACCTTGGCCTAAGTACAGTGATAACTCTAAGCCTCTGATATCAAAGGGATGGCCCCGAAAATGAAGGATGGACCCCTCAAGAAGAGTGAGGTCCCCTCGCATCCTAGCCTTGCATTTGGTCCTGAGAGATCTCGAACAGTCCTGGCTGGATATGACTCATCCTGACTTCCAAATCAGAGGTCCCAGGTCACTGAAGACCTTGATCTGAGGGGACCAGCCTCACATCCAGCAGGGAGTGGATTTTCAGGACTAGTCAGGTTCAAGATGAAGACTGTGAATGAGGAAGGACGGAACCACCCACGTTAGACAGAGGAGGTCACACAAAATGCCCCATGCTGTCCACCCAAGGGGAGGCTTGTCAGGATGAGGAGTCCCCTCATTTCTGCCTGGAGGGTATCAGGTCTCGTGGGCATACCCCAGGTCCATAGAGGGAGGAGACTCAGGCCCTCAAAGGAGTCATGAGTGGGAATCTCATCAACAGAAGGAGCCGAAGAGTATCTGCCTCTGTTCATAGTTGTTGGAAGCCTCTAGGAGAGCTATAGGCCTGAGGTGCTCCTAAAGAGGATATGCTGGGAACAGTGACCCAGACCACACTGTTGTGATGCCCCAGGAAGGTGCGGCTTATGGCACAGCCTCACCTCACCCCTCTGTGTCGGCATGGTGAGAGTCTTGCTCTGAGCCTGTGGCTCAGGCCTATATAGTCAGGAAACCCAGGCTCTGATAGGTATCAAGGTGAGGAACCTGCATAAGGATTAAGGGACCGCCCAAGCCAGAAGAGTGGGGTTCCACATGTCCTGCCCATGTTGTCAGCCCTCGGAGGCCCCCCAAGTAGCCTTGCACTTTAGAGGGCCCCCTACAGCCTAGGTCCAATGTGTCCTTTCCTGATTTCCATCTAGGAAGCAAGGCAAGGCCAGCTTCTGACGTTGGGGGGGGGGTGGTGGGGAGGCTGTGATCGCTCATCATCAGAGGAGGCTGGAGTCCCAGGACTGGTCAGGAATTCAGGAGAGGACCCTGAATGTGGATTGAGGTGACCAATAACCCCAGAACAGTGGGTTCACATGATCCCCGCCCCTTATGTTGGCCATCGCAGGCCTACCCAACACTCTCGGCCCTTGGAGGCCCCCTATAGCCTTGGCCGGATATGACATGGCCTGGATTCCATCTAGGAAGGGCCGGGAAGGCGTGGCTTCTGGTCTGAGGGGCTGCGGTCTTTCATCATCAGAGGAGCACGGAGTCTCAGGACTAGTCAGGAGTCCAGGTAAGGACCCTGAATGTAGACTAAGGGCACCACCTAACTCAGACCAGAGGAGGTCCCACAAAGTCCCGCCCCTACCGACAGCCTCAAAGGCACCAGACCGACTTTGGTCCGGAAGGTCTCCTTACCGGAAGACTTTGGTCCAAGGAAGCACCCCAGTTCTGAAGAGGGAGGACGCCTGGACTCTAACTACAAGCCAGGCAAGGGCCTTAGCACTAATGAGGGGGCCTCCCCGCAAAGGAGAGGCCACCCACAGCCCGACCTTGCTCTCAGCTCTGGGAGCCCCAGGCAGGGGTAGCCAGATGTGTAGCACCCTGACTCCCCTCTAGGGAGGTGAGGGTCTTGGTCTGAGCCATAATTCCCACCCCTATTTTCAGCTGGACTCAAGTTAGTAGAAGGAAAACTACCAGGTCCTACCCGGAAGCAAGGTCAGAAGCCTGAGTATGGAATGAAGGGGTTACCAAACTGAGAAATCTGGGGTCAGGTAACCCCCGCCGCCCCAGCCAACCCTAGGAATCCCAAAACAGCCTGCAAAGGATATGGGTCACTCTGACTTCAAACTCTGAGGTCTCAGGAAGGTGTGGTCTTTGGTCTGATAGGTGTGGCGTCAAGTCAGCAGAGAATGGGGTCCCAAGAATGGTGCAGAGTTAAAGGGAAGATACGATTGAGGTACTAGGGAGCACTCGACCCCAAATGGGGAAGGCTACACTGAACCCTGCTAATGCCATGAGCCCTGGGAACACAGGACAAATCTGACAAGTTCAGGTGACCCTTCACTGCTGCCTGGAGGGTCTCAGGGAAATGAGGTCCTAAGATTAAGCCCCAATTCAGCAGAGAGAGGAATCCTAGAACCTGGTGGAAGTCAAGGTAAAAATCCTTCAAGAGGAAAAATGGAATTAACCCCCCACCAAACAAGAAGAGAGGAGGCTGTACAACATTCCCCTTCTACTATTGGACCTGGGAAGCCAAGGTCGGAGATATCACACTGAGATGCCCCCTCATTTTTTCCTCAGGGTGGGTCGTCTCAATGCCATGAGTCCTTGGGCTAATGGGGAGGCCTACTCAGCAGAGGCAGGAGACTGGGTCCCTAAGAGGAATCAAGGTGAGGATACCGAATTATGATGAGGTGACTCCTCCCTGTAGTAAGGGGGAACCACAAAGCCCCGCCCTGGGTACATGGCATGCTGACTTAATGAGTTGCAGTTACTTCTTCCAGGGCATCTCAGGGAGGTGAGGGATCTGGTCAAAGTGGGCACCAAAGATGAGGACCCTTGTGGAGGAGTGAGGCCTCCAAGGAACCCCAGACAGAACGAGCCCCACCGTGCTGTCATCACTGAGACACCCTGCCAGGAGTGGTGGCTCAGCTACTCCTTCAGTTCCTCCTTGTGGGTTTCAGAGGGATTTGAGGCGTCAAGTTCACGGTAGCAGAAGGGAGTAGCCCTGGCCCTGCCAGCAGTTGATATGATGGCCCTGACATGAATTGAGCAAACCCCCAACTAACCCAGTACAGAGATTCCCTAGTGTCAGCCCCTGCTGTCACCCCAGTAAGGCCCATGCACGGCCTGCAGTCTATAACCTAATCCTTCCTCTAATTTCCTCTACAGAGTCCTGACCAGGACAGTAGGAGCCTTTTGGGGTCCCAGAGCAATGCCCTCCAAGAATCCTGGAAGGCAGCCTTTGTTAAAGCCAAGGAGGCATCTCTCTGCTGCAGGGGCGCACACCCTCTCCACCACATCTGAAAAATCAGCCATTGGAAACCCTATAGAACACAGCTGTTCTCCAGCACAAAATGGGTCTCCATGAGTTGGAATTAACTCAACAGTAACTGGTAAGGTTGTGAACTGCCTTTGTTTTTGTTAAGGGCCACATCCCCATCTTATACCCATCACTTCATCTCTCCTTTTAGTTTTGTCCAGGAACCCTTCTGGCTCCTGAAATTTCTTGGTCTTATGAACTCGTCTTTCCTTTCAGAAGTTTGTTGCTTTCTTCATCAGCAACTTTCCCTCTGTAGTAAATGTGCTCAAATATCATGAGATCTATCTTGTGCATTTTTTTCACCTGTGCATAAATGGCCACACTGATTACCCTCCCTGTTGTCCAAGCCATGGGAAATCCCTTCCAATACTGACCCTGGGCTTGGCCATAGTGCTTGCTTTGTGCAATAGAATAATAACAAACATGACACAAGTAAAACCCCAGTGCCATCGAGTTGATTCCAACTCATAGCAACCCTATAGGACAGAGCAGAAGTGCCCCACAGAGTTTCCAAGGAGCACCTGGTGGATTCGAACTGCTAACCCTTTGCTTAGCAGCCATAGCACTTAACCACTGCACCACCAGGGTTTCTGGTGACACAAGTAGAGAATTGAAAAGAGATACCTTGTGACCACCAGCATGTGAACAAACCCAGGCTAGCCTGCTGGACGGTGAGAGCTGAATGGCCTAAATACCTCCTTTGCCCCTGCTATCAGAAAGACAGGCAGCCAAGCAAGAGCCATGTGAGTGAGGCCATGGCCCATCAGCTGACCACAAACTCAGGAGTGAACCCAGACAACACTACATGGTGCAGAGATGTGCCATCCCAACTGAAACCACAGACTCATGAACAAATAAAAGGCTGTCGTTTTGAGCCAGTAAATTTTGGCATGGTTTGTTATATGGCATAAATCTTTACTTAAGTCTACATCCTTTCCAGCTATGGCTTTAGTTATTTTCTTCCATTCATTGCCAAATCATTTATTTCCTATCAAATACTCAATTATCTAACGTAATTATACAAGCATACTATGTGATAGGGACTGTGCTAACCAATAATGCATAGAATAGGAAGCAATAACACAGGGAACTATCTTTATGGAACAAAGAAAATGGTGAGAGCTAAAATTTATTGACTGTTTTCCATGTACCATTTTCCATGTTAATCTTTTAGCATACCTTAGTTCATACACGGATTTTATTATTTTCCTCATTTTACAGATGCAGAAATGGAGGTTCAGAGAATGTTAAGATATTTGCTTTAAGTCACAATGATGGAATTCACATCTTTCACCAGCACTTGTGCTCTGAACCGTTTCACTTTAAGAACAGATACACAGAAACCTAGGAATTGAGTCTTAGCTCAATTAGACAGTAGCTTCTGAGTCAATGAAGAGAATACAAATCTCCTTTCTTTTTTCTTAAGGGTTTGTGTAGCTACCCTTTTAGTATGATTCAAAATAGGAAGTCTCTAACCTGAGTCCAGTTCCTCACCACTTACACTTTACTTACTTACTTGCTCGTTAGTATCTGTCCTCCTCTATGGGGAAACTAAATTCTTTTTTTTTTAATTGTACTTTAGATGAAGGTTTACAGAGCGAAGTAGGTTCTTTTTTTTTTTAATTTTTATTGTGCTTTAATTTTTTTTAAGTGTAAGTTTACAAATCAACTCGATCTCTCCTAGAAAAATTTATATACACCTTGCTATATACTCCTCGTTGCTCTCCCCTAATGAGACAGCACACTACTTCTCTCCACCCTGTATTTCTGTGTCCATTCAGCCAGCTTCTGTCCCCTTCTGCCTTCTCATCTCCCCTCCAGACAAGAGCTGCCCACATAGTTTCATGTGTCTACTTGATCCAAGAAGCTCGCTCCTTACCAGTATCATTTTCTATCCTATACTCCAGTACAATCTCTGTCTGAAGAGTTGGCTTTGGGATTGGTTCTTTCTTGGGCTAACAGAAGATCTGGGGACCATGACCTCCGGGGTCCTGCTGGTCTCAGTCAGACCATTAAGTCTGGTCTTTTTACGAGAATTTGGAGTCTGCATCCCACTGCTCTCCTGCTCCCTCAGTGGTTCTCTGTTGTGTTCCCTGTCAGGGCAGTCATCGGTTATAGCCGGGCACCATCTAGTTCTTCTGGTCTCAGGAGGATGGAGTCTGTGATTTATGTGGCTCTTTCTGTCTCTTGGTCTAATAATTACCTTGTGTCCTTGGTGTTCTTCATTCTCCTTTGCTGCACGTGGGTCGAGACCAATTGATGCATCTTAGATGGCTGCTCGCTACCGTTTAAGACCCCAGATGCCACTCTCCAAAGTAGGATGCAGAATGTTTTCTTAACAGATTTTATTATGCCGGTTGACCTAGATATCCCCTGAAACCCCCGCCCCTGCTACGCTGGCCTTTGAAGCATTTGGTTTGTT
The DNA here is from genome assembly GCF_024166365.1 of Elephas maximus indicus. Classification (NCBI taxonomy): domain Eukaryota; kingdom Metazoa; phylum Chordata; class Mammalia; order Proboscidea; family Elephantidae; genus Elephas; species Elephas maximus. The sequence goes on along the minus strand of NC_064846.1, from coordinate 146,758,078 downwards.
CAGGAAACTTCTTTGCTTTTGGCTTAGTCCAGTTTGTGCTGTCCTCTCCTGTGTTGTGTGTTGTCTTTCCCTTCACCGAAAATAGTTCTTGTCTACTATCTAATTAGTGAATACCACTCTCCCTCCCTCCTTTCCCACTCTCATAACCGTGAGAGACTATATTCTTCTCTGTTTAAACTATTTCTTGATTTCTTATAATAGTGGTCTCATATAATATTTGTCCTTTTGCAACTGACTAATTTCACTCAGCGTAATGCCTTCCAGATTCCTCCATTTTATGAAATGTTTCACAAATTCGTTGTTGTTCATTATGGATGCATAGTATTCCATTGTGTGAATATACCATAATTTATTTATCCATTCATGCGTTGATGGGCACCTTGGTTGCTTCCACCTTTTTGCTGTTGTGAACAGTGCTACAGTGAATGTGGGTGTGCATATATCTGTTCATGTAAATGCTCTTATTTCTCTAGGATATATTCCAAGGAGTGGGACTGCTGGATTGTATGGTAGTTCTATTTCTAGATTTTTATGGAAATGCCAAATCGATTTCCAAAGTGCTTCTACCATTTTACATTCCCACCAGCAGTGTTTAAGTGTTCCAATCTCTCCACAACCTCTCCAACGTTTATTCTTTTGTGTTTTTTGGATTAATGCCAGCCTTGTTGGAGTGAGATGGCATCTCATTGTAGTTTTGATTTGCATTTCTCTAATGGCTAATGATCATGAGCATTTCCTCATGTATCTGTTCGCTGCCAGAATGTCATCTTTAGTGAAGTGTCTATTCATATACTTTGCCTGTTTTTTAATTGGGTTATTTGTCTTTTTGTTGTTAGGTTTTTGCAATATCATGTAGATTTTAGAGATCAGAAACTGATCAGAAATGTCATAGGTAAAAAGTTTTTCCCAGTCTGTAGGTAGTCTTTTTACTCATTTGGTGAAGTCTTTGGATGAGTGTAGGTGTTTGTCTTTTGGGAGCTCTCAGTTATCTACTTTCTCTTCTGCATTGTTAGTAATCTTTTGTATACTGTTTATGCCATGTATTAGGGCTCCTAGCGTTGCCCCTATTTTTTCTTCCATGATCTTTGTCATTTCAGATTTTATATTTACTTCTTTCATCAATTTAGAGTTACTTTTGTGCATGGTGTGATTTATGAGTCATGTTTCTTTTTTTTATAGATATCCAGTTATGCCAGCACCATTTCTTTTTTTTTTAATAATTTTTATTGTGCTTTAAGTGAAAGTTTACAAATCAAGTCAGTCTCTCACACAGAAACGCATATACACCTTGCTACGAACTCCCAATTACTCTCCCCCTAATGAGACAGCCCGCACTCTCCCTCCACTCTCTGTTTTTGTGTCCATTTCACCAGCTTCTAACCCCCTTCACCCTCTCATCTCCCCTCCAGGCAGGAGATACCAACATAGTCTCAAGTGTCCACCTGATCCAAGAAGCTCATTCCTCTCCAGCATCCCTCTCCAACCCGTTGTCCAGTCCAATCCGTGTCTGAAGAGTTGAGTTTGGGAATGGTTCCTGTCCTGGGCCAACAGAAGGTCCAGGGGCCATGACCACCGGGTTCCTTCTAGTCTCAGTCAGACCATTAAGTCTGGTCTTATGAGAATTTGGGGTCTGCATCCCACTGATCTCCTGCTCCCTCAGGGGTTCTCGGTTGTGTTCCCTGTCAGGGCAGTCATCGATTGTAGCCAGGCACCATCTAGTTCTTCTGGTCTCAGGCTGATGTAGTCTCTGGTTCATGTGGCCCTTTCTGTCTCTTGGGCTCTTAGTTATCGTGTGTCCTTGGTGTTCTTCATTCTCCTTTGATCCAGGTGGATTGAGACCATTTGATGCATCTTAGATGGCTGCTTGCTAGCGTTTAAGACCCCAGACGCCACTCTTCAAAGTGGGATGCAGAATGTTTTCTTAATAGATTTTATTATGCCAATTGACTTAGGTGTCCCCTGAAACCATGGTCCCCAGACCCCTGCCCCTGCTACGCTGGCCTTCAAAGCATTAAGTTTATGCGGGAAACTTCTTTGCTTTTGGTTTAGTCCAATTGTGCTGACCTCCCCTGTATTGTGTGCTGTCTTTATGTTCACCTAAAGTAGTTCTTGTCTACTATCTAATTAGTGAATGCCCCCTCCCACCCTCCCTCCCTCCCCCCACTCGTAACCACAAAAGAATGTTTTCTTCTCAGTTTAAACTATTACTCAAGTTCTTGTAATAGTGGTCTTATACAATATTTGTCCTTTTGCAAGTGACTAATTTCACTCAGTATAATGCGTTCCAGGTTCCTCCATGTTATAAAATGTTTCACAGATTCCTCACTGTTCTTTATCGATGTGTAGTATTCCATTGTGTGAATATACCATAATTTATTTACCCATTCATCCATTGGTGGGCACCTTGGTTGCTTCCATGTTTTTGCTATTGTAAACAGTGCTGCAATAAACATGGATGTGTATATATCTGTTCGTGTAAGGCTCTTATTTCTCTAGGATATATTCCAAGGAGTGGGATTGCTGGATCCTATGGTAGTTCTATTTCTAGCTTTTTAAGGAAGCGCCAAATCGTTTCCTAAAGTGGTTGTACCATTTTACATTCCCACCAGCAGTGTATAAGTGTTCCAGTCTCTCCACAGCCTCTCCAACATTTATTCTTTTGTGTTTTTTGGATTAATGCCAGCCTTGTTGGGGTGAGATGAAATCTCATTGTAGTTTTGATCTGCATTTCTCTAATGGCTAATGATCGTGAACATTTCCTCATATATCTGTTAGCTGCCTGAATGTCTTCTTTAGTGAAGTGTCTATTCATATCTTTTGCCCACATTTTAATTGGGTTATTTGTCTTTTTGCAGTTAAGTTTTTGCGGTATCATGTAGATTTTAGAGATCAGGCGCTGATCAGAAATGTCATAGCTAAAAAGTTTTTCACAGTCTGTAGGTAGTCTTTTTACTCTATTGGTGAAGTCTTTGGATGAGCATAGGTGTTTGGTTTTTAGGAGCTCCCAGTTATCTAGTTTTTCTTCTGCATTCTTTATAATGTTTTGTGTACTGTTTATGCCATGTATTAGGGCTCCTAACGTTCTCCCTATTTTTTCTTCCATGATCCTTATTGTTTTCGATTTTATATTTAGGTCTTTGATCCATTTTGAGCTCGTTATTGTGCATGGAGTGAGGTATGGGTCTTGTTTCATTTTTTTACAGATGGATATCCAGTTATGCTAGCACCATTTGTTCAAAAGACTGTCTTTTCCCCATTTAACTGTTTTAGGGCCTTTGTCAAACATCAACTGCTCATATGTGGATGCATTTATGTCTGGATTCTCAATTCTGTTCCTTTGGTCCATGTATCTGTTGTTGTACCAATACCAGGCTCTTTTGACTACTGTGGCGGTATAATAGGTTCTAAGATCACGTAAAAGAAGGCCTCCCACTTTGTTCTTCTTTTTCAGTAATGCCTTATTTATCCGGGGCCTCTTTCCCTTCCATATGAAGTTGGTGATGTGTTTCTCCATCTCATTAAAGAATGTCTTTGGGATTTGGATCGGAATTGCATTAAATCTATAGATCGCTTTTGGCAGAATAGACATTTTTATAATGTTACGTCTTCCTATCCGTGAGCAAGGTATATTTTTCCACTTATGTAAGTCTCTTTTGGTTTCTTGCAGAAGTGTACTGTAGTTTTCTTTGTATAAGGCTTTTATATCTCTGGTAAGATTTATTCCTAAGTATTTTATCTTCTTGGGGGTGACTGTAAATGGTATTGATTTGGTGATTTCCTCTTCGATGTTCTTTTTGTTGATGTAGAGGAATCCAATTGATTTTTGTATGTTTATCTTGTATCCCGATACTCTGCTGAACTCTTCTATTAGTTTCAGTAGTTTTCTGGAGGATTCCTTAGGGTTTTCTGTGTATAAGATCATGTCATCTGCAAATAGAGATACTTTTACTTCTTCCTTGCCAACCTGGGTGCCCTTTATTTCTTTATCTAGCCTAATTGCTCTGGCTAGGACTTCCAGTACAATGTTGAATAAGAGCGGTGATAAAGGACATCTTTGTCTGGTACCCGATCTCAGTTGGGATGTTTTCAGGCTCTCTCCATTTAGGGTGATGTTGGCTGTTGGCTTTGTATAAATGCCCTTTATTATGTTGAGAAATTTTCTTTCTATTCCTATTTTGCTGAGAGTTTTTATCATGAATGAGTGTTGAACTTTGTCAAATGCCTTTTCTTCATCAATTGATAAAATCATGTGATTCTTGTCTTTTGTTTTATTTATGTGGTGGATTAAATTAATTTTTTTTTTAATGTTGAACCATCCCTGCATACCTGGTATGAATCCCACTTGTTCTTGGTGAATTATGTTTTTGATATGTTGTTGAATCTATTGGCTAGAATTTTGTTGAGGATTTTTGTATCTACATTCATGAGGGATATAGGTCTACAATTTTCTTTTCTTGTGATGTCCTTACCTGGTTTTGGTATCAGGGATATGGTGGCTTCATAGAATCAGTTTGGTAGTATTCCGTCCTTTCCTATGCTCTGAAATACCTTTAGTAGTAGTGGTGTTAACTCTTCTCTGAAAGTTTGGTAGAGCTCTGTAGTGAAGCTGTCCGGACCAGGGCTTTTTTTGTTGGGAGTTTTTTGATTACCTTTTCAATCTCTTCTTTTGTTATGGGTCTAATTAGTTGTTCTACCTCTTTTTGTGTTAGTTTAGGTAGGTAATGTGTTTCTAGGAATTCATCCATTTCTAGGTTTTCAAATTTGAGTATAGTTTTTCATAGTAATCTGATATGATTCTTTTAATTTCAGCTGGGTCTGTTGTAACATCACCCCTCTCATTTCTTATTCGGGTTATTTGCTTCCTCTCCTGTTTTTCTTTTGTCAGTTGGCCAGTGGTTTATCAATTTTGTTGATTTTTTCAAAAAACCAGCTGTTGATCTTGTTAATTCTTTCAGTTGTTTTTCTGTTTTCTCTTCCATTTAGCTCAGCTCTAATTTTTATTATTTGTTTTCTTCTGGTACCTGAGGGTTTCTTCTGTTGCTCTCTTTCTATTTGTTCAAGTTGTAGGAAAAATTCTTTGATTTTGTTCCTTCTTTTTTTATGTGTGCATTGATTGCTATAAATTGACCTCAGAGCACTGCTTTCACTGTGTCCCAAAGGTTCTGATAGGAAGTGTTTTCATTCTCATTGGATTCTATGAATTTCTTTATTCCATGCTTAATGTCTTCTATAATCTAGTCTTTTTTGAGCAGGATATTGTTCGCTTTCCAAGTGTTTGATTTCTTTTCCCTGCTTTTCCTGTTATTGATTTCCACTTTTATGGCCTTATGGTCAGAGAAGATGCTTTGTAATATTTCAATGTTTTGGATTCTGCTAAGGCTTGCTTTATGATCTCATACGTGGTCTATTCTAGAGAATGTTCCATGTGCACTAGAAGAGAAAGTATAGTTGGTTGCCGTTGGGTGGAGTGTTCTGTATATGTCTACGATGTCAAGTTGGTTGATTGTGGCATTTAGATCTTCCGTGTCTTTATTGAGCTTCTTTATGGATGTCGTATCCTTCACCGAAAGTGGTGTGTTGAAGTCTCCTACTATTTTTGTGGAGCTGCCTATCTCACTTTTCAATGCTGATAGAGTTTGTTTTATGTATCTTGCAGCCCTGTCATTGGGTGCATAAATATTTAATATGGTTATATCTTCTTGGTATATTGTCCCTTTAATCACTATATAGTGTCCTTCCTTATCCTTTGTGGTGGATTTAACTTTAAAGTCTATTTTGTCAGAAATTAATATTGTCACTCCTGCTCTTTTTTGATTGTTGTTTGCTTGATATATTTTTTTCTATCCTTTGAGTTTTAGTTTGTTTGTGTCTCTAAGTCTAAGGTGTGTCTCTTGTAGGCAGCATATAGACGGATCTTGTTTTTTCATCCATTCTGCCACTCTCTGTCTCTTTATTGGTGCGTTTAGTCCATTTACGTTCAGGGTAATTATGGATAGGTATGAATTTAGTGCTATCACTTTGATGTCTTTTTTTGTGTGTTGACAGCTTCTTTTTCTCACTTGATTTTATGTGCTGAGTAAATTTTCTTTATATATTACCTTTTCCTCATATTTGTTGTTGTTGATTTTGTTTCTGCTGAGTCTGTATTTTTCCCTTGTATTTTATTTTGATGAGTAGGATAGTTTGTCTCCTTTGTGGTTACCTTATTATTTACCCCCATTTTTCTAAATTTAAAACTAACTTTTATTTCTTTGTAACACCATATCTTCCTCTCCATATGGAAGGTGTATGATTACATTTCTTAGTCTCTTTATTATTATAATGTTGTCTTCTTTTATATAATAACATCACCGTTACCCTGTGTTGGCCTTTTACTTTATTTTTTTTTTAATCTTGCTTTCTTTTTTTGGATTTCCCTGCCTGGGTTGACTTCTGATTGCTCTGCCCAGTGTTCTAGTCTTGTTTTGATACCTGATATTATTGATTTTCTAACCAAAGAACTCCCTTTAGTATTTCTTGAAGTTTTGGTTTAGTTTTTACTAATTCCCTCTACTAGTATTTATCTGGAAATATCCTAATTTCACCTTCATATTTAAGACACAGTTTTGATGGTTATATGATTCTTGGCAGGCAATTGTTTTCCTTCAACTTTTTAAATATGTCATCCCATTGCCTTCTTGCCTGCATGGTTTCTGCCAAGTAGTCCGAGCTTATTCTTATTGACTCTCCTTTGTAGGTGACTTTTCGTTTATCCCTCACTGCTCTTATAATTCTCACTTTATCTTTGGTTTTGGCAAGCTTGATTATAATATGTCTTGGTGACTTTCTTTTCAGATCTACCTTATGTGGAGCTCAACGAGCATCTTGGATAGATATCTTCTCATCTTTCACAATATCAGGGAAGTTTTCTGCCAACAAATCTTCAACAATTCTCTCTGTATTTTCTGTTATCCCTCCCTGTTCTGGTACTCCAATCACTCGTAGGTTATTTCTCTTGATAGAGTCTCACATGATTCTTAAGGTTTCTTCATTTTTTTTAATTCTTTAATCTGATTTTTCTTCAAATATATTAGTACCAGGTGATTTATCTTCGAGTTCAGAAATTCTAGGTTCTACTTGCTCAATTCTGCTCCTCTGACTTTCTATTGAGTTATCTAATCCTGTAATTATATTGTTAATCTTCTGAATTTCTGTTTGCTGTCTGTATATGGATTTTTCTAGCTTATTAAACTTTTCATTATGTTCCTGAATAATCTTTTAATTTTTTAGTTGCTTTATCTGTGTGTTCCTTGGCTTGTTCTGTATATTGCCTCGTTTCCTTCCTGATGTCTTGAAGGGTTCTGTATATTAAACTTTTTTATTCTGCATCTGGTTATTCCAGGAATGTACTGTCATCTGGAAGATCCCTGGATTCTTTGTTTTCAGAGCGTGTTGAGGTGATCATGGTCTATTTCTTTATGTGACTTGTTATTGACTGTTGTCTCTGAGCCATCTATAAGTTATTGTATTAGTTTATGCTAAGTTATTGTATTAGTTTATGCTTAGTTTAGTGTCGTAGCTTCTTGCTTTGTTTTGTTTTGGTATATCCCTATGTGTTGCTTGAATGAGCTAGCTTAATTATTTTCCGCTTTGGAGCTCTGGTGTCCTGTCCCCAGCTGGCTAGAGCTGTTATCAGGTATATCAGGCTATGAGTCTATTCAGTTTTCTTGTATGAATTCAGCTCAGGTTTCCAGGTAGCTGATATCAAGTGGGTGGTACAGGCTCTGTCCTACAGTCTTAGAGGGGCAGGGGTGATTGGTGTATATAGCGGTATCTGATTGCAGCAGGGGTTCACCCTCTGAACAAGGCAGGGGGCTGAGAACTGACCCCCAAGTGTCTCTGAAGAAAACACGTCTCTGTTCCCTAGAGCATCCAGCACCATTCTTAAAGAGACTGTTTTTTCTATATTTAATTGACTTTGGGCCTTTGTCAAATATCAACTGCTCATATGTGGATGGATTTATGTCTGGATTCTCAATTCTGTTCCATTGGTCTATGTATCTGTTGTTCCAGTACCAGGCTGTTTTGACTACTGTGGCAGTAGAATAGGTTCTAAAATCAGGTACTGTGAGGCCTCCCACTTTGTTCTTTTTCACTTATGCTTTACTTATCCAGGGCCTCTTTCCCTTCCATTTGAAGTTGGTAATTTGTTTCTCCATCTCATTAAAAAATGTCATTGGAATTTGGATCAGAATTGCATTGTATTTATAATTCGCTTTTGATAGAATATACATTTTGACAATGTTGAGTCTTCCTATCCATGAGCCAGGTGTGTTTTTCCTCTTATTTAGGTCTGTTTTGGTTTCTTGCAGTAGTGTATTGTAATTTTCTTTGTATAGGTCTTTTATGTTCTGCTTAGATTTATCCCTAAGTATTTTATCTTCTTGGGGTCTACTGTAAATTTTATTGATTTGGTGATTTCCTCCTCGATGTTCTCTTTGTTGGTGTAGAGGAATCCAAATGATTTTTGTACGTTTACCTTGTATCCTAATACTCTGCTGAACTCTTGTATTAATATCAGTAGTTTTCTTAAGGATTCTTTAGGGCTTTGAAAAAAAATTTTTTTTTCTGTGTATAAGATCATGTCATCTGTAAATAGAGATACTTTTACTTCTTCCTTACCAATCTGGATGCCCTTTATTTCTTTATCTAGCCTAATTGCTTTGGATAGGACCTCCAGCAGAATGTTGAATAAGAGTGGTGATAAAGGGCATCCTTGTCTGGTTCCTGTTCTCAAGAGGGAATACTTTCAGAATCTCTCCATTTAGGACGATGTTGGCTGTTGACTTTGTATAAATGCCCTTTATTATGCTGAGGAATTTTCCTACTATTCCTGTTTTGCTGAGAGTTTTTATCAGGAATGGATGCTGGCCTTTGTCAAATGCCTTTTCTACATCAATTGATAAGATCATGTACTTCTTGCCTTTTGTTTTTATTTATATGATGGATTACATTAATTGTTTTTCTAATGTTGAACCATCCCTGCATACCTGGTATGAATCACACTTGGTCATGGTGAATTATGTTTTTGATATGTTGTTGAATTCTACTGGCTAGAATTTTGTTGAGGATTTTTTAGTCTAATTTCATGATGGATACTGGTCTGTAATTTTTTGTGTGTGTGTGTGGAGTCTTTACCTGTTTTTGGTATCAGGGTTATGCTGTCTTCATAGAATGAGTTTGCGAGTATTCCATCCTTTTCTATGCTCTGAAATACCTTTAGTAGTAGTGGTGTTAGCTCTTCTCTGAAAGTTCGGTAGAACTCTGCAGTGAAGCCATCCAGTCCAGCGCTTTTTTCTTGTTGGGAGTTTTTTCATTACGTTTTCAATCTCCTCTTTTGTTATGGGTTTATTTAGTCGTTGTACCTCTGTTTGTGTTAGTTCAGGTAGGTAGTGTGTTTCTAGAAATCCATCCATTTTTTCTACATTTTCAAATTTATTAGAGTACAATTTTTTGAAGTAGTCTGATATGATTCTTTTAATTTCCGTTGGGTGTGTGGTGATATCCCCCATCTCATTTCTAATTTGGGTTATTTGCTTCCTCTTCTGATTTTTTTGTTTGTCTCTTTGTTTTTTCAGTTGGGCCAATGGGTTATCAATTTTGTTAATTTTTTCAAAGAACCAGTTTTGGTCTTGTTAACTCTTTCAATTTTTTTCCTGTTCTCTTTTTCATTTAGTCCTGCTCTAATTTTTATTATATGCTTTCTTCTGGTGCCTGAGGGTTTCTTTTGTTGTTCTCTTTCTATTTGTTCAAGTTCTATGAGTAATTCTTTGATTTTTGCCATTTCTTCTTTTTGTGTGTGTGCGTTTGTTGATATAAATTGATCTCTGGGCGCTGCTTTAGCTGTGTCCCAAAGATTCTGATAGGAAATGTTTTCATTCTCATTGGATTCTCTGAATTTCTTTATTCTATCCTTAACGTCTTCTATAACCCAGTTGTTTTTCAGCAGGTCATTTTAGTTTCCAAGTGTTTGATTTCTTTTCTCTGCTTTTTCTGTTATTGATTTCCACTTTTATGGCCTTATGGTCAGAGAAGATGCTTCGTAATATTTCAATGTTTTGGATTCTGTTAAGGCTTGCTTTATGACCTACTATGTGGTCCATTCTAGAGAATGTTCTATGTGTGCTGGAAAAGAAAGTATACTTGGCTGCTGTTGAGTGGAATGTTCTGTATCTGTCTGTGAGGTCAAGTTCGTTGATCATGGCATTCAGATCTTCTGTGTCTTTATTGAGCTTCTTTCTGGATGTGTTTTTTCCTTCACTAAAGTGGTGTGTTAAAGTCTCCTACTATTATTGTGGAGCAGTCTCTCTTACTTTTCAACGCTGTTAGTTTGTTTTATGTATCTTGCAGCCCTGTCATTGGGTGCATAAATATTTAATATGGTTATATCCTCCCAATGTATTGTCCCTTTAATCATTGTATAGTGTCATTCCTTATCCTTTGTGGTGGATTTAACTTTAAAGCCTATTTTGTCAGAAATTAATATTGCCACTCCTGCTCTTTTTTGATTGTTGTTTGCTGGATATGTTTTTTTCCATCCTTTGAGTTTTTGTTTGTTTGTGTCTCTAAGTCTAAGGTGAGTCTCTTGTAGGCATCATATAGACGGATCTTTTTTTTAATCCATTTTGTCATTCTCTGTCACTTTTTTGTGCATTTAGTCCATTTACGTTCAGCGTAATTATGGATAGGTATGAGTTTAGTGCTGTCATTTTGACGTCTTTTTTTGTATATTGTTGACAATTTCTTTTTCCCACTTAATTTTTTGTGCTGACTAGTTTATATATTCACTTTTCCTCTTACTCATTGTTAATTTTGTTTTTCCTTAGTCTTCATTTTATTCTTGTATTTTATTTTAATTAGTAGGATTGTTAGTCTCCTTTATGGTTACCTATTTACCCCCAGTTTCCTAATTTGAAACCTTACTTTTATTTTTTTATATCACCTTGACTTCCTGTCCGTATGATAGATCTATGACTACATTTCTTAGTCCCTCTTTATTGTTCTAATGTTGATTTCTTTTACATACTGACATTGCCGTTTCCCTGTTTTGAGCATTTATTTTGATTTATTTTGTGATTTCCCTATCTAGGTTGACATCCGGTTGCTCTGTCTTGTGGTCTAGTCTTGGGTTGATGTCTGATATTATTGATTTTCTAACCAGAGAACTCCCTTTAGTATTTCTTGTAATTTGGTTTGGTTTTTACGAATTCCCTAAACTTCTATTTATCTAGAAATGTCCTAATTTCACTTTCGTATCTGAGAGACAGTTTTTCTGGATATATGATTCTTGGCTGGCAATTTTTTTCCTTCCGTGCTTTATATAAGTCATCCCTTTGCATTCTTGCCTGCATGGTTTCTACCAAGTAGTCCGAGCTAATTCTTTTTTTTTTCTCCTTCATAGGTGACTTTTCGTTATCCCTAGCCCCTCTTAAAATTCTCTGTTTCTCTTTGGTTTTGGCAAGTTTGATTATAATATGTCTTGGTGACTTCTTTTGAGATCTCCCTTATGTGGAGTTTAATGAACATCTTGGATTCATATCTTCTCATCTTTCACAATATCAGGAAAGTTTTCTGCCAACAAATCTTCAACAATTCTGTCTGTATTTTCTGTTATCCCTCCCTGTTCTGGCATTCCAATCACTCGTAGATTATTTCTTTTGATAGAGTCCCACATGATTCTTAAGGTTTCATCATTTTTTAAAATTCTTTCATCTGATTTTTCTTCAAATATATTGGTGCCAAGTGTTTTATCTTCATTCTCAATAATTCCGCCTTCCATTTCCTCTGTTCTGCTCCTCTGACTTTCTTTTGAGTTTCTAATTCTGTAATTTTATTGTTAATCTTCTGAATTTCTGATTGCTGTCTCTCTATGGATTCTTGCACCTTATTCAGTTTTTCATTATGTTCCTGAATAACCTTTTTAATTCCTTTAACTGCTTTATGTGTGTGTTCCTTGGCTTTTTGTGCATATTGTCTGATCTCCTTCCTGATCTCGTCCTGATGTCTTCAAGAGTTCTGTACATTAATCTTTCCTTTTCTGCATCTGGTAATTCCAGGAAGGTACCTTCATTTCAAGATCCCTTGATTCTTTGTTTTGAGAGCTTGTTGATGCAATAATGGTCTGCTTTTTTATGTGATTTCATATTGACTGTTATCTCTGAGCCATCTATAAGTTATTGTATTATGTTATTTTAAGTTTCTTTTACTGTATCATAGCTTCTTCTTTGTTTTGTTTTGATATGCCCAAATGGGTTGCTTGAGTGAGCTAGCTTGATTATTTTTGTCTTTGAAGTTCTAACATCCTGTCACAAGATGACTAGAGATGTTGTCAGATGTATGAGCCTAGGAGTCCATTCACTTTTCTTGTATGGATTCAGCTCAGGTGTCCAGGTAGTTGGTCATCAAGTGTGTGATACAGGCTCTGTCCTACAGTCTTAGAGGGGAAGGGATGATTGGTGTAGGTACCAGCATCTGGCTGCAGCAGGAGGTCACACTCTGAACAAGGCGTGGGGCTGAGAATCATCCCCAAAGTGTCTCTGAGGAGAGCATGTCCCTCTTCCATAGAGTCTACAGGTGGGTGGGTTCTGCAGACAGACCATAAGCACACAATGTTCTTGGTTGTAAGGACTGGGAGGTACCAGTTATCCTTGGATCCCTGTCACGGGTGGCTGGGTGACCAGAGTGGAGCCACCAGTCCTTAGACCCCTGATGTGGGTAGGTGAGGATCCTTTTTCATAGGCAATGCGGTGTCAAGCATCAAACACCCACCTCCCCACCGCACAGCTGAAACAGTTGCAGTTTGCCAGCAAGGGCCTATTTTCCTGAAATGGGCCCACACAGGTCAATGTAGGGGTAAAAAGTATTCAATGTACGTAGACCATTTGTGCCTGGGCAGGAGCTGCTTCTGTCCTGAGCTCCCCAGTTTAGTGAAACTAGCAGATTATCTTTTCTCCCGATTGTGAATTTTTTCCTTCTCTAAGGCCAGGAGAATGGCTCAGGTTGCTCAGCAGAACCTATATCAGGTCCGGGGAAATCGACAACCACTGAAGCCAGCTTGGGGGCTGGGGCCATGGTAAAATGAATGCATGTACTTAACTTTTGCCAAAAGCGATGTTCTTCTCTGGTACTGGAGGTGTGAGTAGGCTGTGGAGCTAGCTGTTCCTCCCTGAGGAAAATGCATCTGGAACGATACTGCCAGCCCCGGTGTGGTCACTCTAGGGAATGGTGCCTGAGTGTTTCCGGCAATTCAGGTCTGGCAACTCCTCTCCACATCTGAACTGTCTCTCCTTCCCCGACACTGCGTCCATTTTCAAACTTTGCCTTTGATGTTCAGGGCTGCTAGCTTGTCATAAATATAATCATTTCACTTTTTTTTCGGGTCTCTGTTATAAGAGCGCTTACCAGAAGCGTCTGACTACTCTACCATCGTGGCCCCGCCTCCAATTTTCGTAAACATGTTTCTTATTAAACAATACACATACATTTTTGTGACATTGATTGCCAGCACCACGACATGTCAGCACTCTCACCTTCTCCACCTTGGTTTCCCTGTTGCCAGCTCTCCTGTCTTCTCCTGCCTTCTTGTCCTTGCCCCTGGGCTGGTTTGCCCATTTAGACTCATTTTGTTTTATGGGCCTGACTAATTTTTGGCTGAAGGGTGAACCTCAGGAATGACTTCAGTACTGAGCTATAAGGGTGTACAGGGGCCATACTCTCCAGGTTTCTCCAGTCTGTCAGACACTAAGTCCAGTCTTTTTTGGGTGTGTGCGTGAGTTAGATTTTTGTTCTACATTTTTTTTTGAGCTCTGTCCAGGGCCCTCTACTGTGATCCCTGTCAGAGCACTCAGTGCTGGTAGCCAGGCTCCATCTAGTTGTGCTGGACTCAGTCTAGTGGAGGCTGTGGTAGTTGTGGTCCATCAGTCCTTTGTACTAATCTTTCCCTTGTATCTTTGGTTTTCTTCATTTTCCCTTGCTCCAGTTGGGTTGGGACCAGTGGAGTATCTTAGAGGGCTACTCACCAAAGTAGAATGTAGTACAGTTTCTTTATAAACAATGTAATGCCAGTAGAGCTAGATGTTCTCCAAGACCATGGCCCCACAGCTCTCAGCCTAGTAATTTCATCCCTCATGGACTTTGTATGTTTCCATGGAGCTTCCATGACCTTCCCTTAGACAAGTTGTGCTCGCTTCCCTGGTATTGTGTACGGTCTTACCCTTCACCAAAGTTACCTCTAAAAAAAACAAAAACCAAACGCTTTGCCATCGAGTCAATTCCGACTCATAGCTACCCAATAGGACTGAGTAGAACTGCCACATAGAGTTTCCAAGGAGCGCCTGGTGGATTCGGACTGCCAGTCTTTGGGTTAGTAGCCGTAGAACTTAAACACTACAACACCAGGGTTTTCAAGTTACCACTAGGATACAAAAACTCTTAACAGTAGTTGTCTTTAGGAAAGAGGCATTCTTTCTGTTTAAACAATTATTAATTATATGAACTTTTGTACCACGTACATGTATTACTTTTTTAACAGAATTTTAAACCTAATTTGAAAGTATCTTTTGAAATTCAACAAAAATTGAAAAGATATTAAAGTAAATGATTTTTTAAAGTAATTATCCTTTTACAAACGAACACCGGGAAAAGGTAATTGGATCTAAGGCTATCTGTACATGATGTCAAACCAACGAGCAGCTTGTTCATTGGGAGGAGAGTTTTCGTGGTTCAAGTCAATCCCGAGGTGCCTCAGAAAAAAGCCTTGGTGATCCTTTTCCAGAAAATTCAGTCATTGAAAAGCCTATGGAGCACAGTCTACCCTGACACGCATGTGGTTGCCATGAGTTGTAATCAACTTGACAGAAATAGGTTTGATTTGGCTTTGGATAGACCACAGAGTCAAACTGAGATGAACTAGAATTTGTGGAGAATCAGCAAGAAGGCTTACTCAAAAAATACGTCCACTAGTGAGTGTTTTTTTTTTTTTTTTTTCCGTTTAGTGCCTGTTATGTTTAATGTATTTTAAAATGCTTTCCAGGCTTGGAGTCTTCTAAAATAATACAAACTCGAAGGAGATGTTTGCTTCTCTGGTGCAGTGTGGCCTAGGATACGTGTCTTAGGGAGCACACAAAAGAATAGACAGAAGCTAAAAGGAAACTAGTAAGATGACCAAGACATCAGACTTCACTTAATAAGGGACGTTGTTGTGAACTGGGAGTCCCTGGGTGGTGCAAATGGTTAACACTTTACATTGGGCTGCTAATCAAAAGGTTGGAGGTTCCAGTCCAGCCAGAGTCATCTTAAGAGAAAGGCTTGGCAATCTTCTTCTGAAAAATTAGCCATTGGAAACCCTGTGGAGCACAGTTGTTCTTGGCACACATGGGGTCGCACTGAGTTGGAATCAACTCAACAGTAACTGGTAAGGTTGTGAACTGCCTTAATTTCTCTTAGCAGCCGCCAAAAAAAAACCAAACCCACTGTTGTCAAGTCAATTCTGAGTCACAGCGACCCTATAGGACAGAGTAGAACTGCCCTATAGAGTTTCCACAGAGCACCTGGTGGATTTAAACTGCCAACCTTTTGGTTAGCATCTGTAGCACTTAACCACTACGCCACTAGGGTTTTCTTAGCAGCCACGTCCCACCCTTATTCCCATCACTTCATCCCTCCTTTTAGTTTTAGAGGAAGAGGCGTCCAGGAACCCTTCTGGCTCCTGAAAATTCTTGGTCCTATGGGCTCGTCTTTCCTTTCAAAGTTTATCTTGCTTCATCAGCAACTTTGCCTTTGCGGTAAATATGCTAAAATATTATTAGATCTGTCGTGTACATTTTTTTCACATGTGCTTAAATGGCCACACTGGTTACCCTCCTTGTTGTCCTAGACTTGGGAAGTCCCTTCCCATATTGACTCTGAGCTTGGCCATAGTGCTTGCTTTGCTCAATGGGCTAATAGCAAACATGACTCAAATATAGACTTAAAAATAGATGAGACATTGGGGTTTACCCACACTTTTCTTGTGATACCTTGGAACCACCAGTATGTGAACAAATGCAGGCTACCTGCTGGATGGTGAGAGCTAAATGGCCTAGATACCTCTTTTGCCCCTGCCATCAGAAAGACAGGTAGTCAAGCAAGAGACATGTGAGTGAGGCCATGGGCCAGCAGCTGACAACAACTCAGGAGTGACCCCAGACAACACTACATGGTGCAGAGGTGTACCATCCCAGCTGAAACCACAGACTCATGAACAAATAAACGGCTGTTATTTTGAGCCATTAAATTTTCACATGGTTTGTTATATAACATAAATCTTTACTTAACTATATAACCCTTCTAGCTACTGCTTTATGTTCTTCCATTCATTGCCAAATCTTTTATTTCCTATCAAATACTCACTTACCTAACACATAATTATATATCTATCTATGTGATAGGGACCGTGCTAACCAATAATGCATATAATAGTAAGCAATAAGAGACATAGGAGCTACCTTTATGGAACAAAGAAAATGATGATAGGTAAAATTCATTGACTTTTTTCTATGTAACATCTACCAAGTTAATCTTCTAGCATACATTAGTTCACGCACGTACGCTACTATTGACCCCATTTTACAGATGCAGAAATGGAGGTTCAGAGAATGTTAACGTATTTGCTTTAAGTCACAGTAAGTGATGGAATTCAGATCTTTTTCCAGCACTTGTGCTCTGAAGCATTATACTTTAGCTTAAGATCAGATATAAAGCAACCTAGGAATTGAGTCTTAGCTGTGACAGTAAGTTCTGCGTCAGTGAAGAGAACTCCAGTCTCCTTTATGTTTAAGGGTCTCTGTAGCTACCCTTTTACTTTGATCTAAAATAAAAGTGTTTAACCTGAGTCCAGTTTCCTTGCCCTTTACACTGTGCTTAATATTTTTTTCTTTAGTATCTGTCCTCCTCTATCAGGAAACTAATATTTTTATTTTATTTTATTGTTGTATGTTAGATGAAGGTTTACAGAGCAAACTAGTTTCTTATTAAACAATTAATACACATATTGTTTTGTGACATCGGTTGCCAACCCTGTGACATGTCAACAGTCTCCACTTCTCGACCTTGAGTTCTCTGTTACCAGCTTTCCTGGCCCCTGCTGCCTTCTCGTCCTCACCCCTAGGCTGCTGTGCCCATTTAGACTCATTTTGTTTAATGGCCTGTTTAATTTTTGGCTGAAAGGTGTACCTCAGTAGTGACTTCAGTACTGAGTTGTAAGGGTCCGGGGGCCATTCTCGGGGGTTTCTGCAGTCTCTGTGAGATGTTAAGTCTAGTCTTTTTTATTTGCGTGTGTGTGGGTTCAAATATTGTTCCACCTTTTTCTGCAGCTCTGTACATGACCCTCTGTTGTGATCCCTGTCAGAGCAGTCAGTGGCGGTAGCCGGGCGCCATCTAGTCGTGCTGGACTCAGTCTGGTGGAGGCTGTGATAATTGTGGTCCATTAGTCATTTGGACTAATCTTTTCCCTTGTGTCTTTGGTTTCCATCATTCTCTCTTGCTCCAGATGGTGTGGGACCGGTGGAGTATCTTAGATGGCTGCTTACAGGCTTTTAAGAGCACAGACATTACTCACCAAAGTAGAATGTAGAACACTTTCTTTATAAAGTATGTTATACCAGTTGATCTAGATGTTCCCAGAACCATGGACCCCACAGCCCTCAGCCCAGTAATTTCATCCCTCAGGGAGTTAGGATGTGTCTATGGAGCTACCACGACATTGCCTTGTATGAGTTGTTCTGGCTTCCCCAGTATTGTGTACTGTCTGACCCTTCACCAAAGTCACCGCTAAGATACAAAAACTCATAACAGTAGTTGTTGGGGAAGAAGACATTCTTTCCATTTAAACAATTTTTTACTATTTGAAATTTTGTACCATGTGCATGTGTTACTTTTGTAACAAAATTTTAAAGCTAATTTGAAAGTAATATCTTTTGAAATTTAAGAAAATTTTAAAAGATATTAAAATAAATGATTTTTTTTGTAATAACTATCCTTTTAAAAATGAACACTGGGAAAAGGTAATTGGATCTAAGGCTATCTCAACATGATATCAACCCAATGAGCAGTTTATTTACGGGGAGAAAAGTTTTGCTGGTTCAAGTCAATCCAGAGGTGCCTCAGAAGAAAGGCCTGGCTGTCTATTTCCAAAAAAATCAGCCCTTGAAAACCCTATGAAGCACACTCCTACCCTGACACACATGGGGCTGCCGTGAGTAGTTATCAACTTGACAGAAAGAGGTTGGGTTTGGTTTTGGATAGACCTCAGGGTCACACTGAGATGATCTAGAATTTGTGGAGAATCAGCAAGAAGGCTTACTCAAAGAGTACCTCTTCTGGTGCTGTTATGTTGAATGTATTTTAAAATGCTTTCCAGGCTTGGAGTCTTCTCAAATCACATAAACATGAAGGCGATGTTTGCACCTCTGGTGGAATGTGGCCTAGGATAGATGTCTTAGGGAGCACCCAAAAGAATAGACAGAAGCTGAAAGGAAACTAGCAAGATGACCAGGACATGAGTCTTCAGTTAATAAGGGAGGTTGTTGTGAACTGGGAGTCCCTGGGTGGTACAGATGGTTAACACGTTACATTGGGCTGCTAATCAAAAGTGTGGAAGTTCTAGTCCAACCAGAGGTACCTCGGAAGAAAGGCCTGGCAATCCACATCTGAAAAATCAACCATCGTAAGCCCTATGGAGCAGAGTTGTTCTCTGGCACACATGGGGTCGCCATGGGTTGGAAGCAACTGAACAGTAACTGGTAAGTTTGTGAACTGCCTTAGTTTCTCTTAGCAGCCACATCTTCCCTTCATACCCTCTTGACTGTTCTTTATCATTCTGTCATACCCCATTGTGTGTATGTAGCACCGTTTGTTTATCCATTCACCTGTTGATGGGCATCTAGGTTGTTTCCATCTTTTTGCTATTATAAACTGTGCTGCAGTGAACATAGGTGTGCATATATCTGTTCATATAAAGGCTCTTAGTTCTCTAGGATATATTCCAAGCAGTGGGATTGCTGGATCCTATGGTAGTTCTATTTCTAGCTTTTTAAGGAAGCACCAAATCAATTTCCAAAGTGGTTGTACCACTTTACATTCCCACCAGCAGTGTGTAAGCGTTCCAGTCTCTCCACAACCTCTACAACATATATTATTTTGTGTGTTTTTGATTAATCCCAGCTTTATTGGGGTGAGATGATATCTCATTGTAGTTTTGATTTGCATTTCTCTAATGGCTGATGATCGCGAGCATTTCCTCATATATCTGTTAGCCACTTGAATGTCTTCTTTGATGGAGTGTGTCTGTTCATATCCTTTGAACATCTTTTAATTGTATTGTCTTTTGTTGTAGAGGTGTTGGGTTTTCCTGTAGATTTTAGACATTAGACCTTTGTTGGATTTGTCATAGTCAAAATTTTTTCCCAGCCTGTAGGTTCTTTCTTTATTCTTTGGTGGAGTATTTTGATGAGCATAAGTGTTTAATTTTTAGAATCGCCCAGTTATCTAGTTTATCTTCTGGTGTTTGTGTATTGGTAGTTATGATTTGCATCCTATTAATGCCGTGTAGTTGGGAAACTAAATTCTTGAAGGTTACCGTTGTCTTCTCTTTTGCCAAAATCAAATAGCATTTGAAGCTACTTGAGTTCATTCTGAATTGTCATGCAGCTCTCCGTGCGGAATTGATATTTGAACAGAAGCCTGAAAGAAATGAGAAAGAAAACTTTATGGATATCCAGGGAATGAGCATTTCTGGAAGGATTGTGGAAGGTAACTACCCTGACATAGGACCATGCTCTGTGCCTCCAAGGAACACACAGGAGCCATTATCATTGACTGAATGAAGTGAACAAGGGGAGAGGTTTGGGAGATGAGTTTACAGAGGCCAGTTTAGGCAGGCCTTGGAGACTGATTAGACCCTCAGAGAGCACCAAGAGAGTTTCCTTTCCTTCTCTAAAATTCAGGACTGTAACTGTGCCAACCTGTTTTAGGGAGTAAACCAATACCAAAGAATATGCAGGCAAACTGACATTATGAATGAAAAACACGAGCTCTACGACTCACACTTTCTTTTCTAAGCTTAAAAAATGTCCCTATTCTAGAGTTGCATTCTTGGTCATCCAGGTAAATAGAGTCAGTGACTAAAGTTTTATAAGATTAAAAAAAAATCAAGCATACCTTTCAAAATTACAGGAGGGCTTGAACAAGTTTTATGCATCTTAACAGAAAACAACATTCATTTTGTAATAATTACGCTTTGAGAAACACGATGAAATGGATGAAATAAATAATATCCAATTTTAAAGGTGGCAAAAGTTTTATAATGGCAAATACCTATTCATAGGCCCAAAAGGGTGAGAAAAAAAAAAAGAGAGAGATTAGAAGGAAAGACGAAAAAGCAGGGACTTATTTTTTGCATACCTTCTCTGCACCTTCTGAGTACCCCAGTGCTGGATGGATAAGACAAGGATTTAAGGATCATCTGAGCAGATTTGTCAAAACAGAACGTACAATCTCTGAAAGGATGGCCTGAGGCTAAAACAAACTGCTCTTCTTGAGGTCCGTTCCCAAAACACAAAATTGTGTTCCTTCCAGAACCCTGCATGAAACCAATGTGTAAACTGTTTCAATGGCTGTGAATATTGCAATGAGTTTTTCCTAAATTAGTAGCAACAGGCTTCTGGCCTTAAGCAAGGTACTGGTAACAGACTTGCCCTCCTGCTATAAACAACTAGAAAACTGGACAAGATTTAGTAAACAGCAGTTTTGGACAGTGGACAACAGAACAGTGCATTATGGAGACTCCCCAAGAGGAGAAGTCCTGGTAGTGGTTAAGAGCTTGGCTGCTAACCAAAAGGTTGGCAGTTCGAATGCACCAGCCACTCGTTGGAAACCCTATGGGGCAGTTCTACTCTGTCCTATAGGGTCCCTGTGAGTCAGAATCAACTCGAGGGCAATGGGTTTAGTTTTTGCGAAAGCGCTGTCCTGGGCCCCTTGTCTTGTGCTGCAGCATCCCCATCTCACATCACTCTTGGACAGGGACCCATTCTGTGAAAGGTTTCCAGGAGGCAAATGACTGAAGACTTGGAGAGAGGTGACATTTCCCGGGAAGCTTTTCATCCAAGAGACAGGAACCAAGATCAGGACGTCCATTAGTGAGGACTGGGAAGATGAACATCCCAAAATATGGGGCTCACCCAGAGACCGACTAGCACCTGATCTCAAACCTAGAAAGCCCCAGGCAGGGCTGTCAGGCTGAGCATCCCCTCACTTATACTTTAGAGTTCTCAGGGACTTGAGAGCCTGGGCCTAAGAAGGGCACCTCAAGTCAGTAGATGCAGGAGTCTCAGTCCCTTGTAGACATCAAGCTGATGATCCTGAATGAGGATGATGGAAGGACCCAGACAGAATAGTGGTGTCCCATAGAGACTCATCTCTACTGTCACTCCTTCGAGGTCCTGAAGAGCTGTGGACAGATATGCATCACCCGGATTCCAAATCATGGTGCCAGGAAGGTGTGGGCCTTGATCAGGGAGGATCTTCAGGTAAGTAGAGGGTACATTCTCAGAACTGATCAGGTATCAAGTTGAGGACCCCAACTGAGGAATGAGGGAACCATCCATCCCGGAACAGAGAAGGCCCCACAAAGTCCCTTCCCCTGCTGCTGTCTGAGTTGGGTTGCAAAGCTCAGAGCTGTCAGACTAAGCACTACCTTCATTTCCTTCCCAGAAATGGCTATGCGGAGATTGTCTCAGGTCCTTCGTACATTTCAGTTGGCCCTAGTTCTGCAGAGGGAGGGCACCTAGGCCCTAGTAGGAGGTAGGATAAGGATCCTTCCTGTGTTAGGAAGGGATCCACAAAACCAAGGACTGCTCATAGAGTCCCACCCCTGTTCACAACTCTGTGAGATTCCTGCAAAGCTGGCAGTCTGAGGCGCCACTTTATTTCCTCCTGTAGGATTTCCGTGTGACAAGGGCTTTGGTCTATTGGGGGATGGAAGGGAGAGCAGTCATGGTTCTCGAGCAGGAATAGACTTAGGACCTAACAGGAGCCAAAGTGAAGACCCTGTGTGTTTTGAGGGGACCCCCATCAGACCCCTATAGGGCTGAGCCCCTGTTTTGATCTTGGAAAGCACCAGGCAGAGTTATCAGCCTGAAGTGCCCCCTCATTTCAGCACTAAGGGTGTCAGGGAGGGAAGGCCTCGGTCCAAAGGGGCATCCCCTGTTGTGCACAGGGTGGAGTCTTGTCCCTAACTGGAGTAAGGTGTGGACCCTGAGTGCTAAACGGACCACCTACCCCAAAAGAGGGTCTTCTCAGAGCACTGACCCAGAAGGCATTCCTGTGAGGCCCCAGGCAGGGGTAGCGTGAGGCACGCCCTGACTGCCCCCTCTAGGGTCTCTGCGAGGTGAGGGTCTTGTTCTCAACCTGTGACTCAGCTCTATGTAGGCAGAATCCCCAGACTCTGATAGATATCAAGGTGAGGACCCTGAGTTGAGCACAGAGGGACCGCTCAAGCCTGCACAGTGGGGTATCAGGGGTCCCGCCCTTGCTGTCGGCCCTTGGAGGCCCCCACAACAGCCTTGGCCCTTAGAGGTCCCCCTCTAGCCTTGGCCAGATGTGAGGTATGGTTACATCCTGTTTTCCGCACAGGAAGTGCCGAAAAGTTGCCGCTCCTGATCTGAGGGACGCAGCTCATCATCAGAGGAAGTTGGAGTCTCAGGACTGGTCAGGAGTCCAGGTGAGGACACTGAATGTGAGCTAAGGGGAACACCTAACGTAGAACAGAGGAGGTACCACCAAGTCTCGCCCCCAACCACCAGCCTCAAGGCCACCAAGGCCGACAACATCCTGGAGAGTCTCAGGGACGGGCGGGCCTTGGTCCAAGAAAGCACCCCAGTTCTCAGGAAGAAGGAAACCTAGATCGTAACTGGAGGTGAGGCGAGGACCCTTAGTGCTAATGATGAGGCCTCCCCGTAAATGAGGGGCTGCCCACAACCCACCCCTGCTTTCAGCTCTGGGAGCCCCCAGACAGGGGTAGCCAGATGTGTACCACCCTGACTTCCCTCTAGGGAGGTGAGGACCTTAGTCTGAGCCATCAATCCTAGCCCTGCTTTCCGGCAGACTCAAGTTCGTAGAGGGAGGAATCCCTACCCAGGAACAAGTTTAAAAGCCTGAGTGAGGAATGAAGAGGTCACCAATTGAGAACTCTGGGGTCAGGTGACCCCCGCTGCCCTGGCCAGCCCCAGGAGTCCCAAAACAGCCTGCAAAGGATATGGCTCACTCTGAATTTCAACTCTGAGGTCTCAGGAAGGTGTGGTTTTTGGTCTGAGGGATGTGGTCTCATGACAGCAGAGGATGGGGTTCCAGGAACGGTACAGAGTGAAGGGAAGACATGACTGAGGTACTGGGACCACTCAACCCAAAATGGGGAGGATTGCAGTGGGCTCTGCTAATCCCATTAGCCCTGGAAGCCCAGGACAAATCTGGGAAGTTTCAGGGACTCTGGACTTGTGCCTGGAGTGTCTGAGGGAGATGAGTGCCTTAGTTTAAGCCCCAATTCAGGAGATAGAGGGATCCCAGAAACTGGTGGGAGTCAAGACTGGTGGGAGTCAGGGTAAAAATCCTTTAGAAGGCAATAGGGAATTAACCCCTCTTCTCCGCTCTCCCAAGAAGAGAGGAGGAGGCAGCAAAGCCTCCCACTGCTATTGGCCCAATGGAGCCACGGTCAGAGGTGTCAGGCTGAGGTGCCCCTGGTTTGTTCCTGGGGACACATGGTCTCAGGGACATGAAGTCCTTGGACTAATGGAGAGGCTTATTCAGCAGAGGCAGGAGACTTGGTCCCTAATAGGAATCAAGGTGAGGATACATAGTTATGATGAGGTAACTCCTCCCAGAAGTGAGGGGGAAACATAGAGCCCCAGCACTGCTTTCGGACCTGGAGGACCTGGGTATGGTGACGTAGTGAGTTGCACTCACTAACTCCCAGGGCATCTCAGGGAGGTGAGGGACATGGTGAAAGGGGACAGCCATGGTGAGAACCTGGTGGAGGACTGAGGTCTCCAAGAAACCCCAGACAGAACAGACCCCACTGTGCTGTCATCACTGAGACAACTTTCCAGGAGTGGTGGCTGAGCTGCTCCTTTAGTTCCTGCTTGTGAGTCCCAGAGGGATTTGAGGTGTCAAGTTAGAGTAGCATAGGGGATGTGCCCTGGCCCTGCCAGCAGATGAAATGATGGCCCTAAGAGTGAACTTAGAAGAACCCCAAATAACCTAGTACAGAGTCCGTAGTGCCAGGCCCTGCTTTCAACCCAGTAAGCCCCAAGCAGGGCTGGCAATCTACAACCTAAACCTTCCTCTAATTTCCTCTACAGGGTCCTGAGCAGGACAGTAGGAGCCTTGTGGGGTCCTAGAGCAGTGCCCTCCAAGAATCCTGCAAAGGTGGCATTTGTTAAAGCCAAGGAGGCATCTCTCTGCTGCAGGGATGCACATCTTCTCTGCCTCCCTCCTCCAGTAGGCCCACATCACCTGCCCTCCTTACACTCCTGCCTACTGTCCTTGAGCAGAGCCATCATGCCTCGTGGTCACAAGAGTAAGCTCCGTGCCCGTGAGAAATGTCACCAGGCCAAAGGTGACACCCACAGTGTTGACGGTGCTCAGGCAATTGCAGCAGAGGAGAAAGGGTCCCCTTCCTCTTCCTCTCCTCCTTTTGGGGGGTCTCCCCCGAGCTCCCCTGCTGCTGGCATTCCCCAGGGGCCTCAGAGCATCCCGCCCATCACCTCTGCTGCTGCTGGTGCTTCGGGCACAAGAGCTGCTGGAAGGGCCGAGGGCCAAGATGAGGGAGGTCCAAGTTCCTCTGCGGCCCCAGCCCCCACTGAGAGGTCTCAAAGAGACCCCGTAACCCGGAGGGTGAGCACATTGTTGCAGCTCCTGCTGTACAAGTATAAAATGAAAGAGCCCATTACGAAGGCAGAAATGATGAAGATCATCAACAAAAGGTACAAGGAGCACTTCCCTGACATCCTGAGGAGAGCCTCTGTGCACATGGAGGTGGTCTTTGGGCTTGACCTGAAGGAAGTTGACTCCAAAGGTCAATCCTATGCCCTTATCAGCAAATTGGAGATCAGCAAGGAAGAGAATTTTATTGGTGACAGGGGGTTTCCCAAGAATGGGCTCCTGATGCCTCTCCTGGGCATGATCTACAGGAATGGCAACCGGGCCACGGAGGAGGAGATGTGGGAATTCCTGAATGTGCTGGGGGTCTACGATGGGAAGTGGCACTTCATGTTTGGGGAGCCCAGGAAGCTCGTCACCAAAGATTTGGTGCAGGAAAAGTACCTGGAGTACCGGCAGGTGCCCAACAGTGATCCTCCATGCTACGAATTCCTGTGGGGTCCCAGAGCCCACACTGAAGCCAACAAGAAAAAAGTCCTGGAGTTTTGGGCCAAGATCAGTGCTACCGACCCCAGTGCCTTCCAAGCTCTGTATGAAGAAATTTGGAGATTGAAGAAGAGAGAGACACAGGCAGAGAATGTGCCGGGGCTGGTCCTAATGCCAGGGCCTGGGCCCCTTTCAGGGTGAAGTCCAGCTTGTCCTCCCACCTCTAGTGAAGTCTGATGGAGATTCTTCACTTTGTTGTTGAAAATGGCCGTTAACCTTCTAATTAGTAGAGGCAAGGGGGGCTGGAAGGAGCATATGTATGTCTTCTTGTGTTCCTGTTATACTTGAGTGACTTCTACATTTAGCTCGTTTTTTTGTATTTTTCAAGTGTTGTTCTTTTTAACTGAAGGTTTATTAAGATTCAGAATATAAATTCATCCTCATGCATTTTTTCTGTTTTATTGCTTGATTGAGGAGTAAGAGTTTTGTATTGTGTAAAACAAATTGAAAATCCTTAACTCTTTTTTCGTGATCTAGAGCCAGTTAACATGGCATCAGGATACGGATAACCTTGGAAATGTTAAGTCTGCAAAGAGCAGTTGGGATCACAAAGTAGAGGTGGAAATATATAAAAGTTGGTCAACTCTTGGTTTCCCTTATTTCTTTTGGTAAAAGTAAAATATACCTGTGCCTGGATTTGTTTAGCTCATTCAAAGATATGGAAGAAAATAAATCATGATAATTTCAACCACTTGTTCACTGGTTCTTATTTTCCACAAAGAGTAATTGAGCATCTGCTTTTTGGAAGGCTTCATGCTAGTACTGGGGACCTTTAGGCAAAGACATCGCAGCCCCTGTGCATAGATTTTAAAGTCTAAGAGCAGCTATGAAATGAGGTTGAGATACTCTCCAAGAGCTAAGGACTAGTACAAAAGGAGTGTGCACTTCAGGGATCTCTCCGGTATAAATGCCCTGAGGAGGGTCAGTTTTGGGCCTTGGGACACTTTGATCTCTCATGGTGGGGGTGGGGGCATAGTGTTGGGGAGTGGATTTTCACCTTAGGCTGCATGGGGTGGACAAGGGTAGGGGGTGGGTAAAGTGGGTGGGGTGTGGTGGGGGGACTCTAGATGAGGCTGTGGTGGGGGGTGAGCAGGGCCAGACACTCCCATGATGTGTATCAGCCTGGAGAGACTGAGCCTGGAATGGAAACCAGCTCTTCCCAGGTACTCTGGGTTTGTGGACAAACCAGAGAAGAATTCCCTCCTGGGTCAGGGCTGGAAGATGCCCTATGTTCTTGTCCCAATGCACTTGAACACATGCAGTGACTGGGTGTGGATTGCACAGTGTGTCCACGGAGTTCCTGAGAAATAGGGAGCTACTCCTTCGTGTCAGGAAGCCACTGTTAGAAGCCTCTTGTGCTGAGCTGGGGGAGCCAGAGCCCATGCCATTGAAAGGACTTTAGAATTAGGTTACTCGAGTGTCATTTGGCAAACCCCAGGTGAGGACTAGACTCTTGGCCGTGGCGATGTGAATAAAAATTGGGGTGACTTAGCTGGAAGTGCAGCTGGAAGGGTGAGTTGTTGGTCCTTAACAATAATTCTAGGAGTTTTGTGTTGCATTAAACTGAGGCAGCCTGCTCCCACACGCACATTAAATATCATACCACCTAATATGGATTGAATTCCCCCCTCCCCAAATAGTTGTGATTCCTAACCCTATTCCTGTGGATATAATCCCATCTGGGCACTGGATTTCTTTGTTATGTTAATGTTACAGTGTTAGTATAGGGCCTGTCTTAAGTCAACCCACCAGTGGCTCCACTGCAAAGAGATGTGGCCCTCTTCCTCCATAGAGATTACAGCTTTGGAAATGCTATGGGGCATTTCTGCTTCATCCTGTAGGGAGGGAATCAAATCAATGGCAGTGGATTTAGTGTTTTTGCGGTGCCTTTATTTTATTTTATTTTATTTTTTGGCGGGGTTTTATTAGCTCAATCTCTATGGAGATATAAAAGAGCAGATTGAGCAAGCAGTGAACCAAGGAAGCACAGATAGGGGAAGATTCGTACCACGCCACCTGAGATCTCCAAGGAACCAAGAAACAGAAGCTGAACAAAGACAAGAACCTTCCCCCAGAGCCAACAGAGAGAAAAAACCTTCCCCTAGAGCAGGTGCCCTGGAATCAGACTTCTAGCCTCCTAGACTGTGAGGAAATAAGTTTGTGTGTTAAAGCCACCCACTAGTGCCATTTCTCTTAGAGCAGCACTAGATAAGTTAGACACTACCTAATGGGTGACAAAAAGGTTTGTCCTTGATTACTAACCCGAAGGTTGGAAGTGTGAACCCACCCAGCGGCACCTCAGAAGAAAGGCCAGGCAATGTCTCTGTAAAGACTCCCACCAAGAAAAGCCTATGGGGGCGGCTCTACTCTCTAACACATGGAGTCGCATCGAGCCAAAATCAACTCAACGGCAAGAACTTAATATAAAATATAATTTAGTTTTCCTTTCTAAGCAATTATTTTTTCTGATTCCCTTGGTTTTTTTTTTTTTTTTCCTAGAGCACTGTATATTATCCGACATCTCCTGGAGAAAACAAAACAAAACATTCTCAGAGAGGAGGGTGGTACTGTGTGGTGTCAAAATAAGGTAATATCTGATATTATTTAAAGACCCAATATTTGCCAAGTATTTTGCCAGGTGCTTCACATGCATTTCACAGAATGCACCGGCCCTAGGAGACAGGGCTTATCAAACCCCCTTCACAGATGAAGAACCTGGAGCTCTGAGAGTTTGGTAATGTGGGCGAGTCCACACCTCTAGTACACGACCAGGCTGGACTAGACCGCTGGTTGGAATTTGTCTGGAGCCCACACTGTTCCACTCGTCCAAGACAAGGACTGACTTGGTGTCTCTAAATTCACTTTTCTTCTCACTCCTCCAAAATGTATCTCAGGCAAGAAAAACAAATAACTTTGTGCCCAAGGCATTGGGTTGGACTACACAGCCAGAGTAAGGAGAACGCCCTGGTGGAGCAATGGTTAAGCACTCAGCCACTAACCAAAAGGCTGGCAGTTCAAAGCCATCCAGCGGCTCCACAGGACAAGGACCTGGTGATCTGCCCTCATACAGATTACAGCCCGTGGGGCAGTTCTGCTCTGTCACAGGGGTCACTGTGAGTAGAAACCGACTGGACAGCACCTAACAAGAACAACAGTAATAAGGAAAAGAAAGGTAATATCTGGCGACATCTATACATGCAATGCCAGATGACCTGAGAAGATGAGGGGCTCACAAAACCATCCTGGGGAGCCCCTGCCTGGAGAAAATATGTCTATTAGAGCACAAATCACATGAAACTCTACGTGTGGCTGATGAAAAGAAGGGATAGCTGAGATTTATTTTCTCTGACAGCATAGACCACCTGTCCTGGGCCTCCTGCCTTGTGCTGCAGCTTCCTCATCTCACATCACTCCTGGGACAGGCACCCATTCTTTGATTAAAAACTGCTCAAGTTTTTAATCCAAGATTCAGGAGCCAAAATAGAGACCCCCATGTAGGAAGACTGGGGAAACCAACACACTAGAGTTTAGGAGTCACCCAGAGACTGACTGACACCTGCTCTAACTTAGTCATCTAGTGTTGCTATAACAGATACACCACAAGTGGATGGCTTCAACAAAAAGAAATTTATTTCTTCACAGTAAAGTAGGCTAAAAGTCCATATTCAGGGTGTCAGGCCAGGGGAAGGCTTTCCTTCTCTGTCAGCCTTCTCATCAATCTTCCCCCAGAATAGGAGCTTCTCCGCACAGAACCCCAGATCCAAAGGACACACTCTGCTCCCAGCATTGTGTTCTTGGTGCTATGAGGTCTCCTCTCTCTGTTTGCTTCCCCTTCCATTTTATCTCTTGAGAGGTAAAAGGTGGTGTAGGCCACAACCCAGGGAAACTCCCTCCACATTGGATCAGGGCTGTAACCTGGGTAAGGGTGTTACAATCCCACCCAAATCCTCCTAAACAGGAAATTACAATCACAAAATGGAGGGCAACCACACAATACTGGGAATCATGGCCCAGCCAAATTGCTACACACAATTTGGGGGAGACATAGTTCAATCCATATCATGTGCTCTGACCTAGAAAGCCCCATGCGGGGCTGTCAGGCTGAGCATCCCCTCACTTATCTTTGAGAGTACTAAGGACTTGAGAGCCTTGGCCTCAGAAGGGCACCTGAAGTCAGTAGATGCAGGAGTCTCAGCCTCTGATAGATATCAAGGTGATGGTCCTGACTGAGGATGATGGAAGGACCCAGCCAGAACAGTGGGGTCCCATAGAGTTCCACCCTGGCTATCAGTCCTTGCAGCTCCAGAACAGCCCCATCTGGATGTAGCTCAGGGGACCCAAGTCAGTGGGGAATTTGATCTGAGGGGAGCAGCCTCAAGTCAATAGAGCATGGAGTCCCATGGCAAGTCAAGAGTCAAGGTGAAGACCTTGAATGAAGAATGAGGGAACACTTTACAGTGGGCTGCTAATCCAAAGGGTGGAGGTTCTAGTCTAACCAGGGGCACCTCAGAAGAAAGGCCTGGCAATCCAGTTCTGAAAAATCACTCATTGGAAAGCCCATGGAGCACAGTTGTTCTTGGCACACATGGGGTTGCCATGAGTTGGCATCAATGCAACAATAACTGGTAAGGTTGTGAACTGCCTTAGTTTCTGTTAAGGGCCACATCTGCCTCTTATACCCTTCATCTCTCCTTTGAGTTTCAGAGGAAGAGACGTCCAGTAACCCTTCTGGATCCTGAAAAGTGTTGGTCCTTTGAACTCATCTTTCCTTTCAGAAGTTTATCTTGCTTTGTTCATCAGCAACTTTCCCTTTGCAGTGAATATGTTAAAATATCATTAGAGCTATAAGCAGTAATAGACATGGGAAGTATCCTTATATAATAAAGAAAATAATGATAGCTAAAATTTATTGGGTGTTTTCTATATACCATCTACCATGTTAATCTTTTAGCATACATTAGTTCATACGCCAACCCTATTATTGACCCCATTTTACAGATGCTGAAATGGAGGTTCAGAGAACGTTATTTGCTTTAAGTCACAGTAAGTGGTGGAGTTCAGATCTTTCTTCAGCGCTTTTGCTCTGAACCATTATACTTAAAAACAGATATAAAGAAACCTAGGAAATTATTCTTATCTCTGAAGGTAACTTCTGCATCAATGAAGAGAATGCAACTCTCCTTTCTTTATCTTTGAGGGCCTATCTAGCTACCTTTGACTATGATCCAAAATAAAAAGTCTTTAACCTGAGTCCAGTTCCTTGGCACTTAAACACGTTTCTTCATATGTTGTCCATTATTATCTGTCCTCCTCTATCAGGAAACTCAGTTTTTATTATTTTATTTTTTTATTGTACGTTAGATGAAGGTTTACAGAGCATACTAGCTTCTTATTAAAAAATCAGTACACATATTATTTTGTGACATTGGTTGCCAAACCCAGGACATGTCAACAAACTCTCCTTCTTGACCTTGGGTTCCTTGTTACCAGCTTTCCTGTCCTCTCCTGCCTTCTCATTCTTGTCCCTGGGCTGGTGTGCCCATTTAGACTCATGCTGTTTTATGGGCCTGCCTAATCTTTGCCTGAAGGGTCAACCTTAGGAGTGACATCAGTACTAAGGTATAATGGTGTCCAGAAACATTCTCTCGTGATTTCTTCACTCTCTATCAGACAGTAAGTCTGGTCTTCTTTTTTTTTTTTTTTTTCTTGTGAGGTAGAATGTTGTTCTACATCTTTGTCCATCTGTGTCCACAATCCTCTATTGTGATTCCTGTCAGAGCAGTCAGGGGTGGTAGACGGCTCCATCTAGTTGTACTGGACTCAGTCTGGTGGAGGCTGTGCTAGTTACTAGTTCTTTGGACTAATCTTTCCCTTGTGTCTTTGGTTTCCTTCATTCTCCTTTGCTCCTGATGGGGTGGGATCAGTGGAGTATCTTAGATGGTTGCTCACAGGCATTTAAGACCCGAGATGCTATTCACCAAAGTAGAATGTAGAACATTTCCTTATAAACTATTTTATGCAATTTGAGCTAGAGGCTCCCTGAGACCATGGTCCTCACAGCCCTCAGCCCAGAAATTTGGTCCCTCAGAGAGTTTAGGTGTGTCTACGGAGCTTTCACAACCTTTCCTTGAATAGGTTGTGCTGGCTTCCCCAGTACAGTCTGCTGTCTTACCCTTTACCAAAGTTACCACTAGGATACAAAAACTCGTAACAGTAGTTAGTAGAGAGTGGATCTAGCAGAACCAATGTTACATGAGCCTGTGTGTGTGGCTGAAGGAGAGAAGGATGAGATCAGCCTGGTTTTCTGACAGCCCAACACCTGTGTTGGCCTTCTTGTCTTTGGCTGCAGCTTCCCCACCTCATGCCACTTCTCACTCTGGGACAGTGACCAAATCTCTGCAAGATCTGCAATAGCAAATTTGCTCAAGTTTGCAAAGATGTTGCCTTTCTCAGGAAGCCTTTAATCAAAGAGGAGCCAAGAAGAGGACTCCAGTGACTGAAAACAGAGAAGAAATACACACCAGAATTTAGGGATCACACAAGGAATTGCAGGGCTTGCTCTCAGACCTAGAGAGCCCCAGGTAGTGCCCTCACTTATTCTTCAGATTTCTCAGGGACCTGAGACGTTGGCCTAAGGACACTCTCTAAGCCAGTAAAGTGAGGACACTCAGCCTCTGATAGATACCTAAGAGATGACCCTGAATGAAGATGATGGGTGGCCCCCTCAAGAAGAGTGTGGTCCCCAAGTGTCCTGGCCTTGCAATTTCCTCTGAGAGATCTCAGACAGTCCTGGCTGGATATGACTTATCCTGACTTCCAAATCAGAGGTCCCAGGTCAGTAAAGACCTTGATATGAGGGGACCAGCCTTTGATTGAGCAGGTGTGGATTTCCAGGACTGGTCATTTTCAAGATGAAGACTGTGAATGAGGAAGGAGGGAGCCACCCACCCCAGACAGAGGAGGCCACACAAAATCCTTCCTGCTGTTGGCCCTGGGAGTCCCAGGGCAGAGTTGTCAGGATGAGGAGTCTCCTCATTTCTGCCTGGAGGGTATCAGGTCTTGTGGGCATACCCCCAGGTCCATAGAGGGAGGAGACTCAGGCCCTCAAGGAGGCAAGGTGAGGACCCTGAGTGTTATGAATGGGAACCCCATCAACAAAAGGAGCAGAAGAGAGCATTGCCTCTGTTCTTAGTCCTGGTAAGCCTCTGGGAGAGCTCTCTGACAAAGGTGCCCGTCGTTTCTTCCTGAGTGGTCTCAGGGAGGGAAGGTCTGGTCTACAGGGGCGGCCCCAGCTCTGCAGAGGGAGGAGTCTTGTCCCTAACTGGAGTTAGGTGTGGACCCTGAGTGTTTATGGGGCGACGTACCGCCTAAAAATCATCTGCCAGGAGCAGTGAAACAGCCTGCAATCCTCTGAGGCCCCACGCAAGTGTATGATGTGGCACACTCTAACCTGTACCTCTAGGGTCTCAGCTTGGTGAGAATCATGGTCTGAGCCTGTGAGTCAGGTCTTCATACGCGGGACTCCCAGGCTCTGATAGGTATGAAGGCGAGATCCCAGTGTGAGCACTAAGGGACTTCTCATTCCAGAACACTGGAGCCCCAAGAATCCTGCCCTTGCTGTCGGCCCTCGGGGTCCCCGGCCCCTACCACGAATGTCTTTAATCTTGGAGACCCTCCCTACAGCCTTCTACAGATGTGACATGTCCTGGCTTCCATCTAGGAAGTGCTGGGAAGGTACAGATTCTGGTTGAGGGGGCTGTGAGCTCTCCTCAGCAGTGGAGGGTGGAGTCTCAGGACTGATCAGGGGTAAAGGTGAGGACCCTGAATGTGGATTGTGGTGAGCAATTAACCCCAGAAAAGCGGGGTCCTAAGAGCACCGCCTCTCCTGTTGGCCCTCGGAGACCCCCTTCTGAGGGCCTTGGCCCTCAGAGACCCCCTATAGCCTTGGCCGGAAGTGACGGGCGGGCATGCGCCGACTTCCATCCGGGAAGTGCCGCGAAGGCGTGGCCTCTGGTCTGACCGGGTTGAGGCTTTCATCATCGGAGGAGGGTGGAGTCTCGGGAGCGGTCAGGAGTCCAGGTGAGGACCCTGAAAGTGGACTAGGGGGACACCTAACCCAGAACAGAAGAGGTCCCACAAAGTCCCGCCCCTACCGCCAGCCTCAAGGCCACCAGGCTGACTTCGGCCTGTAAAGTCTAAGGATGGGCAGGCCTCGGTCCAAGAAAGCACCCGAGTTCCGAAGAGGGAGGAGACCTAGACCCGAACTGCAGGCCAGGCGAGGACCCTTAGTGCTAATGAGGAGGGTTCCCCTTAAAAAAGGGGCCGCCGGCAGCCCAATCTTGATGTCAGCTCTGGGAGCCCCCGGGCAGGGGTAGCCAGATGTGCAGCACCCCGACTTCCCTCTGTGGAGGTGAGGGCCTTAGTCTGAGCCATCAATCCTAGCCCTGCTTTCGGGCGGACTTAAGTTAGTAGAGGGAGGAGCCCTACCCGGAAGACGTTCAGAAGCCTGAGTGAGGAATGAAAGGGTCACCAGTTGAGAACACTGGGGTCAGGTAAACCCCACCACCCTGGCAAGGCCTAGGATTCCCAAAAGAGCCTGCAAAGGATGTGGCTCACTCTGACTTTCAACTCTGAGTTCTCAGGAAGGTGTGGTCTTTGGTCTGAGGGATGTGGCCTCATGACAGCAGAGAGTGGGGTTCCAGGAATGGTGCAGAGTGAAAGAAGACATGATTGAGGTACAGGGACCACTCAACCCAAAATGGGGAGGATTGCAGTGGGCTCTGCTAATGCCAGTCGCCCTGGAAGCCCAGGACAAATCTGGCAAGTTCAGGGGACTCTGGACTTCTGCCTGGAGTATCAGAGGTAGATGAGCGCCTTAGTTTAAGCCCCAATTCAAGAGATAGAGGGATCCCAGAAACTGGTGGGAGTCAAGGTAAAAATCCTTTAGAAGGCAATAGGGAATTATCCTCTTCTCCCCTCCCCCAAGAAGAGAGGAGGATGCAGTAAAGGCTCCCACTGCTGTTGGCCCAGGGGAGCCACGGTCAGAGGTGTCAGGCTAAGGTGCCTCCTGGTTTGTTCCTAGGGATAGATGGTCTCGGGGACATGAAGTCCTTGGACTAATGGAGAGGCTTATTCAGGAGAGGAAACCCTGGTGGCATAATGGTTAAGTAGTATGGCTGCTAACCGAAAGGTCAGCAGTTCAAATTCACCAGGTGCTTCTTGGAAAGTCCATGGGGGCAATTCTGCTCTGTCCTATAGGGTCGCTATGAGTCGGAATCGCCTCGACAGTAACGAGTACAAACAGGGTATTTGTTAGAAGCAGGAGACATGGTCTCTAATAGGAGTCAAGGTGAGGACACTGAGTACTGATGAGGTGACTCCTGCCAGAAGAAAGGGGGAAACACAGAGCCCCAACACTGCATTCGGACCTGGAGGACCTGGGTATGGTGACTTAGTGAGTTGTACTCACTAACTCTCAGGGCATTTTGGGGAGATGTGGGACCTGGTAAAAGGGGGCAGCCATGGTGAGGACCCCGGTGGAGAACTGAGGCCTCCAAGGAACCCCAGTCAGAACGAGTCCCAGTGTGCTGTCATCACTGAGACACCCTGCCAGGAGTGGTGGCTGAGCTGCTCCTTCAGTTTCTGCTTGTGAGTCCCAGAGGGAGTTGAGGTTTCAGTCAGAGTAGTAGAGGCAAGGTGCCCTGGCCCTGCCAGCAGTTGATATGATGGCCCTAGGAATAAAATTAGAAGAATCCCCAATAACCCAGTACAGAGGGTCCCTAGTGTCAGCCCCTGCTCTCACTCCAGTAAGCCCCAAGCAGGGCTGGCAATCTACAACCTAATCCTTCCTCTCATTTCCTCTACAGGGTCCTGAAAGGGACAGTAGGAGCCTTGTGAGGTCCTAGAGCAGTGTCCTCAAGAATCCTGCATTGGCAGCGGTTGTGAAAGCCAAGGAGGCATCTCTCTGTTACGGGGGTGCACACCCTCTCAGCCTCCCTCCTCCTGTGGGCTCGCATCACCTGCCCTCTCACACTCCTGTCTGCTTCCCTTGAGCAGAGTCATCATGCCTCGGGGTCAGAAGAGTAAGCTCCGCGCCCGCGAGAAGCGTCACCAGGCCCGAGGTGACACCCACAGTGTCAAGGGTGCTCAGGCCACTGCAGCAGAGGAGGAAGGGTCCCCCTCTTCTTCCTCTCCTCCTTTTGGGGGGCCTCCCCAGAGCTCCCCTGCTGCTCACACTCCCCAGGGGTCTCAGAGAGCCCCATCTACCACCACTGCTACTGCAGGTGCTTCAGGCAGAAGAGCTCCTAGAAGGGCCAAGGGCCAAGATGAGGGAGGTCCAAGGTCCTCTGCCACACAAGCACCCAATGAGAGGTCACGTAGAGACCCTCTAACAAGGAGGGTGATCCTGTTGTCCCAGTTCCTGCTGTCCAAGTATGAAATGCAAGAGCCCATTACCAAGGGAAACATGATGAAGATCATCAACAAAAGGTACAAGGAGCACTTCCCTGACATCCTGAGGAGAGCCTCTGAGTACATAGAGCTGGTCTTTGGCCTTGATGTGAAAGAAGTCGATTCCAAAGGTCAATCCTATACCATTGTCAGCAAATTGGAGATAACCGAGAAAGAGAATCTGAGTGGTGGCAGGGGGTTTCCCAAGAAGGGGCTCCTGATGCCTCTCCTGGCCATGATCTACACGAATGGAAGCTGTGCCACAGAGGAGGAGATGTGGGAATTCCTGAATATGATGGGGGTGTATGATGGGAAGACTCACTTCATCTTTGGGGAGCCCCGGAAGCTCATCACCAAAGATTTGGTGCAGGCAAAGTACCTGGAGTACCGGCAGGTGCCCAACAGTGATCCTCCACGCTATGAATTCCTGTTGGGTCCCAGAGCCCAAGCTGAAGCCAGCAAGACAAAAGTCGTGGAGTTTTTGGCCAAGGACAACGATATGTGTTCCAGTGCCTTCCAAGCCCTGTATGAAGAAACTTGCAGAGATGAGGAAGAGAGAGTCGCAGGCAGAGAATGGGCCGGGGCTGGTCCGAATGCCAGGGCCAGGGCTAGTGTCAGGGTAGGTCCAGCCGGTCCTCCCATCCCTAGTGAAGTCTGATGCAGATCCTTCACTTTTTTGTTGAAAATGGCTGTTAACCTTCTAAGCTGTGGAGGCAACATGGGGCTGGAGGGAGCACGTGTATGTCTTCTTATATTCCTGTTATACCTGAGTAACTTGTAGATTTAGCTTGTCTTTTTGTATTTTTCAAATATTGTTCTTTTTATTTGAAGGTTTATTAAGATTCAGAATCTGAATTCACCCTCATGCATTTATTGTTTTCTTTCAGATTTCAGGGTAAGAGTTTTATATTGTGTAAAACAAACTGAAAATCCTTGAATCTTTTCTTATAAATCCGGAACTATTTAACGTGGTATCAGAATAGGGATATACTTGGAAAAATTAAAGATACCCACAAGATAGAGGGAAAAAAAACATAAAAGCTGGTCAATTCTTGGTTTTCTTTATTCCATTTGGTAAAAGTACAATACTCATGTGCTTGGATTTGTTTAGCTTATTTAAGGATGTGGGAGAAAATAAATTGTGATGGTTTGACCTCTTGTTCCCTGGCTCTTATTTTCCGCAAAGAGTAATTGAGCGTCTGCCCTTTGGAAGGCTTCATGCTAGTACTGGGGCCCTTTAAGTAAAGGTGTGGCAGCACGTGTGTAGATTTTAGAGTCTTACAGAAGCTATGAAATAAGGAGGACGTTGAGATACTCTCCAGGACCTAAGGACTAGTAGAAAATGAGTGAGCACTTCACGGTTCCCTCTAGTGTAAATGCCCTGAGGCAGGGCATTTTGGGGCCTTGGGAAACTTTGATCTCTCAGTCTGTGCTGGGGGAATTTTAAGCTAGGAAACATAGGGTAGGGAAGGGTAGGGGGTGAGAAGAGCAGGCAGGGTGGGGCTGGGGGTGGGGGCAAGTCCAGATGAGGCTGCGGGAGGCTCCGAGCTGAAGTGGGGACCCGGCGGACCTCATCTTGGGGCAGGGATTGCAGTGGCCACCTGAAACTACTTACTGAGCAAATGGGGTCAGGGCACATCTTAAAGGGTTGTGGGGGGTCCGGATACTCACCGCCCAGGTTTTGGAGTCCGCCAGTCACGGCCAGAGCCGCCAAAATCTGTAACAGAATGAGGGTTCTTGTCCAGTACTATTAAAAACTATTAGCCGATCAAAATAAGAGGGACGCCACACCACTAGTTGCAAGGGAAACAGAAAGTGGAAATTCGCTGCGCAGACAAGGAGCAACGTGGGGTCTAGCGACCATATGGCCATGTGCTCACTGACTGAGGAGGTTAGAGAGCTTTTTATTTCCAGTGGCGCCTGGGGGTTGGGTTTGGTGCCCGGAACTCTCTGTCCTTCACCTTCCCATGTCCATATTTGGAAGCCTAGATGTTGAATCAGGTCGATGATGTTAACATCCAAGGACAGATTGAGGACACAGCTCTTCGGGTCCTGCGCATGCGCCAAAATCTTGATTCGTGCATGCTCAGGGTTCTGGCACCAAATTCAAACTGTGGTTAGGGCTACTGTGTGTTCGGGCCAAACCGCGGTTAGAAGCTGTGGCTTGGCAGGCTGCGAGGGGGATGGGGAACTGCGGCGGTGTGGGGGGAAGTCTTCAACCTTACCTTGGATAAGTTGTGCCGGCTTCCCCAGTATTGTGTACTGCCTTACCCTTCACCAGAGTTACCACTAAAAAAATCAAAAACCAAACCCATTGCCACAGTGTCGATTCTGACTCCTTGCGACCCTATAGGGCACAGTAGAACTGCCCCATAGAGTTTCCGGTTAGAACTAGGTGGATTCGAACTGCTCACCTTTGGGTCAGCAGCCATAGCACTTAACCACTACAGCACCAGGGTTTCCAGGTTACCACTAGGATACAGAAACTCTTAACAGTAGTTGTCATTGGGGAAGAGGACATTATTTCCATTTAAATAATTTTTTACTATTTGAATTTTTGTACCATGTGCATGTATTACTTTTTCAACGAAATTTTAAACGTAATTTGAAAGTAATATCTTTTGAAATTCAACAATATTTTAAAAGATAATATTAAGATTAATGATTTTGTTATAGTAAGTGTAATTTTAAAAATGAACACTGGGAAAAGGTAATTAGATCTAAGGCTATCTCTACATGATGTCAACCCAACGAGCAGTTTATTCATTGGGGGAAAATTTCTGGTGGTTCCAGTCAATCCAGAGGTGCCTCAGAAGAAAGGCCTGGCGCTCTATTTCCCCCAAAATCACACATTGAAAACCATATGGAGCACAGTTGTACCCTGACACACATGGGGTTGCCGTGAGTTGAAACCGGCTTGACAGAAATAGGTTTGGTTTGCTTTTGCATAGCCCACAGATCAAACTGAGATGACCTAGGATTTGTGGAGAATCAGTAAGAAGGCCTACTCAAAAAATACCTCTTCTAGTGCCTGTTATGTTGAATGTACTTTAAAATGCTTTCCGGGCTTGGAGTCTTCTAAAATAATACAAACCTGAGAGAAATGTTTGCATCTCTGGGGGAATGTGGCCTAGGACAGATGTGTTAGGGATCACAAAAAAGAATGGACAGAAGCTAAAATGAAACAAGCAACATGACTAAGACATCAGACTTCGCTTAATAAGGGACATTGTAGTGAATTCGGAGTCTCTGGGTGGTGCAAATGGTTAACACTTTACATTGGGCTGCTAATCAAAAGGTTGGAGGTTCCAGTCCAACCACAGGCACCTCGGAAGAAAGGCCTGGCAGTCCACATCTTAAAAATCAGCGAATGGAAACCCTACAGAGTATAGTTGTTCTCTGGCACACATGGGGTCGCCATGAGTTAGAATCAACTCAACAGTAACTGGTAAGGTTGTGAAGTGCCTTAGTTTCTGTTAAGGGCCACATCCCCCTCTTATACCCATCACTTCAGCTCTCCTTTTAGTTTCAGAGGAAGAGACGCCCAGGAACCCTCCTCGATCCTGAAAATTCTTGGTCTTATGAACTCGTCTTTCCTTTCAGAAGTTTATCTTGCTTTCTTCATCAGCAACTTTCCCTTTGCTGTAAATATGCTAAAATATCATGAGATTTGTCTGGTGCATTTTTTTCACCTGTGCATAAATGGCCACATGGATTACCCTTCATGCTGTCCAAGCCTTGGGAAGTCCCTTCTCATACTGACCCTGGCCTTGGCCATAGTGCTTCCTTTGCTCAGTGAGATAATATCAAACATGACACAAGTAGAGACTTTAAAAGAGATGTGACACTGGGGTTTGCCCTCTCTTACTTGTTTTGTGATACCTTGTGACCACCGTGTGAACAAATCCAGGCTAGCCTGCGAGATGATGAGAGCTATATGGCCTAGATACCTCCTTTGCCCCTGCCAACAGAAAGACAGACAGCCAAGCAAGAGACATGTGGGTGAGGCCATGGGCGATCAGCTGACCACAAACTCAGGAGTGAGCCCAGACAGCACTACATGGTGCAGAGATGTGCCCTCCCAACTGAAACCACAGACCCATGAACATATAAATGGCTGATGATTTGAGCCACTAAGTATTGGCGTGGTTTCCCATATAACATAAATCTTTACTTAACTATATAACCCTTCTAGCTCCTGCTTTCATTATTTTCTTCCATTCAATTCTAAATCTTTT
The DNA here is from genome assembly GCF_024166365.1 of Elephas maximus indicus. Classification (NCBI taxonomy): domain Eukaryota; kingdom Metazoa; phylum Chordata; class Mammalia; order Proboscidea; family Elephantidae; genus Elephas; species Elephas maximus. The sequence goes on along the minus strand of NC_064846.1, from coordinate 146,717,897 downwards.
ATTTCCTACCAAATATTCACTTATCAAACACATAATTATATAAGCATACTATGTGATAGGGACTGTGCTAATCAATAATGCATAGAATAGTAAGCAATAACAGACATGGCAATAATCTTGATGGAAAAAAGAAAATGATGATAGCTAAAATTTATTGAGTGTTTTCTATGTAGCATCTTCCATGTCAATCTTTTAGCATACATTAGTTCATACACTAACCCTATTATTCACCCCATTTTACAGATGCAGAAATGGAGGTTCAGAGAACGTTAAAACATTTGCTTTAAGTCACAGTAAGTGATGGAATTCAGATCTTCCTCCAGCGCTTGTGCTCTGAAGCATTATACTTTAAGAACAGATAGAAAGAAAGGTTGGAATTTAGTCTTAGCTCTGACAGTAACTTCTGCGTCAATGAAGAGAATGCAAGTTTCCTTTCTTTATCTTTAAGGGTCTGTCTAGCTGCCCTTTTACTATGATCCAAAGTAAAAAGTCTTTAACTTGATCCAGTTCCTTGCCACTTACACTTTGCTTCATATCTTGTCCATTAGTATCTATCTGCCTTTATCAGGAAACTAAAATTTTATTTTTTTATTGTACGTTAGATGAAGATTTACAGAGCAAACTAGTTTCTTATTAAACAAATAATATACATATTGTTTTGTAACTTTGGTTGCCAACCCAGCACATGGCAACACGCTCCCCTTCTCCACCTTGGGTTCCCGGTTACCAGCTTTCCTGTCCCTTCCTACCTTCTCGTTCTCAGCGCTGGGCTGGTGTGCCCATTTAGACTCGTTTTGTTTTACGGGCCTTCCTAATCTTTGGCTGAACCTCAGGTGTGACTTCAGTACTGAGCTATAAGGGCTTCTGGGGGCCATACTCTTGGGGTTTCTCCAGTCTCTGTCCAACACTAAGTCTGGTCTTTTGTGTGTGTGTGTGTGAATTAGAATTTTGCTCAACATTTTTCTCCAGCTCTGTCCAGGACCCTCTATTGTGATCTCTGTCAGAGCAGTCAGTGGTGGTAGCCGGGCTCCATCTACTTGTTCTGTACTCAGTCTGGTAGAGGCTGTGGTAGTTGTGGTCCATTAGCCCTTTGGACCAATCTTTTCCTTGCATCATTCTCCCTTGCTCCAGATGTGGTGGGACCAGTGGAGTATCTTACATGGTGCTCACAACCTTTTAAGACCACAGACGCTACTCACCGAAGCAGAATTTAGAATATTTTCTTTCTAAACTATGTTATGCCAGTTGAGCTAGATGTTACCCAAGACCATGGTCCCCACAACCCTCAGCCCAGTAATTTGGTCCGTCAGGGAGTTTGGATGTGTCAGTGGAGCTTCCATGACCTTGCCTTGGATAAATTGTGCTGCCTTCCCCAGTGTTGTGTACTGTCTTACCCTTCACCAAATTTACCACTTAAAAAACAAAAAACCAAACCCATTGCCGCTGAGTTGATTCCGAGTCAGCGACCCCATAGGGGACGATATAACTGCCCCATAGACGACGATATAACTGCCCCATAGACTTTCCATTTAGAGCCTCGTGGATTCGAATTGCCAGCCCTGGGCTTAGCAGCCGTAGCACCTAACCAGTACACCACGAGGGCTTCCAGGTTACCACTAATACAAAAACTCTTAACAGTAGTTGTCTTTGGGGAAGAGGACATTCTTTCCAGTGAAAGAATTTTTTTATTATTTGAATTTTTGTACCATGTGCATGTATTAATTTTTCAACAAAATATTAAATCTAATTTGAAAGTAATATCTTTTGAAATTCAACGAAATTTTAAAAGATAATACTAAAATAAAGATTTTGTTATAATAACTATACTTTTAAAAATAAACATGGGGAAAAGGTAATTGGAACCGAGGCTGTCTCTAAATGATGTTTAACCTAACCAGCAGTTTATTCATTGGGGGAAAGTTTTGCTTTTTGAGTCAACCCAGAAGTGCCTAAAAAGAAATGCCTGGTGATCTATTTGCAGGAAAATCACTCTAAAACCAAACCCATTGCTGTTGAGTTAATTCCGACTCCCAGTAACCGTATAGGACAGAGAAGAACTGCTCCATAGAGTCTCCAAGGAGCACTTGGTGGATTCCAAATGTAGACCTTTCGGTTCGTGGCCGTAGTAGCACTTAACCAAAGCACCACCAGGGTTTTCAAGTTACCAATAGGATAAAAAGACTGTTAAGAGTTGTTATCTTTGGGGAATAGGACATTCTTTCCATAAAAATTTTTAATTATTTAAATTTTGTGTCATGTACATGTGTTAATTTTTCAACAAAATTTTAGACCAAAGTTGAAAGTAATATCTTTTGAAATTCAACAGACTTTTAAGAGATAATATTCGAATCGATGATTCTGTTAGAGTAACTGTCCTTTTGAAAATGAAAACTGAGAAAAGGTAATTGCATCTAAGGCTGTCTGTCTCTACGTGACGTCCACCCAACCAGGAGTGAATACGTGGGGAGGAAAGTTTTGGTGGTTCCAGTCAATCCAGGGTAGCTAGAGAAGAAAGGCCTGGCGCTCTATTTCCCAAAAACTCACTCATTGAAAACCCTATGGAGCACAGTTCTACCCTGACACGCGTGGGATTGCCAAGAGTTGTAATCAACTTGACAGAAAGAGGTTTGGTTTGGTTTTGGATAGACCTCAGGGTCACACTGAGACGATCTAGAATTTGTGGAGAATCAGCAAGAAGGCTTACTCAAAAATGACCTCTTCTGGTGCCTGTTATGTTGAATGTATTTTAAAAGGCTTTCCAGGCTTGGAGTCTTCTCAAATCACATGAACATGAAGGCGATGTTTGCACCTCTGGTGGAATGTGGCCTAGGATAGACATCTTAGGGAGCACCCAAAAGAATAGACAGAAGCTGAAAGGAAACTAGCAAGATGACCAGGACATCAGACTTCACTAAATACAGGACATTGTTGTGAACTGGGAGTCCTTTGGTGCTTTACATTGGGCTTCTAATCAAAAGGTTGGAGGTTCGAGGCCAACAAAATATACCTTGAAAGAAAGGCCTGGCAAACCACTTCTGAAAAATCAGCCATTGGAAACCCTGTGGAGCGCATTTCTTCCCTGGCACACATAGGGTAGCAATGAGTTGAAGTCAACTCAAGAGTAACCGGTAAGGCTGTGAACTGCCTTAGTTTCTGTTAAGGGCCATGTCTCCCCTTTATACCCATCATTTCCTCTGTCCTTTTAGTTTCAGAGGAAGAGACGTCCAGGAACCCTTTTGGCTCCTGAAAATTCTTGGTCCTATGAACTCGTCTTTCCTTCATCAGCAACTCCCCTTTGCAGTCAATATGCTCAAATATCATGAGATCTATCTGGTGCATTTTTTCCACTGTGCATAAATGGCCACACTGATTACCCTCCCTGTTGTCCCAGCCTTGGGAAGTCCCTTCCCATACTGACCCTGGGCTTGGCCATAGTGCTTGCTTTACTCAGTGGGATAACAGCAAACATGGCACAAGTAGGACTTGAGAAGAGATACCTTGTGACCACTACCCCATGTGAACAAATGCAGGCTAGCCTGCAGGATGGTGAGAGCTGAATGGCCTAGATACCTCCTTTGCCCTTGCCAAGAGAAAGACAGACAGTCAAGCAAGAGATGTGTGAGTGAGGCCATGGACCATCAGCTGACCACAAACTCAGGAGTGAGCCCAGACAGCACTACATGGTGCAGAGATGTGCCATCCCAACTGAAACCACAGACTCCTGAACAAATAAATGGCTGTTGTTTGGAGCCACTAAATTTTGGCATGGTTTGTTTTATGACATAAATCTTTACTTAACTAATAACACCTCTATATTCTGCTTTAACTATTTTCTTCCATTCATTGCCAAATATTTCATTTCCTACCAAATATTCATTTATCTAACACATAATTACATAAGCATACTATGTGATAGGGACTGTGCTAACCAACAATGCATAGAGTAGTAAGCAGTAACACACATAGGAACTACCTTTATGGAATAAAGAAAAGTATAATAGCTAAAATTTATTGTGTGTTTTCCATGTACCATCGACTATGTTAATCTTTTAGCATACATTAGTTCATTCACCAACACTATTATTGCCCCATTTTACAGAGCAGATATGGAGGTTCAGAGAACGTTATTTGGTTTAAGTCATAGTAAGTGATGGAATGAATTCAGATCTCTCTCCGGTGCTTGTGCTCTGGACCATTATACTTTAGTTTAAGAATAGATATAAAGAAACCTAGAACTAATTTTTATTATTTGTTTTCTTCTGGTGCCTGTGGGTTTCTTTTGTTGCTCTCTATTTGTTCAAGTTATAGGGATAATTCTTTGATTTTGGCCCTTTCTTCTTTTTGGATGTGTGCATTTATTGATATAAATTGGCCTCTGAGCACTGCTTTTGCTATGTCCCAAAGGTTCTGGTAGGAAGTGTTTTCATTCTCATTGGATTGTATGAATTTCTTTATTCCATCCTTAATGTCTTCTATAATCCAGTCTTTTTTGAGCAGGGTATTGTTCAGTTTCCAAGTGTTTGACTTCTTTTCCCTGCTTTTTCTGTTATTGATTTCCAATTTTATGGCCTTATAGTCAGAGAAGATGCGTTGTAATATTTCAATGTTTTGGATTCTGCTAAGGCTTGCTTTATGACCTAATATGTGGTCTATTCTAGAGAATGTTCCATGTGCACTAGAAAAGAAAGTACACTTGGTTGCTCTTGGGTGGAGTGTTCTGTATACGTTTATGAGGTCAAGTTGGTTGACTGTGGCATTTAGATCTTCCATGTCTTTATTGAGCTTCTTTCTGGATGTCCTGTCCTTCACCGAAAGTGGTGTGTTGAAGTCTCCTACTATTATTGTAGAGGTGTCCATCTCACTTTTCAATGCTGATAGAGTTCGTTTTATGTATCTTGCACCCCTGCCATTGGGTGCATGAATATTTAATATGGTTATATTTTCATGGTATATTGTGCCTTTAATCATTATATAGTTTCCTTCCTAATCCTTTTTGGTGTATTTAACTTTAAAGTCTATTTTGTCAGAAATTAATATTGCCACTCCTGCTCTTTTTTTTCTAATTTTTATTGTGCTTTAAGTGGAAGTTTACAAATCAAGTCAGTCTCTCACACAAGAACTTATATACACCTTGCAACATACTCCCAATTGCTCTCCCCCTAATGAGACAGCCCACTCTCTCCCTCCACTCTTTCTTTTCATGTCCATTTTGCCAGCTTCTAACCCCCTCTACCCTCTCTTCTCCCCTCCAGGCAGGAAATGACAACATATTCTCAAGTGTCCACCTGATCCAAGAAGCTCACTCCTCACCAGCATCCCTCTCTAACCCATTGTCCAGTCCAAATCATGTCTGTAGAGTTGGCTTTGGGAATGGTTCCTGTCCTGGGCCAACAGAAGATCTGGGGGCCATGACCACTGAGGTCCTTCTAGTCTCAGTCAGACCATTAAGTCTGGTCTTTTTATGAGAATTTGGGGTCTGCATCCCACTGCTCTCCTGCTCCCTCAAGGGTTCTCTGTTGTGTTCCCTGTCAGGGCAGTCATCGGTTGTAGCCAGGCACCATCTAGTTCTTCTGGTCACAGGATGATGTAGTCTCTGGTTCATGTGGCCCTTTCTGTCTCTTGGGCTCAAAGTTAACTTATGTCCTTGGTATTCTTCATTCTCCTTTGATCCAGGTGGGTCGAGATCAATTGATGCATCTTAGATGGCTGCTTGCTAGCGTTTAAGACCCCAGACGCCACTCGTCAAAGTGGGATGCAGAATGTTTTGTTAATAGATTTTATTATGCCAATTGACTTAGATGCCCCCTGAAATCATGGTCCCCAAACCCCTGCCCCTGCTACGCTGGGCTTCTAAGCATTCAGTTTATTCAGGAAATTTCTTGGCTTTTGGTTTAGTCCAGTTATGCTGACCTTCCCTGTATTGTGTGTTGTCTTTTCCTTCACCTAAAGTAGTTATCTACTATCTAATCAGTAAATAGCCCTTTCCCACCCTCCCTCCCTCTCCTACCCCGTCGTAACCACAAAAGAATGTTTTCTTCTCAGTTTAAACTATTTCTCAAGTTCTTGTAAGAGTGGTCTTATACAGTATTTGTCCTTTTGCAACTGACTAATTTCACTCAGCATAATACCTTTCAGGTTCCTCCATGTTATGAAATGTTTCACAGATTCTTCACTGTTCTTTATCTATGGGTAGTATTCCATTGTACGAATATACCATAACTTATTTATCCATTCATCTGGTGATGGGCACCTTGGCTGCTTCCATCCTTTTGCTATTGTAAACAGTGCTGCAATGAACGTGGGTGTGCATGTATCTGTTCATGTAAAGGCTCTCACTTCTCTAGGATATATTCCGAGGAGCAGGATTGCTGGATCATATAGTAGTTCTAGTTCTAGCTTTTAAAGGAAGCGCCAAATGGATTTCCAAAGTAGTTGTAACATTTTACATTCCCACCAGCGGTGTATAAAGTGTTCCAATCTCTCCACAGCCTCTCCAGCATTTATTCTTTTTTGGATTAATGCCAGCCTTGTTGGAGTGAGATGAAATCTCATTGTAGTTTTGATCTGCATTTCTCTAATGGCTAATGATCGTGAACATTTCCTCATGTATTTGTTAGCTAACTGAATGTCTTCTTTAGTGAAGTGTCTATTCATATATTTTGCCCATTTTTTAATAAGTTTATTTGTCTTTTTGTAGTTGAGTTTTTGCAGTATCATGTAGATTTTAGAGATCAGGCATTGATTGGAAATGTCATAGCTAAAAACTTTTTACTCTTTTGGTGAAGTCTTTGGATGAGCATAGTGTTTGATTTTTTTGGAGCTCCCAGTTATCTAGTTTTTCTTCTGCATTCTTATAATGTTTTGTATACTGTTTATGCCATGTATTAGGGCTCCTCACGGTGTCCCTATTTTTTCTTCCATGATCTTTATCGTTTTACATTTTATATTTAGGTCTTTGATCCATTTTGAGCTCGTTTTTGTGCATGGAGTGAGGTATGGGTCTTGTTTCATTTTTTTTGCAGATGGATACCCAGTTATGCCAGCACCATTTGTTCAAAAGACTGTCTTTTCCCCATTTAACTGCCCTGGGGCCTTTGTCAAATATCAACTGCTCATATGTGGATGGATTTATGTCTGGATTCTCAATTCTTTTTTATTGGTCTATGTATCTGTTGTTGTACCAGTACCAGGCTGTTTTGACTACTGCGGTGATATAATAGGTTCTAAAATCAGGTAAAGTAAGGCCTCCTACTTTCTTCTTCTTTTTCAAGTAATGCCTTATTTATCCGGGGCCTCTTTCCCTTCCATATGAAGTTGGTGATGTGTTTCTCCAACTCATTAAAGAATGTCGTTGGGATTTGGATCAGAATTGCATTAAATCTATAGATCGTTTTTAGTAGAATAGACATTTTTATAATGTTAAGTCTTCCTATCCACGAGCAAGGTATGTTTTTCCACTTCTGTAAGTCTCTTTTGGTTTCTTGCAGAAGTGTACTGTAGTTTTCTTTGTATAAGACTTTTATATCTCTGGTAAGATTTATTCCTAAGTATTTTATCTTCTTGGGAGCGACTGTAAATAGCATTGATTTGGTGATTTGCTCTTCGATGTTCTTTTTGTTGGTGTAGAGGAATTCAGCTGATTTTATACTCTGCTGAACTCTTCTATTAGTTTCAGTAATTTTCTTAAGGATTCCTTAGGGTTTTCTGTGTATAAGATCATGTCATCTGCAAATAGAGATGCTTTGACTTCTTCCTTCCAATCTAGATGCCCTTTATTTCTTTATCTAGCCTAATTGCTCTGGGACCTCCAACACAATGTTGAATAAGAGTGGTGATAAAGGGCACTCTTGTCTAGTTCCTGATCTCAATGGGAATGCTTTCAGGCTCTCTCCATTTAGGGTGATTTTGGCTGTTGGCTTTGTATAAATACCCTTTATTATGTTGAAGAATTTTCCTCTATTCCTATTTTACTGAGAGTTTTTATCATGAATGCGTGTTGAACTTTGTCAAATGCCTTTTCTGCATCAATTGATAAAATCATTTTGATAAAATTATTTAGGTGGTGGATTACATTAATTGTTTTTCTAATGTTGAACCATCCCTGCATACCTGGTATGAATCCCACTTGGTCATGGTGAATTATTTTTTTGATATGTTGTTGAAATCTATTGGCTAGAATTTTGTTGAGGACTTTTGCATCTACATTTATGAGGGATATTTTCTTTTCTTGTGGTGTCTTTACCCGGTTTTGGTATCAAGGATATGGTGGTTTCATAGAATGAGTTTGGTAGTATTGCGCCCTTTTCTATGCTCTGTAATACCTTTAGCAGTAGCGGTGTTAACTCTTCTCTGAATGTTTGGTAGAACTCTGCAGTGAAGCCATCTGGGCCAGGACTTTTTTTTGTTGGGAGTTTTTTGATTACCTTTTCAATCTCTTCTTTTGTTATGGGTCTATTTAGTTGTTCTACCTCTGTTTGTGTTAGTTTAGGTAGGTAGTGTGTTTCTAGGAATTCATCCATTTCTTCTAGGTTTTCAAATTTGTTTGAATATATTTTTTCATAGTAATCTGATATGATTCTTTTAATTTCAGTTGGGTTTGTTGTAATATCGCCCCTCTCATTTCTTATTCAGGTTATTTGCTTCCTCTCCTGTTTTTCTTTTGTCAGTTTGGCCAATGGTTTATCAATTTTGTTGATTTTTTCAAAAAACCAGCTTTTGGTCTTCCTAATTCTTTCAATTGTTTTTCTGTTTTCTATTTCATTTAGTTCTGCTCTTATTTTTATTATTTGTTTTCTTCTGGTGCCTGACTGTTTCTTTTGTTGGTCTCTTTCTATTTGTTCAAGTTGTAGGGATAATTCTTTGATTTTGGCCCTTTCTTCTTTTTGGATGTGTGCATTTATTGATATAAATTGACCTCAGAGCACTGCTTTCACTGTGTCCCAAAGGTTCTGATAAGAAGTGTTTTCATTCTCATTGGATTCTATGAATTTCTTTATTCCATCCTTAATGTCTTCTATAATCCAGTCTTTTTTGAGCAGGGTATTGTTCAGTTTCCAAGTGTTTGACTTCTTTTCCCCGCTTTTCCTGTTATTGATTTCCACTTTTATGGCCATATAGGCACTCAGTTTCTGGGTTTTTTATAGTCAGAGAAGATGCTTTGTAATATTTCAATGTTTCGGATTCTGCTAAGGCTTGCTTTATGACCTAATACGTGGTCTATTCTAGAGAATGTTCCATGTGCACTAGAAAAGAAAGTATACTTGGTTGCTGTTGGGTGGAGTGTTCTGTATATGTCCGAGGTTAAGTTGGTTGATTGTGGCATTTAGATCTTCCATGTCTTTATTGAGCTTCTTTGTGGATGTCCTGTCCTTCATCGAAAGTGGTGTGTTGAAGTCTCCTACTATTATTGTGGAGCTGTCCATCTCACTTTTCAAAGCTGATAGATTTTGTTTTATGTATCTTGCAGCCCTATCATTGGGTGCATAAATATTTAATATGGCTATATCTTCTTGGTATATTGTCCCTTTAATCATTATATAGTGTCCTTCCTTTTTCTTTATGATGGATTTAACTTTACAGTCTATTTTGTCAGAAATGAATATTGCCACTCCTGCTCTTTTTTGATTGTTGTTTGCTGGATGTATTTTTTTTCCATCCTTTGAGTTTTTGTTTGTTTCTGTGTCTAAGTCTAAGGTGTGTCTCTTGTAAGCAGCATATAGACAGATCTTGTTTATTAATCCATTCTGCCACTCTCTCTTTATTGGTGCTTTTAGTCCATTTACATTCAGGGTAATTATGGATAGGTATGAATTTAGTGCTATCATTTTGATGTCTTTTTTGTGTGTTGCTGACAGTTTCTTTTTCCCACTTAATTTCATGTGCCGAGTAGATTTTCTTTATATATTTTCCTTTACTTGTATTTGTTGTTGTTGATTTTGTTTCTGCTGAGTCTCTATTTTTCCCTTGTATTTTATTTTTCTGAGTAGGATAGTTTGTCTCCTTTGTGGTTACCTTATTATTTACTCCTATTTTTCTAAATTTAAACCTAACTTTTATTTCTTTGTATCGTCGTATCTTCCTCTGCATACGGAACGAGTAAGATTACATTTCTTAGTCCCTTTTTATTATTTTAATGTTGTCTTATTTTATATATATATTTTTTATATTTTTATATATATATTTGTTTGTGAGCTTTTTTTTTTTTTTATAATCTTGCTCTGTTTGTTTTGGATTTACCTGTCTGGGTTGACGTCTGATTGCTCTGCCCAGTGTTCTAGTCTTGGGTTGATACCTGATATTTTTGATTTCCTAACCAAAGAACTCCCTTTAGTATTTCTTGTAGTTTTGGTTTGGTTTTTACAAATTCCCTCAACTTGTGTTTATCTGGAAGTGTCTTAATTTCACCTTCATATTTAAGAGACACTTTTGCTACATATATGATTCTTGGCAGGCAATTGTTTTCCTTCAATTTTTTAAATATGTCATCCCATTGCCTTCTTGCCTGCATGGTTTCTGCCGAGTAGTCCGAGCTTATTCTTATTGGCTGTCCTTCGTAGGTGACTTTTCGTTTATCCCTCACTGTGTTTAAAATTCTCCCTTTATCTTTGGTTTTGGCAAGTTTGATTATAATATGTCTTGGTGACTTTCTTTTACGATTTACCTTATGTGGAGTTCGATGAGCATCTTGGATAGATATCTTCTCATCTTTCACAATATCAGGGAAGTTTTCTGCCAACAAATCTTCAACAATTCTCTCTGCATTTTCTGTTATCCCTCCCTGTTCTGGTACTCCAATCACTCATAGTTTATTTCTATTGATAGAGTCCCACATGATTCTTAAAGTTTCTTCATTTTTTAAAATTCTTTTAACTGATTTTTCTTCAAATATATTAGTGCCAAGCAATTTATCTTCGAGTTCAGAAATTCTAGCTTCTACTTGCTCAATTCTGCTCCTCCTTTCTATTGAGATGTCTAATCCTGTAATTTTATTGTTAATCTTCTGAATTTCTGATTCCTGTCTGTCTATGGATTTTTCCAGCTTATTAAACTTTTCATTATGTTCCTGAGTAATCTTTCTAATTTCTTCAATTGCTTTGTCTGTGTATTCCTTGGCTTGTTCTGCGTATTGCCTCATTTCCTTCCTGATGTCTTGAAGGGTTTTGCATATTAAACTTTTGTATTCTGACTCTGGTAATTCCAGGAAGGCACTTTCATCTAGAAGATCCCTGGATTCTTTGTTTTGAGAGTCTGTTGAGGTGATCATGGTCTGTTTTTTTATGTGACTTGATATTGACTGTTGTCTCTGAACCATCTATAAGTTATTGTATTAGTTTATGCTTGCTTACTGTGTCGTAGCTTCTTGCTTTGTTTTGTTTTGGTATACCCCTATGGGTTGCTTGAGTGAGCTAGTTTGATTATTTGCACCTTTGGAGCTCTGACATCCTGTCCTCAGCTGGCTAGAGCTGTTATCAGGTATATCAGTCTAGGAGTCCATTCAATTTTCTTGTATGAATTCAGCTCAGGTTTCCCGGTAGTGATCATCAAGTGTGTGGTACAGTCTCTGTCCTATAGTCTTAGAGGGGCAGGGCTGATTGGCTTATATACCGGTATCTGATTGCAGCAGGGGGTCATGCTCTGAACAAGGCAGGGGGCTGAGAACTGGCCCCTGAGTGTCTCTGAGGAAAGCGCATCCCTGTTCCCTAAAGCGTGCAGGTGGGTGGGTTCTGCAGAGGGACCATGGGCACCCAAAGTTTTTGGTTGTAAGGACTGGGAGGTACCAGTTATCTTTGGACCCCCATCACGGGTGGCTGGGTGACCTGAGTGGAGCCACCAGTCCTTAGGTCCCTGATGTGGGTAGGTGAGGACCTTGTTTGATAGGCAAAGCAATGTCAAACTTCAAACACCCACCTCTCCACTGCACAGCTGAAACAGTTGGACTCTGCCAGCAAGGGCCTACTCTCCTGAAATAGCCCCACACAGGTCCATGCAGAAGGGAAAGGTGCTCAAGGTCCATGGACGGTTTATGCCTGGACAGGAGCCGCTTCTGTCTGAGCTCCCCTGGTTAGTGGAGCTAGCAAATTATATTTTCCCCCAATTGCAATTTTTTTTCTTCCCCAAGGCTGGGAGGATGGCTCTAGGTGCTCAACAGTGCCTATCTGAGGCCCAGGGAATCCAGCTGCTAAAGCCGGCTTGGGGGTGGGGGGGCGTGGTAATTATACACAAGTACTTAGCTTTTGCCAAGAGCGCCGTTTTTCTCAGAGGTACGGGTAGGCTGTGCGGCTGGCTGCTTCTCCCTGAGGAAACTGCAGGGGAACCCTAGTACCAGCCCACCGCTGCGCCTCCAGAAATGGTGCCTGAGGGCTCCCTGCGGTTCAGATCAGGTAACTCCTCTCCGCTTCTGAACGGTCTCTTCTTCCTTCTGCCCCTCGGTTCGGTTTCTAAGCTTGCCTTTGAAACTCAGGGGTCCCAGCTTATAACAAATATACTTGTTTCACTTGTTTTTTCGGGTCTTTGTTGTAAAGAGGGCTCGCTGGAAGCGTCTGTCTATTCGGCCATCTTGGCTCCGCCTCCCTCCTGCTCTTTTTTGATTGTTGTTGCTTGATATATTTTTTTTCCATCCTTTGAGTTTTAGTTTGTTTGTGTCTCTAAGTATAAGTTGTGTCTCTTGTAGGCAGCATATAGGCGGATTATGTTTTTTAATCCATTCTGCCACTCTCTGTCTCTTTATTGGTGCATTTATTCCATTTACATTCAGGGTAATTGTGGATAGGAATGAGTTTAGTACTATCATTTTGATGTCTTTTTTTGTGTGTTGTTGACAGTTTCTTTTTCCCACTTAATTTTATGTGCTGAGTAGATTACATATCATCCTTTCCTCATATTCGTTGTTGTTGATTTTGTTTCTGCTGAGTCTCTATTTTTTTTCTTGCATTTTATCTTGATGCATAGGATAGTTTGTTTTCTTTGCGGTTACCTTAATATTTACCTCTATTTTTCTAAATTTAAACCTAACTTTTGTTTCTTTATATCACCCTTTCTTCCTCTCCATATGAAAGATCTATGACTACATTTCTTAGTCCCTCTTTATTGTTTTGATGATGTCTTCTTTTACATAACAACATCACTGTTTCCTTGTTTTGAGCGTTTTTTATCTTGATTTATTTTTGTGATTTCCCTGTCTGGGGTGACATCTGATTGCTCTGTCCATTGTTCTAGTCTTGGCTTCATACTTGATATTATTGATTTTCTAACCAAAGAACTCCCTTCAGTATTTCTTGTAGTTTTATTTTAGTTTTTATGAATTCCCTAAACTTCTGTTTATCTGGAAATGTCCTAATTTCACCTTCATATTTGAGAGACAGTTTTCCTGGATACATGATTCTTGGCTGGCAACTTTTTTTCCATCAATTCTTTGTATAAGTCATCCCATTGCCTCCTTTCTGCCAAGTAGTCCGAGCTTATTCTTATTGACTCTCCTTTGTCAGTGGCTTTTCGTTTATCCCTATCTGCTCTTAAAATTCTCTCTTTATCTTTGCTTTTGGCAAGTTTGATTCTAATATGTCTTGGTGACTTTCTTTTAAAATCTACCTTGTGTGGAGTTGGATGAGCATCTTGGATAGATATCTTCTCATCTTTCACGATATCAGGGAAGATTTCTGCCAACAAATCTGCAACAATTCTCTCTGTATTTTCTGTATTCCCTCCCTGTTCTGATACTCCAATCACTCGTAGGTTATTTCTTTTGATAGAGTCCCACATGGTTCTTAGGGTATCATTTTTTTAATTCTTTTATCTCATTTTTCTTCAAATATATTGGTATCAACTGCTTTATCTTCAAGCTCACAAATTCTGCCTTCCACTTGCTCAGTTCTGCTCCTCTGACTTTCTATCGAGTTGTCTAATCCTGTAATTTTATTTTTAATATTCTGAATTTCTGATTGCTGTCTGTCTATGGATTTTTCCAGCTTATTAAACTTTTCTTTATATTCCTGAATAACCTTTTTGATTTCTGCACCTGCTTTATCTATGTATTCCTTGTCTCGTTCTGCATATTGCCTGATTTCCTTCCTGAGGTCTTGAAGGGTTCTGTATATTAATCTTTTGTATTCTGCATCTGGTAATTCCCGGAATGCACCTTCATCGGGAAGATCCCTTGATTCTTTGTTTTCAGACCTTGTTGAAGCAATCATGGTCTGTTTCTTTATGTGATTTGAAATTGACTGTTGTCTCTGCACCACCTGTAAGTTATTGTATTAGTTTATTTTATGTTTGCTTACTGTATTCTAGCTTCTTGCTTTGTTTTGTTTTGATATACCCAAATGGATTGCCTGAGTTAGCTAGCTTGATTGTTTTCACCTTTGAAGCTCTGACGTCCTATCCCCAGATAGCTAGAGCTGTTATCAGGGAAATCAGTCTAGGAGTCCATTCACTTCTCTTGTATGGATTCAGCTCAGGTGTCCAAGTAGTTGGTCATCAAGCGTGTGATACAGGCTCTGTCCTACAGTCTTAGAGGGGCAGGAGTGGTTAGTGTAGGGACTGGTATCTCATTGCAGCAGGAGGCCACACTCTGTACAAGGCAGGGGGCTGAGAATCATCCCCCAAGTGTCTCTGATGAAAGTGCGTCCCTCTTCCCTAGAGCGTACAGGTGGGTGGGTTCTGCAGACAGACCATGAGCAACCAAAGTTTTTGGTTCTAAGGACTAGGAGGTGCCAGTTATCCTTGGACCCCTGTCGCGGGAGGCTGGGTGACCTGAGTGGAGCCACCAGTCCTTAGGCCCCTGATGTGGGTAGGTGAGAACCCTGTTTAATAGGCAAAGTGGTGTCAAACATCAACCACCCACCTCTCCACTGCACAGCTGAAACAGTTGTAGTGTGCCAACAAGGGCCTATTCTCCTGAAATAGGCCCACACAGGTCCATGCAAGGGGGAAAGGTACTCAAAGTCCATGGGCGGTTTATGCCTGGACAGGAGCTGCTTCTGTCCTGAGCTCCCCAGATTAGTGAGGCTGGCAAATTATCTTTTTCCCCAGCTGTGAATTTATTCCTTCTCCTAGGCCGGAAAGATGGCACTAGGTGCTCAACAGGGCCTATCTCAGGCCCACATTAACCAACAGCTGCTGAAGCCAGCTTGGGGGTGGGGTCATGGTAAGATATACGTAAGTACTTAGCTTTTGCCCAGAGCACCGTTCTTCTCTGGTTCCAGAGGTGTGAGTAGGCTGGCTGCTCCTCCCTGAAGAAACTGCGGCCGAACGCTAGTATGACCCTGCTGCAGCTGCTCCCTGGAATGGTACCCGAGGGCTCCCGATGATTCAGGTCAGGTAACTCCTCTCCGCTTCTCAACTGTCTCTTCTTCCCCCTGCTGCTCACTTCATTTTCTAACTTTGCCTTTGATGTTCAGGGCTCCTAGCTTGTAGTAAGTATACACGTTTCACTTCTCTTTTTGGGTCATTGTTGTAACAGGGCTTGCCAGAAGCGTCTGCCTATTCTATCATTTTGCCCCACCTCCTGTTTATTTGGAAATGTCCTAATTGTGCCTTCATATTTGAGCGCCGGATATATGATTTTTGGCTGCCATTTTTTTCCTTCAATGCTTTATATACGTCACCCCATTGCTTTCTTGCCTGCATGGTTTCTCCCAAGTAGCCTGAACTTATTCTTATTGGCTCTCCTTTGTAGGTGACTTTTCGTTTATCCCTCGCTGCTCTTATAATTCTCTCTTTATCTTTGGTTTTGGCAAGTTTGATTATAATATGTTTTGGTGACTTTCTTTTAAGATCTACCTTATGTGGAGTTGGATGAGCATCTTGGATAGATATCTTCTCATCTTTCACAATATCAGGGAAGTTTTCTGCCAACAAATCTTCAACAATTCTCTGTGTATTTTCTGTATTCCCTCCCAGTTCTGGTACTCCAATCACTCGTTTGTTATTTCTGCCGATAGAGTCTCACATGATTCTTAAGTTTCGTTCACTTTTTTAAATTCTTTTATCTGATTTTTCTTCGAATATATTGGTGCCTCGTGTTTTATCTTCAGGCTCACCATTTCCGCCTTCCACTTCCTCAGTTCTGCTCCTCTGACTTTCTACTGAGTTGTTTAATTCTGTAATTTTATTGTTAATCTTCTGAGTTTCTAATTGCTGTCTCCCTATGGATTCTTGCAGCTTATTACATTTTTCATTATGTTCTTGAATAACCTTTTTAATTTATTCAGCTGCTTTATCTGTGTGTTCCTTGGCTTGTCCTGCATATTTCCCAATCTCCTTCCTAATGCCCTAAAGAGTTCTGTATATTAATCTTTTGTATTCTCTATCTGGTAATTCCAGGAAAGCAATTTCATGCAGAAGATCCCTTGATCCTTTGTATTGAGAGGTTGTTGACGTGATCATGGTCTGCTTTTTTGACTATTGCCTCCAAGCCATCTATAAGTTATTATATTAGTTTATTTTATGTTTCCTTAAAAAAAAATAGTGTATCCTAGTTTCTTGGTTTGTTTTGTTTTGATATACCCAAATGGGTTGCTTGAGTGAGCTAGCTTGATTATTTTTGCCTTTGAAATTCTGACATCCTGTCTACAGATGGCTAGAGCTGTTATCAGGTGTGTCAGCCTAGGAGTCCATTCACTTTTCTTGTGTGAATTCAGCTCAGGTGCCAGGTAGCTGATCATCAAGTTTATGGTTCAGGCTCTGTCCCACAGTCTTACCAGGGCAGAGGTGATTGGTGTAGGTACCGGTATCTGGTTGCAGCAGGGGGTCACACTCTGAACAAGGCAGGGGGCTGAGAATTGTCCCGCACGTGTCTCTGAAGAATGCATGTCCCTGTTCCCTAGAACACACAGGTGGGTGGGTTCTGCAGATGGACCTTGGGCACCCAATGCTTTTGGTTTTAAGGACTGGGAGGTACCAGTCATCCTTGGATCCCTGTCACGGGTGGCTAGGTAACATGGGTGGAGCCACCAGTCCTTAGGCCCCTGATGTGGGTAGGTGAGGACCCTGTATAATAGGCAAAGTGGTGTCAAACATCAAACATCCACCTCTCCACTGCACAGCAGAAACAGTTGCAGTCTGCCAAGAAGGGCCTATTCTCCAGAAATAGGCCCACACAGGTCCATGCAGGGGGGAAAGGTATTCAAAGTCCATAGACCTTTTACGCCAGGACAGAGCTGCTTCTCTCCTAAGCTCCCCAGCTTAGTGAAGGTGGCAGATTATCTTTTCCCCCAATTGTGAATTTATTCCTACTCCAAGGCAGGGAGAATGGCTCAGAGTGCTCAGCAGACCCTGCCTCAGGCCCAGGGAAATTGACAGCCACTGAATCCTGCTTGGCAGCTGGTGGGAGGGTAAAATGTATGCAAGTACTTAGCTTTTGCCGAGAGCACCATTTTTCTCTGGTTCTGGAGGTGTGAGTAGGCTATGCGGCTGGCTCTCTCTCCCTGAGGAAACTGTGTCCCGATCGCTATCTCCAGCCCTGCTGGGGTCACTCCAGGGAACGTGCCTGAGGGTTCCTGGCAATTCAGGTCCGGCAACTCCTCGTTGCTTCTGATCCATTTCTCCCTCCTCCTGCCGCTCAGTCCATATTCTAACTTTGCCTTTGATGTTCAGGGCTCCTAGCTTGTCATAAATATAATTGTTTCACATGATTTTTGAGTCTTTTTCGTGAGCGGGATCACCAGAAGCGTCCGACTACTCCTCCATCTTGGCCCGCCTCTCTTTATTATGATCCAAAATAAAAAGTCTTTAACCTGACTCCACTTCCTTGCCACTTACACTTTGCTTAATATCTTGTGCATTAGTATCTGTCCTACTGTATCAGGAAACTAAAATTTTATTTTATTTTATTATTGTATGTTTGATGAAGTTTTACAGAGCAAACTAGTTTCTCATTAGACAATGAATACACATATTGTTTTGTGACATTGGTTGCCAGCCCCATGACATGTCAACACTCTCCCCTTCTCAACCTTGGTTTCCCTGTTACCAGCTTTCTTGTCCTCTCCTGCCTTCCCGTCCTTGCCCCTGGGATGGTGTGCCCATTTAAACTCCTTTTGTTTTATGGGCCTGCCTAATCTTTGACTGAAGGGTGAACTTCAGCAGTGATCTCAGTGATGAGCTATAATGGTGCCCAGGGGCCATACTCTTGGGGTTTCTCCAGTCTCTGTCACATACTAAGTCTGGTCTTTTTTGTGTGTTTATTAGTTAAAATTTTATTCTACTTTTTTCTCCAGCTTTGTCCAGGACTCTCTACTGTTGATCCCCGTCACAGCAGTTAGTGGTGGTAGTCTGGCATCATCTGGTTGTACTGTGCTGACTCTGGTGGAGGCCGTGGTAGTTTTGGTCCATTAGTCCTTTGGACTAATCTTGCCCTCCAATCTTTAGTTTTCTTCATTCTGCCTTGCTCCCAAAGGAACGAGACCAGTAGAGTATCTTAGATGGTCACTCGCAGCCTTTTCAGATTCTAGGTACTACTCAACAAAGTAAGAATGTAGAACATTTTCTTTATAAACTATGTTATGGCAATTGAACTAGATGTTCCCCGAGACCATGGCCCCCAGCCCTCAGCCCAGCAATCTGATCCCTCAGGGAATTTGGATGTGTCTATGGAGCTTCCATGACTTTGCCTTGAATAAGTTGCACTGGCTTCCCCAGTATTGTGTGCTGTCTTAACCTCCACCAAAGTTACCATTAGGATACAAAAACTCATAACAGTAGTTGTCCTTGGGGAAGAGGGCATTCTTTCCATTTAAATAATTTTTTACTATTTGAGTTTTTGTTCCCTGTACATGTATTACTTTTTTAACAAAATTTTAGACCTAATTTGAAAGTAATATATTTTGAAATTCAACAAACGTTTAAAAGATATTAAAATAAATGATTTTTTTTGTAATAGCTATCCTTTATAAATGAACACTGGGAAAAGGTAATTGGATCTTAGGCTATCTCTACATGGTGACAACCCAATAATAAGCAGTTTAGTCATTGGGTGAAACGTTTTGATGGTTCGAGTCCATCCAGAGGTGCCTCAAAAGAAAGGCCTGGTGATCTATTTCCAAAAAATCATGTATTGAAAGTCCTATGGAGCACATTTCTACCCTGACACACATAGGGTTACTATGAGTTGTTACCAACTTGACAGAAGGAGGTTTGGTTTGGTTTTGGATAGGCCTC
Source organism: Elephas maximus indicus (assembly GCF_024166365.1). Lineage (NCBI taxonomy): Eukaryota > Metazoa > Chordata > Mammalia > Proboscidea > Elephantidae > Elephas > Elephas maximus. Next base: position 146,698,742 of record NC_064846.1, on the reverse strand, counting down.
AGGGTCAAGCTGAGATGATCTAGAATTTGGGGAGAATCCGCAAGAAGGCTTACTCAAAAAATACTCCTTCTCGTGCCTGTTGTGTTTAATGTATTTTAAAATGCTTTCCAGGCTTAGAGTCTTCTAAAATAATACAAACAAGAAGGAGATGTTTGCATGTCTGGTGGAATGTGGCCTAGGACAGATGTCTTAGGGAGCACCCAAAAGGATAGACAGAAGCTAAAAGGAAACTAGCAAGATGACCAAGACATCAGTCTTCAGTTAATAAGGGACGTTGTTGTGAACTGGGAGGCCCTGGGTGGTACAAATGCTTAACACTTTACCTTGGGCTGCTAATCAAAATGTTGGAGGTTCCAGTTCAACCAGAGTCACCTTGAAAGAAAGGCCTGGCAATCCACTACTGAAAAATCAGCCATAGGAAACCTTATGGAGCACAGTTGTTCTCTGGCACACAAGGGGTCTCCACGAGTTGGAATCAACTCAACAGTAGCTGGTAAGGTTGAGAACTGCCTAGTTTCTCTTAGCCGCCACATCTCCCCTTTACACCCATCACTTCATCTCTCCTTTTAGTTTCAGAGGAAGAGACGTCCAGGAACCCTTCTGGCTCCTGAAAATTTTTGGTCCTATAAACTCAACATTCCTTTCAGAAGTTTATCTTGTGCCTTTTGCAACTTTCCCTCTTCAGTAAATATGCTAAAATATCATGAGGTCTATCTTATATGTTTGTTTCACCTGTGCATAAATGGCTACATTGATTACCCTCCCTGTTGTGCAAGCCTTGAGAAATTCCTTCCCATAGTGACCCTGGGCTTGGCCATAGTGCTTGCTTTGCTCAGTGGGTTAATAGCAAACATGACACAAGTAGAGTCTTGAAAAGGGATACCTTGTGACCACCACCCCATGTGAACAAATGCAGGTTAGCCTTTTGGAGGGTGAAAGCTCAATGGCCTAGATACCTCCTTTGCCCCTGCCAAGAGAAAGACAGCCAGCCAAGCAAGAAATATGTGAGTGAGACCATGGACCATCAGCTAACCACCAATGCATGGGTGAACCCAGACAACACTACATGGTGCAGAGATGTGCCATCCCAACTGAAACCACACACTCATGAACAAATAAATGGTTCCTTTGAGCCACTAAATTTTGGCATGGTTTGTTATACAACATAAATCTGTAATTAGCTATATAACCCCTCTAGCTACTGTTGTAATTATTTTCTTCCATTCAATGTCAAATATTTTATTTCCTACCCAATACTTATCTGACACATAATTATATAAGCGTACTATGTGATAGGGACTGTGCTAAGCAATAATGCATAGAATAGTAAGCAATAACAGACATAGGAACTGTCTTTATGGAACAAAGAAAATAATGATAGCTAAAATTTATTGAGCGTTTTCTATGTACCATATTCCATGTTAATCTTTTAGCATAGGTTAGTTCATACACCAACTCTATTACTGCCCCCATTTTACAGATGAGGGGACATTAAGATATTTGCTTTAAGTCACAATAAGTGATGAAATTCAGATCTTATTCCAGCACTTGTGCTCTGGACCATTATAATTTAGTTTAAGAACAGATATAAACAAACCTAGGAATTGAGTCAGCTCTGACAGTAATTTATGCGTCAATGAAAACAATGCAAGTCTCCTTTCTTTACTTTTAAGGGTCTGTCTAGCTACCCTTTTACTATGATCCAAAATAAAAAGTCTTTAATCTGAGTCCAGTTCCTTGCCACTTACACTTTGCTTCATATCTTGTTCATTAGTATCTGTCCTCCTCTATGGGGAAACTAAATTCTTTTATTATTATTATTATTATTATACTTTAGATGATGAAGGTTTCCTAAGCAAACTCGTTTCTTTTTTTTTTTATTATTGTGCTTTAAGTGAAAGTTTATAAATCAACTCCGTCTCTCATACAGAAATTTACATACATCTTGCTATATAATCCTAGTTGCTCTCCCCTAATGAGACAGCACACTCCTTCTCTTCACCCTCTATTTCTGTGTCCATTAGGCCAACTTCTGTCCCCCTGTGCCTTCTCATCTCCCCTCCAGACAGGAGCTGCCCACATAGTCTCATGTGTCTATTTGATCCAAGAAGCTCACTCCTCACCAGTATCATTTTCTATCATATACTCCAGTACAATCCCTGTCTGAAGAGTTGGCTTTGGGATTGGTTCCTGTCTTGGGCTAACAGATGGTCTGGGGACCATGTTCTCCTAGGTCCTTCTAGTCTCAGTCAGACCATTAAGTCTGGTCTTTTTATGAGAATTTGAGGTCTGCATCCCACTGGTCTCCTGCTCCCTCAGGGGTTCTTTCTTGTATTCCCTGTCAGGGCAGTCATCGATTGTAGCCGGGCATCATCTAGTTCTTCTGGTCTCAGGCTGATGGAGTCTCTGATTTATGTCACCCTTCCTGTCTCTTGGTCTCATAATTACCTTGTGTCTTTGGTGTTCTTCATTCTCCTTTGCTCCAGGTGGGTTGAGACCAATTGATGCATCTTAAATTGCTGCTTGCTAGCATTTAAGACCCTAGATGCCACTCTTCAAAGTGGAATGCAGAATGTTTTCTAAATAAATTTTATTATGCCAGTTGACTTAGATGTCCCCTGAAACCATGGTCCCCAAACTACCGCCTCTGTTACGCTGTCCTTTGAAGCATCTGGTTTATTCAGGAAACTTCTTTGCTTTTTGTTGAGTCCAGTTGTGCTGATCTCGCCTGTATTGTGTGTTGTCTTTCCCTTCTGCTAAAGTCGTTCTTATCTACCATCTAATTAGTGAATACTCCTCTCTCTCCCTCCCCCCCACTCTCGTAACCATCAAAGAATATTTTCTTCTCTGTTTAAACTATTTCTTGATTTCTTATAATAGGGGTCTCATACAATATTTGTCCTTTTGCAATTGACTAATTTCACTCAGCATAATGCCTTCCAGATTCCTCCATGTTATGACATGTTTCACAGATTCGTCATTGTTCTTTATGGATGCATAGTATTCCATTGTGTGAATATATGATAATTTATTTATCCATTCATGCGTTGATGGGCACCTTGGTTGCTTCCATCTTTTTGCTATTGTAAACAGTGCTGCAGTGAACATGGGTGTGCATATATCTGTTCGTGTAAAGGCTCTTATTTCTCTAGCATATATTCCAAGGAGTGGGATTGCTGGATCATTAGGTAGTTCTATTTCTAGCTTTTTAAGGATGCGCCAAATCAATTTCCAAAGTGGTTGTACCATTTTACAATCCCACCAGCAGTGTGTAAGTGTTCCAATCTCTCCACAACCTCTCCAACATTTACTGTTTTGTGCTTTTTGGATTGATGCCAGTCTTTTTGAAGTGAGATGGAATCTCATTTCCTCATGTGTCTGTTAGCTACCTGAATGTCTTCGTTAGTGAAGTGTCTGTTCATATCTTTTGCCCGTTTTTTAATTGGGTTATTTGTCTTTCTATAGCTGAGTTTTTACAGTATCATGTAGATTTTAGAGATCAGATGCTGATTGGAAATGTCATAGCTAAAAACTTTTTCCCAATCTAATCTTTTCACTCTTTTGGTGAAGTCTTTGGATGAGCATAGGTGTTTGACTTTTGGGAGCTCTCAGTTATCCAGTTTCTCTTCTGCATTGTTAGTAATGTTTTGTATACTGTTTATGCCATGTATTAGGGCTCCTAGCATTGTCCCTATTTTTTCATCCATGATCTTCATAGTTTCAGATTTTATATTTAGGTCATTCATCAATTTAGAGTTAGTTTTTGTGCATGGTATGAGTTATGGGTCTTGTTTCTTTTTTTATAGATACATATCCAGTATTGCCAGCACCATTTCTTAAAGAGACTGTTTTTTTTACATTTGACTGACTTTGTGCCTTTGTCAAATACCAGCTGCTTATTCGACGGCACTGGGTTTTATATGTGGATGGATTGCTGTTTGGATTCTCAATTCTGTTCCATTGGTCTATGTATCTGTTGTACCAGTACAAGGCTGTTTTGACTACTGTGGCAGTGTAACAGGTTCTAAAATCAGGTAGTGTGAGGCCTCCCACTTTGTTCTACTTTTTCAGTAATGCTTATCTGTGGCCCCTTTCCCTTCCATATGAAGTTGGTGATTTTTGTTTCTCCATCTCATTAAAAAATGCCTTTGGTTTTGGAAACTTTCCAGCCCATTTTAGGGAATAAGCCAATACCAAAGAAGATGCAGGCAAATCGACATTATGAATATAAAACACGAGCTCTACCACTCACACTTTCTTTTCTAAGCCTAAAAAATGTCCCTATACTGGAGTTGCATTCTTGGTCATCCAAGTAAATAGAGTCAGTGACTAAAGTTTTATAAGATTAAAAAAAAAGCAAACATAACTTTCAAAATTACAGGAAGGCTTGAACAAGTTTTATGCATCTTAACAGAAAGCAGCATTCATTTTATAATAATTATATTTGAGAAACACGATGAAATATATGAAATAAATAATATGCACTTTTAAAGGTGGCAAAAGTTGTATAATGGCAGATACTTATTCATAAGCCCAACGGGGGGGAGGGGAGAGAGCAGAAGGAGGAAAGACAAAAAAGCAGGGACTTATTTTTTGCATACCTTCTCTGCACCTTCCGAGCACCCCAGTGCTGGACAGATAAGACAAGGATTTAAGGGTCATCTGAGCAGATTTGTCAAAACAGAATCTACAGTCTCTGGAAGGGTGACCTGAGGCTAAAACAAACAGCTCTTTTTGAGGTCCTTTCCCCAAACACAAAGTAGTGTTGTTCAGAGAGCCCTGCAAGAAACAAATGTGTGAAATGTTTCAATGCTGTGTATGTTGCAATGAGTTTTTACTAAATTAGTAGCAACAGGCTTCTGGATTTAAGGAAGTTACTGGTAACAGACTTGCTCTCCTGCTATAAACAACTAGAAAACTGGACAAGCTGTATTAAACAGCAGCTTTTGGATGTTGGACAACAGAACGGTGCATTATGGAGACTGCTCAAGAGGAGCCCTGGTAGTGGTTAAGACCTTGGCTGCTTACCAAAAGGTTGGCAGTTCAGATACACCAGCCACTCCTTGGAAACCCAATGGGGCAGTTACACTCTGTCATATATATCACTATGAGTGAGAATCAACTTGACAGCAAAGGGTTTGGTTTTTGCCAAGAGTGCTGTCCTGGGCCCCTTGTCTTGAGCTGAAGCGTCCCCATCTTACATCACTCTCAGACAGGGACCCATTTTCTGCAAGATTTCCAGGAGGCAAATGACTGAAGACATGGAGGGATGTGACATTTCCCAGGAAGCCTTTACTCCAAGACACAGGAACCAAGACAGGACATCCATGAGTGAGGACTGGGAAGATGAACACCCCAGAATATAGGGCTCACCCAGAGGCTGACTGGCACCTGCTCTCAAACCTAGAAAGCCCCAGGCACGGCTGTCAGGCTGACCATCCCCTCACTTATCCTTTAGAGTTCTCAGGGACTTGAGAGCCTGGGTCTAAGAAGGGTACCTCAAGTCAGTAGATGCAGGAGTCTCAGACTCTGATAGATATCAAGCTGATGATCCTGAATGAGGATGATGGAAGGACCCAGACAGGATAGTGGTGTCCCATAGAGACTCATCTCTACTGTCACTCCTTCGAGGTCCTGAAGAACTGTGGACAGATATGCATCACCCGGATTCCAAATCATGGTGTCGGGAAGGTGTGGACCTTGATCAGAGAGGATCTTCAGGTAAGTAGAGGGTAGGTTTTCAGAACTGATCGGGTGTCATGGTGAGGACCCTGACTGAAGAATGAGGGAACCATCCACCCCAGAACAGAGAAGGCCCCACAAAGTCCCTTCGCCCACTGCTGTCTGAGTTGGGTTGCAAAGCTCAGAGCTGTCAGACTAAGCACTACCTCATTTCCTTCCCAGAAATGGCCATGCAGCGATTGTCTCAGATCCTCGGTACATTGCATTTGGCCCTAGTTCTGCAGGAGGACACCTAGGCCCTAATAGGAGGCAGGATAAAGATCCTTCCTGTTATAAAGGGATCCACAAAACCAAGGACTACTCATAGAGTCCCACCCCTGTTCACAGCTCTGTGAGGTTCCTGCAAAGCTGTCAGCCTGAAGCGCCCCTTTATTTCCTCCTGTAGGGTTTCTATGTGGCAAGGGCTTAGGTCTAATGGGGGGTGGGAGGGAGAGCACTCTTGCTCCTCTAGAGTGAACAGACCTAGGACCTAAGAGGAGTCAAAGTGAAGACCGCATGTGTTTTGAGGGGGCCCATATCAAGAGAAGGACCCCTATAGGGCTGAGTCCCTGTTTTGATCCTGGAAAGCACCAGGCAGAGTTATCAGCCTGAAGTGCCCCCTCATTTCAGCACTAAGGGTGTCAGGGACGGAAGGGGTGGCCCCTGTTGTGCGCAGGGTGGAGTCTTGTCCCTAACAACAGTAAGGTGTGGACCATGAGTGCTAAAGGGGTGACCTACCCCCAAAAGAGGGTCTTCTCAGAGCACTGACCCAGCCGGCACATTTGTGAAGCCCCAAGCAAGGGTTGCTTGAGGAACTCCCTTACTGTCCCCTCTAGTGTCTCTACGAGGTGAGGGTTTTGTTCTCAGCCTGCAACTCAGGTTTATACCAGAAGAATCCCCAGGCTCTGATAGGTATCATGGTGAGGACCCTGAGTGAACACAAAGGGACCACCCAAGTCTGCATAGTGGGTCTTCAGAGGTCCCGCCCTTGCTGTCGGCCCTTGGAGGCCCCCCCAACAGCCTTGGCCCTTAGAGGGCCCCCTCTAGCCTTGGCCAGATGTGAGGTATGGTTACGTCCTGTTTTCCACACAGGAAGTGCTAGAAAGTTGCCGCCCCTGATCTGAGGGTCGCGGCTCATCATCGGAGGAGGGTGGAGTCTCAGGACTGGTCAGGAGTCCAGGTTAGGACCCTAAATGTGACCTAAGAGAAGCACCTAACCTAGAACAGAGGAGGTACCCCCGAGTCTCTCTCTCAACTGCCAGCCTCAAGGCCACCAGGCCCACTCCCGTATGGAGAGTCTTGGGAATGGGTGGGCCTTGGTCCAAGGAAGTACCCCAGTTCTCAAGAGGGAGGAAACCTAGAACCTAACTGGAGGTGAGGCGAGGACCCTTAGTGCGAATGACAAGGCCTCCCTGCAAATGAGGGGCTGCCCACAACCCACACCTGCTCTCAGCTCTGGGAGCCCCCAGGCAGGGGTAGCCAGATGTGCAGCACCCCGACTTCCCTCTAGGGAGGTGAGGGCCTTAGTCTGAGCCAGAAATCCCACCCCTGGTTTCAGGTGGATTCATGTTAGTAGAGGGAGAAATACCAGGTCTACCTGGAATCAAGGTCAGATCACTGACTGAGGAATGAAGGGGTCACAGATTGAGGACTCTGGGGTCAGGTAGCTCCTGCTACCCTGGCCAATGCTAGGATTCCCAAAACAGCCTGCAAAGGATGTGGCTCACTCTGACTTTCAACTCTGAGGTCTCAGGAAGGTGTAGTCTTTAGTCTGAGTGATGTGGCCTCATGACAGCAAAGGATGGGGTCCCAGGAATGGTACACAGTGCAGGGAAGACATGATTGAGGTATTGGGACAACTCAACCAAAATGGGGAGGATTGCAGTGGGCTCTGCTAATGCCATGAGCTCTGGAAGCCCAGGACAAATCTGGCAAGTTCAGGGGACTCGACATCTGCATGGACTGTCTGAGGGAAATGAGTGCCGTAGTTTAAGCCCCAAATCAGGAGATAGAGGGGTCCCAGAAACTGGTGGGAGTCAAGGTAAAAATCCCATAAAGACAATAAGGAATTAACCCTCTTCTCCCCTCCCCCAAGAAGGGAGGAGGAGGCAGCAAAGCCTCCTATTGCTATTGGCCCAAGGGAGCCACTGTCAGAGATGTCAGGCTGAGGTGCCCCCTGGTTTGTTCGTAGGGACAGATGGTCTCAGGGACATGAAGTCCTTGGACTAATGGAGAGGCTTATTCAGCAGAGGCAGGAGACTTGGTCCCTAGTAGGAATTAAGGTGAGGATACATATTTATGATGAGGAGACTCCTCCCGGAAATGAGGGAAATGAAGAGCTCCAGCACTGCTTTCGGACCTGAAGGATCTGGGTATGGTGACGTAGTGAGTTGCGCTCACTAACTCCCAGGGCATCTCAGGGAGGTGAGGGACATGGTGAAAGTGGGCAGCCATGGTGAGAACCTGGTGGAGGACTGAGGCCTCCAAGGAACCCCAGTCAGAACGGGCCCCAATGTGCTGTCATCACTGAGACAACCTGCCAGGAGTGGTGGCTGAGCTGCTCCTTTAGTTCCTGCTTGTGAGTCCCAGAGGGATTTGAGGTGTCAAGTTAGAGTAGCATAGGGGATGTGCCCTGGCCCTGCCAGCAGGTGAAATGATGGCCCTAAGAGTGAACTTAGAAGAACCCCAAATAACCCAATACAGGGTCCTTAGTGCCAGGCCCTGCTTTCGCCCCCATAAGCCCTAAGCAGGGCTGGCAATCTACAATCTAATCCTTCCTCTAATTTCCACTACAGTGTCCTCACCAGGACAATAGGAGCCTTGTGGGGTCCTAGAGCAGTGCCCTCCAAGAATCCTGCAAAGGCGGCATTTGTTAAAGCCAAGGAAGCATCTCTCTGCTGCAGGGGTGCACAGCCTCTCAGCCTCCCTCTTCAGGTGGGCCCACATCACCTGCCCTCCTTCCACACTCCTGCCTACTGTCCTTGAGCAGAGTCATCATGCCTCGTGGTCAGAAGAGTAAGCTCCATGCCCGTAAGAAACATTGCCAGGCCCGAGGTGACACCCACAATGTCGAGGGTTCTCAACCACTGCAGCAGAGGAAGAAGGGTCCCCATCCTCTTCCTCTCCTCCTTTTGGGGGGTCTCCCCAGAGCTCCCCTGCTGCTGGCATTCCCCAGGGGCCTCAGAGCATCCTGCCCATCGCCACTGCTGCTGCTGGTGCTTCGGGCACAAGCGCTGCTGGAGGGGCCGAGGGCCAAGATGAGGGAGGTCCAAGTTCCTCTGCGGCCCCAGCCCCCACTGAGAGGTCTCAAAGAGACCCCGTAACCCGGAGGGTGAGCACGTTGTTGCAGTTCCTGCTGTACAAGTATAAAATGAAAGAGCCCATTACGAAGGCAGAAATGATGAAGATCATCAATGAAAGGTACAAGGAGCACTTCCCTGACATCCTGAGGAGAGCCTCTGTGCACCTGGAGGTGGTCTTTGGGCTTGACCTGAAGGAAGTCGACTCCAAAGGTCAATTCTATGCCCTTGTCAGCCAATTGGAGATCACCAAGGAAGAGAATTTTATTGGTGGCAGGGGGTTTCCCAAGAATGGGCTCCTGATGCCTCTCCTGGGCATGATCTACAGGAATGGCAACCGGGCCACCAAGGAAGAGATGTGGGAATTCCTGAATGTGCTGGGGGTCTACGATGGGAAGAGGCACTTCATGTTTGGGGAGCCCAGGAAGCTCATCACCAAAGATTTGGTGCAGGAAAAGTACCTGGAGTACCGGCAGGTGCCCAACAGTGATCCTCCATGCTACGAATTCCTGTGGGGTCCCAGAGCCCACACTCAAGCCAGCAAGAAAAAGTCCTGGAGTTTTTGGCCAAGATCAGTGCTACTGACTCCAGTGCCTTCCAAGCCGTGTATGAAGAAATTGGGAGATTGAAGAAGAGAGAGCTGCAGGCAGAGAATGGGCCGGGGCTGGTCCTAATGCCGGGGCAAGGGCCCCTTTCAGGGTGAAGTCCAGCATGTCCTCCCACCTCTAGTGAAGTCTGATGGAGATTTTTCACTTTGTTGTTGAAAATGGCTGTTAACCTTCTAATTAGTGGAGGCTAGGTGGGGCTGAAGGGAGCACATGTATGTCTTCTTGTGTTTCTGTTATAGTTGAGTGACTTGTAGATTTAGCTCATTTTTTCAAATGTTTATATTGAGTATTTATTTAGATTCAAAATCTATATTCACTCTCATACATTTATTACTGTTTTTCAGATTTAGGAGTGAGAGTCTTTGTGTTTTGTAAAACAAATGGAAAATCCTTGAATCTTTTTTCGTGATCTAGAACCAGTCAACATGGCATCAGAATAGGGATATCCTTGAAAATGTTAAAGAGTCTGCAAGGAGCAGTTGGGATCACAAGGTAGAGGCAGAAATATGTAAAAGTTGGTCAACTCCTGGTTTCCCTTATTCCTTTTGGTAAAAGTAAAATATACATGTGCCTGGATTCGTTTAGCTTATTCAAAGATATGGGAGAAAATAAATCGTGATGATTTCCACCTCTTGTTCACTGGTTCTTATTTTCCCCGAAGACTAATTGAGCATCTTCTCTTTGGAAGGCTTCATGCTAGTACTGGGAATCTTTATGCAAAGCACCGCAGCCCCTGTCCATAGATTTAAAGTCTAAGAGCAGCTATGAAATAAGGAGAAGGTTGAGACACTCTCCAAGACCTAAGGACTAGTACAAAAGGAATGAGCACTTCAGGGTTCCCTCTGGTATAAATGCCCTGAGGGAGGTCAGTTTTGGGCCTTGGGACACTCTGATCTCTCATGGTGGGGGTGGGGGGATAGTGCTGGGGAGTGGATTTTCACATTCGGCTACATGGAGTGGACAAGGGTAGGGGGTGGGTAAAGTGGGTGGGGTGAGGTGGGGGGAGTCCAGATGAGGGTGTGGTGGGGGGTGAACAGGACCAGACACTCCCATGATGTGCATCAGGCTGGAGAGGCTGAGCCTGGAAAGGAAATCAGCTCTTCCCAGTTACTCTGGGATTGGGGGTTACCCAGAGAGGAATTCCTGCCTGGGTCAGGACTGGAAGGTACCCTGTGCTCTTGTTCTGGTGCACTTGAACACGTGCACTGACTGGGTATGTTATGCACAGTGTGTCCAGGGAGTTCCTGAGAAATAGAGAGCTATTCTTTTGTGCAAGGAAGCCCCTGTTAGTAGCCTTTTGTGTTGAGCTGGGGAAGCCAGAGCCCAAGCCATTGAAGGGACTTTAGAATTAGGTTACCTTGAGTGTCATTTGGCAAACTGCAAGTAAAGACTAGACTTTTTGCAGTGGTGATGTGAAAGAAAATTGGGGTGACTTAGAAGGAAGTGCAGCTGGGTGGGTGAGTTGCTGGTCCTTCACAATAATTCCAGGAGTTTTCTGTTGCATTAAACTGAGGCAGTCTGCTCCACACCCACATTAAATACCATACTGACTAATATGGATTGAATTGTCCTCCCCCCACCCCCCTCCACACCAAATAGTTGTTGTAATTCCTAACCCTATTCCTGTGGTTATAATCCCATTTGGAAATTGCTTTTCTTTGTCATGTTAAAGGCACAGCATTAGTGTAGGGCCTGTCTTAAGTCAACCCACCAGTGGCTCCACAGGAAAGAGATGTGGCCCTCTTCCTCCATAAAGATTGCAGCCTTGGAAAACCTTTCTGGCAGTTCTGCTTCATCCTGTACGATCTGAATCAAACCAATGGCCGTGGGTTTAGTGTTTTTGTGGGGTTTTTACTTTTTTTGCCGGGGGATTATTAAGTCAATCTCTGTGGAGATAGAATAGAGCTGATTGATCAAGCAGTGAAGCAAGTAACTACAGATCGGGGAAGATTGGTACCACGCCACAGGAGATCTCCAAGGAACCAAGAAACAGAAGTTGAACAAAGACAAGAACCTTCCCCCAGAACCAACAGAGAGAGAAAGCTTTCCCCTAGAGCAGGTACCCTGGAATCAGACTTCTAGCCTCCTAAAGTGTGAGAAAATAAATTTGTGTGATAAAGCCACCCACTAGTGCCATTTCTCTTAGAGCAGCACTAGATAAGTTAGACACTACCTAATGGGTGACAAAAAGGTTTGTCCTTGACTACTAACCTGAAGGTTGGAAGTGCAAACCCACCCAGCGGCACCTCAGAAGAAAGGCCAGGCAATGTTTCTGTAAAGACTCCCACCAAGAAAACCTCATGGGTGCAGTTCTACTAACACATGGAGTTGCACTGAGCCAAAATCAACTCAACAGGAAGGACTTAATATAAAATATAATTTAGTTTTTCTTTCTAAGCAATCATTTTTTCTGATTTTTTTTTTTTTTTGTCCTAGAGCACTGCATATTCTCCAACATTTCCTGGAGAAAACAAAACAAAACATTCTCAGAGAGGAGGGTGGTACTGTGTGGTGTCAAAATAATCATACTAATAGCTGGAATTATTTAAAGACCCAATGTTTGCCAGGGACTTTGCCAGGTGCTTTACATGCATTTCGCAGAACGCACCGGCCCTAGAAGACAGGGCTTATCAAACCCACTTCACAGACAAAGAACCTGGGGCTCTGAGAGACTGGTAATGTGGGTGAGTCCACACCTCTAGTACACGACCAGGCTGGACTAGACCGCTGGTTGGAATTTGTCTGGAGCCCACACTGTTCCACTCGTCCAAGACAAAGACTGACTTGTTTCTAAATTCACTTTTCTTCTCACTGCTCCAAAATGTATCTCAGGCAAGAAAAACAATACCTTTGTGCCCAAAGCACTGGGTTGGACTACACAGCCGGAGTTGTAAGAGTAAATGAGAGGTAACGATAAGGAGAAAGCCCCGGTGGAGCAGTGGTTAAGCACTCAGCCGCTAACCAAAAGGCTGGCAGTTCAAAGCCATCCAGTGGCTCCACAGGACAAGGACCTGGTGATCTGCCCTCATACAGATTACAGCCCGTGGGGCAGTTCTGCTCTGTCACAGGGGTCACTGTGAGTAGAAACCGACTGGACAGCACCTGACAGAACAACAGTAATAAGGAAAAGAAAGATAATATCTGGCGACCTCTATACATGCAATGCCAGATGACCTGAGAAGATGAGGGGCTCACAAAACCATCCTGGGGAGCCCCTGCCTGGAGAAAATATACCTATTAGAAAACAAATCACACGACACTCTACGTGTGGCTGATGAAAAGAAGGGATAGCTGAGATTTATTTTCTCTGACAGCATAGACCACCTGTCCTGGGCCTCCTGCCTTGTGCTGCAGCTTCCTCATCTCACATGACTCCTGCGACAGGCACCCATTCTTTGATTAAAAACTGCTCAAGTTTTTAATCCAAGATTCAGGAGCCAAAATAGAGACCCCCATGTAGGAAGACTGGGGAAACCAGCACACTAGAGTTTAGGAGTCACCCAGAGACTGACTAGCACCTGCTCTAACTTAGTCATCTAGTGTTGCTGTAACAGAAATACCACAAGTGGATGGCTTCAACAAAGAGAAATTTATTTCTTCACAGCAAAGTAGGCTAAAAGTCCATATTCAGGGTGTCAGGCCAGGGGAAGGCTTTCCTTCTCTGTCAGCCTTCTCATCAATCTTCGCCCACACTAGGAGCTTCTCTGCGCAGGGACCCCGGGTCCAAAGGACCCTTCTTCCAGCACTGCTTCCTTGGTGCTATGAGGTCTCCCCTCTCTGTTTACTTCCATTTCCTTTGTATCTCTTGAGAGATAAAAGGTGGTGCAGGCCACAACCCAGGGGAACTCCCTTCACATTGGATCAGGGCTGTGACTTGGGTAAGGGTGTTACAATCCCACCCAAATCCTCCTAAACAGGAAATTACAATCACAAAATGGAGGACAACCACACAACACTGGGAATCATGGCCCAGCCAAATTGCTACACACAATTTGGGGGGGACATAATTCAATCCATGGCATGCTCTCTGACCTAGAAAGCCCCAGGCAGGGCTGTCAGGCTGAGCATCCTCTCACTTATCCTTGAGATTTCTCAGGGACTTGAGAGCCTTGGCCTAAGAAGGGCACCTCAAGTCAGTAGATGCAGGAGTCTCAGCCTCTGATAGACATCAAGGTGATGGTCCTGACTGAGGATGATGGAAGGACCCGGCTAAAACAGTGGGGTCCCATAGAGTTCTGCCCTGGCTGTCAGTCGTTGTAGCTCCAGAACAGTTCTGTCTGGATGTAGCTCAGGGGACCCAAGTCAGCGAGGACCCTGATCTGAGGGGAGCAACCTCAGGTCAATGGAGAATGGAGTCCCATGACAAGTCAGGTATCAAGCTGAGGACTCTGAATAAGGAATGAAAGAACTACCCATGGCAGAAGAGAAGAGGCTCCCCAAATCCCCACTCCACCCCTACACCTTCAGCCCTGAGGGACAATGACAGAATTATCAGGTTAAGGAGCTTCCTTATTTCCACCTGGAGAGAGGGAAGAGAGGACCTTGGTGTAGCGGAGACTGCCCCAGGTCTTCAGAGGCAAAAGAGCAACAAAAACACTAAGAGGAGTCAAGGTGAGGACCGTGACTGTTATGAAGGGATTACCAATAGTAAGTAGAACAGGACCTCACAGAGTTCATCCCCTGTTTTGATGACATGGAGGTACCAGGCAGTTTTCAGCCTGAAGTGCCCCCTCATTTTGGCACTAAGGGTGTCAGAGAGGGTTGGCATTGGTCCAAAGGGGGTGGCCCCATTCCTGCAGAGGGAGGAATCTTGTCCCCAACTGGAGAAAGGTGTTGAAGCTGACTACTAACTGGGCAACCTACCCCCCAAAAAGGGTCTGCCCAGAGTGCTGACCCAGCCAGCACTCCTGTGCAGCCCCAGGCAAGGGTAGTGTGAGGCATGTTCTGAGCTCCCACCTAGGGTATCCGGGAGGTGAGGATCTTGTTCTCAGCCTGTGACTCAGGTTTGTATAGGCAGGAATCCCAGACTCTGATAGGTATCAAGATGAGGACCCTGAGTAAGCACTAGGGGACCGTCCACTCCATAACAGTGCGGTTCCATAAAGCCCCACATTTGCTGTCGACAGTCGAAGGCCTCCCCAAGACCTTGGCTGGATATGACATATTTTGACAGCCTGCCCTCTGCGTCGGAAGTCCAGGAAGGTTAGTTCCTGTGTCTAAGGGGCTACACTTCAGACCCCAGAGGGAATAGGTCCAGGATCGGTCAGGAGTCAAGGTGAGGAAGGACTCTGAGTAGGGTCTGAGATGATCACCCACCCCAGAACAAAGCGTCCACCCCACCCCCTCCCTCAAGGTCCCCTCTTCTGCTGTTGACCCTGGGCGACGCAGCCAGAGCTAGCTGGCTAACTTCTGCCTGGAAAGTCACAGGGATTTGAGGGTCAGGCATTGGGAAGTGGGTTCCAGGTGTGCCGAGGGAGGAATCTTGGGCTGATCGAGAGTCAAGGTGAAGACTGTGAGGACAAATGAGATGCAAACAAGGAGTGCCACAAAGTCCCGCCCCTAATGTTGGCCCTGGAAGGCTCCATGCAGTTTCAGCCAGACTTCTACCTGAAAGGTCTCAGAGAGATGGGGACATTACTCTAATGGGGGCTGCCTGATTCTGCAATGGGAGTTCACCTGGTCCTTAACAGGAGTCAGTGTAAAAATCCAGTATGAGGTCTGAGGGAACCGGGCACCCCATAACTGGATATGCTCTCTTCTCTCAGCCCAGGAAACTCTAGAATAAGTGTTGGCCTGAGCTGCCCCCTCATTTCCTCCTGGCGGGGGCTAAGGAGGTATGGACCTTTGTCTAATGGAGCAGCCCCAATTCTGCAGTGGGAGGAGACCTAACAGGAGTTGCAGTGAGGACCCTGTTTGAGAACTGATGGTATCACTCACCACAGAAAAATGGAAGCGGCAGACAGTTCCTGTTTGCAGTCCTTGGAGGTGTGTGTGAAGCCTCCTTTCTTTTTGCTGCTGTCAGGTTGGTGAGAGCCTTGATTTGAGGGGAGGGGCCTCAGATCAGCAGAGGAAGGTGACCCAGGCCTTAACTATAGCCCTAGGTAAGGCTCCAAGACAGGAACCATTCCCAAAGCCAACTCTTCAG
Source organism: Elephas maximus indicus (assembly GCF_024166365.1). NCBI lineage: Eukaryota > Metazoa > Chordata > Mammalia > Proboscidea > Elephantidae > Elephas > Elephas maximus. The sequence goes on along the minus strand of NC_064846.1, from coordinate 146,682,969 downwards.
GCAGGGATTGGACTGGACGGTGGGACAGAAAATGATACTGGGGAAGAATGAGCTTCTTGGATCAAGTAGACACATGAGACTATGTTGGCATCTCCAGTCTGAAGGGGAGATGAGAGGGTAGAGGGGTTCAGAAGCTGGCCGAATGGACACGAGAGAGAGACCAGAGGTAAGGAGTGTGCTGTCTCATTACGGGGAGAGCAATTAGGAGTATATAGCAAGGTGTTTATAAATTTTCGTATGAGAGTCCGACTTGATTTGTAAAGTTTCACTTAAAGCACAATAAAAATCAAAAATAAAAAGGTAGGGCTCTCAGGCCCTACTTAGAGCCAAGGTAAGGACTCTGAATGACTACTGAGGTCTCCAAGGAACCCAAGTCAGAAAGGACCCAATTGAGCAATCGGCACTCAGTGCCCCCTGACAGGGTGCTACTTCACTTTCTCCTAGGTGGTCCCAGGGAGATGGGGACATTGGTTCAATGTGTCAAATTTAGAGTATCACTGCGGGGGGTGGGGGGGGGCGAAGGTGAAGGCCCTGCCAACAGTTGACACAATGGTATTGAGTGTGAACTGAGTGGGCCATCTACCCCAGAACAGAGGAGGTCTCACAGAATCTAGACCTGCCAATTCCTGCTCTCAGCTCTAGTAAGCCCCAGGCAAGGCTGGCAGGATGCAGCCTCAGGCAGACTCTAATTACTTCCACAGGGCTCTCAGGGGACAGGCTGACCAGGAGCACAGGAACCCTCTAAAGTTTCTAGATTACTGCCTTCAAGTAAACCTGCAGCGGGTGTCTTCTTAAAGCCCAAGTGGTATCTCCCTACTTATGGTACTAACACTGTCTCTCCTCTCTCTTCCAGGGGGCATACGTCACCTGGTGTCCTGCTCAAACTCCCCCTGCCTGTGTCCCTGACCAGTCATGCCTCGCAGTCAGAAGAGTAATCTCTGTGTACCTGAGCAATGCCAGCAGAAACAAGGTGAGACCAAGGGTCTCAGGGGTGCTCAGGCAATGGCAACAGCAAAAGAAGAGTTCTCCTCCTCTTCCACTCCTCCTTTTGGGTGTACTACCCAGAGAAAGCCTGGCGCTAAGTCATGTAGCACTCTGCAGGGGACTCCGAGAGCCCTATTCACCCCCACTACTTCACACACAAGATCTTATGCAGGTGCCAAGAACAAAGATGAGAAAAGGCGAAGTTCCTCCCAGGAGCAGCCATCCACTAAGCGGTCCCGCAAAGACCCTCTAACCAAGAAGGTGGGTACACTGGTGCAGTTCCTGTTGCAAACGTATAAACTGAAAAAGCTCGTCATGAAGGAAGATATGCTGAAGATTGTCAGCAAAAAGTACAAGAGCCACTTCCTTGAGATCCTCAGGAGAGCTTCTTTCAGCACAGAGGTGGTCTTTGGCATTGACTTAAAGGAAATCGACTCCGTCAAGCCGTCCTATGCCCTTGTCAGCAAAATGGACCTCCCTAACAACGGGAGGCTGAGTCGTGGCAGGGGGTTGCCAAAAACTGGTCTCCTGATGATTCTCCTGGGCGTGATCTTCATGAAGGGCAACTGTGCCAGTGAGGAGAAGATCTGGGAATTCCTGAATAAGATGAGAATTTTTGCAGGGAAGAGGCACTTCATCTTTGGGGAGCCTAGGAAACTCATCACCCAAGATTTTGTGAAGCTAAAGTACCTGGAGTACCGGCAGGTGCCCAACAGCGATCCTCCAAGCTATGAATTTCTCTGGGGTCCCAGAGCCCATGCTGAAACCAGCAAGATGAAAATCCTGGAGTTTTTGGCCAAGATCAATGATACCGTGCCAAGTGCTCTCCCATCCTTGTATGAAGAGGCCTTGAGAGATGAGGAAGAGAGAGCCAGAGCCACAGTTCCAGACCGGGCTGATCCTACTGCTATGGCCAGTGTAGTGCGTGCTCCCGTGCCAGGTCCAGCAGCTCCTCCCAGGCCCAGTGAAGCGTGAGGCAGATTCTTCACTTTGTGGTTGACGAGGGCAGTCATCGTTCCATGTAGTGCAGGGCTGGGTGGACAGAAGGGAACACAGTGTATCATACCTTTCTGTTTCTGCTCTATGTAGGTCACTTAGGGATTTAACTGTATGTTCTTTCTTTATTTTTCAAATGTTAACCCTTTCAAGTGAAGGCTGTTTTTAGCATTCTAATCTAAGTTCATTAATGACATGGATAACACACTTAGCAATGTTTCTCAGGTTTAAGGTAAGGAGCTTTCCTATTTTTGTAAAAAAAAAAAAAAATAGGGGGAACCTTCTGTTTTAGTGATCCGAAGCAAGATAACATGACATTGGAATAGGCATTTCTTAGAAATGTAAAGAATACAGCAATAAGAAAATACATGAAATCAAGACATAGAGAAAAAAGTAAGATGGTCCGTATTTAACTTTTAACTTGAAGGTAATGGGTTTTTTTTTTTTTTTTTTTGGTTAATCTCTACAAGATTCTATAAGATTGCTATGAGTAGGAATCGATTCGAAAGCAATGGATTTGCTTTGATTTTTGAATCTCTTTGTCTGTTATTAAATAAAATAGAAAGATGCATAACTATATTTGCTTAACTTATTTAATAATGTAGTAGAAATTAATAAATTAGGAGTCCTGGTGGTGTAGTAGTTAAAAAATCAGATGGTAACCAATAGGCTGGCAGTCTGAATCCACCAGCCACTCCTTGCAAACCCTATGGGGCAGCTCTACTCTGTCCTTAGGGTCACTATGAGTTGGAATCGACCCATCGGTAATGGGTTTATTTTTCTGTTTGTTTGTTAGTTTATTCACCTGCTCACTTATGCCTCCAAGATTAATTGAGCATGTGCTCTTTGGAAGATGCAGTGCTAATGCTGGGAATGTTTTAAAAAAAAAAGAAAGAAAACAAGCCCTAACCACTGCCATAGAAGTTTATGGTCTAGAAGCAGCCATCATGTAAGGAAGATGGTGATGTACTCTAAGACCTAAAAGACAAGTGAAAAGAGTGAGAAGGGGGGTGGTTTGGGATGAGAGCCCTCTAGTGTAAATGCCCTGAGGCAGGGCAGTTTGCAGCTTTGGAACACTTTGATCCCTTAGTGGCGGTCAGGTTAAGTTAGGTTGCATGGGGTGGGGGAGTGAGGGGATGAGGGCTGGACTAAAAGACTTTCCGCAGGGGAGCACAGGGCCAGACAAAAACCCATGATATGTCTCAGCACCGAAAGGCTGAGCATGGAATGAAAACCAGCTCTTCACAGATACCCTGGGATTGTGGGTAAACCAGAGAGAAATCCTCACCAGGGGCAGGACTGAAAGGCGTCCTGTGCTCTTGTCCTGGTGCACTTGAACACGTGCACTGACTGGGTGTGTTACGCACATTATTTCTAGGAAGATTCTGAGAAGTAGGGTGATATTCCCTTGAGGTGAGATGTCAAGAAGCCACTGTTCTGGCACTTTGTCTTAGGCTGGGGGAGCCAGAGCCCACTGCATTCAACAGACATTCGAATGAGGTTATCCTGAGTGTCTTTGGCAAACTCCAAGCAAAAACTAGATTTTTGGTGGTGGTGATATCAGTGAAAACAGGTCACTTGGAAGGGCAGCTGGGAGAATGAATGGTTGTCCTTGACAATAATTCTAGGAGCTTTGTGTTCCACCCAAGTGGGAAAGTCTAGCCCACACACACATAAAATAACATATTCCCTAATGAGCATTTTGGCTGATTTGGTTGTCGTTTTCCTAGGGCACTACATATTCACTGACACATCCTGGATTTGAATAAGAAAAAAATCCCAGAGAGGTGGGTGGTATCATCTGGGGTACAAGTAATCCTAGTATAATTACTGCCATTCTTTAAAGACCCAGAACACGCCAGGCCCCGTACCAGGTGCATCCCGACGGTTTTACAGGCTACGGTTCTCAGCCTTAGTTGTCGATGGAGAACTTGCTCTTTTCTCATTTTCACACGCTGGTCAGTGACAGGGCTGCACTAGACCCCTGGTCGGAATCACTCTGCAGCCCAGACTGTTCCACAACTCCAGCCTGAGGCAGATCTGTGTCTCTTAAATCACTTCACAGCTCACTACTCCAAAATGTATCTCAAGGCAGAAAGAAAGAAATTGTGTGCCCAGTGTACTGGGTTGGAATACAGAGCCACACTAACAAGCATAAAAAACAAATGAGTAAAGATGATAATATATGGGGACATTACGATCACCTACATATGCAAGGTTGTCTTGGACAGCCCCTTTCCTTTAGAAAGTAAACCTTTTGGGACACAAGTCAAAACAGCTGCCAGGTCTGGCTGATGAAGTCATGGACTAGATCACTGTGTATTTTCTCTGGCAGCCCACCACCTGTCCTGGGCCTCTTGTCTTGTGCTGCAGCGCCCCCATCCCACATCGCTCCGGGACAGGGACCCATTCCCTGCAAGGTGTACAGTAGGGAAACTGCTCAAGAGTTTGCAGGGATGTGGCATTTCCCAGGAAGATGTTAATCTAAAAACAGGAGTCAAGATGACAGCCATAAGTGAGGACTGGGTACCCCAACATGCCAGACAGGGCTATCAGATTGAGCAGCCCCCTCACTTACTCTTCAGTGTTCTCAGGGACTTGTGAGTCTTGGCCTAAAGAGGATGACCTCAGATTACAAGTGTGAGCAGTCCCAGCCTCTAACAGAAAGTGAGGAGTGTGAATGAGGAATGATGGAAGCACCTACCCGGTGGGGCCCACAAGATCCTGCCTGTGCTGCCAGCCCTCAGAAGCCCCAAACAGCCATGGCTACATTCGGTTCAACCTAACCTCTACTTCAGAGGTCTTAGGAATGTGAAGACCTCGGTCAGACGCTGGCAGACTCAGGTCAGAAGACAGTGGATTTCCAGGTTATGTCAGGAGTCAAGGCGAGGACCCTGACGTGTATTGGGAGCATCCACAACATATCCACGGAGCCCCACAGAATTCCTCCCTGTTGTCAACCCTGGGAAGCCTCAGGCAGATATGGCCCACGGTTCCTCCTCAGGGATATCAGAGAAGTGAGAGTTTAGACCTGAAGAGGGTGGTTTCAGTTCAGCAGAGGGAGGAACCTAAGGCCTCCCAGGAGTCAGATTTAGGACCTGAAGCAAGGACCCCAAGTGGGGACCCCCCACCACAGAGCCTGAACCTGCTACCACTGAATTCACTTTGGGAGACCATGGTGTGGCCAGGTGTGGCCAGATAGAATGATCATCACTACCACTAATGGGTGTCAGGGATATGCAGGCCTTACGATGAGGAGGTAAGACTCAAGACTCAGCATAAGAGAGAGAAGGGCCCCATGCCCTGCCTGGCGTCAAAGTGAGGACTCTGAGTGGGAACTGAGGGATCCATCCACCCCTAAATGGAGGGAACAAGGCAGAGCCTAGCCCTGCCCCTGCTTTCAGCCCTTGTAGGCCCAGGGTGTACTATCAGGGGAGATTCTTTGTCTGTAGGTACAGCCACTGGTCTGCAGAGGGAAGGAGTCCCAGCCCCTACATGGAGGCAAGTGAGAACCCTGCATGAGGACTGAGCCCTCCAAAGATCCCAGGATAGAAAGGGCCCCACTGCACTGTCAGGACTGGGGGTCTACACTCTGCCAGGGATGGTGGATGGGCTGCCCCTTCCCTTCCTTCTAGAGTGTCCTGGGGCTCTGGTGTGTCAAGTTCAGAGTAACAAAGGGAAGGGGCCCAAGCCCTGGCAACTGTTGATATGATTTCTATGAAAGTGGACTGAGAAGACCCCTTGACCCCAGTACAGAGGAGCCCACTGCCAGCTTTTGCTGTCACTGCAGCAAGCCCCAGGCAGGGCTGCCAGGCTGCAGCTTAAGCCTCACCCCAACTTCCCCCACGAGGTTTCAGGACAGCCTTGTGGGTTCCTAGAGCAGTCCCCTCCAGGAAAAACTGCAGAGGCAGTCGTTGTTAAAGCCAAAGACGCATCTCTCTGCTGAAGGGGTGCACACCCTCTCAGCCTCCCTCCTCCAGGGGGCACACATCACCTGCCCTCCTTCCACACTCCTGCCTGCTGTCCTTGAGCAGAGTCATCAGACCACGTGGTAAGAAGAGTAAGCTCCGCGCCTGTGACAAACGTTGCCAGGCCCAAGGTGATGTGCATGGTTTCAAGGGTGTTCAGGACACTGCAGCAGAGGAGAAAGGGTCCCCATCCTCATCCTCTCCTCCTTTTGGGGGGTCTCCCTGTAGCTCCCCTGCTGCTCACATTCCCCAGGGGCCTCAGAGAGCCCCATCCACCAACGCTGCTGCTGCTTCGTGTACAAGAGCTAATGGGAAAGGGGCTTTCCTAAGAATGGGCTCCTGATGCCTCTCCTGGGTGTGATCTACATGAATGGCAACCGAGCCACTGAGGAAGAGATCTGGGAATTGCTGAATGTGCTGGGGATCTATGATGGGAAGAGGCGCTTCATCTATGGGGAGCCCTGGAAGCTCCTCACCAAAGATTTGGTGCAGGAAAAGTACCTGGATTACCGGCAGGTGCCCAACAGTGATCCTCCATGCTATGAATCCCTGTGGGGTCCCAGAGCCCATGCTGAAACCAGCAAGATGAAAGTCCTGGAATTTTTGGCCACGGTGTGTGATCCAGCCCCCAGTGCTTTCCCATTGCACTACAAAGACGCTTTGAGAGATGGGGAAAGGAGAGCTCGAGCCAGAGCAGCAGCCAGGGCTGCAAGGGCCAATGCACATTCCAGAGCCATGTCCAGCAGCTCTTCCCACCCTTAGTCAAGTCTGAGGCAGATGATTCACTTTTTTTTGGTTAGACTGTGTGATATATACAAGGATTTGCTTATGAAATTCAATCTATTGAATTTATTATTTGTCTTCTCACCTATGTGCTCTTTTATTCTCCAAACATTAATTGAGCATGTGCTCCTGGAAAGAACCTTGATACTACTGGAATTCCAAAATAATGAAATCTCAGCCTCTGCCCACATATTTTATAGTAAGAGCAGCTATCATATAAAGAAGAGGGTGAGATACCATCTCTATGAACTAAAGGATAAGTAAAAAGATGGGACTTTCAGATGCGAGCAGTAAGGTGTAAATGCCCTGAGGCCTCAGTGTAAGGTTAAGTTAGGCTTTAAGGTGGGAGTGGTGCACAGGGCCAGACACTCCCATGATGGGTCTTAGCATAGAGAGGCTGAGCCTGGAATGAAAACCAGCTCTTCACAGTGACTCTGGGATTGTGGGTAAACCAGAGAGAAATCCCCTCCTGGAGCAGAACTGGAAGGTGTGCTGTGCTCTTGTCCAAGTTCACCTGGATACACGCACTAAGTAGGTGTGTTATGCACAGCGTGTCCAGGGACTTCCTGAGAAATAAGGGCGACACTCCCTTGAGGTGGGATTCTCAGCAGCCTCTGGACTATCACTTGGCCCTGGTCTGGAGGAGCCAAAGTACTCTCAAATAGAAGGGCATTCAAATTAGGTTATTTTGTGTGCAAGCTGGCAAACTCTAAATGAGGTCTAGATTTTGGGTAAGAAGCCCTGGTAGCTCCACAATTAAGTGGGAGAAAGACCTGGTGATCTGCTTCCATAACGGCCACTGCCGAGAACACTCTTGTGGGTCAGTTCTACTCTGTCCTACTGGGTTGCTGTGAGTTGGAATCAACTCAATGGCAGCTGTCTGTTTGTCTGAGGTTAGAAAGACAGCTTGGAAGAAGGAAGGGACTAACTTTAGGAACAATTTCTCAGGGCTTTCAGTTGTATCCAGCTGGGAAAGACATCCTCATACCCAAAATGTAAAATATTGTCTAATGGTGAAATCTGAGTTTTCCTTGTTAAGCAGCATTTTGGCTGATCTGACTTTCTTTGTCCAAGAATGCTATGTTTTCTCTGACATCTCCCAGATATTTATATAAAAAAAAAATCCTACAGGGCTGGGTGGCCCTCTGGGGTTATTACTGAACCCGGGAAAGTGGGTCCTTGTGGGACATACTCAGACTTGCCAATAATCTGGATGCCAGTCTTTGAGAAAGAAAGTAACTTTATTGCAATGCCCAGAGCAAGGAGCCGGGAAGAAGTTCCTCAGATTCGATTCCCCGAGCTACAGGGAAGCAGAACTTACATGTGACTTGGGCAGCAAGATGGCAGCCACACAAGTGTTCTGGAGAGGGAAAATTCTAGAAGGTGGCCAGGAAACAGGAGGTGATGCAGTTCTTGTCAGACCTCTTGCTTTGCAATAGGGTCCGGGTGTTGATTTCTCCCGATTCATTCCACCTGTTGCTGTGCCCCCTCTTGTGATCAGTTAGGTCATGGCTGGCCCTTCTGCACATGCTGGGTGGGCCAAATCTGACTGGGACTAGTTTAAGGACTAATGGAAATTTACTGGCATTCATAGAGCCAGGTTACAATCTCCCCTTGAGATGTAGCAATTCCTTAACCTTAAGGGATAAGAGTCGGCTACTCATCTGTCTACTTCCTGCTGACATGGGGTGGAGTTTTAGGGACCTAGGAAGAGGCAAGGAATGAGTATCTCCTGGAGGAAGCAGGCAAAGAAGACTTAGAAGGTAGAAAAGGAGAGCTTAAGTCTTCCCCTTACCTTCCCCACCAAACTCACAAAAATATAAATGTCTAAGTGGTTTTCAGTTTATCTTAGCCACTTGGAAGTGAAGTCCCTTGACCCCAAACCAAAAACTAGCAGAGCTGAGATTTAAACCCAGTCAGATGGTCTCCAGGACCCTTCTACTATACTGCCACCAGAAACTTTATTGACTTTGTCCTGCTGCCAGGCCCTTTCATACACTCAGAGAAGTTTTTCCCTTCAATCTAATTAAAACAACCTCCCGGTAAACACTGTATACCCACCGATGGCCTCCAACTTCTGGGCACCGCTGCTACTCACCAGCTTCTGCTGCCTTGCTCCATCCCTAAGATTTAGGAGGGAAAAGAGAATGGCCAATAAATGTTGCTTAGGTGCTAGGAGAAGTGAAGGAAATTGCCCTGTATAAGCAGAACATACCCCAGTAACCACTGAAATGCAAGTCGTCCTCACCCCCGGCCCAGGAGACTAAAGTAGAGCCTTTACCTAAGATACCCGGAAACACCAAGTTCCTGGACTACTTAAGGGTCATCTGGAGCACTACATCCCCAGGCTGCCTTAAGGAGAGGTCTCCCATACGACATTTCATAAGGATTCAGTTGAAGCCAGCTTCTAGGGGCCACCCGGGCTCTCAACAGGACAATGTAGCAGCTTGATCCAGGGCAGACTGGTCTCTTAGAATACAAGTATTCACCCACATTGCCCACACTAGCTTAGGTTTCTAATTAGACCTTTTAAGCACCCAGTCATGGCAGTAGTAGTAACAGTAGTGGTCTCCAGGGAGCATGTAGCTCCCACCAAACTCATAAATGTCCTGACTTTGGATACAAAGGCTCCTCTATTATCACTTTGAGTTGAATAAGGTAGGCCAAATCCAGGAATCATTTCACTGAGGAGAGCCTTGCTTACCTCGGATGCCTTTTCCGTTCAGTGGGGAAGGGTTCTACCCATAAGCTAAGGGGGTATCTACAAACACTAAAAGATACTTGAGACCTCCTGGAGCCACTGGCATAACTGTTAAGTCCACTTGCCAGTCTTCACCGGGTCCAGTCCCGCCAGCATGTACCCCAGGTATAGGACGTGGTGGGCCTGTTTTGGCTTGTTCTTCACACAGGTGATGCATTGTTGAGCCTTTTGTAGATTAGGCCCTTTAACCAGTTTGGCTAGCCAGTGATACATAGCATGTGGACCGTAATGTGTGCTCTCATGGGCTAGCTTTATTATCGGGTGCATCAGGTGTTCTGGTATTAACACCTCTCCTTGGAAAATCTACAGCTACCTGTCTTCTGCTCTGTTCAAGGTCAAAGCCCCATTCACAAGCTCTGTTTGTATCACATTCAGCGCACTGGGGGTTTTCTGGTAGCTGAAGATTAGGAATTAAAGCAAAGCAAGTGGCGGGGGTTTTGTTCTAGCAGCTTGTTTGGCTGCCTGATCATTTAATTGTGTGAGACTCTCCCTTCTGGAACCCGGGGCAGTGTATACCTGCCACCTCTGTTGACCATATGTAGTACATTACTCCAAAAAGGCATCTCTAGTAGGCTTTCTTTCCTCCAGTCCCACCAGCAAGATGCTTTTTACTGTCACAACCCTGACAGGGCGTGGGACAAGTTAAGGATGGTGACCGTCTCACCAGGCCCTGAAGCTGTGTGTGACACTTCTGCCTGTGTTTGGCAGCTCTCCATCCTGCCAATGAAGCTGGCTGACGGCTGGGACTGCAGACTTGTTCCTGCCTGTGGTGGCTGGAGAATCCCCTGTGTGCCTGGGACAGCAGCAGAGGCCATGTTTTCTAGTTCTCTGGTCTGTTGTGTCATTAAGTTATCCTCCCACTGTTATTGCAACCTGGGGTTCCCTGTGGGTTGCAGGGGAGCCCCAGGGCCCCATCAGTCCAAGTCATCGGCTGACAGGGGCAGAAACTGTTGCGGGTTTTCTGCTTGGGCCGGGCTGGCCACCAGAGGCACTCTCATATCCAGTGGCCTTTCTATTTGCAGTAGGCACACTGTCTGGGGCTTAGGTGGCCTTGGGTCAACCACTGGTCCTTTCGGGGCCAAGGACTTATTCAACATGAGGTCTGCCTGGGTGGAAGGTAACCTCCGAGAGCTGCTACCAGGAGCGTGGCCTTTTTCCTTGTACCTGGTCCCAATTATTGAAGACCTTAAAGGCAATCTCAACAAGTTGTGAAGTAGTCAGTCCTAGACCTCCTTCTAACTTTTGAAGTTTCCACCTGATGTCGCAGGCGCCCTTGGGTGATGAAACTCATTATTTAGGAACCAGGCATTCTCTGGGTCTTCAGGGTTTATGTCAGTAAATTCCAGTATGCTTCCTAGGAAGCTGGAGGGATTTTCCTTGGGGCCTTGTTGTACATCCTGAACTTTTCTAAGGCTCTCCTGTTTTGGGGTCCCTTGCTGTCAAACAATTTGTATCATGTTCCAGCTCTCCTGCCCCCAGCTGATATCTGCGGCACATACAGCCTGGGCTGCTGGGAGTCTAACGCCATTTTGCAGGTTGAGGTTATGCAACCTGTCAGCTTGTTGGCGTGTCATTTCTGAGACCATCTTCTGTTCCTCTGGAGTTAGGTGGAGAACGGTGTATGGACCGACATAAACCCTCTAGGCTGGCCGTTGTGATCCAGTCCGGCAGACATGTATCGCAGTGGAAATTGCCTTGAGGAAATCTGGCTGGGTCCCTGGCCACAGTGCACCCCACTACGGGTGTGTGCTGGAGAGACTATTCCCTAGGCAGGACCGGAAGTCTCTGACTCAGGAGGCCTGGGAGCAATTTTCCGGAGGAGTGGCGGAGGGTTCCACCAAAGGAGTAACGCTCCCAGGCCTACACCTCCAGGCGGAAGGGGTATGGATAAATGCAAATCTCAGGGCGGCTCAGGTGGTCGACCTAAGCCCCCACTCTATAAACAATGAGCCTGTGTTTCCCCTGGGCAAATCCTGGTTCCCCTGTTAGCACATCCAAGGCGGAGTTACATGCTCTGTAGTCTCTAATACTCAGTGTTCATTTCTAGCATACATTTAAGTCTGCTTTACATTAGGTAGGAGAAACATTCAATATCCATAGTACATTCAGATAAATGTATAAACCTAAACACAATCCTTTTAAGACATTCGAGCTTAGTCTTCTGTAAACTGGAGCCCTGGTGGCTCAGTCGTTAAAAATCATGGCTGCTAACCAAAAGGTCAGCAGTTCAAATCCACCAGCTGCTCCTTGGAAACCCTATGGGGCAGTCCTACCCTGTCCTATAGGGTTGCTCTGAGTTGGAATCTTTCCATTCATATGCATTTCCCTTTGGGTCTCTGGCTGCATTGAACTGGAAGACCCTGGCCCCCTATCAGTCATCCCCCCCTTTTCTTCCCCCCCTAAAGACTGGGGCTTTTACTGTGAAAGAAAGATAGACTTCCAAAAGTTACTTTTCTGGGTTACATGGTGTATATATTTTCCATTTGCTCATGATCATGAGGTTAGTTGTCCTTTTTTTTTTTTAATTTTTATTGTGCTTTAAGTGAAAGTTTACAAATCAAGTCAGTCTCTCACACAAAAACTTATATACAACTTGTTACATACTCCCAATTGCTCTCCCCCTAATGAGAAAGCCCACTCCCTCCCTCCACTCTCTTTTTTTGTGTCCTTTTCACCAGCTTCAACCCCCTCTACCCTCTCATCTCCCCTCCAGGCAGGAGATGCCAACATAGTCTCAAGTGTCCACCTGATCCAAGAAGCTCACTCCTCACCAGCATCCCTCTCCAACCCATTGTCCAGTCCAATCCATGTCTGAAGAGTTGGCTTTGGGAACGGTTTCTGTCCTGGGCCAACAGAAGGTCTGGGGGCCATGACCACCGGGGTCCTTCTAGTCTCGGTCAGACCATTAAGTCTGGTCTTTTTATGAGAATTTGGGGTCTGCATCCCACTGCTCTCCTGCTCCCTCAGGGGCTCTCTGTTGTGTTCCCTGTCAGGGCAGTCATTGGTTGTAGCCGGGCACCATCTAGTTCTTCTGGCCACAGGCTGATGTCGTCTCTGGTTTATGTGGCCCTTTCTGTCTCTTGGGCTCGTAATTACTTGTGTCGTTGGTGTTCTTCATTCTCCTTTGGTCCAAGTGTGTTGAGACCAATTGATGCTTCTTTGATGGCCACTTGCTACCATTTAAGACCCAGACACCAATTGACTTAGATGTCCCCTGAAACCATGGTCCGTAAACCACTGCCCCTGGTATGCTGGCCTTCGAAGCATTCAGTTTATTCAGGAAACTTCATTGCTTTTGGTTTAGTCCAGTTATGCTGACCTCGACTGTATTGTGTATTGTGTGTTGTCTTTCCTGTCACCTAAAGTAGTTCTTATCTATTAATTAGTGAACACCCCCTCCCACCCTGCCTCCCTCCCCTCTCTCGTAACCATCAAAAAATATTTTCTTCTCTGTTTAAACTATTTCTGGAGTTCTTATAATAGGGGTCTTAAACAATATTTGTCCTTTTGCAATTGACTAATTTCACTCAGCGTAATGTCTTCCAGATTCCTCCATGTTATGAAATGTTTCACAGATTCATCACTGTTCTTTATCGATACAGGGTATTCCATTATGTGAATATACCATAATTTATCCATTCATCTCTTGATGGGCACCTTGGTTGCTTCCATATTTTTGCTATTGTAAACAGTGCTGCAATGAACATAGGTGTTCATATCTCTGTTCCTGTAAAGATTCCTATCTCTCTAGGATATATTCCAAGGAGCGGGATTGCTGGATCTTATGGTAATTCTACTTCTAGCTTTTTAAGGAAGCGCCAAATCAATTTCCAAAGTGGTTGTACCATTTTACACTCCCACCAGCAGTGTATAAGTGTTCCAATCTCTCCACAGCCTCTCCAACATTTATTCTTTTGTGTATTTTGGATTAATGCCAGCCTTGTTGAAGTGAGATGAAATCTCATTGTAGTTTTGATTTGCATTTCTCTAATGGCTACTGATCATGAACATTTCCTCATGTATCTGTTAGCTACCTCAATATCTTCTTTAGTGAAGTGTCTGTTCATATCTTTTGCCCATCTTTTAATTGGGTTATCTTTTTGTAGTTGAGTTTTTGCAGTATCATGTAGATTTTAGAGATCAGGCGCTGATCAGAAATGTCATAGCTACAAACTTTTTCCCAGTCTGTAGGTAGTCTTTTTACTCTTTTGGTGAAGTCTTTGCATGAGCATAGGTGTTTGATTTTTAGGAGGTCCCAGTTATCCAGTTTCTCTTCTGCATTGTTAGTAATGGTTTGTATACTGTTTATCTCATGTATTAGGGCTCCTATCGTTGTCCCTATTTTTCTTCCATGATCTTATCGTTTTAGATTTTATATTTAGGTCTTTGATCCATTTTGAGCTCGTTTTTGTGCCTGGAGTGAGGTATGGGTCGTTTCATTTTTTTGTAGATGGATATCCAGTTATGCCAGCACCATTTGTTAAAAAGACTGTCTTTTTCCCATTTAACTGTTTTGGGGCCTTTGTTAAATATTGACTGCTCATATGTGGATGGATTTATGTCTGGATTCTCAATTCTGTTCCATTGGTCTATGTATCTGTTGTTGTACCAGTACCAGGCTTTTTTGACTACTGTGGCAGTATAATAGGTTCTAAAATCAGGTAGAGTGAGGCCTCCCACTTTTTTCTTCTTTTTCAGTAATGCTTTCCTTATCCAGGGCCTCTTTCCCTTCCATATGAAGTTTGTGATTTGTTTCTCTATGTCATTAAAGAATGTCGTTGGAATCTGGATCAGAATTGCATTAAATCTATAGATTGCTTTTGGTAGAATAGATATTTTTTTGATGTTAAGTCTTCCTATCCATGAGCAAGGTATGTTTTTCCACTTATGTAGGTCTCTCTTGGTTTCTTGCAGAAATGTTTTGTAGTTTTCTTTGTATAAGTCTTGTACATGTCTGGTAAGATTTATTCCTAAGTATTTTATCTTCCTGGGGGCTACTGTAAATGCTCTTTTTTGATTGTTGTTTGCTTGATATGGAAACCCTGGTGGCATAGTGGTTAAGTGCTACAGCTATTAACCAAGAGGTTGGCAGTTCAAATTCACCAGGCGCTCCTTGGAAACCCTATGGGGCAGTTGTACTCTGTCCTACAGGGTCGCTGTGAGTTGGAATCTACTTGACAGCAGTGGGTATGGTTTGGTTTGCTTTTGCTTGATGTATTTTTTCCATCGTTTGAGTTTTAATTTGTTTGTGTCTCTAAGTCTAAGGTGTGTCCCTTGTATGCAGCATATAGACGGATCATGTTTTTTAAGCCATTCTGCCACTCTCTGTCTCTTTATTGGTGCATTTAGTCCATTTACATTTAGCATAATTATGGATAGGTATGAATTTAGTTTTTTTTTATACCTATTCATAATTGGAAACTCTGTGGGGCAGTTCTACCCTGTCCTATAGGGTCGCTATGAGTTGGAATCGACTCAATGGCACTGGGTGGGTATGAATTTAGTGCTATCATTTTGATGTCTTTTTTTGTGTGTTGTTGACAGTTTCTTTTTCCCACTTAATTTTATGTGCTGAGTAGATTTTCTTTATATATTGTCCTTCCCTCATATTCGTTGTTGTGGATTTTGTTTCTGCTGAGTCTCTATTTTTTTCTTGTATTTTATTTTGATGAGCAGGATAGTTTGTCTCCTTTGTGGTTACCTTATTATTTACCCTATTTTTCTAAATTTAAACCTAACTTTTATTTCTTTGTATGGCTGTATCTTCTTCACCATATGGAAGATCTATGACTACATTTCTCAGTCTCTCTTTATTGTTTTAATGTTGTCTTCTTTTACATAATAACATCGTTGTTACCGTGTCTTAAGGGTTTTTTTTTTCAAATCTTGCTTGGTTTTTTTTTTTTTTATTTCCCTGTCTGGGTTGACTTCTGATTGCTCTGCCCAGTGTTCTAGTCTTGGGTCGATACCTGATATTATTGATTACCTAACCAAAAACTCCCTTTAGTATTTCTTGTAGTTTTGGTTTGGTTTCTACGAATTCCCTAAACTTCTGTTTATCTGGAAATGCCCGAATTTCACCTTCATATTTAAGAGACCGTTTTGCTGGATATATGATTCTTGGCAGGCAATTTTTTCCCTTCAATTTTTTATATAAGTCATCCCATTGCCTTCTTGCCTGCATGGTTTCTGTCAAGTAGTCCAAGCTTATTCTTTTTGTCTCTCCTTTGTAGGTGACTTTTTGTTTATCCCTAGCTGCTCCTAAAATTTTCTCTTTATCTTTGGTTTTGGCAAGTGTGATTATAATATGTCTTGGTGACTTTTTTTTAACATCTACCTTATGTGGAGTTTGATGAGCGTCTTGGATAGATATCTTTTCATCTTTCATGATATCAGGGATGTTTCTGCCAAGAAATCTTCAACAATTCTCTCTGTATTTTCTGTTATCCCTCCCTGTTCTGGGGCTCCAGTCACTCGTAGGTTATTTCTCTTGATATAGTCCCACATGATTCTTAAGGTTTCTTCATTTTTTTAATTTCTTTTATCTGATTTTTCTTGAAGTACATTAGTGCCAAGTGATTTATCTTTAAGTTCAGAAATTCTGCCTTCCACTTGCTCAATTGTGCTCCTCTGACTTTCTACTGAGTTGTCTACTTCTGTAATTTTATTATTAAACTTCTGAATTTCTGATTGCCATCTGTCTATGGATTTTTCCAGCTTATTAAATTTTTCATTGTGTTCGTGAATAATCTCTTTAATTTCTTCATTTGCTTTATGTGTGTGTTCCTTGGCTTGTTCTGCATATTGCCTCATTTCCTTCCTGATGTCTTGAAGGGTTCTGTGTATTGATCTTTTGTCTTCTGCCTCTGGTAATTCGAGGAAGGCACTTTCATCTAAAAGATCCCTTGATTCTTTGTTTTGAGAGCTAGTTGAGGTGATCATGGTCTGTTTCTTTATGTGGCTTGATACTGATTGTTGTCTCTGAGCCATCTATAAGTTATTGTATTAGTTTATTTTATGTTTGCTTACTGTGATAGTTTCTTGCTTTATTTTGTTTTGATATGCCCAAATGAGTTGCTTGAGTGAGCTAGCTTGATTATTTTCCCCTTTGGAGCTCTGACGTCCAATCCCCAAATGGCGTTAGCTGTTATCAGGTATATAAGTCTAGGATTCCATTCAGTTTTCTTGTATGAATTCATCTCAGGTTTCAAGGTAGTTGATTATCAAGTGTGTGGTACAGGCTCTCTCCTGCAGTCTCAGAGGGGCAGGGGTGATTAGCATAGGTACTGGTATCTGGTTGCAGCAGGGGGTCACATTCTGAACAAGGCAGGGGGCTGAGAATCGTCCCCCATGTGTCTCTGAGGAAAGTGCATCCCTGTTCCCTAGAGCATTCAGGTGGGTGGGTTCTGCAGACGGACCATGGGCACCCAATGTTTTTGGTTGTAAGAAATGCGAGGTACCAGTTATCCTTGGACCCCTCTCACAGGTGGCTGGATGACCTGAGTGGAGCCACCAGTCCTTAGGCCCCTCATGTGGGTAGGTGAGGACCCTGTTTTATAGGCAAAGCCATGTCAAACATTAGACACCCACCTCTCCACCACACAGCTGAAACAGTTGGAGTCTGCCAACAAGGGCCTATTCTCCTGAAATAGGCGTGCACAGGTCCATGCAGAGGGGAAAGGTACTCAAAGTCCACAGACTGTTTATGCCTGGACAGGAGCTGCTTCTGTCCTGAGCTCCCCTGGTGAGTGGAGCTGGCAAATTATCTTTTACCCCAATTGCAAATTTCTTCCTTCTGCAAGGCCGGGAGGATGGCTCTAGGTATTCAACAGGGCCTATCTCAGGCCCAGGGAATTCAGCTGCTGAAGGCAGCTTGGGGGCGGGTGGGGGTGTGTTAAAATATACAAAAGTACTTAGCTTTTCCGGAGAGCGCGGTTCTTCTCTGGTTCCAGAGGTGTGAGTAGGCTGTGTGCTGGCTGCTTCTCCCTGAGGAAAGTGTTGCCAAATGCTAGTACCAGCCTGCCACCGCCACTCTGGGTATGGTGCCTAAGTGCTCCCCACGATTCAGGTCCGGTAACTCCCCTCTGCTTCTGAACCCATCTCTCCCCCCACCCCGCCCCTCTGTTCATTTTCTAAGCGTGCCTTTGATGCTCAGGGCTCCTGACTTATCATAAATACACTCATTTCACTTAATTTTTTGGGTCTTTGTTGTAAAGAGGGCTGGCCAGAAGCCATCTGTCTATTCCGCCATCTTGGCTCTGCCTTCTCAGTCATCCCTTTTAAGTGGCCTGCCTTTGGTCCCGGACCTCTCCAGGTGGGGCTTTCTCCCCTTCACCATTAGCTTACACTGTTTTTTGTAGGTTTTTATTTTGCCAGAGAGACATAAAGATTTGTACTTAGGGGATTTCATCTCATTTGTAAAACAGATCTAACTGTAAGGTGGTAGCATAATTAAGGGACCCCAAACAGTAATTAGAATGCACATTAAAAAAACAAAGAGCGCCAGGAGTCTCTCATTTTTCACTCACACACACACACACTCAGTCAGAACAAGAACCGAGTGGGGTTGTGGAGTACAAGGATGATCTTAGTAGCGCTTCAGTCCCCCCTAAGGAGGTTGTCTTAGTCCTACTTCCATCCTCCAGATACCTCCTGATACCTCCAATTCCAAGCACTTAAACACTTAACAAGAGAAATTCCGAGGGGACTTACCTAGTGTACGTCCATTCCTGAGTTAGTTTCTAATTCTCAAAGCAAAAGTGCCTCGGGCCGGTCGCTGCCTCGGTGACAGTTAGGAGACCCATAGGATCCTCCCAAACAAGGGGTTCGATGGTTGCTGAGGGCCGGTGGACGTTCAGCTCATGGTTGAGGGGCTGCTGGGCTCCAGACATCATCGGGCTCCAAAATTGTTACTAAACCCAGGAAGGTGGATCCCTGTCCAGCACTTTCAGACTTGCCAATAACTTCGGCACTGGTCTTTGAGAAAGAGAAAAGAATTTTATTGCAATGCACAGAGCAAGGAGCCAGGAAGAAATTTCTCAGATCTGATTCCTAGAGCTACAGGGAAGCAGGGCTTACTTGTGATTTGGGCAGCAAGATGGCAACTGTGCAGGCATACCGGGGACAGAAAAATTCTAGAAGGTGGCCAGGAAACAGGAAGTGACGTGGTTCCTGTCAGATTTCTGGCTTTGGAATAGGGTCCGGGTGATGATTTTTCTTCTGATTCATTCCACCTGTTGCTGGGTCCTCTGCTGGGGTCACTTAGCGGTCACAGCTGGCCCTTCTGCGCATGCGGGATGGGCCAACTCTGGCTTGGGCTAGTTTAAGGACTATTGGAAATTTACTGGCATTCATAGCGACAGGTTACAGGGTCAAAATAATGATAGTAATACCTGCCATTCTTTAAAGTCTCAAAAAGTGCCAGGCACTGTGCCAGGTACTTTACATATATTACATGAATTTCAACCATCCTAGAAGACAGGACTTATCAAATCCACTTCACAAACGAAGAACTTTAGGCTCAGAAAGTTTGCTTATGTGTGCGAGTTCACAAGTCTAGTACATAATAGAGCTGGACTAGAACCCTGGTCTGAATCTCTCTGGAGCACACAGTGTTCCACTCCTCCCAGCCAGAGGCTTACCTTGTGTTTCTTAATTCACTGTCCTCACCACTACAGAATGTCTCTCAGGTGATAAAAAGAATATCTTTATGCTCAAAGCACTGAGTTGGAATACACAGGCAGAACCATGAGAATACTAAAATGAATGAGTGGTATGACGATTTAGAAAATAATATTAGAATCATCATTCCTGTCTTTAAGAATGTGACCCAGATGGAGCTGGGCCCACAAAGACTCAGAAGGACACATCAACTGGGCCCTGAAATTAAGACAATAGATGGGACAATCTTAGAAATTATCTTTTAGGGAAGAAAAATATATTTTAGGGAACCTTTCCCATAAGCCAGAACACAAAAGACTTTCCACTCTTATCATTTTTCTATTAGCATTTAGTGAATAGAAAATTTGTTGGACCAGTGAAGACCCTCCTGACTATCGTTACTGAAACCTGCACCTATGATCCTTAAGAAAGACAATTCAAACTGTAAGAGCACAGTTTCTAGCCAATCTGTGAAAACGTGAAGCTTTCAGTGGTTTTGCCCATTTGTAATGCTAATATATACTGATGACTCTGTAACCTTCCTTGGACTTGGACAGACATGGCTGTGGCAGCATGCTTGTTTGTTTTCCCATTCTTGCTTATTCTGTAATATTTCCTTGGACTCGGGCGGAAATGGCTCTGGAGCATGCTTGTCCGCTTCCCACTTTTGCCTTCCTTTTTGAATGTATGCCGAATAAAGCTTTTTTTTTTTTTTTTTGCTTAACTAAACTTTGTGATTTTTTCCCCTACAACATGAATAAATGAGATAAAGAGATAATTCTCACTGAGAGCATGATCATTTACTTATGCTATCTCAGATAACCTCAAAAGATAAAGGCTCACAAATCATCCTGGACAGCTCCTTTGCTGTAGAAAGTAAACCTTTTAGGACAGAAGTCAAAATAGATGCCAGAACTAAAACCATTCCCAAAGCCCACTCTTCAGACAAAGATTAGACTGACCTATAAAACATAAAACAATACTCGTGAAGAGTGTGCTTCTTGGTTCAAGTAGATACACAACAGTAAATGTATAGCTCCTGTCCGGAGGTGAGATGAAAAGGAAAAAAGGGATAGGAGCTGGTTGAATGGACACAGGAAAGGGTGGAGAGGAGGAGTGTGCTGTCACATTATAGGGACAGCAACTAGGGGTCACATAACAATGTGTGTAAAAGTTTTCGTATGAGAAACTCACTTGAATTGTAAACTTTCACTTAAAGCACAATAAAAAAATGGATAGAATTGGTTGTGAAAAAAAAAAAACAGATGCCAAGTCTGGCTGATGAAGTGATGGACTAGATCCCGGTGTATTTTCTCTGGCAGCCCACCACCTGACCTGGGCCCCTTGTCTTGAGCTGAAGCGTCCCCATCTTACATCGCTCTCGGACAGGGACCCATTCTCTGCAAGGTTTCCAGGAGGCAAATGACTCAAGACTTGGAGGGATGTGACATTTCCCGGGAAGCCTTTAGTCCAAGACACAGAAACCAAGATCAGGACATCCATGAGTGAGGACTGGGAAGATGAACACCCCAGAATATAGGGCTCACCCAGAGACCGACTGGCACCTGCACTCAAACCTAGAAAGCCCCAGGCACGGCTGTCAGGCTGAGCATCCCCTCACTTATCCTTTACAGCTCTCAGGGACTTGAGAGCCTGGGTCTAAGGACACCTCAAGTCAGTAGATGCAGGAGTCTCAGTCTCTGATAGACATCAAGCTGATGACCCTGAATGAGGATGATGGAAGGACCCAGACAGGATAGTGGTGTCCCATAGAGACTCATCTCTGCTGTCACTCCTTCAAAGTCCTGAAGAGCTGTGGGGAGATATGCATCACCCGGATTCCAAATCATGGTGCCATGAAGGTGTGGACCTTGATCAGAAAGGATCTTCAGGTAAGTAGAGGGTAGATTCTCAGAACTGAT
Source organism: Elephas maximus indicus (assembly GCF_024166365.1). NCBI lineage: Eukaryota > Metazoa > Chordata > Mammalia > Proboscidea > Elephantidae > Elephas > Elephas maximus. Next base: position 146,661,895 of record NC_064846.1, on the reverse strand, counting down.
CCGGTGTCACGGTGAGGACCCTGACTGAGAAATGAGAGAACCATCCACCCCGGAACAGAGAAGGCCACACGAAGTCCCTTCCCCTGCTGTTGAGCTGGGATACAAAGCTCAGAGTTGTCAGGCTAAGCAGTACCCTCATTTCCTTCCCAGAAATGGCTATGCAGAAATTGTCTCAGGTCTTTTTTTTTTTCTGCAGAGGGAGGACACCTAGGCCCTAGTAGGAGGCAGGATAAGGATCCTTCCTGTTATGAAGGGATCCCCAAAACAAAAGGCTCCTCACAGAGTCCCACCCCTGTTCACAGCTCTGTGAGGTCCTGGCAAAGCTGTCAGTCTGAGGCGCCCCTTTATTTCCTCCTGTAGGGTTTCTGTGTGGCAAGGGCTTTGGTCTAATGGGGGGTGGGAGGGAGAGCACCCCTGATTCTCGAGCGGGAATAGACCTAGGACGCAGCAGGAGTCAAAGTGAAGACCCTGTGTGTTTTGAGAGGACCCCCAACAACAGAAAGACCCCTATAGAGCTTAGCCCCTGTTTTGATCCTGGAAAGCACCAGGCAGCTATCAGCCTGAAGTGTCCCCTATTTGCAGCACTAAGGGTGTCAGGAAGGGAAGGCCTTGGTCCCAAGGGGCGGCCCCCCGTTGTGCAGAGGACGGAGTCTTGTGCCTAACTTGAGTAAGGTGTGGACCCTTAGTGCTAAAGGGGGGACCTACCCCCCAAAGAGCGTCTTCTCAGGGCGCTGACGCAGCCGGCGCTTTTGTGAGACTCCAGGCAGGGGTAGCAAGAGGCAGGCCCTAACTGCCCCCTCTAGGGTCTCTGCTAGGCGAGGGGGTCTGGTTCTAAGCCTGTGACTCAGGTCTGTATAGGCAGGAATCCCAAGACCTGATAGGTATGAAGGTGAAGACCCTCAGTGAGCACTAAACAGTGGAGCCCATGAGCCCCGCCCGTGCTGTCGGCTGTCGGAGGCCCCCCAACAGCCTTGGCCCACGGAGGCCCCCCCCCCAAGCGCCTTGACCGGATGTGACGTACTCTGACTGCCATCTCCTAAGTGCTGGAAAGGCGCGGCCTCTGGTCCGAGGGGCAGGCCCATCACCGACGAGAGCGGAGACCCAGGACTGGTCAGGAGTCCAGGTGAGGACCCTGAACGTGGACGGAGGGGACCACCTAACTCAGAACCATGTAGGCCCCACATAGTCCCGCCCCTGTCAGCCCTGGGAGGTCCCTGCCAGAGCTTCAAGCTGAGGAGCCTCCCACTTCCACTTGGGAGGGCTTGGGGAGGTGAGGGCTTTGGCCTATGGAGGTGGCCCACTTCGTAGAGGTAGGGAACCGAGGCCCTAACACGTGTTTAGGTGAGGACCCTTGGTGCTAATGAGGGACATCCTTCTAACAGAGGTGACCCTACAAGAGCGTTGCCCCTGCGATCAGCCCTGGGAGCCCCGTAGTAACTGTCACACTGAGGCGCCCCTCATTTTTGCCTGGAAGGTCACAGGGAGGGAGGAGCTTTTGTTTAATTGGTTGGTCCCAGTTCTGAAGAGGAAGGAGGCCTAGATCCTAACTGGTGGTGAGGCAAGGACCCTTAGTGCTAATGAGGAGGCCTCCCCTCTAAAGAGGGGCCCGCCCACAACCCATCCCTGCTCCCAGCTCTGGGATCCTCCCGGCAAGGTAGACAGATATGCTGAGCCCTGCCTCCCCTCTAGGGAGGCGATGGCCTTAGTCTGGGCGTTAAAGTCCACTCGAGCTTTCAGGCGGACTCAAGTTAGTAAAGAGAGGAATCCTAAATCTTGCCGGCCCCTGCTGTCAGCACAGTCAACCCCAGGCAAGGCTGGCAGCCTGCACCCTAATTCTCACCCTAACTTCCTCCACAGGGTGCTCAGGACAGGCTGACCAAGAGAACAGGAGCCTTGTGGGTTCCTAGAGTAGTGTCTTCAAGGAAAACTGCAGAGGCAGCCATTGTTAAAGCTAGGATAGCATCTCACTGCTGCAGGGGTGCACACCCTCTCAGCCTCCCTCCTCCAGTGGGCCCGCGTCACCTGCCCTCCTTGCACACTCCTGTCTGCTGTCCTTAACCAGAGTCATCATGCCTCGCGGTCAGAAGAGTAAGCTCCGTGCCCGTGAGAAACGTCGCCAGGCCCGAGGTGACGCCCACAGTGTCCAGGGTGCTCAGGCCACTGCAGCAGAGGAAGAGTCCCCCTCCTCTTCCTCTCCTCCTTTTGGGGAGTCTCCCCCGAGCTCCCCTGCTGCTGGCGTTTCCCAGGGGCCTCAGAGCATCCCGCCCACCACCACTGCTGCTGCAGGTGCTTCGGGCACAGGAGCTGCTGGAGGGGCCGAGGGCCAAGATGAGGGAGGTCCAGGTTCCTCTGAGGCCCCAGCCCCCACTGAGAGGCCTCAGAAAGATCCCTTATCAAGGCAGGCGGGTATGTTGATGCAGTTCCTGCTGCACAAGTATAGAATGAAAGAATCCCTTACGAAGACAGAGATGATGAAAAGTATCGGCAAAAAGTACAAGCAGCACTTCCCTGAGATCCTGAGGAGAGCAGCTGAACGGGTGGAGCTGGTCTTTGGCCTTGACCTGAAGGAAGTGGATCCCAGCAGTCAAACCTATGCCCTTGTCAGCAAACTACACATCACCAACGAAAACGCTATGAATGATGGTGGCGAGTTTCCGAAGAATGGGCTTCTGATGCCTCTTCTGGGCGTGATCTTCATGAAGGGCAACCGGGCCACTGAGGAGGAGATCTGGGAATTCCTGAATATTTTGGGGGTCTATGATGGGAGGAGGCACTTAATCTATGGGGAGCCCAGGAAGCTCATCACCAAAGATTTGGTGCAGGAAAAGTACCTGGAGTACCGGCAGGTACCCAACAGTGATCCTCCACGCTACGAATTCCTGTGGGGTCCCAGAGCCCATGCTGAAACCAGCAAGATGAAGGTGCTGGAATTTGTGGCCAAGGTCAATGATACAGTCCCCAGTGCCTTCCCTTTGCAGTATGAAGAGGCTTTGAGAGATGAGGAAAGGAGAGCCCGAGCCCGAGCTGCAGCCAGGGCTGCAAGGGCCAGTGCACATTCCAGAGCCACATCCAGCACCTCTTCCCACCCCTAGTCAAGTCTAAGGCAGATGATTCACTTTGTGGTTCAAAATAAAAGTCAGATTTCTAAGTAGTGGTAGGCTAAGGTTGGGCTGGAGGAATCCTAATACGTATCTTCTTTTTGTCTCTGTTGTATGTCAGTAACTTAGAGATTTATCTTTTTCCTTTTGATGTTTTTCAGATTTTGTTCTATTTAATAGATTGTTTATTTACCTTTAGAATCTAACTTATATTTGACCTAGATTACACATTTACTTGTCTTTATATAAGGTTTAGGAGTAAGAGGTTTGGTGTCTTTCTTAAAACATTTGAAAAACCTTGAATCTTTATTTGGGGATCCAGAACGTTGCATTTGGGGTTTTCTTGGAAATGTGAATGAACCTCACAATGAAATAGTTGATATTGCAAAATAAAACATGGTTAACTCTTGTTTTACCTTATTCATTTCTGCCATTCTATTTGTAAAATTCAAACGCATATATCTGGAGTTCCTCTGCTTATTTGAGAATATCAGTGAAATTAAATTGTAATAAATTAGACCCTTGTTTGCTGACTCATTTCTTCCCAATTATTAACTGAGCATTGGGTCTTTGAGAGGCCCTGCTCTAATCATGGGAATGCTAAGATAAAGAAGCTGCAGTCCTGCCCATGGATGTTTAGCACCCAGATGCAGCTATCATATTAAGGAAAAGGGTGAGATATTCTCTAAGACCAAAAGGGCAAATAATAAGAAGGGGTGAGGAGCAGGGAGGTTTCAGATGAGAGTAGTCTAGTGTAAACACTCTGAGGCAGGGCGGTTTGGGGCTTTGGGACACTCCAATACCTGAGTGGGAGGTTATTTTAAGTTAGGCTGTGTGGGTTGGAGGAAGGTGGGGGGTAAGGGGGTGGGTGAGGTGGGGGGGAGTCTAGATGAGGCTGTGGGAGGGGTGCGCAGGACCAGACACTCCTATGATGTGTCTCAGCATGGAGAGGCTGAGCCTGGAATGGAGAACAGCTCTTCACAGTGACTCTGGGATTGTGGGTAAACCAGAGAGGAATCCTGTCCTGGATCAGGACTGGAAAGTACCCTGTGCTCTTGTCCCAGTGCCTTGGATACATGCACTGACTAGGTGTGTTATGCACAGCGTGTCCATGGAGTTCCTGAGAGAAAAATAAAGGCAATACTCTCTTGAGGTGAGATGTCAAGAAGCCACTATTCTGGTACTCTTTGCCTTTGGGCTGGGGGAGGCGGATCCCACTCCAATCAAAAGACATTCGAATTAGGTTATCCTGAGTGTGGTTTGGCAAACTCCAAGTGAAGACTAGGTTTTTGGTGGTGGTGATATCAATGAAAACAAGGGTGACTTAGATGAAAGGTCAGCTGGGAGGGGGAAGTTGTTGGTCCTTAATAATACTTCTAGGAGCTTTGTGTTCCAACTGGGGAATTCTACCCCCCCCATACACACATTAAATAACATATTCCCTAATGTAAAATATTGCCTAGTTTTCTTTCCTAAGCAGCATTTTGGCTGATTTGGTTTTCTTTATCCTAAAGCCCTGCATATTTGCTGACACATCCTGGATTAAAAAAAAAAAAAATCTCAGAGAAGTGGATGGTATCATCTGGGGTCCAAATAATCATAGTAATAACTGCCATTCTTTAGAGACCCAAAACATGCCAGGCTCTGTGCCAGGTGCTTTACATGCATTACACACGTTCGAACAGTCCCAGGAGTCAGGATTTATCAAACCCACTTGACAGATGAAGAGCCTGAGGCTCATGAGTACGCATGGCTGGTAAGTAATAGCTGGACCATATACCTGTTCTGAATTCTAGCGCCCGCACTCTTCCTCCTCCCAACCTGAGGCAGACCTTGTGTCTATTAATTCTCTTTTCTTCTCACTACTCCGAAATGTATTTCAGGTCATAAAAAGAATGACATTGTGACCAACATACTAAAAGCAAGTGTAAAGAAGGCAGGTGAAAATGTGGGCAAACAGAATTGGTTAATTTACCTAGCATTCTACTTCCCCTAGTTCCAAGGTTCCTTGAGAGCTCACTCTGCCCAAGAGTTGCTATGTTTTTTAATAATATTTTGTTGTGTTTTAGGTGAAAGTTTACACAGCAATGAGGTTTCCCTTTAACAATTTTTATGCAAATTGTTCCTTGGCATTGGTTACAATATTTACAATGTGTCAGCATTCTCATTATTTCTATTCTGTTTGTTCTGTTTTCATTGATCTAGCTTCCCTTCTCCTCCTTTCCTTCACATCTTTGCTTTTGGGTAAATGTTGACCGTTTGATCCCATACAATTAATTGTTTAAGGGAGTACATTACTCATGGAGGATATCGTTTATTTTATAAGCCAATCTATTATTTGGCTAACAGGTGGCCTACACAAATACCTTCAATTCCAAGTTCAAAGGGTATCTTAGGGAAATAGTCTCCGGGGTTCCTCTAGTCTCTATCGGTCCAGTAGGTCTGTCCTCTTTTAGGAATTTGAGTTTTGTTCTACATTTTTCTCACCTTCTATCCTGGACCTTATATTGTGTCCCTGGTCAGAATGGGTCGGTACTGGTAGCCAGGCACCATCTAGTTCTTCTGGTCTCAGGATAGAAGAGTCTGTGGTTCATGTGGGTGTGGACTAGTTTCTTCTTTGAGCCTTTGATTTCCTTCATACTGTTTTGCTCCAAATCAATAGAGACCAATAGTTATATCTTAGATGGCCACTAGCAAGCTTTTGAAACCCCAGATACTATTCACCAAACTAGGATGTAGAACATTATCTTTGTGAACTGTGTTATGCCAATTGACTAAGTTGTCCCCCGAGACTATGGTCCCAAGCCTTTCAACGCAGTAGGCCAATCCTGAGAGTTTTTTGGCTATGTCTAGGAAGCCTCCGTAACTGTGCCCCCTATGTGTTTTGTTATATATGTGGATATATATGCAGTGCACACAAACATGTATATATATATATATGCCCACAGATATACCTATACATGCACATAAAATCACTTGGCTATGCCTTCCTATAAACATATATGCATCCATATCTACCTATGTAACCACACACATTTTTTTTTACTGTTTTTGCAAAATTGTATATGTTATAGTTCTTGTTGTTAGGTGCCGTCAAGTCAGTTCTGACTCATACTGACCCTATGTACAACAGAATGAAACACTGCCCGGTACCACACCATCCCCACAATCGTTGCTATGGTCAAGCCCATGGTTGCAGTTACTACATCAGTCCATCTCGTTGAAGGTCTTGCTCTCTTTTGCTGACCCTCTCTGCATGATGTCCTTCCCCAGGGACTGGTCCCTCCTGATAATATGTCCAAAGTATGTGAGACAAAATATCACCATCTTTACTTTGAAGGAGCATTCTGGCTGTACTTCTTCCAAGACAGAGTTGTTCATTCTTCTGGCAGTCGGTGGTATATTCAATATTCTTTGCCAACAAATATGTTATAGTATTTACCAGAATTGTCCCTTTTTCTCTTGTACTTCTTAGTGTCTTTATTTGCTTTGGTCAGGTTGTGCTGACTTCAGTCATATTTGGGGTTGCCTTTGCCATCATCAAAAGCAACACATGTCTACTATCGAGAAAGTGGTTTCCCTTCTCTCTCCCTCCCATCCCTGGTGACCATCAAAGAACTTTGCTTTCCGTCTGTATATCTATTCTTGACTTTTTATAATAATGGGACCATAGTGATTGACTTATTTCACTCAGCATAATGTCTTCCTGATTCATTCATGTTATAAGATGTTTTTTGGACTCCACACTATTCTTTACAGTTGCATAGTACTCCATTGTATGTATGTACCACAATTTGTTTATCCATTCCTTCGCTGGTGGGCACTTAAGTTGTGTCCATCTTTGTGCTATTGTGAATAGCTGCAATGAACTTAGGTGTGCGTATGTCTCTTCATGCTACTGCTCTTATATCTCTAAGATATATACCTAGGAGTGGGATTGCTGGATCATAAGGTATTTCTATTTCTAGCTTTTTGAGGTCTCTCTGCATTGTTTTCCATACTGGTTGTAACATGTTACTATCCAACCAGCAATATATAAGAGTTCTAATCTCCTCACCACCTCACCAGCATTTGTTGTTTTTTGATCATTGCCATTTTTGCAGGGATGAGCTTGTATGTTATTGTAGTTTTGATCTGCATCTCTCTAATGGCTAACTATCAAGAGCATTTTTTCATGTATTTGTTGGCCGCCTGAATGTCCTCTTTGGTGAAGTGTCTGATCATGTCATTTGCCCGTTTTTTGATTAAATTGTTTGCCTTTTCATTGTTGAGTTGTTCAAGTTTTCTGTTTATTTTAGAGATTAGACCCTTATCAGATATGTCATTGACACAGATTTTTTCCCAGTCTGTAGGTTCTGTTTTTACTCACTTGATGAACATAAGTATTTAATTTTTAGGAGATCCCAGTTACCTAATTCATCTTCTGCCATTTGTGCATTTTTAGTTTTGTTTGATAGACTATTTATGCTGAAAATTAGGTCCCCTACTTTTGACCCTATGTTATCATTCAGGAACATTATAATTTTACCTTTAACATTTAGGCCTTTGATTCATTTTGAGTTGGTTTTTGTGCATGGTGTGAGGTATGGATCCTGTTTCATTTTTCTGCATATGGATATCCAGTTTTGCCAGCACCATTTGTTAGAGACTGTTTCTTCCCCATTGAATGGACTTTGACCCTTTGTGGAAGACCAGCTGCCCACAGATGCATGGATTTACTTCTGGGTTCTCAATTCTATTCCATTGGTCTATGTGTCTGTCATTGAACCAGTACCAGGCTGTTTTGATTACTGTGGCTGTATAGCAAGTTTTGAAATTGGGAAGTGTGAGGCCTCCTACTTTGTTCTTCTTCTTCAATATTGATGTAACTATTCAGGGCCTCCTTCCTTTCCATATAGAGTTAGAGATTAGTTTTACCGTTTCATTAAAGAATGTTGTTGGGATTGTGTTTTCCATTTATATAGATCTCTTTTAGTTTCTTGCAGTAGTGTTCTATCATTTTCCTTGTTTATAAGGCTTTTATGTCCCTGGTTAGGCTTATTTCTAGGTATTTTACCCTTTTGCAGGCTATTATAAATGATATTGTTTTGCTGATTTTCTTTTCCAAGTCCTCCTTGATAGTGTAGAGAAACCCAACTGATTTTTGTGTATTCATCTTGTACCCTGCCATTTTGCTGAATCCTTTTTTTTTCCATTAGTGCCAGTAACTTTCTTGTGGAGTCTCTGGGATTTTCTATGTATAGGATCATGTCACGTGCAAAGGATAGTTTTACTTCTTTCTTTCCAATGTGGATACCCTCTATTTCCCTTTCTTTCCTTATTGCTCTAGCTAGGATTTCCTGCACAATATTGAATAAAAGTGGTGATAAAGGGCTCCTTTGTCTCATCCCCATTCTCAAGGGGAATGCTCTCAAACTTTCTCTGTTGAGAATTATGTTGTTTGGTTTTGTATATGTACCCTTAATTATGTTGAGGAATTTTCCTTCTAGACCTATTTTGCTGAGAGTTTTTTTTTTAATCAGGAAAGGGTATTGGATTTTATAAAATGCGTTTCCTGCATTGATTAAGATATTCATGTGATTCTTTTCCTTTGTTTTATTTATGTTTTTACATTGGTTTTCTTTTATTTTTTTTATTGAACTATATATGAAGGTTTACAGAACAAACTAGTTTCTCATCAAACAGTACACACATTGTTGCATGACATTGGTTAACAAACCCATGACATGTCAACACTCTCCCTTCTCAACCCTGGGTTTCCTATTACCAGCTTTCCTGTTTGCTCCTACTTTCCAGTCCCTGCCCTAGGGCTGGTGCCTCCCTTTAGTCTTGTTTTGTTCCAGGGGACTGTTCAATCTTTGGCTGAAGGGTGAACCTCAGGAGTGGCCTCATTAGTGAGCTGAAAGTGTGTCCAGGGGCCATACTCTCAGGGTTTCTCCAGTCTCTGTCAGGCCAGCAAGTCTGGTCTTTCTTTTTGAGTTAGAATTTTGTTCTACATTTTTCTCCAGCTCTGTCTGGGACCCTCTATTGTGATCCTCGTCAGAGCAGTAAGTGGTGGTAGCTGGGAACCATCTAGTTGTACTGGACTCAGTCTGGTGGAGGCCATGGTAGATGTGGTCCATTAGTCCTTTGAACTAATCTTTCCCTTTGTCTTTAGTTTTCTTCATTCTTCCTTGCTCCCAAAGGGGTGAGACCAGTGGAGTATCTTAGATGGCCACTCGCAGGCTTTTAAGACCCCAGACACTACTCACCAAAGTAGAATGTAGAAAGTTTTCTTTACAAATTATGTTATGCCAATTGAGCTAGATGTTCCCTGAGACCATGGTCCCCACAGCCCTCAGCCCAGCAATTCAATCCCTCAGGGAGTTTGGGTGTGTCTAAGGAGCTACCATGGCCTTGCCCTGTACAGGTTGTGCTGGCTTCTTCAGTATTGTGTACTGTCTTACCTTTCACCAAAGTTACTACTTATCTATTAAGTGTTTTTCCATCCACACCCTTCCCCTTTCTTGTAACCATCAAATATCGTTTATTTTTGTATGTAAACCTTTTCATGAGTTTTTACAGTAGTGGTCTCATACAATATTTGTCCTTTTGTGATTGACTTATTTCACTCAGCATAATGTCCTCCAGATGCATCCATGTTACGAGATGCTTCACAGATTCATCATTGTTCTTTACCGTTGTGTAATACTCCACTGTGTGAATGTACCAGTTTGTTTATCCATTCATCTGTTGATGGGCATCTAGGCTGTTTCCATCTTTTTGCTACTGGTTGATTTTCTAAGGTTGATTAATGCTTGCATCCTTGGTATGAATCCCACTTGATCATGGTTTTTTTTGATATGCTGTTGAATTCCATTGGCTAGAATTTTGTTGAGAAGTTTTGCATCTATATTCATGAAGGATATTGGTCCTTAATTTTCTTTTTTAATGGTGCCTTTGCCTGGCTTTGGTACCAGGATTACGCTGGCTTCATGAATGAATTAGGGAGTATTCCTCCCTTTTCTATGTTCTGGAATAGTTGAATAATTGATGTCAGGGGCTGGTATTTTTGTCCAGCTCCACTCTATTCCACATTACAGCACCCTTCCCTGAGCCTGCTCCAGTGAGCCTTCCTGCCCATCGCTGGAACCTGACCAGGTCTTCACTGCTTCCTCTTCTGGAGGCTGCACCTGATCCCAGGGGAACAGACCAGAATCACCTCCCCCTTAATTAGAGCCTCCAACTCCCTAAAGACTTCCCCTGTCTGTTCCATTCCTCATCTTATAACCCTGATAGCAACAGCCCCTTCCATGTAGTTGTTCACTTTCAACAGTGAACTTTGAGTACCTCTTCTCCTCACTCTGGGTACCTTTACCACATTCTCAAAGTGTTTTTTAAGTGGGTTGGTAGTAGAATCTGATTTGGCACAGAATCTACTGGTTCTTGGTTTATAAGGCAGAAGTTAATGGTTTTTTGAAATCACTCTGATATTTGCAGTAGCTTTGTAATGAGTTAATTATTCGAGACTTGCCACTGTATGCAAACACCAATGAGGGAGCTTACCTAGATGGTTTATAACTAAAGCCTCCCTTATAAGTAGTACATGAGGAAAGACCATATAAATCACTGTGTAAGCAAACATCTATAGAGGCTGAATTCCTGTAAACCCTGGAGTCTTTCTAGGAAGGAGGTGGAGAAATGGTTCCTTGGCAGACATACTAGCTTTGAATAAAAATTTAAAAAATAATAATAATTCACTTTCATCTACAAACTCTTGTCTGTATCTTCCTGGGGAAATGCTGTTTGTTCAGTGTGCCTAATGACAACTGTGCAGGTGTTCAGGCATATTTAGTCAGGTGGTGGGTAATAGAGATTCACAAGTTAAGATTTTATCCATGCACCAAAAGGAAGGAGAAAATTCTTAGCCTATTGAGATTATAGAGGACATAGCAAAGGGCAGTGCAGAAAGCTGCTATTGGGTGAAGAAGAGCGAGTCCCTCCTGCTGAGGTTTAAAAGGTCCTTTAGAAAATTAGATTCAATACTGTATTTGAAAACACCTGTTACATAATAGCCACTAGAAAAGTCTGGCTAATTTCAAGGTAAATTTGGCCTCAGAAACACCTCCAAGAAACAAAGAGGGGTAATGTCATAACCAAGGTCCCTGGGTGGTACAAATGATTTGTGCTCGACTACTAATCCTTGGAAACCGTATGGGGCAGTTGTACTCTGTCCTATAGGGTCGCTATGAGTCGGAATCGACTCGATGCAACGGTTAACGGGTTTACTAATCTAAAGGTTGGTGGTTTGAACCCGCTTAACAGCGCTGCAGAAGAAAGGCTTGGCTGTCTACTTCTGTAAAGATTACAGCCGGGAAATCCTCTTGGAACACTCTAGTCTGTAACATGTGGGGTCAACAGCAATGGACTTTTTTTTTTTTTTTTGGTTTATTGTCATAGCCAATTACAATAGTTTCTCTTTATTGAACAATGACTATGTAACAAAAGAGCCTGGGTGGCACAAGAGGTTTGTGATGGGCTGCTAACTTAATGGTTGGTGGTTTAAACACACCCAGTGGTTCCACAGAAGAAAGGCCTGGCAAACTGTTTCTATAGATTACAGCCAAGAAAACCCTAAGGAGCAATTCTTCTCTGCAACACATGGGATCACCATGAGTCAGGGGCCGACTCAATGGCAGCTAACAACAACTATGTAACAACTTAAGGGAGAGACTGCAGGTGTCATGTGCTCCTTCCTGGGCTTATGGGGAGGCTACATTGCTCAGTCCACTTGTAGATAGGAAGTGTCATGGGGCCATGTGACTAGTCTTGCCATGGTAATATGAGTAGAAGCAATATTGGTCACTTCCAGGCCAATGCACTGGAAAGCCAGTGTGCCACGTCCATGTTTTTTTCTTCCATTCAGCAGCCAACGTGAAGATCCTGTGTTGAGACGTGGAACCACATGAAGGAAGCGACTTGGACTCCTGGGTCGCCTAAGAGCCAACAACCCCTGCCAACCCACAGCAGACTGTACGCATACCAGAAATTATCTTTTGTTGTGTTAAGCCATTCAGATTTCAGGTTTTGTCTGTTGCATGTTAGTAGTTGCTTGTTTATCTGACTAATACACAGCTGCTGCTTCTGTTGTTAGGCTTATTTGAATATTTTAACGACAATGCTAATAAAAAAATTTTTTTTATTAGTGCTAATAGCAGTGCATATATTCTTCTTGCAAAAAATTCTAATAATGCATACAGATCACAATCTCTCCCTTTACAATGTTCCTCTAAAATTCAACTCCCTCTTCAGAGGTAATCACAATTAATAATCTGGTGTGTGTCATTTGAAAGCTGTTTCTAGGCTTTTTCATACATGAATGTGTTATAAAATATATTAGGTTTTTAATGTACATGGATAACAATATACTAATGGTTTTGCCACTTGCTCTTACCACTTAGTGAAATGAATGCAGGATTTTTCCATGACAGCATATATAGATCCACCTCACATTTCACCTCCTCTCTAGAATTCTAAAGTATATGTTATTGTTGTTAGGTGCCGTTGAGTCGGTTCTGACTCACAGTGACCCTATGTACAACAGAATGAAACACTGCCCAGTCCTATGCCAATGCTTGAGCCCATCGTCGCAGTCACTGTGTCAATCCATCTTGTTGAGGATCTTCATCTTTTTCGCTAGTCCTCTACTTTACCAAGCCTGATGTCCTTCTCCAGGGACTCATCCCTCCTGACAACATGTCCAAAGTATGTGAGATGCAGTCTCACCATCCTTGCTTCTAAGGAACATTCTGGTGGTACTTCTTCCAAGACAGATTTGTTCATTCTTTTGGCAGTCCATGGTATATTCAATATGCTTTACCAGCACCACAATTTCAAGGCATTAATTCTTCTTCAGTCTTCCTTATTCATCATTCATCTTTTGCATGCATAGGAGGTGATTGAAAACACCATGGCTTGGGTCAGGCACGCCTTAGTCTTCAAGGTGACATCTTTGCTTTTCAACACTTTAAAGAGGTCTTTTGCAGCAGATTTACCCAATGCAATGTGTCTTTTGATTTCTTGACTGCTGCTTCCATGGCTGTTGATTGTGGATCCAAGTAAAACGAAATCCTTGACAACTTCAATCTTTTCTCCATTTATCATGATTGCTTATTGGTCCAGTTCTGAGGAGTTTTGTTTTCTTTATGTTGAAGTGTACTCTATACTGAAGGCTGTGCTTCCAGTCCTCTTCACTTTCAGCAAGCAAAGTTGTGTCGTCCGCATAACGCAGATTGTTCATGAGTCTTCCTCCAATCCTGATGCCCTGTTCTTCTTCAAATAGTCCAGCTTCTCAGATTATTTACTCAGCATACAGATTAAATAAGTATCGTGAAAGGATACAACCCTGATGCACACCTTTCCTGACTTTAAACCACTCAGTATCCCCTTGTTCTGTCCGAACAACTGCCTCTTGATCTATGTACAGGTTCCTCATGAGCACAATTAAGGATTCTGAAATTCCCATTCTTCACAGTGTTACCCATAATTTATTATGATCCACACAGTTGAACGCCTTTGTACAGTCAATAAAACACAGGTAAACATCCTTCTGGTATTCTCTGCTTTCAGCCAGGATCCATCTGACATCAGCAATGATATCCCTGGTTCCACATCCACTTCTTAATCTGGCTTGAATTTCTGGCAGTACCCATAGAAAGTATATAACCCACCCAGTGCCGTCATGTGCCGTAATTAATTTAACCATTCTCCTCCTGATGGGCACATCCGTTGTTTCCCATTTGTTTTTTTGATTAATAGAACTGAAATCAATATCTTTGAACATGAATTTTTGGGCAAATGTACACGGTTACTTATAGAAAAATATAGATAGCAAAGGAGAAATTGGGTCAAAGTAGACAGACTATGAAATTGTAGATTTTTATAGATATTGCCAAAATTATATCACAAAAATGCTCTACAGATTCATATTCCCACAAATTAATGTATGTAAATACACTATACTCTCACAGGCATATCATTTTACCAATCTTTTAAATTTTAGTTCAATTTTGGGATGAACAATATTGTCCTACTGTTACTTTAATAGACTTTAGTTTTTTAGAGCAGTTTTAATTTACAGATAAATTGTGCAGAAAGTACAGAGAGTTCCCATATACCTCCCTCTCTCCTGCACACTGTTCTCTTGTTATTAACATATTGCATTCCTGTGGTACATTTGTTACAACTGATGAACCATTATTGATACATTATTATTAACTAAAGCCCATAGCTTACATCAGGGTTCACAATTTCTGTTGTATAGTCTTATGGGTTTTGATAAACATATAATGCCATGTATCCAGTATCATTCAGAATAGTTCCACTGCTCTAAAAATGCCTTGTAATCCACCTATTCATTCCTCCTCTCCCCGTTATTTTAATTTGTATGTCCCTGCTTTCTAATTAAGTTGAGCAGAAAAATAACTTAATCCTTCACCCATATAAAGCTGAATTTCTGTGGTGATGTCTTGAGTGCCAAGACTTCTCTGGGCATGATTTAAAATTTTGGAGGCAAGAATTTGATCAAAATGACCAGGTTCCAGGGAAAGGGTTGAGTCAGATCACCTCAGCTAGTGAGGAGCATCAGGAGGACCCAGGGGGACAGTAATTTCCAGAGTTCATGAGAGACGCCATGTACAAGACCAAGTCCAGAGAGCCCAGAGTAGGCTAGCAGTCCAGGTTTTGAATCTAGAGTTTATCATATGGTAGAGCAAACGAAACTTATTGCCTTCAAGTCAATTCCGACTCATAGTGACCCTATAAGACAGAGTAGAATTACCCCATAGGGCTTCCAAGGAGCAGCTGGTAGATTCAAACTGCTGACCTTTTGGTTAGCAACTGTAGCTTGGTATAGCTCTTAACCACTGCTCCACCAGGGCTCCACCAGGGCTCCACCAGGGCTCCAGATGGGTAGAGAAAGGACCAGAAAAAGAGAAGATAGGTGATCTCTAAGAAGGTCCTGTAAAACTTACATGAATAGGCTTGGGAAATCTCTGAATCACCGTTAGTAGCTGGAATTTGTAGAAGTATCTTAGGGAGCAGGTCTACTGGATGAAAGGGCTGGAGGCATGCCAGATGACTCACTCTTCTGTGGAATCCCCCTTCCTACTGTCAGGCAGAGTATAGCTGGCTCCCCTGCATCACCCACTGATGTTACCAGTGGATTCTGGGAGAGCCACATCTCTTGACTACACTGGGGCACCGATGCATTCTTGCCAATGTACCAAGGCTGGGAGTTGTCTTGACACCTACTAGAGACAGGTTTTCTTCTCCTGTGGACAGTGAACCCAGTTCACTGAGGTTGGGGTTCTGTTAATAGGTGGGATGCGTGAGTTATGACAGACAATTAAGACAGGCCAGGAGTACCATGAATAGTGGTGAGGGGCCATGCAGCTGCAAGGAAGGAGAAATTGGAGGTCATCGCCATGGGGCTAATTACCTCAGTGGCTGCAGGTAAAGGGCTGGGTGTGGGTATGTCTTCAAAAATTATTCAGATGATATTCCCAGCTCATACTGCCTCCCAGAGTTCCTGAATTCTTGGCACACCAGAGGGTGGGTGTCCTGTGGCTGTGTTTGCTAGCCTATGTTATCACCAGATACTCCCTGGGGTAGGGGGTTAGCCAAATGTGCAGACATTTGCAGGGTGGTTGGTGAGTTGAAGGCACACTTCCTTGTTAAACTGATAGGGGATGATGCGGATGCATGGGATCCAATGCAGAAAGCATCATGTACCATCCTGCTGTGTGTATCCCCACCTCCAAGATGAAGATGTTAGGACCTGGGGAGGAAATACCCATAATCTCACTCTCAATAGTAGTTTCCCATGGGAATTCTCAAGTTAGGTGAGCAGTTGTAACACTTAGGATTTCTTCTATGGAGGCAGAAGATCCTACCAGGGACCAGACTCCACATTTTGAGCCAGCAAATGTGGCCATCTGGTATTTGATTCATTCATTCAGTCAGTCAGCAAACATATGCTAAAGGAAAACACTACATAAACAAAAATGAAAGGAAATGATGAGGCACTTGATTCAGGTTGTGGGTGTGAGGATGATGAGGAGGAGAGATTTGAGTTTTAGAAGGTTGGGGCTATGTGAAAGGGTGGGGGCTCTGGCTTCTGAAGGTTGGCTGACTAGAAAGAAGCTGAGATTGAGGATAAAGGAGGAAGAGCTGGTGGTGATTTGAGCTAAGGGTAGAGGTGAGGAAGGGTGTGGTGATGACGTCAGTGTGGGCCATGTAGATGGTGAAATTTTGGCAGCTGTCCAGGTGGAGATGACCAGTGGGCAGGTAGAAAATATGGGTCTGGTTATCAGGAGCGGTGTCTGGGATGCCTGTATCAGTAGAAGTCGTGTGAGGCCATTTGTTGAGGTAAAATCAAGTGTTGTGCATAGTATCCTATGTTATGCATGATGCCATCTCTTTTCCTGTAAACACAGCTGAAAAACAAAAATTACACAAAGCTTATTAAATTCAGGGAAGAATTTAAAGGAAGAACATACTTACCCAGAAATCTACCAATCAGAGAAATTTTTCCTGTGTTTCCTTATGTTCTCTCTTCTAAGCATATATTTGTGCCTTTGCCCATGCTTGTGTATTTGTGGTTTATATTATGTGTAAAGTTATTTACCCTGATTTTTCAATCTCACATTTACTATCTTGGTTCCCTTTTAGGACTCTACTCTTGGCATCCTTTGTCCAAAGACACCAACACCCAGATACTTATCTGCTCTGATTACTATGGCTGTTCTAGGCAGTAGTCGGTTCTGTAGTAACTCAAGTTTCTTATGACACACAGAGGAAAGGGTTGGAAGCAATCTTGGGTCCAGGTCCCTGGAGGCCGGGACTTCATGACACGTCCTGTATCTAGCTGGAGGTGACCGTAGACAGTGGTTGTGAAAATTGTATGCATGGGGCCTCTAATTCCAGTTGAAGCCTTCCCCAGAAATCCAATCCATGAACATGAGGAAGGCAGGGCAGTCTAAAGTGCGGCCATAAGCCCAGAGTCCTGTTCACCCAATATGCTTTCTTCCCCTTCGGAGCAGTGTGTCCTTATATCCACCCACAGAACTCTAGAGTTCTCTCTGAGCATTGCTGGGAAAGCTCAGTGCTAGAAGACCCTTCATCACACATGGATTTCACCATGCTCCTGCACAGGCATCTGTCACTGTGGGCATTCTGCCCAGTACACAGTATTCCGGTTTTACTGCTTGGTTGGCAACCCCTGTATCCCTAGCATACCTCACCATCCCATTTCTCATTTCCCCAACCCCTCATTGTCCACCCCATCCCCCACCTGGACATGCATAAACACTCATATCTTTCTGCTCAGTCATCTAATCTCTATTTTCATCACAGGCCTGGCTACCCTCTCACCAACCCACCATCCTTCTCAGTATTTTGCACAGGCTTTTCCTTCATGCTGAACCCAATCTCTATCTCTACCCTCTTCCTATCCCCGCTTCAAACTCCCTTCTGGGAAAGAGACCTCTGCCACTGCCTCTACTTGGTAGCCTCTTGGCATCTAAGAGCATGGTGGCCTTCTCTGCCTTGTCACCTGGGTTTCCTTCTTCTGAAAATATTCTCAGTTCATGACCATGTATGCAGTCCCTCATTGATTGCAGGGGATTTGGGTCGCTTTACTCTCGTCTGTTGCCTCTGCTCCCCCAACAGGGCACACAGTCCCCTTGACTAATGTTCAGATTGCATAATCTCACCCACATGTCCTAAAGATAGGAGTTTGTGCTTCAAGGAACAGAGAAGAATTATCTGTGTCTGTGTTCCCGGCACCACCTCTAGCGTTCACGCTTTAAGTGATGAGTGTTTTCTGGAATGCCTGGGATTTGTGGGCCAGGTGATAACAAGAAAGGGTGGCCCTGCCCATTGGAATTCATAGTAGTCAGACATACAGGAAATAAGCATACACTCCCCTTTCTCCTCTCCTGGCCTTTGGAGTATTGTCATACATTTTGACTTCTACATGTTATAAACTCCACTGTACGTTGCTATTATTTTCAATTTAAACTATCAAGTTATCTTTTAAAGACATTTAAATAATAAAGAAAATATTTCGTATTTACTCATGTATTTACCACTTCTGGTGCGCTTCTTTCCTTTGTGTAGATCAAGATTTCCATCTAGAATCTTAGGCCCTCCCAGGAGTCAGATTAAGGACCTGAGTGAGGACCCTGACTGACAGCATCCAGCACAGGGCCTGAACCTACTACCACACACTTCACTTTGGGAGACCATGGGCAGTGTGGCCAAATAGAAATATCGTCACTACCCTCTAATGGGTGTCAGGAATGTGCAGGTCTTACTATGAGGAGGTAAGACTCAGTTTAAGAGAGAGAAGTTACCAGGCCCAGCCTGGTGTCAAAGTAAGGATGCCGAGTGAGAACTGAGAGGTCCAGCCATGCCTAAATGGATGGAACAAGGCAGAGTCTGGCCCTGCCCCTGCTTTCAGCCGTTCTAGGCCCAGGTAGGGCTGTTAGGCTGAGGCCTCCTTACTTCTGTACATGAGGTCAAAGGAGGGGGGAGATTCTTGCTCTGTAGGTGCAGCCACTGGTCTGCAGAAGGAAGGAGTCCCAGCCCCTACATGGAGCCAAGTGAGGACCCTGAATGAGGACTGAGGCCTTCAAGGAACCCAGGATAGAAAGGGTCCTACTGTACTGTCATCTGTGGTGTCTCCTGCCAGGGGCAGTGGCTGAGCCTCCCCTTCCTTTCCTCCTAGAGGGACCCAGGGAACTTTGGGGTGTCAAGTTCAGAGTAGCAGAGGGGAGGGGGGCCTAAGCCCTGCCAACCGTTAATACGATGACCATGTAAATGAACTGTGAAGACACCCCACTACCCCAATACAGAAGGCCTCCACTGCCAGCCCCTGCTGTCAGCCCAATAAGCCCCAGGCAGGGGTGGCAGGCTGCAGCCTAAGCCTCACCCTAACTTCCTTCACAGGGTCCTTGGGACAGGCTGAGCAGGAGATCAGGAGTCTTCAGAGTCCCTAGAGCAGAGCAGTCAAAGAGTCTGCAGAGGTGTCCTTCGTTAAAGCCAAGGAGCCATCTCTCTGCTGAAGGGGCACACACCTTCTCAGCCTCCCTCTTCCAGTGGGCCCACATCACCACTAGTAATGAGCTAGAGTAAAAGATTCGTTATGGGGATCTGATCTCATGTAATTATCAGACTAGGAGGTAGTGGTGGTTCAATGGTAGAACTCTCCCCTTCCGTACTTGGTCAGTGGAGGCTTGGTCTGATCCACAGCAGCTAACGACGATGACAAATTATCAGACTAATTTAAACTGTTTCTTCTGTGTTTGGTGTTGAGCTTGGAGTCACAGGGCAGCAGGTCATGAAAGAAAGATGGTTGTAAAGTGAGGAGAGCAGAACACTGGAACCCACAAGGAACAAGCTGGATCCTGCGTCTCTCTCATTAGAGCCTACATTGGCCTCTCCCTGTGTCCAAGCCTTTGACCTCGCTGCCACAAGTGACCTGCAGGAGGAGCTGTGGCTCTTGCCATAGACCTGCACTTGCTTCTAGCTCAGGGTTGGGAGAAGCTGGAGGAAGAGATCAAGTGAGAGCTGGAGAATCTGCGGCCCCGCTGCTGCCCCTGCCAGCAAATGAACCAGCAGATCCACACAAACACGTATGAGTGACAACAGAGCTTGACTTACAGGGACTTCCCGAGAGTAAAAATAGCTACTGTCTCACTTCAGGGGTCCCTGGGTGGTGCAAACGGTTAAGCGCTCAACTACTAACTGAACGGTTGGCATTTTGAACCTACCCAGAGGTTTCTTGAGTTGGAATCTACTGGATGACAGCTAGTTTGGTTTGGTTTTGGTTGGTCCTACTTTATTAGCCTTCCAAGTCTCATGCAAATCACTCTTATAGCCAACTCTAACTGGAAACATACAGGGAAGGGAATTCTGGGAAATTGAATTCAGTTTAACCAAGTCGTTGATGCATTACAAAGCCACTAAAGGAGGCTTTGGGCAAACACAGTAAGGAGTATGAGACTACACTCCTTTAAAATCTGTCTCCACTGCAGGATTTTGTGATGATAACCATTTTCATTTCCAAAGAAAAGACCTGCAAGATTCCAGCATGAAAAAAATGCAACATTGAAGAGCTGCTTAGGAAGATTCTCAATGGGCCAATCACAGAAGGTGTATTTGATGACAAATGATATTATTAGCTTTTAAACATTTCAAGGCAATGAAAACTGATTCTTCTGAATAAGACAAGGTCTGATAGTTCAAAAAATTACCAACAAATTTTGTGCACCTTTTGGAAGTGGTCATGGCTTTGGATTTTGACCCTAGTAGCAAGCCTCAGAATAGTGGAAATATAACGGACCAGGGTATCAGAGATCTGCATTCTAGCACTGTCTTTGTGATTTAATTTTTGACTTCGTTTTGACAAACTCTTAAATTGGGGGATGAATGGTCCCTGAGATCCTTTCCAATGATCCCATTCTGATTCTGTGCCCTAGCACTTTGTATTTTTGGGGACACTATCGGAATCTTCGAGAATCTCAGAATTCTACTTAGTGAATCTTGAAATTTGGGAGTAGGTTGGATACCAGGATTGGTTTAGAAAAGAAAGGCATCGTTTCTCAATCTCACACAGCCAGGTGGCAGTGTTGTCTCTTGGAAGATAGTCATCAGAGGTTTGTAGGTTTGGGACTGAGTTTAGGGCTTGACCCTTGTCATTTATTTGATCATTTAGCCAAATCCTATCTACCTATACCTCATTTCTCCCCAGCCATGTCACTGGGGCAGCCACACAGGCCTGATTCCTTACTTTTTTCAAGTATCTTTATTTGATTTTTTAAACACACCTCTGATTCCTGGAGGGAAAATACTTGAAAGAAAAAGTGTATGAGAAAAAATTAAAACAGAATTCCTGAATGTCCTAACTGTGGAAAGGCTCATTATCAAGGAAGCAATGGCAGCGGCATTGCAACAGATTCCACGGAAATTTGATGTGAAACCTGCAGAAAAAGAGAATGCAAAAGGAGTTTAATTGAATCCATGTGGCTGCAGGGTAATTAGTGAAATCAAGATTAATCAGAGACTTGCTTGCTAGGCAGCAGGGTGATTTGACTAACAGCCTGGGAAGTTGCAAAATAACTGGGTAATGAAGTGGAACTGACTATAACCTGCGAGATTGCTCCCGGGATGGTACAGAAATCCATTATTTAGACAGATGCTGTATCTTGTGGACAAGAGACCTTTAAAAGTGGTAACATTGTATCTCCCTCGTCTGATTCTATTTCAAGCCTTCATGGACCAAGAATTGAAGGGCAGCACTAGAGAGGGGAATACTTTAGGAAACTCTTTCCAGGTCCAATCTGCTACCTGTCGTTGAAGGTGGAGGATGTGTTCTGTGTGACTCTAAGACTTTCTCACACACCTTATCTGACCCTTTTAAACACACACACACACACACACCCCTCTGTCTGAAGCAGGAAGAACAGTTATCACTCTCACTTTTTCATAGGTGATATAACTTGAAGCTCTAAGATGTGAAATGTTAGATTTGGATGCATATACTAACTGTATTTAAAGACAAATGTTTATTCATTAGTGATGTCTATAGAAGTTGCCAGTTACCCACACTCAGACTGTAGTTGAAAACTCCTCTCTTTAATTTTTCTCAGGCAGAGTGGAAAGACCCATGTACGAATTATTGGGCAAACCGTCAGCTTAAAGGATGACACGAGCACATTTTTGTCCAGGTGAAGTTCTCAGAGATGAATAAGTGCAAACAACACCCACTGCTTATTAAAAACGAGAAGTTTCACTCTAACAGGAAGAATTAGCCTTAAGCATAAGGGAAATAGGTGTCTACCTATGTGGCAAGATTCAGGAAGCATGCAAATGTCTTCTTGCTCTGCCTTGATAGAAATCCAAATAGATCTCTCTCCCTCCGATTGATGCTCTGCCAATCGGGAGAGTATATACAGGACAAGAGGTAGATGATACTGTCCTTATAGTCCAGAATGGGGGATGTTAGGCCAAGTGGACATGAGTGGAATGTTTGGCAAAAGGAAACAATAAAAAGACAGAAAGGAAATTTCAGGCTTTGAGATTTGAAGCATAAACAGAGTCTAGTTCAACTTCCTTGTGGGGAATTAACAAGTAGGAAAAATGCAAACACTCATAATAATAGTGATAAATTGATTCCTTACGAATTGCAAGGCACCTGGTGGCACAGTGGCTAAGAGCTACTGCTGCTAATCGAAAGGTTGGCAGTTTGAATCCACCAGCCACTCCTTGGAAACCCTATGAGGCAGTTCTACTCTGTCCTATAGGGTCTCTATGAGTCAGAATCGACTCAACGTCACTGGGCTTGGTTTTTTTGTTTTTGTTTTTTATGCTAGGTGCCATAAGGGATGGAAATAAATAAAAAAAAAGGAACATTGTCCTGCCCTTAAGAAGCTTGCAGTTTACTTTGAGAGATAGTACATGTGCATATAAAACCATACCTGATGTCCAAGGCAGTACACTACGGGTGTACAATGACCAGTCTCAGGATAGAGAAGTGCTTCAGCCCAGTCATACAAAAGGACACTTTTACCTTTTTTTCTTAATGTTTATTTTGTGGTTTGGGAGAACATGGAATTTTTCTGGGGTTTAGAAATTAATGCTTTGGAAGAAGATAGAAGAAAGTTGAGAGGAGTTATTTTTTTTTTCTTAAAGCCCAACAAAGATCATCTGACTTCTCTCTTATTTCTCCAATCCCGACTAAGAACCACATAAGATAATCCACATGAATTGGTTGAATACCAATCATGGGTGAGATGCCCTATATTTGTGTAGCATTTAAGAAACTCTGAAAACATATGCATGTTTATGTATTCATGTTCTCCAGGCACTCATAATTTCCCTGCAAGATAAGTGGGGCAGAGATTACTCTGGCAATTTATGGTTGAGGCCCCTGATGCTCAAAGACTGACTGGATCACACTGGTGCTTAGTAGATGATTCTGATCTCAAAGGCCCTTGCTCCATAGGGATGGATATGTAACAGAGGAAGAAAAAATAAATAAATAATAGGGAGGCAGTAAAATGAAAAAGCACAGGACTATGACTCAGAAGATTTTGGGTTGTGTCCTGATGTGGCTGATTATGCTGAGTGAAAGTAGAGAAGTTGTTTACCTTCTTGGGATCCTTTTTTTTTCCATCTATAAAACTGAGCAATCGCTTGCTTCGAGGGGTTAGCATAGTAGTGTGTGGGAGATTAGAAGAAGTCAAGGGCAATCAGGAAGCTTACATTCCAATCCTAGCTCTAGCACGAAGACACTTACCCAGTTAACCCATATTGGTTTGCCTGGAACTGTCCCGGGTTTAGCACAGAAAGGCCCAGGTACATGATGCCCCTCAGTACCAAGGTTTCTACTAACATTCTATGATTCCATGAGGGGGGGAAACTTTGGGGAAGAGGTGAGGCATGGGCTGAAAACTGAAGGTGGGCAGTATTTAAATAGGCAGAAAACGGAGACTTCCCATCAAGATAGGAGTAAGATCAATAAAGTACAGAGGCAGTAATTATCAAATCACACAGATAGGATTGAAGAGATGAAACGGGAAACAAAGGTGGCAGAGGGCCATGTTATGGGGAATTAAATATCAGAATCTAGGCTCCACATGGAACTCAGTGAGGCGTCTTATACATTTAAGGATTCTTCGTAAAGACGATAATGACAATAGTATTTGTTGACTGCTTGCTGTATAACAGGCACTATGCTAAGCCTTTAGCATACTTATCTCCTTTAATTCTCTTCACAACCCTACACAGCAGTACAATTATTAACTTCATTTTAAGGGTGAAAAGGTAAGGATTGGAGAGTTTAAGGAAACTGCTACAAGTTACGCACTAGTAAGTAGGAGGGCTGGGATTTGGACTCTGTCCATCCCAGGCCAAGCCCTTAATCTTTACTCTCCATCCTTCTGAAATGACTTCATTTTCCTATTACGTTTGCTCAAATAATACCTTGCTCATTCTTCAGTATATTTATGTCTAAGAGTGACTTATTCTTTAGCAACTTTCATTATTCCCTGAGTCAGTTACAGTGGTGACAACACGAATTAGATTCTAGAATCAATATGGGATTGGCAATCTAGCACAAGCGGATCTGCCCCTGTCGACCATCTGGAAGGGCCACTACCAGCCACTGCCTACCATTTATAAGTTATAGCATCCAGTTACAGCTCTCCAATTTTCCAAACTTCTCTATATAAAACCAAAGAAGAGATGATTTGTTCCATTTGGAATTTGTATCAACTTTTAGGATGTAATTTTATATTTCTCTGCCTTTGGCCCAAGAAATAAAGGACCAAGGAAACAAGGTATCTCCTTCTGGCTGTTGATATAGCCCGCAGAATAGGGAAGATGGCCAGGCTTAGGGGATGTAATAAAGTGAATTTTATTTAATTTAAGTATTAATCTAAACACCTCTTTTCCTGAGAAAGGGACTATTCCATTATAGATACTTCTATTGTCAATAGCAATACCATTTCAAGAAGGAAAAATATTTTGGAAAAGAAGCATGTCTTCAGGAAAATATGTTTACTTTCATAATGGTAGGGTAAGGTGTGTAGGGGGAAAAATTATAAATAAATGTATTAACCATAATGAGGCTTAAGCAATTACCATTTTTATAATGAATGAACTGATATTTTTCCCATAATGACATTAAGTTAGCAATGTTAGATTTTAAAAAGTAGGCTATACTTTATACCACATAATCTTTTTGAAGAGTTAATATGTATTTATTCTTGATTTTTCTATTAACCCTTCAATGATGAAGAGTTGACAGTTTGCGTAATTGATCTTTTGAAGTCATCTTATTCTATGTCTGACAATATCTGATACTAAAGGGAGGGGAGGGGAGGGAAACCACACGTAGGAACAATTTGCAAAATAATTCTATGCCCTTTTGATAATCACTATTATGGATACCATTGTGGTGATAAAACAATGTGCTTCAGTAACTGAATTCTATTCCAGGTGCCTTAAGTTCCCATAGAAATATTGAAGTGATGAAATTAAGTTTAGTCATTTATGCCGAAAACTCCTTTAAAGATCAAAGCTGTTGCCATCAAGTAGATTCCAACTCATAGAGACCCTATAGGGCAGAGTGAAACTGCCCCATAGGGTTTCCAAGGAGCAGCTGGTGGATTCAAACTGCCAACCTTTTGGTTAGCAGCCGAGCTGTGAACCACTGTACCACCAGGGCTCCTTTTATGCTGAAGATGCTTATAATTAAAAGTATACTTAATCGTTGCAGTTAGGCTCTGGATTTTTATCTTATTTAGAAGTTTAGGTTTCTCTTAAAATCATTAAGTTAGCTTCTATCACCAAAATATGCTAAGTAAAAATTACTAAATCCAAGCATCTCATTCCTGAACTTCAGGGTGTCTGTCATTGGACTCTCTCTAAGAGTTGCAGCCTCTGAGCCCCCATTGCCATGGTCAGTTTCTCACTTGTCCAAACACTCCCGTGGCTCCTGGCCAGTCTCAGCCTGATCCCTGCCCTGGTTTCTATTCATGGGGAATTTAGCTCCTCATCTTCTCTCATGGCTCTTCTCAGATAGCAATGCGGACATCATTACAATCAATCTACCACAAGCGCTTTTGTTGCCTTTTTGAAGACCATTCCCCCAAGCCCACCACAATATTTCATAGTGTGGAAGATGTCCCATCCAGTTTACCATTCTCTACTTAGCTCCTCCTTCTAGTGGTACCTCACTCCAACTCTTTGGGTTTCACTTAACCCTGGCAGACAGACCTTTGCTTGGGGCGAGGAGGGTCCTTTAAAAATATCCCAAGTCCAGTTCCCTTTTGTGTCATCCCTTCTAGTCCATGGGACATTTGCATTTGTGCCTCACCATCAATGGAAGTATAACTTTAAACACTGGAGCCCTCTTTTCCTATCTACAAATAGATACCCTTATTCTCTTATCTTTACACTTTTTCAGAAAAAATTTGTTGTTCAAACTCTAGGGAACACATTTCAAGCTTCTCTGGGTAGTCAATAACAAACCTCTCTTCCTTGTCACGAGTTGTGGAGATGAAAATAGAAGAAATTCTAGTGGGGAAAGAAAAATGCCCGGCACCCACCATCTCTCTCCTATGAAATTACCACTGATAATTTTTCTTGGAAGAAGTACAGGCAGAATGCTCCTTAAAAGTGAGGATGGTGAGACTCCGTCTCAAATACTTTGGACATATTATCAGGAGGGACCAGTCCCTGAAGAAGGACATCATGCTTGGTAAAGTAGAGGGTTTCAGTAAAAAAGAGGAAGAACCTCAACGAGGTGGATTGATACAGTGGTTGCCACAATGGGCTTAAGCATAGCAATGATTGTGTAGGATGGCACAGGGCAGGGCAGCGTTTCGTTCTGTGGTACATAGGGTCACTATGGTTCAGAACCAACTCGACGGCCCCTAACGACAACAATTTTTCTCCCTCGTCACTCTCACTTCTTATACATCCTTGAGGTGAGAGATCAGCTAAGGTCCCTGGATAGCTTTTTGTCCTCATTCCCCAGTAAGTCCTATTTAGAGGGTTTGTTCTCAGATGCAAAACATGAAGGTAGAAAAATTCCCATGTAACACCTGGTTGCATAAATTTAGAAATTGAGCAGTTGGGGTTGGGAAAGATCTTAATATGTTTCAAGGACTTGAAGACCTTTGATTTGTAGGGAAGAGTCAAATAGGATGTGAAATTGGTCTTCTGGAATGTGAATAGCTGTCTAGTCAAAAAAGAGAGGTCAAGGACTGTGTCTTATTCATCTTTGTATGCTGGCACCTACCTCAGTCCCTGGCAGAGCTGCACTACAATATTTGTGAATTGAACTGATTTGAATTAAATGATTTCTTTAAAGCTTCAGAGAGCAAAACTTGGATCAAAAAATAAAAGTCACAAGGAGGTAAATTCTAGTTAAGCAGGAGGCAAAGCTTCCCATGAATTACAGCTGTACAAAATGGGCTTCTTAGAGAAACAGTAAGATACTGCACCTGTTTATACAGAAGGAGTCTGGCCGTCTGTGAGCAATACTGTAAAAACAGTTCTTACATCAGTTGGAGAGTGTAAATTGTAATTTTCCTCTCAGCTAGCTCTAAGATTCTGTAGGTATTCTATATGTACTTTACAGAAGTACATATAGAATACCTACAGGGTCTTAAAGTTACACTTTTTAATACAAATAGGCTTGCTTGTCATCAGTGTAGGTCACATGTGTTATGTAAAATTAAAATTATACTTGTAATTTTCCGTAGACAATTTCTGGCGTTTTGATCACAGGCACTTCATCATGGAAACCTACTCATTTTCTCATAATTATTGCAGAAGGAGGTCTCCGAAGCAGTGGCTGTATATGTGCCTTGCAATGCTTTTGAATGAAGTCTGCTTTGTGAATATTTGCCTCATGCCCAGTTTCTACTGAGGATTTACAGATTCAGTGCATTACCTCAAAAGACCACATGATAAAGTACTTTTTAGTATTTATGCTGAACAAATAAAAAAAAATAGTACATCAAAATTGATGGAACTTTGATATCAAACTTCAGCTAATATTTGTTTTTATCCAAAAGTAGATGCACTGAATAAGTTCCAGGGAAAGGTAAGAATTGGTTGCAGTGTTTATGATATTACTATTAAGCTGTATAAGGATTAAAAGATGCCTTCGGTATGCTCCCACAGACTCTCCTTTTCAGTAATGATCAAAACTATTACAAATGATGCATGCGAAATTCCAAATTCAAATCACATGCAAAATAACTACTGAGACTCTAGTATGCCTGCCTTTTCATTTCATATTCTGCAGCATCTTCGAGGCCCCCAACAAAGTCTACTTCTTCTATGAAACCATCCCAGATACACCCAGCTCTCAAAGATGAAGATCCGCTGTAATATCTATTGTTTTGATAGTTTGCCCAGAGTTAGCAATTATTGAATCATAAATTAAAAAAACAACTAATAATAGCTTGTACTCTAGCTAAACTATATAGCGTATTGCTTTATTCTCTAATTGTTTCATGTATATCATCAGGGCATGAGGGTGGGGATGGGGTAGGTAAGATGGATGTATCGCCTAAGAATTGAGATATAAGAAAACCTAGGTGTTCTGCTTTGACATGAATCATTTCAGCATGTTTTAAGAATTATTAACAAAACAGGAACAGGTTTTACTTAGCTGACCAAGTATTCAAAACAGCAGGAACCATTTTTAGGCAATAATTTGATCCAGGGACAAACTGAAGCAAGTGCGTTGCTGAATTGTACAATCATTTGTGTTCTCTCTGGAGTTTTGATTCTCCTGTCTCCCAGCAGCAACTGTCATCACAGAACAAGTATCTCAGAGATTGGATGGAGTGAAACATTTCCCTTCATTACAGTATCCTGTGTAATCACTCTCCATGTTTAATTCTTGCCCCCAGGATTCTGCATCTCAGTGTTCGCGGTTGTCACTCACATATTCACCATATTCTCACCCATACTGATTGTGACTTATTGATTATCAGTATTTGTTGGACGTGTCCCTCTTGTTCTTCCTAATTTCTAGTGGTCTTTTGTTTTCTTTAGTGCTCTCTACCCATCTCCATTTTCACAGAGTTTATTTTGAGCTCATAGCTCATTGGATTTCTTTTCTCATGTGTTATTCTAGTTTTTTCTCTGTAGGCTTTGCAGAGTTCTTACACAAAGTTCAGTCATTATTACATTTCTTAAAACTTGTCAACATTTAAATAAGTAAATAAATATCCAAGTACCCATATAAATTGTTTGATTAAGTTAATATCCAGAATTACATTCAATTCATATGGACAGTAACCAGTGGGTCCCTGGGTGGTGCGAATGGTTTGCTCTTGGCTACTAACCAAAAGGTTGGAGGTTCAGATTCACTCAGTGCTGTCACAGAAGTAAGGCTTGGCTTTGGTGAGTAGTGTCTGGGGTCTAAAAAGCTTGTGAGTGGCCATTTAAGATACTCCACTGGTCCCACCCTGTCTGGAACAAGGGAGGTTGTAGAAAAAGAAACAAGGGAAAGATTAATCCAAAGGACTGATGGACCACAGCTACCACAGCCTCCACCAGACTGAGTCCAGCACAACTGGATAGAGCCCGGCTACCACCACTAGCTGCTCTGACAGGGATCATAACAGGGACTTCCAGACAGAGCTGCAGAAAAATGTAGAACAAAATTCTAACTCCCAAAAAGAAGACCAGACTTACTGGTCTGAGAGAGACTAGAGACACCCCAAGAGTGTGGCCCCTGGACACCTTTATAGCTCAGTACTGAAGTCACTCCTGAGGTTCACATTAGACAGGCCCATAAAACAAAGCAGGATGAATCAGCCCGGGGCAAGGACTAGAAAGAAAGCAGGAGGGGACAGGATATCTGGTAATGGGAAACTCAAGGTCGAGAAGGGGAGAGTGTTGACATGTCACACGGTTGGCAACCAATGTCACAAAACAATACGTGCATTAATTGTTTAATTTATTGCTTAATGAGAAACTGGCTTGCTCTGTAAATCTTCATCTAAAGTACAATTTTTTTAAAAAAGCAAGGAAAAAAGAAGAAAGGCCTGGTGATCTGCTTCCATAAGATTACAGCTAAGAAACCCCTGTGGAACACGCAGTTCTGCTCTGAACCACATGGGGTCACCATGAGTTGGAGTCAACAGCAGTGGGTTTTGTTTTGTTTTGTTTTGTTTTTTGGTATCAATTCTGGGTTACTGGACACCTTGGTAGTTGGTAATTTAATAGACAATTTTTTTCTGTGATCACTTAGTGAGCATTAGGAGTGTGCCCATGTAAATCAGCTACATATTGAGGGAAAAGCCCAGAATGTTTTATATAGATCTACCATGATGATTTATTTGAAATAATAATGTTTTCTGTGTATTTTTCTCTACCCTCAAGTCAAATAGTTCATCAGGCTTTGTAATTTTGCCTCATGGGTTTTTTTTTTTTATTAACTTTTATTGAGCTTCAAGTGAACGTTTACAAATCAAGTCAGACTGTCACCTATAAGTTTATATACACCTTACTCCGTACTCCCACTTGCTCTTCCCCTAATGAGTCAGCCCTTCCAGTCTCTCCTTTCGTGACAATTTTGTTGCCTCATGGATTTTTACAGGACACATCGAAATAGGATGGCTAAAGCCACTGACTCTCTCTCTCTGGTTTTTGTGAATTCTTGGCCCATTAAAGGATAATTTTGCCTTCCACACAACATATATGGAGAAAGAGTGAGACAGTTTTTGAAGAGTAAAATCAAAACCAAATCCATTGCCATTGAGTTAGTTTCAACTTATGGCAACCCTCTTAGAACCATGCCATAGGGTTTTGTTAGCTGTCATCTTTACAGAAGCAGACTGCCAGGCCTTTCTTCCATGGTGCCGTTGGGTGTATTCACACCACTGTTTGCACTACCCAGGGACCTTTGAAGAGTAAAGGGACAATAATAGCCCCCCAAAAAAGGGGGGGGCGGAGAGCTACAGATGCTGATACTAAATGAATGTAACAAATCACCTCATTGAATTTGTTCTCTTGGTTTGGGGGCTTAGGGCCATGGTCTCGTGGGACAACCCAGTCAATTTGCCATAATATAGTTCTTAAAGTTTATGTTCTACCTCCCAGTGTGGTGAGTAGTGTCTGGGATCTTAAAAGCTTATGAGCAGCCTTCTAAGATACAACTATTGGTCTTTATTCATCTGGAACGTAAGAGAAAGAAGGAAGCCCAAGAATTGGAGAAGTAACTGGACTACAGGACTAATTGTCTACCTGAACCACTGCCTCTTCCACTTTGTGACCAGAAGAACTAGATGGTGCCCAGCTACCACTGCTGAACATTCTGATCAGGAACATAATAGATGAATCCTGACAAAAAGGAAGAAAAATGTAGAACTGTACTTCAAATTCTTAAGGAATCCAGATTTACTGGACCTATTGAGTCTGGAGGAATCTCTGAGACTATGGCCCTGAGTTGCTCTTCAAACTCTGAATTGAAACTATTCCCTGAAGTCACCTTTAAACTAAGTAACTGTTTAGCCCAAGGAGTGAAAATTGTCACTCTTAAGTATTGTGTGAGTATTTAAAAAAAAAAAAGTAAGACCAAAAAGTCAACAGCTATTTTAAAGCATAGATGAGAAGGTTGGGGAGCAGAGAGATTGAGTAAATGGAAATGGAAAACTAGAACAGAAAGAACAAGAATATTGACAAAATGTGAAGAATGTAACCAATGTCACTGATCATTATGGCTAGAAACTGAAATGGGAACGGGTTTTGCTGTGTATATTTTCACCAAAAATAAAGTTAAATAGTAATTAAAAAAAAAAGTAAAGGAAAAGAGAAATCGAGATACTGAAATTTAGGGTTGGGGTTGGAAAGGAACCAGAAGTTGAGGGTCTTGGTGAACATAAGGACTCAGATGTAACTCAGAGGCAGCCCTCCAAGCAGACAACAGCCCTCAGAAGGGTGGATTGTGATGGGCTCAGGGAGCCTGCATCTTGGAGACAGGGTCTCCCAGACTCACCAAGTTGAGTCACAAACACAACTGGGAAGCAGCAAGACTGATAGACCTGAAGAGAGTGTGTGGATTGGGCAAGAGAGCAGCTTAGTGGTAGCCAGGGAAAACAGAAACTGACTGGCAGAGGGGCCTGCCAGGTGCTTTGGTGTTAAGTATCTCTGGGGTACAAAGAAGCCTTAATAAAAGCTACAATTGCATTTCCCACCGGCTTGGTGGCATGGAGCTAGGATTTAGATTCAAGTTTAATTTTGTTTAAATAAAACAAAAAAATTAATATTTCTTGCCCATCTGAGTTTGTAGAATAAGATTCCTGCCCAATACACATGGAGACTTATGTGAAATTGTTAAGACTCCTCATGTTGCATATATCTTCATTACAGACTGATTATAATTCCCATTTTCTGTACAAGTGGCTTCCAAGACAACTGTGTTCATCAGCATCAAGCTGGCAAAAGGAGAAAAGCATAGAAGACATCAAGCGTAAGGTTTGCATCACCTTGGAAGTGGCACATACCAATTCTGCTCACATCTCATTGGCTTGAACGCCATTGCATGGCCACACCCAACTGCAAGGTAAGAAGTTATCCTCAGTGACGTATTCTAGCTGTGCATGCAGGAAGAAGACGACACCAATTTGTAAACAGATAGCAACTTTCTTTCAGGGTTGACCCTTCTGTTCACTAAATATTTGTTTTGCCCTTCTTCCCTCACGTGGAACATTCACTTCCGCCTCAAGTAAGACAAAAGCTAACCCAGTCATTACATTCAGCTTAAAATCCAGGATCTTTGATTGACCTTCTCCATAAGATCCAGATGCTTCTTTTCATGGTCTGAAGAAATACACTGGACATGCAATGATGAATCAAGGACAGGATAAATGCTATAAAAACTTTCATTTAGAACAGATAAGAATGGAAAACAGCCAGCAGTCACTTATCTATAGCAATTATGAAATTCTGCTGGGGTAGAGGACATTTTGTGACTGGGCTCTGGTTCCCTAAGAAAAACTCCCTTGTGCAGGTCTACTGATTGAATTCCCATATCAAATTTCTTACAAAACACACTTCCATCATGCTTCAGGAGTGAGAATTGCAGATATTTGGAGTGCAGAATCCCCCCATATTTTTATGGCTTTTCCAAACTTTTACACTTGTCTTGCTCTCACCTAATTTAAGAGTTATTTATATTTTATCAACTACCCTTGGGCCTTTCTAAAATATTGACTTTAATTTTAATAGAAACAACACTCTTAATATTCATGTTTCTTTATATATAATATGTACTTTAAGTATGGGACTATAATAAGAAAAATGAGCTTAAATAGATTTGCTTATTAACACAGGAGATTCTTGGTAAACATATAACTCAACTCGTGGGAAGAGAGAAATTCAGGGCATTCTAGACATGCCTTCTAGATAGGCGTGTTCAACCTATGCTGGGAGTCAGTCCAAGTGCTTAGCAGAGGGAATACAGAGCTTCAGTTATTCAGGAGAGTAGTTGATAAGTAGAGCTCAATTAACAGAATATATTCTTTAATTTATATCCTTGGAGATATTTCATGGCTTATCTGAAGCCATTGGCTCCCACTATTTTGTCTTTTTTTTTTTTTTATCCTCAGTGTATTGAAGAGGTAGGCCTGGGTGACCCCCAGCAGAATGGAAGAACATATAGGTCTTAGGGGGGCTGAGACTATGAAGGAAGCAGAGCATGGTGAATCCTGGAGACAACTAGGATCAGCACACCATTTGGCAGTAATTTTTCAGGGATTGGGTGAGAACTCAGAGGAGGCTAGACTTGAGCTACATGGTTTCCAGTCTTGCCGAAGATTCCTATGTTTCAAGCATGGAAAAGAACCAACATAAAGGGGCATCAAAGCACCATGGGACGATGAGCAGCTGAGAGGTCACCATCAGACCAGGAGCTTTGGCCAACACTGGGAGAAGGGAAGTCTGAAGAATGGCTATCTCACTGAATATAGAATATCTCAGTGGCACTGTGAGTTTAGCACCTGAGGTCAGTTTTGATTTGATTTTAAGAAACCAACAAATGTGTATTTCTTGAACCACTAATTTTTAAGTTAAGATTCATACCTGTCACATGGGTAAGATTGTCCACTACGCATAAAGATTTCAAAAAGCATGTTAAAGAGACATTTATTACAGGATAGCAAAACATGGTGGGTATCCAGAGCATTTTAAAAAGTGTTCACTTTGGAGAAAATATGATTGGCAACAAAATGTTTAGGTTAAAGAGAAAGATAAACAAATGTTGGCATCATCATTGTAGCGCTGTCTGAGAAAACAGAAGCCCAGTCATGCCAACATGATCTCTCCTGCCATGAGGAGATGAATTCCTGGTGACATTAAACCTTGGAAACATTTTTTATTCTTCTTACCTATTCCATACTAGGCAATTGGCGTTCTGATATTTTGGCATCCAGCGTAGCATGTTTACTGAGTGAAAATGGGTGTGTCAGACTGGCTTCAGTATGTGATCTCCTTGACAGTTCAATTTCTCATTATAAATGAGCTTTATGATTTTGTGTGTTGACTCTGTGCGTTGTGTCAACATCTGGATACAGCTGGCTCTTAGGCACTGCAGTGAATTAAAGTATAAATATTAATTCTTTGGCTCTCTTCTCATAAAGAGGTGGAGCCTATCTCCCCTGCAGTTGAAACTGGGCAGGCTTTTGTCACTGTTTTGACAAATAGAATACAGTGGAAGTGACTCGGGTGATTTAGAAAAGACTTCTGCTGATTTCTCCTAGGACACTCACCTTAGGAGCCCTTACTAACAAAATAAGAAATCTGGACACCAGACTGGAGAGAGCACATGGACAGGGCCTAAGACTACACGCAGAGAGAGAAATGCCCTTTACTACTCCAGACCCTGCCTCCTCACGCTGTTCTTGCTTTAGCCACCAACTGAATGCAGCCACATGAGAGACCCTGAGAAACACTCAACTGAGCTGTTTTCCAATTCTGGTGCATAGGAACTGTGAGAGGTAATAAATGACTATTGTTGGTTTAAGCCACTAAGCTTTGGGGTGATTGGCTAGGCAGAAACCAGAAGAAACACTGAAGAGGTTGAATTTTGAGGCATAGGATGAAGAAGACCAGGAGCTAGCTGGGCAATGATGAAACTGCCCAATCATTTCCACTGTGTGAGGCCTCCTGGTGGCCGGCCAGCCAGCCAGCCATTTAGCTTCAACCATTTAGCTGTGTCATGTCTTTTCCTTTCTAAAGAAGCCCTGGTGGCACAGTGGTTAAGAACTCAGCTGCTAACCAAAAGGTCAGCAGTTCAAATCCACCAGCCGTTCCTTGGAAACCTTATGGGGCAGTTCTACTCTGTCCTATAGGGCTGCTATGAGTTGGAATCGACCTGACAGTAATAGGTTTTGTTTTGTTTTGAATTTCCTTTCTAAATTTGACTTCAGCTAGAAATTCGACATAGATGGTGAAATAATTGATGGTGGGCACCTACGGGAGCCACATAATTAATGCTAACTGATCAATGAAGGGTCTCAAGAAAGCAACACCATGCAGTTTGAAAACCAGCACCCCCAGAGTCTTGGACTTGGCCAAAACCACTAAAGGGAATGAATATCACTAGAAGTCACATGTTGGGAAACTAATAGCTAATGTTTATGGAGCACTTGTATGCCAAACATTGTTCCAAATGCATTTTGTGTATTAACACATGTGATTCTTACTATACCTCTATAACGTAGGTGCCATTATTATCCTCATTTTGCAGGTGAGAAAACTGAGGCACAGAGAGATGAGGTTGCCTTACTTTCCCAAGTTCGCCCTTGAGTAAGACGCTAAACAAGGGAATGGAGTCCCAGCTGTCTGGGTCCAAAGCCAATTCTGTTATCTGTTACTCTACTGCTTCTGAATAGTGCCAGTAAAACGTGTTGCCTGGAGTAGTAGGACATCTAAGTTCTGTAACCTTGGGACCTTGACTGAATTTCCCTAGCCTTTCTAGTTTTTTTTTTTTTTTTTTTCGATATGGAAAGAATGGCTCGATTCCTGGCTCTAAAGTGAAATTATTGATGGTTGTTTCTGTGCGAGTCGAGGATAAAGAACACAAGTTTTGAAGTCAAGGTTTGAATACGATCTCAGTCTCTTACTGATTGTGTGATCTTGGACAAACGACATAATTCTTCTGAAACATCCTTTTTTTTTTTTCATTTTACAAATGGAGATAATACCTTTCAGTGTTGTTTTCAGGATTAAATTCGACAACGCTTATTAAGAGGCTGCTTTGGTACCAGGCGTATTGTAGGTACTCAATCGCTAGTCGCTGAGTCGGAATTGACTTGACGACACTGGGTGATCACCAGTAGCTATTATTGCTCAATCAACCACCTTTGGATGGTAGTGAATGCCTAACTTTCTCCAGCTGATAAAATAAACCAAAAGATGGGTAAATTGAAGGAAAGTTCAACTGAAGCAGGGTTCAGTAGAACTGAGATCTGCCCAGTGGATCTTTCACTAGTCTACAGTGGACAAGCACGTATTCAACTTTCAAGAAGTCAATCCTAGATCCTTTTCAAAATACCAGAGAGAGAGAAATAACAATCTCAACGTGTAGACGGTTTCAGCTATCTTAAGCCTTGGCATCAGAACGAAATGGAGCCGGTGAATCTTCTGTTCTTGTAGTCTCTGTTCCCAGTAGCTCTGACAGTTGCAAACATCTTGTTTCAATGGGCGTGGTCCTATTATTTTTAAAAATACTTTTTTTTTCCCACCAAACATGAGCCTGAAACATAAGAAAACTGTTTTATCTGGTGCTCAGCTAAAGAAACAATAATCTATTGCAACACCAGAAAACAAAGTAGCGTTGGCTTCACTACAGTGACAAACAATACCAGGATGATCTCCAATGGAGTGTCTTCCCTAAGAATTTTTTAAGGGCGATATTTACCGTAGTTGGTTTTTATTGTATGTCTTTATGTTGTGATGCCACCATACTCCCAATATGATTTAGTTATTTATTTACTTTTAAGGGTTAGGACTTCAACATATTTTTAAATAATTGATTTTATTTTGTCATCGTTGTTGAGAATATACACAGCAGAACATATGCCAATTTAACAGTTTCTGGATGAACAGTTCAGTGACACTGATTACATTCTTCGAGTTGTGCAACCATTCTCACCCTCCTTTTCTGAGTTGTTCTTCCTCCATTAACATAAACTCACTGCCCCCTGAGCTTCCTATCTAATCTTTGGATCAACATGATTTATTTATTGGTTTTTGCTCATTGAAGTCCTTTCCTTTCTTGAAACAACAAAGAAACTTCAGTCATAAAACACTTAGGGCATGTCTAGAAAAACACACTGGAGATTGAATTACAAAATGACAGATACATGAATAAGTGAATCTATTCCAAAATTGTCATTTTGTAATTCAATCTCCCTTCTAAACATTTTAAAAGAAATTCTTTTTTCACAGTGCTGCAAATTCTCCAACTAATGGTGTAAGCTTTAGATGGGAACAAATTGTTCTGGCTTTCCATTCAGACATTGTAATATTGACTATATCCCTGACTCCACTAATGTTTGTTATTGTAAGCAACCTTATCTAAAAGGGAAGAGTGGGAATTCATGTTTTCGTCATTTAGTTTGTTGATGCCTGAGGTTTAGAACCATTCCAAAGCATGTTTTTTCAGCTCTCTTTGAAGTATCAAAAATATTTTCCAGTGCTGCATTTTTCTTTCTGTGAGATATACAAAATATACAGATTCACTCATATATTTAATAGTGATATACTTAGTGTTTAATCTTGTTACAGTGTCAGGCAACCCATGGACCAAGTTAATAAGGGCCTAATACATTGATATATCTTGAGCTATAGTATATATCAGTGATCTAACTTGAGATATCAATATTCAATCTACAGCTTAGTTTTCTGACTTACACCATAATATAATGAAAGTTCTTTGGTTTTAAGCAACAGAAATAATCCCATCTTGCTGAAGTTAAATAGAGTTTATATGGAAAGCTCTCAGGGGCTAAGAGGGGAACTAAGATTTGAAATGGGTCAGAAAGAACCAAGGCTGTCTTTCAAGCTGGGAAGCAGGAACCGCCAATTTACTCAGAGAATATACCCCCACATACATATTCTTCCTCTCCTGTACCCCCACCGTGGGATGGAATGAAATTCCAACCACTGTCAGTCTTTATTCCTCTCCCCAAGATTTACAGTGGCCTAGATTGGGCCACGTGCCCACCCCTTGGGACGAGGAAGGACAGAGCCCATGTTCGCAGTCCACCAGACTGCGTTCAATAAAGAAGTCATTCCTCAAAATAATTTGAGCGCTACTAAGGAGAGGAAATTGATGCTGGCAGGTCAAACACAACACATTTCTGCTCTGACCATAATTTTCCTTTTTAATGAATTTACATAATTTTTTGTCATTGATTTAATTCCCCCCCCAAGTCATAACATGCTGAATGTTTCCTTGTGTTCCACATTGTTTTTGCTGTGGTTAGCTGTAGGCCCTGACTCATGGAGACCCCCAGGGCACCTGAGTAAAACTGTGCTTCATAGGGCTTTCAACTGCTGATTTTTCAGAAGTAGACCACCAGCCCTTTCTTCCAAAGTGCCTCTGGGTAGACTCAAACTTTCAGCCTTTTGGTTAGCAGCTGAGCACATTAACTGTTTGCAACACCCACGGACTCTGCTCTCCATTAAAACAAAAACCAAACCCGTTGTTGTTGAGTTGATTACAACTCATGGTGACCCTATAGGACAGAGTAGAACTGTCCCATAGGGTTTCCAAGGCTGTCATCTTTACATAAGCAGAATGTTACATCTTTCTTCTGCAGAGCTGCTGGGTTCAAAGTGCTACACTTTTTGGTTAGCAGCCAAGTGCTTAACCACTATACCACCAGAGCTCCTTGTTCTCCATTAGTTAGTTTAAATCCTACTTGATGTGAATTCCTGTGCTCGGAAAAAATAAAAATAAAATGAAATAAAAGGAGACCTGGGAGGAGTGGAGTGTCTCTCTCAGGTACCTGAGGTTGGATGGGGAGCCCAGGGGTTATCACAGGGTCTCTTCCAGTGGAGGAAAACCACCCCACATTGCCATGATGTCCTCTTGGACTTGGAGAAGGACATCTGGGAGGACCTCTATGAGCCAGGGAGATTGCAGTGCTTAGAGCCTGCTGTCTTTGTCTAAGAGAAGCAAACACCGTCCACCCCTGACTGCTTTTAGCTGTTGCCTACCCCCTGAGCTCTGCAAAGACTTGGAATGAAATTTTCACTGGGATGCCTGGCAGCTGCCACCATTCAGAAAGGGAGGGGACTACATGGATGAGGAATGGGAATGATTCCTCACTTGGCAGCTCCACCAAACCTCTCCACATTCTAAGGAGGTGAGGATGCCTGAGACAGGTGCTCCAAACATTGGGTAGAGGCAGGTGGAATTTTATGTGTAAAGCTCTGCAGTTTTTTAACTTTCCTCTCATGCTGATTTTCCAATTAAAAAGGTGGGTTTGACCTCATTCTTGGATTAATTTAAAAGATAAATCACATTCATATTTTAGAAAGGATAATCGGAGTAACCTTCCTGCTCTCCTCTAACCCATTAATGACAATAAAACAATATATCTTCCTGATGTGTTAGTGGGGAAAAAAGGCATAGAGGAAAGATGGTTTTTCATCCCTACAGTACTCTTTGAGGTTATCAATCTTGAAAAAAAAGAAAAAAAGAAGTTAGAAAGTATGCTGGAGGAGTCACAAAAAGAAATTATCTTGGTTTGACAGATAAAATAGTTTTCTGGAGAAAGGATTATTTGAAATGGCCTTGAAAAGTAGGCAGGATTTTAACCATCAGAGGGAGTTTTGGGAAGAGGGAGATAGCATAAGATTCAAAAGGCAGGAAAATGTCTTCTTTAGAAAACTGTTATCTGTTGTTTTGTGCCCATGAATCGATTCACACTCATGGTGACCCCAGGCATTACAGAGTAGAACTGTTCCATAGGGTTTTCTTGGCTGTAATCTTGA
This sequence comes from Elephas maximus indicus, assembly GCF_024166365.1. Classification (NCBI taxonomy): domain Eukaryota; kingdom Metazoa; phylum Chordata; class Mammalia; order Proboscidea; family Elephantidae; genus Elephas; species Elephas maximus. The sequence continues at coordinate 146,622,215 of NC_064846.1, read as the reverse complement.
TGGAAGCAGATCACCAGGCCTTTTCTTCTGCAGTGTCGCTGGGTGGGTTCAAACTGCCAACCCTTCAGTTGCCAGCCAAACGCAACATGTTTGTACAACCCAGGGACCTAGAAAAATGTTAGACTGTTTAAAATACTAAAATGAACTCAACTGCAACAAATAACATGTGGTTGTAAATGTTGATTTGTGTTTTGGCTTGTTTTTTATAAGTGGGTTTAGATATCCCAAAGATAAGGCAGAAATGTTTTTGATGTTCTAAACTGGTGACTCATACGTTTCCATGATAAAAGGAGAGACATCAATGGCCTGCTATTCCTGTGGTTGTTGTGTTGTTGTGTGCTGTTGAGTCAATTCTGACTCATATTCCTAAAGTCCCCCCCCAAAAGAAAATCTGCTTAAAGTCCTCTGATTTACATTTCAAATCATTAAATGAATACATCCGGAATAATGGGGGGTATGCAAGAGACAACTTTCACTTAACCTTCTGTAAATCTGTATTTGGAAGGAGGGAGGTATTAAACAATGAAAGACCTCCCATAAGATTTTGCCTCCTCAGATCTGGGCAAATGGTCTAACCTTGGGTATATTGATATGTCTGGCCTAGTCATGCTAAGGGCGTGTTTGTTAAATAAATAAATGTCCTCCATCAAAAGGAAACCGATGACTGCCCTGACAGGGAACACAACAGAGAATTCCCGATGGAGCAGGAGAGCAGTGGAATGCGGACCTCAAATTCTTGTAAAAAGACCAGACGTAATGGTCTGACTGAGACTAGAGGGACCCCGAAGGTCATGGTCCCCAGACCTTCTGTTAGCCCAAGATAGGAACCGTTCCCAAAGCCAGCCCTTCAGACAGGGATTGGACTGGACTATGGGATAGAAAATGAGGCTGGTGAGGAGTGGGCTTCTTGGATCAAGTAGACACATGAGACTATGCGGGCAGCTCCTGTGTGGAGAAGAGGTGAGAAGGCAGAGAAGGACAGGAGCTGGCCGAATGGACATGAAAAGAGAGAGTGGAGGGAAGGACTGTGCTGTCTCATTAGGGGCAGAGCAGCTAGGAGTACATAGCAAGGTGTGTATAAGTTTTTCATGAATGACTTGATTTGTAAACTTTCGCTTAAAACACAATAAATAAATCTTTAAAAATCATTAAAAAAAAAAAAGAAAGCTGCTGATGGTGAAAATACCATCAACACAGCATGGTCCAAATTATTCAACCTAAATGGCCTAGTGCTAAGGTTTGTCTTTCACAGATTTGCCAGCTCACTGTTAACGACGTGTTTCTACTGGTGAGACAAAAATAGGTGTGAGACAATTATTCAAATATATATTTTTAAATAGTCCATTTTTAAAAAAATATTTCTTTTTTAGAATTATTCAACCTTTGGCTTTGCTTTGCTCCTGGTTACAATAAAATAGTTGGCAAAAACTGGTGGTTCACTGCAGAGGGAAGAGTAAGGAAGGTAGAAGGGAAACTTTATTTCTAGCCAAACCGTAGTCAAAATGCAGTAACCGAGGATTATTGTTTAGCTGTAAAGCATAGATATGTGGAGTGCTTCAGGCTGAACCATCCGCTTATCCATCAGATCTTAAGTTCCTTGATGGCACGGTATTTTTCAGGTCACTGATACTCGATACATGTTATTTGGATTGAATTGAACCCTAAGGTTACTAGCTTTAATTTTTCTGTCCTAACCTAAAACCTGCTGCCTGAGCTTTTTAAATCACTACCATTTTGATGGGTGTTTTTACCATTTTGATGGAGGAAATACCTGGTGTGATGGTTAGTTGTATGTGTCAGCTCGGCTAGCCTATAAACCAAAAACATCAAACCCGTAGCCATTGTGTCAGTTCTGACCCCATGTGTTACAGAGCAGAAGTGCTCCGTAGGGATTTCTTGGCTCTAATCTTTATGGAAGCAGATCGCCAGGTCTTTCTTCTGCAATGCCACTGGGTGGGTTCAAACTTCCAACCTTTCTGTTAGTAGTCGAGCACGAACCTTTTGCGTCATGCAGGGACCTTCTGGCTAGGCTGTAACCAAAAAAAAAAAAAAACAAACACGAAGGTGTTGCCGTCGAGTCGATTCTGACTCATAGCGACCCTATCAGAAAGAGTAGAATTGCCCCATAGGGTTTCCAGGGAGCGGCTGGTGGATTCGAACTGCCGACTTTTTGGTTAGCAGCCATAGCTAGGCTATACTACCCAGTTTTTTGATCAAACGCTAATCTAGGTGTTGCCGTGATGGTATTTTGTAGGTGTGGTTAGCACATACAGTTAACTTTAAGTAAAGATTACGTTCTTTCAGTAATACGTCTGGCCTCATCCATTCAGCTGGAAAGTCTTAAGAGCAAAAACTCAGGTTTCCCGGAGAAGGAATTCTACGTCAAGACTGCAGCATCAACTCCTGCTTGAGTTTCCAGTCTTCTGCCTGCCCTACCAATATCAGACATGCCAGCACCCACAGTTGTGTGAGTCAATTCCTTAAAATACGTCTGTATGTGTGTATATATATAATATATACCAGTCGCCATCGATTCAATTCTGAGTCATAGCGACCCCATGTTTCAAAGTAGAACTGCTCCATAGGGTTTTCAATAGCTGATTTTCTGGAAGCAGATCGCCAGGCCTTTCTTCCTAGGTGCCTCTGGCTGGACTTGAACTGCCAACCCCTTGGTTAACAGCTGAGCACATGAATTATTTGCACCACCCAGGGTATGGAGGCATGGTGGTGCAATGATTAAGAGCTCCGCTGCTAACCAAAAGGTCGGCAGTTTGAACCCACCAGCTGCGCCACGGGAGAAAAGACCTGGTGATCTGCTCCTGTAAAGATTACAGCCTAGGAAGCCCTACTGGCAACCCTATTCTGTCATATAGGGTTGCTATGAGTCAGAATTGGCTCAATGGCACACAATGACAGACACATACATATATGTATATTCTCCTATTGCTTCTGTTCTCTGGAGAACCGTGACTGATAAACCTGGTATAAATTGCTATCTTAATATATAAAGCAGCTTTACTATTTTTATTAAATTTGTTTATATCTTTGGCCTTATAAATGGAAGTTTTCTGGTCAAAAATCTTCCCTTGTTTATAAAGACTCGTTGTTGCTGGGTGCCGTTGATTTTCGACTCATAGTGACCCGCTGTGACAGAGTAGAACTTCCCCATAGGATTCTAGGCTGTAATCTTTAGGGGAGCAGATTGCCAGGTCTTTTTTCCCACAGAGACACTGGGTGGGTTCAAACTGCCAACCTTTCAGTTAGCAGCCCAGCACTTAACCTTTGCATCACCAGGGCTCCTCCTGTAAAGATAACAGCCTGAAAAACCCCATGGGGTAGTTCTACCCTGTCACATGAGGTTGCTATAAGTTGAAAATCGACTGGCCAGCACCTAACAACAGCAACAAAGAGTACTAAAAAGGGTCAAAGGAGACTAAAGAGTCCAAGGGTTGCAGATTTAAAAAAAGGCAGCTACAACCTCTAGGCTGAGGAGAGTTGACAATGAAAGAACAGCAACTTAGTAGAGGGTTCCTCCAAGGCTGAGATTCAGATCTCCTCAAAGAGGGTAGAACAGGCATCCTGCTGGTGGCAAAGAAACTTGCCAGAGGGCCCAGATCATAGCTGGTGGACCACTGACTGGGGAGACTATGGCCTCCGAGGGTGGCTCCCACACTGAATAATAAAAAAGGAGGACCAGAACCTGAAAAGAAAACGCCTGGCTGCTGGGATTGCTTGCCAGTGTCCCTTCAACTCTCTCTATTGTTGAAACTTAACATTGTGTCAAACTGGCAAAAGAGAAGCCCTTACAGGGTGTGCCTCTGATATCACAAAGCAAAGCAAAGCAGAAGAGTTCGGCCTGAGAGTGGAGAGATTGATAATTGGCGCGTTGGTATATGTAATTAACCTAATTTAGATGCCCAGATGGTTTGTTTTTTTAATATGATGACCAACACAACAAATTTATACGTTTTCTCTTTCATCCTCTAAATCAAGAGTAATAAACTCACATAATCCAAGAGGCCCAGAAAAAACGAGTAAAATAGACTAGATATAATGCAATAGGGTGTGGCGTGGACTGCCGTCAAGTGGAGAGCCCAAGCCCTGACTCCTAAAGGTGTTCCAGTTCACACATGCATATCTGCAGGCTGTATGGGGAGCCAGTTAGCAACTTGTACAGAAAGACCCCATAATACTGTGTTGATAATTGTAAAACTAGTTAGTAAATCTCCCTAGCTTCATTTTTTTTTTTTGGTCAGTGAGAACTACCATTCTCAAGTTAGTTGTGGGATCACAGACTCAATCATCCAATTGATTGGAAGGGATTTATCATTTGTTCACTGTTTAAATGTTTCTGGTATAAGAACCACAAATAAATAAATCAAATCATTTAGCTAAATATAGGCATGAGTGGTTCTTGGTCTAATTAAAAGTAATCATGTTTATTTTGTATTGGAAAGAAAAGAAGCAAAGACAGCAAGCTTCCTTGTATTTTAATATTCTAAAAGTTATGCCTAATTTGAATTAGGATGTATTTTCCACATTGGCAATTCCCTTGTTTGTGATTTTAAAAGCCATGATAATAGCAGCATCAGACTCCATTACAATTACTTTGAGGAGGTAAGAAAAGAGATAACCACTTAAAGCATTATAATTACATCAATGTTATTAAATCCTCCAAGTATGTTTTTAAATGTCAAAATCCTAACATTAATTACCTTTCTGCAATGAAGCATGAAATGGCTTCAAAGTCCTTAGCTAAACAAGGATTGCAACTAAATTAGCAAGGGTAAAGGCTTCGCCTGAGAGCAACAAAATATTTACCTACAAAGAATAGAAGGAACTGTGTTTTACAGAACCACAATCAGTTGGTATTTTCCAGTTGAACCTTAATTTCATGTGACTTTATTTTTTTCTTTTCAATTTAGGCTATTTTTAAAAATCTATAATTAAATGTATTTTATGTTTTATATCTTCATAAGATTTTTCATATAAGCATGTGTACAAATCTGAAACTCTCTTTGTAAAACCTTATTTAAAAAAAAAAACAAAAACCAAACCCATTGCTGTTGAGTCGATTCCGACTCGTAGTGGCCCTATAGGACAGAGTAGAACTGCCTCATAGAGTTTCCAAGGAGCAGCTGGTGGATTCAAACTGCCAACCTTTTGGTTAGCAGCTGAGCTCTTAACCGCTGAGGCACCAGGTTCTATTTTTTTTGGGGGGGGGACTTGGAAAAATATATTCATTGTGAGAATGACAATATAGGAACTACCAGATTTACTCATAGTCAGAAGCCAAAAGTAGCATTAGGATTAGAAAAGAGAAGGTGTGTTAGATGCAATCTATAAAATGTCACAAATACTCTTATTCAGTTTCTGCAGCCAAATCGGAGACAATGTGGTGTGGTGGTAGGAACTCAGATGCTCTCACTGTGCAGGACTACTTTCAAGTTCTAAGCCTGTGTTAGGCTAGTGATGGGATCTTGGGAAAGATACCCGATTGCTGAGCCTTGATTTCCTCATCTGGGAAAATAATATTTAACTTGTAGAGCTATTGCGAGAATTGAAAGATACTCCATGAAAAGCACTAAAAACAGTTCTTGGCACAATAAGCCATGGGTTTTTAAATGTGAAATACACCATGGTTTTTTGCATCTATATGTTTGGAATAAAACAATGTAACAATATAGACTGTTTTAGGTCTGACTTTTTTTTTTTTCCTTTTTCCTGCTTATTTTGTCTCTACCCTCTATTTGCTACCTTCCTATTTCTGTGCTACCTACTTTTACATTTTGTTTTCTGTGGGTAAACCCGCATCTTTCTCCAATCACTTAAAGTGCTCTTAAACTGTCTGCCAGAACTTTTGATCTTCTGCTCATCCATTGCCAAAGCCCTTTTGGCCCCCAAATTGTGTAACCTATAAGAGCTCAGGTTGTCATGAGTGGCTTCTTAGCCCCCAAATTGTGTAACCTACAGGAGCTCAGGTTGTCATGAGTGGCTTCTTGATGTTTTTCTTTAAAATTCAAATGTGTGTGTATACGTGTGTGTGTATTAAAAAAAAAAAAACCCTTTGCCATTGAGTCGATTCCAACTCATAGTGACCCTATAGGACAGAGTAGAACTGCCCCCATAGGGTTTCCAAGGAGCGCCTGGTGGATTCGAACTGCCAGCCTTTTGGTTAGCAGCCGAGCTCTTAACCACTGCACCACCAGGGTTTCCGTGTGTGTGTGTGTGTGTGTATGTGTGTAGTTCCCAATGGCATACTAAAGATCCCACGTTCAACATGAGAATAGCTGTGCTGCCTCCATTTCCCTTCACTTACAGATACCAAGTAACCTTGTTCATTCTGCCCTGTTTCACTCTGAAGTCCCTTATCCTAGAATCCTCCAAGGATCCAGGGAATGACATTCAAGACTGACAAGAGGTAAGATTGCATTCCTTGTTGGGCAAAATGCAGAACTATAATTTACAGGGCCCAATTACATGAGAAGACCCACAAGGTGATTCTTCACACATCAGACAAGAAAGACTTTAGTCTATTCAGTTAGTTCTTTGCTCAGGAACATCTTGATCCCCTAGTTCATGGTTACGAAAGCAAGTTGAGGCCTTCATAATTATGGGAGGCTTAAAAGGAAAGGATCCTTGATAAAGTATGAATTATTGGTCACATTAATGACTAGAACTAGAAAAAAAAAACTAACTAGGCATTATTGATCAGTAAGAAGCCCATAAAACTAAATAAACTAATATCCTCCCAAATCTTGGAGATAATTACTTTAAAACACTAAGTGTTACCTCCTCCTGGTGGCACAGTGGTTAAGAACTCTGCTGCTAACCAAAAGGTTGGCAGTTCGAATCCACCAGCCACTCCTTGGAAACCCTATGGGGCAGTTCTACTCTGTCCTATAGGGTAACTAGGAGTTGGAATCAACTTGATCACAATGGGTTTTGTTTTCTTTTTTTTTTAAGTTCATATACCCAACTTACTAACTGATGGGACAATGTTTAAGTGTACAATTCTAAGCAATTTTTAAATAGCTTTATTTATTGTTGTGTTCATATATATATACATATATTTTTTTTTCTCTCTCTCTTCAGAGCAGTATCTCACTCACCTTCACTTCCATGGCTATATTTCACCATACATCATCTAACTTCATGACAGAAATGAGTCAAAATGAAAAGAAACTAGACCACTGCAGCACTACAGGAGACGCCATCAACCAATGACAGAACTAGAGGACAACAAGAGAGTGGAGCCTCTGCAGCCAACAAAACAGAATTTCTAAGGAGTTGTTTAGGTCCCGATGGCTTGTCTCCAAAGACCTTCTTCTACTTATCGCTGGACCTTCTCACCTGCTCTCCATCTCCACTTTTCCCCAGCCTCAATTGTCCAGGTTGCAGTTCTCTAACAAGATTTAGTTCCAAAAATCCTCTTCCCCCTCAGAAGAAACAAATTCGTATTTCTTCAGTGCACCTCTTTACTGACAAGTATTGAAAGAAAGCAAGAAGGAAGGAAGGAAGGAAGAGGCAATCTAATTTAGTAATTCTTAAGATGTGAACCTTTTAGTTTGTATTAGCAATTTAAAAGAATATTATAAATCAAACTAATCTTTACAGATAGTATCAGTACCTTTGAGAAGCTGCACTGGAACCCCAGAATTACATTTCCTGTGTTGGATGTGGACTTTCACATATCACCTGATGAGAGAACTTTTTTATGACAGTGCTGCCTGCCAGCCAACAGTTGCATTTCAGTAGTATTGCCATCTCAGTGTGCCCAAAGCAGTGCTTGTGAAATATTTAAATAGTTTCTTGTAGTTTGCCCTTACAATTTTAAAAGAAAAGCAAATTAAAAAAAAAAAAAACAGGAACACGAAAGAGGAGAAGGTGCAGGTCAAATTTAATACAATTGAGACACAGGTTGAAATCATCATGTATGCCCAGAAAAGACCCTCTTTGGACTTACTTGTTAAGCACGGGTTCAACTGTTTATTAAAAGAGCATTAATGAACATACATTAGTCACTGGATGTTAAAACAGGGTGCTATTGCAAGCTTCTGCTCAGGCACAAAGTAAACAAGATGCCAAGTGAGGTTTGAAATCGTGATGCAGGAACTGTAAAGTTTACCAGTTATCAGTTGCCGGCTAGTCGACTCTGACTCATGGTGACCCCACGAATAAAACTGTGCTCCATAAGGTTTTCAGTAGCTGACTTTTCAGAAGTAGATTGCCAGGCCTTTCTTACAGGTGCCTTTGGTACACTCAAACCTCCAACCTTTCGCTTAGGGACTGAGTGCATTAACCATTTCAACCACCCAGAAACTCCATTCATAAAACTTACATGATTCTTAATCCCTCACCCACATCATAAGTATAAAAGGTTTGGAAGTTGGAAAGGAGAAAGGAATTTTCGAGAGAGCTGTTTGTGTGCTGAAGGTACCCCAAAGGTGGAGGGGTGGAGACTTCCTCTTTCAACTCAAGTCGGTAAAAGAACTTTGACAAGAAACTTCTAGTGCTAATTCGTGTCCTCTGCAATTTGGAAGACATTGTGGATTGGTGTATGACTCTCACTTGAAAATATAAAGGGCAAGAGCCAGGCTGACTAGCTTTGATGGCAGAACACAGAATAGGTGGGTGGGTTGGGTGGCCTACACTCTCAAAATTTGCCAAAGCAAAAAAATAAGTGTTTCCTTCCAAGAGTGGGGAAGAGAGAGGGGACACATACATGCTACTATAGGTTTATCTTACATCCTGTCCAAAAGAGTTGCCTGGAAGGGTGAAAAGACTTAGTAGAAGGAACCTGGAAAGAGTGGGATAGATATCTGGCAACTGAGGAAGGAGACCCAAGACTTGAAGGATTATGGAAGTAATCCTTCAAGTTGCAAGAGAGCGAGCGATCCCAAGAGATTGGGGTGAGGTGGTTGTGGAGAAGGTTCTCCAAATAATCTATGAAAGTATCCACAAGAGGAAGAGTCAACACTAGACACCTATCATGGTCAGAGGAAACTACAAGATTAGCATCAGTCAGGTAAAAACTCTTCTGCTTCCCTTACCTCCTCCTCCTTAATGTCTTCCAACTCTGGAGGTATCTGCAAATGTAGGTAGCAAGATATGACGTAGGAATAGAACTGCAAAGTGGCTAAAAAGATAGAAGTCTCCACTGTCCCACTGCAGCCAGTTAATTTGAGAAAGGCTCAGACTAGGAAAAAAAATAGCTATTAACCTTCCGTGGTTCTGAATAATCAATGACTCCCCCCACTCCAAAGAGCCAGTAGATAGACATCAGGGGTTCCATCAACTTGAATGGGGAAGAAAAGTTACCTCAGTATTTTTGTTAACATTTCCTTTAATTTTGAAGGTAGACAATACAACACAGTAGAATTAGAGATACCTGTGCAGAAAAAAGCTTAAACAGCAGGCCTGCGATTGCTATCTTTAGAAAGGCCTATTTGGAAGGTTGGTCCTTGGCTGGCATCTGGGATCTTTGATTTCAGGAGTGTTCCCACTCTTGCTTAACTAATGGGGGTGGCTCTTTATGCCTAGACAGTTTGTACAAACCATGCTGAGCACCTGCTTTCTTCGGGGAGTCTGGAATTTTGTGCATGCTAGACAGAGGGTGCTTACTTGACCAGCCCCCAGTAAAAACCTAGGCACTGAGTATCTAATGGGCTTTCCTGGGAAGAAACATTGCACACATGTGGCTGCATTTCGATACTGGGCGAAGAGTGCACTCTTTGTGACCTCTCATGAGAGGGAGAGAGTATAAGAAGGCTATACATGGATTCCTCCAGACTCCACCTGTATCCTTTTCCTTTATCTGGCTGTATATTCTTATTATGTCAGTATAATGCAGTGGTTAAGAGCTCTGCTGCTTATAATTTCATAAATACTAGAGGAATCTATCAGCTGTTCCTGGGAAACCCTATGGGGAAGTTCTACTCTGTCCTATAGGGTCGCTGTGAGTCGAAAACGACTCGACGACAATGGGTTTGATTTGGTTGGTTTATAATAAACCTTAGCATGAGTACAGCTATCTGCTGAGTCCTGAGAGACCTTTTAATGAATCTCTGAACCCCTGACACAGTGATGGCAGTGTAGGATTTGCTAGAATGACCCCCTACTCATTGAAATTCTTGTTGTTAGTTGCCATCAAGTTGACTTTGACTCATAGCGACCCCATGTAAAACAGAACAAAACATTGCCCAGTCCTACACCATCTTCACCATGTTTGTTTTGGCTACTGTGTATTTTGAGTGCCTTCCAACCTCATCTTATACAGTGCTCATCTTCCAGCACTGTATCAGGAAATTTTCTGTTGTGATCCATAGGGTTTTCATTGGCTAATTTTTGCAAGTAGATTGCCAGTTCTTTCTTCCTAGTCTGTCTCAGTCTGAAAGTTCTGCTGAAACCTGTCCACTGTGGGTGGCCCTGCTGGTATTTGAAATACAGTATAACAAAATTGACAGAAAGGTGACAGCATTGACATACAGCTACAACGTTGTTTGGGGAAAAGATAGAAAGGGGCTAAAAAAAATACCTACTGCTGTCGAATCGATTCTGACTCATAGCGACCCAATAGAACAGAGTAGAGCCGCTCATAGAGTTTCCAAGGAGCACCTGGTGGATTCATACTGCCAACCTTTTGGTTAGCAGCCATAGCTCTTAACCACTACGCTACCAGGGTTTCCAGAAAGGGGTTAGGGAATGATAAAATCCTGGTGCCTGGGTAGCTATGGAGTCACACATGGTATGAAACAGCAGCTGAGCCGCTGTCTGTTATGAGAGGTACGACTTACCTATGGAATTTGAAAATGACAGCTCCAACCCCAGAAGAATCGGCTTGCTGGATCCCCTATCCGCTTTTGGCTGTGCTGGCTAAATGGAGGGAACAACAGCCCAGCCTGGGTGATGCCCTTGGTTTTTGTTTTCTCCTCCAGGCAGGAGGATAAAGGGCCCAAACATTCCCAGAAATGGGGTTTGGATGGGCCGACTACCATAAAGATTAGTTTGCTGTTGCTTTCTTCTCCAAGTGAAAGGGAAAAAAGATTTAATCAATTCCCCAGGCTGGAGCAAAACTTTAGATAAGCCAGAGGGAGAAAAGAGGGCGTGGAGGGGAGAGAAAAAAAAAAGGACAAAAATACACTCTATCTCTTCACCCTAGCTGTTGCTAAAGCCTTCCACCATCCCCACCCTCACCTCCTACCCTTATCTTCCAACTGGGTCCTCCTGGTAGCTGTGATGTGAACCCTGTAAATGGTGAATTTTCTGCTAGGGGTTTAAGTAAGGCTGCACATGGAATTGTAATGAGCGAAAAAGAGGGAAATTTTTTAGATGGCTTTGTATTTTGTGACTTTTGCTTCTGGGTGTAGGATAAAAATTGATGTAAAATGTTATAGACTTCTAATTTCATAAATGCTAGAGGAAATCGTCCCAATCAGAGAAAGTTGAAATGAAAAAAAAAAAAGTGTTAATGAGATAAGACTCCCTTGCTTTTTGCCACAAGCGAACAGATTGGAATTTTAACTCTTAGTATTGGAAACAGAACAAGTATCCATAACTGATGCTTTTTTGCTATGATTTTGCCTTATTGAAACTTCTGGAAAAAGCGATACAACCACGAAATGGAGATGCACTCTTGGAGTTTTAAAAAGCAGCTTTTTTTTTTTGTTTGTTTGCTAATGTACTCTTGTGAAATCAGGCGTCGGACCCTTAGAGGCTGAGGATTTCTGACCTCGTGTGCATACTTTGGAGTGGTCAGTTTGGGCTCTAAAGTTGACAAGGTAAAAAGGCCTTAGGAAAACTTGGCCTGTCACTTGGGTTTGGCACACGGCTGCCTGGCCCTGCAGTGTCGCGGTTTTGCCGCTGCTGAAGAAAATCTGCTTGGCTTTTTTGGACTCGTGGATTCACAGAGGAAACTCTGGTAGCATAGTGGTTAAGTGCTACGGCTGCTAACCAAAAAGTCAGCAGTTTGAATCCACCAGGCGCTCCTTGGAAACCCTGTGGGGCAGTTCTACTCTGTCCTGTTGGGTTGCTATGAGTCAGAATTGACTCGAGGGCAGTGGGTTTGTTTTTTTTTGGATTCACAGATCCCAATTGCCTGGACTTGACCCGAAGCTGAAAGCTGATCCTGTCTGCTCCAGGCTGTTTCTACTTCCACATGAGCTGCGGGGAATGGAAGCCTCTGAAGCCGTTGCAGGTTTAGGACACCCTCCTATTTTTTTTTTTTTTTTTCCTATGGGGTCCTAAACTATGAAACCATCACTCGTGCTGCCTGGGCCGTCTGAATCACTGCAAATGCTCCTGGAAAAGGGTTTGTTCTCTGATGAGATCGTTTGAAATGGAGCTGCTGATGGGCTATTTCGAATGCAGAGAGTGATTGCATTCCTACCTTGTGATTCCTGCCGGAAGCTGCAAGGTGGGGGAGGGCACACCACAGTGTCAGTGACCCCTCTGCTCACTCTTGACAGATCGAACTCTCGACCTCCACTCGGGGTTGTGTCACTGCTGATAGTTTATGACTTTCTGGATTAGTTGACGTTTGCAACAATGGACTGATAGCCTGACTCTACTTCTCTCACCTTTCTCCTGGTACACACACCTTACTAAGGCAGTTTGATTACTAAATGCAGCTGTCCCCAGAAAGGGCTTGATCTGTTCTAAGTGCTCGGCTGCTAACTGAAAGGTTGGTAGTTCGAACCCAACCAGTGGTTTTGCATGAGAAAGACCTGGCGATCTGCTTTCATAAAGATTGTTGTTAGGGTCCATCAAGCTGGTTCCAACTCACAGCGACCTGATGTACAACAGAATGAAACACTGCCAGGTCCTGCACCATCTTCACGAAACCCTTGCTATGCTTGGACCCATCGTTGCAGCCACTGTGTCAATCTATCTCACTGAGGGTCTTCCTCTCTTTCATTGACCTCTATTTTACCAAGCATGATCATAGCCTAGAAAACCCTATGGGGCTTCTACTCTGTCACATAGGGTCACTGTGGGTCAGAATCGACTGGATGGCACCAAACCAACAGCAACAACAACAAGCTGCTCACTAGATAAATAATCAGGACAAAAGGGGTGGGGATTATGTAAGCCTATTTTGAAAAAAATTTTCAAAAAATGAGATTTCGCCCTGACCGATTCCTGAACATGACGTGTCTTTCTGGTTAAGTTGTTTGCAAATGTTTTTCTTGCATACAGTCCTTACAGATGCAAGCTCTGGGTAAGAAATGATTAGGAAAAAATGTAGAATTATGATTACTAAACGAGACACACTGATTTTGTAATAGTGGAGAAAAGCCAATACCCCGGAACCTGGGAAGGCATGGGGTGGGGAGGGGGGACATTTTTCAGAACTGCCCCAGAAGCTTTCCCCTCTTGCTGAAGAAAATTCCCTGTGCTGCTTTTCCAAGGGGCTGCAAGTGCTTTGAATTCAAACTGACTGGGGAGCCTAAATCAAAGCTGGCTGCTCTCTCTGAGGATGAGACGGCAGGGGGTGGCCCAGCTTCTACACTTTTCTCCAAGAACACCTCCAGATGTTGTCCACACTCATGAAGTGGATGAACTGAGGTCATGGACAAGCAAAGCTGACTGGAACTGATGGTCTCAGGTAGTCCGTCTAAAACCAGGGACTCAACTGAATGATCTCGGCTGGCTTGGGAGTCCTAGGGGAGAAGGCCCCACAGTAAAGGCCACATTGGCAGCCCTGTTAACCTGACGGCTTGATTAATGTTTGCCTTCTTTGGAGCATCCTACACTGTAAGCTCTTTGTTTCCAGAGGGGGCGGGGCACATGTGCCCTCTGGGATGGTACTCCTCGCCAGGTTGGCAGTTTGAACCCACCCACCTTGGAAGACAGGCCTGGTGATCTGCTTCAAAAAGATTACAGCCTTGAAAACCCTATGGACCAGTTCTACTACACACACATGGGATCGCCATGAATTGGAATCAACTCAACGGCAACTAACAACTACAACATCAAGACACTGCCTCCGCCCAGGAAGGTATTCGGGTCAGCTTCGACTTATTGACCAGGGCTGTACTGTGCCTGAATTGATGACTCAGACCTGATTAGAAAGGTCCATACGAAAACTTAAAGAGAAAGCCACATGGCTTTCTAAATAGACCCTTATGGTTAATGGTATTTAACTGGCAAGCCCAGGACCCCTAAAGTGCAGTGAGTTGAACATTGCAGGTTGGTCTCACCCTGTTGTGTGGGGTCCGGCTGATAATTTTGCTGCAAAAAAACTCCTTGGCCTAGGACAAAGGTGGTGCACTGTGCAGAAAAGAGCTGATACAGCAGGTCTGAGACTGCTTTCCTTAGAAAGGCTTGCAAGGTGGGTCCTTCGCTGGCATCTGGGAACTTTGATTTCCAGAGTGTTCCCATTCTTTCCTAACTGATAAGGGTGGCTTAGTTTGCCTAAATTGTGCAAATAATGTGGTTTATACCAAGCACCTACTTTTCAGCCGGAAGTCTGGAATTTTGGTACGTGCTGGGCAGAGGGCGCCTATGTGACCAGCGAAAACCCTAAACTCTGAGTCTCAAAGGGCTTCCCTGGGCAGAAACAGCAGATCCATGTTGCTGCATTTTCAGTGTTGGGGCAAGAATGTGATCTGTGAGGACCTTCATGGGAAGAGAATTTAAGGTGGCCAGTATCTCCAGACTCCACCTATGTCTTTCCCCTCCTTTTGATCCAGCTGCATGTTCTTACTGTCATGTCACTGTAATAAACCTAAGCTGTGAGTACAGCTATGTGCTGAGTCCCATGTGACCTTCTAGCAAATCTCTGCATGTGGCGGTGACCTGGGAACCCCTGATGCAGTCGCTATTGGAAATCTCAGATATTTTCTGGTCACATCGTAGATGTTGCAGATAACTTGAAATTTCATTTATCACAGCTCTGAAATTTTGGCAGGTATTAAACCTGCCACTAGATATTTTTTGTTATTTAATGTGTTAATTAAAGAACATATATCATCATACCACATTTAAAAATATTTTTAATATTGTACTTCAACATAACTCATTTTCTCTGTAATCCTAAGTATCTCATTTCTGCATTATTTTGAGAGCTTGATTCTGAGATGTCCATAGAATTCACCAGACTGACAAAGAGGTCCATGGCACACAAAACATGTTTAAGAGCCCTTGCAATGGACTAGATGTATTTAATTACTAATGAGCAATTTATTACCCAAAAGTGAATGGACATGTAGTGACTTCCAAACTGTCCAGGGACAAGGAAGAACTAGTTCTACAGGCTACATTTGAAGGGGCAGCAGGAGCCAACAATAATGTTGCTTTATGATTTCATGCCATGTTTGTTCAATGTGACAGTTACATGTGTAATGTATCTAAAAGGTGAGCTATAACTAGGGGTTTATAATATTGAGGTTTCTGGGACTATAAACCCTCCTTATAAAACGCAGGAGTCCCTGGGTGGCGCGGTTAATGCACTTGGCTGCTAACAAAAAGGATGGAGGTTCGAGTCCACCCAGAAGCACCTTGGAAGGAAGGCCTGGCAATCTACTTTTGAAAACTCAGCCATTGAAAACCCTATGGGGCACAGCTCTACTCTGACACACACGGGGTTGCCACGAGTCAGAACTGACTTGATTGCGATCAGTGGTTTATAGAATGTAAGTTTCTTGCTGAATTTTCTCTATTTCAAATCCATAGCCGTGTACAGAAAAATTCCCAAAACTCTGAAAAATCTCATACTTCATTGATCATTGATTGCCTTTATGATCACAGATTGCCATCTGACACCACTTGGGTGTAGATACTTTCTTCCACACAACTAACGAAAGTGGAAATGAACATAGAACAAATCCCTCCCCTACTGACACAGGCCTATTGTAATATTAAAGGTCATGATGCTACCTACAAAGATAACTTAATTTTCATTTATACTAGCTTTTTAATAATTTTTAAAGTCTTACTTAAGCTCTGACAAAACTCCTTTCAATCAAGGTAATGGTTAACACATTAAAATGCATTATAACTTCATGTTACGGATTTATATTAGCAGATCCAATAGAGAGGCAATATATTAAAAAAAATCCTTTGCCATCAAGTCAATTCTGACTCATGGTGACCCAGTGTGTTACAGAATAGAACTGCTCCATAGAGTTTTCTTGACTGTAATCTTTATGGAAGCAGATTGCCAGACCTTTCTTCCGTGGTACCGCTGGGTAGGTTCAGACTGCCAACCTTTAGGTTAGTAGCTGACAGCAAACTGCATCACCCAGGGACCATCAGAGAGTCAACAAACTTGTAAGCATAGCTTATCAGTGTAGCGCCCTGCTGTTCCTGTAAACATGTACAGAGGTATGGACCTGTTTGCAAATATTTTCCTTCACAAGGAAACAGTATGGAACAGAGGATTTTTTAATTGTCTGTAACTACAGTTTTTTCTTTAATTGAATACAAAAATACTATGCATGTAAAAAGAGTAGGAAAGTTTATTGTACAATATTTTGTACTCTTCTGCCCTCAGCACCTTATCCTTCACGGTGAACTTCATAGCTTCGCACAGAGCATTTCCAGCATCATATCATCCATGCTCACTGTGCCAATGATTGGCCTGAAGAACAGTTCAGCAACGACATTGGCATTGATGAATCTCAGCAGGGAGAGGGCACAACTCAGTTCCGCGAATCTGGCCTGGTGCCCTCTGTGCGTCATCCTGATGTGTTCGTTGAGTATCTGCTGAGTTCCCCATCGAAGTCCCTGGATGTACTTCACGCAATGCAGGCCTGGCAGGTCTAAAAAAAAAAGAGGGGGGAAAAAAAGGAGAAAAAAACTCTGTTTACAAAGGGCTCACGAGCTCATGCTTTCTGGTTGAAAGGGTTTTCTAGAGCAAGGAGAAAATGCCAAACCGATTCCAAGTGTTCAGAAGCAACGCTTTCAAGAATGAAACATCATGTAATTATTCTCTGATGCATATGGGGTTGCTATGAGTCGGAATCAACTCCATAGCAGCTGATTTTTTTTTTTTTTTGGTTTTATGTTTGTATACGCTCACTTAAAAAACACTGGCAGTGAGCCAACAAATGTGCACTTAATTTAGTATTAATTAAATAATAATAATATTTAATGCCTAACAAAAAAACCCCACTGCTGTTGAGTTGATTTTGACTCATAGCGACCCTATAGGACAGAGTAGAACTGCCCCATACGGTTTCCAAGGAGCGCCTGGTGGATTCGAACTGCTGACCTTTTGGTTAGCAGCCGTAGCTCTTAACCACTATGCTACCAGGGTTTCCGCCTAATATAATATTGAATGCCTAATACTTACTGTCTAATAAAAAAAAAAAAAATTATTTTTTTAATATACTATTAGATGCCTTATAGTTTAAGGAATCATTGCTCCAGTTCACTATCTATGCAAATATGAAGAAATTAATATTATTTCAAGACGTAAGCACTTTACCTTTTACTTACAAGAAACAGGCCATTGTGTGCTGACAAAAAGTTTTGCCAGATCATGAATATTTTATCATCCTTCCTTGAATTTCTTTTTATATATATATATAACGATTATCTAACTGATGGTGGTAAACTTCACAGCCACAAACTGTAACACACGGATCTCATTTTAATTATTTGTCTGTAGGCTTATTTTGATTCCGACTCATAGTGACCCCATAACTGTCCCATAGGGTTTCCCAAGAGTGGCTGGTGGATTTGAACTGCCGACCTTTTGGTTAGCGGCCAGATTGCTTTAACCACTGTGCCACCGGGGCTCCTATTTCAGACTGTGCCACCGGGGCTCCTATTTCAATCTAGAGGCCCATAATCATTTAAAAGATACCTGGACACTTAGCTCCCTGTTGCATGATGTCTTGGGGAAGGTTAACGAAAGACAGAGTGATTGTGGTGAGCATTCTAAAAGGCTCTTTTTAAATATATTATTTTAAAGTAAGAGATCTTTGTAAGCACTATCTTACAGCCATTAAAAGGTTAATAAGTAAACATGAAAACATCATCTGATGGAAACAGGGTTCAAAAGTAACTTTCCCTAGAGAAAATGCATTATCCTCTGGCTGTAGAGTGTGATGGCTAAGTGAAATTGAATGAAATATCAGAAAGATGAAGCGCATGTAAGTTTTATGAAGAATGTGGTAAGAAGGGGCTTATTTTAAAAGTTCTTTATTCCCCCATGATAATATTGTTGTAAAGGTCTTTAACTTGTATTTAAATAATTACCCATCATATCTTTCTGTTTCAATGATGATTTTTCAATAATTTTCCTTCCCCTTTTCCTCAGGAAATCCAACAGAAAAGTATATTAAGAGCCCTGTACCAATCATCACAGAGTAGCAGAACCAGTCACTGTTCTTGAAACGATAATAATATCAATCAGTGAGAGTCACTCCTATTACAGGCAAACAGCAGATTTGGTAAATGAAATGAGAACAAAATAAAGCAACACTTCTAATCCATATTCCCATTCTGATTACCACCCCGTCCAAGCATGACTACCTCCTACTGCCTACAGCTCAATATCCAGACTCCAGACCCGATCTCATCGTGTTTGAATCTCATCCATGAAAGTAAGAAGAGGTTTGCCTAAAATTCCTCAAGTAGTCTGAAGCTCCTCTAGGTCTAGATCCATGGTCGCTCCAACTTCATCTGGTGGATGCCGCATTACTTTTCTCTGCTTTCACACCACCCCCCTTCTTCACTCCCCAGAAAGTGTTCTCCTGAAAGCGGCCTTGCCTTCAATGTAAAGTCAGGAAAGAGAAAGGACAGACAGATGGACTCCATGTTTAAAAAAAAAGAAAGTAGGTTTAAACATAATGATCAGGGAATACAGAAAGGACAGATAGCACAGGAGGCCACGGACTTAACAGGCATGACTTTTCTCCCAAAGCAGGTACATTTGCATTAAAACACTCAGCTTTGGTGGTTCAACTATTGAGGACTCTGGAAAGCAGACAAAGAAAAAGGAAGTGTGTGTTGCATATGCGTGTGGGTGGTAAGTGCTGTGGGAGGGGTGAGGTGACCAAAGTATGCAAAACAGGGTCCCGGAAAAAAGGGAAACTATTGGAATGTAAACTTCTGGAAGCCGAGCCCCTGTCTCTATTGGAATGTAAACTGCTGGAAGCCGAGCCCCTGTCTCGCTTTCCTATGCCAAGAGCTATTGGAATGTAAATTTCTGGAAGTCGAGCCCCTGTCCTGCTTTCCTATGCCAAGAGCTATTGGAATGTAAACTTCCGGAAGCCGAGCCCCCGTCTCGCTTTCCTATGCCAAGAGCTATTGGAATGTAAACTTCCGGAAGCCGAGCCCCTGTCTCGCTTTCCTATGCCAAGAGAAGAAGGTGACTAATAGACATTTAATAACACTGGCTGAACTGAAGGAGCAACCAAACACTGTTTTCCAAAAGATCGTAAGACTCACCCTGGGCAGTTATTATGAACACAGATTTGCAGATCTTGGACCAGAGCTAATGAATCTGAATCTCTAGAGGAGGGACCTGGAGAAACTTCTAACAAGCCTCCCAAGTGCTTCTCATGCACAGGCAAGTTTGGAAAACAATGAGACAAGTGAAAGGGTAGCCTACAATTGTCACAAGCTGGAGCTGAGGTCTCTAGCTCCTAAAACGTGAGGTCTGAATGAATTATTATCCCGCCAAATAGTGCTCCAGGCTCGTTCCAAAAATGCTCAGCAGGAAGCAGGGACATGACCAAGAAAAAGAGGGATGAGGGGAACATTATAAGAACTATCCCAACTCAAGTTGCCTGGAAACTTCCTTCTCCCTTGTGATCCTTTTACAAGGATGCTAGTTGAAGACAACTCTAGTAGTAGGACATACCCAAGACCAGGGATCCTCTAGATGTTCTCCCACAATTTGGTGGCATGGGGGGGGCAAATGTCCAGCACACCAGACAACCCGTAAGTGTGGTGCAGCAGGCATCCCACCGGTCCCAGGAGACAGGAGAGCTCCACAACTCACCAGCCATTTGTTTTGGTCTTTGGGACTTGGCTATCTAATGTGGAAAACGGGGTGGAGGGTGGAGGGCACAGGGGGTTGATCTGGAGGTCTCTAGGATCTCTTCAAACTCTAAAATACAGTGCTCGGCCACTACTGTGTCTCTTTCCTTCTGCTTTGCTAGTCTGACACTAACCGACTTGGAGGTTGGGATAGCCTGGTTGCTTTTACCATTAAAATGACCGTTTGGAGGCAGACTCCTGAAACACTAAGGTTAGTGTCCTGTCTGACAGTGTCCCTAGGGAGTAGTCTCTCTATAGGTCCTTAACTAAAGCTTCCTTTCTTGCCATTATTTATAGTTTTCCTCCAACAAAGAGATTTTAGCAAATATCAGAACTGAGTCTCGGAAAGAGATGTTGCACAACTTGCAGTGAGCACAACTTTTTTAAAGCTATGCTTCTGGCTTTAAAAGAAAACTACGGAAAGAACAGCCATACCCCTTGAACACAGTAACTTTTCTCTAGTAACCAGTGTAAAGAGCTAAGTACAACCCCCGCCCCCCCCACCCCCCCCCCCCCGCCACCGGCTGCGTTTTTGGCAGCAACCCGCCCATGAGGAGTGGTTCCTACTGCAGCTCCCTCCCCACACAACTCTGCTGAATTAGTCCTGGTTCTTCACCTGCGCCCCAACACTCCCCTTACCCCTGAAAACCTGTTAGTGCCTGAGCCCCTGGGTAGGCACTGCCCGAGTCTGTTCTGAAAGAGAAGCCAACGCCTGAGGCCGGCGCCCTTACCAGGGTTAAAAAGCACGGTCCCCTTGAGGTAGGCGTACTCCTTGGTACTGATATTCAGGCTCCAGCACTTGGCAAGGAAGCCCTTGATGGCTTGGACCTCCGCGACCGACGGCAGCTGCCCGGTCTCCGGCGGCGGTGCCAACACTGGCTGCGCCGTGGGCAGGGGTGGTGCCACGTAGCCCGCGATCTCCCGCCGCCTGGTGGTGAGCATCCTCTGCGGCATACTAGGCTCGGAGGTCTCCACCGTCTCCAAGTGCATGCGGTCCTGGGCCAGCTCCAGCAGGAGCAGTGGCGCCCAGCAGCTGCGCACCAGCACCAGCTGCTGGTCCAGGGGCAGCACCTGGAAGCAGGGCAAATACTTAACGAAGCGCAGCGTTTTCAACAGGCCAGCCGAGGCCGCTTCGCAGACCAACTGGGGGCTCTTGAGGGCCACAGGCCGCTGCGCGCCACACCAGGAGCCCCACCATGGGGTCCCCGGCAGAGGTGCGGGCGCCTCCAGAGCCGCGTGCGTTTGCTTCGCACTCGTGGGCAGGTGGTAGAGCTTGCTGCCCTGGCGCGGGTGGTCGACACCGCAGAAGCAGTAGCGGTACAGGAGCTCCATGGCCCGCCCGTCCGGCAGCCCCTCTCGGCCCCCCGGCCTCTGTGCGCCGTAGGGGCGGCCCCACCACGGGGCCCCCTGCAGCGCCTCGGGCGCCACCGGAGCCACGTGCGTTTGCTTTGCGCTCGTGAGCATGTTGTAGAGGATGCTGCCCTGGCGCGGGTGGTCTTCACCGCAGAAGCAGCAGCGGTACAGGAGCGTCACAGCCTGCCCGCCCAGGAGCCCCTCTCTGCCCACCGGCGGCTCGGTGCCGCACGAGCAGCCCCAGCACGGACCCCTCAGTCGAGCCTCGGGCGCCTCGGGAGCCGCATGCACTTGTTTTGCGCTCGTGAGCATGTTGTAGAGGATGCTGCCCTGGCGCGGGTGGTCGTCACCGCAGAAGCAGCAGCGGTACGTGAGCGCCACGGCCCGCCCGCCCAACAACCCCTCTCTGCCCCCCTGCTGCCCCGCGCCGCAGGAGCAGCCCCAGCACTGGCCCTGTAGCTGCGCCTGGGGCGCCTCCGGAGCCGCGCGAGTTTGCTTCGCGCTCATGAGCATGTTGTAGAGAATGCTGCCCTGCCACTGGTGGTCCTCACCCGCCATGGTCCGCGACGCCCGCATCCGCTCTGCCCAGTGGCTGCCGCCTGGGACTTATTTATACCGAGCGCGCACGCACGCGCGTCGGCTGCCTCCGCCCGGGCAAAGGGAGCAGAAGGGGGCGCGGCGCGGCGCGGCGCTACAGGGTGGAAACCCGTGACCTCGGCGCTTCCAAAGGGGCAGATGCTCTTTAACGGCTGGGAATGGAGAGAAACGTAGACAGAACTCCCGGACGCTTACTTCCCTCCTTCCTTTCATGATTCGCGTCCCTGCCTTTGGAAGACTGGAGCAGAGCGACAGGAGAAGGGAGTTGGGGCACAATTCCAACTCTTTCTATTGTACCCTAGCATCTGATTTGCTCCTTTATTGGGAGGGCAGGGGTACCTAAAAAGGGGGGAAATCTAACTCTATGCCATCTTTATAAACTTTCATCAATGATCACACTTAGTGTGACTTATATTTTGTACGTGGATAGGGAGGTTTCATTTTCTGGCACCTTGGAAAATACAGACCAGCAGGATCAGCGTCATCTGGGAACTCGTTAGAAATGCCCAAACTCTGGCCTGAAACAGAACTTCGGCATCTTAACAAGATCCCCGGGGTTTTTTCAGGCACTTTAAACACTGGTCTAAAGATGCTATCGTAAGGTTTCAGCTTAATTCAGTCAGTATTTATGGGCATCCACTATGTCCTATGTCCAAAAAAATACCCATTGCCGTTGAGGTGATTACAACTCAGAGGGATCCTATGGGACAGAGTAGAACTGCCCTATAGGGTTTCCAAGGAGCAGCTGGTAGATTCAAACTGCCAACCTTTTGGTTAGCAGCCATAGCTCTTAACCACTGCACCACCAGGGCTCCCTGATAATCACAGGGGCTGGAATGCTGTTACATTCGCTCTTGGATCCTCTTAGAAGTATTCCATTAGGTAGATGTGTAATTAACGTTTCTTTGCCTCTGACCCTTCCTAAGCAAATAATGAGAAATACAAATATTAGGAAGCCCAAATCCATTGTCCTCACTTGCCACATAGTCTCCTTCCCCGAATCCCAGACAGGCATTGAGCTCAGTGGGTCACCCCATTCCACCACCTGCCTCTTGTGCAACCAGCTGGTTGTTTCATCAAACAGCTGGGTAACCTCAAAGTCATAACCCTCTGGTCCTCGAATTCCTTATCTCTAAAATTAGAGGTTTACGATAGTGCTCTCTTGGGTTCAAGGCTGAAGATGTGGAGCAGGGAAGGGGATTGGAAGCCAGGGTAGGATCCCCTTTCTTTTAGTTTCTCTGGGACCTGGGGTTCTGAGCATAAGAGGAAAACCCAGGAGTCAGAAGACCCCTATTTTGCATTCAACCTGAAATTCTGTTCTGCCTGTGAGAGGCTCTATTGCACAGCGCTTAAATCTCTGGCAAGGGCACCAGGTTACCTTGATTTTAATCCTGGCCCTCATGCTTTCATCTTGGGCAGTGTGTTAGTTTCATCTGTTGCTGTAACAAATTATCACAAATTTAGTGGCTTAAGACAACACAAATGCATGTTACAGTCCTGGAGGTCAGAAGTCGGAAATCAGTTTCACTGGGCTAAAATCAAGGTGGTGTCCCCTCTGGAGGCGCTAGGGGACAATCTGTTTCTTTCTTTTCCAGCTTCCAGAGCCTGCCCACTTCCTTCGCTCCAGGCCACATGATTCCAACTTCTGCTTCTGTCATATCTCCTCTGACTCTTCTAAAGGTCTTTGTAACTACCTTGGGCAAACCCAGTTAATCCAGGATAATCACCCATCTCAAGATCTTTAATGTGATCACATCTACAAAGTCCCTTTTACCATGTAAAATACCACAATTCATAAATTCTGAGGATTACGATATGGGCGTCTTTTGGAGGCTGTTATTCAGCCTATCACAGGAAAGTTACTTAAGCCATCTGTGCCTTAGTTTCTCACTTGTAAAACGTGGACAATAGTCACCACACATGAGTTAATTCATGTAAAGTGTTTAGAAGAATGCTTGGTACACAGTGTTGGATGTATCAAATGTTTTTTGGCCTTTTTAGAAGATATTGTGAGATAACTTCAGAGTAAGGAGGAGGTAATAATGGGCCAGCACCACCATTATTCTCTTTCTCCTATGGAAGTCCACCCTCACCCCTCATCACCACTACCCAGAAGCTATCTACTTTTTCTGCATGTGCACAATTCTTGGCCCAGACTATAAACACTGGATAGGTCACTTGGTCCACAACTGTAACATGTATTGACAATGCTATTTCATTTTCTGTTTCATTATTTGCCATTCCAGCTATTTTAGGTATTCTTTATAGCTGTTTTAGCAATCTTCCTTATGAATCTACTGACCAGTCTAGCTGAAAAACCTTTGCCTACATCATTCCTCACCTTCAGTAGCCAGTCGCCAAAAAAAAAAAAAGCCAAACCTGTTGCTGTCAAGTCGATTCCGACTCATAGCAACCCTATAGGACAGAGTAGAACTGCCCCCATAGAGTTTCCAAGGACGCCTGGTGGATTTGAACTGCCGACCCTTTAGTTAGTCTCTTAGCCACCACGCCACCAGGGTTTCCTCAGTATCCACTAGTGGTTACTTTTTACCATGCTACTTGTTTTATTTTTGTTCTATCACTTATCAGAACCTGACATGGTTGATTTATTTAGTTGTTCGACGCTTGTTGATTGTCTCTCACCACAGGGATATGTTACACTGTATTTCAGCAACTAGAACAATGTCTGGCACACAGTAGGTGCTCAAGAATATATATTTTTGCCAATTGTACCTTTAGAGAGAGAGGATATAGCTCCTGCCCTCAACATAGGCGGCAAGCATTGCCACACAGCCATTGCCAAACTGACCCTGGAGAGAGTGGAAGTTAGCAGGCTCTGTTGGTTTCAGAGCTTTCTGGAGGCCTATTTTGACACTCAGTGTGTGACAGGCACAGTGGTAAAGTAACAAGACATTGGGTTAACACTGGTTCAGTTTTTAGTGATGTAACATTGAGCAAAGCATTTAACATGAGCCTTTTCATCTGTGAAATAAAAAAATGCTATAAACTAATTTTAATATATGCACCGTGGCCCTACATCCTTCAAGGATCTTTCTATATTCTTTGCATCTCATCAACTATATTTAAAATATCCTAGTAACTTAAATATCTAAGTAACTTAATGGAAGAAATGATGAAGTGAAAGACCTGAACAGAAGATTTCAAAAGGCAGCTAAAGAAAACAAAGTAAAGTATTATAATGAAATGTGCAAAGACCTGGAGTTAGAAAACCAAAAGGGGAGAACACACTTGGCATTTCTCAAGCTGAAAGAACCGAAGAAAAAATTTAAGCCTCGAGTAGCAATACTGATTCTACGGGGAAAATATTGAATGATGCAGGAAGCATCAAAAGAAGATGGAAGGCATACACAGAGTCACTGTACCAAAACGATTTGGTCAACGTTCAACCATTTCAGAAGGTAGCGTATGATCATTGATGACACTGAAAGAAGTCCAAGCTACATTGAAGGCACTGGTGAAAAACAAGGTTCCCAGAATTGATAGAATATCAATTGATATATTTCAACAAACAGATGCAACACTGGATGCACTCACTCATCTATGTCGAGAAATTTGGAAGACAGCTATCTGGTCAACTGACTGGAAGAGGTCCGTATTTGTGCCCATTCCAAAGAAAGGTGATCCAACAGAATGTGGAAATTATTGAACAACATCATTAATATCACACACAAGTAAATTTTGCTGAAGATAATTCAAAAACGATTGCAGCAGTATATGGACAGGGAACTGCCGGAAATTCAAGCCGGATTCAGAAGAGGATGTGGAAAGAGAGATATCATTGCTGATGTCAGATGGATCTTGGCTGAAAGCAGAGAATACCAGAAAGATGTTTACCTGTGTTTTATTGACTATGCAAAGGCATCTGACTGTGTGGATCATAACAAATTATGGATAACATTGTGAAGAATGGGAATTCCAGAACAACTGTGCTCATGAGGAACCTTTACACAGATCAAGAGGCAGTTGTTCAAACAGAACAAGGGGATACTGAATGGTTTAAAGTCAGGAACGGTGTGCGTCAGGGTCGTATCCTTTCACCATACCTATTCAATCTGTATGCTGAGCAAATAATCTGAGAAGGTGGACTATATGAAGAAGAATGGGGCATCAGGATTGGAGGAAGACTCATTAACAACCTGTGTGAAGCAGATGACACAACCTCGCTTGCTGAAAGTGAAGAGGACTTAAAGCACTTAAAGATGAAGATCAAAGACCACAGCCTTCAGTATGGATTGCACCTCAACATAAAGAAAACAAAAATCTTCACAACTGGAGCAATAAACAACAACATGATAAATGGAGAAAAGATTGACGTTGTCAAGGCTTTCATTTTCCTTGGATCCACAATCAACGCCCATGGAATTGGCAGTCAAGAAATTAAAAAGACATGTTGCGTTGGGCAAATCTGCTGCAAGAGACCTCTTTAAGATGTTAAAAAGCAAAGGGGTCACTTTGAGGACTAAGGAATGCCTGACCGAAGACATGGTATTTTCAGTCGCTTCATATGTATGCAAAAGCTGGACAACGAATAAGGAAGACCAAAGAAGAATTGGTGCCTTTGAATTATGATGTTGGTGAAGAATGTTGAATGTACCACGGACTGCCAGAAGAATGAACAAATCAGAAGTACAGTGAGAATGCTCCTTAGTAACAAGGATGGGGAGACTTCATCTCACATACTTTGGACATGTTAGCAGGAGGAACCAGTCTCTGGAGAAGGACATCATGCTTGGTAAAATGGAGTGTCAATGGAAAAGAGGAAGATCCTCAATGAGATGGATTGACACAGTGGCTGCAACAATGGGCTCAAACAGAGCAATGATTGTGAGGATGGCACAGAACTGGGCAGTGTTTCGTTCTGTTGTACATAGGGTTGCTGTGAGTTGGAACTGACACAATGGCACTTAACAGCAACAAGTAACTTAAACCCATTTTTGTGACTTTAATTCAATCATTCACACTTCACACATTTTTGATGCCTTTGACTTTCGGGCAGTGTCTGGAATTGAAACTAAAGTGCAGTGCTGAAAACCATGAACTTATAATATATTGGATATAATTATTGTTCTTTTCCAGGAGCAGAATCTTCTGATTTTCTTACTTGTGCTTTTCTTGAAGTTGTGATGCTCTATTCACAACTCCGAAGGACTTTCTAGGTTCTTTGGATTGACTGTGTCTAAGGAGAGATTGCCCGCTTGTCCTTCATGAGTATTCATCCTTGGAAACGTCAGGGGAAAACTGACTTCATCTTTTCACTTTCCATTTTTTATTCCTGAACAAATAGCTCCTGAGGAACAAAATCACCCAAACTCACCAGTGCAGCGATTTGCACCAAGTAATGCCAGCCTGATGGTTGCAACAGCATTAGCGAAGACATAACCTTCTAAGGCAGGCACAGCCTTCTTCATTTGATTTGTTCTATGTCCTCAAACCACTGTGACAGTTAGACAAAAGGACACTCATCAACTGCACGTGTCGTGCTGAGTTTGTCTACAACTGCAATTTGGATATTTACACTGACTCATTGTGGGATGACCTTGGTCAGTTGGACACCTGCTCTGCAGAATTCATTATCTCTTCCAACTCAGGGAGGGAGCAAAGCCACTGTGCCTGCCTGAATGCAACCTTCAACTTCAAAGTAATGGCAGTTTTCACTGAAGGCTGTAGGAGTCAAGTACAGGTGGGGATAAAGCCAGGTAAAATTGTAAAACTGACCTTTGCACAGTCAGCTGCTCTTGACCTGGGAAGCCACGATGGTCTGAAACATGATATGAGTTTTCAATCTGGGCTTAAAAGAGCTGAACTGCCTCAGAATTCAGTTCCTTCAGTAGACAGGAATTAACGATAGGTTTTCCCTTACTTTTCAAGGCAAATATTGGATAAACACTATTGTAGAAGAATAGTGGCTGATAAACCCCCAAGAGGTGGCCTTACTCCTTTCCATTTTAACACCCAGAATGTTTAAAGCTATATTTATGGAAGAATTAATAGACTTTAGCTGCTGACTCATGAAACCTTTGAAGAAGATCAAATCATTTTTATTCCCGTCAGATGAGCTACAAAGAAGGCAATCAGCTGCTTTAGGAATCACATAGTTGCTGAGCTGGGATTATGACTCTCATACTCTTCGTAATCCTGAAATGCTCTAAAACCAGCTTTCCAAGTGTGTCAAACAACTACTCTGTTCAAGGAAATCAACTTACCAAATCTATTTATTTTACTCAGTGTACCAATTTTTAATCCATCCCAATACCTGGTGTTGATCAAATTGTCTAATTATTAAATACTATTGACTTGCAGGCTTAAAAATGGTTGTTTCATTGGTTGACAAGTTATTAGATTGATTTGACTGGTCATTTTTTAAAAATTGTTGCTCTGTTGGTCCACGTAGCTATGTCTTCTAATGGTGATGGTAAAATGTACTAGCCGTGTATCAGGCTCTGGGACTGTTGTCATATCTTTACTAGGAAATGACTTTAAGGAGCCCTGGTGGTGCAATGGTTAAGCGCCCAGCTGCTAACCAAAAGGTCGGCGGTTGGAACCCACCAGTAGCTTCCGGCAGGAGAACCATGTGGCAGTCTGCTTCTGTAGCGATTACAGCCTTGGAAACACTATGGGGCAGTTCTACTCTGTCCTATAGGGTGGATATGAGTCATAGCCAATTCGACAGCACCTAAGAACAGCATTATCTTTGCAGACTGACACTGGCTGAGGAGTCATGAATAATAATGATGATTCAAAAGCTCCACATTTTACTCCATAACCAGGTAGAGATTAAATGACAACCTAAGAACAGAGTTTGTTTACAGAAGTATCATAATACAACATTGAATCGTTACAGTGCAGTGGTTATAATTATGTTCACAATAAGACAGTCTTAGCTCAAACACCAAACAAACTGAAATCGCTGACTGCTTACACACCTGAAGACCAGTCTAATCCGCTGCATCTTCATAATGAGAACCAGGATTGGTAAGGCTTGGCTGGCGGTGCGTTTTCGACACCCACAGCTTCCTCTCCCGAGAGCGGAGCGTTGTGCCTGGTGAGGACCTGCGTCCTCCTCCCTTTGATCCTTGGTCTTTGCATCTAAGAGGACAGAGCGGATCCCTAGCTTTTTCAGCTCTTCGGCTAGGCCCTGTTCTCATGCATCTGGGAAGAATGTCGTAGCCGCCCACAAACTCACCACTGAGGAACACCTGCGGGATAGTGGACCAGTTGGAATGGTCTTTAACGCCTTGCTGCAGCTCGGTGCCATCAAGCAGGTTGTGGGCCCCGTAGTTGGGGAAGCCTTGCAGCCACAGGATCTGCACCATAGCATTGCTGAAGCCGCGCTGGGGCAGCTTCAGTGTCCCCTTGAGGAAGACCACCGCCGTGTCCTTCTTCACCAGCGCGTCCAGCTGCTCTGCCGGCGGCCACCGGCGTCCCAGCCCGCCCTGGCCCCGCAGGCCGCTGCTGCACCGCACCCGCAGGGACCCGATCATCCCCCTCGCTCACCTGAGCCCCCAGGTGCTTGTCTTAACCATTCTGATTTCTAGTTTGATAATCTCTAAAATGAGGGTAAAATACATTTTTTGTGTTTACTTCACAAAGTTGTTGAATGTATGAAATGATGTTATATATGTTTAAAACACATCAACAGTACTTCACAAATAGCAAGTTATTGGAGCTACATTGCTATTTAAGTTGGAAATGTCAGACTTTGTGAAGTGATATATTGCAAAACTAAATTAAATTTATGCACCTGAGATTCTCTGTGCGCGTACATATTAAATGCATTCGCCCTGGTGGCACAATGGTTACGCATACACACATATGTGTGAATATACATACACACATGTACGCACACACATATATACATATACGTTTTAATTTATATACACCTACTCCTCACAGGCAACCCCTGGTGGTGCGGTGGTTAAGTGCTACAGCTGCTAACCAAAAGGTTGGCAGTTCGAATCTACCAGCGGCTCCTTGCAAACCATGTGAGGCAGTTCTACTCTGTCCTGTAGGGTTGCTCGCTGTGAGTCAGAGTCGACTCAAGGGCAATGGTTTGTGTGTGTGTGTGTGTGTGCTTTAGGTGAAAGTTTACAGCTCAAGTTAATTTCTTATACAAAAATTTATACACATATTGTCATGTGACACTAGTTGCAATCCCTATAATGCGATAGCACACTCCTCCTTTCCACCGTGGGTTTCCCCTGTCCATCCAACCAGCTCCTGTCCCTCTCTGCCTTCTCATCCTGCCTCTGGACAGCAGCCGCCCATTTGGTCTCCTGTATCTGTTTGAACTAAGAAGCACACTCTTCACGAGTATTATTTTATGTTTTATTGTCCAGTCTAATCTTTGTCTGAAGAGTGGGCTCCGGGAATGGTTTTCAGTTCTAGGTTAACAGAGCGTCTGGGGATCATGGCTTCAAGGGTTCCTCCAGTCTCAGTCAGACCATTAAGTCCAGTCTTTTTACATGAATTTCAGTTCTGCACCACACTTTTCTCCTGCTCGGTCAGGGACTCTGTTGTGTTTCCTGTCAGGGAGGTGGTAGCCGGTGGTAGCCGGGCATCATCTAGTTCTTCTGGTCTCAGGCTGATGGAGTCTCTGATTTATGTGATCCCTTTGTCTCTTGGGCTAATATGTATTTTTTTGACAGAAAATTCCCGAAGTTTATTAATACCCTGTCAAGTTTTCCTACAAGGTAAAATGCCTCCACACAAATTCACACATAGTGATTTCATACCACTCCTGACTTATCAACATGCTTAGATTCCAAAAACCAGGTTCTTATATGAAAATCGAGGTTATATGAAAATGGAGGATGACCACATCAGATCACAAAATGGAGGATGACTACATCATTACACAACTACCAAATGACATCATTACATAACTGCCAAATTACATCATTATATAACTGCCAAACCACTGAGAATCATGGCCCAGCCAAGTTGACACATAACCATCACAGCCAGTGTTACACTTGCCTCACACCTCAGTGTTTGTTACTTTCAGACAAACATCATTGATGCACAAAATAGTTGGATGGTAGATTTTTTACTGTTGTCATAAATGTGAAATGTTGGATAACGAGATAGTCAATAAGTGAAGAGTAAAAAAAAACCTTTACCGTAGAGTCAGTTCTGACTCATAGTGACCCTATAGGACAAAGTAGAACTGCCCCATAGAGTTTCCAAGGAGCACCTGGTGGATTCGAACTGCCGACCCTTTGATTAGCAGCTGTAGCACTTAACCACTGCACCACCAGGGGTTGCCTGTGAGGAGTAGGTGTATATAAATTAAAACATATATGTATATATGTGTGTGTATATATGTATATGCATGTGCATACGTATATCTATCAAACTATCCATAGGGTTTTCACTGGCTGATTTTCTTTTTTATTTATCTACTGTAATTTAGATGAAGGTTTACAGAACAAACTAGTTTCTCATTAAACAGTTAGTACACATATTATTTTATGACATTGGCTACCAACCCCATGACCTGTCAACACTCTTCCTTCTTGACCTTGGGTTCCTATTACCAGCTTTCCTGTACGTCCTGCCTTCTAGTCCTTGTCCCTGGGCTGGTGTGCCCCTTTAGTCTCATTTTGTTTTATGGGGCTGTCTAATCTTTGGCTGAAGGGTGAACCTCAGGAGTGACTTCATTACTGAGCTAAAAGGGTGTCCAGGGGCCATACTCTCAGGGTTTCTCCAGTCTCTGTCAGGCCAGTAAGTCTGGTCTTTTATTTTTTTTTTAATTGGAATTTTGTTGTACATTTTTCTCCAGCGCTGTCCAGGACCCTCTATTGTGATCCCTATCAGAGCAGTTGGTGGTAGCTGGGCACCATCTAGTTGTACTGGGCTCAGTCTAGTGGAGGCTGTGGTAGTTGTGGTCCATTAGTCCTTTGGACTAATCTTTCCCTTGTGTCTTTAGTTTTCTTCATTTTTCCTTGCTCCCAAGAGGCCTTGGGCTAATATTTTCCTTGTGTCTTTGGTGTTCTTCATTCTCCTTTGTTCCAAGTGGGTCAGGACAAATTGATGCATGTTAGATGGCCACTTGAAAGCTTTTTGGTTTTTTCTTTAATATTGTTGTTAGATGCCATCGAGTTAGTTCCCACTCATCACGACCCTATGCACAACAGAATGAAACACTACCCAGTTCTGTGCCATCCTCACAATCGTTGCTACGTTGGAGCCCATTGTTACAGCCACTGAGTCAATCCATCGCCTTGAGGGTCTTCCTTTTTTTCAATGACCCTCTACTTTACCAAGCATGATGTCCTTCTCCAGGGACTGGTCGCTCCAGTCCAAATAACATGTCCAAAGTACATGAGACAAAGTCTTGCCATCCTCGCTTCTAAAGAGCATTCTGGCTGTACTTCTTCCAAGACAGATTTGTTCAATCTTCTGACAGTCCTTAGTATATTCAATATTCTTTGCCAACACCATAATTCAAAGGCATCAATTCTTCATCTTCCTTATTCATTGTCCAGTTTTTGCATGCATATGAGGCAATTGAAAATACCATGGCTTAGGTCATGCACACCTTAGTCCTCAAAGTGACATCTTTGCTTTTGAACACTTTAAAAGTGACTTTTGCAACAGATTTGTCCAGTGCAATACATTGATTTCTTGACTGCTGCTTCGATGGGCGTTGATTGTGGCTCCAAGTAAAATGAAACCCTCGACAACTTCAATCTTTTCTCCATTTATTATGTTGAGTTGTAATCAATACTGAAAGCCGTAGTCTTTGATCTTCATCAGTATGTGCTTGAAGTCCTCTTTGCTTACAGCAAGCAAGGTTGTGTCATTTGCATATCACAGATTGTTAACGAGTCTTCCTCCAATCCTGGTGCAGCATTCTTCTTCATAAAGTCCAGCTTCTGGGAACATTTGCTCAACGTACAGACTGAATAAGTATGGTGAAAAGATACAACACTGACACACACCTTTCCTGACTTTAAACCACTCAGTATCCCCTTGTTCTGTTTGAACGACTGCCTCTTGGTCTATGTATAGGTTCCCCATGAGCACAATTAAGTGTTCTGGAATTCTCATTCTTAGCTATGTTATTCATAATTTGTTATGATCCACACAGTTGAATGCCTTTGCTAATCAACAAAATGCAGATAAACATCTTCCTGGTATTCTCTGCTTTCAGCCAAAATCCATTTGATGTCAGCAATGACATCCCTTGTTCCATGTCCTCATCCAAATCAAGCTTGAATTTCTGGCAGTTCCCTGCCGATGTGCTGCTGCAACCATTTTTCAAGTATCTTCAGCAAAATTTTACTTGTGTGTGATATTAATGATATTGTTCAATAATTTCCGCGTTCTGTTGGATCACCTTTGTTTGGCATGGGCACAGATGTGGATCTCTTCCAATCGGTTGGCCAGGTATCTGTCTTCCAAACTTCTTGGTATAGATGAGTGAGTGCTTCCAGTGTTACATCTGTTTGTTGAATTATCTCAATTTGTATTCTGTCAATTCCTGGAGACTTGTTTTTCATCAATGACTTCAGTGCAACTTAGACTTCTTCCTTCAATACCATTGGTTCTTGATCATCTGCTACCTCCTAAAATGGTTGAACATTGAGCAATAATTTTTGGTACAATTACTCTGTGTATTCCTTCCATATTCTTTTGATGCTTCCTGCATTGTTCAATATTTTGCCCATAGAATCCTATATAGTTGATAATAAATCATTCAAGTCTGGAGTTAAATGCATTTAACGTTAGTAGTGCCATAAACCTAATTGCATTCTCTGAGTCCACAATGGCAAACATATAAAGAACAAAAACTGTGTGAATAGATGTAGGCGAAATTTCTTTGCTGCAAACCAAAGGCTGGTTATGAAGAAAATAAAGACCTTTATTTTCAAACTAATGTTTTTGCCATGATAGTGTGGCTGGGTTATTACAAAGATGCTGTCTTAGCTTGGGTTCCCAGAAGCAGGGCCTGGGACAAGCACTGCATGCATGTCCTTGGGAGATGATTCAAGGAAGCAGTGGCGAGGCTGAAGGAAGAGTGAAACTAGGAAAGGGGAAAAACCAATATAAAAATGTGTGCAACGGGGTGATTCTGCCTGTACCTCCAGAGAAACATACACAATGCCTCCAAGAACACCTGCCCAATGGAAGTGACAGCAGCATTTATCCACTAGTTTCCATTCCCCAAGGCTGAAGGTTGCCACCAAGTTTTTCCACAGGTATCCATGGTGTTGCAAAACATAGTCAGCATGAAAAAGTCACAACTTGCATGCAACTGTCCACCCAGCTGATGTTGGAATCAGAAATATTGGCAAGAAAATACAAGGCAGGGAACTAGAGACATCTGATAGAAAAGCTCATGGCCAGTCATTCTTAAATTGCTGCCATGAGGTCAATCCCAGTCGGTTGAGGTGGCACAATGACTACTTCAAGATTCCTATGCTGAACATGTTCCTCCTGAAAACCATGTTACCATTATGTGCCAAGATGTTCAATCCTTTAGGTAAGTAAGGGCTGAGTGAGAGAAGCAAGAGGGGATATTTATCCAACATTGAATATTAATGTGTCCTGCCTGAACATTTGTTCAGCAGTATTACCAGCCAGGGAAAAATCCACACGGTTTATAAATAAAACAACAAAATTTCACCAGATAGCCACATATTATGCAAAATTAGGGGTTGTGGCATTACTCGTATCTCTTGGGTATTTCTAAATGCTTTAACATTATCCACAGTTATTGAGATTTTAAAACTGCTCAAAAGGGATTAAACAAAACCAGAGCCTTCACGTGCCTCCACATGAGGCTTGGTACATGGCTGGATCCAGGTCCTCAAACTACATTATACGTTTCTTGAAGCCTTCTGACCCCTCATTTTAATATACCCTTGATGTATATCCTTCAACCCACTGTAGCCAATCCAGCGGCAAACCTTACCAACTCTACCTTCAAAATGTAACTCAGATCCAACACCTTCCCATCACTACCATCCTGGCCCAAGCCACCATCATATCTGACCTCAATTCTTTTAATAACTTCCTCGCTGGTCTCCTGCTTCCATTAGAGCTCTGCCATTAGCTCTCTTCCATTAGAGCTCTCAAATAGAGTAATCCTTAAAGATAAGTGAGATCGTGTCTACCGTTCAAAGCCTCCAATGCCTTTCCATCATGCTTAGAACTTATAAGTGATGAACTTAGATGTTTGGCTGAGAAGATTTCTAAGCAAAATCTTGACGATGCAGCCTGCTTTCTCCTTGCTGTTTATAATAAAATGCAGGGGAAAGAGAAATTGAGGAATGAACTGTGCAAAATGGAATCAGAACTTGTAGATTTGGAAAATTCTATTGTAAAAATTAAGAAAGCATGTGAATTATGGATCCAGTCAACTATCTCAGCAGAAATGCCACCAGCTTAGACAGAAGGGGATAGAAACAGGACTGAATGTAGGAAAACCGTCTGCTTCCTTGAATTTTACGGGCAGGAAACAGGCTGACGGAGGTACTTGGCTGAGGACATCTATTGTAGTTCAAGAAAAAGAAAGGACCCGGAGGGTGAGACCACCTCTTTCTCAGTTCCAGAGGGCAGTACAACTGCTTTGCTTCTGGAGAATAGGGCTGCCGCCCAAAGCCAAGTGGGCAGGGCCACGATGCCAGTGGGCCGGGAAAGTGGGACTGATGCCTAGGGCCAAAGGGCCACTGCCCAGAGTCTAGAGGGCAGAGCCACTGCTCAGTCTGGCCTGGAGGACAGAGAGTTGTTTTCAAGCCTTGGGATCTAATGAAAATTTCCCTGCTAGGCTTCAGACTTGATTGATACCTGTGACCCTTTCTTTCCCTCTAATTTCCCCCTCTTAGAATGGGAATGTGTGCCTTATACCTGTTCAGTCGTTGTACTTTGGAAACAGATAACTTGTATCCTAGGTTACACAGGTCCACAGATGGAGAGGAATTTTGCCCTAGAATAGACCATATCCAGAATCTCACCCATATCTAATTTAGATGATTCAGAAGATAAAATTTTGGAGTTAGAGTAGATGCTGGTGGAATGGGTTAAGATGTTCTGGGATGCTAGGATGGGGTGAATATATTTAGTAAGTGGGAAGGATATGAACTATGGGGGACCAGAGGGTAGAGTTTTATGAAATGAATTGTATCCCCCCCCAAAATATATGTTAAGGTCCTAACTCATCTATCTGTGAATATGACCTTGTTTGAGGAAATAAGAGTCTTTCTTTGAAACTATTATCAGTTAAGCTAATGAAGTTATACCATAGTAGGGTGAGTCCTAAACCTACATGACAGATTTCTTATAAAAGGGGAGAACATACATGGAGACAGAGTCATACACAGGAGGAAAACGCCATGTGAGGATCCAACTAAAAGCCAAGGGATGGCAAGAAATGCTCATGGCTACCAAAAGCTAAAAGAGACAAGGAAGGGTCTTCCTCAAGACCTGACATAGAGCACAGCCGTGCTAACACTCTGATTTTGAACTCCTAGGCTCCAGAACTGTGAGAAAATGAATTTCCGTTCTTTAGAGCCACCCACTTTGTGGTATTTTGTTATGGCAGCCGTAGGAATCTAGGACATTTTATCTCCCATGAGAACATATGTTCTACGAGAGTAAAGACAGAGGAATTCACTGTTGTGTCCCCAGGACCTGGAGTAGTGCCTGGCACATGGCAGTTGATGAGTAATGAGGACTGGTTAGTTTCTAGGTCTACTGCACCCAACTGCTATCCTGGAATTTCTTTTCATTTTCCTGTTGACTGAGCAAGCTCAATCATGGATATCCCATGAAAAAGTTTCAGTATTAATTACCTAAACAACTACCCAGTAACCTACTTCTATCTATGCTTTGGGAGCCTATTTCAGGGCTCTGCCAGGTAGAAAATGCCAACCTTCTCAGTACCTTTTTCTTGTGTGTTTTCTGGGTCATGCTTTCCCCTACCCTGGTTTCTCTATCAATGTAACCGTATCTCCCCTTCATCTTCCAAAAATTTGTCAAAATCTCTGTCCCATTGTTGGTTTCCTCCTCAACACTATAATGGATTTATCCCATCTGTACCATTTATTTTTCTATTTCAATAGAACTCTGTTTTTTGTACCATTTATTTTTCTGTTTCAATAGAACTCTGCGAGGAGAGATAAATGTACGTGCTCCACCTGCTACCTTGAGCCACAAGCTCCCAGTTGACAATTTATTAAGCAGAAAACTGTTATGTGTTTTAGTTGGAATAGCAAATAAAAGTGAGTAATATTTTGAATGGAGTAAAAACTAAAAACTATACCCTGGCTTTTATCAGATTGCCCTTACCAGTAAAAGAAAACAAGTTGGCAATGTTTGGACATTACAATTCAGAAGAGCCTTGAACAGTTTCAGGAGACTATTCTCCAGGAGTTTTGTTTAGTTGACGGTGTGTGTGTGTGTGTGTGTGTGTGTGTGCATATGTTATCTTTATGAATTGTAGAGTATGAGGGGATATGCAAGGACTTAGTCAAAAGTGGGCTAGAGCCCACAAGGTTCAGGGTGGTGGAATATGGCTTATACTCTGGTAAAGAAGAACTTCCCAGTGCCACTTCTGTGACCTTCTTCCAGCTGGAGTTCTGATGGTTGTAAGAGGAGCCATTAGGGCCTAGATCCTAAAGGCTGATTCAATAACCATTCAGCAACATTTGAAGTGGGTATTCCATACATAAGAAAGGTCAGATACAAATGAGAAATTAAGCTTCTCATAACAATTCTGCTAAAATCTACCAAAACTAGAAGCACTGTAATGTAAATAAAATATAGTTTGCCATTTCTCCTGGGTCTAGAACTGTATCTGAGTAGATGTGTTATCAGCACCCTTTAATTCTGCAGATTAACTTTAAACTCAAAGCAAATACTTCCATTTCAGATAGAAAAATGGGCTTACCCTGTTTCGCATCTATTAAATGCTCATTTAACACTCTTAATTATGATTATATATTGGTTTGCTTGGTATCCTTTTAAAATTCTTTGATTAAGGGCCAGTACAGCATAGTCTTCAGGTATCAAGGCCATCAGGTCCTATTAAAAATGTAAATTGGATAATGTGCTGTTTCTCTAAATGCAATCCTCAACTGTATTTTATTAAAATAAAGCACATTTAACCTTTCACGAGTGCTTGATTAATTATTTATAATGTAAAAGGTATGGCCAAACAATGGTCACATAAAAAAAAAAACTTAGTCAAAATTGCAAATGCAGTCCTGGGAGCAAGTGAGAAGAAAACTATTCCTTGATAATCGCCAATAATATTTTTTAAAAATGCCCTTAAGTGGTCTTATAGAAGAGACATTAACGGTGCACTAAGTTCTGGCTGCACAGAGTGTGGTCCTCAGGCCAGCAGCATCAGCATCACCCCAAAGCTACTGAGTGAGAATCTGCATTTGAGCAAGATCCTTGGATGATTTGCAGGTACATTGAGGTTTGAGTCTCACTCTGTAAATCTCTGCTTCTTAAATTTGGTGGCATATTGGTATCAACCTGGGAAATTTAAACATTATTGAGGACTAGAGCCTAGCCCCAGAGATTTCAATTTAATTAGAGGGTTTTAAACACTCCCCGGGTAATTCTAATGAGCAGCTAACTTTGAGAGTCATTGATCTTAAAAATAAAATTCAACATTACATGTGTTGTGTAATAATAATAATTCGTAGTAGTAATATTTTGGTATAATGAAGTCTTCGGAAAGCACAAATGACAGCAAACACATGAACTGTAATTAATGAAAACATTTTATCCCATTATCACATCAACACTGGTTAGTTTATCAGATTAGCAGAATGATAAGAAGACAGAACAGAAGTGGTGGTGGGGATGAGTAGGAGTTGAAACATGGGGTGAGGCATGGTAAGCTAAAAAAACCAAAACTAAACCCGTTGCTATTGAATTGATTCTGACTCATAGTGACCCTATAGAACACAGTAGAACTGTCCTAGGAACCATAGCGTTTCCTAGGCTGTAATCTTTATGAAAGCAGATTGCCACATCCTTTTCCCATGGAGTGACTGGTGGGTTCAAACCACAAACCTTATGGTTAGCAGCCGAGCACTTTAGCCACTGTGCCACCAGGGCTCCTGTAGTCAGCTAGACCTTGCAAAATACACAGACTTCAAAAGCTAGGGTTCCGTACATAAACCAGTGTGATTAGTAAAGGGTCAGCATCAAATTTACTTTTGGAAAATTAAGACCCCAGGAAACTACAAGTGATTCTCTTGTGCTCCTCTACCCTGTTGATGACATTGATATCTGCACACCACACTTAAGAAGTCATAAGAAAGTGGGGGAAAGGCCTTAGCTCAAATCCTCATGATCTCTTGATTGTTTTATAGCACTAAACTCCTAACTTACTGCCTCTCATCATTCCACCACCCAGCCCATCTTCCACATGCTGCCAGAGCCATCTTTCTAAAGCATGATTCTGATCCTATCACTCCCCTGCTTAAAAAACACTCCAAACACACCCCATTATGTGAAAAATCATCTCCTTAATGTAACGAGTCCAAAATGGAAAAAAGATGAATCAAGAATTAGTTCTTTTATTCTTCAACTCAAATCTATGAGGTAGGTGTTACTGGTCCCACTGTACAGGTTAAGAAACTAAAGCTCTTTTTCAGGGGATAATATTTAACGGCAGAGACAAAATTAGAACTCTGACCTTCCAGTATCTTCACTACCTTCCTACCATGGTATACAAGACCCTCATAATCTAACAGCCTTTCTGAATTCATCTCCCTATCTTTCCTGCATGTAGTAGATGACCCCACAGGTGTTGTAGTTGTTAACTGTTGTGGCAACCCCATGCACAACAGAAAGAAATGCTGCTCAGTCCAATGCCATTCCCGTGATTAGTTGCAGATCAGATCCTTGTGATCCATACGGTTATCATTGGCTGATTTTCAAAAGTAGATTGCCAGGCCTTTCTTCCTAGTCTTAGTTTGGAAGCTCAGCTGAAATCTATGCAGCAACACACAAACCACACTGATAGATGGGTGATGGCTGCATATGAGGCTGGGGACCAAATATGGGTCTTTCTCATGGAAGGTGAGAATTTTACCACTGAACAACCAGTACTCTCTCTCCACAGATATTACACATCCCCAAATACATCATGCTTCTTGCTATTGCTTAAAAAATTAATTTTCTTTTACTCCTCTATACTTTTGTACATGATGTTTCTTGTTTCTAGAATGTCCTCGTTTTTTTAAAAAAACCTTTGAACTCTTGTATAGCCTTCCAAATTCAAATTCGGTATTATTTCCTACTCAAAGCATTCCCTGGATCCATTAAATAGGGTTTGTCTCCTTTTCTTTGCTGTAATCATAGTACTTTCTGCATGCCATAACAGATTTCAACTCATTTTTTTGGTAATTATTTTTATGCACTTATTGTCCCTATAATAATAGGAGCTTCTTGAAGTTTCCAATTATGTCTTATTCATTATTATAAACACAATCTTCATCTTAGGATCTACATTAGTCAGCTTGGGCTAAGTTATGCTGCATAACAAATAACCACTAAATTTCAGCGACCTGCTACAACAAAGGTATATTTCTTGCTTATGATATCATGGATTGTTTGTGGTTTTCTTCCATGTTATCTTTACTCCAAAACCTAACTTTATTAAGCAATTTCCGCCAATAACATGGCTGTTTTTTTAACAGGGGAAAAAGAGAAATGATGACCTATAAGACTGTAAATTTTATGATTGCAATTGACACACATGACTTCTACCCGTATTTTATTGACTAAAGCAAGTCACATGGCCATGAAATATAATTCTATTACAAAAAGTGGCACTTTAAGTCACATGGCCAAGTCTAATTGGACAGGAAGTATCTGGACCATCTACTCCCCTGAATACCATTCTCTGGGTTGATACAAAAGAGCAGTGAAATCCTGATTCTATTTTCCATTCTCTAGCCAATTAACAAGCCACTTAAGTGGCCCCCGAAACTTTTTTATTTGTCAATATTCACCAAATAAAAACTTGGTCTAAGAAGGTTAAATTTACTTAATAAATGTTAACAAAAGAGAGGAATTTTGCTGCCAAATGTATATCTTCTATATTTAACATACCAATATCATGGAGATAATTCATCCATGAGTATATTAATATGTTGATATGTGACAATACGATGTGTTTAATTACCATGAAAGCTTCCAGAATTCATGTTCCAAGTGTTCCACACACATTCTCATATGCCACGTTGCTGCTAGTAATAGTGTGATACTTCTTTGAAACATGAGTTGATGACATACAATTTTCTGTAGAAATCATTCGGAAGGTAAATTAGAAGAAGGCATTTTGTCCAAGTGTGAGCAGTTAACTCAAATAATCAAAAAGAAGTTTTATACCTAAATACTTTATTTAAATCTTTACTAAAATAGCTGAGACACTATGTAAATACAGATGACTGAAAAATTTAAGCTTTATCCACAAGTGTATTTTTCAGTGTGTGTCCCTGCATATTTAAATATCTGTGCATTATCCAGCAATGGTAGTGTATTCATTCAACATATTTTTATTGAGCACGTAGTATATTCCAGGTACTACGCTAAACATTTTCCATGAATTTTCTCATTCAATTTAAGAGTCTCAGAAAACGCTTCCTTTGAAAGACATACTTAAGTCAGGCCCTGAAGTGTAGACACGATTTATCAAGGTAAGTGAGACACTTTCAGGTGGAATGTACAGTCAGGTCAAAGCCCTCACGTGGGAAGAATCTTGCTATGTTCAAGGAACTGAAAAGAGACAAGTGTGGCTGGGACAGAATATGAGAAAGGATAAGTGGGACAAGATGACAATATCATCACCATTTATAGAGATGTTGAGCTAATGCAAATTTTCTGTAACTAATTTGTGAGCATCAATTTGTATTTATTTAAAAAGCAACCCTCACCCCTGTTCCCTATGTTTATAGATAAAAAATAAAATTTTTAGTGATTATGCAAAAAAAAAAAAAAACAATTTGGCAGAACAAAATTAAAAAATGGGTCATGTTTTTCAAATTTCTACTGAATGAACAGAGGAGCACATTGTTTTTTTCTGAGTTATTCTTTCTGTGCTTTATCTTGATACTAATGTCTTGGTAGCTTGGGGGTTTCTATATGTTGACAATAGGCTCACAAGCATTTTGAAAGGCAATAAATCCAATCTGAGTAGAGTAGATTTATGCCTGTTGGAGTACTATTCTACCATAATGATATTGTTTGACACAATTTAAATTCTCACTAACTTCAGTGAACATGTGTACTTAACAAAGCGATCAAATAGTGTCTTGTGTTTAAATACAGCATTTGATACTTCCCCTGGTAATTACCGAATATCTATGAGGACCTTGACTAATGTTACTTCCTCATGTATATTTTTTTTTCTGAAGCATGTATTGCCTTTCATTTTTAAATTTTTATGAAAAACTTTTAGATGGTTCAAATCGTTTCAATCTCTCTCAGGTCTCTTATTAAAGCCCTATTTTTTTTTTTTAGTTGAATAAGGTTAAGTTTGTCTATTTGCAGCAGTCATTCAATCCAAAATAACAGTACCTTGAACAATATAGAAGTTCATTTCTATCTCATCTAAAAGTAGTTTGGGGTTGGAGATTCCAGGGCTAATAAGACATCTTCATGTTTATCATGGCCTCCTCATGGACATCCTTCTATCTTCCTTCTCCACCATCACTATTAACTCACTGCTTTACAGTCAAGATGACCGCTTTAGCTTCAGCCATCAAATCTACATTCCAGCCAGCATGAAGATGGATGGGACAAGAAAAAAGTGGTAAATTGTCTCTTTGAATGTAATTACTAGAAACCTAACTATTATGAATTGAACCGTGTCCCCCCCAAAATATGTTGAAGTCCTAACCCCTATACCTGTGAATATGAACTGCTTGGTAAATAAGGTCTTTCTCTAAAGATATTATCAGTTAAATCATTCCAGAGTAGGGTGGGTCCCAGTTCTATTCCTTTCTGAGTGGCGTCTTATAAAAGGAGACAACAGGCACAGAAATAGGGTCACACATACAGAGGGAAGACAGCATGTGAGGATTCATTTATAAGCCAAGGAATGCCAAGAAATACACAAAAAACCAAAACCAAACCCAGTGCCATTGAGTCGATTCCGACTCATAGTGACCCTATAGGATAGAGTAGAACTGCCCCATAGAGTTTCCAAGGAGCGCCTGGTGGATTCGAACTGCCAACCTTTTGGTTAGCAGCTGTAGCACTTAACCCCTATGCCACCAGGGTTTCCCAAAGGGATACCAAAAGCTGAAAGAGACAAGGAAGGATCTTCCCCTTCAGCCGACACAGAGCGAGAAAGCATAGCCCTGTTGCTGCCCTGAACTTCTAGCTTACAGAACTGTGAGAAAATACTTGTCTGTTCTTTAAAACCACCTACTTTGTAGTATTTTGTTATGGCATCCCTAGGAAACTAAGACACTAACATACCACCGTTTTCTTTGCATATCATTAAACAGAACTTAGTCACAAAGCCACAACTGACTGAAAGGAAAACTGGGAAAAGTAGTCTTTATTGCAC
This sequence comes from Elephas maximus indicus, assembly GCF_024166365.1. NCBI lineage: Eukaryota > Metazoa > Chordata > Mammalia > Proboscidea > Elephantidae > Elephas > Elephas maximus. The sequence goes on along the minus strand of NC_064846.1, from coordinate 146,578,702 downwards.
ACAGCCATGTGTTCAGGTAAAAATCAGAGGCTTTATACCTAGAAAAGAAGGGAAAATGGATTTGGAGTAGGCAGGGAGTCATCTCTGCTGTAGCATATATTCCAAAATATAAAAATAAATAAGCTGTTCTATCCTACATGCGAAATGATATATGCCTTTCCTAACTCTTTGTTATCCTCCTCTCCCCTGCCCCTGTCACCCACCACCCAGTCTATAGCCCTTACCCCAAATGCTTAAGCTTCTCTGTGCTTTTGTAATATATGGCTCACCCAAAGAAGTATAAATTACATGTCGGCTATATTTTGAAAGAAGTGATTTTTACCTAGAGTTCCCATCGGGGCACCAAAATACAAAAGTAATTCTCAATTGGGTCTAAAAGATACACAATCTATCAAAAATGATAATTGAAGAGGTTCTCTTTTTTACTGAGGTAAAATTCACATAACATAAAATTCACTATTTTAACCATTTTCATGTGCAATTGAAAACCGTTTGGTTACTGACTAATCTTTTTACTATTGAGTATATTCAGCTTTTCTATTTCTTCTTGAGTCAGTTTTAGTAGTTTGTGCATTTCCAGGAACATGTCCATTTCATCTAGTTTACATAATTTTTTAGCATACAATTACAGATGGCGTTCTTTTATAATCCTTTTTATTTATGTAAGGTTGGTAGTAATGTTCCTACTTTCATTCCTGATTACAGTGACTTGAATCTTCTCTTTTTTTTCTTGGCCAGCCTAGCTAAGGGTTTGTCAATTTTGTTGATGCTGATGTTGATTTTCTTTATTGTTTTTCTATTCTCTATTTTAGTTATTTCCTTCTTTCTGCTAGTTTTGGATTTAGTTTGCTCTTCTCTATTTCCTTAAGGTGGACTGTTAGGTTACTGATTTAAAATCTTTCTTCTTTTTTAATATATGTGTTTACAGCTATAAATTGCCCTTGGACACTGCTTTTGCTGTACCCCATAAGTTTTGGTATTGTTATAGATTGAATTGTGTCCCACAAAAATGTGTGTCACCTTGGCTAGTCCATGATTCCCAGTATTGTGTGATTGTCCACCGTGTTGTCATCTGATGTGGTTTTCCTATGCGTTACCTCTATGATATTAATGAGGTGGGATTAGTGGGCAGGACTCAATCTACAAGATTAGATCATGTTTTAAGTCAATCTCTTATGAGATATAAAAGAGAGAAGCAAGCAGAGAGACATGGGGGCCTCATACCACCAAAAGAGTAGAGCCAGGAGCACGTGTCCTTTGGACTCGGGTCCCTGCGCTGAGAAGCTCCTCAGCTGGGGACGATTGATGACAAGGACCTTCCCTCAGACGCAAAAGAGAGAGAAAGCCTTCCCCTGGAGCTGGCGCCCTTGGTTCAGACTTCTAGCCTCCTAGACTGTGAGAGAATAAATTTCTCTTTGTTAAAGCCGTCTGCTTGTGGTATTTCTGTTATAGGAGCACTAGATGACTAAGACACCTCCCTAAGGGCTGTTGCTACTGCACGTTATAGTGCTTGTTGTTTACTGACTTTTCGGAACTAATTTTGTGAAGTTTGTATTCTTCATCAGGTGTGACCACTGAAGTCTGTTCTATTAGCTTAGTGGTCAACAGAAAACCCCCCCAAAACCGAGATTTCCTTAAATGCTGAGATTCAGCTGTTTTTTTTGTTTTTGTTTTTTTCTTGAATAACCATTTTCCTAGTTGCCATAATCTTTGGATTAACTTCTACAGTTCTGGAAAAGTTGATTCTGACAGTTTTTGCCGGTTTATCCATTGCTTTTGTGGAGAGATGGACTTTCAGAATTCCCTACTCTGCCATTTTTTCTGATATCACCTTCAAGAAGTTCTTTAACCTAGAGTTTAAAAACACAACCAAAAGATTTGCATAGAAACAATGAATCCTAAATATATATATATATATAAAGTCTGTATATAAAGCCTTTGACTAAGAGCAATATCTCTCTCTGAGCATAGTTTTAGATTCTCTTCTCCTTTGGTCCTCCTGGGCTCTATCATTTATAGGTCCTCCTCTGTGTCCCACATCCTAAATATGCACCATAATTGTTATTTCCTTGCCTCAGAGTTTTAAATACCATCTGCAGATAATTCTAAGCCTTTTTCCAGTTTCCCTGAGTGTTGTTCCGTGATCTGGATATTCCTGGTCTTTCATTAGCTGTGGGTATTCACTTGGCTTGGGACTACAGTAATCATGGATAGACTGGACTGGAGATAGATGGCTTATGGTTTTAGGGTACAGGGAATAGGGTAACTTGAGGCTGTTTATCATATTAAAGTGATCTCGAAAAGAGCAGGGAGTAATATGAAGAGACAAATATGAAACAGAGCCCAGGAATGGTGAAGAGTAATTCTAAATCTAAGGATTCTATAAGTGACTTGGGAACTCAAGAAAGGATGATTTGAAGGGAGAACAGGAGATTCCTACTGGACAAGTAAGCCAGTGAACAGAGTCTTCTATAATATGCCTTGACCTCACTCATAAGCAACTGGACAATTCAAATAATTTAAGCTAATGGTAGTCATCTCAAATTCTTTTTTTTTTTGTGAAAAGATGATGTATGGAGTATAAATAAGCAAATATTTAATGGTTGGAATTTTCTATTTTAGAACATTAATGAGAAAATATTGGATATATTTGTGGATTAGAAAATAGCTGGGTAACTACATTATCTATGCACAAAAAAGACACTAATACATTTTAACATAGAAATTCTATACCTTTCTGTCAGCTGCTTATACATTTGAAGGGTTAATGGAGCCAATATATTTAAAACTGCACATCGAAAAAATTTTTTCCCTCTCTCTAACAGAAACTCAGAATGATTTTTAAGCAAATGTTTACAAGGATGGAAGGCAAATATGTTTGCAAATAATATTGGCTGTTTCATAAATTTAGATCCATATTCAATGTATTTACCACCAGAAAGAGCTGAAAGGAAGGAAAGATGGGAGGAAGGAAGAAAAGAAGGTAGGTAGGAAGGAAAATGAGAGAACCATTATCCCTAAAGGCAATTACAGAAAATAGATCTCATAAAATGTTTTGAATAATTTAAATGAGTATTTCACCTCCCAGGTTCAACTATGAAGAGTATGTTGAGATATGTTCTTGGTATTTTTCTTTAAGTATGTGTTATTCTATATGTAAACATGTGCTATTAAAGCCTGGCCAGCCACAGATCACCAGACGCAAGCCTGCAGTCTGACAGAGTCAGATTTATTGCCTCAATGAAGTGATGGGAGCACATTCCAGAGGAACTGTGGGATGCTGCTCTCCACAAGGGGAAGGATGGAAGCACCGTTTGAAAGGTTTGAGTTCCTGCTGAAGGATTCTGTGGAGGGTATCACAGAGGTGGGGATCAGCTCTGGACTGGTTACTGTTTCTGAGGTGGGATCAGGAGAAGGGAGATTAACTGGGGATTGGGAGCTGTCATGAGGCAAGAGCAGTTTAGCAATAGGGTGTCCTCAATACGAGAAGGGAATAACAAGGAGATCCGGGAGCAGTATTGGTAAGAAAGAAGTAAATACTCAAATCAGGGGAGGGGATGTGGAAGGTGGTCATTATGGCATTTTACAGCTACTGCATGGCCTTGGAAAAACCAGTGTTCCCTGTTAGTTTTGCAGCTAACATTATCTGTGCCTGTCTTCCCAGCCTGATTAACAGCAGAGCTGCTTTTTTCTGTTTCTGTCCAGGAGAGATGTTTTTGAGTCCCTTACATGTTTTTTACTCTTCCTGTGTATACATTGTAACAGTCTGTTGAATGTCATACATAATTAAAAGAGCTTGTTTAGTTTTAAATGTCATTAAATATTTTTTTAATTGTGGTGAAAATATACACAAAAGTGTACCAATTCAACAATTTCTACACGTATCATTCAGTGACATTGATTACATTCTTCAAGTTGTGCAACCAATCTCACTACCCTTTTCCAAGTTATTCTACCACCATCAACATAAACTCACTGCCCCCTAAGTAAAAACTCTCCCTTTCTCCTTCCCTTTCATCCCTGGTAACCATTAAAAATTTTTCATTTCCGTATATTTGCGTATTTCATATAAGTGAGATCATGCAGGATTTGTCTTTTTGTGACTTAGTGATTTTGCTCAGCATAATGTTTTCAGGGTTCATCCATGTTGTGGCATGTATCGGGACTCCATTTTTCTTTATGGCTGGGTAATATTCCATTGTATGTGTGTACCACATTTTGTTTATCTATCCATCTGTTGATGAACATTTAGGTTATTTCCACATTTTGGCTATTGTGACTAGCACTGCAGTGAACATTGGTGTACAGGTGTCTGTTTGTGCTGCTGTTCAACTTTTTGAAGACTAGCCAAACTGTTTTCTGCAATGGCTGTACCATTTTACATTCCCACCAGCAATGGGTGAGGGTTCCTGTTTCTCCACAACCTAGCCAATACCTACTGGTTTTTTTTTTTTTTTTATAATTTCCATTCTAATAGTGGTGAGATGGTGTCTCATTGTGGTTTTGATTTGCATCTCCCTAAGTGGATTGGAACTATCCAGCTGACCTGAAGGAAAAAGACCTGGCGATCTGCTCCTGTAAATTAAAAAAAAAAAATTACAGCCTAGAAAACAGTTCTACTCTGTCACACAGGGTTGCTATGAGTTGATATCCACTCGAGGGCACCTAACGACAACAACAATGGCTAACAATGTTGAATATCTCTTAATGTGCTTATTGGGCATTTGAATATCCTCTTTGGTGAAATGTCTGTTCAACTCCTTTGTCCGTTTGTTGATTGGAGACATCAAGTCTTAAAAGGTACTATTTAGCACAAAAGCAAAAGGACAAAGTCATCCTACTCTTTAAGTTAAATTCTCTTTTAGAAATTGACTGGGACATAAAAATCTCTAGAATCTACCTTTCTCTGTCTTGATCATTGACTCTTAAAAAAAAAAAAACAGGAGGGTTAATCAAGCTTTGCCTCCAGCAGCAATGCTATGGTTTTTAAAACCCTTCACACTAGTAGAGTCAGTTTCATACAGAGCAGTGTCCTAAACAAATTGACCCAGAGTATTTACAAAACTCCTTGAGGGCAAGGATCTTGTTTTATTCACATTTGCACTCCCTCACAGTTTAGCACAAGGCCTTGTATATATAAGTCTCAATAAATATTTGTTGGATTGAATCCTATTTGTAAAAGAACTTTGAGAGCACTATATAAAAGATTGAGTATATTATGAGACTAGAAAAAGAGAAATGTTGATCTTAACTGTACCTGGAAGTGTATATGTCATTTTAATGCTTTCCCAAAGGCTAGGGGACAATCAATCTCAAGAGACAAAGCCATGCTCTCTACCTCAAAGGAAAAGTGAGTTTCCACGTGGATTTAGTGAAATGATGTCTTAGTCATCTTTTATTTTTTCTCCAATCTATCCAAAATTTGTTAAATATAGAAATATCTACCCCACTGTAGAATTATAATAACTGTATTCATCCTTATTACTTAGCATATTAACAATTATAAAGTTATAAGAACTATATTCAACCTGGAACTCAGTACGTATTTTAGAAACATAAAATTTTACCGTCATAAAGCCCTGAAAATAATAGTCTGTTGGTAATAATGGTAACCTTTGTTATTTTTTTCTCTTTGAAGAGACATACCTGTGATCTGTGCAACATTAGATAATAATTCTTGTTTTGTTTTTTAAAAATCCATTCTCCTTCAATTCAAACCTGTTTTTTTTTTTTAATTGTGGTAAAGTATATACAACATAAAATTATCCATTTTAAATATTTTCAAATGTACAACCCAGGGACATTAATCACACCAACAACTGCTGTGCAATCATCATTGACTATTTGTTTCCAAAACATTTTCATCACCCCAAACAGAAACTCTGGACCCATTAAGCAATAACTCCCCATTCTCCCCTTCCACCAGCCCCTGGCAACTACTAATCTGCTGTATGTCTCTATATATTTGCCTATTCTAGGTATTTCATACAAATTAAATCATATAATATATGCCTTTTGTGTCTGATTTATTTCACTCAGCATGTTTTTAAGGTTCATCTACTTCATAACATGTATCAGAGCTTCATTTTCCTTTATACAACAGATATACCATATTTTGTTTCTCCATTCATCTGTTGATGGATATTTGGGTTGTTTCTACCTTTTGGCTATTGTAAATAATGCTGCAGTGAACATTGGTGTACAAGTAACTTTGACTCCTTGCTTTCAATTCTTTTGAGTATATACCTAGGAGTGGAATTGCTGGGCCATTTGGTAGCTCTATACTTAACTTTTTGAGGAACTGCCAAGCTGTTTTCCAAAGTGGCTACACCGTTTTACATTTCCACCAGCAATGGATGGAGGTTCCAATTTTTCCACATCCTTGACAACTCTTGTTCTTTTATGGTTTTTGCCTTGTTTTGTTTGATAATAGCCATCCTAGTGGGGATGAAGTGGTATCTCATTGTGGTTTTGATTTGCATTTCTCAGGTGGCTAATGAAGTTGAGTATCTTTTCATGTGCATATTAGCCATTTGTACATCTTCTTTAGAAAAACCTTCTTATTTTAACAGTGGAAAAAGCTTTGTTATAAACTGAATATATATATATACATATATACATATATATATATATATATATATATATATATATATATATGGAAACCCTGGTGGTGTAGTGGTTAAGTGCTATGGCTCCTAACCAAAAGATCAGCAGTTTTAATCCGCCAGGCGCTCCTTGGAAACCCTGTGGGGCAGTTCTACTCTGTCCTGTAGCGTCGCTATGAGTCAGAACTGGGTTTGGGTTTTTTTTTTTTTGGTATATATATGTAGCAGATCAGACCATTTTCCTGTGGTGTGTCCTATAAGAGAAAACCTGTTGTCTTCAAGTCAATTCCAACTCATGGCGACCGTGTAGGACAAAGTAGAACCGCCCCATAGAGTTTTGTAGGCTGTTATCTTTATGGACGCAGACTGCCATATCTTTCTCCTGTGGAGTAGCTGGTGGATTCAAAACCAATGACCTTTCAGTTAGCAATTGAGCTCTAAACCACTGTGCCACCAGGGCTTCTTTCCTATGAGAGAGGGATACACAAAGAGATATGTGAGCTCAGACAATCCAGAGATCTCTTTGTTCTTAGGAACACTGGACATGATTTCATGGAGGCAGCATGTGAGCTGAATATTAAGGAAGGAAGCTGGGTCTTTTATTGGGAAGGGATGGTTTTCTAAGGAAGGGGATGATGTGAGTAATGAATGGGAATGAGAAAATCCTCTAGGAATTTCAAGTCATTCAGTTTGTTATGGAGTGGGTTTCAAGATTGACTTAAGTCATAAATAGTAAAAGGTCATTTTAGTTGGGGTTCCCCTGAAAGTAGATCCTGAGACAAGGTCTTTGGTGCAGCTGGTTTATTTGGGATGTAATCTCAGGAAGAGCAAATGAGAAAACAAGACAGACAAGGAAGAAAAGCAAAAAGAGTACCTTGATGAATGGTATACCCCTGTGGGTAACTGGGGCCCAACCCCACTAGGGATCGCACAGGCAAATCTTGTAGAACACAGTGCAGAATTATTTTACTGGAGGAGGGGGAAGGTGGGGTATTTATCTGCAAAATCTCATTTCTCATTAGTTGAAGATTGAGGAATAAGGGTTACTGCACCACCACATTTTGGGGTTGCAACTGCAGGCAACTAGCCCAGCTCTCAGGTTGCTGGAGAAATCTCTCAAATAGAGGAGGAGAAACACAAATGCTTGAGTTAGAAATTTGACAACCGACTGGGAACCATCTTTACGTAAAGTTTTAGGTGAACCCAAGTGAGCTGAGAGGATGTACAAAGGAGCATCAATAAAGTCTACTCTAAAGACCTTCAGTGTTATGCTTAGAATTTCTCAGTAGATGATGGAGCTCTTGAAGCTAGCTGAGAAAATGAGTAATATGAAGACAGATATATTAGGAAGATGCATATAGAATTTTTCAGAGGGTAAACACTGGATGGCAGGGTATCCAGATGTGGAACTATTGATATAATTTATCCAATAGGTAATCAAGTTTTGAATTATTTGTAGTGTGGGTAGAGTGGAGGTCATAGTGGGAATGGGAAGAAGTATTCTGAATATGGCCTCAAGAAGATATCAATATATTATTAAACTCAAGAAAGCCAGAGAATATGCAGGTTGAAGGGTTGCAGAGAAACACTGAAATTGTCTTTTTTTCCCCTGTTAATCCAGGATTACCACATTTTTACACAAATAATGCAGGTGTTATATACTTTTTTGCCAACCTTGCCCCTCCCACCCAGGTATTTTCATAAGTCTGCTATGCTAATTTTTTACAGCAACATGTAAAAAATTAGCACAGTACACTTACAAAATTGGGGAGCAAATGTGGCAAAAAGTCGTATAACTTGCAGGTTATTTGAGTAAATATACGGGGAGGGGGTCCTCCACGTGTCTGTCAGTTAGTCGTACTGTGGGGGCTTGTGTGTTGCTGTGATGCTGGAAGCTATGCCACTGGTATTCATATACCAGCAGGTTCACCCACTGAGGACAGGTTTCAGCTGAGCTTCCAGACTAAGACAGACTAGGAAGAAGGACCCGGCAGTCTACTTCTGAAAAGCATTAGCCAGTGAAAACCTTATGAATAGCAGTGGAACATTGTCTGCTTTAGTGCTGGAAGATGAGCTCCCCGGGTTGGAAGACACTCAGAAGATGACTGGGGAAGAGCCGCCTCCTCAAAGTAGAGTTGACCTTAATGATGTGAATGGAGTAAAGCTTTCGAGACCTTCATTTGCTGATGTGGCACGACTCAAAATGAGAAGAAACAGCTGCAACCTGGAATGTATGAAGTATGAATCTAGGAAAATTGGAAATCATCAAAAATGAAATGGAACACATAAACATCGATATCCTAGGCATTAGTGAGCTGAAATAGACTGGTATTGGCCATTTTGAATCGGACAATCATATAGTCTACTATGCTGAGAATGACAACTCGAAGAGGAATGGTGTCGCATTCATTGTCAAAAAGAACGTTTCAGGATCTATCCTGAAGTACAACACTGTCCGTGATAGGACAATATCCATAAGCCTACAAGGAAGACAAATTAATACGACTATTATTCAAATTTACACACCAACCACTAGGGCCAAAGATGAAGAAATAGAAGATTTTTATCAGCTGCTACAGTCTGAAATTGATCGAACATGCAATAAAGATGCATTGATAATTACTAGCGATTGGAATGCAAAAGTTGGAAACAAAGAAAAAGGATCAGTAGTTGGAAAATACGGCTTTGGTGATAGAAACAATGCCAGATATCGAATGATAGAATTTTGCAAGACCAACAACTTCTTCATTGCAAATACCTTCTTTCACCAACATCAATGGCAACTATACACATGGACCTCACCACATGGAACACACAGAAATCATATTCACTACGTCTGTGGAAAGAGATGATGGAAAAGCTCAATATCATCAGTCAGAACAAGGCCAGGGGCCAACTGTGGAACGGACCATCAATTGCTCATATGCAAGTTCAAGCAGAAACTGAAGAAAATCGGAGCAAGTCCAAGAGAGCCAAAATGTGACCTTGAGTATATCCCACCTGAATTTAGAGACCATCTCAAGAATAGATTTGACGCATTGAACACTACTGACCGCAGACCAGACGAGTTGTGGAATGACATCAAGGACATCATCCACGAAGAAAGCAAGAGGTCACTGAAAAGAAAGGAAAGAAAGAAAAGACCAAGGTGGATGTCAGAGGAGACTCTGAAACTTGCTCTTGAGCTTCGAGCAGCTAAAGCAAAAGGAAGAAATGATGAAGTAACAGAACTGAACAGAAGATTTCAAAGGGCCTCTCGAGAAGACAAAGTAAAGTATTATAATGACATGTGCAAAGAGCTGGAGATGGAAAACCAGAAGGGAAGAACACACTCGGCGTTTCTGAAGCTGAAAGAACTGAAGAAAAAATTCAAGCCTCGAGTTGCAATAGTGAAGGATTCCATGGGGAGAATATTAAATGACGCAGGAAGCATCAAAAGAAGATGGAAGGAATACACAGAGACATTATACCAAAAAGAATTAGTCGATATTCAACCATTTCAAGAGGTGACATATGATCAGGAACTGGTGGTACTGAAGGAAGAAGTCCAAGCTGCTCTGAAGGCATTGGCGAAAAACAAGGGTCCAGGAATTGATGGAATATCAATTGAGATGTTTCAACAAACAGATGCAGCGCTGGAGGTGCTCACTTGTCTATGCCAAGAAATATGGAAGACAGCTTCCTGGCCAACTGACTGAAAGAGATCCATATTTATCCTATTCCCAAGAAAGGTGATCCAACTGAATGTGGTAATTATAGAACAATATCGTTAATATCACACGCAAGCAAAATTTTGCTGAAGATCATTCAAAAATGGCTGCAGCAGTATATTGACAGGGAAATGCCTGAAATTCAGGCTGGTTTCAGAAGAGGACGTGGAACCAGGGATATCATTGCTGATGTCAGATGGATCCTGTCTGAAAGCAGAGAATACCAGAAGGATGTTTACCTATGTTTTATTGACTATGCAAAGGCATTCGACTGTGTGAATCATAACAAACTATGGATAACACTGCGAAGAATGGGAATTCCAGAACATTTAATTGTGCTCATGAGGAACCTGTACATAGAACAAGAGGCAGTTGTTCGGACAGAACAAGGGGATACTGATTGGTTTAAAGTCAGGAAAGGTGTGCATCAGAGTTGTATTCTTTCACCATACCTATTTAATCTGTATGCTGAACAAATAATACGAGAAAAAAACCAAAGCCAGGCTATATGAAGAAGAACGGTGCATCAGGATTGGAGGAAGACTCATTAACAACCTGTGTTATGCAGATGACACAACCTTGCTTGCTGAAAGTGAAGGACTTGAAGCACTTACTAATGAAGATCAAAGACCACAGCCTTCAGTATGGATTACACCTCAACATAAAGAAAACAAAAATCCTCACAACTGGACCAATGAGCAACATTGTGATAAATGGAGAAAAGATTGAAGTTGTCAGGGATTTCATTTTACTTGGATCCACAATCAACAGCCATGGAAGCAGCAGTCAAGAAATCAAAAGATGCATTGCATTGGGCAAATCTACTGCAAAGGACCTCTTCAAAGTGTTGAAGAGTAAAGATGTCAGGTGCGTCTGACCCAAGCCATGGTATTTTCAATCGCATCATATGCATGTGAAAGCTGGACAATGAATAAGGAAGACAGAAGAAGAGTTGAGGCCTTTAAATTGTGGTGTTGGTGAAGAATATTGAATATACCATGGACTGCCAAAAGAACAAACAAATCTGTCTTGGAAGAAGTGCTGCCAGAATGCTCCTTAGAGGCAAGAATGGCGAGACTGCGTCTTACATACTTTGGACATGTTGTCAGGAGGGATCAGTCCCTGGAGAAGGACATCGTGCTTGGCAGGGTATAGGGCCAGTGGAAAAGAGGAAGACCCTCAACGAGGTGGATTGACACGGTGGCTGCAGCAATGAGCTCCAGCATAACAACAATTGTGAGGATGGCGCAGGACCCAGTAGTGTTTCGTTCTGCTGTGCATAGGGTTGCTGTGAGTTGGAACTGACTCGACGGCACCTAACAACAACAACAACACGGGGTACATCAAGATCTATCTGATTACCTTCACTCTCATTTCCACCTCTGGGACAGATTCTGGTTTAAGCCATGGTTCTCAATTTTGGCTACACATTAGAATCACCTGAATGGACTCTTAAAAATCCTAAAATCCAGGCCCCTCCCCAGGCCAATTAAATCAGATTCTCCAGGGGTGGTGTCCAGGCTTCAGTGTTTTCAAAGCTCCCTGGGTGATTCCAATGTGTAGCCAGGATTGTGAACCATTGAATTATAGTCACGAAATATTTAATAAGCTTTACTTTGATACTCAACATCAAACTGCCAGTTCTAATTCTGGCTTTGTTCTGGTAACAGGGTTTTTGCTTTTTTGCTGGAAACTATTATTTTTCTTATTCGATCACTGTGATAATTGCATCCCGCTGCTCTGACAACTTTCCCAGCACCCGAACTCTCTATTTTTGCCAATCTTCTCCAGCCTTGACTGAACCTCAGTCCTCAGATTAAGGCTCTCTTGGCAGGTGTTTCTGATGCCAATAGCCTGCCAGCCTGAATATCTCCATCGCAGCTGTACACCTCATCCCTAGGCAAAGGACAGCCTCTCATTAAACCTAATGCAGGTAAGATTTCCCCCAAAGTTCCCAGCAAAAGTAAGACTTGGCTCTCCTAATGAACTGATATGCTTCTTTCTATAAAGTAATAATAACCCATCATGTTTCCCGTTTCTGGAAGAGTTTCATTAAGCTTTAGTTTAGATTTTCTGGAAATGTAAAATTAAAATGTGAGGAATACTTGTTATCAAGAAATTGAAGGAAATTGACACGGTGGACCATCTCTTCCAGCATGCTCCCTACTGACACAGAAGATATGGAACCCAAAAGATAGGGCCTCCAACAACTTCATGACCCTTCTTCCTCAACAAATGTATCCACTTCTCCTGCATCTGTATTAACCTTTCCTCTTCCCTCCAGTTTCGGTTTAGGAGATGTTTGTCCCCTTCCCTAGATCCCACCCAAGCCTTTGTGTTTCGCAGTTCATGCTTTCCCTCTTTCTCAGTGATCTTGCTTCATTAATTATCACTTCTCCCTCCAATTACTTTGACCCGTAAAAGGCTATTTTTATCTTCCATCTTTAAAAACACAAACAAAAATCTCTTGATTGGCCTTAAATTTTTCTCAAGGAAATATCCTTTTTCCCTCCTTCCCTTCATTGCAAAAACGGTTAAAAGAGCTGTGTACACTCAATTCATTTTCTCAGCATTAACAGTTTACCGTATGACCACACTTCTTTACTAAAATTTCATTTGCAGAGGTCCTCAGTGACCTTCCAGTTGCTAAAACCAAAGAAATATTTTTCTAATTGTCTGATTTGTCCCCCCTACAACATTTAACAGTTTTACTCGCTCTCCTTTTGAAACCTGTTCCCCACCATGTGGAGTGATATCTTTCTCTCCTGCCTCTGTAGCCACTCTGTATCAGTCTCCTTTGCAGGCTTAACTTCCTCCATTCTTGCCTTAAACATTATTTTTTTGCTACAATCCCAGTCTTGACACTTTTATAAATGTAATGTATTCTTCCTGAGTTAATTCTTGCATATTGTTGAAACTGAGGTCTTTTTATCCCATACAAATTTCTTGTCTAAACTCCAGGCCTGTGTTTTTATCCTCCTGCATGCACCAAACCACACCTGTTGCCATTAAGGCGATTCTGGCTCATAGAGACCCTATAGGTCAGAGTAGAACTGCCCCATAGAGTTTTCAAGGAGCACCTGGTGGATTTGAACTGCCGACCTCTTGATTAGCAGCTGTAGCACTTAAACACTATGCCACCAGGATTTCCCTGCATGCACCATAAACACCTAAAACTTAATCTATTACTTTCCCAACCATTGCCACCTGGCTACCACCTCTACTGAGTTTGCTTGGGAAAAGATCAATGCTGTCCTAGTGCAAAACTCCAAATGACATTCCTTCCTTGTGAAATACTTTTGCCTTCTAGGCTTCTGTATTCTCTTGTGCCTTCTTCCTCTCTGAATATATCTTTTTTCTCTTTTACTCACTTCTCTTTTCCAACTTGTTCCCTAAGTCTAGTTATTCCTCGAGATTCTGTCCTAATGCAGTTAAAAGTTGAGTACTACTGACTGAAGGGCATCTTCATGCCTGGGGTGGTAGTGGAGGAGCATGTGTAGTGGAAAGAAAGTTATGTTTTAAGTTATTAATTGAGAAAGAGGTAAGAGAATAGAGTTGGCATGACCTGTGGTAAAGAGATGTAGAGTCCCTATCCAGGCTTAGGCTAAGTGGAAGCACTTCTTGAACCAAGTGCAATGACAAAGTCACTGCCTCCAATCCTCAAGTTTTCCTAAACCACACTAAATCATGGCTATGAAGAGAAGACTCTGGCAACAATCAAATATATTATAATTTCCTACTTGTTTGCTGCTTGGAGAACTCATTCTTTTATCTCTGAATTTCTAAACTTTAAGTCAAAATATTTTTTAAAAATAAATAAATGACTCAAAAGCCATCAGGACCCAGCTAATAAGACATCTGTGTTTTTCCTCCTACATCCTTCAGGGGCTCAGAGGTGAGAGGAGGAAAATAGAGTGGTGGGGACATCCAAAGTTAATAATTTGTGAGGTGGGCCCAATTGAAGGTGAAGCAAGCAGAATTAAAAAAAGGGATGTTTTCAAATAAGATGGGTTGGTTTCCAGTGATGGAGAAAAATATATAAATGTGGGGTAGAAGTGGAAGGAGAGTGGGCTGTGATCAGGAAGGGGAATTTCAGAGTGTCCAGTCTTGGATGGGGGGTAGTTCTGACTGATGATAAGCCTGAAATTGTGACTACATCAGAGTCAATTAAAGCTATGTAGACACAAGGTAGAGCAGACACACACACAAAAAAAGGTAGAGCAACGATCTGCGAAATCGAATGGTTGGTGAAAGGGTGGAGACAGAGGTGGGGAAGATCGGTGTGAACGAAGCAGTAAAGAAATTAAAGAGAGTGAGAGAATTTCTGTCTCGGGGAGTCAGTACGGCACAGTGATTAAGAGTACAGACTCTGGATGCAGAAGTGGAATTTGACTCACACTTCTGTCGTTTACTGGCTGTGTGACCTTAAGCAAGTGACCTAGGGCTACTGACTTGACCTAGCCAAGCCTAAATAGCATCATCTGTAAGATAGAGATAATATTAACTGTCTCATAAAGCTGTTATCTGGATTAAATGAGATAATGTAAGCAAAGTGCTTAACAGATGATGACTGACATATAGAAAGCCCTCAGTAAAGGCTAACTGAAAAACATATGCATTGGCAGTGAAGGCGGAGTGATGATAATATGAGAGGTGGCTTGATTTTTAAAAATGAGATGTGAAGCTATGGTGTTTAAATTGATTATAGTCATTGGGCCCAAATAAATTCTTCTCAGAGAGCTGGAAAACGTCTACCAATATGATCATGGAACTACTTCTGGTCATCTTTGAGGAGTAAGTGAATTTAGCCTGGGTTCCATAAAAATCAAATCCTAAGGCAAATGCATATTGCTGATACTTTACTGAGACATGCAATCTCAAGAATCAAGAGTGAGAGAAAGGTGTGGTAAGGCAGAGAAAGAGTGAAAGCAAATATAAAGCTGACTGTGGCTTCATGATGAGCCAGCTGCTTCATTTTGCCAGATGGCTTATGAGCAGTAGCACCCTTAGACCCAGGCAAGAGGGGATGCTTGCCTTGAGCCATGCATATCACACACACACACACACACACACACACATACATCAAAACCCATTGCTGTCGAATGGATTCCAACTCCTAGCAACCCTGTAGGACAGAGTAGAACTGTCCCATGGGGTTTCCAAGACTGTAAATCTCTATGGAGGCAGATTGCCACACCTTTCTCCTGTGAGGCGGCTGGTTGGTTCAAACCGCTGACCTTTCGGTTAGCAGCTGAGCACTTTAACCATTGCACCTCCAGGACTCGTCGGACTCCACACATACACACACACACAATTAAAGGACATATGCATGTCTCTCTTTCACTGGGAATACAGCACTCAGTAGTTCTGACACAGCCACAGCATGTATTATAAACATCTGCTTTCATGACTAACACCATCCATGCCCCAAGGAGCTGTCTCTCAACATCTCTTGCCTTATGTCCTCTGAATGTCATTCTGGGTTGTTCCACAGCCATCATTAAAGATGGAGTTGTGCCCTGCTGCAGGCTGCAGGGAAGATTTGAATGCAGAAGCACCTAGGCAAGAAAAAATGAAGTAATTTACATGTCTCCTTTCTCTCAACCTGAATGAAATAGATTCTTCTGCTAAAAAAACATCATTTCCCAATAGTGACTATTGTTGTCCTTTTCCTCGCTTATATTTTTATTCCAACTATGGGTCTGGAGGTACTAACAAATTAGCACATGGCCCCTGGGGAACATTTTTCAATATTAACCATGTCTTGTGCCTCTTAAATTTGTAAATATGTAGCTCTAGATGTAACATGCGTGAAGCATGCTATCAATTTGTTTGCAATAACTACATGAACATTGCATGCTAGAAATGCAAATAGCTTTATTTTTCTAACTATATTATTTAAGATTTAATTAAAATGTCAAAAGGTTATATAAAATGTCAGTTTTATATAAAGTTTGACTTAAAATTTTGGCATTTATTAATTATATTTTTTATTTGTCTTTTAACTCTAAAATATGATTTTGAATGTTTTGAAGAAAAATAAATTTTGAAAACAGTAAACAATTTAAATTTTTAATATTTATTTTCATTTATTTCTTGATAAAAAGGTATTCAAATTTTGTATACCATGAAAATAAGTTTGTTAACCCTTTAGATCTGTGCTGCCTAACACGACGGCTACTAGCCACATGTGGCTATTGAGCACTAGACACGTGGTCACTCGGAACTGAGACGTGCTGTAAGTATGAAATGAACACTGGATTTTCAACACTTGGTAGAGGGTCCGCAAAAAAGAAGAAGAACCTCAACGAGATGGTCTGACACAGTGGCTGCAACAATGGGCTCAAGCACAACAACGAGCATGAGCATCGCGCAGGACTGGACAGTGTTTTGTTCTGTTGTTCGTGGGGTTCCTGAGTCAGAAGCGACTTGACGGCACCTAACAACAGTAGCAAATATTTTTTATATTGCTTAAATTTTGGATTATATTATTTTTGATATATTGGGTTAAATAGAATATATTATTAAATTAATTTTACCTGTTTCCTTTTGCTTTGTGGCTACTAGAACATTTAAAATCACAAGTGGGGCACTGACTAGATTTCTATTGCATAAAAAATAGCACCGATTTAATCAATTCTTATGTGAAAAATCTTGGCTAGAACAACATTATTACTGATTTTACTAGAATGAAGGGAAACAAGATAATTTTTGAATAAATATATAATGACTTCTCAAATATGTATGTACTCATTTAAATATCATCAACCCATCAATAAAACACCTACATACGCACAATAAAAATTAAAATTGATCATCTGTGATTTTTTTTGGATTTTACACCAGTTGCCATCGAGTTGACTCTGAGTCGTGGAGACCCCATGTTTGTCAGAGTAGAACTGTACTCCATAAGGTTTTCAGTGGCTGATTTTTTTTTAAGTAGATCAACAGACCTTTCTTCAGAGGCACCTCTGGGAGGACTCAAACCTCCAACCTTTCTGTTAGCAGTTGAGTGCACTAATCATTTGCACCACTCAAGGACAAAAATAATAGCTTTACAGAATTGGTTTTGTCATTCTGACATATAACATTTAGGTTACTATATTCATCAAGGTAGGATGATAGAAGTTATACAACATCTATTGTTCCTGTGTGGATGGCACTGTCCATTGTTTTCTTCCTAATACTTCCCAGGGGTCTGATACCTCTTTAGTGTCATTTATGCAAGAGCCTCCTTTACACATATTCCCCAAAGGGCAGCCCCTGCCTCTCTCCAGGCTCTTCACATTATTTTAGAATGGAGACAAAACTGGATTTTATATTGAAGGATGGGGCAGCTGTCACAGACCACTACGGTGCAGGCAGAAAAGATTCTATCCTTCACCTGACTCACCTTCCCTAGGACTGGGGAAAAAAGAAAAGGAAGAAGCCTGATAGACATTCCTTTTAACCTTACCTCTCTCTATCACTCCATAATTGTCTCATAATCCACCCTTCCCCATTGGAGGAAAATGTTACATGCCTCAGTTCCTTCTTCTCTCTTACCTTCTCCAACACCCTAACGCCTTAGAGGAGAGGTGTCTTTCTGGTTTCATGAGACGAGTGAGGGAGGCATGTGTTCCCACCCTTATCTCCTCAGTTCAGCATCTTCACCAGTGAGAACCTCACTGCTTACCTAAGAAGAAAACTACTCTCACAAGAGAAAGCACTAGGAATATTGCTGCCCCGTGAGGACAACGAGGGCAAGCATCTTAGGAGGAAAGCATTTTCTTCCTGTTCCTAGCAAATTGATAATACTGGCATTATAGTGCTTAGCTGCATTTGATCTTTTTTGAACTTGATTTATATAACAGAATCCATCACATTAGCTGTGAATGGCTCCATCACTCTAATCCTGGATGGGTGGTACCAGTTTCAAATGAATTCTTTCTGATTCCAAATCTCTAGTTTAATAGAGGAGGAGTGTGCAGTGGGGTGTGGGGAGCACATCAGAGAGAGGTGGCTCAATTCAGTTCATTGCACCGTGTGAGGAAGCGGGACATACCTAGTTACTATTTTCTAATATCTGATGGATTTCCAAAAAAATGTTCCCTGAATTGTTGTAAATTCCAAAGAGCATAACCTCTGTTTGTCTTGGTTAGCACTGTGCCCGTGGCACCCAGCATCAATATCTGGCATGTAAGAAATGGTAAATAAATAACAACTGGATAAATGAATGAGTAAATAAATGAATAAAAAAGATTATAATTCTGTTTGGCTAACAGAAAGAATAGAAATGGGACCAAATAATAGAGATGTAAAATTTGACACAACATGTTGAAATACCTGACTAAAATGTAGAAATGAACAGGCACAGTGAGCTGTGTTTTGATCATGTGAATTCCCCTTCAGAAGCCCAATGACCCAGAAGGGGAGATACTTTAGAAAAAAAATTAAATTGAGCCCGACAATACTGCAGTCCATTCTAAGTCAAAAAGACTCTTCTCAAATACCTTTTTCTCAAGAAACAGAAAACGAAGTGCTTCCAAACACAATCGTAGTTGTTGTCAGGTGCTGTCGAGTCTGTGCCAACTCATAGCAACTGTATGTACAACAGAACTAAACACCGCCTGGTCCTGCGCCATCCTCCCAATGGTTGCTATGTTTGAGCCCATTGTTGCAGCCGCTGTGTCATCCATCTCATCAAGGGTCTTCCTCTTTTTCACTGATCCTCTATGTTACCAAGCATGATGTCCTTCTCCAGGGACTGGTCCCTCCTGATAACATGTCCAAAGCACATGAGATGAAATGTCGTCATCCTTGCTTCCAAGGAGCAATCTGCTGTTTTTCTTCCAAGACCGACTTGTTCGTTCTTCTGGAAGTCCATGATATAGTCAATATTCTTCGCCAACACCATAATTCAAGGGCATCAATTCCACTTTGCTCTTCCTTATTCATTGTGCAGCTTTCACATGCGTATGAGGTGATTGAAAATACCATGGCTTGGGTCAGGTGCTTTTCAACACTTTAAAGAGGTCTCTTGCAGCCGATTTGCCCTTTGCAATATATCCTTTGATTTCTTGACTGCTGCTTTCATAGGCATTGATTGTGGATCCAAGCAAAATGAAATCCTTGGCAACTTCAATATTTTCTCCATTTATCATGATGTTGCTTATTTGTCCGGTTATGAATATTTTTGTTTTAAGTTGAAGTGTAATCCATACTGAAGGCTGTGGTCTTTGATCTTCCTCAGTAAGACCTTCAAGTCTTGTTTACTTTCAGCAGACAAGGTTGCATCATCTGCATAACGCAGGTTGTTAATGAGTCTTCTTCCAATCCTCATGGTACGTTCTTCTTCAAATAGTCCCACTTCTCGGAATATATGCCCAGCATACGGATTGAATAAGTTTGGTGAAAGGATACAACCCTGATGCACACCTTTCCTGATTTTAAACCACTCAGTATGCCCTTGTTCTATTCAAACAACTGCCTCTTGGTCTGTGCACAGGTTCTGCACAAGCACAATTAAGTGTTCTGGAATTCCCATTCTTTGCAATGTTATCCATAATTTATTATGGTCCACACAGTCAAATGCCTTTCCATAGTCAATAAAACACAGGTGAACATCTTTCTGATAATTCTCTGCTTTCAGCCAAGGTCCATCTGACATCAGTAATGATATTCCTTGTTTCACGTCTTCTTCTAAATACGACTTGAATTTATGACAATTCCTTGTTGATGCACTGCTGGAATTGCTTTTGAATGATCTTCAGAAAAATTTTACTTGCATGTGATATTAATGATATTGTTCAATAATTTCCACATTCTGTTGAATCACCTTTCTTTGGAATGGGTACAAATATGGAACTCTTCCTGTCAGTTGGCCAGGTAGCTGTCTTCCAAATTTCTTAGTATAGACAAGTGAGCACTTCCAGCACTGCATTTGTTTGTTAAAACATCTCAATTGGTATTCAGTCAATTCCTGGACACTTGTTTTTCACTAATGCCTTCAGTGCAGCTTGGACCTCTTTGTTCAGTACCGTCGGTTTTTGATCATATGCTACCTCCTGAAATGGATGAATGTCATCCAGTTCTTTTTGGTACAGTGACTCTGTGTATTCCTTCCATCTTCTTCTTTTTTTTTTTTTAATTAATTTTTATTAAGCTTCAAGTGAACATTTACCATTCCAATCAGTCTGTCACATGTAGGTTTACATAGATCTTACTCCCTTCTCCCACTTGCTCTCCCCCTATTGAGTCAGCTCTTTCAGTCTCTCGTTTCGTGCCAATTTTGCCAGCTTCCCTCTCTCTCTATCTTCCCATCCCCCCTCCAGTCAAGAGTTGCCAACACACTCTCCTGTGTCCACCTGATTTAATTAGCTCACTCTTCATCAGTATCTCTCTCCCCCCCACTGACCAGTCCTTTTCATGCCTGATGATTTGTCTTCGGGGATGGTTCCTGTCCTGTGCCATCAGAAGTTCTGGGGAGCATTGTCTCTGGGATTCCTCTAGTCGCAGTCATACCATTAGGTATGGTCTTTTCATGAGAATTTGGGGTCTGTATCCCATTGGTCTCCTGCTCCCTCAGGAGTTGTCTGTTGTGCTCCCTGACAGGGCAGACATCGATTGTGGCCGGGCACCAACTAGTTCTTCTGGTCTCAGGATAATGTAGGTTTCTGGTTCATGTGGCCCTTTCTGTCTCTTGGGTTCTTAGTTGTCGTGTGACCTTGGTGTTCTTCCTTTGCCTTTGCTCCAGGTGGGTTGAGACCAATTGATGTATCTTAGATGGCCGCTTGTTGGCATTTAGGACCCCAGACGCCACATTTCAAAGTGGGATGCAGAATGTTTTCATAATAGAATTATTTTGCCAATTGACTTAGAAGTCCCCTCAAACCAAGTTCCCCAGACCCCAGCTCCTGCTCCGCTGACCTTTGAAGCTTTCATTTTATCCCGGAAACCTCTTTGCTTTTAGTCCAGTCCAATTAGGCTGACCTTCCTTGTATTGAGTGTTGTCTTTCCCTTCACCCAAAGCAGTTCTTATCTACAGATTGATCAATAAAAAGCCCTCTCCCTCCCTCCCTCCCTCCCCCTTTTGTAACCACAAAAGTATGTGTTCTCCGTTTTTTCTATTTCTCAAGATCTTATAATAGTGGTCTTATACAATATTTGTCCTTTTGCAACTGACTCATTTCGCTCAGCATAATGCCTTCCAGATTCCTCCATGTTATGAAATGTTTCAGAGATTCGTCACTGTTCTTTATCGATGCGTAGTATTCCATTGTGTGAATATACCACAATTTATTTACCCATTCATCCGTTGACGGACACCTTGGTTGCTTCCAGATTTTTGCTATTGTAAACAGAGCTGCAATAAACATGGGTGTGCATATATCTGTTTGTGTGAAGGCTCTTGTATCTCTAGGGTATATTCCGATGAGTGGGATTTCTGGGTTGTATGGTAGTTCTATTTCTAACTGTTTAAAATAACGCCAGATGGATTTCCAAAGTGGTTGTACCATTTTACAATCCCACCAGCAGTGTATGAGAGTTCCAATCTCTCCACAGCCTCTCCAACATTTATTCTTTTGTGTTTTTTGGATTAATGCCAGCCTAGTTGGTGTGAGATGGAATCTCATCGTAGTTTTAATTTGCATTTCTCTAATGGCTAATAATCGGGAGCATTTTCTCATGTATCTGTTGGCTGCCTGAATATCTTCTTTAGTGAAGTGTGTGTTCATATCCTTTGCCCACTTCTTGATTGGGTTGTTTGTCTTTTTGTGGTTGAGTTTTGACAGAATCATGTAGATTTTAGAGATCAGGCGCTGGTCTGAGATGTCATAGCTGAATATTCTTTCCCAGTCTGTAGGTGGTCTTTTTACTCTTTTGGTGAAGTCTTTAGATGAGCATAGGTGTTTGATTTTTAGGAGCTCCCAGTTATCGGGTTTCTCTTCATCATTTTTGGTAATGTTTTGTATTCTGTTTATGCCTTGTATTAGGGCTCCTAGGGTTGATCCTATTTTTTCTTCCATGATCTTTATCGTTTTAGTCTTTATGTTTAGGTCTTTGATCCACTTGGAGTTAGTTTTTGTGCATGGTGTGAGGTATGGGTCCTGTTTCATTCTTTTGCAAATGGATATCCAGTTATGACAGCACCATTTGTTAAAAAGACTATCATTTCCCCAATTGACTGACACTGGTCCTTTGTCAAATATCAGCTGCTCATATGTGGATGGATTTATATCTGGGTTCTCAATTCTGTTCCATTGGTCTATGTGCCTGTTGTTGTACCAGTACCAGGCTGTTTTGACTACTGTGGCTGTATAATAGGTTCTGAAATCAGGTAGAGTGAGGCCTCCCACTTTCTTCTTCTTTTTCAGTAATGCTTTGCTTATCCGGGGCTTCTTTCCCTTCCATATGAAATTAGTGATTTGTTTCTCTATCCCCTTAAAATATGACATTGGTATTTGGATTGGAAGTGCATTATATGTATAGATGGCTTTTGGTAGAATAGACATTTTTACTATGTTAATTCTTCCTATCCATGAGCAGGGTATGTTTTTCCACTTAAGTATGTCCTTCCATCTTCTTTTGATGCTTCCTGTGTCGTTGAGTATTTTCCCTGTAGAATCCTTCAATACTGCAACTCGAGGCCTGGATTTTTTCTTCAGTTCTTTCAGCTTGAGAAATGCTGAGTGTGTTCTTCCCTTTTGGTTTTCTAACTCCAAGTCTTTGCACACTTCATTATAATACTTTGTCTTCTTGAGCTGCCTTTTGAAATCTTCTGTTCAGCTCTTTTAGTTCATCATTTCTTCCTTTTGCTTTAAAAAAAATTTTTTTTTGCTTTAGCTACTCTAAATTCAAGAATAACTTTCAGAGTCTGTTCTGACATTCATTTTTGTCTTTTCTTTCTTTCCTGTGTTTTTAATGATCTCTTGCTTTCTTCATGTATGATGTCCTTGACGTGATTCCACAACTCGTCTGGTCTTTGGTCATTAGTGTTCCATGTGTCAAATCTATTCTTTTTTTTTTTTTAAATGTTTAATTTTTTTATTCTTTTAAAAATAACAATAACGATCTCATTACATGTTAACCTAAATAACACATTTTGATGAACAATAAGTATTTTCCAAAACAAAATGAAATTGGTAGAAGAATGGCATTGTTTTACATTTTTGCAAATACCTTTAATATCTGGCTAATGGAGGACCCAGCTCAATTCTTATATCTGTTTCTGCATTCAGTCTGCTGCATTAAGGTGTTTTGGTTGAAGTATGTGCAGAAAATCCAGCCTCACACAGATATGCAGATGGAAAAGAAAAAAAAAACCCAAACCTGTTGCTGTCGAGTCAATTCTGACTCATAGCAACCCTAGGGTTTCCAAGGAGCACCTGGTGGATTACAAACTGCGGACCTCCCGGTTAGCAGCCATAGCACTTAACCACTACGCCACCAGGGTTTCCAGATGGAAAAGGGAGGAGCATTTTAATAGCCTTTTCAGAGAACTGTGGATATTCCTCCTTGTTACCACTCCAAATCTTATCAAGTGATAGTTTCTTGAAGGTTAGTTGCAGTGTGAATTCTGAAACCACATCCATGAAATTTCATACTCTGTAACATAAAACCCATTGGCCTTTCTTGCACTTTGAATGGGTCATTTTACCCATGCGTGACTTTCTAACATTATGCCTTGGTTATTTGGAAAATATTAGTTCACCAAGCTATACAGATTTTTTCAAATGTTAACACATTTCTTTCTTTCTTTTTTTCAAATAATTTTTATTGAGCTTTAAGTGAACGTTTACAAATCAAGTCAGTCTGTCACATATAAGTTTATACACACCTTACTCCATACTCCCACTTACTCTCCCCCTAATGAGTCGGCCCTTCCAGTCTCTCCTTTCGTGACAATTTTGCCAGTTTCTAACCCTCTCTACCCTCCTATCTCCCCTCCAGACAGGAGATGCCAACACAGTCTCAAGTGTCCACCTGATACAAGTAGCTAACTCTTCATCAGCATCTCTCTCCTACCCATTGTCCCGTCCCTTCCATGTCTGATGAGTTGTCTTCGGGAATGGTTCCTGTCCTGGGTCAACAGAAAGTTTGGGGACCATGACCGCCGGGATTCCTCTAGTCTCAGTCAGACCATTAAGTCTCGTCTTTTTATGAGAATTTGGGGTCTGCATCCCACTGATCTCCTGCTCCCTCAGGGGTTCTCTGTTGTGCTCCCTGTCAGGGCAGTCATCGGTTGTGGCCGGGCACCATCTAGTTCTTCTGGTCTCAGGATAATGTAAGTCTCTGGTTCACGTGGCCCTTTCTGTCTCTTGGGCTCTTAGTTGTCGTGTGACCTTGGTGTTCTTCATTCTCCTTTGATCCAGATGGGTTGAGACCAATTGATGCATCTTAGATGGTCGCTTGTTAGCATTTAAGACCCCAGATGCCACATTTCAAAGTGGGATGTAGAATGTTTTCATAATAGAATAATTTTGCCAATTGACTTAGAAGTCCCCTTAAGCCATAGTCTCCAAACCCCGGCCCTTGCTCCGCTGACCTTTGAAGCATTCAGTTTATCCCAGAAACTTCTTTGCTTTTGGTCCAGTCCAGTTGAGCTGACCTTCCATGTATTGAGTATTGTCCTGCCCTTCACCTAAAGTAGTTCTTATCTACTAACTAATCAGTAAATAACCCTTCAAATCTATTCTTGAGATGGTCTCAAATTCAGGTGGGATATATTCAAGCTCTCATGGACTTATTTTAATTTTCTTCAGCTTCAAGTTTAACTTGCATAGGAGCAGTTGATGGTATCTTCTGCAGTCGGCCCCTGGCTCTGTTCTAACCAATGATATTGAGTTTTTCCATTGTATCTTTCCACAGATGTAGTCAATCTGATTCCTGTGTTTTCCATCCGGTGAGGTCCATGTGTATAGTCAACATTTATGTTGTTGAAAAAGGTATTTGCAATGAAGAAGTCATTTGGTCTTGCAAAAATTCTATCATTTGATTTCTGACATTATTTCCATCACCAAAGCCATATTTTCCAACTACCAATCCTTCTTTATTTCCAACTTTTGCATTCCATTCACCAGTAATTATCAATGCATCTTGATTTCATGTTTGAAAATTTCAGACTGCAGAAGTTGGTAAAAATCTTTAATGTCCTCATCTTTGGCATTAGTGGTTGGTGCATAAATTTGAATAATAGTCATATTAACTGACCCTCTATCTTACAAAACATAATAGAACACATATTTTATTTTGTAGTTTTCGCATTTTATGCTACCACATATTTTCTTGTTAATGTCTTCATTTAAATACACTTATTTTAGTACTATTTATAATTTTTTTTTTTTTTTTTATAAATTATGTAAACCTCTTAATACAAAAGTAGCAAATTTTTCCATGGCAAATATTTTCATTTCTGCACTAGAATATAGCCAAAAGAGCAAGATAGAATATATTGTTTTCAGGAAGCACTAGATAAGATTCATCCTTCTGTTTATTTTTTTAAAAGCAAGTAAATCCAAATTAAATAACTGTATGTTGGTTACATCTGTACAAAAAATACATTTGAGCTACATAAATAATTTTCCATCATTCTTAACTACTTTATGAATAAATTTATAAAAATCCCTTTATGTCCAGGATTTTCAAATGTGTTTATTCATTAAATACTCTATTCAAATGAAATCTTATTAGGAAGCCCAATACACAAAACCGATAGAAGACAAGTCACTCTGGTTGAAATGGGGGTTGCAACCCTGATAACTGCTCGTTACCTCTGCACTGGGGTCGTCTGAAGTGGGCTCCAAATTCCCTAGGGCTTCACTCAGTGCTTTGAACTGTCTTATTCATGAATAATTCTTTTTATCTGATCTCTTAGAGGACCCACAAAGCAGTAAAGTTGTTGAAAAGTGATGAACTATTTCACCATTGTTCATTAAGTAACAAGTAATTTCTTCCTAATTGTATAAAGCAATGTTATATGGAATTCCATCTTAGCAACAGACTCTAAGTCATACAATTTCTAAAATACATTGATATAACTTCAGCTCTTTTATGAAAATAATTTGTGTTGTTCACCATGCATGTTAATCTATCCTATCATTTTCTGATAATAAGATTTTATGAAAAGAAAGAAAATTAAAAGTCCTTTAAGTCTGCAAATATTAAATGATAGTTGTTGTTGTTGTGTGCTGTCGAGTCAATTCTGATTCATAGCAACCCTAAAGGACAGAGTAGAACTGCCCCACAGGGTTTTCTAGGCTGTAATCTTTATGGGAGCAGATCACCAGATCTTTTCTTCTGCAGAACCACTGATGGGTTTGAGCTGCCGACTTTTGGTTTGCAGCTGAGCGCTTAACAATTGTGCCACCAGGGCTCCTTAAATGAGGTTTAAAAAACCTGCTGCCGTCGAGTCGATTCTGACACTTAGCGACCCTATAGGACAGGGTAGAAAGCTGCCCCATAAATTTCCCAAGGAGCAGCTGGTGGATTCGACTACTGACCTTTTGGTTAGCAGCCGTAGCTCACTGTAGCTCTTAACCACTGCGCCACCAGGGCTCCAAATGATATTTAGGGGTTCATAAATTAATCCTTTCTGCCATGGACCCTCATTATCTCTTATCTAAATAGTTAGAATAAACCCTCAACTTTAACCCTGCCTTTAAACTCTTTTCTCCACCAAACTATCCTACGCATCATTACTTGAATAATCTTGCTAAAAAATCCTCTTAATTGTATCATTTTCTGGCTATAAATACCAGTTATGGCTCCTTATTGCCCACCAGAGTTTAAAAACTCCCAGAAATAAATTTTAAAAATTGCAGTCATTAACAAATGTTTTGATACATGGCCCAAAAAACATCTGGCAAGAATGTCAAGATGATTGATCTCTGTTCCATCTGTGTTTCAGAATAAAATTTAATGACCCTCATGGTGGTCTTCTCATCCAAGATGGGAATCAACAATCAGCTAAGTTTCCCTTTATTATCTGGATGTATAATTTGCACTTGAAGTCATGAACAGGATAAAATCTGAGAGGAAGAGTGTGAAGGTAGAAAACGTTCCCTCTGAAAAGACATTTTTCAGAGGAAAACTGCTATGAGGCCAGGGTTGATCCAGGCTTTGTAAGGCCTAGAGCTTTCTAAATGTGGTGTGAGGGCACTCTTTAAGAAAAAGAACCCAAAATGACATGCACAAAAATTGGAGTAGTGTTGGGAAGGGGACCATGATGTGAGGAGTCCTGAATCTGAAGTTTCCTTAGCTTCATGGTAAATCTATCCATGCTCCCAGTGGGGCAAAAGAAAGCCAATCTTTATAGCTATGATCGTTTCAATTTGTACCCTTTTCTACTCCCCTTCTCCACGCAATGGGCTTTAACAATGTTCTTTACCCCCTCAGCACGTCTCCCTTCCTGAATAGTATAGGATGTGTGTGATTTAATTCTATTCCAGAAATGTATGGTTATGACTCATTATCCTATACTATTTTGGCAATACAAAGGTTAGCTTGTTTACACCGGAAAGTCTCTTCTCCCTGCTAGCCACAGAATAACTCTGCTCCTTCCCATTCTGTGTTCTTTATTAACATAATAACCATATGGCCTGATTTCCTGGGGCAGTCAGTTTATGCCTGTTGTCCTGGCATAATTATTAAAACTGACTCCTTTCTGAAGCCCTATGGAAAGGGAAAGTACCAGGGCAATAGCAGAGAGGGAGGAACTTGGCAAAGAGATCCCATAAAGCTGTTTATGAACTCCTGGGTTTACCCCCAACTTATGCATGCATTGATCTAATCTTAGATACAAAAGATTTTGAGAACTGAACTAACAGATAGACCTCCAGCCAGGTCCCATACTGACCACTGGGTGGTGCACAGGAGAGACAGTTCCAAGTAAACTGCAAAGCCTTCAAAAACTGTACTGACATTGATCCCATAGCCCACAGAAGGTCGGTTAGAACTTGCAGCCTGAACCTAACCAGTCCAAGTACCTGGGGAAACACCCTTTATAGAATTTAAACAGGACCTGGGGTGATGTAATATAGTATTCCAAATGCCCAGGAAACAATCCAAATTTACTCAGCGAATGAATAAATCCAAAATTCTCAATTCACATGGAAAAAGACAATTGAGAGACAATCTCAGTGAACACAGATATTGGAATTTTCTGAAAAGACTTTAAAGCACCTATAATAACAAATATTAAAAAGAGTGATTACACTCTTGAAACACAAGTTAAAATAAAAAGTATCAGCAAAGAAACTGAAGACATAAAGAACCAAATGGAAGTTTTAGAACTGAAAAATACAATACTTGAAATAAAAAACCTCACTGGATACACTCAACAACGGAATGGAGGTGACAAAGCAACCCAGTTAAAATAATGGATGCTTCTTTTTTTTTTTCACCAAAGAAAATGTTAAGATGGCAAACAAGCACATGAAAAGATGTTTAATATCATTAGTCATTAGGCAAATGCAAACTAAAACCACAATGAGATACCACCACACAACTATCAAACCACAACTATTAGAATGGCTAAAATAATACTGACAAAATTTCCCCAAAGTCCAAATGCAACGCAACTGGAACTCGCATACAATTCTAGCGGGCATGCAAGATGGTACAGCCACTTCAGAAAATGGTCTGACAGTTTCTTAAAAATGTAAACATACACTTACCGTATGATCCAGCAATCCTCCTTCTGGGTATTTACCCTAGAGCAGCGATTGGCAAACTTTTCTATAAATAGGTAGGTAGTCAATATTTTAGACTTTGCAGGTCATAGGTCTCTGCCATAAATATTCAGTTCTGTTGTTATTGCTTGAAAGCAACTGTAGACAACATATAAATGAATGGGCATGAGTGTGCTCCAAAATACCCAGAAAAACCAAACCCACTGCTGTCAAGTCAATTCCAACTCATAGTGACCCTATGAGACAGAGTAGAACTGCCCCATAGGGTTTCCAAGACTAATCTTTACAGAAGCAGACTGCCACATCATTCTCCTGCTGGTGGTCGAACCACCAACCTTTTGGTTAGCAGCAGCACACTTAACCCTGTGCCACCAGGGCTCCAATAAAACATTATTTATCGAGGAGGTGGGGCCAAGATGGCCGACTAGGTAGATGCTACCTCGGATCGCTCTTGCAACAAAGACTCAGAAAAACAAGTGAATCGATCACATACATAACAATCTACAAACCCTGAACAACAAACACAGATTTAGAGACGGAGAACGAACAAATACGGGGAAGCAGCGATTGTTTTCAGAGCCTGGAGCCAGCGTACCAGTCAGGTAACATTCGGCGCCCGATTTGGGGCAGAGCCCAGGGAAGCAGACGGCACAAACAAGGGGCCCAGCCCTAGCCCCTGAACTCACTCCAGGAGGGGGCCCAGCCGGTTCGCGCGGGCAGCGTGGCGACGCAGCCGGTGGGAGAAGTCCCCAGGAGGCAGTGACTGATCTTGGAGCGGGGAGAGCAGCATCCCAACCGGGGAACCGTCCCGCCGGAAATTTGGCTGGGCACAGGCACGGCATAAGCACGGAGAGCTGCTCCACCCCCCTGAACTAACCCCGGGAAGGGGCCCAGCCAGTTCGCGCAGGCGGCGTGGTGACGCAGCCGGTGGGAGAAGTCCCTGGGAGGCAGCGACTGGTCTTGGATCAGGGAGAGCAGCGTCCCAGCCAGGACACGCGGTCATGGCACAAGCACAGGGAGCTGCTCCACTCACCTGAACTAACCCCGGGAGGGGGCCAGGCGGTTCGCAGAGGCGGTACGGCAATGCGGCTGGCGGGACAAGAAGTCCCCACGAGGCAGCGACTGATTTTGGATTCGAGAGTGCACCGTCCCAGCAGGGGAACCTTAACGTTGGGCGTGGGGCTGGCAGCAGAGGATCTGACAGTGACTCTAGCGGGCCAGACCCCCCAGGGGCAATCTCCACACAGCCAGTACACATAGGCGACGCGCCCCGCGGGAATCTCAGATATAATAGTCATTCCAAGTAAGATAAGCAACTCTGGCTATATTCTGAGGTGCTACTCTCCTATCTCTCTGATCCCTCCCCCACCCTCCCCAGGTGGCTTCATTAACATCTGAATAGCCTGAGCCAGAGGGAGAACTCTGATAGGGATCTGACTGCATTTTTTTTAGCGGATTTTCTGGAAAAACTAGTTTCTCAGGGATGGCTCGGAGACAGCAGTCCATATCAAACCACATAAAGAAACAGACCATGACAGCTTCTCCAACCCCCCAAACAAAAGAACCAAAATCTTTCCCAAATGAAGATACAATCCTGGAATTATCAGATACAGAATATAAAAAACTAATTTACAGAATGCTTCAAGACATCAGAAACGAAATAAGGCAAACTGCAGAAAAAGCCAAGGAACACACCGATAAAACTGTTGAAGAACTCAAAAAGATTATTCAAGAACATAGTGGAAAAATTAATAAGTTGCAAGAATCCATAGAGAGACAGCATGTAGAAATCCAAAAGATTAACAATAAAATTACAGAATTAGACAATGCAATAGGAAGTCAGAGGAGTAGACTCGAGCAATTAGAATGTAGACTGGGACATCTGGAGGACCAGGGAATCAACACCAACATAGCTGAAAAAAAATCAGATAAAAGAATTAAAGAAAATGAAGAAACCCTAAGAATCATGTGGGACTCTATCAAGAAGGATAACTTGCGGGTGATTGGAGTCTCAGAACAGGGAGGGGGGACAGAAAACACAGAGAAAATAGTTGAAGAACTCATGACACAAAACTTCCCTGACATCATGAAACACGAAAGGATATCTATCCAAGATGCTCATCGAACCCCATTTAAGACTGATCCAAAAAGAAAAACACCAAGACATATTATCATCAAACTTGCCAAAACCAAAGATAAAGAGAAAATTTTAAAAGCAGCCAGGGAGAAAAGAAAGGTTTCCTTCAAGGGAGAATCAATAAGAATCAGTTCAGACTACTCAGCAGAAACCATGCAGGCAAGAAGGGAATGGGATGACATATACAGAGCACTGAAGGAGAAAAACTGCCAACCAAGGATCATATATCCAGCAAAACTCTCTCTGAAATATGAAGGCGAAATTAAAATATTTACAGATAAACACAAGTTTAGAGAATTTGCAAAAACCAAACCAAAGCTACAAGAAATACTAAAGGATATTGTTTGGTCAGAAAACCAATAATATCAGATACCAGCACAACACAAGGTCACAAAACAGAACGTCCTGATATCAACTCAAATAGGGAAATCACAAAAACAAATTAAGATTAATTAAAAAAATAATACGCATAACAGGGAATCATGGAAGTCAATAGGTAAAAGATCACAATAATCAAAAAGAGGAACTAAATACAGGAGACATTGAACTGCCATATGGAGAGTTATACAAGGCGATATAGAACGATACAAGTTAGGTTTTTACTTAGAAAAATAGGGGTAAATAATAAGGTAACCACAAAAAGGTATAACAACTCCATAACTCAAGATAAAAGCCAAGAAAAATGTAACGACTCAACTAACATAAAGTCAAACACTATGAAAATGAGGATCTCACAATTTACTAAGAAAAACGCCTCAGCACAAAAAAGTATGTGGAAAAATGAAATTGCCAACAACACACATGAAAAGGCATCAAAATGACAGCACTAAAAACTTATTTATCTATAATTACCCTGAATGTAAATGGACTAAATGCACCAATAAAGAGACAGAGAGTCTCGGACTGGATAAAGAAACACGATCCATCTATATGCTGCCTACAAGAGACACACCTTAGACTTAGAGACACAAACAAACTCAAACTCAAAGGATGGAAAAAAATATATCAAGCAAACAATAAGCAAAAAAGAAGAGGAGTAACAATATTAATTTCTGACAAAATAGACTTTAGACTTAAATCCACCACAAAGGATAAAGAAGGACACTATATAATGATAAAAGGGACAATTGATCAGGAAGACATAACCATATTAAATATTTATGCACCCAATGACAGGGCTGCAAGATACATAAATCAAATTTTAACAGAACTGAAAAGTGAGATAGACACCTCCACAATTATAGTAGGAGACTTCAACACACCACTTTCGGAGAAGGACAGGACATCCAGTAAGAAGCTCAATAGAGACACGGAAGACCTACTTACAACCATCAACCAACTTGACCTCATTGACTTATACAGAACTCTCTACCCAACTGCTGCAAAGTATACTTTTTTTTCTAGTGCACATGGAACATTCTCTAGAATAGACCACATATTAGGTCATAAAACAAACCTTTGCAGAGTCCAAAACATTGAAATATTACAAAGCATCTTCTCAGACCACAAGGCAATAAAACTAGAAATTAATAACAGAAAAACTAGGGAAAAGAAATCAAATACTTGGAAACTGAACAATACCCTAGAAGACATCAAGGAGGGAATAAGGAAATTCATAGAATGCAACGAGAATGAAAATACTCCCTATCAAAACCTCTGGGACACAGCAAAAGCAGTGCTCAGAGGCCAATTTATATCGATAAATGCACACATACAAAAAGAAGAAAGAGCCAAAAGCAGATGACTGTCCCTACAACTTGAACAAATAGAAAGTGAGCAACAAAAGAATCCATCAGGCACCAGAAGAAAACAAATAATAAAAATTAGAGCTGAACTAAATGAATTAGAGAACAGAAAAACAATTGAAAGAATTAACAAAGCCAAAAGCTGGTTCTTTGAAAAAATTAACAAAATTGATAAACCATTGGCTAGACTGACTAAAGAAATACAGGAAAGGAAACAAATAACCCGAATAAGAAATGAGAAGGACCACATCACAACAGAACCAAATGAAATTAAAAGAATCACTTCAGATTACTACGAAAAATTGTACTCTAACAAATTTGCAAACCTAGAAGAAATGGATGAATTCCTGGAAAAACACTACCTACCTAAACTAACACATTCAGAAGTAGAACAACTAAATAGACCCATAACAAAAAAAGAGATTGAAACGGTAATCAAAAAACTTCCAACAAAAAAAAAACCCTGGCCCGGACGGCTTCACTGCAGAGTTCTACCAAACTTTCAGAGAAGAGTTAACACCACTACTACTGAAGGTATTTCAAAGCATAGAAAAAGACGGAATACTACCCAACTCATTCTATGAAGCTACCATCTCCCTGATACCAAAACCAGGTAAAGACATTACAAAAAAAGAAAATTATAGACCTATATCCCTCATGAACATAGATGCAAAAATCCTCAACAAAATTTTAGCCAATAGAATCCAACAACACATCAAAAAAATAATTCACCACGATCAAGTGGGATTTATACCAGGTATGCAAGACCGGTTTAATATCAGAAAAACCATTAATGTAATCCACCACATAAATAAAACAAAAGACAAAAACCACATGATCTTATCAATTTATGCAGAAAAGGCATTTGACAAAGTCCAACACCCATTTATGATAAAAACTCTCACCAAAATAGGAATTGAAGGAAAATTCCTCAACATAATAAAGGGCATCTATGCAAAAAAAAAAAAAAATGCAAAGCCAACAGCCAACCTCACTCTAAATGGAGAGAACCTGAAAGCATTTCCCTTGAGAACGGGAACCAGACAAGGATGCCCTTTATCACCGCTCTTATTCAACATAGTACTTGAAGTCCTAGCCAGGGCAATTAGGCTAGACAAAGAAATAAAGGGTATCCGGATTGGCAAGGAGGAAGTAAAGCTATCACTATTTGCAGATGACATGATCGTATACACGGAAAACCCTAAGGAATCCTCCAGAAAACTACTGAAACTAATAGAAGAGTTTGGCAGAGTCTCAGGTTATAAAATAAACATACAAAAATCACTTGGATTCCTCTACATCAACAAAAAGAACACCGAAGAGGAAATAACCAAATCAATACCATTCACAGTAGCCCCCAAGAAGATAAAATACTTAGGAATAAATCTCACCAAGGATGTAAAAGACCTATACAAAGAAAACTACAAAGCTCTACTACAAGAAATTCAAAAGGACATACTTAACTGGAAAAACATACCTTGCTCATGGATAGGAAGACTTAACATAGTAAAAATGTCTATTCTACCAAAAGCCATCTATACATATAATGCACTTCCGATCCAAATTCCAATGTCATATTTTAAGGTGATAGAGAAACAAATCACCAATTTCATATGGAAGGGAAAGAAGCCCCGGATAAGTAAAGCATTACTGAAAAAGGAGAAGAAAGTGGGAGGCCTCACTCTACCTGATTTCAGAACCTATTATACAGCCACAGTAGTCAAAACAGCCTGGTACTAGTACAACAACAGGCACATAGACCAATGGAACAGAATTGAGAACCCAGATATAAATCCATCCACATATGAGCAGCTGATATTTGACAAAGGACCAGTGTCAGTCAATTGGGGAAAAGATAGTCTTTTTAACAAATGGTACTGGCATAACTGGATATCCATTTGCAAAAGAATGAAACAGGACCCATACCTCACACCATGCACAAAAACTAACTCCAAGTGGATCAAAGACCTAAACATAAAGACTAAAACGATAAAGATCATGGAAGAAAAAATAGGGACAACCCTAGAAGCCCTAATACAAGGCATAAACAGAATACAAAACATTACCAAAAATGATGAAGAGAAACCAGATAACTGGGAGCTCCTAAAAATCAAACACCTATGCTCATCTAAAGACTTCACCAAAAGAGTAAAAAGACCACCTACAGACTGGGAAAGAATTTTCAGCTATGACATCTCCGACCAGCGCCTGATCTCTAAAATCTACATGATTCTGTCAAAACTCAACCACAAAAAGACAAACAACCCAATCAAGAAGTGGGCAAAGGATATGAACACACATTTCACTAAAGAAGATATTCAGGCAGCCAACAGATACATGAGAAAATGCTCCCGATTATTAGCCATTAGAGAAATGCAAATTAAAACTACGATGAGATTCCATCTCACACCAACTAGGCTGGCATTAATCCAAAAAACACAAAAGAATAAATGTTGGAGAGCCTGCGGAGAGATTGGAACTCTTATACACTGCTGGTGGGAATGTAAAATGGTACAACCACTTTGGAAATCCATCTGGCGTTATCTTAAACAGTTAGAAATAGAACTACCATACAACCCAGAAATCCCACTCATCGGAATATACCCTAGAGATACAAGAGCCTTCACACAAACAGATATATGCACACCCATGTTTATTGCAGCTCTGTTTACAATAGCAAAAATCTGGAAGCAACCAAGGTGTCCGTCAACAGATGAATGGGTAAATAAATTGTGGTATATTCACACAATGGAATACTACGCATCGATAAAGAACAGTGACGAATCTCTGAAACATTTCATAACATGGAGGAATCTGGAAGGCATTATGCTGAGCGAAATGAGTCAGTTGCAAAAGGACAAATATTGTATAAGACCACTATTATAAGATCTTGAGAAATAGAAAAAACGGAGAAGAACACATACTTTTGTGGTTACAAAAGGGGGAGGGAGGGAGGGAGGGAGAGGGCTTTTTATTGATCAATCTGTAGATAAGAACTGCTTTAGGTGAAGGGGAAGACAACACTCAATACATGGAAGGTCAGCTCAATTGGACTGGACCAAAAGCAAAGAAGTTTCCGGGATAAAATGAATGCTTCAAAGGTCAGCGGAGCAAGGGCGGGGGTCTGGGGAACATGGTTTGAGGGGACTTCTAAGTCAATTGGCAAAATTATTCTATTATGAAAACATTCTGCATCCCACTTTGAAATGTGGCGTCTGGGGTCTTAAATGCTAACAAGCGACCATCTAAGATGCAGCAATTGGTCTCAACCCACCTGGAGCAAAGGAAAACGAAGAACACCAAGGTCACATGACAACTAAGAGCCCAAGAGACAGAAAGGGCCACATGAACCAGAGACCTACATCATCCTGAGACCAGAAGAACTAGTTGGTGCCCGGCGACAATCGATGACTGCCCTGACAGGGAGCACGACAGGGAACTCCTGAGGGAACAGGAGATCAGTGGGATGCAGACCCCAAATTCTCATAAAAAGACGAGACTTAATGGTCTGACTGAGACTAGAGGAATCCCGGCGGCCATGCTCCCCAGACCTTCTGTTGGCACAGGACAGGAACCATCCCCGAAGACAACTCATCAGACATGAAAGGGACTGGTCAGTGGGTGGGAGAGAGATGCTGATGAAGAGTGAGCTAATTATATCAGGTGGAAACTTGAGATTGTGTTGGCAACTCTTGTCTGGAGGGGGGATGGGAGGATAGAGAGAGAGGGAAGCTGGCAAAATTGTCACTAAAGGAGAGACTGAAAGGTTTGACTCAATAGGGGGAGAGCAAGTGGGAGTACGGAGTAAGATGTATGCAAACTTATATGTGACAGACTGATTGGATTTGTAAATGTTCACTTGAAGCTTAATAAAAGTTAATAAAAAAAAACATTATTTATCAAAAAGCAGCAAGGACACAACGCAATTATGAGCCCAAGAGATAGAAAGGGCCACGTGAACCAGAGTCTACATCATCCTGAGACCAGAAGAACTAGATGGTGCCTGTCTACAACCGATGACTACCCTGACAGGGAACACAACAGAGAGCCCCTGAGGGAGCAGGAGAGCAGTGGGATGCAGACTCCAAATTCTCATAAGACCAGACTTAATGGTCTGACTGAGACTAGAAGGACCCCGGTGGTCATGGCCCCCAGACCTTCTGTTGCCCCAGGACAGGAACCATTCCTGAAGCCAACCCTTCAGACATGGATTGGACTGGACAATGGCTTAGAGAGGGATGCTGGTGAGGAGTGAGCTTCTTGGACCAGGTGGACACTTGAGACTATGTTGGCACCTCCTGCCTGTAGGGGAGATGAGAGTGTGGAGGGGGTTAGAAGCTGGTGAAATGGACATGAAAAGAGAGTGGAGGGAGAGAGCGGGCTGTTTCATTAGGGGGAGAGTAATTGGGAGTGTGTACAAGGTGTATATGGGTTTTTGTGTGAGAGACTGACTTGATTTGTAAACTTTCACTTAAAGCACAATAAAAATTACTTTAAAAATTCGTGGAATTTTACACCAGCCAATTTTACTTTGTGATGATTAAAGAAATGAAATAAAACACGTAGAAAATTAAAAAGTGCATACTTTCTCTCCTAACGTGTCCCAGTTTGGATGATAAGGCATTTGTTGAGCCTACTTAATGAAGTTTTTCACAACAGTAACATCTACTCCTAATTTTAATTCCCATTTACAGATGAGGAAACCAAATCCCACAGTCATCCAATTATTGGATGGTTGTGCTAAGAGCTAAACCTATAATGTCTGGATGCAAAGCTTGGCCTTTATTCATAAGGCTATCCAGCCCTCCATTAGACGACTATTCATCATATCAGCTGCTTGCATGCAATTGGTCTGATTGTTGTTGTTGTCTAGTAGATTTGCTACTCATATTGAGCCAAAGAAACAGTAAAACTGCCACATAGGGTTTTCTAGGTTGTAATCTTTACGTGAACAGATAGCCACGACTTTGTCACAGAGAAGTGGTTGGGTGTGTTCAAACTGGCAAGCTTTTGGTCAGCAGTTGAGCATTTAACTGCTGCGCCACTAGGGCTCCTTTTGATCACATTATGCCATTCTTACTGGTGAATCTTATCAATGAGTTGTGAGATAGGTTGGGCAGAGAAGATCTCTCTGAGGAGTTAACATTTCAGGCCTAATTGAACGGAGAAAGTGAATCATATGAATTTCAGTTGGAAGTCCATTCCTAGCACGGAAAACATCAAGTACAACATTGGAGGCAAGATCCAGATTGATGTGTTCACAGATTAGCAAGAAGGCCAGTGTGACTGAAATAGAGAAGTAGGCAATGGCCAGGTCACTCAGAGCTTTGCAAGTCACAGTAGGGACTTTGGGTTTTATTTTAAGAATATTGAAAAATCAATGAAGAGTTCTAAATAAGGAAGTGATTCATCTGATGTATGGTTTTGAATCTCACTCTGCTGTATAAGGGGGAAAGCACGAATGTAGAGGAACCAGGTAGGTGGTTACGGCCATATTGCAGGCTGGAGATGAGGGTGAGTTGGACTGGGGTGGTGGCTATGGTACTTATGAGAAGCAAAGAGATTTAGGATATATTCTGAAGTAGAGTTCACATGATTTCCTGATACATTGGATGTAGAATCTGAGAAAAAGAGAGGATTCAAGGATGTTTCCCAGGCTCTGTGCCAAACACTGTAAAAGTATTATCTCAATGCAGTGGAAGAAATGAGGCCAGATTCAGGATCTATTCTGAAGAAAGAGATAACAGGGCTTGATAGTAGATTGGGAGAAGGGTGGGAGTAAAAGGGAAGAAGATGACTCCTAGGTTTGGAGTCTGAGTAAATGGGTAAATAGAAATACTATAAAATAAGGTAGAAAACACTGAGGAAGCAGCAGGTTGGGGAGGGGAATGAAAAACTATGCTTTTTAATCCATGTCAAGTAGGTATATTCACATATGAGTCTGGTATTCAGGAAGAGATCAGCACATGAGATATGAATTTTGTAGTTGATATTTTTAAGTTGGTACCCTGGTGGTGCAGTGGTAAAGAGCTACAGCTGCTAACCAAAAGGTTGGCAGTTTGAATTCACCAGCCACTCCTTGGAAACCCTACTCTGTCCTATAGGGTCACTATGAGTCAGAATCGACTCAATGGCAACGGGTTTGTTTTTTGTTGTTTATTTTCAAGTTAGTATTTAAGAGTCATGAGATTAGGTGAGATTATGTAGGGACAGACTGTGGATAGAGAAGGACAAAGACTGTGCTCTAGCATACTCTATCATCTAGAGGTCAAGAAGAGGAGAATGGGTTAGCAAGTGAAATTGAGAAAGAACAGCCAGTGAGGTAGGAGAAAAATCTGGAGTCCAAGTGGAGAAAGGATTTCAAGGAGGAGAGTGTCATTAACTGTATCAAATGTTACTTGGAGGACAAAAAAAAGTGGGGACTGAAAATTGATCATAGGGCTTGGTATTAAGTAGGTTACAAGTGACCTTGACAAGAATATTTTCAGAGTTGAGGGAATGAAAGCCTGAGAGTAGGAGGTGAGAATGTGGAAACAAACTCTGTCATGTTAGTTCCTTTTCATAAGGGGAGGCATAAGAGGGGCATGACTTCAAGTGGATGATTTTTAAATGGGTGCAAATGTAATGTAGTGCATGGTTGATAAGAGTGTCTGGATAATTACCATGTTCCAAGGACACATTGTTAGGAAGCTCTATTGTAATTAGAGTTTTAAAATCAATAAAAGTTATTTTCTATCTTGAAATATAAATGCCATGCATTAAATGATGAAGCAGAACCAAGTTAATATTTAATTCAATATGAGGATAATCTTTGAGGTCAATTCCATACATTTAAATGAAGTAAAGAGACTAGCTCCGAAGATGGCTTAATAACTTTACATCTTTGAGAGGCATCTGTAAAATCACAATAGCTGATATAACTATCTTCAGAGCTAGTCATTTAATATGTGGCATTGACCTACTTTCCTCTTTAATTATTTAAGAGTTAGCTGTTCAGTTGGATCTTGTCCTTGCAATGTGAAGAAAAGGACTGTAATTTGTTGTACATTTTTTAGCCAAAATTATAAAGTTTATATACCAAAGGGATCTGTTGCAAATAAATGTAAAACAAAGTCAAAGGATACAGAACTCATTTTTTAAAACACTGGTTTTTCAATATAAGGAATTTAGATTCCCATTTCTTCCAAATTTTTGGATATTAGACAAATTGGTTTCCTACTTATTTACTTGAATAGTAATTTATGGAGAGAAGGGGTATGTGTTGGGAGGGAGAATTGTTTCGGTTTAGGTTAGAAATTCTCTACTAGGCCAAAAAAAGAAAAGCAACTCTTCTGATATGGCACCATCAAGGGGGCTGTAAAATGTGATTGGATTTTTTTGCTGAAGGAGAAAAATGAAAATTTTGAGGTAAAAGCGTAGCATTGTCTCTGTTACACGTTTGTGATTCACCTGCCTCAAAACTTCAGCTTCCCTACTCCCTCAGTTCACTGCCCTAGAGACATCCAGGATGTATCTTGTGGCACAGAATCCCCTCATCCCATGAACTGGTTTCATGGTGATGGACCCAAGTGCCCCATTCAAGTAGTGATGATAATCAGCCAGCTGAAGACTCTGCCCCTCAGTTAGCTCACATAAGCATAGCAAGTGATAGATATTTTTTCAAGTGAGAAATAGAGTTTCCGTTAAGCCCAAAATCATCACCATTATATTTAAGGAAGAGAGTAACTGATTCAAACTGCTTCATGAACTCTTATGACAGAAACTATCCATATTATAAACTTTATCAAGTGATTTGCAGTTTGTCTCTGAAGACAAAGTCATGTAGAGATGTGTTTTTTGTTTGTTTGTATTTAAACAGAATCACAAAATAAACTGAATCCAGGACAGGTAAAGAATGACCTGTTGCCGTCGAGTCGGTTCTGACTCATAGCGACCCTATAGGATGAGTAGAACTTCCCCATAGAGTTCCCAACGAGTGCCTGGTGGATTCCAATGCCAACCTTTTGGTTATCAGCCATAGCACTTAACCACTATGCCACCAGGGATTCCAGGTAAAGAATAGTTAAATTTAATTAATGATCACTGAGTGATGTACTCACAGATGTTCCAAAAACTCATATTTGTAGCCACTCTTGTATATTTTATGAAATATTTCTTTTTCTAAAACAAACAATCTTAGTCTTAACCCTGCAGAACATAGTAATTTTTAGTATAATTTAAGGTCTTAACAAACTAAAATTTATAACAAACTTGTAGAATATCAAAATTTCTTAGTAACAACTAGTGTGATACTAAAATGTATAAATTGTAATTTTACTTGATGTTTATATGAGATTATTTTCTTTTCTTATTGATTTCCAGGGTATTTTGAGTGTTATAAGATCAGACTGAGATCAATAATTGACAAAGAATGTATAGAATTTGGAAAGGATTTAGACAAAAGCAAAAATAATGATAAGCATGAAATGCCTGGAAAGTCAGTACTTTGAAGAAAGACATTGAGTATATTTGCCAAAAAAGGATAGAGTATTTACTTATTTTTATCTTATCTATTTGTGGAATAAAAATGAACATAATCCACCAGATAATATTTAAGGTAAGCAGGAAAATCAACAAAGAGGAAATAAGGACAGAAAAAATAAGACGAAGAGGCTAAGAATAAAATAAGTATGCAGACCATAGTTCAAGAGGTCCTCTATAGCATATACTTGCTAGAGGTGGAACACCTACCTGTTTTGCTCTGAGCTCCCCTGCAGCAAATGCGAAGATGTAACACAGCAAATTACATGATACAGACAAGTTTTTTTTTCAAGTGTTCAAACATTTTTCTAGTATTGAGGCCCAAAGAATAGGACGCTATCAACGTCACATACTGATCAATGCCCTCAACAACTTCCTTTCAGAGCATATAGCAATGGATTTCATAGGGCTGCTTCTTTTAAATTTCTTTAATGAATGCCTGTGGCATAATATCAAAGAACATTCAAGAGAAGCATTCCTAGAAGAGACTAAAAGAATATGGGGCAGGAAAGTCTCTTGGTTAGTCTGAGTAATCTAGAGTAAGGATTCAGACCTGCAGTGTCCAATATGGTAGCTACTAGCCACATTCAGCTATTTACATTTAAATTAATTAAAATTAATACCATAAAAATTCAGTTCCTCAGTCACAGGAGCCACAGGTCAAGTGCTCAGTCCCCATAAATGGCTGATCCTAGCCTTTTGGGCAGCACAAATAATGTTTCCATCATTGCAGAAAATTCTATTGGATGGTGCTGATTTGAATTACTAAGAAAGTGAGTACTGAATATTTTTCAGACAAGCTTTCTCAGCCAAGCTTAGGATAATCACTGAGCAATTGTGAGTTCAAGGTTTTGCTCTGACAACCACCAGCAGGGCAGAAATTTCACGTTGTTAAAGCTAGAGCCATAGCTTAAATAGGGTAGAAATGAATGGTAGTGTCCTTAATGTCTACTGAACAAGCCTGGAGAGAGGTGGCTTATTTTTATGTAAAGAACAGGGTAAGAAAATAGACAATGCTTTGAAGAATCAGGGAGGGTACTTCGGAGTTGTTCAAAGGCATGAGAATACACATAACAATTGTTTTTCTATTATGAATTAAGTGGTCTCTTGCCCCCTTAATGAGCCCTGGTGGCACAGTGGTTAGGAGCTTGGCTGCTAACCAAAAGGTTGGCAGTTTGAATCTACCAGCTGCTCCTTGGAACCCCTAT
This sequence comes from Elephas maximus indicus, assembly GCF_024166365.1. NCBI lineage: Eukaryota > Metazoa > Chordata > Mammalia > Proboscidea > Elephantidae > Elephas > Elephas maximus. Next base: position 146,536,106 of record NC_064846.1, on the reverse strand, counting down.
GGGGCAGTTCTACTCTGTGATATACGGTCGCTATAAGTCAGAATCGACTCGATGGCAGTGGGTTTGGTTTTGCCCCCTTAAATGCTATATGTCTCTGAACTTGAAGATTTAACTGTATATTATATACCTAATAATATTTTTAAACAATGTTTATTAATCTTCACATCTGGAAGTTTTATCATCAACCTAAACAGAATGGAGATTTATGGGGTGTAACTATTGCTACTGATTTTGTTACAAACTCATCAGAATTTATGAACATAGATGATATTTCACATTATTTACTTCTTCCAACATGTTTTTCATTACATAAAGCACTATTACAACCATTTTGGTATCAGCATCATAGATATTTTACAAAACACATAAGCAAAAACTGCCTGGTCTAGGTAAAAAAAAAAAAGACACCACAAAAAAAGAAAATTATAGACCTATATCCCTCATGAACTTAGATACAAAAATCCTCAACAAAATTCTAGCCAATAGAATTCAACAACATATCAAAAAAAAAAAAATCACCATGATCGAGTGGGATTCATACCAGGTATGCAGGGATGGTTCAACATTAGAAAAACAATTAATGTAATACATCATATAAATAAAACAAAAGACAAGAATCACATGATTTCATCAATCAATGCAGAAAAGGCATTTGACAAAGTTCAACACACATTCATGATAAAAACTCTCAGCAAAATAGGAATAGAAGGAAAATTCTTCAACATAATAAAGGGCATTTATACAAAGCCAATAGCCAACATCATCCTAAATGCAGTCTGAAAGCATTCCCCTTGAGATCGGGAACCAGAGAATGATGCACTTTATCACCACTCTTATTCAACATTGTGCTGGAAGTCCTAGCCAGAGCAATTAGGCTAGACAAAGAAATAAAGGGCAACCAGATTGGCAAGGAAGAAGTAAAAGTATCTCTATTTGCAGATGACATGATCTTATACACAGAAAACCCTAAGGAACCCTCAAGAAAACTACTGAAACTAATAGAAGAGTTCAGCAGATTATCAGGATACAAGATAAACATACAAAAATCAGTTGGATTCCTCTACACCAACAAAAAGAACATCAAAGAGGAAATCCTCAAATCAATACCATTTACAGTAACCCCCAAGAAGACAAAATACTTAGGAATAAATCTTACCAGAGATGTAAAAGACTTATACAAGGAAAACTACAAAACATTACTGCAAGAAACCAAAAGAGACTTACATGAGTGAAAAACATACCTTGCTCATGGACAGGAAGACTTAACATTGTAAAAATGTCTATTCTACCAAAAGCAATCTATAGATACAAAGCAATTCCTATCCAAATTCCAACGACATTCTTTAATGAGATGGAGAAACAAATCACCAACTTCATATGGAAGGGAAAGAGGCCCTGGATAAGGAAAGCGTTACTGAAAAAGAAGAAAAAGTGGGAGGCCTCACTCTACCTGATTTTAGAACCTATTATACCACCACAGTAGTCAAAACAGCCTGGTACTGGTACAACAACAGATACATAGGCCAACGGAACAGAACTGAGAATCCAGGCATAAATCCATCCACATATGAGCAGTTGATATATGACAAAGGCTCAAAAGTCAGTTAAATGGGGAAAAGACAGTCTTTTTAAGAAATAATGCTGGCATAACTGGATATCCATCTGCAAAAAAATGAAACAAGACCCATACCTCACTCTATGCACAAACACTAACTCAAAATGGATCAAAGACCTAAACATAAAATCTAAGACACTAAAGATCATGGAAGAAAAAATAGGGACAAGGTAAGGAGCCCTAATACATGACATAAACAGTATACAAACAGTACTAACAATGCAGAAGAGAAACTAGATAACTGGGAGCTCCTAAAAATCAAACACTTATGCTCATCCAAAGACTTCACCAAAAGAGTAAAAAGATTACCTACAGATTATGAAAAAGTTTTTAGCTATGACATCTCCGATCAAAGCCTGATCTCTAAAATCTACATGATACTGCAAAAACTCAACTACAAAAAGAAATAACCCAATTAAAAAATGGGCAAAAGATATGAACAGACACTTCACTAAAGAAGACATTCAGGTAGCTAACAGATACATGAGGAAATGCTCACGATCATTAGCCATTAGAGAAATACAAATCAAAACTACAATGAGATTCCATCTCACTCCAACAAGGCTGGCATTAATCCAAAAAATACAAAATAATAAATGTTGGAAAGGTTATGGAGAGACTGGAACACTTATACACTGCTGGTGGGAATATAAAATGGTACAACCACTTTGGAAATCTATTTGGTGCTTCCTTAAAAACTAGAAATAGAAATACTGTACGATCCAGCAATCCCACTCCTTGGAATATGTCCTAGAGAAATAAGAGCCTTTACATGAACAGATATATGCACACCCATGTTCATTGCAGCACTGTTTACAATAGCAAAAAAATGGAAGCAACCAAGGTGCCCATCAATGGATGAATGGATAAATAAATTATGGTATATTCACACAATGGAATACTACGCATCGATAAAGAATAATGATGAATCTGTGAAACATTTCATAACATGGAGGAACCTGGAATGCATTATGCTGCTCCCCTACTAATAATTCTCAGTACAAGAGCCAGAGTGATTCTCTATGAGTGTAAGTCAGATCATGTCACTTCCCCACTCACAGCCCCACAATGGCTCCCATCTCATTTGGAATAAATTGACAAAGTTCTTACAATGGCCCTCCAGGCTCTCTATGAGCAGACCTGTTACTCTGAGCTCTCTCCTACCATATCCTCCTAGCTCAGTCAACTCCAGCCACACTGGGATCTCTGTTCTTCCTAAAACAAGACACACAGGATCCTTCCTCAGGGTCTTTGCTTTTGCTGTGCACTTTGTCTGAATCACTTTTCCACTCGATATCATTTGGGTGACTCCCTCACCTCCTCAAAGTCTTTGCATCAACCTCAGCTTCTTAATGAGATCTTCCTTGACCACTCTATTTAATAACGCCGCCTGCCCACTCCTTTTCAGCCCCACAACCACAGCACTCTCCCTCCTCCTTACCTTACTCTCTATTTTATTTTGTCCATTGTACTCATCACTCTATAATATATTATGTTGTTGTTAAGTGCTGTCAAGTTGCTTCCAACTCATTGCAACCCCGTATGTTGCAGAGTAGAACTGCTCCACAGGGTTTTCAAGGCTGTGACCTTTTCCAAGCAGATCACCAGGCTTGTCTTTTGAGGTACCGCTGGATGGATTTGAACCGCCAACTTTTTGGCTAGCAGTCAAGCACTTAACCATTTGCACTACCCAGATCCCTATAATACAATATAGTACTGTATAATTGATTTGTGTTATGGATTGAATTGTGTTCCCCAAAAGTATGTGTTGTAAATCCAGACATACTGTGGTTATAATCCCATTTGGGAATGAGTTGTCTTTGTTATGCTGGGGAGGCAGGATTGGTGGGGGGTATATCTTGAGTCAATCTCTTTTGAGGTATAAAGGAGATTGGATGGGCAAGCAGAGCAGAGGTGGGGGAGGACTGATGCCAAACCACATGGAGATCGCCAAGGAACCAAGAAACAAGCTGAAGAGAAGACAAGGACCTGCCCCCAGAGCTGACAGAGAAAGACTTCCCCTAGAGCTGGTGTCCTGAATTCAGACTTCTAGCCTCCTAAACTGCGAGTGGTCAGCAGTTTGAATCCACCAGCTGCTCTGGACACTATGAGTCGGAATCAGCTTGACGGAAACAGGTTTGGTTTGATTTTTTAAACTGTGAGAAAATAAATTTATGTTTGTTAAAGCCATCCACTTGTGGCATTTCTGTTGTGGCAGCACTAGGTTAACTAAGACAAGCTGTTTGCTGCATTCATTATCTATTATCTATCTCCCTAAGTTATAATTTGAGTTCTACAGGACTCTTTGTTCTGTTCACTGATGTATCTCCAGCACCAAGCGAGTGTGCCTGGCACATAATAGGCCCTCAAAAAATACTTGTTGAATGAATAGCTTCATAAGCATTTCTCTTTCTAAACATAAAATTGTATTTCTGCAGTTTCAACACTGAGTTCTGTCTCTTTCCAAGTATCAGGTCACAAAATTGTATCCTTTAATAGGCAGAAAGGCCCTCGGCAGTAATGAAGTAAAATCATACCTTTATATATGTAAGCGGTGACCCAGAAGGATTAAGTGACAGCGCAAGGTCAACCAGCTGATTTATAGCAGAGCCAGGACTAGAAGATAGGTTTTCAGATTCTCAGTCTATTCACAAAAAATTTTGATTTTCCAGTACTAGGTGCATTCAAAAGAACGTGCCAACATCTCCAAGAGTTAAACCAGAAAAGAGATGCTAATGTATTTTCAGCTCCACTTACAGCAGCGTTATTGGAAAAAGTGGATAGCCTTGTGAACAGCACGAACTCAAACGGGTAAATTTAAGAATTTTTCTTTAAAATAGAATCACATTACTTGAAGAAATACCTCATACATCCCCTGGCCAAACTAGTTTTTGAATATAGTGCTTTACTTGGAGTAGAAATTCAGTATTTCCAGAAAAAAAAAATTAGGACCTTATCATAAATACATAAACTAAACCTTGATCATTTTCTCCTTCCTTTACTTCCTCCGTTGCCTGGGCTCTACTTATTCCCTTGTTGACAGCTGCAGTCTTAATGTGCATCTTGAAGAAAATAGGTGCTTTTTGGTCCATACCACTTTTATCTCTGGCTTGTTAGAAGCATCCATATATCAAAGCCTGGGGAAAGAAGATAAAATAGGGCATCTTTCTTGCATATAAATCATGGCTTGTGGATCATCGCTGTTAATTAAAAATCCTTGCAAGGTTAAATTCAACATGATGGAAGCTTAGGAAATCCTTGCTAGAGGACAAAGCTGGAAGAAGAAGTATCTTCACATTTCCATGAGAAAGAAAGTAGGATTGGATCATTATGTCTCCTGGTTCTGGAGAGAGGGTTAAAATTTATTATGCACGTTATACTGCACCATAATTTGTTGCTGATGGTATGTGAACGTGTTAACTCCTTAGCATAACTGGTTTACTTTTTTGTTTCAGTGATGTTTGCTTACCATTTTACTATTGTCTGACAACATAATAATCTTAGTATTAACTGGAGAAAGGAAATTACACACAACCATGATCATATGAAGTGTGACTTTTACAAGGCCAGAATAATATAAGCAAAATTTCACCATCCCATTTTAGTGACAAATTCAAAAAAGAGGCCCATTAGCCTTGAGCTTGGTTTGCATGGTTATTTGACACCCTTAATGTATGAAGGAGAATGGTTAGCATAGGTGTCTTTTCAAGGCATGAGCGGATATTTATTTTAGGGTTGTGATTACTTATGCTCCTGGTTGGTGCCAGTCAGGTCAATAGGATTATATTCCAGAAATTGATTTTTTTCCCCCAATGAGTAAATAATGAAGTAATTTAACCTCATCTGCTTCCTAATCTAAAACCTTTCACTTGTACCATGAGGAAAGGCAGTTGCCTTCGCTTGAGATGTGCTCAAGCACAAGGCCAATAAACTCCTTTGGGTTTTATATGAAGGTCATGCAAAGCTGATCATTCAGGAAATGTGTACGGTTGAAGTGCATCTTCTCTTCCCCGTGGCCATCAATCCTGGCTTTCAGAGATGTTTCCACCTATGTTAAAGGGCGAACACAATATTGTATTAATCAGGGACATGGTTGCTGCTCTGAGAATTTCTCTTTCATTTATATTAATTTAAGTGTTTATTCAGATACGAGCATGGAAAGAAAACAGCACTCAGCTGGAAATGAAAATAAAAAGGCAGGCAGAAAGTCGTGATTGTTCAGATTATGAATTATCTGAGCTTACTTTAAACCGGGCCTGTTATTTTATTGCTTCACGATCTGTGGCATCTTGAAGAATCTGAACACAGCTGGAAATCACAATTAGACAGAAAGATTTTGAGTCTATTGTCATAGTTGAAATGACCTAGTGGTAAAGAGTAGTCCCACTTTCTTTCCTCATGATTCACATGGCTATTAACAATGATGGTATCCAATATGAATACACATTAACTGTGTGCCAGGCAGTGCACTAACACTTGCATTATGTCATTCAATCCTATTAGGATCGGGAATCTAGCTAGCAGTGGTTTCAGGAATCAAGGTCAGGCCACTGGAGTACAAAATCTGGGTGCTTGACCACTGAATATCACTGCCTCCTGTGGCCAAGATAAATTGTCCTCCTGGAAGTTTGTGCCCATAGTAACCGTTAAGCAGCAAAACTCATCATTTGTCATGTCATTCATTTACTAGTTGTGCCCCCTGTATATCTCTGGAGAGCTTCCCATGCATTTGGGAAAATAAAATGTCAAGTGGCTGTAAACCAATTTAAAACGTGAGATCTTAACTGAGAATTATTTTCCTATGCTTCTCTGATATTTTAGAAACTGACATGATCTTCCCTATTTAATAACATATGGATCTTTAATGCAATTTTGATTATTCCTATATTTTCTTTTTAGCTCTCTGCGATTATCAATGAAAGAACATGTTTATGATACTGAAAATAAATAAATAAATAAATAAAATCTGCCCCTTTTGGTAGACAACATTCCAATATCTGGGGTTAAGGTTGAGTGCGTTGCATGAGGAAACTATAAATTCTGAGAGTGGATATATGTATGTGCTCTTAACAAAAATATTACTCTCATTTATTCCCCAATATCCCAGGCACTTGTTGTTGTTGTTAGGTGCCATCGAGTCAATTCCTACTCATAGAGACCCTGTGTACAACAGAACAAATCACTGCCTTGACCTGTGCCATCCTCATAATCCTTGTTATACTTGAGCCCGTTGTTGCAGCCACTGAATAAATTTATATTGTTGAGGGTCTTCCTCTCTTTCACTGACCCTCTACTTTACCACGCATGATGTCCTTCTCCAGGGACTGATCCCTCCTGATAACATGTCCAAAGTATGTGAGACATAGTCTTGCCAACCTTGCTTCCTAGGTACTAGTAAGCTGAAATGGACTGGTAGTGGCCATTCTGAATTAGACAATCATATAGTCTACTATGCCAGGAATGACAACTTGAAGAGGAATGATGTCACGTTCATCATCAAAAAGTACATTTCAAGAACTATTATGAAGCACAATGCTGTCAGTGATAGGATAATATCCATACGCCTACAAGGAAGACCAACTAATACAACTATTATTCAAATTAACACAGCAACCACTAAGGCCAAAGACAAAGAAATTGAAGATTTTTACCTATTTCTGCAGTCTGAAATTGATCAAACATGCAACCAAGGTGCATTGATAATTACTGACAACTGGAATACGAAAGTTAGAAACAAAGAAGAAGGAACGGTACCTGCAAAATATGGCCTTGGTGATAGAAACGACGTCAGAGATAGCATCATAGAATCTTGCAAAACCAATGACTTCTTCATTGCAAACACCCTTTTTTAACAACATAAATGTCGACTATACATGTGGATCTCACCAGATGGAATATATAGGAATCAAATGGACTACATCTGTGGAAAAGCTCAATATCATCCGTCAGAACAAGGCCAGGGGCTGACTATAGAACAGACCATCAACAGCTCTATGCAAGTTCAAGTTCAAGTTGAAGAAAATTAGAACAAGTCCACAAGAGCCAAAGTACGACCTTGAGTATATCTCACCTGAATTGAGACCATCTCAAGAATAGATTTGACGCACTGAACACTAATGACTGAAGACCAAACCAGTTGTGGAATCACGTCAAGGACATCATACGTGAAGAAAGCAAGAGGTCATTAAAAAGACAGGAAAGAAAGAAAAGACCAAAATGGATGTCAGAACGGACTCTGAAAGTTGCTCTTGAATGTAGAGTAGCTAAAGCAAAAGGAAGAAATGATGAAGTAAAAGAGCTGAGCAGAAGATTTCCAAGGGCTGCTCGAGAAGACAAAGTAAAGTATTATAATGACATGTACAAAGACCTGGAGGTAGACAACCAAAAAGGAAGAACACGCTCAGCATTTCTCAAGCTGAAAGAACTGAAGAAAAAATTCAGGCCTCGAGTTGCAATATTGAAGGATTCCACAGGAAAAACACTAAACGACATAGGAAGCATCAAAGGAAGATGGAAGGAAAATACAGAGTTATTGTACCAAAAAGAATTGGTCAACATTCAACCTTCAGGAGGCAACATATGATCAAAAACCGACGGTACTGAACAGAGGTCCAAGCTACACTGAAGGCATTAGTGAAAAACAAGTCTCCAGGAATTGACTGAACACCAGTTGAGATGTTTTAACAAACAAATGCAGTGCTGGAAGTGCTCACTTGTCTATACTAAGAAATTTGGAAGACAGCTACCTGGCCAACTGACTGGAAAAGTTCCATATTTGTACCCATTTCAAAGAAAGGTAATCCAACAGAATGTGAAAATTATCGAACAGTATCACTGATATCACACACAAGTAAAATTTTGCTGAAGATAATTCAAAAGCAATTGCAACAGTACATTGCCAGGGAACTGCCAGAAGTTCAAGGCAGATTCAGAAGAGGACATGGAACAAAGGATATCATTGCTGGCGTCAAATGGATCATGGCTGAAAGTAGAAAATACCAGAAATATTTTACCTGTGTTTTATTAACTATGCAAAGGCATTCCACTGTGTGGATCATGGCAAATTATGGATAACATTGTAAAGAATGGGAATTCCAGAACACATAATTGTACTCATGAGGAACCTGTACTTAGACCCAGGGGCAGTCGTTTGAACAGAACAAGGGGATACTGCATGGTTTAAAGTCAAGAAAGGTGTGCGTGCATCAAGGTTGTATCCTTTCACCATACTTATTCAATCTGTATGCTGAGCAAATATTCCGAGAAGCTGGACTATATGAAGAAGAACAGTCATTCAGTATGTATTACATATCAACATAAAGAAAACAAAAATACTCACAACTGGACCAATAAGCTACATCATGATAAATGGAGAAAATATTGAAGTTGTCAAGGATTTCATTTTACTTGGATCCGTAGTTAACGCCTAGGGAAGCAGCAGTCAAGAAATCAAACAATGCATTGCATTGGGCAAATCTGCTGCAAAAGATCTCTTTAAAGTGTTAAAAAGCAAAAATGTCACTTTGAGGACTAAGATGGGCCTGACTCAAGCCATGGTGTTTTCAGTCACCTCATATGCATGTGAAAGCTGGACAATGAATAAAGAAGAATTGATGTCTTTAGAAGCAAGGATGGCGAGACTTCTTCTCACATACTTTGGACATGTTATCAGGAGGGACCAGTCCCTGAAGAAGGACATCATGTTTGGTAAAGTAGAGGGTCAGCGAAAAAGAGGAAGACTCTCAAAGGGATGGACTGACAATGGCTGCAACAATGGGCTCAAGCATAACAACGATTATGAGGATGGCGCAGGACCAGGCAGTGTTTCATTCTGTTGTACGTAGGGGTTGCTATGAGTCAGAACTGACTGCATGGCACCTAACAACAGCAACGTTCCCCCAAACATTTGTTAATTGCCTGCTATATACCACATAATGTGCTAAGCACCAAGTAAGACCCATCAGTTTTAGGTTAGTTATTTCTTTTACCTGCTGCCAGAGACCATTAGATTTCCCCAGTGTATTTTAGTTTTCTGTTTATTTGTCTTATTTCCCACTACACATCATGAGAGCAGAAATCATGTCTACTATGTTTAATATAGAATCACAAATGCCTAATAGAACATTTGGCACATACTGAGTGAGGAAGAGAGAGGTAGCACTCACCCTGTCTGCATTTTTTCTATTCTTACTAGGCACACAGCTAGATTCATTTTTTCCAACCTCCATTGCTATTAGATGTGAACATGTGTCTGAGTACTGGCCAATAGAATGCAAGCAAAATGGCTAGGTAACTCTTCCAGGACCCATAGAAACTCTGCACTCATGATCCTCTCTCTCTTTCCTCATCCATAGGCTGAATGGAGAGGACTCCAAGGACCTCAAGGAGAGCAGAATTATGAGATACAAAAAGCCTGGGTTCCTGAATCACTTCATGGAGCAGAGCCATCCCTCCCTTTAGTTGGCCCACACTGGAGCAAGAAGTGAGAAAAAAAAATTTTTTTCTTGTGGTAAGTCAGAAATTTCCAGATTTATGTCTTGCAGAAAACAACCAGTTGCCATCAAGTCAACTCCAACTTGTGCTTATTTACCTTAACTAATTACAGAGGAATGAATGAAAAATGAATGAAATAGCACTCCTGTCACCAAGGGGGAAACCCTGATGGTGTAATGGTTAAGTGCTACCACTGCTAACCAAAAGGTCCGCAGTTCAAGTCTACCAGGTGCTCCTCGGAAACTCTATGGGGCGGTTCCACCCTGACCTGTAGGGTCGCTATGAGTTGGAATCAACTCGATGGCAACGGGTTTGATTTTTTTTTTTTTTTTTTGGTATCACCAAGGGGTTCTCAGCTTAGTTTCTGAACTTGTAAATAGCCTCAGTTTTCCTATCTGAATAGACTTTTAGGAATCATTAAGTAGTTGAAAGATTTTTATGGGATCTACATGGGTTTTTTTTACATAAGATGTGCTAAGAGGAAACACTTGGGAGGGTTAAGATTGGGCATCTGAAAATCATTGCCTCAACATATAAAAGATTGTTGTTGTTCAGTACCGTACAGTCAGTTCCCACTCGTAGCTACACTATGTACAACAGAAGAAAACACTGCCTGGTCCTGAGCCATCCTCACAATTGCCTCTGTTTGAACACTTTGTTGCAGCCACTGTGTCTACCCATCTTGTTGAGGGTCTTCCTCCCTTTCACCCGCCCTCTACTTTACCAAGCATGATGTCCTTCTCCAGGGAGTGGTCCCTCCTGATTGTTGTTGTTAGGTGCCGTCGAGTCAGCTCTGGCTCGTAGCGACCCTATGCACAACAGAACGAAACACTGCCCGGTCCTGCGCCATCCTTACAATTGTTGTTATGCTTGAGCTCATTGTTGCTGCCACTGTGTCAATCCACCTCACTGAGGGTCTTCCTCTTTTCCACTGACCCTGTACTCTGCCAAGCATGATGTCCTTCTCCAGGGACTCATCCTTCCTGACAACATGTCCAAAGTATGTAAGACGCAGTCTCGTCATCCTTGCCTCTAAGGAGCATTCTGGCCACACTTCTTCCAAGACGGATTTGTCCATTCTTTTGGCAGTCCATGGTATATTCAATATTCTTCACCAACACCACAATTCAAAGGAGTCAACTCTTGTTCGGTCTTCCTTATTCATTGTCCAGCTTTCACATGCAAAGATGTGACTGAAAATACCATGGCTTGGGTCAGGCGCACCTTAGTCTTCAGGGTGACATCTTTGCTCTTCAACACTTTGAAGAGGTCCTTTGCAGCAGATTTGCCCAATGCAATGCGTCTTTTGATTTCTTGACTGCTGCTTCCATGGCTGTTGATTGTGGATCCAAGTAAAATGAAATCCTTGACAACTTCCATCTTTTCTCCATTTATCATGATGTTGCTTATTGGTCCAGTTGTGAGGATTTTTGTTTTCTTTATGTTGAGGTGTAATCCATACTGAAGGCTGTGGTCTTTGATCTTCATTAGTAAGTGCTTCAAGTCCTCTTCACTTTCAGCAAGCAAGGTTGTGTCATCTGCATAACACAGGTTGTTAATGAGTCTTCCTCCAATCCTGATGCCCCGTTCTTCTTCATATAGTCCAGCTTCTCGTATTATTTGTTCAGCATACAGATTAAATAGGTATGGTGAAAGAATACAACCCTGATGCACACCTTTCCTGACTTTAAACCAATCAGGATCCCCTTGTTCTGTCCGAACAACTGCCTCTTGATCTATGTACAGGCTCCTCATGAGCACAATTAAGTGTTCTGGAATTCCCATTCTTCGCAGTGTTATCCATAGTTTGTTATGATCCACACAGTCGAATGCCTTTGCATAGTCAATAAAACACAGGTAAACATCCTTCTGGTACTCTCTGCCAGCAGTCTACTTCTGAAAAGCATTAGCCAGTGAAACCCTTATGAATAGCAGCAGAACTTTCCCTCCTGATAACATGTTCAAAATACGTGAGAGAAAGACTTACCACCTACACTTCAAAGGCGCATTCTAGCTGTACTTCTTCCAAGACAGACTTGGTTTTTTCTTCTGGAGGTCCATGATATATTAAATTTTCTTCACCAATACCACAATTTGAAGGCATCATTTCTTCTTCGGTCTTTCTTATGCATTGTCCAGCTTTCGCATGCATATGAGGCAATTGGAAATATCATGGTTTGTGTCAGGCACACCTTAGTCCTCAGAGTGACATCTCATTTTCCATTGGGGAAAATAAAATCCTTAACATGCCAGTATCTCTAAATTTTCTGGCCCCTGCCTACCTCACCAGTCCCATCTCACACCAATCTTTCTCTATGGCTCAGTCATCTTGGCCTATTTCTTGAATGTGTGCCATGCTCCCTGCCATATCAGGGCTATTCTCTCATCTGGAATGCTCTACTCTATTTTGTCTCAGCTTAAACATCATATCCAAAGGAAGCCTCTCCTGCCTTTCCACTAAATAATAGTAGCTATAATAAAAATCAACAGAGTAAGATCTCTGCTTTCAGACCTTATTCTACACAGGGGTGGATTATCCAATAGGCAAGGTAGGCATAGTGTTTATGTTGCTTACCAGATATCTGTAGTGAAAAATTTCACATTTTTTCACCACATCAAATATTCTGCTTCTAGGTATGGCTGGTGTCTGTCTGTCTCCCAACACCACAGCATCTTCCTACAGAATCAAAGTCTTCTTTCAAATTTACAATCCCTGACAGAGGCAGATGACCCACTAAGCAAGGTAAGCATGGGTTTACTTGTGCTTACTTACTAATCTGTAGCGAACAATTTCACATGGGCTTCACCACATTAAAAACCTGGTAAGCAAGGTAAGCACTGTGCTTACTTTGCCTATTGGATGATGCACCCCTGATTCTACAAGACACAAGAAGCAAATTTATGATCAATGGAACTATCCATGATTGAGAATTGGAGATATTTCCCTTTGCAGTTTATGGTGATATGCCTGAATGATGGTGCCAGGGTTGGGGGGTGGTGGCCTGGTTGTCTAAAGTGAGCCATAATGTAGCCGGCCTGCTGGGAAGAGAAACTGGTCTCATGAGGCAGGCAACTATGTGAAACTAGCGATTGTTCTCTATTCCTGGAAGGAGTAGCATTGCAGGTGAGAGTCAGCTTCAGCCTCTAAACTCCCATCAAGGAAATGCTCTCAAGTGAAATCACATTGGAAGACACTTATCAAATGGGCAGGTTCTATGGTAGGGCCAAGGTTCTCTACTGGGAAAGGAGATGGAGTGAAGATGAGCAGCAGTCCTTGGGGAGAAGAAAGCAATGTAAGAAGGCTGAAATGATTGAAGCTCTGCTTGACTTTTACTTTTTCCCTGTCCTTTATTTTCTTGGTAAAATTCTTTGGAACATCAAAGTGTTCAGAGACTGGGGGAAATGATCTGTCCAGTATTCATCTGGATATTGCCTAAGCAGTTTCTGCATTTTCTATGACTTCCCATGCCCTGTTTACCAACTTCAGGAGCCAAGAACACCCTCCTTTTGTACTTTCTGTATATTTGCCCAAAAGGTCTAATTCTGTCACTGTTTCCTGAAACACTGGATGGTGATTCCCTAAGTCAGTTCTCTCCCCTCCATCTCCACAAGTTAAATAACTCCTGTCAGCCCGTATGAATTTTGGAGATGTCAGGGGAGGCGTTCCAATTTTAACTGTCCATGAGATTGTATCAGTCCTTTTTTGAAACAGTGGCCTGGCAGTGTGTGGGTAATGACCCAGTTACAGTATTATTGGATATGGTTTTAACACAAAGCTTTAGAAAGGCATTCAGCAAAGCCTAACTCTTTCTGTAAAGCTCAACTGGAAATAAAGCAAAGTTCACTCCTCCTGTGGCCTGGTTCACTCCTGGGTCATTAAAGTTTTTGTTACTTTAAAGGATGTCTTTTTGTTGTTGTTGTTCCATTGTTTTGGGCAGCACATCAAGAAGTGTAAAACAAAAAAATCACTTTTCTCCACAACTTAGAGCCCTATACTGGGATCCATGGATAAGGGAAAGATTCATTGAAATAAGATGTTATGTTGCAGTAAGATGGTTCTCAAACGGATTCCACTCCAGGGGTGATTTATAGACCTAATTAGTTAAGATTATTTGGGCACTTGAAAACTATAGTTTTAAAACATGTCCTATTTCTACTTGCCAGCCAACTATTGTCTGAGATGCTAGTAGTTCTGTGTTGTCGATTTAACGCCAAAAATAATAAAGTTGACTATGATTTTTAAAAGCCTTACTTTCAAGTGGTGGTGACAATTCAGTTCAGAGTAACCATGTATCTATCCAAGGAGTAGTTCTAACTAAATTACTTCATAGAACATGGAACACAAAGAGTTTAAGTTTTGAGTCTTCCCTTGCCAAGTCAGGAATAGAATTCGTGTACTAATCTACAGAAAAGAGGCAGTTGCTTTGACTTTCCCTAGACTGGTTTTCTCCTGACTTACTGAATTGCATATATCTCCATTAGCCCAAGCAAAGATTAATACTCTTGCATATCTGACTTTGTCACTCTGACATCATTCCCCTGACAGGGAGAGTGAAGATGTAGACAAAATAAAGCATGGGTCAGGAGTGCTCTCACTGCTTTACCCCAGGGCTGCTGTGTATGACCATTCGGCGTGTGCACTGCACAAAGGTGCCAAGCCCAGCTGATGAGAGGTGATGAAATCCAGCCTGCACCCTTATTGCCAAGTCATCCATCCTGGCATGGAGCTGCATTCCATCAGAAGAAAGGATGCCTTTTCCTCTACAAAAAGGCAACTACAGTTTACCAAGCCAGGTGTCAGTGGGATTGCTTCAGACCAGGGGGGTGCATTTTCTAACTTACTGAAGAGAACCCAATGGACTAAGTGGGATCCTGCCCAGTTCCTAACACCATACCACCAATCCCATTGTCTAGTAGGTTACTACACACTCACAACCCTAGCTCACATCTAATGTAAGCTGATGTCAATTTCCCTAGAAGCAGAGCCTGAAATAGGGATTTCTGTTCACGTGTGGAGTGACCAACTGTTATTTTTTGCCTAGGAACAAGGGATTTCCCAGGAGGTAGGACTTTCAGTGCTAAAGTTGGGGACGTCCAGGGCAAACCAGGATGATTTGATCACCCTACCAAATGACATATTTAAGGAGTGATTTCATGAGAGAGGGAATGAGGGAAGCAGGATAGGGCAGAGAAAGAAAGCTAAGTAAGGAAGTAGAATCAACTGGAGACTAGTTTCAACCTGGTTCATGGTAAACTCTGAGGCACAAATGGGTTGGTTCCATCTTGAAGCAAGAGGGTCAATTTTTGTAACCCTATGTCAGTCAGTCATTTGTCAATTGTTGTCCTTGCGGGATGGGGAATATGCAACTCTCTGGGTGAGGAGAGTCTCCTTTGGCAGAGAGAAATGCAATTCTCCAGAGAAGGGGGCAACTGTGGCCCATTAGCAGCCAACACTCACAGTAGATGAGGAATGGGTGCACCAGTCCAGGGAAAGTAGTCTGGATGGGGACCAGCAGCCGCTAAAATCTGTTATTCATACCTACTGTTATGGATTGAATTATGTCCCCCCTCCCCAAAAATATGTGTTGAATTCCTGACCCCTGTATCTGTGGATGTGATCCCGTTTGGAAATAGGGTTTTCTTTGCTATGTTAATTAGGTCATACCAGAATAGGATGAGTCCTAAACATAACCTCTTCTGAGTTATAAAAAGAGCAGAGTAGATACAGAGACACACACTGGGGTAAGACAGACGTCAAGGAACACCAAAGAAGGCCAAGGAATGCCAAGGAACTCCCTGGGCTACCAACAAGGAAGGATTCTCCCTTAAAGCTGATGCCTTGATTTGGGCTTCCAGTCTTCAAAACTGTCAGAAAATATATTTCTGTTCTTTAAAGTCACCCGCTTACGGTATAATTTGTTATGGCAGCACTAGGTAACTAAGACATCTACATCGTTTGCCCAATTGTGATTTGAGGGAGAATGATATAAGATGACATAGCATCCGCACCACTTAGTCAGCACCTTAGAAGAAGCAGGTAGCTTTGGAAAAGCAGGTAACCTTTGGGTAATAGAGCAAGGGTAACAACATCAGCCATGGCAGTAAAGCCCCCAAATCCTTTCATAGAGAAATCATGGTGATCGTCAGCTCTTCAAAAACCAGTACTCTGTACTCCATACCTGTTGTGTCTACTCATGTCGTCTCTGTTTAACAATGAGAGCAAGAAACATTCATGAATTTCACCCAGGGCCTTGGAAAACCCTGGAAGCAGCATCTTTATCTTTGTCCCAGATAGGGTAGACAACTCATCCTGTTTTGCCTAAAGTTTCCCTATTTTAGCACTGAAAGTCTCACAGAGTGGGAAACCCCTCAGTCCTAGGCTAACCAGGACAGTTGGTCACCCAGCTCCAGAGTTTAAGCAACTGAATTTATGACCCAGGAGGAAGATTTCCATCCACCAGATGGTTCTGAAGATTAAAAAGTCAGTTGATGGCATTAAAAGAATTTGGGATCCTTTAGGTATTATAGTGCTAATCCATCTTGAGTGCCAAGCAAACTTTAGCTGCTGGAGACTAGAGTAAAAAGGAAAAACTACATGTAAATAAGACAAGAAACATAGGGCAATTAATTTTAACCTGGGAAGTGTGTACTCAACAGAGTAGGTAGTGAGAGATCATTGGAAGATTGAGTGATCGAGGATACACTTAGAAAGATTAATTTGAGGGGAATGCACAGAATGCAGGAGAACAGAGAAGTCCCAAAATATATAAAGAGTGATTTTCTCTTTGCATGAATGTTGTCCAGTGGTTTGGCAAGAGTATTAGTCACACCCTGTTTCTCTTGGCCTCGCTCTGATTCAGTCTTTGAAATTGCAGCTACACCCAAAAAGCTGGATGAGTTTGCATAACATATCTCTGGAAGGATGCATAAGACACTGGAGTAAAAAAAAAAACTGATTTCCTTGGGGACCAGAACTGGATGACTGGAGAAAAAAAAAAGTAGCAGGAAAATAGCTCATCATGTGCCCTCTAGAACTTTTTAATTTTGAACCATGTAAATATAATATAAATAAGAAATTACTAAGAATATAATATTCTTCGGCCATTTTTTTCTGTAAACCAAACAAAACCAAAACACACACAGTGAAGCTAAAATCCAATTTAAGACTCACGATGTGGTGAAAATTGCATGGATTTAAGAATGAGTCAGAACTAGGTTCAAATTTTAGTGTGTCACTTATTAGCTCTGGGCTCTTTGGGCATGTTAGTTAGCCATTTTGAACCCATTTTTGTGTCTGAAAGTGATGATAATCGTTGCCTCAAATGGCCACCACAGGGATTAAATAAGAATCTATATGTGAAAGTTTATAAAAAGTGAAGTTCCCCTTCCTCTGCCAAAGCACCTAGTATAATGCTTTTCATATGACCCAGCCATTCCATTCCTAGTTATACACCTAAAAGAATTAAAAGCAGGAACACAAACACCAATGTTCATTGTAGCACTATTCACAATAGTCAAAAGATGGGAACAACCTAAATGCCCATCAACAGATGAACGGATAAACAAAATGTGGTATATACATACAATGGAATATTAGTCAGCCATAAAGAGAAATAAAGACCTGACACATGCTACAGCATCAATGGAGCTAGAAAACACTATGCTGAGTGAAATGTGCCAGCCACAAAAGGACAAATATTATATAATCCCACTTACATGAAATATCTAGAATAAGCAAATGTATTAAAAAAAAATGTATAGGGACCAAAATTCACTAGTGGTTAACACAAGTAGGAGGCAGGAAGAGGGGGGGACGCATTGCTTAGGGGGCACTGAGTATCTGTTAAGGATGGTGGAAAAATTTAGTAATAATGACTGTAATTAATACCACTGAATTGTACATGTAGAAAATGTTGAAATGGCACATGTTTTGTTATATATATACATAAATGTTGAAACGGCACGTTTTCTTGTACATAACAAAACATGTGCCATTTCACATTTATATATATGCCCAGGTGGCACAGTGGTTAAGCGTTCAGCTGCTAATCGAAAGGTCAGCAGTTCGAATCACCAGCCACTCCTTGGAAACCCTATGGGGCAGTTCTACTCTGTCCTACAGGGTTGCTATGAGTTGGAATTGACTCGACAACAACGGGTTTGGCTTTTTTTAAATTATATATACACATACCAAAACTATGCCATTTATGTATATATATATATATATATATGTATATATATATACAGACACACACATATATGGAGCCCTGGTGGCAAAGTGGTTAAGTGTTCTGCTGATAACCAAAAGGCTGGCAGTTCCACCAGCCGTTCCTTGGAAACCCTGTGGGCAGTTCTACTCTGTCCTATAGGGCTGCTGTGAGTCGGAATCGACTGAACAAGGCAATGGGTTTCATATATATATACATATATATATACAGCCCCGGTGGTGCAGTGGTTAAGAGCTATAGCTGCTAACCAACAGGTCAGTAGTTTGAATCCAATGAGCTGTCCTTGGAAACCCTGTGGAGCAGCTCTACTCTGTCCTGTAGGGTCGCTATGAGTTGGAATCGACTCCATGGCAATGGGTTTGGTTTTACATACATATATATATATAAAACAAAACATGCCATTTCAACCTTTTTTACATGTACAATTCAGTGATATTAATTACAGTCATTATATTATGTAATCATATATATGACTGACTGATTGGAGATATACTTAGGAAGATTAATTTGATTTTAATATGTCTACCAATTTTAAAAAAATTAGGATATCTGGGGTCTATCCCCAACACTGTTTGACCTTAAGTAAGTTGCTTAACTTCTTAGGTATTGCAACTTCCTTCTCCCTGGAATGTGGCCCCACCCCCAAAGCCATACAACTTATTCTCTTACATTCTTCACATCTTTACTGAAAACTTGTTCAGTGAGAATTTCCCAGAAGACTTATTTAAAATTCCAAACCCTTGTTTCTCTGGCACTCTAGATGACTTTTTTTTTTCCCTCTCTGTAGATTACTTATCGCCATCTGCCTTACTATTTTTTTGCTTGTTTATTTAGTATCTATTTACCTCCACTCTTTATAATATAAACTCCTTGAGAGCAGGGATTTTTTAATTTTGTTCCCTGCTCTATCCTCAGCATTGAGAGTAGTTTCTGACACGTCATTGAAATTTTGTTGAATGAATGAATGCATACGTGTGTAAATTAAAGGGCTGTGGTAAGAGAGCTCTACAGTCCCTCTCAGTTCTACAATTTTATGGTAAACGCTTTTAAAAAACTATTATGTTCTATTTTTTTTAAGTTACTTTAAAAGATTTTAGGGCTATGTTACTGGAAAGACATTTTCCAAAATTAAAAAAAGTAAGAGAGTGATATATAGAAGTGTGTCTTTTGATAGCATATTTAATTGGCAAAAGGTCTCATTCTTGAAACTCAGAGAAACACTGCAGACCACGAGGAAAAAAAAAAAGCCTAATGAGATTATTAAATTGTGAAAGATGGGAAACTTTTATGTGTTCTTCAAAGTATAGTAAACATAGCAATCTAATTTTTTCTTAAAAACTGTTTATATTGATGGCATCTCTTACTTAAATTTCCAGATTTTATGTAATAGATAGAAGCTTAAATTTTGGTGATCAAACCACCAGATAAGATAAAGTTAAATAACCCTAGTGGCATGAGGAAAGATTAGCGGTTCGAACCCACCCAGCTACTCTGCAAGAGAAAGACCTGGTGATCTGCTTCCATAAAGACAGCCAAGAAAGCCCTACGGGGGCAGTTCTACACTGTCACATGGAGTTGCTATGAGTAGGAATCGATTCCAGAACACCCAGCGACTACAAGATAAACATTATACTTATGAATTTTGGAGGATATAGTTCAAGCATTTCCTTTTAATTCTTTGCCTTCTAAGGTTTAGTTTGCTTATTTAGAATCGTTAATTTAGTTATCGTAGTCAATTTTAGTATTTGAGGTGCAGCGAATAGGAGTGACTTAAATTTGAGTTTTATCAGCAATAGCACTGGGAAACAACTTCTCTGTTCCCACCTAACAAAGTTGTTTATTGAACTTTGTGTATTAATCTTGGAATGCTAGGTCAGTGAAAAATTTTGGGCTAGGTGACAGAAGACCTGTACTCTATCCTATGTTTACCAATGCCTGAATATGTGACTTTGGTTGTGTTCCATAATCCCTCTGATTTCTAATTATTTAACTGCAAATTGTATCTACTTACTCATAGTCACTATGAGTAAATAGTATAGGCTGGATATTATAGAGGCTAGCCCTTATTATGTATTCGTTACCTGGCTCCCTATTAGTGACATTAATCTGTCTTGACTTTCCCTGGTGGCATAGTGCTACAGCTGCTAACCAAAAGGTCAGCAGTTCAAATCTACCAGGCGCTCCTTGGAAACTCTATGGGGGTAGTTCTACTCTGTCCTATAGGGTCGCTATGAGTCAGAATTGACTCGACAGCAATGGGTACGGGTTGACTTTCCCTCTGGAGTCATTATAGACTCCTGACATTCTAGTTATAACTCAGAAAGGGAAGATGGCTGACCTTAGTTTTGGATTCTGCAGCCAGGGAAGGACAATAGAAATATAGACAATAAGTCATGAGCTCAGCTCTGCCAGGGAAGGACAATAGAAATGTAGACAGTAAGTCATGAGCTCAGCTCTGTATATTTTAGCCCATGGCAAAAACAATGTTATATGTTCATCAATTCATTTCATCTTGGAAGGGCGACATTCTCCCAGCATGATTGCATCTAGTGAAGCCATGAAACCAATTCTGTCCAATGGAATGTAGGTATGGTTATATACTGTCACTTGGACGCTAACCCCCCAAAACCTCTCAAGAGATCCTGTAAGCTTTCATTCCTGTCTCTGAGCTGGATACAGAGCATCCAGCAGAGGAAGGATTCCAAAGCAGATCCAGAAGGAAGAAGCTTTGAATGAAGAGTCACTACTTAGTGGGAAGTTTCCCAGAAACGCTGCTCAGCTGGAAACATCTGCTCTGAAGTTGACATTAGCAAGAACTAAACTTATTAAGCCTCTGAGGTTTAAGGCTGTTTTTTTTTTTTTTTGGGCAGTTAGACATCCTAAATAATATACTACCCTCCATTCTGTAATAAACCATCAAATAACTGTTTTGTTTGGTTTGGTTACCATACTAAATTAATGAACTGGTAACAACTAATTTGACCGTCCAATCATATTTTGAAACAGTTTAGATTTGAAGCATTGTGGAAACATGGACTGAAACTTATCTCCAGGATTCATGTTCCTACATTGTTACTGCCTCTAAAGGTGAATGGAAAAAAAAAAAAAAGATTAAAGAACCACTTCATATTTTTAAAGATAATGTCTCATGTTTCATCCACAGGTACATAGGCCAGAATTTTAAATGCAAGTTCACTAGGTCAGCTTATCAATTTACATAGAAGTCTGAAAATAAAAAGTTAGTGTTCCCCTAGTGATGTGAACTCTTAAATTGTATATTACCTCTGGGCTAAGCTCCAGATGATGTAGTTAAAAAATGTAGTTAAGCCTCCTATAATTATGAGAAACTGAAAAGAGTGTTTTACAATAGAAGCCTGGAGAAACTTAAATTATGGCTTTTAGCTTCTTCTGAGAAGGAGAAATACTTTTTGATAGAGGAAAATCCATGTTTCACTCCTAAGGAATCGAAGCTTGAGTTTATGTACTTAAATAGCATTATTATTTATTTTCCTATTACAAAAGTAAGAATACTTATTTTTTTTAATTTAAGAAAATATAGGGAAGCAAAGAGAAGAACAGAATTACCCACAATCTCATTACCCTGAGATAAAAAGTTAAAATTTTGTTGTATAACTTTTTGATTATTTTTTTTCCTATATATTTGTTTTGTGTAATATTTTTAACCTAGAGAGAAGACAGAAGATACCATAATTACGATAATATATACCCAAGTTAATTGTTCACCACATTGTTTTCTAGATCTTTCTTTTTAAGAACTACAATGTAACAAAACGGTTCACACCCCCTTTGTACCCTTCTCAATTGGACTGTTTTTCCTCCCTCCATAGAGATAACCACTGTCCTGACTTTGGTCTATATTTTTCCTTGATAACATTTTTGTTCTTTATAAATAATATGTATATTATTAAACTTTACATTAATGGAATCATCTGGTATGGCACCTTCTACAACTTGCTATTTTCTACCAACATTTTGCTTTGGTGATTTATTCATATTGAGACATAGAGATCTATTCATTTATTGTTTCTTAATCTTATACTATATGAGCTTACCCAAATTTGCTAACCCCCTCTCCTATTGATAGATATCTAGGTTGCTTCCGATTCCTTACTCTTACAAGCAATTCTGCAATGACCATTCTTATGCTTGTCTCTATGTGCACATCTGAGTTTGACATGAGAGGCTGAATGGAGTAGGGTGAAAGAACACAGACTTTAAAGGCAAGGCCGCCTTGGTTCAAAAGCATCCTGACATTTAAAAAACCAAAAACAAACAAACAAACCCATCGCTGTCGAGTCATTGCGACCCTACAGGACAGAGTAGAACTGCCCCATACAGTTTCCAAGTAGCACCTGGTGGATTCAAACTGCTGACCTTTTGGTTAGCAGCTGAACTCTTAACCACTACACCACCAGGGCTTCCATCTTGACATTTGGCAGTGGCATAATCATAGACAACCTGTCTGTTGAGGCCATGTTGTGCAGTTTCTAGAATACCAAGGTGAAGATTTAAGGCTTAATTAAGCAGGCAACGAGGAGGCAGTGGAGGTTTTTGAGCAGGGAGAGAGTGATAAGATTGAAAGTGAAAATATTTATCTAGAAACAGTGTAAACAATGGATTGACATAGAGAGTTGAGAGATGAGGAAGTCAGCACTTCTAGCTGTATTTCTGAATGTGTTACCTGTCTAAGTTCTCAAACCATAAACTATTTCAAAGCAGGTAGAATTTTGAAGGGAATGTCTGAGTAAATAAAACAAAAGTGTTCACAACCTGTACAAGACAAGGTCATGGAAGCTCCACAGATACATCCAAACTCCCTGAGGAACCGAATTGCTGGGCTGAGGGCTATGGGGACCATGGTCTCAGGGAAAGTCTAGCTCAATTGGCATAACATAGTTTATAAAGACAATGTTCTACATTCTACTTTGGGGAGTAGCATCTGGGGTCTTAAAAGCCTATGAATGGCAATCTAGGATATTCCACTGGTCTCACCCCTTTCAGGACCAAGGAAGAATGAAGAAAACCAAAGATAACAAGGGAAAAATTAGCCCAAAGGACCAATGGAACACATCTACCCTGGCCTCCACTGGACTGAGTCTAATACAACTAGGCGGTGCATGGCTACCACTGACTGCTCTGACAGGGACCACAATAGAGGGTCCCAGACAGACCTGGAGAAAAATGTAGAACAAAATTGTAACTCAAAAAGAAAGACCAGACTTGCTGGGCTGACAGAGACTAGAGAAACCCAGAGAGTATGGCCCCAGACACCCTTTCAGCTCAGTAATGAAGTCACTCCTGAGGTTCACACTTCAGCCAAAGATTGGACAGGCCCATAAAACAGAAGGAGACTAAAGGGGCACACCAGCCCAGGAGCAAGGACTAGAAGGCAGGAGGGGACAGGAAAGCTGATAATAGGAACCCAAGGTTGAGAAGGGAGAGTGTTGACATGTCATGGGGTTGTTAACCAATGTCATAGAACAATATGTGTACTAACTGTTTAATGAGGAACTAGTCTGATCTGTAAACCTTCCTCTAAAGTACAATAAAAAGAAATACTATAAAAATAATAATAATAAAAGTAAGAGTGTTCAGGTCTCATTTCTTTTCAACCTTGTATGATCCTTTTTTTTCTTCAGATATTTTCTCTAATTTCCTTTTCTGGTATCCTGACTTCTAAATCCTACAGTGCATCTTTATTCTAACTTATTATTATTTTCTTTATTTCTCTTTTCTTCTAGCTCTTAGGATATTGATATTAGTAACTCTGAATAGCCTAATATGCTTATGCTCCTACTTCTTGTTTTATCAGCTTTAAATTATATCTATTTAAAACCCTAAAAAAAATTTTTTTATGAAAAATATAGAATTTGTTCAATTATATTGCCTTCAAATCCCCAATTTCTTCTAATTTTCTTAATTTTATCATCTGTAGGATTTTCTATTGACTGTTTTTCTATCTTTAAGTCATGTATCTAAAACTCTGTTCCCTATGTCTTCATCCTAACTTATCTAAATTATGTTATTACTATTTTTGTTTCTTTTCTATTGATTTATTTTATATCTTATCAACTTTTGACTCTTGTCTTTCTGCTATCCACCTTGTAAGATGAAGATATAAGGGGTTCACTCATTTTTCCATTTCTTCCTTCCACCTCCCATCTATCTTCAGTTTCACTTTATCTTACATTGTCAAGGCTGTTAACATTTTCAATCCAATCTGTAATCATATTTAAGAATGTTATGCTTCATCTAAAGATTGTAAAAGATAAACATCAAAAACATTATTATGATGGTGAAAGTATTATTCAGTCTAGGGCCATAGATTGGATGTCATCATCCCTGGACTTCTTAAAGGGGAATGTTTCTATAGTCAAACTAAAATATAGTCTCATTTCTTACAGTTCATCAATTGCTTCAAATAATTTACTTAGTTTTCTATCAAATTGGGTAAAATTAAAAAGATTGACAATACTAAGTATTGTCAAGGATGTGGAGCAACTGGTATTCTCAAATACTGCTGCTGGTGAGTGTTAACTGGTACAACCACTTTGGAAAAGTATAGTAATATCTACTAAAATTGAATATATACATGCCCCATGACCCAGCTGTTCCACTCTCATGTACAGGGGTGGTCTAACCAGTAAGGAAGGTATGCACAGGCTTACAAGGTATGCATGGGCTTACTTATGTTTACTTACTAACCACATCTTTGATATGGTGAAATTGCACACGACAGATTAGTGAGTAAGCACGAGTAAGCCCGTGTGTACCTCGCTTATTGGGTAATCCATCCCTGCTCATGTACATACCTAAAAGATATGTGAACATACATGCACCACAAGACAGGTACAAGAATGTCTGTAACAGCGTTATTGATAATAGCCAAATCTGGAAGCCATTCAATATATCCAAATATCCATCAACAGTTGAACAGATTGGTAAATTGTGATATGTGGGCAACATGTAAATACAATATTGAATAAAAGAATCCAGGTACAAAAGAGTAATGTACTATATGACTCAGTTACATCAAATTAAAAGCAGGAAGACTTATTCTATAGAGTGTTAGAAGTCAGAATTGTGGTTATATTCTCAGAGAAGTGGGTAGTGACTGGGATCACAAGAAGGACTTTTGGGGTGCTGATAGTGTTCAGTTTCTTGATATGGATGATGTTTACATGGACGTGTTCAGTTTGTGAAGATACAGCAAGCAGTATAGTTACAAATTATGGACTTTTGTTATGTATGTTAATACTTCATTTTTTAAAAATTAACCTTAAAATGGTTCTTTTAGTGGTCACATATAAAAATGACTATTTTCTTTGGGGTTCAAAGATAATTTTAAAAATTAAATCACATGCTTTATTTTGTCCTTTATACTTCATATTCTGAGATTTCTAAAATGAAAATTAGTTTTCTAATGATCAGAAAAAAATAAGTTATCAACTCACTTTAAAAAAAATTATGAGTCCATGACATGTCTTGAAAACTTAAGCCATTTTGTATATGCCATCCCTCCTCATACACACATTCAGACAAAGGTACACATGTAGCAATGGCCTATTTTATTCTCGGTGGTTCCCACCTGAGTGCTAAATTTACGATGAAGCTACGTTACCAAACTTTTATGGTGTTTATAATACTTGAGGAGCCCTGGTGGCTCACTGGTTAAGAGCTCAGCTGCTAAAGCAAAAGACCAGCCGTTCGAATCCACCAGCTGCTTCCTGGAAACCCTATGCGGCAGTTCTACTCTGTCCTGTAGGGTCACTATGAGGTTGAATCGGCTCAATGGCAATGGGTTTTTATAATACTTGAAGGGCCTATGGTCATTTGGAAATTTTGTGCCCACTTCCTACTTCACTTCTTTCTCGCCCGGCTTTTCCATAGCCCTTTAGACTAAGTCAGCATCGAACTAGCAGTATGTCAAAGCAACAGCTGTAAGCATTTCAACTTTCCCATCCCATGGCACATTTCATCGTTTTTTTCTTTTTCTTGGAAATTGATAAGGACAATCAACAGAGTATAGCTCTTCTTGGAATTTGTTTTTTTACTTCGTCTTAATTAGCATAAAGGGAGTTGAAGAGCCATTTCTATGTGGAATACTTATTACCAAGGTTAAGAAAGAGTATACTTAACATTTAATTGGTTTTTAGTGCTGTGAAGCTAGTCTTCAAGGTCATAAAAATCTTAATTATGAACACAAAAAGAAAATACTAACAGCTGTTTTAAAACCATCAAAGTTGCATTATTTTTCTTGAGCAATGAGGAGTTGTTCTTGCACAAAACACCAAGTCTAATACGTCTTTAAGTGTTCTTTTGTTTAATAGAAGAACTAAATGTGACCCTGTCCTAAGAAAAAATTAGTTGACTGCCAATGTGGCATCTTTTTATTCCCCTAACTTCACCCCCATGCATGAACTGATTTGCCAATTAGTGGGGTTATACTGACAAGAAAATTAAGACCCACTTGTGAATCGGCCACAAACTCACAGTCTCCCTTTATACAAGGCCTTGGTGGCTCAAATGCCCCATTGCCAATAGAAGCAACTGGGCTGTGGTTAAACCCTCGTGTGTAGACCAACCCCATACTTTCTCCCTGTAATATCATTCTCACCTTCATAACCCTGTAATTGCTTCTACTCTTTTCCTAACCCCCCATCAATAACAATCTATTCTCTATATAGCAACCAGAATGATCATCTAAATAAACACTTAAAAATGGAACCTCCCACTCCCTTGTTTAACTCTCTGAGGGCACTCTACTGCATTTAGAATAAAATCCAAACATGTTACATGATCCAGCCCGTCTTAACACTATGCTTTTTCCCAGCTCAGTATTTGCCATTCCTTCTGCCTGCAATGTTCTGCCCACAGATTTTCATATGGCTAGATCTTTCTCATAGTCAGATTTAACTCAAAGGTTACCTACTCTGAGGGATCTTCAAAAGGGGAGCCCCCCAGGGGGCAATCTGTCAATGGAGCATCCCCTGGTTTGGTTTTTTTCATAGCACTTATCACTGTCTGAAATTCTTAATCGTTTATTTCTGAATTTGATTTTTGCCCCATCACCCTCTCCCCACACTAGAGTGCAAACTCTGTTAAAGTAAAAACCTATCTTATTCATCACTGTATCCCTTCATCTTGAATTCTGCCTGTCACTGAGTTGGTGCTCATTAAAATGTTTGTGGAATGAATGAATATATATAACTAGCTCGATAAATATTACTATGAATATAGGTCCTCACTCAAAATTCTTACTCATTTATCACCACACGTTCATGTTTCCTTAAAAAGATGCTACATGGCCGCTGCATTAGTTATCTATGGCTCAAATTACCCCAAAACTTAGCGGCTTAAAACAGCAAATATTTATTATCTCATAGTTTCTTTTGGTCAAGAATCTGGATGTGGCTTACCTGGGTCCTCTGACTCAAGGTCTCTCACAGGCTGAAATCAAGATAATTGGCCAGGCAACACTCATCTCAAGGCTCCAATGGGGAAGGATCTCCTCTAAGCTTACTCTGGTTGTGGAAGGATTCAGTTTATCAAGGTCCATTGGACAGAGACCTCGGTTCCTCACTAGCTGTTAGCTGGAAGCTTTCCTCCATTCCTTGCCACGTAGGCCTTTCCATAGGGAAGCTCACAACATGATATTTTATTTCATCAGCATGAGAAAGTGAGAGAAGGCAAGCAATGCTGAAGATAGAATCATTTTGTAGACTAATCTTGGATGTGACACAACATCACTTTTGCTGTATTCTATATGTTACAAGTAAGTCACCAGGTCTAGCCGACATTCAAGGAAAGGAGATTTCTTATGGATGCCAGGATACAAGGCTCACTGAGAGCCATTTTAGAGGGCGCTTACCACAGTGACATACCTCTATATTTGCATAAATTGTTTTTTCCATTCCTTTCACTCTGCCCCGCCTCCCTGAAATTCTCTCCTCTTGGGGGCCAAATCTTTGGTCATTGTGCTCACTTTGTGTTGCTTGGCTTTAAGTTATTCTTGACAACTTAGCAATTTTGAGTGAAAAGCTTTAGTTTAAGATACATATGGGAAGCCAGGACAAACAGCAGATCACAAAGCCTTCAATGAAATATGAATATCACAGCTGTATGTATCAAGAGATGGATATCATTAGAAGTATTCATTCATTCTTGTAAGGAATACTCGCCAAATGGTTATATGTGCTAGGCACTGTTCTAGATGCTGAGATACATCAGTGTACAAAACAACAACAACAAAATCTTGCTTTCATGAACCTTTATCATCTGACATGTAGGGGTAGATAATAAAATAGGCATGAGTAAAACACACAGGGGGTTAAATTATGGTAAGTGTTAATGAGAAAGAAAGGGGATATAATGTGCTGGACTGGGTGAAGGGTGACATTTTAGGTACAGTCAACAGGGAAGACCTCATTGAGAGGATACTCTGTGAATAAAGACCTGAAGGAAGACCTACAAATATCTGGGGGAAATCATTCAGGCAGGAAATGAAAGAAGTCAACTGTGTCTTATGTGAATGAACAGTGGAGCATGTAGAAGGAAATAAGGCCAGAAAAGAAGGCCAGATCATACAAAGCTTTGCAGGCCATTGTAAGAACATTGGGTTTTCCTCTGAATGATATGGGGAGCCCTTTGGAGGGTTTTGAGCAGAGGAGTGGGTATGACCTGGTATAATGCTTTAATTAGGATCATGTTGGCTCCTATGTTGAGAATAGTCTAAAAGGGGCTTGAGCAGAAAGAAGCAGACAGGCCACTTAGAAGATTATGGTAATAAGCCAAGTAAGAGATGCTGGTGGCTTAGACTCAGGTGGTGACAGCAGAGGTGGTGAGAAGTGCTCAAATTACGGGTATATTTTCAAAGCAAAGCTAAGAAGATTTGTTGGTAGGTTGGATGGTGTATGTGAGAAAGGGAACTCAAGTATGACTCCAAGAGCTTTGACCTGAGCCAACAAAGAATTAAGTTGCCATAAACTGACATGAGGGGGTCCATGGGAAGAACATGTTTGGGGGAAGAATATCAGACCAGTTTTAGACATGTTAACTTTGAAGTGCCTATTAACCATCTGCATGGAGATGTTGAACAGGCAATAGTCTGGTGTTAGGAAATAGGTTCAGTCTGTATATCTGTAGACTTGGAGTTGGGAGGGATCATGTAATTAGTTCTGGCCAACGAATTGTGTTAAGTGTTACTTCCAGACCAAAGTATTTAATAACCGGTATTTGACCTTCCAGTGTTCTCTTCCTTTGCCATAGTAATTGTGGAGGAGGTCTCACATTGAGTTGATGGAGACAGATGACCAAAACATCTCTGGTTGTCTCCTGGAGGAATTTACCCTAGAGAAGCTCTGGATCCACAGCAGACTTTGTGAATGAAAAATAAACCTTGGGTTAAGCCACTAAGATTTTTGTTTGTCTATTACTGTGGCATAAGCCTATCCTATCCTGACTCATCACCTGGTAATTTATCACGCGATCTCTGTAAAGCTATAAAGCTGAAAGAGATCGATTATTGTAAATTTACAAGTCTGATCTTTGGACCTCATAACCACATATTGAAATGCTTCCCTTGCTATTTAGGTAAGCAAATCACTTCTCACCCAGCAGTTTTTTGTTTCTCTCCCATTGCGATTTCAAATTGTTAAATACGACATGAAATCTTGTACCTGCATGATTATTCCAAATTATTCTACTATATATATATATATGGGCCCTGGTGGCTCAGTGGTTAAGAGATCAGCTGCTAACCAAAAGCTTAAAATACATTTAAAAACCTTGATTCTTCCAATAACCAAAGGTAGAGCTCCCCAGGGTGGTGTATAAGCAAGACACAGACATAAAGCACATAGGATTTTAAGGGATTTAATTTATGTGTTAATTTTGAGTGAGCACTTATTTTTCTGTGTTTCAGATTGCTCCTCTTATAACAAAGCAAGATTTGTGTCTTAGCTACTTCTTGGCATTTTTGGAAGGACAGTGGCATAATTGGTGAGTATGAAAAGCTATGATTTTTTTGGTGGAGGGTGATTAAAAGTGCTTTTACCACATGGCATATCACTATAACAGAATCCTCTTCTCTTTCCTCTTCTTTTTCTCCCTTTCTAATCAAATTTATCCACTGACTTTCTATGTCTAACCCCTCCTCATTCAAGATCTTTCAGATACAAGTTACCACAGAAAATGTGAGCCACTGCTACTTTCAAGGTGTGCTGACCTAAGCATAAAATCTTACATATGCAACCCAACTTTAAAACATTTAGAGACTGGAAAACAGGGCCTTAGTGTGTCCATAATGAAAAAGATGTAACAGAAATGCAAATATAATGAATTAATGGACTGAGTAAAATAAGGAACCCTGCCCAGTATTTGGAAGGACTCTTGCCTTTATCTTGACCCCAAGTGCTATCATAGCCAGAGTTAATCTCTTGACAACATATTTTGTCACGGAACTTGAGGAATGACCTGTATTTTGGAAAGCTCAGTATACATTATTTTGACGTTTCATCAGCTGATACAATGATATATATATCCCAAAACCAAACCCACTCCCATCGAGTCGATTCTGACTCAAAGTGACCCCATTGGGTTTCCAAGGCTGTAAATCTCTACAGAAGCAAACTGCCACCTCTTTCTCCCACGGAGCTGCTGGTGGTTTTGAACCGCCGACCTTTCGGTTATTTTAACCACTGAGCCACCAGGGCTCCCTAATGGTATATATGGAGGCAAACAATTACAAAGTAATCATCTTTATTGAGCATTTGGACATTAACTACTTTTCAGGTAGCTCTGTGTTCTAATAGGGTCAGGCCTCCAATGTACCGTAAAGAATTCTCCACCTCGTAGACCTATTTACATTCAACAACCCTGCAAGTAGTTGGACAGGTTTACATAATTGAATATATATACACACATAAAAGATATGTTTGGAGAAAGACAGTGTACTTATCAATAAAATGTGCAAATAGATATTTTGAAAATGATGCTGAGTGGGAACTGAAATGTTTCAAGGACACGAGAAGTAGCTGGCAAGCCTATTTGAACTGATGAAGCTTTTTGTAGGAAAATAGGTGTCAAGATGTAACAACCATGCTGGCAGGGTGTTTGAAACTATACTGCCTTATATTAAGTATTGCTTTGACATTTATTAGCACAACTCAATGATATTGCTGGAAATTTCAATATTTTGTTAATATTTTGCACTTTGCCAGAAATTCACTTTTCTTTTTTCTTTAAATGTGTAGATTTAAAGATTTACTTTCTTTTTAACTTCTTTATCGAGCTATAAGATATATCAAGTAAAGTGAATCAATCTTAAATTTATAACTCTATAAACTTTTATACACGCATGAACTCACACATAGACACACAGACTCATACACAGACACACGCACACATCCCAAGGTAACCACCACTTAGATCAAGATATAGATCATTTCCAACACTCTAGGGGGCTCCCTTATGCTCTTCCTACTTGTGCCATACCTGCAGAGGTAACCACTGTTCTGACTTCTATCACCATAGATTTGTTTTGTCCATTATTAAACTTCATATAAACGGAATCATAGAGCATTCACTCTTTTGTGTCTGACTTTTTGGCTCATCATTATGTTTGTGACAGTAATCTACGGTGTTGAGTGCAGCAATAGTGCATTCTTTTGTTTTGCTGTTTTTGTTTATTTTTTTATTGTGGTAAAATATATATATATACATAAATTTGCCATTTTAAAAACAATTTTAAGAGTACAATTCAGTGACATTAATCATATTGACCATGTTGCATAGCCATCACCACTGACTATTTCCAAAACTTTTTCCATGACCCAAAGCAGAAACTCAGTTCCCCTTCAGCAATAACTCCCCACTCCCCCCTTTCCCCCAGTCCGTGGTTACTACTAATAAACTTTGGTCTTTATGCATTTGCCTAGTTTAGATATTTCATATAAGTGGGATCATGCAATACTTGTCCTTTTGTTTCTGACTTATTTCATTTATTGTAATATTTTCAAGGCTCATCCATGTTATAACATGTATCTGAACTTCATTTCTCTTTATGATTGAATAATCTTCCATTGTGTAGATAAACCAGGTTTTGTTTATCCATTCATCTGTTGATAGACACTTGGGTTGTTTCCACCTTCTGACTATTGTGAATAATGCTGCAATGAACATTGGTGTACAAGTGTCTGTTGGGTTCCCTGCTTTCAAGTATTTTGGGTATATGCCTAGGAGTGGAATTGCTGGGTCATATGGTAGTCCTACGTTTAATTTTTTGAGGAGCCACCAGAATGTTTTCCCCAGCAGTTGCATCACTTTTCATTTTCATCAGCAACAGATGAGGGTTCCAATTTCTCCACATCCTTGCTGTTTTCCTGATAATAGCCATCTAACCAAAAGGTCGGCGGTTCAAACCTACCAGGCGCTCCTTGGAAACCCTATGGGGTAGCTCTACTCTGACCTATAGGGTCACTATGAGTCGGAATTGACTCGACGGCAATGAGTTTTTTTTTTTTTTTTGGTCTCCATTTCTGATTTGCTGCACTATTTCTTATTTATTTATTGTGCTTTAGTTTTTTTTTTAGGTGAAAGTTTACAAATCAAGTCAGTCATACAAAAAGTTATACACACCTTGCTACTTACTCCTGGCTGCTCTCCCCCTAATGAGACAGCACATTCCTCCTCTCCACCCTGTATTCCCTGTGTCCATTCAGCAAATATGCTGCATTATTAATGTGCTTTAATGTATTTATGATCCAGCAGATTTTCCTCAAAAGCATGGAGTCAATTGGAAAACAAAATTACCTTGACATACATTCACTTTATGAAAAATTTGCCAAACTACATCAAGTTATTTTATAAAATATTTGTATGTTTCTATGAGAGAAAGAACAAGAAAGAGTATGTGCACCACCTAAAAAATAACCTGTCAAAGAACTTGCTTTATCAACTATAATTATTTGTTTCTTTTAACTAGAAGCCTTTGTAAAAATGAGCCCTATCCTCCCAGAAAGGAGCCCTAGTGGCAGAATGGTTAAGCACTCAGCTGCTAACTGAAAGGCTGACAGTTCAAACCCACCAACAACACAGCAGGAGAAAGACCTGGAGATCTGCTTCCTTAAAAATTACAGCCAAGAAAACTCTATGGGGCAGTTCACTCTGTGTTAAGGGGTCACTATGAGTCGGAATGGACTGGACAGCACACAACAGTATCCTCCCAGAACTTCCTTTCTCTTGCCTTTTACTCCTACTGCCTGCGGCCAAGACATAGAACCATAATTTGGCAAGTCATCATTTTCACATTAGAACAACAAACAGAAACTCAGCTACTTGACTTGCTACTACTTGCTTCTTCAGGTGTACACAAGATGCAAATATACACAATTTGCAAAGTAAACTTTACAAGAACGAATTCGGAGTTTTGAAGTAAAAATAATGGTAGTAACAACATGAAAAGCACTTTGAATCCTCAAAGCCCATTTATTTACAGTATTTTGACCAAGACTGACAACAACCCATGAGATGGGTGAGGTGGATAAATAATATAAAAATTGAAGAAAGGAAGGCACAGAAAGCTTAAGTGGTTTGTAAATAGACGTGTTTCTCCATTTCAAGTGTACTGATACATATTGATAATGAAGTATTGATCTGGCAATGAAACATTCTCCTTTGACATCTCAATTTACTTCTCTGTTGAAACAACAGTGAATGCCCTCTCTGCTCTCACCCCCTAGTATTCACAGAACAAAATCAATGGACAATTGGTTCAAGTATTTTCTTGAGTTAAATCCAACCATCTCAAAATGAGCACAAGATTGAATATTCTTTGGTGGCCTGTGACATCAACTGAGCAACATGAGTGAATTACAGCTGCATGTCCCCTCTAGGGCTATCTATTATCCAATATGTCTTATTTAATTTTCAGTTTCAGGCAAGCAAATTGACCATGTATACTTGCCTGTGTCAGTAGCTAATTTTAGATCACTAATCTCATTGGAAATGGCATGCCCCTTTAGCTTGTCATGTAAAAATTCTTATTTTCTGATTGATGTGATTCATTTATATTAGATTTGACTTGACAGAATGGCAATGTGTAATATAGGAGGCAAGTATGACAGGATTTCTCCCTTTCCCACTCAGTCACACTCCTTATAAATGATCCAGTCAAGGTGTCAGCCTAGAATGTCATCCCTGTAATGTGATAAATCTTGAACTCACAACTCTTCTAATGTGGTTTTCTTAGTATTTTCTCACAAGTAGGGTAACCCTTATCAGAAGGGTGACAGTCTTATCCATAGCCCTACATTTGTATTTATTGATGGCAAATGGGCAAACCGCTATGATAGAAAAGTTGCTCTTTTGTTATTGTTGTTGTATGTTTGTGTTTGTGCCTAAACTGCTTACAGGTTAGATAAAGGGGAAATTCCCTTTTTAATTTAAAGGCAATGGCAGGAATTGTGGCTTACGTAAGAGGGATGTGATATTGGAAATTAGTCTGGAAAAAGTAAGAACTAGTGGACTGTGAAGAAATGCAACTAAAATAAAAAGAAATATTTAAAAAGGCTAAAGAAGAAAACATATATCAGGTTAGGAATTTTCATCATGTAGAGAGAAGACTCAAAATAAATTAAGACTTTTGAACACTCTATATCCTTCTCTTATATTTTTCCCTTGGTATAATAATTTTTTTATAATAATTAATTTACTAATTTTCAGGGGACTTGAAAAGGGTTTCCTTTTACTTATTTTTCTTTCAATTGTATAGGAAAGGAATGGTAGTTTTCTGTATTGTTCTCAGATTTGGTCTTTAAAATATCTCTAGGCCTCATATCTGTCTTCTCTCCATGGCTAAATTTCTTAAAAGAAGTTTCTGCTCCTTCTGGAAGTGACTTTGTTTAGATCCCTGCCCCCAGTCTCCTATAGAATCTGCTTTGGTAAAGGTCACCAGTGACCCACAATGCTTTTTAGATAGAGGTACTTGTGTTATCTCTGACTAGCAATTCATTCTTAGCCTCCTTTTGTTGGCTTTTCTTCCTCTTCCTAAACCTTAAATATTGTTGATTCCAAGGGCTCTTGTACACTTCTTTTCTCACTGTGCATGTTATTTCTGGGTCATTTTATTTTCAACCTGGCTTCAACTACCACTTCTATGCTAGGCTTTTTTCTACAACTCCAGTATATCTAGCTCGAAACTTTACTTTCATATCCATACCTACATATCCTACTTCCCATCTGGATATAGTATAACGTAACCTATTGCTGTTGAGTAGATTCCAACTCATAGCGAACCTATAGGACAGAGTAAAACTGCCCCACTGGGTTCCCAAGGAGCAGCTGGTGGATTTGAACTGCCCACCTTTTGGTTAGCAGCTGTAGCTAGCTGTATAGGCACTACCAACTCAATATATTCAAATCAAACTCATTATTTCTGCCACCCCCATATACTTCCTATACTCCCTACTCGACTGGATAAAAAAAAAAAATTTTTTTATAGAACCACTCAAATACATCAAGATGAGAAAACTAAGACTCATCCTTGACTCCATGCTTTTACTGTTCTCTTAACCCCTAATTCTCTGCCCTTATCTTCTTCTGTCACCTTACTTCTTTTTTCATTCTTGTTGTCACCTTACTTGACTCTTACCACAGGGTCCTAACTGGTCTCCCTCCATCTGCTTTTCCTCACTTGCATCTTTTCCTCTACCCTACAACCATAGTTACCTTTATGTAATACAGATATGCTATATATTACATGCAGTGTCTGTCAGGCTTCTGTCAGGCATTCTAAGCTGGGATTAAAAAAAATGAAGTTGCCATCAAGTGGATTCTGACTCATAGCAACCCTACAGGACAGAGTAGAACTGCCCCATAGGGTTTCCAAGGAGCAGCTGGTGGATTTGAACTGTTGACCTTTTGGTTAGTGGAAGAGCTCTTAACCATTGTGCTACAGAATTTAATGAAGAAATTCTTTACAGAGTGTGGAAAATATTAAGAAGCCAATAAGGGGTATTAAGGCACAAAGGAACCGGTAATACCAGAAAACATACGTCTATCAGGTGAAAGCCGGAGCCAGGGACGAGAGGCAGCCTGATAGATGTGTAATAATATAGAGATCTAACTGCTGTCATAACCATGATACAAAAGAAGAGGAGGTGCAAATATCTGTCTTATTCTCTCTCTCTCTCTCTCCCCTCAAGTCCAGTGATCTCTTGCTGGAGCTTCTAATCCATTGGCTAACCACCCTCCCCCCACCCCCAAAAAAGCCAGAGGATCAGAGAGCTAGCACTATTGGATTCCCACCCCATCCTAACCCTAGGACACAAAGAAAAGCTTACAATGGTGGGGAATTAATAGAGTGAAGCCAAACTCAAAATAACCAGCACGTTCTCTTAAAACCTACTTCCTATACAAAGTCAAATTCCTTACAAATAATGATAAAGATAAAATTTCTTACAAATTCCTTACAAGGCCCTTTAAAATCTGTTTCCTCCTTCACCCCATTCTTGCTAAGCAACACCTATTCATGCTGAATCAAGACGCAGCTAAAAGCAACAACCACCACTGCATGATTTCCTCATCTGTAACTCATTCCTTACACAACATCCTTCTGTCATCACTTTCATACCTTTACTACCCATGTATTTACATGTTCTTTGCCCTCCCTTAGAATGCAGATTCTTTAAGAACAGGAGTCCTATCTTATTTGACTTTGAATCCCCAATATCTAGCACAGTGCCTGACCTATAATGGGTGTTTGTTAAATGTTTGTGAATGAACATTTCCAGTCTTCTGAAATGTGAATCTGACTAAAATCTTGCATGTTTCTCAGTGTTCTCGCTCAAAAATACTAAAGAAGATATCTATACAGTATGTGGGGGGAAAAAAGAGAATGCAAAGAGAGGAAATTGGGGCAAATACCTAGATACTTAGAGTAGGGAGAATGAAGGATATTTCATGGGTGTATGATACTCATGAAGCAGGGTAATCCAGAACCCTTAAATATAACGTTTACTTTGTGGGAAACACAAAACTCCCAACCACACGAAGTCACAGAGTAAGTAAGTGGTGAAGTCAGGACTTGAACTTGTCTTCTGATGACAAGTCTGATGATCTTTTTAAGGCTCGAAAACACAAATTTACTTTACAACTGGTGACCTAAGTTGGAAGTGCTAAATGGAAACTAGAACATAAATATTCTTTAACATGCCTAGTTGTTCTTATGCATCTAAAGGGATTTTGTTACTCAATAGAATATTGGGTGTTACTCAAAACAAGACTAAAGGGGCGCACCAGCCCTGGGGCAAGGACTAGAAGGCAGGAGGGCACAGGAAAGCTGGTAATAGAGAACCCAGGGTTAAGAAGGGAGAGTGTTGACATGCCATGGGTTTGTTAACCAATGTCATACAACAATGTGTGTACTGTTTGATGAGAAACTAGTTTGTTCTGTAAACTTTCATCTAAAGTACAATAATAAAAAAAAAAGAAAATTGGGCATTCCTTTAAATATTCTTCACAATTGTGTATTTCCAAGAAGGCAGATGATCAACGCATTCTGTAATTTCATTAGACAGTAATTGATGTGCTAATTGACAATTGATGAGTAGTGAAATTATTTCAGCTGCTTAATGTTGAACAAAACAAAGGGAAATTATTTATGGCTAATACTAACATGTATTACAACATGCCAGATTAAGAATTTTGTCTTTCTTCAGCTCCACAATAATAGTAGGAGACCTCAACGCACCACTTTCGGGGAAGGACAGGACATCCAGAAAGAAGCTCAATAAAGACACAGAAGATCTAAATGCCACAATCAACCAACTTGACCTCGTAGACATTTACGGAACACTCCACCCAACAGCAACCAAGCATACCTTCTTTTCTAGTGCACATGGAACAGTCTCTAGAATAGATCACATATTAGGTCATAAAGCAAGCCTTAGCAGAATCCAAAACATTGAAATATTACAAAGCATCTTCTCTGACCATAAGGCCATAAAAGTGGAAAACAATAATGGGAAAATAAATCAAACACTTGGAAACTGAACAATACCCTGCTCAACAAAGACTGGATTATAGAAGACATTAAGGATAGAATAAAGAAATTCATA
Source organism: Elephas maximus indicus (assembly GCF_024166365.1). Lineage (NCBI taxonomy): Eukaryota > Metazoa > Chordata > Mammalia > Proboscidea > Elephantidae > Elephas > Elephas maximus. Next base: position 146,497,632 of record NC_064846.1, on the reverse strand, counting down.
GAATCCGATGAGAATGAAAACACTTCCTATCAGAACCTTTGGGACACAGCAAAAGCAGTGCTCAGAGGCCAATTTATATCAATAAATGCACACATCCGAAAAGAAGAAAGGGCCAAAATCAAAGAACTATCCCTACAACTTGAACAAATAGAAAGAGAGCAACAAAAGAAACCCACAGGCACCAGAAGAAAACAAATAATAAAAATTAGAGCTGAACTAAATGAAATAGAAAACAGAAAAACAATTGAAAGAATTAACAAGACCAAAAGCTGGTTTTTTGAAAAACTCAACAAAATTGATAAACCACTGGCCAAACTGACAAAAGAAAAACAGGAGAGGAAGCAAATAACCAGAATAAGAAATAAGATGGGCGATATTACAAAAGACCCAACTGAAATTAAAAGAATCATATCAGATTACTATGAAAAACTATACTCAAACAAATTTGAAAACCTAGAAGAAATGGATGAATTCCTAGAAACACACTACCTACCTAAACTAACACAAACAGAGGTAGAACAACTAAATAGACCTGTAACAAAAGAGGAGATTGAAACGGTAATCAAAAAACTCCCAACAAAAAAAAAGCCCTGGTCCGGACGGCTTCACTGCAGAGTTCTACCAAACTTTCAGAGAAGAGTTAACACCACTACTACTAAAGGTATTTCAGAGCATAGAAAAGGACAGAATACTACCAAACGCATTCTATGAAGCCACCATCTCCCTGATACCAAAACCAGGTAAAGACACCACAAGAAAAGAATATTATAGACCTATATCCCTCATGAATGTAGATGCAAAAATCCTTCACAAAATTCTAGCCAATAGAATTCAACAACATATCAAAAAAATAATTCACCATGACCAAGTGGGATTCATACCAGGTATGCAGGGATAGTTCAACATTAGAAAAACAATTAATGTAATCCACTACCTAAATAAAACAAAAGACAAGAATCACATGATTTTATCAATTGATACAGAAAAGGCATTTGACAAAGTTCAACACTCATTCATGATAAAAACTCTCAGCAAAATAGGAATTGAAGGAAAATTTCTCAACATAATAAAGGGCATTTATACAAAGCCAACAGCCAACATCACCCTAAATGGAGAGAGCCTGAAAACATTCCCCTTGAGATGGGGAACCAGACAAGGATGCCCTTTACCACTGCTCTTATTCAACATTGTGCTGGAAGTCCTAGCCAGAGCAATTAGGCTAGATAAAGAAATGAAGGGCATCCAGATTGGCAAGGAAGAAGTCAAAGTATCTCTATTTGCAGATGACATGATCTTATACACAGAAAACCCTAAGGAATCCTCCAGAAAACTACTGAAACTAATAAAAGAGTTCAGCAGAGTATTGGGATACAAGATAAACATACAAAAATCAGTTGCATTCCTCTACATCAACAAAAAGAACATCAAAGAGGAAATCACCAAATCAATGCCATTTACAGTACCCCCCAAGAAGATAAAATACTTAGGAATAAATCTTACCAGAGATGTAAAAGACTTATACAAAGAAAACTACAGTACACTTCTGCAAGAAACCGAAAGAGACTTACGTAAGTGGAAGAACATACCTTGCTCGTGGATAGCAAGACTTAACATTATAAAAATGTCTATTCTACCAAAAGCGATCTATAGATTTAATGCAATTCCAATCCAAATCCCAACAACATTCTTTAATGAGATGGAGAAACAAATCACCAACTTCACATGGAAGGGAAAGAGGCCTCGGATAAATAAGGCATTACTGAAAAAGAAGAACAAAGGGGGAGGCCTTACTTTACCTGATTTTAGGACCTCTTATACCACCACAGTAGTCAAAACAGCCTGGTACTGGTACAACAACAGATACATAGACCAATGGAACAGAATTGAGAATCCAGACATAAATCCATCCACATATGAGCAGCTGATATTTGACAAAGGCCCCAAAACAGTTAAAAGAGGAAAAGACAGTCTTTTTAACAAATGGTGCTGGCATAACTGGATATCCACCTGCAAAAAAATGAAACAAGACCCATACCTCACTCCATGCACAAAAACTAACTCAAAATGGATCAAAGACCTAAATATAAAATCTAAAATGATAAAAATCATGGAAGAAAAAATAGGGACACTGTTAGGAGCCCTAATACATGGCATAAACAGTATACAAAACATTATAAAGAATGTAGAAGAAAAACTAGATAACTGGGAAAAAAACTCCTAAAAATCAAACACCTATGCTCATCCAAAGACTTCACCAAAAGAGTAAAAAGACTACCTACAGACTGGGAAAAAGTTTTTAGCTATGACATTTCCGATCAGCACCTGATCTCTAAAATCTACATGATACTGCAAAAACTCAACTGCAAAAAGACAAATAACCCAATTAAAAAATGGGCAAAAGATATGAATAGACACTTCACTAAAGAAGACATTCAGGTAGCTAACAGATATATGAGGAAATGTTCATGATCATTAGCCATTAGAGAAACGCAGATCAAAACTACAATGAGATTCCATCTCACTCCAACAAGGCTGGCATTAATCCAAAAAACACAAAATAATAAATGTTGGAGAGGCTGTGGAGAGACTGGAACACTTGTACACTGCTGGTGGAAATGTAAAATTGTACAATCACTTTGGAAATCGATTTGGCACTTCTTTTTCGAAAAGCTAGAAATAGAACTACCATACGATCCAGCAATCCCACTCCTTGGAATATATCCTGGGGAAATAAGAGCCTTCACACGAACAAATGTATGTACAACCATGTTCATTGCAGCGATGTTTAGAATAGCAAAAAGATGGAAGCAACCAAGGTGTCCATCAACGGATGAACGGATAAATAAATTATGGTATATTCACACAATGGAATACTACGCATTGATAAAGAGCAGTGAGGAATCTGTGAAACATTTCCTAACATGGAGGAACCTGGAAGGCATTATGCTGAGTGAAATTAGTCACTTGCAAAAGGACAAATATTGTATGAGACCACTATTATAAGAACTTGAGAAAGAGTTTAAACTGAGAAGAAAACATTCTTTTGTGGTTATGAGAGGGGGGAGGGAGGGAGGGTGGGAGGGGGTATTCACTAATTAGATAGTAGATAAGAACTACTTTAGGTGAAGGGAAAGACAGCACACAATACAGGGGAGGTCAGCACAATTGGACTAAACCAAAAGCAAAGCAGTTTCCTGATTAAACTGAATGCTTCAAAGGCCAGCGTAGCAGAAGCAGGGGTCTGGGGACCGTGGTTTCAGGGGACATCTAAGTCAATTGGCATAATAAAATCTATTAAGAAAACATTCTGCATCCCACTTTGAAGAGTGGCGTCTAGGGTCTTAAACACTAGCAAGCAGCCATCTAAGATGCATCAGTTGGTCTCAACCGACCTGGATCAAAGGAGAATGAAGAACACCAAGCACACAAGGCGATTGATTACCAGCCCAAGAGACAGAAAGGGCCACATGAATCAGCGACTACATCAACCTGAGACCAGAAGAACTAGATAGTGCCCGGCTACAACCAATGACTGCCCTGACAAGGAACATAACAGAGAACCCCCAAGGGAGCAGGAGAGCAGTGGGATGCAGACCCCAAATTCTCATCAGACCAGACTTAATGGTCTGATTGAGACTAGAAGGACCCCGGTGGTCATGGCCCCCAGACCTTCTGTTGCCCCAGGACAGGAACCATTCCTGAAGCCAACACTTCAGACATGGATTGGACTGGTCGATGGGTTGGAGAGGGATGCTAATGAGGAGTGAGCTTCTTAGATCAGGTGGACACTTGAGACTATGTTGTCATTTCCTGCCTGGAGGGGAGATGAGAGGGTGGAGGGGGTTAGAAGCTGGTGGAATGGACACGAAAAGAGAGAGTGGAGGGAGAGAGCGGGCTGTCTCATTAGGGGGAGAGTAATTGAGAGTGTGTAGCAAGGTGTATATGGGTTTTTGTGTGAGAGACTCACTTGAGACTGACATTTTTAAAAAAAAATTTGTCTTTCTTATTTACTATTAGATTTTAGAGCTGTGAACACTATTGCAGACTGTGTGTGAATGTGGGTGTGTGTGTATGGGTTGGCATGAACTAAGTGCTGAAAGCGTATACTGACATTAGAAATACAGTTTCCTTGCATACTGTGTAAATTAATGCATCTCATTTTATCTTATAGATACAAGCTCAATAAAGTGCATTTATTTTTTTGAATTATGACTGACAATAGAATAGTATCACCAGTTTATAGCACCAGGGAGGGTATCTATTCATCTAATTTTAAGTATAGTCTTTGCACAAGGTAGATTTCATATGCTATTAAAATATCCATAATGAGAAGATCCAAAATAGTGGCAACCATTCCAGAGCTTAGAGATCATCCCTTCCTCACTATTCCTTTGCCATTGCCATAGTCCATAATTTGAACTGTCAGCCTGAGATTTCCCCAGTATTTTCATGGCTGATCTTCATCCAGCAATTTGTCTTGACTCTCATTGTCCAGAATAATTTTTCTTAAGGACTACTGTAATTATGTGACTTTCCTACCCAACAAATGTCTAACCACATAAAGTCGAAGTACTTCTGCTCCAGTGCCAGAGTTTTCCATAATCATAATAGATTAATGTTTACTAGCCCCCGTGTCAGTATTTAATCCTCAACCAATGTGTAACTTTACAGATGGGAAAGCTGAGGCTCAGGATGGACGTTGACTCGCAAAAGATCACAAACAGCCTGCGTTCAGCATAGTCTGGGTGTGACTTCAGGTTATCAGGTTCTAAGCACTGAGTTCGTTTAGCTGAGTCGTATTGCCCAAGGTTACCTTTCTAAACCTGTTTCTCGTTTTTCTACGCCAATTGGCACTGGTCTTTCTTGTGTCCACACTATCTTCATGAATATACTTGTACTTTTGTTCATCCTAGTCCTTTACTGGAATACTCTTTCTTCTTCCTTTAGAGTAGTATTCAAATTCCACCAATCTTCCAGGGCAACATGCGCCCCATCTCCACTGTCTTCACTGATCTCCCTCTCTTTTCAATTTCTATAGCATATTCATGAAATTCCCAATATTAGTATACTGGCATCATTATTTTACGGATATTAATCATTCCTACCAAAACATGTTACATACTTTGGACATGTTGTCAGGAGGGATCAGTCCCTGGAGAAGGACATAATGCTTGGTAAATTAAAGGGTCAGTGGAAAAGAGGAAGACCCTCAAGGAGATGGATTGACACAGTGGCTACAACAATGGGCTCAAGCATAACAATGATTATGAGCATGGCCAGGACCAGGCAGTGTTTCATTCTGTGGTACACAGGGTCACTATGAATCGGAACCCACTCAACGGCACCTAACAACAACCAAAACATAGTGAGAGTTGCCCGTGGGCAATTATCATGGTTTATATACCTTCTGTATACTTTGGCACAGTTGTGATCCCATTGTAAATGACAATAAATATTGGCTGTTTACCTGTTATTTTTGCTTTAAAGGAGCCCTTTCCTTTTTGGCATTTTCTCAATGAAAATAAAAAGATTTGTTCTAAGGCTGTGGTTGAACTTTGGCGGCCAGCCATTCTGTATTTTTGTTTTGCAAAATAATAACAGTAACTTTTATTAGGTTGATTTTTTCCATTCAACATAAACCAATGAATAGAAGACACGGGAAATAAAAAATTAAGCAGTACTCTGAAAATTGTCATTTGGAATATTCAGGCTGCCCTGAATAAATAATTTAAAAATGCTGATGTTCTGCATTTTTATGTCCCCATCCCCAACACGATCTATTAAAGTGAAATACTTAATCATCTATTAAAAACAAGGACAGATCATTTAGATCCAGAAAACACAGTAGGCCAGGCAGGATTAACCTTTTAGATCCCAACGTCACATCACACCGTTTAAGCAGCGCAGTGATGGGGAAACAACTCCAATATGGCTCTGGCTAGAGTGTGCATCCCAGCTTGCTGCTTCCTCCTTTACCGAGAGCTGCCTTTCTTTCCCTAGTCCTCTTCCTCTCCCTTACACCGCTTCCCTCATCCCCTGTCCCTACCCTGCCGGATGTCTGAACATTTCTTAGGGCTAATCTAGTCTAAATAATTTCAATTGCATTTTGCTAAAGTGACTTTAAGAAGTTATTTCTCTTTGAATAATTTTTATTTTTTTCTGAAATGGTATAGGTCTCAAAGGAACAAGAAGAAAGTTATTATGAAAGTGATATGCCCAGCTTGATAGCCAGAACATTTCTGTAAAATTCCCTAGTGATGACTCCTTAGATGTAAAGTTGGTATCCTTTTGGCATCTTTTTTTTTGTTGTTCCTATATCACTTTTTTCTCAACTTTCTCACACATTGATGACTCTGGCAAAGGCATTTTCCTGAGATAGGTGGGTGACCTGCTCAAAGATTTCATAGCCCAAGGTAAGGGAGAGGCCCATTAACTTCACATGGTCTGTCATTTTCCCCGGGTTATGCCCTCTTCTGAGATTTTATTGCTCATAAAACCCATGTTTTAATGTTCAGAAAAATTAAGCTTCATTGTAAGTTGCTCATTCTTAAAATTCTATCTGTCCTTGCCTTTTTGCTGTGTCTTCATTTCTCAGATACATACACTGGTATAAAAAAAAACCAAACCCATTGCCGTCGAGTCAATTCTGACTCATAGTGACCCTATAGGATAGAGTAGAACTAACTGCCCCGTAGGGTTTCCAAGGAGCGCCTGGTGGATTTGAACTGCCGACCTCTTGGTTAGCAGCCATAGCACTTAACCACTACGCCGCCAGGTTTTCCTTACGTTAGTATACTCTTTATATATTTCTTTAAAATTTAAATTGTGTTTGCTTTTACATATTAAGGGTCTCAAGCTTAGAAACTAATATTCATTTTCCAGGCAAACATGCATACAATTCTGTTACCTAAAGGAATTAAGTAGGGTATTCTAAAAGGGAATCTCTGTTACTAATGGTTTCAGCCAAACTATATATTTATATCTGATGGATCTCCTAGAATGCCAAACCTTTAGCTGAAAAAACAAAGAAAGGAAAAAACCCACTAACCATCAATGGGAATCAAATAAAGTTAAATAACTTTGTTTTATTGCTGTGTTGTTCAATCAGTTGACTGACTTTTACTGAACATGAGGCCATCTTTCCCGCAAGCCTTCCTTTTTCATCCAGAGAAACCTGCTGTGGATTACTACCAGCCTTTCAGTTTAATTTGTCAGTCTATCTTAAATCATTAACTCTTTGTATGGCTTTTCGCTTTTAAATCTCTTTAGATCACAAAACTTTAGAGATCCTTTGTATTTTCTGCAATACATCCTAATGGGTTTTCATTTCTATTCAAGGCAGAGCTAAAAGTATGAAATGATCAAATAACAGTGGGAAAAAAGTTTACCTAATTTTTTTTTTTTTACTCACTTACATAAACTCCCAAAAATCTACAGTCTTGGGTTCATACAATCTCGTCCATGATGAAATCAAGGAATGCAAAAGGGAATGTGGTAGAAATCAGAGAATCTGACTTCAAGCTCAGCCTTACTAGTCAGGTCACCTCTGGGAAATCGCTTAACCTGCTTGTATATCAGTTGTACACCACCTCTTTAAAACAATACTCAGTAGCAGTGATAACTTGCCCTGCCTAGCTTACAGGACTGTAGTGAGAAACAATCAGGCAATGTGCTTGAAAGTGCTTTCTCAAATGTAAAGCTCCATACAAATAAAAGGTGCTATCACATGGGAGTATATTCAGCTGGATTTCAGTCTTGCTACTTTCCTTTTTTTTTTTTTTTTTTTTACTTTCCTTGGTATAAAATGACTCTCCATAAATTACTTTGGCTGCCATTGGCAACTTGTAAAAGAAAAAGAAATCAAGGTCAAGAAAATATGCTCATGAGTGATTCTTCTGCATGTTAATAAGTGAAAATGGTACTCATTATGGCCTTGTAAGTTGTAAAACCTGAGGGAGCCATGTTGGCTAATTACTTTAATGGTTAGATGCTGGAGGATGTTGAAGATTAATCCCTGTATGGAATTTGCCTAATCATCCATTTTCTACCTGCCAATCTGTTCCAACTTCTAATCAATCAGGCAGAAAGCACAGAGCACTAGGCATTAGAAAACAAATACCCACACATATTTAACTGCCAATGTGCCTGAATTCTTTGTTTTCAATAAAAGACATACCCTGTGATGGAATCACATTGTAAATATTTGTTTGATCTTTTCAAATAAAATGGAATTACCATTCTATATGGAGCTGTGTAATATACGCACATGTAAAGATGGCATTCAATTCGATCAGATCAGACAAATACTTCTAATAATATTATTCCTACAATCCAATCTACAAAAACTACTCCATTTTCTAATAAGACAGAGGACTATGAGAAGCAACTGAGTTGAAGTAATTTAGTATGGGTTATGGAAAAACTACAAAAATGTTGGGCAGAAAATCTCCATCTCTATGAACACATCAGGTGCACAAATCTATTTTCCTTAACAAATTAAAAAGAATCTTAAATGTGTGCAGTGCTTTCAACCAGGGTACTGTTAGCATTTGAGAAAGGACAATTCATTGTGAGGGACTGTCCCTCAGAGGGCAGGACATTTAGCAGCCAGGGTTCTAACGCTCTAATGGCCAGTAGCAAATTCTGCTATTCCTATTCTATTCTAATGGATGATTAGGCAAATTCCATACAGGGATTAATCCTCTACCCATAGGCATTGTGACAAATGACCCTTGTTTTGTTGTTGTTAGTTGCCATTGAATCAATTCGAACTCATGGCTATCCCATGTGCACAGAGTGCTCCATACGGTTTTCAAGGCTGAGACCTTTCGAAAGTATATTTCCAGGTCTATCTTCCAAGGTGCCTCTGGGTAGGTTCAAACTACCAACGTTTCTGTTAGTTATTGAGCATATAACAATTTGCTCCACCCAGTGACTTCAAAACAAGATCTATAGGCCATGGTAAGAATTTTATTTCAATGATAGAGTTTGCAGCAATTAGTTTATGACTATATACTTTAAAGAAAGTGCTGGGGACCATGGTTTCGGGGGACATCTAAGTCAATTGGCATAATAAAATCTATTAAGAAAACATTCTGCATCCCACTTTGAAGAGTGGCATCTGGGGTCTTAAACACTAGCAAGCAGCCATCTAACATGCATCAGTTGGTCTCAACCCACCTGGATCAAAGGAGAATGAAGAACACCAAGGACACAAGGTGATTACCAGCCCAAGAGACAGAAAGGGCCACATGAACCAGAGAGTACATCATCCTGAGACCAGAAGAACTAGATAGTGCCCGGCTACAACCAATGACTGCCCTGACAAGGAACACAACAGAGAACCCCTGAGGGAGCAGGAGAGCAGTGGGATGCAGACCCCAAATTCTCATCAGACCAGACTTAATGGTCTGACCGAGACTAGAAGGACCCTGGTGGTCATGGCCCCAAGACCTTCTGTTGCCCCAGGACAGGAACCATCCCCGAAGCCAGCTCGTCAGACATGGATTGGATGGGACAATGGGTTGGAGAGGGACGCTGGTGAGGCGTGAGCTACTTGGTTCGGGTGGACACTTGAGACTATGTTGGCATCTCCTGCCTGGAGGGGAGATGCGAGGGTAGAGGGGCTTAGAAGCTGGCAAAATGGTCATGAAGAGAGAGAGTGGAAGGACGGAGTGGGCTGTCTCATGGGGGGGAAGTAATTGGGAGTATGTAGCAAGTTGTATATGGGTTTTTATGTGAGAGACTGACTTGATTTGTAAACTTTCACTTAAAGCACAGTAAAAATTATTTAAAAAAAAAAAAAGAAAGCAGACGACATTTATTAGCCAGTCTATAATTATCTGGAGAAGAATGCAACAGGAACCTTCTTGGAGTCAAAGCCATATGAGGACAGGGTGATGTGTATTCGGAGCTGTGACAGCAGAGCTGAAGTTCTTGATGGAATTTAAACTAAATATATTTACTGAATTTAAAGTCAGTGATAAGAAATGATCAGTTAGTAAATAAAATTAATGATTTATTTGTAAAGTAGGCTGCATTTAATAATAAGTAACTGAAAGTGATAAGATGGTTTAAAAAAAAAATCAAACCCATTGCCATTGAGTTGATTCCAACTCACAGCGATCCTATAGGACAGAGTAGAACTGCCCCATAGGGTTTCCAAGGAGACGCTGGTGGATTCAAACTGCCAGCCTTTTGGTTACCAGCCATAGCACACTGTAGTTCTTAACTACAGGTAGGGAAAGATCTCGAAAAAAATTAAGATAAAGCCCCATGTCCTTACAAAACTTGCAGTGTAACTAGAAATATCAAAATCAATGTTCATCAAACAGGAAATATTACTTTATTGAGTTTTTTTAAACATCTGAGGTTTTTTTTTTTTTTTGTACCCAAAAGGAAAAAAACGTGATTTGATTTCATGATGCATGTGTTTTAATTAATGTTTTGGTAAAGTCACGAAATTAAAAACCCAGGTTTTCTCAAGTGTTTAAGTTCAATTACAGATCTTGTTACATTGCTTAAAAAATCTAAGCTGTTTAACCTAAAATTAAAAATAATCATTTTCTGCTTACTCTTTGATTGATATGCATTAGCTCACATTTAACAGATTAAATTCTCCTGAACAAGTAACCTCAAATGTAGTTAATCAAATTCCCTTAAGAATTTTAATCTACATTTACAAATTTAATATACCTGATGCTCACAAGTGCTTCAAAAGCCTCCCAGTACCCTATTACAAACCTAACAAACAAAATCTTCTCATTTACTTCAGCACTCCTGTGAATTTAATAGAGCAGGGACATGAATACAGTAAATCAGGACCACTTACACGTTCAATTATTGTTATAAACTCCATCAGGTTCTCTCATACCTTTCAAGTCAAAGTCACAAGTCTCAATTAACCGTTTCAAATTAAAATCGATTCATATGTCAGATTCTCCAATATACCAGATTCTTTTCAATGTGTTAAGCCTCTTAAAAAAAAGAAAAAAACAGAGATAAACACTGAACTGGTAACATGTATTTCTAAATTTAATCAAAAGTAATATTACTATTGTTTTGATTTAATTTTCTGCCTTTTTTGCTGCTGCAAAGACCCAACTGGAGGGTCTACGATTTGGCATCATAATCTCAGTTTGTGGTCAGAAAAGTCAAGGCCAGGACGTAGGAGACCTTTCTTATAGTATTGGGTTTCTTTTGCACTTGGTTTAAGTCAGCTTATCTCCTTAACAACTGATTGGGTATCATATCAGTTTAATAATTTGTCCTGGCTGGTCCACATCAAGCATCACCACTTTATAATCATATTTTTATAAGAATAAAAAATATATAATATAGAGCATATAAGAGATATAGCCTACTATCTACTAGTTTGGAAACCCTGGTGGCACAGTGGTTAAGTGCTATGGCTGCTAACCAAAAGGTCGGCAGTTCAAATCTACCAGGCGCTCCTTGGAAACTCTATGGGGCAGTTCTACTCTTCCTATAGGGTCGCTATGAGTCGAAATCGACTCTATGGCAAGGATTTTTTTTTAATCTACCAGTTATTCTATGGCAGATACACTGCCTGCAGAAAAGTAAACTATTTTTCAGCTTATCTTGAGGATTTCTATGAGTAAATATATGCTGGTATTAAAATATGAGGGTTTTTTTTTCCTTTGGCTCCTGTTCATATTTCATTTCAGAACTACAGAATTGTTTAGTAGCAGATCTTAAACCAAACAGAATATCAAAAGCCAGTATTTAAAGCTTGACTGAGCACCTTTTTAGAGTGAATGAGAAAAGTTGATTAAAAGAAAAAAGATTCTGAAGCCAATTGGTGTTTGGGGAGGGTTTCATTTACAATTTTTTTCCAAGGTTAAAAAGACATTTTTAAAGTCTATTCCAGGTGAATATGAAAATATTCATACTCATGAATGTATGAAAATATGAGCTGATGGCCCATTTTGATGGATAGAAACATGTACCTGAATCAAATTTCATTTATTGCCACTTCTTTTCTTTTCAACTACCTCAATTTCTTATTGTATTAATGGCATTTTAACTAAATTCAGAGCTAGAGGAGAGGAAAAGCAGTTGAATTAACTTTAAAGCACTCTTCATATTATCCTTAAAAATCTTTAACTCTGAAAAAAAAATCTCTTCGACATGGAGCAGCATTTAGAGAAAAATTTCAAGTGCAGACATTTGCAAGACTTGCTGAAGAAACTATAAGCAATGAAGTAGCCGAAGGAAGAATGTCAGAACAAGCCTGAGGTTTGGATGTGAAGGCCTTGGTTCCTAATTGTTATTATGCTTACAAGGACGCTCTAAAAAGAAAAATGAACCCCTTACTCAACACCTGCTGTAAAAAGATGCTGGGACTCTGTGTCTTGCTTAAATCATTTTTTTTTCCTGAAACAAATTGCCGAACAAGCCCTAGGCCATTTAATTTCCAAATATCAGTAATTAAAATGAGTAACATCGTCAGAATTTGGCAGGGCCACAGCTTTCTTTTCCCTTTTCATTTTCACATAAATTTCAGTGAAGGTCAGATTTGTTGAAGGGAGGAGAGGGAACAAAACCTGCCGGCCGTGTGCTCATGGGAGGTTAAAATATGACTTGTTCACAGTGTCCCTCATAGTTCAGGACTTAATGGTCCTTGACGGGGATAACCTAGAAGTTAATTTTACTCTGTGTCCCAAAAGCAGTCATTGTCAATATAATCTTTCTTGTGGGCTGAAGGGTATTGTCAACAAATGATCTGAGTTTCAATAGCAATTGACCAGCAATGTCTCGAACCCAAAGAGTCATGGACGCAGCTCCTTATTGATCAGTCTCCTACTCACCGTGGTAAAAATAGAAGATCCATTTTGCTTCACCTCTTTCACAGTCCATTTTTATATACTTTTTTCTAAGAGGTAGTTTCTGGTATCTCTTACATTATTTTTTTTCTCTACTTAAGGTCATAATATATCCAACTTATAATCCTTAAATACTTCAAAACTACAGAGTATACTTGCAACAAGAAAAAAAACTTTTTGAAGATATGGCTAGATCTTCATTTGGAGAAATGGGGTGGAATAGTGCCAATAATGTGCACTTTGCTCTCAGTCTTTGTTTCTATTTCTCTACTACTTTTTGAATGGACAAACTGTATTGAGTCATTTCACCTCCCTTGATTTCACTTTCCTAATCTGTAAAATGGAAAGATTAAAACTCACCTCAGTGAAAATGTAAAAAAAAAAAATGAGGCACGAAAAGCAGATTAACTTTCTGAGAAATTACGAGTCTAATTTTCCACAGGGAACTCATGGTGAGTAAACGAAAGGATTTTTCCTTTTCCAGTCTACCTCCAATGCTAAAGAGAACAGTTAAGTCTGATCTCCTTGAGGTTTGGGTTCACCTTACACAGATGAGAACAACAGGCATTGGTTTTCAGAATGTAAGCCCTCTGGTTTGTCTCCCACAGATGGCTGCGAACATCAATGGAGCCACACAATAAATGCCAAGGACATGAGCATTAGCAAGGGCCTTGAGTGGCAAAGCCTGCTGGGAGGGGCATTGCAGTAGAAAGGCTGAACTCTATGATTGAGCGCCTCTAATAGAGGAACCTGTGGGAATGGAGGACAAAGGATCATTCTGGGAAAAAAAAATTTCCAAAGGCAGGAATAAAAGCACCTGGAGATTACATATTTGTATACAGCATGGAGTTTGACCAATGCACTGTTGCAGGAAAATGAACAGCAAGACTGAGACCTGCATGGCTCTCTCTGATTGAGCCACATGATACCCAAAATTCAAAGGAAATAAATTAATGATCAAGCCCAGCACTTTGTGTTCTTGAAAGGACTACTAGTTGAGTTTATAAGTGGGCAGATAGACAGTTTCTTTTCTGTTTGATGATTTCTGGTCGAAGATCTGAGAACATGGCCTGAGAGGTGATTCTTGTCAAATTACTTCCATTCTGATCCACAGGAGGTGAAAGATTATGAACAGAGCACAATAAGCATGGGAGAGATTCGGATAAATAGTGAGGCTGCTATAAATATGTCATTACTTAGATCATCTTCCCAGGCCTCACCAGCCTGTGGTAATGTGGTTGCCTTGACAATAATAACAGGTTTTCTAGCCCTGACCCACATTTCCAGGATGTTTAGGAATTCCAAGAGAGTGTCTGATGTACTCAAGAGCAAGTTCGCACTCAGGTTATTACATGCTCTATCAGCAACACCCTATTCTGAGTGAAGACGAAGAGACTAGATAATTTCCTCTGCTAAGTTGGCTTCTGAAGCAGGGTTCCCCCCGGTCTATATGTTACTGAGCTTTAGTGAAAATACCTTTGGCTGCTTTTACATATAGTGTTCTTTTACTTTGGCACCTATATGAACATCCGAGTGACTGGAGAAGACAGATTCAAGCAGAAGGCAGAATGCTTCTCTTCCTTTTGAGTATACAAGGCTACATTGAATTTGTAGCAGACATTGTCAGTGTACTGTCCATGTCTCTGGAACTTTATGTAGAATGCTATAGACTTCAAACTGCCAAAGCCTATATCCCTATGCCTAAGGGTTTTCTCAGCACAAGGAGGTGAAGAGGAATTACCACCTCCTTTTGTGGGAGGTCCCTAGGTGGGGGAAAATCGTTTGGGCTAGACTACTATCCTAAAGATTAGTGGTTCAAACCCACCTGGCAGTGCAGCAGAAGAAAGGCCTTGAATCCTGCCTCCATAAAGATCACAGCCTTGAAAACTCTATGAAACAGTTCTACTCTGTAACATATAGGGTTGCCATGAGTCAGAATCAACTCCACGGCAATAAACAAAAAAGTAAATTTTTTTTTAAATGGCTTTGGTTTTTATTGATTCTCAGGACAGGTGTATAAACTCCCCAGCTCCCTCACCTCTCAAGGTGATAACTGACTATGTTTTGCACTGTTTTCTAGCAGAACTCAGTTCCAGGTACCCACTGTAGTAACTACCTTCCCTGCCCTGTCTAATGTCCCCATTCCCATACCAGTATTACCTGCAGTTCCCAATGAAACTACCTGAACTTGATCCCTTGCCTCAGGGCCTGATTCTGGGAGAACCAAACTAAAACAAGTACCTTCAAATGAGCTTTCTTCCAAGAAGTTTCCAATAGCCCATGCAAATAGACTCTTCTCTGGTTACCCCACTAGGTCATCAGAAGCATTTAGGTAAGTCTGTGCTATAGCAGTGGTCACAGCTCGAGTTTTTTTCCAGGATACTCCCATGTTTTCATCTGGCAGGACAACCGTACTAGTTCACGAGTCATGACTGAATTCTCCCTTGATCCAAGCTGGAACTCATTCTCCCATAGTCACACCATATCCCCAATCACTTTAAATCAGAAATAGCAAAGGAGTCTTTATTTTTATTTTTTAATCAAGATTCAGTTATCAGGATGCTTCTATAATCTTTTAAAGCCACAGAGAATTGTGAAACAAAAAATAATACAGTATGTAAAGCACCACTAATGTAAATAGTATTATGCATTATCTACGATTACTATTTCCACTATTATTTGTATTCTTAAATACTGATTCTGAGACTATCAGCAAATTATCGTATTTATTGCTTGCTTAGTGGGCAATGGGAGGAGAAGTTTGTTTTTGACATGAATGTTTTTTAAATAAAATTAAGAACATTTTATTTTTCAAATGAGTTTTTAAGTAAGATATATAAAGAGAACACTCCTGTTTCAATGACCTTAGCCCTGGTAGTCCTCATGTAGTCTAGTTATTTGAAATGTGGCCTATTTGAAATTTTTTTCACTTACCTGTCTGCTCTTCTCTTTTGTTTTCTCAAAACCAAAAATCAAGTGACTGTAACTCAGGTATAAAAACAACATGCTATTATATTGTTTGCCTCTAAAGAGAAGTGAAAATTACAAATAAAATAACGAAATGCTTCCTAAATAAATTTCTCAGTTCAGACATGGAGGAGAAAAGTTACCTTTTCAAGGTGTCGTAGACAGAATCCTAAAATGGCCTCCAAGATTACTGCCTCCTGGTATACCACCCTTTACAATCCTTGAGTGTGAGCACAAACTGTGAATATAATAGGATATCACTCCCATGATTAGGTTTATCAGTCAACTTTGAATTAATAAAAAGGGAGATTGTCCTGGATGAACCTAATATGGTTAGCCCTTAAAAGAGCGATTAGGCTCTTTCTGAAGTCAGGGAGATTCAAAGTGTGAGAGAGATTCTCCTGCTGACCTAGAAGGAGGAAATAGTCATGTTGTGAACTGTCTATGGTGAAAGCCATGTGGCAAGGATCTGAGAGTGGCCTCTAGGAGCTGAGACCGGATCCTTAGGCAGCAGCAAGCAAGAAAATGTGGATCTCAATGAAGAAAATCAAAGACACAAGGAGAAGATTAGTCCAAAGGACTAATGGACCACAGCTACCACAACCTCCACCAGACTGAGGTCAGGACAGCTAGATGGTGCCCGGCTACCACCACTGACTGCTCTGACAGGGATCACAATAGAGGGTCCCAGACACAGCGAGAGAAAAATGTAGAACAAAAATCAAATTCACACACACACAAAAAGACCAGGCTTCCTGAACTGACAGAGACTGGAGAAACCCCAAGAGTATGGCCCCTGAATACCCGTTTAACTCCGTCCTGAAGTCACTCCTAAGGATCACCCTTCAGCCAAAGATTAGACAGGCCTATAATAGAGCCAACAATAACACACATGAGGGATGTGCTTCATAGTTCAATCATGTATACAAGACTAATGGGCACACCAGCCCCAAAGCAAAGATGATAAGGCAGGAAGGGACAGGAAAACTGGATGAACGGAAACAGGGAATCTGGGGTGGAGAAGGGGAGAGTGTTAACTCATTGCGGGAGTTGGCAATCAATGTCACAAAACAATTTGTGTATTAGCTGTTTAATGAGAAACCAAATAAGAAAAATAAATAAATGAAATTGACTAAACCAGGAGAAAATGGGTCAAAACAGACTAACGGTCTCTGTTGTTCCCACCCTCCTTCTCCACATCAGGAGCAAAGAGCCGCCTCAAAATGTGACATCAGTCTCTTCTTTGACAAAGAGATAGAGATGATAAAATGGAGTGATAGGGCACATTCTCTGTAGGAGTTTGTTCTACTTGGGAGGCAAGAAGAGTTTAATGATGAAGGCTAAAATGCTGGCAACATGAAAAGACAGAAAAATAAGCAGGTTGAGGTTCCTCTAATGACCGTATATATCCCTTGGTCGGTCTCCCTTATCTTGACAAAGGAAACTTTCCATTAACTCACCTGGTGGCCCTGAGCGACTCAAGCCCTTCAGAGCAAACCTGCGCATTAGCTTCCAGTTCCAAAGCCACTCAGAACATTCCCCTCCAGCTGCTGTCGTCCATCAGAGAACAGAGATGGGGAGTCCTAAAGCCCTGTGCTTGATCCAGGGAAGAGACTGTGGGTGATGGTGTAAGGGTTAATAGAGTGACTAGATCTCACAACCCCTAAAAAAAAAAAAAGAAAGAAAGAAAATGGGGATCATACATCTTCAAGGAAATGATCCTTTCCAGCAACTTGAGGGAGATTGGAAATGCATCTTTCCTTAGTCAAGACTCCATATGAGGACACAGCTGGCCAATATCCTGATTTCAGCCTCATGAGACCCTGAGCAGAGAACTGCAGCTCAAATATGCCAAATTCACGACACATGGCAACTGTGAGTTAGTAAAATTGGTGTTGTTTTGCTCTGAGAACTTTGTGGTCATTTGTTAAACAGCAATAGATAATGCACAAAGTTTCTGTGGAAACTGAATACCATGACCAGCCTTCTAGGCATTAAATTATCTTTCACCAAAGCTGTTTTAAAAAAGAGAGAGAAGGCTAGTTCCCCCTGTTTTGCTGGAGCCTTGCTAAGAAAGCAGGTGGTAATAAGAATCTCCTCTTCTGCCCCCCTCCCCCAAAAAGTCAATATACTGCTCAGCATAACCCAGTGGCCAGATCTGATACACTTCATGATAAAGCTGGAGAGACAGCATCAGAGAGAGAGAAGAAGCACTAGTCAAGCAGTGGGTTTTCTTACCCTTGCTCACTTCCTGACTAGCCTGATGACTTCTCTGAGCCTTAATGTTGCCTGGGAAAAGGAAGGATTCATCTAGATAAATTCCCAGCCACTAACAACTCTAAATATTTTATTCAATCTGGTCATGTGCAGTAAGATAATCACGAAAATGACATTGGAAGTATCCAATTCTACCAAGATATCACTGAAAAGTGTCCTCATGTTGTCTGCTTTTAACCAAAGGATTTATTCAAATTCAACAGTGAAACCAAACATGACCTCAAACATTTATGCCACCTCTTCTGTGATATTGATTCTCAATTTTAATGCTAATTTAAGGTCAGGGCTTTTATGCAAACTTCACAATAATAATAAATAAATAAATAGCTATGATTTATACCTGAAGCACAATTATTTGCCTTGGATTATTTCATGATACTAATTTTGCTCCTATTTCTCCACCAGGTTATTTTGAAAATCTTTTTAATTTTTCTGTTCTTAAAGCTCTGAAATGAAGAAATAAATGAAAATGAACTGGTTTAATGCAATAATAATTAAAAAAAAAAAACCCTACTTCAGTTCCGCTCAGAAAATCTAAATGGCTTCCCATTTGCCTTGGTCACTAAATACTTCACAAAGCCTTCTTCTATTAGTTACTAAGGTAACATAAAGCTGGCAGCATGTTGACATAGGTTTCAAGGCCAAGAGCTTTTGCAGTATTTCATGGATAATGTCATATTAACCTCTAACTTGTTCTTTTTACATACACACATACATACACAAAACCCAACAATTGTTGAAATGAATTTGCTATAATTTTAGCCTTTGTTTTTCAGAATGATTTTTTGCTGTACTCCCCTTCAGCTCAGCTACTATGTATTCTGTTTTGAAAATAGCATAGTGGTAGGAGTCAGATCTCGTTCTCAATCCCTGCATCAAGCCACTCCTTTGGTCTTTGTGTGCATTACTCACAGCCTGGGTCAGGATCCATGCAGTCATGCAAATGATTCTCAGAAAGAGGAGACATCCTTTGATCTACCCCTGCAGCCTCATAAAGATATACCTAGTGAAACTCAAGGCAAAGAGGATGTAATGAGGATAAAGATCAAAACGGATGGTTGTTTTGCTTTTTTGTCTTTAATAGTGGCACATAAACTAAGATGAGAAAAACAAGCCTCTCTGTCCTCATGTGAAGAATGAGCAGTTGTAGACTGAAATCAAAAGTGTATTTCTCCTATAGCACATTATTATAGTGTGAAGGTAGCTGTGCTACGGATTGTTTCAAAAGATCAGCTACTTTCCAAAATCAAACACAAGGGCCTGCGGTTCATTAGTCTTTTCAACATAGTAACTCCTAAAAATAACCCAAAGTAACGGTAAATTTCTATAAATGTAAATTTGAATAGATATATTAAACATTAACAAAACCAAAAGTATGGAGAGCACATTATTTCTCTGCTTACTAATTATGCATTTAAGAAAAAATTGAGATAATTCACATATAATAAATCTGATCCAAGAACGACTGACTCTAAAGTCATGATAACCCTCAACTATTTGCAAATGCTTCCACAGACCAAGCACTTTGTGGGTGGTGAAATCCTCCCTCTTTTGAAGTTCAAGTTCTTACACACTCGACAGTCCTTTTGAACTCTTAAATGTATTTATTTACTTTCAGTTTAGTGAATACTTGGGCATCCTTAAGCCTGGTCTTACTCACTTAAAAAAAATTCTATGAAAAAGAAAGGATTAAAAGACCAGACTTACTGGCCCGACAGAGACTAGAGAAGCCCTGAAAGCATGGCCCGCGGACACCCTTTCAGCTCAGTAATGAAGTCACTCTCGAGGCTCACCCTTCAGCCAAAGATTGGACAGCCCATAAAACAAAACAAGACTAAATGGGCACAGCAGCCCACGGGCAAGGATAAGAAGGCAGGAGAGCACAGGAAAGCTGGTAATAGAGAACCTAAGGTCGAGAAGGGGACAGTGTTGACGCGTTGTGAGGTTGGCAACCAATGTCACAAAACAATACGTGTATTAATCGTTTAATGAGAAGCTAGTTTGTTCTATAAACCTTCATCTAAAGCACAATAATAAATGAACAAAAATAAAAATGTTCTCCAGAAAAAAAAATTATTATTTCTGGACATTGTTAATTATGTCAAGGTCATATTGAATCAATTAAAGGGCTTAATAAATGACTCAGAATGAAATATTTCCTCTGAAGTGCTAATAGTCTACTCAATCTAGCAAATATTTACTAAATCCCTGTAATAGTCAACATGCTAAACTGAGCACCGAGATTAATTCAGTAGTTTATTTTATTCAGTTGTGTAACTGCTCCTTTAAGGTTTGTTTTATTAAACCTAATTTTTATTACATCTCTGTGGCAAGCTAACCTTTGGTGAGTGGGGAAATCACCCACCATATGCATATTTTGTACGCAATTATTAACATTCAGTTGTATTCTAGTTAATTCGAAAGTGTTGGGAAATAAGCAACATGTTCGGCTTATTGCCGAAAATCTTGTCTTTGAAATTCCCAAATTATTAAGTGCACCATTTCTTTATTCAGGATAATCAGAATACCAATCCGCATGACATTTTGTGAAAATTAATGAGCAGTGTAAGAGTAGAAGCTGTGGGGAGGTTCTTTAGGTTATAATAGTTCTAGAGAAACATTTTGTGCATTGAAATTTACCATGAAGAAGCCACAGCTTGAAAACTGAACAAAAAAGCTTTAAGACAAAGGGTGTGCATTTTGCAAAGTTACCTATTCAGATTTGTCTAGGTAAAAATAACTTCTTTGGTCTTTCCCCTGGTTTAATTGTTCTCTCTGCTTATTTTTAGTTTCTTCTCACTGTATTAACGAAATTCTGAAAGGACACACTCCAGTGACATGAAATTTTATTTCATCAACTAACCCTTTGCTTTTTTTTTTTTTTTTTGACAGCGTATTCAACATTTATTTTCAATTCAGAGACCATGACTGACATCTCTGGATAGCTGAACCTTTTCCTTTATTTTAGGACTTTTCCCACAACTTTTTTTTTTTTTTTTTTTTTTGGTACCCTGCTCTCTCTGCATGCTCAAGAGGAGATCCTTTCTTGTCTTTCCAGCTTCCGGTAGTTCCAGGCATCTCTTGGTGTTCCTGAGTTTGCAGATTTTCTTCACGTGTGTTTTGCTCCTGGGTGTGTGTCCCTGACGGTCTCTTCTCCCCTCTTATTTTTTTTTTTTAATTTTTATTGTGCTTTAAGTGAAAGTTTACAAATCAAGACAGTCTCTCATACAAAAATCTGTGCACACCTTGCTATATACTCCTAGTTGCTCTCCCCCTAATGAGACAGCACACACATTCCCTCAACTCTCTCTTTTCGTGTCCATTCAGCCAACTTCTGACCCTCTCTGTCCTCTCATCTCCCCTCCAGACAGGAGCTGCCCACATAGTCTCATGTGTCTACTTGATCCAAGAAGCTCACTCCTCACCAGTATCATTTTGTGTCTTATAGTCCAGTCCAATCCCTGTCTGAAGAGTTGGCTTTGGGAATGGTTCCTGTCTTGGGCTAACAGAAGGTCTGGGGGCCATGACCTCCGGGGTCATTCTAGTCTCAGTCAGACCTTTTTAGGAGAATTTGAGGTCTGCATCCCACTGCTCTCCTGCTTCGTCAGGGGTTCTCTGTTGTGTTCCGTGTCAGTTAACACTTTGCTTTTTAAAGGTTGGTTCAAAATTCAGTTAAGATCGTTTAGACTGCTCACAAATAAGCTGCCTGAGATAGAATGAAACTTTGGCCATAACACAGGAAAATGTAAAAGTGTTAGGAGAGGAGGGGTTGCTTGGAAGAACTCTAAAACCTAAGAGGAAAGAAAAGATAAAGCCTTATGACAGAATTGAGATTATATTTTCAGACACTGAGGAGCTTGCTTTTTCCTTTTTGGCTTTGCTTAAAGAGGTGATACACTGAAAGTTTTATTTTCTCTGTCTCTGAGTTGTGTGTAACTTTTCTGATTATTTTTAAATTAAGGAGCTTTTCTTCAAGTATTTAAATGTCATTGCTAAGCTCAAGATGAATAGCCAGCATACAAATATAAGTTACAGGATAGACCTTAAACTCAACTTGCCTTGTGGTAAATAGCCAGTGATAGTATCAGATAAAACCTGAATCACAAACATTTTATCATTTACTGAAAACTTGGCACTGTTTTCAATGTTACGGAGTACGAGACAGTTACTGGTTAGACATTTAAAAGAAATGTGACATTATTTTGTAAACAAGCTAACCAAGTAGAATATACTGGTAACATAATCATGTCTTATCTTTCCTTCGAAACTGTAAACAGCTTAAGATCAAGGACTGGTTCTCATTCACTTTTTGATCCTCCACCTTTCATATGACTGAATTCAGATTTCAGAAAGCTGACCAGATGAAGGAACCCAAAACAGATTTTTTTTTTCTCCTTGACAATTGAGTCTAAATCCTGGTTTGAAAGGTGCTAGCGATTATAATTTATCTAATTCCCCCACCTGTCATTACTGGCCGAAAAAATCAGCTAGGTAGTTATACGTGTTACAAACCAAAGACCAGACTGACTCTCAGCTGTTTTCTCTCTACCAAAAAAGCATCTCACTCACTCAGTGACCTCTCATGGTTTTCTAGCCCTTTGTAGCTTTTGTGAAAATAGTCTGGATATATAAAAGCAATTTCTGGTTCATTTCCACCCTCAGAGTCCAGCCAATTTTAATACTAGTTACGGTGATCAGGAATCTTGGTTCAAATTAGAAAAAATTGCACTTTTCAATTGGGAGTTTCACAGTAAAGAGGATCATTTCAGTTTTTGATTGCTGAAGATTTTTATGCAGGACAATAGATGCTTTTAATCATATAGTATTTCCATACCTTTGTGACAGATAATGAGTGGGGAATAGAGGAAAAAATATTGATTTAGCTAGTTCTGATCAATTATAATGATTATATGAAAAAATAACTATGATTCCCTAAAGTTCTGGGGAAAAAACCCAAACTGTCCAACACAGAGCTCCAGAAAAATTACTGTGCTTGGCCTGCAGCCCAACCCTACCCTTGAATTTCTGGTTCCTAGGAGCCATCGTGGTGCAGTGGTTAAGCGCTGGGCTGCTAACTGAAAGATCAGAGGTTTGAACCCACCAGCTGCTCCAAGAGAGAAAAATGAGACATTCTGCTTCTGTAAAGATTTACAGACTTGGAAACCCTATGGGGCATTTCTGCTCTGTTCCATAGGGTCCCTATAGTCAGAATCACTCCATGGCAACAGGTTTGGTTTTGGTTTAAAAGAAACTAGTTGATCTTTTATCTTGTAGCCTGCAAGTTGATTTCAGTATTTTGTATTCACACTCTAGCAAAATCCTTCACCACAACTTTTCTCTATTGAAGCCCATCTCTGAAGTTTCCCACCAAATTTTCTTGTCCTTGCTGAAAATACCTGCAAGTTATCGTTTTAATGATATAGTTAATATACAATTTATAAGAAAACTTGGTTCACTTCCATGGTTGCCACTATTCAAAAGACAACTGAACAATCGTAAACTATTATGAATTCTTGCTGTTAGGTGCCATCAAGTCAGTTTCGACTCATAGTGACCCTATGTACAACAAAATGAAACACTTCCCAGTCTTTCGCCATTTGAGCCCATTGTTGCAGCTACTGTGTCAGTCCATCACATCAAGGATCTACCTCTTTTTCACTGACCCTATACTTTACCAAGCTTGAAGTCCTTTTCCAGACTGGCCCCTCTTGATAACATGTCCAAACTACGTGAGACAAAGTCTCACCATCCTCGCTTCTTAAGAACATTCTGACTGTACTTCCTGGCTTGAATTTTTTCTTTAGTTTTTTCAGCTTCAGAAATGCCAAGCATGCCCTTCTCTTTGGGTTACTACTATTAGGAGTAGCTACCATTATTGCATGCCTACTCTCTGCTGTAGAATCCTGCATTGTTTAATACTTTGCCAATAGAATCCTTCAACATTGCAACTCGAGGCTTGAATTTTTTCTTCAGCTTGAGGAATGCCAAGTGTGTTCTTCCCTTTGGGTTTTCTAACTCCAGGTCTTTGCACATGTCATTATAATACTTATTTCATCTTCTCTAGCCACTCTTTGAAATCGCCTGTTAAGACCATTTACTGCATGATTTCTTCCATTCGCTTTAGCTGCTCTGCATTCAAGACTAAGTTTCAGAGTCTCTCTGACATACATTTTGGCCTTTTCTTTCTTTCCTGCCTTTTTAACGACCTCTTGCTTTCTTCGTGTATGATGTCTTTGATGTCATTCCACAGCTCGTCTGGTCCTCGATCGTCAGTGTTCAGTGTATCAAATCTATTCTTGAGACGATCTCTAAATTCAGGTGGGATACAATCAAGGTTATGTTTTGACTCTCATGGACTTGTTTTATTTTTCTTCACCTTCAACTTGAGCTTGCTTATGAGCAACTGATGGTCTGTTCCACAGTTGGCCTCAGCCTTGTTCTGACTGATGATATTGAGCTTCTCCATCATCTCTTTCCACAGATGCAGTCGATTTGATTCCTATGTATTACATCTGGCAAGGTCCACGTGTATAATAACCATTTATGTTGTTAAAAAAAGGTATTTGCAATGAAGAAGTCTTTGGCCTTGCAAAATTCTATCGTGTGATCTATGACATCATTTCTATCACCAAGGCCATATTTTCCAACTTCCCATCCTTCTTTGTTTCCAGCTTTCAAATTTCAATCACCAGTAATTATCAATACATCTTGATTGCATGTTTGATCAATTTTAGACTGCAAAATTTGGTAAAAGGCTTCAATTTCTTCATCTTTGGCATTAGTGCTTGGTGCATAAATTTGAATAATAGTCATATTAACGGCTCTTCCTTGAAGGTGTGTGGATATTATCCTATCAC
Organism: Elephas maximus indicus; assembly: GCF_024166365.1. NCBI lineage: Eukaryota > Metazoa > Chordata > Mammalia > Proboscidea > Elephantidae > Elephas > Elephas maximus. The sequence goes on along the minus strand of NC_064846.1, from coordinate 146,472,686 downwards.
TGACAGCATTGTACTTCCAGATAAATCTTGAAATCTTTCTTTTGACGATGACTCAAGCCACGAGTTGCAATATTTAAGGATCCTGGGGCAAAATACTGAATGACACAGGAAGCTGCAAAAGAAGATGGAAGGAGTATACAGAGTCACTGTACCGAAACGAACTGGTCAAAATTCAACCATTTCAGGAGGTAGCATATGACCAAGAACCTATGGTACTGAAGGAAGAAGTCCAAGCTGCACTGAAGGCATTGGTGAAAAACAAGACTTCAGGTATTGACAAAATGCCAACTGAGATGTTTCAACAAACAGATGCTCAGTCATCTATGCCAAGAAATTTGGAAGGCAGTTACCTGGCCAACCAACTGGAAGAGATCCATATTTGTCCCAACTCCAAAGAAAGATAATCCAACGGAATGTGGAAATTATTGAACAATATCATTAACATCACATGCAAGTGAAATTTTGCTGAAGATAATTCACCCAAAAGTGGTTGGAGCAGTACATTGACAGGGAACTGCCAGAAATTCAAGCCAGATTCAGAAGAGGATATGGAACAAGGAATATTATTGCTGACATCAGATGGATCTTGGCTGAAAGCAGAGAATATCAGAAAGATATTTACCTGTGTTTTATTGACTATGCAAGGGCATTTGACTGTGTGGATCACAACAAATTATGAGTAACATTGCAAATAATGGTAACTTCAGAATACTTAATTGTACTCATGAGGAACCTGTACATAGACCAAGAGGCAGTCATTCGAACAGAACAAGGGGATACTGCGTGGTTTAAAGTCAGTAAAGGTATGTGTCAGGTTTGTGTACTTTCACCATACCTATTCAATCTGTATGCTGAGCAAACAGTCTGAGAACTTGGACTATATGAAGAAGAACTAGGCATCAGGTTTGGAGGAAGACTCATTAACAACCTGCGATATGCCAATGACACAACCTTGCTTGCTGAAAGTAAAGAGGATTTGAAGCACTTACTGATGAAGATCAAGGACCACAGCCTTCAGTATGGATTTCATCTTACCATAAAAAAAAAAAAACCTCATAACTGGACCAATAAGCAACATCATGATAAATGAAGAAAGATTGAAGTTGTCAAGGATTTCATTTTGCTTGGATCCACAATCAATGCCTATGAAAGCAGCGGTCAAGAAATCAAATGATATAAAATGCTTAGGAATAAACCTAACCAGAGACATAAAAGACCTGTACAAAGAAAACTACAAGATACTACTGCAAGAAACCAAAAGACCTACATAAGTGGAAAACATACCATACTCATGGATAGGAAGACTCAACATGGTGAAAGTGTCAATTCTACCCAAAGTGATCTACAGATACAATACAATCCCCATCTAAATTCCAATGACATTTTTTAATGAGATGGAGAAAGAAATCATCAACTTCATGTGGAAAGGGAAGAGGCCCTGGATGAGTAAAGCATTACTAAAGAAGAACAAAGTGGAGGTCTCATACTACCTGATTTTGGAACCTATTATACCACCACAGTAGTTAAAACAGCCTGGTAGTGGTACAACAGATACACAGAACGATGGGACAGAATTGAGAACCCAGACATAAATTCATCCACCTATGAGCAGCTGCTATTTTCAAAGGCCCAAAGTCCATTAAATGGGGAAAAAGACAGTCTCTTTAACAAATGGTGCTGGCATAACTGGATATCCATCTGCAAAAAAATGAAACAAGACCAATACCTCACACCATGTACAAAAACTAATTCAAAATTGATCAAAGTCCTAAATATAAAATCTAAAATGATAAAGATCATGGAAGAAAAATAGAGACAACCCTAATACATGGCATAAGCAGAATACAAACCATAAGTAACAAGGCACAAATACCAGAAGAGAAACTAGAAAACTGAGAGCTCCTGAAAATCGAATACTTACGCTCATCAAAATACTTCACCAAAAGAGTAAAAAGACAACCTACAAACTGGGGAAAAAAATTGGCTATGACGTATCCCATCAGGGTCTAATCTCTAAAATCTACAAGGTACTGCAACACCTCAACAACAAAAAGACAACCCAATTAAAAAATGGGCAAAAGTTATGAACAGACACTTCACCAATGAAGACACTCAGGTGACTAACAGATACATGAGGAAATGCTCACAATCATTAGCCATTAGAGAAATGCAAATCAAAACTACAATGAGATACCATCTCACCCCAACAAAGCTGGCACTAATTCAAAAAAATACAAATTAATAAATGTTGGAGAGGTTGTAAAGAGACTGGAACACTTACGCACTGCTGGTGGGAATGTAAAATGGTACAACCTCTTTGGAAATTAATTTGGTGCTTCCTCAAAAAGCTAGAAATAAAAGTTCCATACAATCCAGCAATCCCACTCCTTGGAATATATCCTAGAGAAATAAGAGCCGTCACACAAATAGATATATGCACGCCCATGTTCACTACAGCACTGTTCACAATAGCAAAAAGATGGAAGCAAAGAGGTGCCCATCAACAGATGAATGGATAAATAAATTATGGCATATTCACACGACAGAATACTATGCAACAATAAAGAATAAAGATGAATCTGCAAAACATCTCACAACATGGATGAATCTGGAGGGCATTATGCTGAGTGAAATCAGTCAGTTGCAAAATATTGTATGAGAACCACTATTATAAGAACTCCACGAAAGGTTTAAACACAGAAGAAAACATTCTTTGATGGTTATGAGGGTGGGGAGGGAGGGAGAAGGGAATTTGCTAACTAGATAGTAGATAAGAATCACCTTAGGTAAAGGGAATGACAACCCACAATACAGGGGTTGTCAATAGAGCTGGACTAAACCAAAAGCTAAGAAGTTTCCTGAATACAACCAAACACTTTGAGGGACAGAGTAGCTGGGGCTAGGGCCTAGGAACCATGGTTTTGGGGGACATCTAGGTCAATTGGCATAACAAAGTTTATTAAGAAAATGTTTTGCGGCCCACTTTGGTGAGTGGTATCTGGGGTCTTAAAAGCTAAAGAGCGGCCATCTAAGAAGCATCAATTGGTCCCAACCCACCTGGAGCAAAGGAGAATGAAGAACACCCAAGCATCCCAATGGCATCATTTCCTGTCTGGGAGGGATCTTGCTATTATAGAGATCACCTGGACTGGCACTTCAGCATCCAGAGTACTGCCACAAAGTCACTGAGTAACTTCAGGATGTTTGCTCCCTTTCTCAGGACCACGGTTTCTTTATGTGTAAAACAAAACAGTTGGGCTAGATCATACCCATGCTTCTCTTCAGACTAAACAATCTGTGAACAGAGAAATTGTTTTACCAACTATGTCATCACTACTACTACTACCAGCTTCATCTCTGAAAAAAAAAAAAAAAGCTGTCCCTAAATCAAAAAGGGTCTAGCACACTACAGACTCATTAATGTAGGCTGATTTAAGAAGGCGAAAGGTGGAGCTGCATTCTGCATCTGCATTCCAGGATGGAACCCACCATAACCCTTCTCCAGAAGTGAGACAGTGACTGTTCCCAGGCCCCAGGGTACATTGCTAAAGACCAACGATGCCCACCCCATGAAGGCACAGAGACTTTCAGCTCTCAGCACCTCTTACGAAGTCTCCCTTCTTCCTCAAATTAGGAAACAAAAATGGATATTGATAGATATTTGCAGTCTGCAGATGAAATTTTAGCATCATCATTGCAATGTTTTCCTCTCTTGCTTTACATGTATTTTTGCCCATATCCCACAGTCCTGCCTAGCAGAGGACATAGAAGGCAAATTAGTTTTATATGTTTGTTGTTGTTGTTGGTTGCTGTCCAGTCAATTCTGACTCATGGCCACCCAGTGTATGCAGAGTGGAACTGCTCCATAGGGTTTTCAAGGCTGTGACCTTTCAGAAGCAGGTCAGTCGCCAGGCCTGTCTTCTGAGGTACCTCTGGGTGGGTTCAAACCACCAACTTTTCAGCTACTAGTCAATTGCAAAACTGTTTGCATCACTCATGGACTCCTTTATATGTTTTCTACCTCCTATTTGTGAAATAAAATGTGAAAGAAGTGAGATGAAGTCCATTATTTAATAATTGTCTCCTCATCTCTGCAATAGGTTTCTTTTGTTAAGGATCAGTGAAACCTGAACAGTAAATACAGTGTATGAAGCAACACCAGGTCACTGACTGCAGGGACTTGTCCTTTACCCTGTTGAACACACACAAGCACAAACACACACACACACACACCAGGTGATGTGCCTAAGGTTTATAAGTAAAATCTTTGGTTTCATCTCCAAATACCATGATTTATGAAACATTTAGCTTTCAAAGTGCTAGTCACTAAAAGTCACGTAGCTATAACGTTTATTTTTTTCTAGTAGCAAAATGATATATATTCATTGTAGGAACTCTGGAAAATACAGAAAAGTACAAAGAATGCAAAATGAGCTCATAATCCCATTAACTAGAGAAAATCACTGTTAACATTTTAATGTATTCTTTTCTTTGTTATAAATTTCCTTTAGCATTTATTGATTGAGTCATCCATTCATTCAACAACTATTTCTCACAGTTCTCAACCATAGCTATGCATTAGAATCACTTGGGGAATTTTAAGAATCCTGATGCCTGGGTCCCACCCCAGAGATTCTGATTCAATTGGCCTGAGCATCAAAATTTTTTTAAAAAGGTCCCCCTATATGATTCTAATGTGCAGGCAAGACTGAGGACCACTGATTTATCAGGTTTCTAGGATGTGCCAGACACTGATTGGCATGGAAATGCAATGACAAGAAGATGCAGAGTCCCTCAAGTCTTGGGAAGGAGGACAACAAATGAACAAAAAACTTCGATAACCTAAAATAAATATTAGCATGGGAGGCTCTACAAGAGCTGTGGAAGCATAGGAAAAGAACCCTTTAAATCTGTCAGGAGGAGTCAGGGCACATATCTCACAGAGTTAGGCAGTCAGACAAAGAAGGTGAGCATTCCAGGTACAGAGGCAAAGAGTATAGAGTGTTTTGAAAACTCCAAGTGGTTCCACTGTGACAAGGCAGGTGCCTGGAGATAATGTTGGCCATGTAGGAGCAAGCAGATCCTGAAGGACCTTGTAGGTATTGAGAATGATGGGCAGCCCTTGAAAAGTTTTGAGCAGAGGAGTGACGTGATCACTTTCATCTCTAATTCAATTCCTTCTCACGTTAGTGTGGAGAATTTGAAGCCATAGGTGAGAAGAGATGCAGCAAGACTAGAAGGAAGTCTATAACAAAACTCCAGGAGAGCAAGTGTGACTGTTTCTGACTCCCAATATTTCCAGGATGTTTATCATTAATCTTGTTGTTGTTGTGTGCCATCGATATCAACTCATGGTGACCCCATGTGACAGAGTAGAACTGCCCTTTAGGGTTTTCTAGTCTGTAGTCTTTATGGGAGCAGATCTCCAGGTCTTTCTTCTGTGCAGTTGCAGGGTGAGTTTGAACCACCAACCTTTAGGTTATCAGCCAAGAGCTCAAACATTGTACTACCAGGCCTTCTTGTCATTAATTTGCATTTGGATACTAAGCAATCACACTAAAGAGTTTTGGTTTGCTTTGTTTTGTAGAAAACAAGATGCTTGTAAAAGCTAGTATTTTCTTCCTAGGGATTGTGAGACTTCTTGAACAAGTTTTATCAGTTAAGATCTGGTTAGAAAATATAATTTACTCCCACATGATTCAAAATTAAGAGAGTTTAATGAAGGGTTAAGGAAGAAAATTAGTCTTGATGAGGTACCCAGAGACTAGCAACAGTGAAAATCCATTACCACCTCTAAGGCTGAAGGGGCAAGGAGAAGAAACAGAGCCCAGTGAGAGTTGGAGAAGAAATACAAGTTATTGTGGAAAGTAAGATTAATGATGCATCTCCTGGAGACTTTAGGAGTCAAAAACAGGAGTTGTCAGGGTGCAGCTACTGCCAGGACCATAGCCTGAAACAGTGATGAAGCAAGCAAGAAATACCCTGACCTTGATCTCTTTCTCCTCCCAGCCTCTGATCTGCTGCTGATGACTCCCATTGGGCAAACACAACCTGCAGCTAGTCAGGAAGGGAGCCCAGGAAATTCAGACACAATAGTCAGACTCCTGGGCCATAAAGGAGGACAGAGAATGGATCTGAGGGACAACAGAGAGTAACCAGCCCACAGATGAACATGCTATCGTAGCCAAAATATCTTACATAAAATATCCATCCCCATTTTCAATAGAGACTGTTATGGATTGAACTGTGTCCCACAAAAACATGTGTCGTAAATTCTAACCCCTAAACTGTGGCGGTATAGTGGTTAAGAACTACAGCTGCTAACCAAAAGGTCGGCAGTTAGAATCTACCGGGCGCTCCTTGGAAACTCTATGGAGCAGTTCTACTCTGTCCTATAGGGTGGCTGAGTTGGAATCAACTCAACTGTGACAAGTTTGGTTTTAGGTTTTTATACCTGGGGTTATAATCCCACTTGGGAATGGTTGTCTTTGTTATGTTAATGAACAGCATCATTGTAGGGCGTGTCTTAAGTCAATCTCTTTTGAGATATGAAAGAGATTAAACAAGCAAGTGAGCAAGCAGAGATGGGGGAAGAAAGGTGCCAAGCCACATGAAGATTGCCCAGGAGCAGAAACTCAAAGAGACAGGAATCTGCCAGAGCCAACAAAGAGAGAAAGCCTTCCCCTAGAGCCGGCACCCTGAATTCAGCCTCCTAAACTATGAGAAAATAAATTTCTGTTTGTTAAAGCCACTCATTTGTGGTATTTCTGTTACAGCAGCACTAGATGACTAAGACAGAAACCTAAGAAAATAATGGTAGACTGTGGAACTGATTCACTGACTGTTAAATACGAACTTTTTTCCATGAAACCGACTAGCAGGAAATTCCTGACAGCCAGTGGGGATTTTTGACAGGAAAAAAAAATTGAGGACATTTTAACCAAAGGCTAAAATTAAAATGTAAATACAATTCAGGTGTTAAAGCTTCCCATGAATACTTGGAAATTTATAAATGGATTGAGTAAGCTCGATCCATTTATAAATTTCTAAGTATTCATCTAAGGATACACAGTGAAACCTGTGAGAGCCAGAACTCGGCGGGACTGCCTTGTTTTTCCAGGTCTTGCAAGTTTTCCACCTTTAATAGGGTGCATTCTTACCACTTTTCTATCACTCGTTTTAGTGGAAAATATTTGAGTTTTCCTTCTCTGACAGATTCCCGCCTTACACAAGTTACTGCTTTCGCAAGTTTCACTGCATCAAAATTAAGAGCGCATCTAAAATACAAGTGGAGTATATATATGTCAGATGTAGGCCGTTAAAGTTAACTAAGAGATAGATGGAGCCCTGGTGGTGCAGTGGTTAAGAGCTCAGCTGCTAACCAAAAGGCTGGCAGTTCGAATCTACCAGTCACTCCTTAAAGGCCCTGTGGGGCAGTTCTACTCTGTCTTATAGGGTTTCTTTGAGTCTGAATCAACTTGATGGCAACGGGTTTGTTTTCTTTTTTTTTAAGAGATAGATTGTCTATGAGTGCTTGTTCTAACATTCTAGAAAGAGAGCACGTGTACTGTGAGCCAGTGACTAAGGACTGTCCTTCCTCCAGCTGGGAATACTGGCCTCTCTAATGCAGTTTACAGCTTTGAGAGGGTGCACTGGTTCACAGAGTAAGAGAATACCTACGTAGACAACCAATCAGAAAATTAGCCCTGGCAGTAAACTGGGTGCTATTTGCCACGGATAGCCACTGGCTTAAAACATCTGGTCCCTACTTTCAGGGAGTTAACAATTAACAACTAGCAGGTGTTAGATTATCCATCTAAGGGTTTTATTAGCCTACAAGACAGGGCAAAATTGAAGCGCGGGGTGGGGGGTGGGGTAGGGTGGGGGTGGGGTGGAGATGAGCGTGTTCTTCATATGAAGTATTACAACATCATCGCCAGGGTGTAAATTCACTGGTGATATTTAAGAATATTCTTGATAATTTATTACTGAGATTCTACACTTATCTTGACATTTATTTAAAAGTATCTTTTATTGTTACATGTGTACGTGTCTTTCTGCTCCCATCAGATTGTAAAGGCTTGAAGGGTCTTATCCTGTTCTTTCTGTAACTTTTACATAACCTAGCACACTGCCTCGTATACTGCAGACGCTCAGGTAGTGCTCCACTTACGATGGGGTCCCGTTCCAACGACTCCATCATAAGTCGGTTCTAATGTAAGTCGAATATCTCTTCTCTTATTTTATTTTTCATTATTATTGCCTTTTTTACCAGTATTTGTGTAAATCTGATCTTTGAACATCTTTGAGTGAACATCTGAGAATGATAACATCAGCAAATTACATGCTGCAACATTGTACAGAGTAGAACTGTCCCACAGGGTTTTCTTGGCTGTAATCTTTACGGGAGCAGATCACCAGGTCTTTTTTCCATAGAGCTGCTGGGTGGATTCAAACTGCCAACTTTTCAGAACCCTGATGTCACAAGAAGTGCTCGGCTGCTAACCAAAAGCTTGGCGATTAGAACCTAGCCAGCTGCTCCACGGGAGAAAGACCTGGCGATCTGCTCTGTAAAGATTACAGCCAAGAAAACGCTATGGGGCAGTTCTACTCTGTCACATGGAGTCGTTATGCATTGAAATCGACTTGACAGCACCCAACAACAACTTTTATATTAAAACTGCATATGACTTAATAAAAAATTATAGTTCTCATTAGTCAAATTATCTGTTGAATTGAGGTCTATAATATTTTTGTGCCATGCTTACTCAGATCCTCAATTTTGAAAGCATTTAGATACTACAAAATATGATTAACACGCGAATGATACTGAAGTCCTTCCATGTTTCTTTGATAATTTGGTAAAGCTTTCAGGGTGTTTCTGAGCCTCAGGGTCACTAATGAGAATATCAGTGTTCAATAATCTGTGTGGGAGAACCCATTAATAGGAACTTCCAGTTGATAGAATACCAGAAAAACTAGACTCTGCTGTTTTTTATTATGGTTACTTTTCTTTCAAGTAACAGGAATTTGGCCTATTGACCTTTGCATCTTAAAGACTCTAATCATATTACACGAAGATAGTTCTTAGTACTCAAAATTCCTTGCCTCATCCCGCTCCCCATGGCTTATTCTGCAAAGAGGGAAAAAGGTCTTTAAACTCTCCCAAGATGACTGAAGTCGACCCCCAGGTTTGAATAAAAGAGACATCTCTTAGGTCCATAGTGACAATTTCAATCTTCTAAAGATCTCCTATTTCACTGCCAAGGGCTAAAAAAGAGCTTTGTAACATTCAGCTGTCCAGCAGGGTTAATGTTTCCACTAAATAAAAGCTTTTTTTTTTTTTTGGATTTAGATTAAATGCCGCCGTCACTCCTGAGTATGCTGCAAGACTGTAAAATTCCTCCTACAGTTGCAGCAAAGACAAAGTATATTTGAATGAAAAAGAATGAATTATACCTTTTAATAATTGAACAGATTTCTTATAACCTTCATTCCCACACACATCTAAGCTTGATAAAAACTTCTACAAAACTCTTTTTCATAAAAATAGTTTCAGTTGCACACAATTTTTACTTGCTTCCTTCAACATGACACATTTTTCTGTAAACAGCCCCAACATAAATCAGTTTTTATTGTTTTATTTCCTAGTTTTTATATAACTAAAAACTATTATTTTAAGGATGCCCTTTATCACCGCTCTTATTCAACATCGTGTTGGAAGTCTTAGCCAGGGCAATCAGGCTAGACAAAGAAATAAAAGGTATCCGGATTGGCAAGGAAGAAGTAAAGTTATCACTATTTGCAGATGACATGATTATATACACAGAAAACCCTAAGGAATCCTCCAGAAAACTCCTGAAACTAATAGAAGAGTTTGGCAGAGTCTCAGGTTATAAAATAAACATACAAAAATCACTTGGATTCCTCTACATCAACAAAAAGAACACCGAAGAGGAAATAACCAAATCAATACCATTCACAATAGCCCCCAAGAAGATAAGATACTTAGGAATAAATCTTACCAAGGATGTAAAAGACCTATACAAAGAAAACTACAAAGCTCTACTACAAGAAATTCAAAAGGACATACTTAAGTGGAAAAACATACCTTGCTCATGGATAGGAAGACTTAACATAGTAAAAATGTCTATTCTACCAAAAGCCATCTATACATTTAACGCACTTCCGATCCAAATTCCAATGTCATATTTTAAGGGGATAGAGAAACAAATCACCAATTTCATATGGAACGGAAAGAAGCCCCGGATAAGCAAAGCACTACTGAAAAAGAAGAAGAAAGTGGGAGGCCTCACCTTACCTGACTTCAGAAACTATTATACAGCCACAGTAGTCAAAACAGCCTGGTATTGGTACAACAACAGACACATAGACCAATGGAACAGAATTGAGAACCCAGACATAGATCCATCCACGTATGAGCAGCTGATATTTGACAAAGGACCAGTGTCAATTAACTGGGGAAAAGATAGCCTTTTTAACAAATGGTGCTGGCATAACTGGATATCCATTTGCAAAAAAATGAAACAGGACCCATACCTCACACCATGCACAAAAACTAACTCCAAGTGGATCAAAGACCTAAACATAAAGACTAAAACGATAAAGATCATGGAAGAAAAAATTGGGACAACCCTAGGAGCCCTAATACAAGGTATAAACAGAATACAAAACATTACCAAAAATGATGAAGAGAAACCCGATAACTGGGAGCTCCTAAAAATCAAACACCTATGCTCATCTAAAGACTTCACCAAAAGAGTAAAAAGACCACCTACAGATTGGGAAAGAATTTTCAGCTATGACATCTCCGACCAGCGCCTGATCTCTAAAATCTACATGATTCTGTCAAAACTCAACCACGAAAAGACAAACAACCCAATCAAGAAGTGGGCAAAGGATATGAACACACATTTCACTAAAGAAGATATTCAGGCAGCCAACAGATACATGAGAAAATGCTCTCGATCATTAGCCATTAGAGAAATGCAAATTAAAACTACGATGAGATTCCATCTCACACCAGCAAGGCTGGCATTAATCCAAAAAACACAAAATAATAAATGTTGGAGAGGCTGCGGAGAGATTGGAACTCTCATACACTGCTGGTGGGAATGTAAAATGGTACAACCACTTTGGAAATCTATCTGGCGTTATCTTAAACAGTTAGAAATAGAACTACCATACAACCCAGAAATCCCACTCCTAGGAATATACCCTAGAGATACAAGAGCCTTCATACAAACAGATATATGCACACCCATGTTTATTGCAGCTCTGTTTACAATAGCAAAAAGTTGGAAGCAACCAAGGTGTCCATCAACGGATGAATGGGTAAATAAATTGTGGTATATTCACACAATGGAATACTACGCATCGATAAAGAACAGTGACGAATCTCTGAAACATTTCATAACATGGAGGAACCTGGAAGGCATTATGCTGAGCGAAATGAGTCAGAGGCAAAAGGACAAATATTGTATAAGACCACTATTATAAGATCTTGAGAAATAGTAAACCTGAGAAGAACACATACTTTTGTGGTTACGAGGGGGGGAGGGAGGGAGGGTGGGAGAGGGTTTTTTATTGATTAATCAGTAGATAAGAACTGCTTTAGGTGAAGGGAAAGACAACACTCAATACATGGAAGGTCAGCTCAATTGGACTGGACCAAAAGCAAAGAAGTTTCCGGGATAAAATGAATGCTTCAAAGGTCAGCGGAGCAAGCGCGGGGGTCTGGGGAACATGGTTTGCGGGGACTTCTAAGTCAATTGGCAAAATAATTCTATTATGAAATCATTCTGCATCCCACTTCGAAATGTGGCGTCTGGGGTCTTAAATGCTAACAAGCAGCCATCTAAGATGCAGCAATTGGTCTCAACCCACCTGGAGCAAAGGAAAATGAAGAACACCAAGCCCACATGACAACTAAGAGCCCAAGAGACAGAAAGGGCCACATGAACCAGAGACCTACATCATCCTGAGACCAGAAGAACTAGTTGGTGCCCGGCCACAATTGATGACTGCCCTGACAGGGAGCTCAGCAGAGGACCCCTGAGGGAGCAGGAGATCAGTGGGATGCAGACCCCAAATTCTCATAACAAGACCAAACTTAATGGTCTGACTGAGACTGGAGGAATCCCGGCGGCCATGCTCCCCAGACCTTCAGCTGACACAGGACAGGAACCATCCCCGAAGACAACTCTTCAGAAATGAAAGGGACTGGTCAGCGGGTGGGAGAGAGATGCTGATGAAGAGTGAGCTAATTATATCAGGTGGACACTTGAGATTGTGTTGGCAACTCTTGCCTGGAGGGGGGATGGGAGGATAGAGAGAGAGGGAAGCCGGCAAAATTGTCAAGAAAGGAGAGACTGAAAGGGCTGACTCAAGACGGGGAGAGTAAGTGGGAGTAGGGAGTGAGATGTATGTAAACTTATATGTGACAGACTGATTGGATTTGTAAACGTTCACTTGAAGCTTAATAAAAGTTATTATAAAAAAAAAAAAAAAAAAATTCAAGAATTCCAGAAAAAAAAAAAAAAAAAAAAAAAACTATTATTTTGATTGCATGCCTGATTATAGATCTCTTTCAGGTTCTTTTACTTCAGGCTATGCCTTCACAAAAAAGGATTTACACACAAATATATGCACATGCATGTGCTTGCTTTCTTTATAACTGTTCCTCCCACCACTTTGCTGAGAAGGCCGGAGAAAGGAAGACTGCTCTAATTTTGCCCCACAACCTTGCTAGTAGGAGTTGGTTCATGCTAATGGAGGTGAATCATGCTCTCTTCATTATCTTATTTCCTCTGGGAAGCTGGGATGTTCTTTATGGTCTTGAGACAGAAATTCCATCAGCTGACCTCAGCAAGTGTGGGAGTGTCAGTTTAGCTAAAGAGAGAATCTTTTTTTAATGAAGCTAAGAGTAACTATGACTTTTATCAATTGTCACCAGATATGCCCAGCTTGTCCAATTTCCACTGCATCCCAACCCATGTAATTTAGTCAATGGTGACCACCTAAAGGGAATCTCATTATAAGATGCACGTTGATGGCCTAGGTAGAAATGCAAGACCAAAGAGATGTTCCAAGGATTTTCTCCATTTAAACATGCCATTTATTGGGAAGGGTGAGTTTAGATAGAATAATTTGGAAACTCCTTCTACTTATACCTTGTCAGTGAAGTTTTGATATTTGCTGATCTGTAGTCTATAAACTATTGGGAAAAGTTTAGATAGACTAAAAGGACTAGTATTGTCAACTTTTAAAATAAATTAAGGCTGAAAAAAAGAAGATATGACCAAATTCTTAAATAATTATAAAGATAAATGAGTTGACCCAATTCTAATATAGTAGAACCCACTTGAAAGTTGAAAGATATATAGCTCAATAACAACAAAAGAAATAATCCGACTTTACATAGCACATGACAATCTTCAAGAGGTAATACAGGCAGAAAATCTAAGATCGGATCCCTGACCTTTCTGATATCAGGGAGGATAAACATGATCTGATTGGTCCCTTGGAGGCTGAAGACCAGAATGGACAATCATGGCTCTGATCCTATTGCAAGATCTCACTCTTATTTAGTTTTCCTCCAGTCAAGAGTGCAGTGTTTTCCCTGATAAATCATCCCTGATATCTCCAATATCTCCTTGTAGACTTCCCTCCTTAATTACTATACCTGTTGCCATCGAGTTGGTTCCAACTCATAGTGACCCTATAGGACAGAATAGAACTGCTCCATAGGGTTTCCAAGGAGTGGCTGATGGATTACAGCTGCCAACATTTTGGTTATCAGCCAAGCTCTTACCCACTGTGCCACCAGGGCTCCTTAATTACTAGGAAAACAAAAGAGAGTGAGACACCGCACGTGAAGTCAAAAAGGGAATAAACACCCTCAAAACGGTAGGGGAGCCACTATCTAGGATGGGTTGAGTGTGGAGTTAGAGGAATTCTCTGGGAGAAGCTTATATACTTAAGTGAAGTCTTGATGTATGACTAGGGTTGAGTCAAGTAAAGAAACTGGGAAGTGTTTCAAGCAGAGGAAACAACAAAAGGGAAGGTTCAGAGACTTGGTGCAACTTGGCTTGTTTAGGGAATTATAGGAAGTCTAATATTAATTTAGGAAGCATTAAGTGTGAAGTGATAAGTGGCAGGAAATGAGTCAAAAGAAATTTCCAGCAAGGGTCAGATCATGCAGATGTATACCATGCTAAGAGGTTGTGTTTTCCTAAGTCATTCAGTGAAGAAGGTAAGTTTGAAGGACATAGGAGGAAGAAGCAGGGCTCTTTTTTAGGAGTCGATTCCTCTAGTCCAGGCAGGAGCTTCCACCTCAAAATTGTCAGCATAAACCTCTTTCAGAATACTTGAACAAGACTTGTAATGAGTTATCTCAAAAACGAAGATAAATACATTACATTGGAATTTAAACTTTAATTAAAAACTGAGGTAAAAATTTAGCACCAACAATTCAATAAATGGAGTCAAATTCCATTATAATTTGGAATAGTTTATGGAATAGAAGAAGAGTTTAAGACTTATTCTCAAACTCAAGGGTTATATAACCAAACACTTTGGTGGTACAATATGTTCTAGAAAGAACACTTGTTAGGTGCCGTCTTGTCAATTTTGACTCATAGCGAACCCATGTGACATAATAGAATTGTCTCATAGGGTTTTCTAGGCCGTAGTCTCTACAAAAGCAGATTTTCTGGTCTTTCTTCCACAGAGCCACTGAGAGAGTTCCAACCACCAACCCTTTGGTTAGCAGCCAAACTCTTAAATGTTGTGCCACCAGGTTTCCTCCTCCTATTGGAAATTTTGAATAAAGATGCAAGTAACATAACTTTAAACAAGGGTTTGCCTTTCTGGTTATGAATACACACATCATATAATCTTGTGGGGGTATGTAAGTGTCTGACGTGATTATAGCCGTGTCCTCCACAATCAGCACCAGCACCTTGATGGTACCCGATAGGTTCTATGTATCTGTTTTGAAACTGTATTCTGTAAATGGATTCTTCCTTACCAAAAGCTATTTAGCTTTATAGAAAACTCACATTATTGGGCTTAACAATTACCTAGTATTTGTTTAAGAAATTGCATCTTATGATGATCCTAGGAATAATGTGAGTAGATCTCAAATAATACAAGTGTGTTTGAAATTTTCCCTACTTGACTTCTCAACATCTGCTCTGGCAAATATAATTTAATAAAAAAAAAATTTTTTTTATATTATTAGTTAAATTAACATTTATCCAATACAAATTACCTAATAGTGCTTGTTATAGTTATCCAGTGTTGCTATAACACAAATACCACAAGTGGGTGGCTTTAAGCAACAGAAATTTATTTTCTCACAGTTCTGGAAGCTAAAAGTCCAAATCAGGGTGTCAGCTGTGTCAATTTCTTCCTCGTTGGTAGCCCCAGGCATTCCTTGGTTCCTTGGCATTCCTTGTAGAAAATCCTCACATGGCGTCTGTCTACCCCTGTGTGTGTCTTTGTGATTATTTTGCTCTTTTATAAGTCAGAGGTGATTAGGTTTGGGATCCACCCTACACTGGTATGATCTCATTAGCACAACAAAAGAAAAACCCTATTTTGAAACAGGTTCACATTCACAGGTACAAGGGCCAGGAATTCAGCACATATTTGGAGGGGACATGATCCAATCCATAACACTGGTCATTACTTCTTTTTTTTTTTTTAATTTATAACAGCTTTGTTCATAATTGCCCCAAATTGTAAACAACCAAGATATCCCTCAATAGACAAAAGAGTAAACAAACTGTGGTACACCCACACAATGGAGTATTATTCAGCAATAAAAAGAAGTGAGCCATCCCACCGCTAAGAGACATGGAGGAACCTTACATGCATACAGCTAAGTGAAAGAAGCCAGTCTGAAAAAGCTACATATTATATGAGTTCAACTATATAACACTCTGGAAAAGGCAAACTTATACAGACAGTAAAAAGATCAGTGGTTCTAGGGGTTCGGGGGAGGAGGGAGGAGATGAATACGTGGAGCAAAGGACACTTTAAAGGCAGTGAAAATATTCTGCGTGATACTGTAATGATGGATACATGATATTGTGCATTTGTCAAAACCCATAAAACTATACAACACAAAGAACAGTGCTCATTACTTCTTACTTCTGCCAATATCATGTGTGGTAGGAAAAATAATGGCCTCCTAAAGGTGTTTGGAAACCCTGGTGGCATAGTGGTTAAGACATATGGCTGCTAACCAAAAGGTCAGCAGTTCGAATCCACCAGGCACTCCTTGGAAACCGTATGGGGCAGTTCTACTCTGTCCTGTAGGGTCACTGTGAGTTGGAGTCGACTCGATGGCAACTGGTTTGGTCCTAATCCACGTCCTAATCCCCAGAACCTGTGAATATGTCATGCTACATGGCAAGGGGGAATTAAGGTTGCAGGGGGGAAATTAAGGCTTCTAGTCAGCTGACTTTAAGATAAAGACATTATCCTGGATATCTGGGTGGACACAATATAATGGCAAAGGTCTTTTAAATGTGAAAATGGAAGACAAAAGAGTCAGAACCAGAGAGATGGCATCATGGGAAAGACTCGGCTAACCATTGCTGACTTTGAAGATAGAAGAGGCCCACAAGCCAAGGAATGAGAACAGCCTCTAGAACCTGCAAAAGCAAGACAAAAGATCCTCCCCTGGAGCCTACAGAAGGAATACAGCCCTGCCAGCACCTTGATTTTAACCCAGTGAGTGCCATTTTGGACTTCTGACCTCCAGAACTGTAAGACAAGAAAATCGAGTTGTACCACTAAGTTTCTTCAGTTTCAGACTGCAGAAGTTGGCCAAGAAATTTAGAAGACCACTACCTGGCCAGCCAACTGGAAGAGATCCATATTCATGCTTATTCGAAAGAAAGGTGACCCAACAGAATGTGGAGATTATCAAACAATATCATTAATATCACAAGCAAGTAAAATTTAGCTGAAGATCATTCAAAAGCGGTTGCAGCAGTGCATTGATAGGGAACTGCTGGAAATTCAAGCTGGAGACAGAAGAGGGCGTGGAACAAGGGATATGATTGCTAACGTCGGATGGATCCTGGCTGAAAGTAGAGAATACCAATGAGATGTTTACCTGTGTTTTATTGTTTGTGCAAAGGTATTCAACTCTGTGGGTTGTAACAAATTATGGATAATATTGTGAAGAATGGGATTTCCAAAACAGTTAGTTGTGCTGATGAGGAACCTGTACTTAGACCCGGGGGCAGTCGTTCGGACAGAACAAGGGAATACTGTGTGGTTTAAAGTCAGGAAAGGTGTGTGTCAGGGTTGTATCCTTTTACCATACTTTTTCAATCTGTATGCTGAGCAAATAATCCGAGAAGCTGGACTATATGAAGAAGAACAGGGCATCAGGATTGGAGGAAGACTCATTAACAACCTGCGTTATGCAGATGACACAACTTTACTTGCCGGAAGTGAAGAGGACTTGAAGTACTTGCTGATGAAGATCAAAGACCACAGCCTTCAGTGTGGATTACACTTCAACATAAAGAAAAGAAAAATCCTCACAACTGGACCAATAAGCAACATCATGATAAAAGGAGAAAAGATTGAGGTTGTCAAGGATTTCATTTTACTTGGATCCACAATCAACACCCGTGGAAGCAGCAGTCAAGAAATCAAATGACGCATTGCTTTGGACAAATCTGCTGCAAAGGACCTCTTTAAAGTGTTGAAAAGCAAAGATGTCACCTTGAAGACTAAGGTGCGCCTGACCCAAGCCATGGTATTTTCAATTGCCTCATATACAGGGACAATGAGTAAGGAAGACTGAAGAATTATGGTGCTGATGAAGAATATTGAATATACCATGGACTGCCAGAAGAACAAACAAATCTATCTTGGAAGTAGTACAGCCAGAATGCTCCTTAGAAGTGAGGATGGCAAGACTGCATCTTACATACTTTGGACATGTTGTCAGGAGGGATCAGTCCCTGGAGAAGGACATCATGCTTGGTAAAGTTAGAGGGTCAGTGAAAAAGAGGAAGACCTTCGATGAGATGAACTGACGCAGAGGCTGCTACAACGGGCTGCAACATAGCAATGATTGTGAGGATGGCCCACAGGATCAGGCAGTGTTTTGTTCTGTTGTACATAGGGTCACTATGAGTTGGAACTGACTTGATGACACCTAACGACAACAACAGCTAAGTCTGTGGAAATTTGTTACAGCAGCGATAGGAAACTAATGCATCATGTATGTGACAGATGTCATTTAAGATTTTTAGCTAAGACTAGACTTTGCACAAAGAGGTACTGAAAACACTTAGCTTCGACTCAACCAACTCTTTCATTCATACTGTAGAACTGCATGTTCAGCAAAGACAATAAGGACATAACAGGACATCCAGGAACCTTGAGGAAATAAGAAATATGTATATATTTATTTTTTATTTTTCATTAGCTGATTAGATAAGATTTCACACACTGTTATTTTACTTAAGCTCCTTTGCTAAATACAATCACCTTTTTCCTTTGGAGGATTTTTTTGGAGCAATTGGGTAAGTGATAATGTGAACTGAAAATTAATAATAGTAATAATAATAATAAAGGTCAGTGCTGATTTTTTTATACCTTTACGTTTATTTAAACAAATGAAATAAAATCTCTGCCAGTTTCCGATATAGCCAAACATTCAAAGACATACAAAAAAATTATTACCAGTGTCTTAGACCAACTTAGTCCAGTCAGTGCTGATTTGAAGCCTGAACTTCTTACACCTTGAGCAAATACTACCTGTGGTCAATTCTAATCAGTGCCTCGGTGTGCTGACCTTCAGCGGCCAGGAAATGGGGACTACAGCTCTGAAGTGGACCTGGTCCTGGGGTCAGTACACTGAGGCACTGATTAGAATTGACAGTAGGTAGCAGTTGCTACAGCTCCACCACTGGAGAGGCCTTGACAGCTTCATGACCCTGTCCCTCTCCATGGACACTCCTCCCCCCATTCCCTCTTGTCTGCCTCCTGAACAAAGCATCACATCAGCCCTGTTTCCTGCAGGCACTCAGCCAAGGAAGTCATAACAGGACAATAGACATACAATCCGATAACCTTGTTAGCGTGAATCGAAGCTCCGAACAAGTAGGAGAGGTTACTGAAGTGGAATAAAACTATTGCAGTGTTTGGGTTTGTTGAAGTGGCTTTTCAGATTTCCACCCTCCGCCCCTTTTGGGGGAAAAAAAAGTAGCATTTCTTGTCCCTTTATTTAAGATTACAACCAAGCACAAGGACACTAAACAAAACAACATGTACAAGGCTAAGGTTAACTTTTAAAAGAATACAAATGGAGAGGGATGGGCAAAGTTCATAATTATCTTCTAATGGAAAATAGCATGAAGCTACTTGTTTTGTGTTGTCAGATCTCTGCAAATGTGTAGGAAGTGTGGAATAGCCTTCATTATCCAGAAAAAGTTAAGGATGTGAATTAATTTGTGCAAACGATAGCCAGTAATGAACTCATTTCAGATAAACAGGTCAAGGATGATCAAGGTCTTCCTCTTTTCTATTTTATTTGCTTCCCATAACAGAATACTATTTCAACACACAGAGATTTTGCCAGGTTTGATTCGGGCCTTTCATTGCCTCCCTCATCCCCACCTCACGCTTCAGGGGACATTTCGATCTTTTAAAAATATCATTTGAGTCCCACCATAATCTCCCTATTTCTGCAAAATAGGACTTTACCTGATACTTCAGAACTCCTTAAAATGCCCTGTTTCCATGGAATTTTACTCACTCTCCTCCCACCTTCGGTTCCCGAGTTCTTGCCATTTTCATGATCCTTTTCAATGTTAGGGCAATTCCTTTTTTTTAAAAGGAATTGCCCTAACATTGAAGTCAGGACACTTGGCACAGCTCAGCCCCTGTGACCTGACTCACAGTCCCTGTGCCTCACTTTCTTCATCTGCAGCAAATGCCACAATGATAAACCAATTCAGCAAGTGTGCATTTGGATGCATTGGAAAACGTCATTTTATATTTTGTATCATCTTAAAGTTGGAAATGGGAAACTGTACGGTTTGGTATGGCTCCTGATTTATCTGGTGTTTCTGTGCTGGGGTAGCCCTGGTGGTGCAGTGGTTAAGTGCTCGGCTGTTAACCGAAAGGCCTGCGCTTCGAACCCACCAGCCGCTCCTCGGGAGAAAGATGTGGCAGTCTGCTTCTGTAAAGATTACAGCCTTGGAAACCCTACGGGGCAGTTCTACTCTGTCCTATAGGGTCATTATGAGTCAGAATCGACTCAATAGCAATGCGCATGGGGTGTGTGTGTGTGTGTGTGTGTGTGTATTTCAGGGTTCCAGTCTCCCTGAATGATTAATGAACCTTAGCTAAGTCTATACCTGCTCGGTACTTTGAATCTGGTTAGGAGATTTTATTCAGCCATATTTTATCGTTGCACTCAATGGCAGTCAAAGTAATAATTCGATGTGTGTGTGTGTGTGTGTGTGTGTGTGTGCATGCTCCCTTTATGTGGAAAAAATATTCTTTTATAACAGCTGGAAATTAGAGTGATAAATGTAAATAATTTCCCTTTTCTTATTGCTTTTTGTTTGTGAGAGATGATAAAGCAGTACTTGTCCACTTAATTGTGACTTGGAAATTGTTTTTTAATTTTTTTATTGTAGTTTAGATGAACATTTACAGAACAAACTAGCTTTTCATTAAACAATTAATACACATATTGTTTTGTGACATTGTATGCCAACCCCAGGACATGTCAACACTCTCACCTTCTGGACCTTAAGGTTCCCCATTACCAGCTTTCCTGTCCCCTCCTGCCTTCTCGTCCTTGCCCCTGGGCTGGTACGTCCATTTAGTCTCGTTTTGTTTTATGGACCTGTCTAATCTTTGGCTGAAGGGTGAACCTCAGGAGTGACTTCATTACTGAGTTCAAAGGGTGTCCTGGGGCCATACTCTCGGGTTTTCTGTAGTCTCTGTCAGACCGGTAAGTCTGGTCTTTTTGCGTGTGTGTGTGGGTGTGTGTGTGTGTGTGTGTGTGTGTGTGTTAGAATTTCATTCTACATTTTTCTCCAGCTCTGTCGGGGACCCTCTATTGTGATCCTTGTCAGAGCAGTCAGTGGTGGTAGCCGGGCACCATCTAGTTGTGCTGGACTTGGTCTGGTGGAGGGCGTGGTAGATGTGGTCCGTTAGTCCTTTGGACTAATCTTTCCCTTCCGTCTTTGGTTTTCTTCATGCTCTCTTGCTCCAGATGGGATCAGACCTGTGGAGTATCTTGGATGGCTGCTTACAAGCTTTTAGTGACTTGGAAATTTTATAAATAATTTTTTAGAGTATGTATTTTTTTCTCTTCATCTTTTATGTGTCTCAAGACTGAAAAAAATCTTAGAAATGAAATTTGGAGAACAGAGAAATCATTGTTTCTACATATATTATACATATGTAGTTCCCATCCTGCCCTGATGGTGCAGTGGTCAAAACATTCACCTGCTAACCAAAAAGTCAGTGGTTTGAAACCACCAGCAGCTCCATGGGAGAAAGATGTGGCAGCCTGCTTCTGTAGAGATTTACAGCCTTGGAAACCTGTGGAGTCGCTATGAGTCGGAATCAACTTGACAGCAGTGGGTTTTGTTTGTTTGTTTGTTTTAGTAGTTCCCATCCACCAAAATGACAATGAGAAAAGAGAAGGAAAAAGCAGAATAAAGAGAAATATATTTTCTATTTATTTAATAATCACATAAATATGCAACATATTACAGTAGTTATCTAACAATTCTATAAAATGATTGGATCTTGGCAGTGGTATGTTAACTATGGATTGATTTTCTCTTTCCTAGCTGTGAATGTTTTCAATTACAAAGTATTCCTTTACATACAGTCAGAAGCAATCTCTTACCTAGACCCTTGTGAATATATGATTTCAAAGGATTCACTGCTCCAAATATCTCCACCACTGGTCTCTTCCAATACCTGAAATTTCTAGCACTTTTACATCTTTGTACTAGGTCATCGAAAGGTTGTCATATAGTAATTGGTATTTGAGATGGATAGATCGTTGTTATTCATTAATGACTCTAGCATAAATTAGTTAAAAATGGATGGCAGGAAAGACAATGCTCAATACATGGAAGGTCAGCTCAACTGGACTGAACCAAAAGCAAAGAAGTTTCTGGGATAAACTGAATGCTTCAAAGGTCAGCGGAGCAAGGGTAGGGGTTTGGGGACCATGGTTTAAGGGGACTTCTAAGTCAATTGGCAAAATAATTCTATTATGAAAACATTCTGCATCCCACTTTGAAATGTGGCGTCTGGGGTCTTAAATGCTAACAAGTGGCCATCTAAGATGCATCAATTGGTCTCAATCCACCTGGATCAAAGGAGAATGAAGAACACCAAGGTCACACGATAACTAAGAGCCCAGGAGACAGAAAGGGCCACATGAACCAGAGACCTACATCATCCTGAGACTGGAAGAACTAATTGGTGCCCGGCCACAACCGATGACTGCCCTGACAGGGAGCACAACAGAGAACCCCTGAGGGAGCAGGAGAACAGTGGGATACAGACCCCAAATTCTCACAAAAAGACCAGGCTTAATGGTCTGACTGAGACTAGAGGAATCCCGGCGGTCATGGTCCCCAAACCTTCTGTCGGCCCAGAACAGGAACCATTCCCGAAGACAACTCAGCAGACATGAAAGGGACTGGACAGTGGGTAGGAGAGAGATGCTGATGAAGAGTGAGCTATTTATATCAGGTGGACACTTGAGACTGTGTTGGCATCTCCTGTCTGGAGGGAAGATGGGAGGATAGAGAGAGTTGGAAACTGGCAAAATTGTCAAGAAAGGAGAAACTGGAAGGGCTGACTCATTAGAGGGAGAGCAAGTGGGAGAACAGAGTAAGGTGTATATAAACTTATGTGTGACACTCTGACTTGATTTGTAAACGTTCACTTGAAGCTCAATAAAAGTTAATAAAAAAAATGGATGGCAGTTCTTGGATTATTGATATTCATGGAGTCTTAGACTTTGGACGTGGTAATTGAGACCCAGCTGATTCTAACCTTATTTTTGCACATCCAACCCAAGTGAAGGCTTGGTTTTATTGCCAATCATATTTGTCAGTTAGGCCTAGGCCACCTATAATCACCAAACCATCTTTGGTAATATGTTGAAGGAGAAAATATTATTAGTGATAAATATCTGTTTATTCACTGCCTCCATTTCTTTTTGGAATTCAAAATAACAAATGAAATTCAAAATACAGTATCATCCAAACCCAAATATTACAACTCTGAAACAGGCAGATATACTCCAACCCAAACCAAAAAACAAACCTGTTGCTGTTGAGTCAATTCTAACTCATAGGGACGCTACAGGACAGAGTAGAACTGCCCCGTAGGGTTTCCAAGGAGCAGCTGGTAGATTCAAACTGTCAACCTTTTGGTTAGCAGCCAGGCTCTTAACCACTGCATCGCCAGGGCTCCGTATTCCAGCTAAAGGCTAACAATTACCTGAAGTACTGTAGGACAATTAACATGTTCATAAATTATCCTTCCATCCAAAGACCAACTCTGAGTAGTTCTAATGAACTATAACATTCAAACGAGACAGTGTCTTATCTGGTGTTTCAGTATAAAAATATTGAATCAGTGTAGCTCACTGGTATGAAATGTGAAACTTGTGAAATTCAAGCATGCTTTGGAAGTCCTATTTATTTTCTAATAAGAGTTCTTACTGACCTGTAATGAAAGCACAGTTGGCATGTAAAAAAACAGCTTGAGGACAAATATTGTATAAGACCACTATTATAAGATCTTGAGAAATAGTATAAACTGAGAAGAACACATACTTTTGTGGTTACGAGGTGGGGAGGGAGGGAGGGTGGGAGAGGGTTTTTTACTGATTAATTAGCTGATAAGAACTGCTTTAGGTGAAGGCAAGGACAACACTCAATACATGGAAGGTCAGCTCAACTGGACTGGACTGGACCAAAAGCAAAGAAGTTTCTGGGATAAACTGAATACTTCAAAGGTCAGCGGAGCAAGGGCGGGGGTTTGGGAACCATGGTTTAAGGGGACTTCTAAGTCAATTGGCAAAATAATTCTATTATGAAAACATTCTGCATCCCACTTTGAAATGTGGCATCTGGGGTCTTAAATGCTAACAAGCGGCCATCTAAGATGCATCAATTGGTCTCAACCCACTTGGAGCAAAGGAGAATGAAGAACACCAAGGTCACACGACAACTAAGAGCCCAAGAGACAGAAAGGGCCACATGAACCAGAGACCTACATTATCCTGACACCAGAAGAACTAGTTGGTGCCCGGCCACAATCGCTGACTGCCCTCACAGGGAGCACAATAGAGAACCCCTGAGGGAGCAGGAGATCAGTGGGATACAGACCCCAAATTCTCATAAAAAGACCATACTTAATGGTCTGGATGTGACTAGAGGAATCCCGGCGGTCATGGTCCCCAAACTTTCTGTTGGCACAGGACGGGAACCATCCCCGAAGACAATTCATCAGACATGAAAGGGACTGGACAGTGGGTGGGAGAGAGATGCTGATGAAGAGTGAGCTAATTATATCAGGTGGATACTTGAGACTGTGTTGGCATCTTCTGTCTGGAGGGGGGATGGGAGGATAGAGAGAGTTGGAGGCTGGCAAAGTTTTCACGAAAGGAGAGACTGGAAGGGCTGACTCATTAGGGCGAGAGCAAGTGGGAGTAAGGAGTAAGATGTATATTAACTTATATGTGACAGACTGACTTGATTTGTAAATGTTCACTTGAAGCTCAATAAAAGTTAATAAAAATTAAACAGCTTGAGAGTTTGAAGTATAAATGAAGACAGTTTATTAGCTTGTTAATTGTTAGTCCCTTAGAACATGGACTGTAATTTGATTTTTAGCCATATTCTAAAACCTGTTGGTGTTGAGTTGATTCCAACTCATAGCGACCCTAAAGGGCAGAGTAGAACTGCCCCATAGGGTTTCCAAGGAGCAGCTGGTGGATTGGAACTGCCGACCTTTTGGTTAGTAGCCGAACTCTTAACCACTGAGCCACCAGGGTTCCTTATTAGGGATATGCTAATTGAGAATAAGAAGAGAGCATAAGAACCCACCATCAGCTAAATGAAGGTTTGTTCAATGAAATTGAATATATATCCATTTGATTCTCCATCTTAAAATTCTAGCAATTTGAGAAAGCCATCTGTTTCTCCTGTACTTCCTAATGCTCCTAGCACATTCCTAAGTATGTGCTTCATGGGTTAATATAAATACATAGTTGAATGATTGAGAAGGAATAAAGAGAAGTTGGTTTCTAAGTTCCATTCAGATATTGTCAAGGGCATTCAATTATTTATTTTTCTCTCCAAAGTTGATTCATTTTAAGCTTCAGTGGCTAGGATTTCCACATTCCATTTTCTACAGCAAAACATTCAGATTTTGTTGAAATGCCTTAAGATCAAATTAGATGTTTCTAGCATTGGTAGTCATTACCTTGGATTGTCTTTGGAGTTAGTTATTTTTTAACCGAAGAAGAAAATCTTTTGTTGATTTTACCCAAAGGGTCGTTGGAAAAAACAGTCATGCTTTTATGAAATATTATCTGGTAATGCAAGAAAACAACTATAAAAAACAGGAATGGTGGACATTTTATGTGGTTTTCAAATATAGTATCCACCACTTTTATAATTAATGTAATTCAAATTATGTTGGGTATTTATGAGAGAAGTCACATGAACTGAAATGGTAGGGTCCAACTCCCACAATTCAGATGCTAACAAAAGAAGTCACGTATTAGTAACTACTCATCAGAAAGCAAACTTACGCTTCTGATCATTGGAGTACTAAAACTCCAAACTGAAATACCTCATTAAAACACTCTTTATGTTTGCAACTATTTTCCCTTGCCCATGGTTGCTCTTCTCCAACGCTAAATATACAAACCGTGTGTCTGTAATTGTGTGTGTGCATGTGTTTACCTGTTCCTAGACACACTGGTACCCTTGGGAAGCCTATAATCTTTCAAAGTGAGATATTTTGGGTACAAATTATAGATTAAAGCAATAACACAAATGACACTATCTTGATTGAATTTCAAATGCAATCTTCATTCAGTTAAAAAATAATAAGCCATATTTATTTAGAATTTGAATGATGACCTTGTACATGAGGTAAAAAAAAAAAAAACACATAAGGTAGCTGTGGAAATAGCATTAACTCTTTTAGGATCTTGTTTTTATTTCCAAATAGCTTTGCTTGTAATTAAACAAACTGATGTTAACAGGCTCTTGTGATTAAACAAATGACCCCAATATCAAAATCAACAACAATAACAAAAGTAAGAAGCAAATTTTCCCCTTGAAAGCAAGGACTAGCTCAGCACTTTTTCGTTATAACATTAATTGCAGGGAAATTACACATCTTTGCATGAGGCCTTGCCAGCCAACTTCCTGGGTTCCCAATAGGAAGATGAAGGAAATGGACTCAACAATTCCCAAGCCTCCTTGATTATTCTGTGAAAGCTAGAGTGAGAGATTTGAGTAAGAGACAAAATTACACAAAATCATAGAATTTCTGCAATCCCACTCCATGGTACATACCCTAAAGAAATAAGAGCCGTGACACAAATAGACATACGCACACTCATGTTCATTGCAGCATTAATCACAATAGCAAAAAGATGGAAACAACCTAAGTGCCCATCAACAGATGAATGGATTAACAAACTGTGGTACATACACACAATGGAATACCACGCAACAATAAAGAATAATGATGAACCCTCGAAACATCTCACAACATGGATGAATTTGGAGGGCATTATGCTGAATGAAATAAGTCAATAACAAAAGGACAAATATTGTATGAGACCACTACTATAAAGTAACAACAAAAGGTTTATACACAGGAAAAAAAAATCTTCATGGATCCCAAGGAAGGGAGAAGTGGGAGAAAATGACCAATTAGATAGAAGACTGGTGAAGGGAAAGCAATGCATAATATGGGGGAAGTTGGTACAACATGACCAAGGCAAGAGAGGACGCTAAGAGGAACACAAAAATAAAGGGCAGCTAGGTAACTACTATAGCATAAGCAATCCTGCAGCAACAGTATTAACAAACAATAATTTACAAATGGACAAGTAGGTAGATAGATACGGCAAGAGGTGTGGGAGGATGTAAGGGAACATAAAACCACTACCCACTGCCGTCGAATCAATTCTGACTCATAGCGTCACTGGCAAATACAGGTTTGGTGGTGGATATTTCTATGGTGCAGCTCATATAGAGTGCACAAGAGGTATAGTCAGGGAAACCTCTTTGACGTAGCCAAATGCCTCACAGGATGAAGTTCCTAGACTAGAAGACAAAGGACCATAGACTTCAGGGACATCTACATCAATAGGCACAACATAGTACACAAAGACAATATTCTGCATCTTACTTTCGTGAATAGCATCTGGGGTCTTAAAAGCTTGCGAGCTGCCATCTAAGATACAACTATTGGTCACTTTCCATTTGTAGCAAGGGAGAGTGAAGGAGACCAAAGAATCAAGGGAGCAATTAGTCCAAAGGACTAATGGGCCATATAAACCACAGCCTACATGACCCAAAGAACAGAAGAACTAGATGGTGCCCTGCTACCACTACCAACTGCTCTGACTGGGATCACAACAGAGGGTCCTGGACAGAGCAGGAGAAATTTTAAAACAAGAAATAAAACTCACAAAAAAGACCAGGCTTACTGGTCAGGCAGTGACTGCAGGAACTCCCAAGACTATGGCCCTAAGACACCCTTCTGACCTGGAAAGGAAGCCATTCCTAGAGACTGCCACCCAGCCAAATAATAGACAAGCACATAAGATAAGCAATAACACCGAGAGGAACGTCCTCCTTAGAACAATCAATTATACGAGATCAAAAGGGCATTATCTGCCCAAAAGCAAAGATGAGAAGGCAAAAAGGGATAGAAAATCAGGACAAAAGAAAATGGGGATACCAGCGCAGGGAAAGGGAAAGGGGTGCTGACACGTTGTAGGGAGTGAAATCAAGGTCATGGAACACTTTACATAAAAACTATTGAATGGGAAACCAGTTTGCTCTGTATACTTTGACCTAAAGCACACACGGACAAAAACAAGAGGATACTAAAAATATATGGAGAGAATTTCCAAGTAAGAAGGAATCTTAACAATTATTTATTCCAATTTAATAGTACAAGTTTCCCCCACAATTGTAGCTTTCAAGTTTGTTGCTTGTGACCCAGGATAAAAGAATACATAAAATACATTACAATCCAGTTCTATACAAACTGGACCATAACTGAACGTAACTGAGACAGAATTCCCATAAAACCATGCTTCTTATGTACAAAGAACTCAGATATTTTCCCCCTATTTTCTGTTTTGGAGCTCTGGTGGTACAGTGGTTAAGAGCTATGGCTGCTAAACCGAAAGGTCAGCAGTTTGAATCCACCAGCTGCTCCTTGGAAACCCTGTGGGGCAGTTCTACTCTGTCTTATAGCGTGGCTGTGAGTCAGAATTGACTCGACGGCAGCGGGTTTTATTTTCTATTTTGTTTTGGTTTTTAATGTTTATAATGACCCATTAAACTGATTTCATGAGGAGGGCATCAGTGGTTCAGTGGTAGGATTCTCGCCTTCCATGGAGAGACCTGGGTTCAATTCCTGGCCAATGCACTATGTGTACAGCCACCATCCGTCTGTCAGTGAAGGCTATGTGTTGCTATGATGCTGAACATGTTTCACCAGACTCAGATTGACTAGGAAGAAAGGCCTGGCAATCTACTTCTAAAAATCAGCCAGTGAAAATTCTATGGATCAAAACGGTCTGATCAAGCAACTGACGATGAGGATGGCGCAGGATCAGGCAGCATTTAGTTCTGTTGCTCACGGAGTCGTGCCAGCAGCACCTCTGAGTTTCTTAGAAAAGCAGAATCTCAGGCCCCACCCGTATCAACTGAAGCAAAATGTGCGATTTAATAAGATCCCCAGGTGAGTTCTAGTACCGTAAAATTTGAGAATAGAGCCCTGGTGGAGCAATGGTTAAATGCTCAGCGGCTAACTGAAAGGTTGGGAGTTCAAACCCACCAAGCAGCTCCACAGGAGAAAAGACCTGGTGCTCTGCTCCCGTACAAGCCTAGGAAAGCCTCTGGGGCAGTTCTACTCTGTCCTATAGGGTGGCTATGAGCCAGAATCGACTTAACGGCACACAACAACAAAAACAAAGTTTGAGAAGCATTGTTCTCATCATTCCCCAAGAGTGATCAGTTAGTAAGCCTGTCGTTGAACCATTTTTTGTGTGAAAATTTTTCTCCCTCTCAAGGCAATACATTTTATTTTCAAACAATTCAGCTTAAAAAAAAATCATTGCTACACTAAGTAGAAATTGATATGTAAAGCATCAACTTAGAAACCAGGACAGAAAAGTCATAAATGATAAATTCCTTCCCCTTCACACATAGGTTCTTCCCATTGACGTTAGTGCGTCTTCTAGTGAACTAATCTTCTAAAATGATTTTAAGCTTCTTTGCACATGGCAACCTTTCGACTTAAAAATATAGGAATCTTTTTGACGCTTCACCTTTTCTCACACCTTACACCTAATCAATCAGCAATCCTACTGAATTTACCTTCCAAATATTTCTCCAACTGAGTGTGTCTCAAATAAATATCCATGGAGCATAGGACAGGGGAGGGATGGTCACACACACAGAATGTCAAGGCAAAAAAAAAAAAAAATCAACTATCCCTGTCGTTCTTTAGTGTGACACTTAATCCATGTTCTGAAAAAACAAATGACAGCCCTGGGTACATTTTGTTAATAAAGAGCTGTTGTTTTGACTTCAAGAGACACTAATGCTCAAAGGGGTTGCCACCACTTAAGGTCCCCTGCTATCATCTATTTCTTGCCAGACTATTACCCACCTCCCTGGCTTCTGACTCATGCCTTTGGACAATCTGGAATATTCTGCACACATTCAAAATGTAATTAATATTTCATTTCTTCTCGTGTTTTCCATTCTGCCCACCTGGAGCTGAATAACTATTCCCACTGTTCATTTCAAAGTGCGCCTCCCACTGTGTCAGCTGCTGAGTTGGAGACAGGCTGCCCAATTATCCAGCTGAGATGTAAAATGTAATTGAGAATCATCCCTGGGCCAATGTATTTTCTCCTTTGAGACTCCACTGATTGAAGTTGGGTTAGATACAAGTGTGAGTATAAACATATTTCCCGTATCTTTTTGACATTCAGAATGGCTTATATTCTTAAGTACAAGAAGAGGACTTGGTATTCAAGGGGATGTCTCTGGTCTGATAAGATAAAGTCGTGAGAACAGTTTCCCACTCTTTGGGAAATAGCTGGGATGTGTGTTGAGGGGTGAGGGGGTTGTCAGGACAGTTCTGGGATCCAATTCCCTGGAGATGAAGTTTCTTTCTTAAAATCAGTTCTTGGCATTACTTATTACTTTGGTGCCATTGGGTCAAGGAAAAACTCTTCAAGCTTCTAAGTTTTAGAATCTAAGACATAGGGCTGTCTCATGAGTTGGAAGGTGGAAGAGAGAAAATTTCCCAGCTGCTTCCTTTTTGTGCGAATTCTTGATGTTGATCCAAAGTGATGGCCAGAACAGCCCTTTGCAATACTGGGAAAAGGGGCGACACTGCTTCAATCTGAGCAGAATATAAAGTCTTCTGCTCCCCAATGGCAGTTATTTTAATTGTTTTGCCTCATGCCCAGCAACTAACTGAGATATGTACTGAGGAAAGTAGGACACAACTAACCTCTCATATCACTGTCTAGTGACCTATCCAAACCAAAAAACAAACTCACTGCTGTCAAGTGGATTCCAACTTACAGCGGCCCTATAGGGCAGAGTAGAACTGCCCCAAAGAGCAACTGATGGATTCGAACTGTCAACCTTTTGGATAGCAGCTGAGCTCTTAACCACTGTGCCACCAGAGCTCCAGTAACCTAAAGCCAATAAGTATTGTTGAGAGTAAAGGTGGATAGCACTCTTTTTTCAGAAGCTTTATTGAGATATAATTCACATACCATAAGTTCAGTGGTTTTTTACCACATTCACAGAGCTGTGCATCCATTAACACAATCAATTTTAGAGTATTTGTATCACTCCAAAAAGAAACTCTTTAGCAGCTGCCTCCCATTTCCCCCATATCTCCCAGCCCTGGGCAACCACTAATCTACTCTCTATCTTTATAAATTTGCCTATTGTCAACATTTCATACAAATTGAATCATATAAGATGAAGTCTTTTGGGACGGACTTATTTTACTCAGCATAAATTTTCAACATTCATGCATGTCGTATCATGTATCAGTATTTCATTCTTTTATGTGGCTGAATAATATCCCATTGTTATGCATATGTCACACTTTACTTAACCATAAATCAGTCGATGGACATTTAGGTTGTTTCAATTTTTTGACTATTATGAATATGAACATTTGTATACAATTTTTTGCATGGAAGTATGTTTTCACTTCTTTTGGGTAGGTACCTAGGAGTGGAATTGCTGGGTCATCTGGTAACTCTATGTTTCATCTTCTGAGGAACTGCCAGATTATCTTCCAAAGCAGCTGCACCATTTTACATTCCCACCAGCCGTGTGTGAGAGTTCCAGTTTCTCTCTATCCTTGACAACACTTGTTATTATCTACTTGTTTGGTTATTATTATTATTATAGCCATATTAATGAGTGTCATATAATACCATTCTGGTATGAATTTGCATTTCCAAGGATAAGCACTTTTAAGCTATCTCTAAATCACCCTGTCTTAGGCTGGGTTCTCTAGACAAGCAAAACCAGTAAAGTGTATAAATATATAGAGAGAGGTTTGTATCAAGGATAGGCTCCAGCGATTGTAGAGGCTGAAACATCCCAAGTCCATGGATCAGAATTGAGGCTTCTCCCAATTCATGTAGACGAAGGGGCTGGTGAACCCAAGATTGGCAGATTGGAGAGCAGGGCTCCTGCTCACAGGCTGTGAAGATCCTTGAATCCCAAGATCAGCAGGTAAGCTAATAGCTCAAGTCGCAAGAACCGGAAGTCAGATGAACAGAAGGCAGCTGCAGGATCCAGAGTGAGCAAAAAGCCAGAAAGTCTGCTTTATATTCGGATGCAGGCCACACGCCCAAGGAAACTCCTTTTCAAGTGATTGGCTACTCACAGCGGATCCCGTCGTGGGAGTGACATGATATAAACACTGAGAATCATGACCTAGCCAAGTTGACACACAATCTTAAACATCACACACCCCCAAGTGAAACATGAAATTTAAGCGCAATTAATTCCTAAATAGACGTGTCTGAAGAGACTGCTAAAATTTAAAAGGACAGACTGATTCATCCCAATCTTTAAGGTAAAAAGTTTTATTACACAAGAGAATCTCTGGATTTAGGATTCAGGAATAATTATTTTAAATAATTAAATCCTCAGAGCCAGTCCGAGCTCTAGCCCTAATCAACGACTGTGTTATCACTAAGGGTGGAGGTGGTAAGAATTAGGGAGAAAATTAATGGTGTATTCATTTGACAAGCTGTACAAATTGCTTATCTTCTCTGAGACTCAGTTTTCTTCTATGTAAAATACCTAACTCACCATCACATGAGGACTAAATGAATTGTCTTTCCATGTAAAATGCAGTGCCTGGCTAAAAATAAATATTAGCTACTATTATTTTATAGGATAAGTAGCCGGAGGTCTTCTCTTTTGTGGAAGTTTAAGAAAACATCCTCTGCGATATGAATGTTTATTTAACATTTTAATGTGTGGTTTTCCATCTCTGCAAAAGGCATTTAAAGAAATTAGCTCAAAACCTTACCAGAGAGGCGGGGCCAAGATGGCGGACTAGGTGGACGCTACCGCGGATCCCTCTTGCAACAAAGACTCAGAAAAACAAGTGAATCGATCACATACATAACAACCTACGAACTCTGAACAACAAACACAGATTTAGAGACGGAGAGCGAACAAATACGGGGAGAGAGCAATTGTTTTCAGAGCCAAGAGCCAGCATACCAGTCAGGTGACCTTTGGAGCCCGATTTGGGGCAGAGCCCAGGGGGGCAGACAGCACAAACAAGGGGCCCAGCCCTAGCCCCCGAACTCATCCCGGGAGGGAGCCCAGGTGGTTCGCGCAGCCGGTGGGAGAAGTCCCCGGGAGGCAATGACTGGTCTTGGAGCAGGGAGAGCAGCGTCCCAGCCGGGGAGCCGTCCCGCCGGGATTTTGGCGGGAAGCGGGCGTGGCGCGAGTGTGGGGACCAGCTACATTCCCCTGAATTGACCCCAGGAGGGGCCCAGCCGGTTTGCGCGAGCGGCGCAGCGGCATAGCCGGTGGGAGAAGTCCCCAGGAGGCAGTGGCTGGTCTTGGAGCGGGGAGAGCGGCGTCCCAGCCGGGAAGCGCAATCACGTGCAGGCTCGGGGAGCTGCTCCACTCTCCTGAGCTGACCCCGGGGGGGAGCCCACACAGTTCGCGGGGGCAGCACGTGACGCGGCTGGCGGGACGGGGAGTCCCCGGGAGGCAGCGACTGATTTTGGAGTTGGGAGTGCACCGTCCCAGTAGGGGGGCCTTAACCTTGGGGGTGGGGCTGACAGCAGAGGATCTGATCATGACACCAGAGGGCCAGACCCCCCAGGGGCAATCTCCACACAGCCAGTACATATAGGCGATGAGCCCCGTGGAAATCTCAGATATAATAGTCATTCCAAGTAAGACAAGCAACTCTGGCTATATTCTGAGGTGCTACTCTCTTAGCTCTCTGATCCCTCCCCCACCCTCCCCAGGCGGCTTCATTAACATCCGAATAGCCTGAGCCAGAGGGAGAACTCTGAAAGGGATCTGACTGCATTTTTTTTTTAGCAGATTATCGGGAAAAACTAGTTTCCCAGTGATGGCTCGGAGACAGCAGTCCATATCAAAGCACATAAAGAAGCAGACCGTGACAGCTTCTCCAACCCCCCAAACAAAAGAATCAAAATCTTTCCCAAATGAAGATACAATCCTGGAATTATCAGATACAGAATATAAAAAACTAATTTACAGAATGCTTCAAGACATCACAAATGAAATAAGACAAACTGCAGAAAAAGCCAAGGAACACACTGATAAAACTGTTGAAGAACTCAAAAAGATTATTCAAGAACATAGTGGAAAAATTAATAAGTTGCAAGAATCCATAGAGAGACAGCATGTAGAAATCCAAAAGATTAACAATAAAATTACAGAATTAGACAATGCAATAGGAAGTAAGAGGAGCAGACTCGAGCAATTAGAATGTAGACTGGGACTTCTGGAGGACCAGGGAATCAACACCAACATAGCTGAAAAAAAATCAGATAAAAGAATTTAAAAAAATGAAGAAACCCTAAGAATCATGTGGGACTCTATCAAGAAGCATAAATTGCGAGTGATTGGAGTCCCAGAACAGGGAGGGGGGACAGAGAAAATAGTTGAAGAACTCATGACACAAAACTTCCCTGACATCATGAAAGACGAAAGGATATCTATCCAAGATGCTCATCGAACCCCATTTAAGACTGATCCAAAAAGAAAAACACCAAGACATATTATTGTCAAACTTGCCAAAACCAAAGCTAAACAGAAAATTTTAAAAGCAGCCAGGGAGAAAAGAAAGGTTTCCTTCAAGGGAGAATCAATAAGAATAAGTTCAGACTACTCAGCAGAAACCATGCAGGCAAGAAGGGAATGGGATGACATATACAGAGCACTGAAGGAGAAAAACTGCCAACCAAGGATCATATATCCAGCAAAACTCTCTCTGAAATATGAAGGAGAAATTAAGATATTTACAGATAAACACAAGTTTAGAGAATTTGCAAAAACCAAACCAAGGCTACAAGAAATGCTAAAGGAGATTGGTCAGATGACCAATAATATCAGGTACCAGCACAATACAAGGTCACAAAACAGAACGTCCTGATATCAACTCAAATAGGGAAAGCACAAAAACAAACAAATTAAGATTAATTCTAATAAATAAATAAAATAATACACACAACAGGGAATCATGGAAGTCAATAGGTAAAAGATCACAATAATCAAAGAGGGACTAAATACAGGAGGAATTGAACTGCCAGATGGAGAGTGATACAAGGCGATATAGAACGATACAAGTTAGGTTTTTACTTAGAAAAATAGGGGTAAAGAATAAGGTAACCACAAAAAGGAATATCAACTCCATAACTCAAGATAAAAGCCAAGAAAAGCATAACGACTCAACTAACATAAAGCCAAACATTATGAAAATGAGGATCTCACAATTTACTAAGAAAAACGCCTCAGCACAAAAAAGTATGTGGAAAAATGAAATGGCCAACAACACACATGAAAAGGCATCAAAATGACAGCACTAAAAACTTATTTATCTATAATTACGCTGAATGTAAATGGACTAAATGCACCAATAAAGAGACAGAGAGTCACGGACTGGATAAAGAAACACGATCCATCTATATGCTGCCTACAAGAGACACACCTTAGACTTAGAGACACAAACAAACTAAAACTCAAAGGATGGAAAAAAATATATCAAGCAAACAATAAGCAAAAAAGAAGAGGAGTAGCAATATTAATTTCTGACAAAATAGACTTTAGACTTAAATCCACCACAAAGGATAAAGAAGGACACTACATAATGATAAAAGGGACAATTGATCAGGAAGACATAACCATATTAAATATTTATGCACCCAATGACAGGGCTGCAAGATACATAAATCAAATTTTAACAGAACTGAAAAGTGAGATAGACACCTCCACAATTATAGTAGGAGACTTCAACACACCACTTTCGGAGAAGGACAGGACATCCAGTAAGAAGCTCAATAGAGACACGGAAGACCTACTTACAACAATCAACCAACTTGACCTCATCGACTTATACAGAACTCTCCACCCAACTGCTGCAAAATATACTTTTTTTTCTAGTGCACATGGAACATTCTCTAGAATAGACCACATATTAGGTCATAAAACAAACCTTTGCAGAGTCCAAAACATCAAAATATTACAAAGCATCTTCTCAGACCACAAGGCAATGAAACTAGAAATCAATAACAGAAAAACTAGGGAAAAGAAATCAAATACTTGGAAACTGAACAATACCCTCCTGAAAAAAGACTGGGTTATAGAAGACATCAAGGAGGGAATAAGGAAATTCATAGAATGCAACGAGAATGAAAATACTTCCTATCAAAACCTCTGGGACACAGCAAAAGCAGTGCTCAGAGGCCAATTTATATCGATAAATGCACACATATAAAAAGAAGAAGAAAGAGCC
This sequence comes from Elephas maximus indicus, assembly GCF_024166365.1. NCBI lineage: Eukaryota > Metazoa > Chordata > Mammalia > Proboscidea > Elephantidae > Elephas > Elephas maximus. The sequence continues at coordinate 146,436,299 of NC_064846.1, read as the reverse complement.
AAAATCAGAGAACTGTCTCCACAACTTGAACAAATAGAAAGTGAGCAACAAAAGAATCCATCAGGCACCAGAAGAAAACAAATAATAAAAATTAGAGCTGAACTAAATGAATTAGAGAACAGAAAAACAATTGAAAGATTTAACAAAGCCAAAAGCTGGTTCTTTGAAAAAATTAACAAAATTGATAAACCATTGGCTAGACTGACTAAAGAAATACAGGAAAGGAAACAAATAACCCGAATAAGAAACGAGAAGGACCACATCACAACAGAACCAAATGAAATTAAAAGAATCATTTCAGATTACTACGAAAAATTGTACTCTAACAAATTTGCAAACCTAGAAGAAATGGATGAATTCTTGGAAAAACACTACCTACCTAAACTAACACATTCAGAAGTAGAACAACTAAATAGACTCATAACAAAAAAAGAGATTGAAACGGTAATCAAAAAACTCCCAACAAAAAAAGTCCTGGCCCGGACGGCTTCACTGCAGAGTTCTACCAAACCTTCAGAGAAGACTTAACACCACTACTACTGAAGGTATTTCAAAGCATAGAAAAAGACACAATACTACCCAACTCATTCTATGAAGCTACCATCTCCCTGATACCAAAACCAGGTAAAGACATTACAAAAAAAGAAAATTATAGACCTATATCCCTCATGAACATTGATGCAAAAATCCTCAAAAAAATTCTAGCCAATAGAATCCAACAACACATCAAAAAAATAATTCACCCTGATCAAGTGGGATTTATACCAGGTATGCAAGACTGGTTTAATATCAGAAAAACCATTAATGTAATCCATCACATAAATAATACAAAAGATAAAAACCACATGATCTTATCAATTGATGCAGAAAAGGCATTTGACAAAGTTCAACACCCATTTATGATAAAAACTCTTACCAAAATAGGAATTGAAGGAAAATTCCTCAACATAATAAAGGGCATCTATGCAAAGCCAACAGCCAACCTCACTCTAAATGGAGAGAACCTGAAAGCATTTCCCTTGAGAACGGGAACCAGACAAGGATGCCCTTTATCACCGCTCTTATTCAACATCGTACTTGAAGTCCTAGCCAGGGCAATTAGGCTAGACAAAGAAATAAAGGGTATCCAGATTGGCAAGGAGGAAGTAAAGCTATCACTATTTGCAGATGACATGATCGTATACATGGAAAACCCTAAGGAATCCTCCAGAAAACTACTGAAACTAATAGAAGAATTTGGCAGAGTCTCAGGTTATAAAATAAACATACAAAAATCACTTGGATTCCTCTACATCAACAAAAAGAACACCGAAGAGGAAATAACCAAATCAATACCATTCACAGTAGCCCCCAAGAAGATAAAATACTTAGGAATAAATCTTACCAAGGATGTAAAAGACCTATACAAAGAAAACTACAAAGCTCTACTACAAGAAATTCAAAAGGACATACTTAAGTGGAAAAACATACCCTGCTCATGGATAGGAAGACTTAACATAGTAAAAATGTCTATTCTACCAAAAGCCATCTATACATATAACGCACTTCCGATCCAAATTCCAATGTCACATTTTAAGGGGATAGAGAAACAAATCACCAATTTCATATGGAAGGGAAAGAAGCCCCAGATAAGCAAAGCATTACTGAAAAAGAAGAAGAAAGTGGGAGGCCTCACTCTACCTGATTTCAGAACCTATTATACAGCCACAGTAGTCAAAACAGCCTGGTACTGGTACAACAACAGGCACATAGACCAATGGAACAGAATTGAGAACCCAGATATAAATCCATTCACGTATGAGCAGCTGATATTTGACAAAGGACCAGTGTCAGTCAACTGGGGAAATGATAGTCTTTTTAACAAATGGTGCTGGCATAACTGGATATCCATTTGCAAAAGAATGAAACAGGACCCATACCTCACACCATGCACAAAAACTAACTCCAAGTGGATCAAAGACCTAAACATAAAGACTAAAACGATAAAGATCATGGAAGAAAAAATAGGATCAACCCTAGGAGCCCTAATACAGGGCATAAACAGAATACAAAACATTACCAAAAATGATGAAGAGAAACCAGATAACTGGGAGCTCCTAAAAATCAAACACCTATGCTCATCTAAAGACTTCACCAAAAGAGTAAAAAGACCACCTACAGACTGGGAAAGAATATTCAGCTATGACATCTCAGACCAGCGCCTGATCTCTAAAATCTACATGATTCTGTCAAAACTCAACCACAAAAAGACAAACAACCCAATCAAGAAGTGGGCAAAGGATATGAACACACATTTCACTAAAGAAGATATTCAGGCAGCCAGCAGATACATGAGAAAATGCTCTCGATCATTAGCCATTAGAGAAATGCAAATTAAAACTACGATGAGATTCCATCTCACACCGAGTAGGCTGGCATTAATCCAAAAAACACAAAATAATAAATGTTGGAGAGGCTGTGGAGAGATTGGAACTCTCATACACTGCTGGTGGGAATGTAAAATGGTACAACCACTTTGGAAATCTATCTGGCGTTATCTTAAACAGTTAGAAATAGAACTACCATACAACCCAGAAATCCCACTCCTCAGAATATACCCTAGAGATACAAGAGCCTTCACACAAACAGATATATGCACACCCATGTTTATTGCAGCTTTGTTTACAATAGCAAAAAGCTGGAAGCAACCAAGATGTCCGTCAACGGATGAATGGGTAAATAAATTGTGGTATATTCACACAATGGAATACTACGCATCGATAAAGAACAGTGACGAATCTCTGAAACATTTCATAACATGGAGGAATCTGGAAGGCATTATGCTGAGCGAAATGAGTCAGTTGCAAAAGGACAAATATTGTATAAGACCACTATTATAAGATCTTGAGAGATAGAAAAAACGGAGAAGAACACATACTTTTGTGGTTAGAAAGGGGGGAGGGAGGGAGGGAGGGAGAGGGCTTTTTATTGATCAATCTGTAGATAAGAACTGCTTTGGGTGAAGGGAAAGACAACACACAATATAAGGAAGGTCAGCCTAATTGGACTGGAGTAAAAGCAAAGAGGTTTCCGGGATAAAATGAAAGCTTCAAAGGTCAGTGGAGCTGGGGCTGGGGTCTGGGGAACTTGGTTTGAGGGGACTTCTAAGTCAATTGGCAAAATAATTCTATTATGAAAACATTGTGCATCCCACTTTGAAATGTGGCGTCTGGGGTCTTAAATGCTAACAAGCGGCCATCTAAGATACATCAATTGGTCTCAACCCACCTGGAGCAAAGGCAAAGGAAGAACACCAAGGCCACATGACAACTAAGAGCCCAAGAGACAGAAAGGGCCACATGAACCAGAGACCTACATTATCCTGAGACCAGAAGAACTAGTTGGTGCCCGGCCACAACCGATGTCTGCCCTGTCAGGGAGCACAACAGACAACTCCTGAGGGAGCAGGAGACCAATGGGATACAGACCCCAAATTCTCATGAAAAGACCACACCTAATGGTATGATTGCGACGAGAGGAATCCCAGAGACAATGCTCCCCAGAACTTCTGATGGCACAGGACAGGAACCATCCCCAAAGACAAATCATCAGGCATGAAAAGGACTGGTCAGCGGCGGGGAGAGAGATGCTGATGAAGAGTGAGCTAATTAAATCAGGTGGACACTGGAGAGTGTGTTGGCAACTCTTGACTGGAGGGGGGATGGGAAGATAGAGAGAGAGGGAAGCTGGCAAAATTGGCACGAAACGAGAGACTGAAAGGGCTGACTCAATAGGGGGAGAGCAAGTGGGAGAAGGGAGTAAGATGTATGTAAACCTACATGTGGCAGACTGATTGGAATGGTAAATGTTCACTTGAAGCTTAATAAAAGTTAATTAAAAAAAAAAAAAACTTTACCGGAGACTTAATAAGTTAGCTACTAAAGGATCAGTTGCTGCCGAGTCAGCCCTGACTCACACAACTCCTTGTGTGTCAGAGTTGAACTACGCTCCATAAGGTTTTCAATGGCTGATTTTTTAGAAGTAGATCACCAGGTCTTTCTTTTGAAGCATCTCTGGATGGACTTGAACCTCCAACATTTTGGTTAGCAATTGAGGGATTCCTAAATTAGCTACTAGGAAAACAAACTCTGAAACAGTTTTTTAAGGGAGGTGGCACGCTGTCCTTCCCAGAAGTCTTTAATAGTAGGAAAAACTTGTAGCTTTTTGGCAAGTTAGCAGCCATCCTACCAAAGGTTGAAAATGGCATCTAGTTCTCTCAATCTAATAATCCTTTTGTTTGTTACAGACTGAAGGTCTTTGGATTCCCTGGCAACCTAGGAAATATAACTCCCTGGCCTTGGATTCATCAGCCTTGTTCTCAGAGATGATGCTGGGCAAAACTGTGAAGTAGACAAAGGTTGTGTTTCTTCTGTTGTTTTCGTTTGCTGCTCCCTTTTTCTTTTTGGTGCCCTTGGAGGAACCAGTGCTCCCACCATGCCCCTTGTTCACAAAGAGTCTCCTGGAATGGATCCTACTCCATCCTCTTTCTCCCCTCAGAACCCCATATGCTAGCCCCCTCCTAATCCTTTGCCCCCATTCCCTCTAAACCTATCTTAACTCTGAATGTCTTATTACATAGCTGATAAACCAACAGATTCATTCAGCAAGACTTTATTGAATAGTTACTATGTGTCAGGCACTGTATTAGACACAGAGCTGACTATTACACAAATCATGCCCTCCAGTAGAATAGAAGAGATCAACAAAAATGCCAGTGGTGTGGTAATAATGGAGTAATGATAACATGTATGTCACAGGGTTGCTAGGGGAGTTTATTGTGGAGCACTTAGAACAATGCCTGACACATAATAAGTGCTATATACATTTTTATTAAATAAATTACATGCCGGAAGAGTGTTACGCCCTGGAGGCTATAGGAGCACAGACTAGGATCACTCATCACAATCTGTGGCAGTAAAAGCCTGAGTGGAGTCCTGAAGGTGGTTAGGGTTTAGCCAAGATTAAGGCCTGGAAGAAATGTGTTCCCTGTGGAGGGAACAGCATCTGAAGACACAGAGACATGAGACAATATGGCATATCTCAAGATGTTCATTATAGCCAGAATATAGGCAAAGTGAGAAAGGACACAGAGGATAAGACTCAGATTGTAAAGAGTCTATGGTCAATAAAATGAAATAAGGGCCCCAATTTTCACTCTCTTCAGTATCCATTGCCTTAGATCTTGCCCTCCCACATAGGGTTGCCAGACATACTTATAATAAAATAATTACTAGTTGTTTATGTGAAATTCAAACTTAACTGGGTGTCCTGTATTTTTATCTGGCCTCACTATTCCCACAATGACTCTGGGTTTGGCCATGAGACTTGGGGTCATTAGCAAACCTGACACATAGTTTTGAAAAGTGCTTGTATCTTTTGACATTTTTTAATTAGACTTTGCCACTACCATGAGAACATGCCTGGGCTAACCTGCTGGAGGGATATGAGAAGCAGAGGAGAATCTAGTCATCCTACCTATACCGACCTAAAGCCACAGGATCCCCAAACATGTGTAAGGTCCCAGCAAAGATCAGCACAGCCATCCACCCAATCCGTAGCTAGCCACATGCATAAATGAGCCCAGTTAAGGCCAGAAGAACCACATAGGCTACCCATGGACACATGAACAATAATAAATGGCTATTGTTTTAGAATAACAGATTATAAATAGCAGTAGAACATTGCCAGAAAATGAGCCCCTCTGTTGGAAGGCACTCAATACACGACTGGGAAAGAGCTGCCTCCTCAAAGAAGAGTCAACTTAATGACATGAATGGAGTAAAGCTTTGGGAACCTTCATTTGTTGATGTGGCACTACTGAAAATGAGAAGAAACAGATATAAACATGCATTAATAATCAGAACATGGAATTATGAAGTATGAATCTAAGAAAATTGGAAGTCATCAGAAATGAAAGATCAATATCCCAAGCATTTAGTGAGATAAAATGGGCTGGTATTGGCCATTTTGAATCAAACAATCATATGGTCTACTATACCAGGAATGACAAATTGAAGAGGAAGGGCATCACACTCATCTACAAAAAGAACATTTCAAGATCTACGCTAAAGTACAGCACTGTCAGAGATAGGATAATATCCATATACCTACAAGGAAGACCAATTAATATGACTATTATTCAAATTTACTCACCAATTACTAATGCCAAAGATTAAGAAATTGAAGACTTTTTTTTTTACCAACTTCTGCAGTCTGCATATCATACGCTGTTAATGAATCTCCCTCCAATCCTGATGCTATGTTCTTCTTCTTATAGTCCAGCTTCTCGGATATCTCAGCATACAGGTTAGATAAGTATGGTGAAAGGATACAACTCTGGCACACACCTTTCCTGATTTTAAACCATGTAGTATCCCCTTGTTCTGTTCGAACATTTGCCTTTTAGCCTAAGTACATGTTCCTCATGAGCACAATTAAGTGTTCTGGAATTCCCATTCTTTGCAATGTTATCCATAATTTGTTATGACCCACTCAGTCAAATACTGTTGCATAATCAATAAAACACAGGTAAATATCTTTCTGGTATTCTCTACTTTCAGCCAAGATTCATCTGACATCAGCAATGATATCCCTTGTTCCACATCCTCTTCTGAAATCAGCTTGAATTCCTGGAAGTTCCCTGTCGATGTACTGGTGCAAAATACCACAAATATACCATGTTGACTATACCATGAACTGACAGAAGAAGGAATAAATCTGTCTTGGAAGAAGTACAGCCAGAATGTTCCTTAGAAACGAGGATGGCGAGACTTCATTTCATGTACTTTGGACATACCATCTGAAGGAACCAGTCCCTGGAGAAGGATATCATCCTTGGCAGACAGTCATCAAAAAAGAGGAAGACCACTGTGTCAATTCATCAAGGAGATGAATTGACACAGTAGCTGCAACAATAGGCTTGAACATAGCAACAGTTGTGAGGATGGTGCAGGACTAGGCAGTCTTTTGTTCTGTTGTGCATAGGGTCGCCATGAGTTGGAATAGATTCGGCGGCACCTAACAACAGTCTTGTAATATCAAGGGGAAATACTGAATAAGATAAGACCTACCGTGTTGCTACTTAACAAAGCTTGATTAGTTAATTAGCTTCTCATGCCCTATGAAAAACAAAAAAACCTATTGAACTCTGTTTAGGTGACATCTTCAATATAAATAAGGCCACCTTTCTTATAAGTTCCAAGGAAATGTTTAAGGGAATGATACTTGTAATGGATTGAACTGTGTCCGCAAAAATACGTCCTGTACAGTTTACAATAGCAAAAACATGGGAGCAACCAAAGTGCCCTTCAACGGATGAATGGATAAATAAATTATGGTATATTCACACAATGGAATACTACGCATCGATAAAGAACAGTGAGGACTCTATGAAACATTTCATAACATGGAGGAACCTGGAAGGCATTATGCTGAGTGAAATTAGTCACTTGCAAAAGGACAAATATTGTATAAGACCACCATTATAAGAACTTGAGAAATAGTTTAAACTGAGAAGAAAACATTCTTTTGTGGTTATGAGAGGGGAGAGGGAGGGAGGGTGGGAGAGGGGGATTCACTAATTAGATAGTAGATAGGAACTACTTTAGGTGAAGGGAAAGACAGCACACAATACAGGGGAGGTCAGCACAGTTGGACTAAACTAAAAGCAAAGAAGTTTCCTGATTAAACTGAATGCTTCGAAGGCCATTGTAGCAGGGGCAGGGGTCTGGGGACCATGGTTTCAGGGGACATCTAAGTCAATTGGCATAATAAAATCTATTAAGAAAACATTCTGCATCCCACTTTGAAGAGTGGCGTCTGGGGTCTTAAACGCTAGCAAGCACCCATCTAAGATGCATCAGTTGGTCTCAACCCACCTGGATCAAAGGAGAATGAAGAACACCAAGGACACAAGGGGATTACGAGCCCAAGAGACAGAAAGGGCCACACGAACCAGTGACTACATCATCCTGAGACCAGAACTAGATGGTGTCCAGCTACAACCCATGACTGCCCTGGCAGGGAACACAACAGAGAACCCCTGAGGGAGCAGGAGAGCAGTGGGATGCAGACCCAAATTCTCATCAGACCAGACTTAATGGTCTGACTGAGACTAGAAGGACCCTGGTGGTCATGGCCCCAAGACCTTCTGTTGGCCCAGGACAGGAACCATTCCTGAAGCCAACTCTTCAGACATGGATTGGACTGGACAATGGGTTGGAGAGGAATGCTGGTGAGGAGTGAGCTCCTTGGATCAGGTGGACACTTGAGACTATGTTGTCATTTCCTGCCTGGAGGGGAGATGAGAGGGTGGAGGAGGTTAGAAGCTGGCAAAAAGGACATGAAAAGAGAGAGTGGAGGGAGAGAACAGGCTGTCTCATTAGGGCGAGAGTAACTGGGAGTGTGTAGTAAGGTATATATGGGTTTTTGTGTGAGAGACTGACTTGATTTGTAAACTTTCACTTAAAGCACAATAAAAATTATTAAAAAAATATGTGCTATAAATCATAACCTCTATGCCTGTGGTTATAACCTCACTTGGGAATGGGTGGTCTTTGTTATATTAACGGGGCAGGATTAGTGTAGGGTGTATCTGTTTTGAAATATAAGAGAGTAAACCCAAGCTAGCAAGGAGAAGGGAGCCCTGGTAGCACAGTAGTTAAGAGCCTGGCTGCTAACCAAAAGGATGGCAGTTTGAATCTACCAGCTGCTCCTTGGAATCACTATGGGGCAGTTCTACTCTGCTCTATAGGGTCGCTATGAGTCAGAATCGACTGCATGGCAATGAGTTTGGTTTTGGTTTACCAAGGAGAGATGAGGTAAGATAGATGCTGAGACACATGGAAACCTCCAAGGAACCAGGAAGCAGAAGCTGAAGAGACAAGGACTTTCCTCCAGAGCTGACAGAGAGAAAACCTTCCCCCAGGGCTGACACTCTGAATTTGGACTTCTAGCCTCCTAACCTGTGAGAAAATAAATTTCTGTTTGTTAAAGCCACCCATTTGCAGTATTTGTTATAACAGCACTAGATAACTACGACCGAATTTATGTTAAAATACTCTAGATTTAAAATTAAATTGCCATCAAGAGTCATGGAAATACTTTGTTGTGATAACCCTGTTAGATGTTTCATGTGATCTGTTAAAAAAAAAAAAAAAGCCTTTAAATCTATCAATTTTCCATTTAAATATGATTGATATTTGGATAATGGCTACCCCAAACATTTATTGTTATAGAGTTGATATGCTTTGCTTATTTTGAATGGTAATATTCTCCAAATAAATAAGATTTGCTAGAGTATCTAACGCTTTGGAGCCCTGGTGGTGCAGTGGTTAAGAGCTCGGCTGCTAACCAAAAGGCCAGCAGTTTGAATCCACCAGCTGCTCCTTGGAAACCCTATGGAACAGCTCTCCTCTGTCCTGTAGGGTCATTTTGAGTCAGAATTGGCTCAACAGCAACGGGTTTTTTGCTTTTTTTTTTTTTATCTAAGTCTTTATGGCTAAATTTAATTATTTTGCTAAAATTCTAGGAGCATCATGATCTATCCTTAGCCTACTTTACCAACCTTCTTGACCTCTAATCCCAAATGTATTCTCTGTTTTACAGTCAGACTGAAGTACTGCCTCTTTACTTACCTACTTCTGTGTATTTGCATAGTCTGTTTCTTTCATACCTATTTTTTTTCTCCTGTTTCTAACCATATGGATCCTCACCATTTTTCAATGTCTACTCTTTCACAGATGGTATAGAATATGATTTCTTCAGTCATAATTAAATACTTTTTTTTAATCTCATAATTCTATTTATCTTGCCTGGGTGGCATAAACGCTTTGCTCCCAACTACTAACTGAAAGGTTGGCAGTTCGAACCCACCCAGTGGTGCCACAGAAGAAAAGCCTGGCGATCTGCTTCCAAAACCAAACCCATTGCCATCAAGTCCATTCTGACTCGTACAGACCCTATAGGACGGAGTAGAACTGCCCTGTAGGATTTTCAAGGCTGTAAATCTTTATAGAAGCAGACTGCTACATCTTTACAGAAGCAGACTGCTACATCTTTCTTCCATGGACGGGCTGGTGGGTTCGAACTGCTAACCTTCGGGATAGCAGCCATGCACCTAACCACTGTGCAACCAGGGCTCCTCAATAAAGATTATAGCTAAGAAAACCCCATGGGGCTCAGTTCTATTCTGTAACACATGGGATCACCATGAGTCAGGAGCGACTCGACAGCAATGGATAATGGCAGCTTTACATTCCTTTCAGTCACTGTTTAAGCTACTGCAGTCTGGTTTCTGCCTCTTCTGTACAACTGAGTCTGGCCTTCAAAAGATATTCATATCCTCCTACTTGCCAAATCCAGCAGAAAGGTTTTAATCCCTATGATACTTTTCCCACTCATTTAAAGATTCTTTTACTGTCTTCTGCCAGCCCTTTGAATGAAGACTTAGCTTGGAATTTGCTATTCTGACTTTGACTGTGTACAACACTTGGGTATTAGCTCTAATCTCTGGGCCATAGGTTGCTCTGTCACGGGTGAGTAGGAGATGCCACAATGCCATGGCCCATCACAGCCCTGTAGCAGTGGTGATCCCATCTGATGGGACAGGTCATATACTCCATGCAGTGAAAAAGGGATGGGCAGCCTCTTTGAGGATCAGAAGAGAGGAGATGACAGAAGTCATATCTATCCTAATTCATGTGTCCTCTTCTAAAATGTGGGGTAATTACTCTCACTTCTTATGAGCGTTGTGAGGATTATTGCTAGGTAACACACTACGTTATTTGTTTATTTTCTGTATCTTCACGAAACATTGTGAACTCTACAAAGGCAGAAAATTTTATCTGTTTTGTTCAGTATTGTATCACTAGCACCTAAAATTGGACCTGGCACATAGTAGACTCTCAAAAAACATTTGTTGAATGAATAAATAAAAGGTACTTAATATACAGTAGAAAAAAAAACATTGTCATCGAGTCAATTCCAACTCATAGCGACCCTATAGGACAGAGTAGAACTACCCCATGGGTTTCCATGGAGCGCCTGGTGGATTTGAACTGCCAACCTTTTGGTTGGCAGCCGAGTTCTTAACCACGGAGCCACCAGGTCTCCTAATATACAGTAATCATTCAATAAATTATAGAAATACTGAACCTTGGGGCATCCTATACTGTTGTTAACGATTATAATTTAGATAAAAATTTTGTCTGTGCCTTTGTGGTAGTTTAACCTGTTTGATGTTTTATGCTTTTACTGTAGTTGCTTGCTTTTTAGTGTTTTCCCTTTCATACTTTTACCACGTGCATTTTTTAGCTTAGCTTTATGGTAACCTTCTGCTCTCTTATATTTTAAATGGGGCATCTACATACATGTGGGCTTCTTAGAGAAGACTTAAAACCTTAAAAAGGTGTCTCAGTCATCTCAAATTCCTTTTGAAAGAAGGCAAGGTATAAATAGGTAAAAAAAAAAAGTGTTGAATGAAACACACAGATCTCATTATAGGTAAAAGAAGATGATCCTGGCTATTCTTAACTCAACATGTATTTTTGCTTTTACTCAAAGGGTTTGAACACATTTTGGAAAGCAATCACATAGCAGTTGAATAATGATTCCATATATGAGATGTAGGTATTGATCTCCCGTGTGTAGGGCATGCTTAAGGTGTTAATCCCAGTAATGACATGTCTTCTTCATGCACTGGCATGTCAGGTGACAAAAAAGCCAGATATAGATGAGGATAAGGATGCCACTGATGCCGTGAAACAGAACTAAACTAAGTGAATCGTGGGGAAATAAATCATGCTTTTGGCTTCATAAATGTTTTATTACTGGAGAAGACAAAATACATAAATGGGACCTCATAAAAATTAAAAACTTATGCTAATCAAAAAACTTTATTAAAAGAGTAAATAGACAACTTAGAGACTGGGGAAAAATCTTTGGAAATGAATTATCCATTAAAGGTCTAATAGCTGAAATCTATAGAAAACTGCAACAACTCAAGAACAAAAAGACAAACAACCCAATCACAAAATGGGCAAAGGAAATGAACAGAACCTTCACCAAAGAGGATATCCAAACAGCCAACAAACATATGAAAAGATGTTCATGATCATTAGACATTAAACCAAAACAAAAACCCAGTGCCATTGATTCGATTCCGACTCATAGCATTAGACATTAGAGAGATGAAAATCAAAACTACAATGGGATGATCATCTTACCCTGGATAAAATGGCACTGATAAAAAAGAAATAGATCCAAATAAATGTTGGTGAGGATGTGGGGAGATTGCTACGTTTATCCATTGCTGATGGAACTGTAAAATGGTACAACCACTATGGAAAATGGTATGGCACTTTCTCAAAATACTAAAAATAGAACTACCCTATGATCCAGCAATCCTACTCTTTTGGTACATACCCTAAAGCAAACAAACAAACCTGCAGCTGCTGAGTCGATTCCAACTCATAGCGACCCTATAGGACACAGTAGAACTGTCCCAGAGAGTTTCAAAGGAGTGACTGGTGGATTCAAACTGCCGACCTTTTGGTTAGCAGCTGAGTTCTTAACCACTGCACCACCAGGGCTCCAAGAGACCTAAAAATAATGACACAAACAGACATTGCTGCTTTATCCACAATCACAAATAAATGAAAACAACCGAAGTACCTATCAAAGAATGAATGGATAAGCAAGTTGTGGCACATACATGCAATGGAATACTTTGCAACCATAAAGAATAATGAGTCCATGAAACATATTATAACATGGATGGACCTGGAGGGCATAATGCTAAGCAAAATAAGTCAAGCATATAAGGACAAATATTGTATGATCCCTCTTTTATAAGAACATAAGAATAGATAACACAGAGAGACCAATGTTCATTGGCGGTTACCAGGGAGAGGACAGGGGAATGGGAAAGTACACTTTAGACCCTAGGAACTTTTTATTTTTGGTTATGGGAAAAGTGGTACCGATGTGGATGTAGAGAGCACAGCACAACCCAAGTAAAAACAAGTGTTTGAGCACATATGGGTGGGTATAGGCATATTGTCATGTGGGTACACAGGTGTGTACATAGATGAGAATAGACAGAAGTATCTATAAACCAAAAACCAAACTCATTGTCTTCGAGTCAATTCTGACTCATAGCGACCCTATAGGATAGACCAGAACTTCCCCATAGGGTTTCCAAGGTACGTGTAAGTATAAATATGTGGGTGCAGGCACATATATTCTTTGAAGACACAAGTATTGATATTTCCCTGTCACAACCAAACACCTTCCAAGATTGGTTCTCTGGGTTTGAAGGCTTAGGACCATAGTCTAATGAGACAACTCAGTCAATTGGCATAACATAGTTCACAAGAATCATGATCTGTATCCCAGTGAAGTGAGCACCATCTGGGTTCTTAAAAGCTGGCAAGCAACCATCTAAGACACAACTATGGCTCTCTACTCACCAAAAGCGAAACAGTAAGAAGGTAACCAAAACCTCAGAGAAGAAACAAGTCTGCTCGAGCTACAACCTTATCAACCCTGAGATAAGAAGAACTGGATGGTGCCTGGCTACCACTACTGGCCATTCTGACTGGGGTCACAATAGATGGTCCTGAAAAGAATGGGAGGAAAATGTGGAACAGAATACACATTCTTATTTAAAAAAAAAAAAAAAAGTCAAAGGACTCCCTGAGACTATCACCGTAAGACACTGTTGAAACCTAGAACCAAGGCTATGCCCTGAGATCACTGTGCTGGTTAAGGTTGTGTGTCAACTTGGCTGGGCCATGATTCTCAGGGGTTTTGCAGTAATGTAACGATGTGCTCATGAGGAACTTTTACATAGATCAAGAGGCAGTTGTTCGGACAGAACAAGGGGATACTGATTGGTTTAAAGTCAGGAAAGGTGTGTGTCAGGGTTGTATCCTTTCACCATACCTATTTAATCTGTATGCTGAACAAATAATACGAGAAGCTGGACTATATAAAGAAGAACGGGGCATCAGGATTGGAGGAAGACTCATTAACAACCTGCGTTATGCAGATGACACAACCTTGCTTGCTGAAAGTGAAGAGGACTTGAAGCACTTACTAATGAAGATCAAAGACCACAGCCTTCAAGTATGGATTACTCCTCAACATAAAGAAAACAAAAGTCCTCACAACTGGACCAATGAGCAACATCATGATAAATGGAGAAAAGATTGAAGTTGTCAAGGATTTCATTTTACTTGGATCCACAATCAACAGCCATGGAAGCAGCAGTTAAGAAATCAAAAGACGCATTGCATTGGGCAAATCTGCTGCAAAGGACCTCTTCAAAGTGTTGAAGAGCAAAGATGTCACCCTGAAGACTAAGGTGCGCCTGACCCAAGCCATGGTATTTTCAATCACATCACATGCATGTGAAAGCTGGAAATGAATAAGGAAGACCGAAGAAGAATTGACTCCTTTGAATTGTGGTGTTGGTGAAGAATATTGAATATACCATGGACTGCCAAAAGAACGAACAAATCTGTCTTGGAAGAAGTGCGGCCAGAATTCTCCTTAGAGGCAAGGATGGCGAGACTGCGTCTTACATACTTTGGACATGTTGTCAGGAGGGATCAGTCCCTGGAGAAAGACATCATGCTTGGCAGAGTACAGGGTCAGCGGAAAAGAGGAAGACCCTCGACAAGGTGGATTGACATAGTGGCTGCAACAGTGAGCTCAAGCATAACAATGATTGTAAGGATGGTGCAGGACCGGGCAGTGTTTCATTCTGTTGTGCATAGGGTTGCTATGAGTCAGAACCGACTCGATGGCACCTAACAACAACAACAGCGATGTAGTTTAGTAGTTATATAATGATGTAGTTTGGCAGTTGTACGATGATATAATTTGGCAGTTATGTGACGATGCAGTCATCCTCCATGATGTGATCTGATGTGATCAGCCAATCAGCTGTGAGGGGAGTTTTCTCAGGAGTGTGGCCTGCATCCAATATATATATGCACATCCTGGCAAAGCTTGCTTGCTTGCTCTGGGTCCTGCATCTGGCTCATCATCATCTGACCTCCAGTTCTTGGGACTTGAGCCAGATTCCTGCCATCTTACCTGCAGATCTTGAGATTTGTCGGCCTCCACAGCTTGTGAGCCAGCAGCCTGCTGTCTGACCTGCCAACCTTGGGTTCATTAGCAATTGCAGCTACATGTCAGGGAGAAGCCTCCAGCCTGGCAACTGACCCACAGACTTGGAACTTGCCAACCTCTACAACCACGTGAGCCATTTCCTTGAGATAAATCTTTCTCTTTCTCTCTCTCTTTTGCTTCAATGCTTTTGGTTCTCTAGAGAACCCAACCTAAGACAATTACCTTTTAGCAAAATAGCAGAGTGGCACACAAAATAAGGGATATTACCCATAAGATCAGTGCCTAACTTAAAATCCATCAGTATGAGACCAAAAGATCAACAGTTACTCAAAGGCAATGATGAGAGGAAAAGGAGACAGGGAGACGAGAGTACTGGAAAGACAACAAACAGAACACAATTAAAGAGAATGTTGAAGCATAGTGAAAAATGTAACTAATGTCACTGAACAATTTGTGTGGAAATTGTCAAATGGGAACCTAACTTGCTGTGTAAACTTTCACCGAAAACTCAATAAAATATTATTTTAAAAAATGTTTTATTACTTGTAGCCAATTGTCACTTTCTGGTTGCTCGTGTAACAATTCAACAAATATTTGTTGCACATCTGCTATGGATTTGAATCCCAGCTTCATACCTACAAATTGCATGTCCTTGCATACTGCAGTGGGTTTTTTGCATACTGCTCTAAGCCTCAGTCTCCTTATCTGTAAGATGCAGATAATAATAGTACCTTCCATATACAACTGTTGACAAATTAAATAAGCAAATGCATGTAAGCACTTAGAACAGCCTTCAACAAACAGAAAGTTCTCAACAGATGTTAGTTACCTGCATATTATCCTATGAGGCAATATATTTATTTACATAGTTTTACATTAAATTGCCGCCGCTTGGAAACAAGAGTTTATTTAACAAAACTGCAGCTCAGAAAGGTAATGCAACCTGCCTGAGACTATACAGTTAAATGAGTCACAGATATCTAGGAAAACTCCAACGATTCATGTCAGCCTGAGCCAATTTGACACCTCAGGTTCCTACCCACAGCTACCCATTGCCATTGAGTCAATTCGAACTCATAGCAACCCTATAGGACAGAGTAGAACTGCCCCACAGAGTTTCCAAGGCACCTGGTGGATTTGATACTGCCAACCTTTTTGGTTGGCAGCCGTAGCACTTAACCACTGCACCACAGGGTTTCCATAGGGGAGCGTGTGCAATTTCTACTCATCAGAACAAGCCTGCTGTATGTCGAAAATATCAGCACTGCCTACAGTGCTGAGATTCACTACCCGTTGCTACCCTTACATGGCTGCAAACTTGAAGTCCCCATCAGTTATAATTCCAACACCACCCTCTCCAATCCCAATGTTGTAAAGCCAGAAAACCTGTTGTTCAGGTGACCATCCAAGGCACAACAATTGGTCTCTATTTGCCTGCAGCAACAGAGGAAGAAGGAGAGTTAGGAACAGGAGGAGGGTATGGAATGTGTGCCTAACTGCCTCTGTGAACAACTGCCCCCTTTGCCAGGAGACAAGAACTGGATCGTGCCTGGCTACCATGACTGAACAGCTTGATCAAAGAGTCTATTGAAGTATTCTGATAAAAACGGAGAAAATGCAGAAAAGAATTTCACATTCTCATGGACTCCAGACTTTCTGGAGCCCAGGGGGATGGATGAACCCCTGAAACTATTGCCCTGAGATAATCTTTAAAACTTAAAACAAAAATATCCCCTGACGTCTTCTTAAAACCAGATAGTTTAACTTAACTAGTAAAAAAAAAAAAAAAAAGCTTGCCTTGAGCATTATGCTCTTTTGAGAACTATCTGTATGGGATCAAAGCGAAAATAGCAACTCAAAAGATTAGATAGGACACTATGAGTCAGAATTGAGTTGACAGCAATGGATTTTTGGCTTTAGGGTGCAGTAAGTTTATGTTTATGGGGGAGGAACAACTCAGAAAAGGAGAATGAGAATGGCTGCCCAACTCAAAGAATGTAATCAGTGTCACTGAAGCGTATATGTGGAAACAGTTGAGTTGGTGTGTGTTTTGCTGCATATATTCTTAATAAGAAAAATAAATAAATAAAAACGTGACAAAGAAAAACAAAAAAACCTACTGCTGTTGAATTGATTCCAATTCATGGTAACCCCATGTGTTACAGAGTAGAACTGAGACCGATAGGGTTTTCTTAGCTGTAATCTTTATGGAAGCGGATTGCCAGGCCTTTCTTTCATGGCACAGCAAGGTGGGTTAGAACCATCAATCTTTTAATGAGTAGTCAAGCACAAGCTGTTTGTGCCACCCAGGCCTTTACAAAAACACCATTGGACAGAAATGCCTTTTCGAGTATGATTATCAAGAACAGAGGAAAAAGCAATATGCCTATGACTCAGAGGTTGGCCAAACAATTGCCTTGCAATATGCTGTGAATAATGCCCTCTGACATTAGCTTGAATAAATCAGTACTCCTGACGGTACAAAAACCCCTAACCCCTGCAAAAATAATTGCCTGACAATTTAAACCATATTATCCCTAAAGACGTAGGTTGAGATGTAGATATATTATAGAAGTAGGTATTTTAAAGTGCTAACTTCATCACTTTATTCCACCGTATATGCATTTGATACTGATTGCATTTATCTGAGCAGAAAAAGAAAAATCCACGTATTGTTATTTTTTTTTGAGCACTTAAGTAGTAGGTTCTGAGGCTCAGGGCTTTACATAATTTTTTCTTTCAACATATCAATAAGATAATAGTGATGATATCTCTAATGGCGCTACAAAAAAAAAAAAAACAGATGGTCCTAATTTATACTTTATTGACCAAGTTTTCTACATTGAGCTTTAATTATTTTGGGGGCTCAGGAAAACAGTTAAGCACATGTTTGTTAATTCTAAGAAATAATCCATCTTGACTTAAATATTTATGAATTTCCGGAAACTTCTCAGAAGCCAAGTTCTAATTATTTTACCCACATTATTTCATTGAGTCATCAGAGAAACTCCATGAGGTCAATATTATTATCTCTATTCTCTGGAGAAGGAGGTTCAGAGGAGGAACTTGCTCAAGGACGTATGTGTAGCAAGTAGCAAAAGCTCCAAGTCTTTGAACCATATAACATCAGAAGTAGAGGAAAGAAATAAAAATGATAAAATTTAGATGCATTTTTGGAAAATCTTGGAATGAAGGTTGAATATGCTTCTTAGAATTATAGTTATAATATTATCTGTAACTTTAATTATCTTCATCCACTGAAAGCAGAAAGTATAATAATAATGGTTTCCGAAGGGGAACAGTCTTGGCTGACAGGACACATCGCAATTCAGAAAAGAATTTAAGTGAAGTTGAAGCTGGTCTGAGCATATAGCCGTTATTCTATTCACCTTAGAATTTGCTACTCATGATTAATTACAGAGGAAAATGGTTGAAGGATACACCCTTTAGAAAAAAGCTACAGAGGTGAATGAACTCAAAAGAGAGCTGAAGATGATTCCCATTATTGGAGTGTAACACTCTCATGATCCCTAAAGACAGAATTTGGTTCATTCCAACCAGGTCATGCACTGCTGTATCTGGCTCCTTCCTGCTTCATTTACAACTAGTGTAGACATGGACTTCATACCTGATGAGGTATTAACTATGTTCAGTTATTCTTGTTATAGTTCCAGAGATAATTTCTTGCCCTCTTAAGAGTGTTTCATATTGAATGTTTAACAACTAAGGTAATAAAAAAAAATAGATCTGATCTTCAAAATTAATGAGATACTCAAATAGAAAGAGAAAATGACTCTGAGACATTCTCCTTTCCTTCTTACTGTGGTTATAGTCATGATTTCAGCTTGAGACCTAAAGAAGTTATTTACATAAACATAATCAATTACTTTCAAATTTATGCAAAATTCAAGTGAGGTCTTTAATGTCATAATAATGTTGGATAATATAAGACAAACTCAAATATATTTACTTACAGCCTGTCCACTAAAAGTGAAAATAAAAAGCAGTTAGGGCTTTTAAGTGGGTAAATTTTAAGAAATTGAAGGTGAATAGCTCAGCCCTAGAGAGAACTACACAAATACCAGCCCAGAACCTCTGGCATCTAACTACATTTAACTGCACTGTCTCCTCTAAGAAAGGATGCAAGTTCACACTCTGGTATCTTCTACCATGTTAATCGGAAACCCTGGTGGCATAGTGGTTAAGAGTTCAGCTGCTAACCAAAGCATCGGCTGTTCGAATCTACCAGACGCTCCGTGGAAACCCCGTGGGGCAGTTCTACTCTGTCCTATAGGGTCACAATGAGTCAGAATTGACTCGATGGCAATGGGTTTGGTTTTTGGTTACCATATTAGTCCTAAAGGACACAAAAGAGATGCTCAGAGTAGCAGAATTTCTGATACTAACTAGCATCAATAAGCAGGTTCTTGCTACTTCAGAAGAGAAAAAGGTCGTTTCCAGGAAAGAGCAAGTAGCTATAAAAAAAGAAATGATTTATCACAGTTAAAAGTTGTCTTTTTTTTTTTTTTTTTGGATGGTGAAGATTCCTTTTGGGCTCCTTCAGCCCTACTTTACTTTTGAGATACTGCCCACAAGGAACTTTGAAGCAGTACTATGTTAAGTCACTGAGATTTCTGAGTTTAACTGTTTACCACAACATCACCTGACTAATACAGCTATCTGAAATATGGAAGTAATGGAAGAAACCACCAGAAAAGTTGAAAGTGATTATTTCTAAGGATGGGGAAATTAAGATGGGGATGCTTGGGCCAGAAGACTGCTGTTTTTCACCCTCATAGAATATGACCTTTTCAAACTGAGCATGCCCACTTGGATGTCTAGTCGACATCTCAAACTCAATATGTTTCAAAGAATATTTAGCCCCAGAACTGCCCTATTTCATGTCAGATGATGGCAAGTAGAATCTTTTGGTTGTTCAACCCGAATTCCTTCCCCCCCCCCCAAATCCATATCTGATCCATCAGAAAAGCCTTCAAAATAAATCCAGAATCTGACCATCTCACACTTTCTCTACTGTCACCATCCTGGTTCAAGCCCCCATTATCTCTCACTTGGATTCCCGCTAATAATCTCCTCCCCGATTTCCATGCACCAGCAGCTAACATGTCTCCTTTAAAACTTAAATCAGATCATGTTACTCCTTGGCCCATAACCCTCAGGTGTGCCTCATGTCCCTCAGGACCAGCATGAGCCAACCTCTGTTATCTCCCTGACCTCCTCTTCAACATCCCTGTGCTCGCTCTGCTCCAGCCACACTGACCTCCCTGATAAGAACTGACTTTAAGGAAGACATTGAGGCTTTTGGTAGAAAAAATATGGTAGAGGAAAGCACAAATGGAGACAGCACTTCTAGAGGACTATCAAGTGGACAGTGCCATAGACTTAATTGAAGTGTAATTGCCTTGGAGAAGAGAATGAGGACCAATGAGGAGAAGATGCAGAGAGGCAGGCTTCAACTCGATGAAAGGAAGAACTGTTAAATAATTAGAAATGTCTTACAATGGAATAGGCTTTCTCCAAAAGCAGTATGCTCCGGTCTTGGGAAGTCAGAAAGGATTCCAACACAAAATATGCCACAAGAAATTCCTGAACTGGGGGGTGGAGGGCATAGTAGATGTATTCTCAGATCCCTTTTCAACTTAAGTGTCTGTGATTTAAAAGAAAGCATTCCATTTTAATTCATTTAATTTGATTAGGTTCATGTTTTTACCATCAAAAAGTTCTTCTCTGCGTATGAAAAGGTGCTACTTGCCCCTGACTATTTGAAGAATGAGTACAACTAGGTCATCATTTGAGTAATTGCCTTGTAGTTGGTAACCAAAAAAAAAAAAAAAAACAGCAGCAACAAAAAAACAAACTCGTTGCTGTCAAATTGATATTCTCTCTAAATATTTGATAGATATATTTAGTGCCATAATTAAATGCATTTGGCTTTTACTTTTCAATGGATGTTTGATATAATTAACAATATTACAGCTGTATCGATTGAAGCCTGGATTTTTTTTCTTTCTATTTTTGTTTTAGCAAAATTTATATTTATTTTTTCACATAAAAACACAACAACAAGATAACAATGTTCTGACAACGAAAGAAAAATGGGCTGAACGAATTAAAAATATATAATATTCTTGTAAAATGTTGCTACATACTTGGTACATAATAGATACAATGAATATTTGTTGAAAAATTAATATTGCCGTGACCATTTTTTTTTTAAATTCTGGTAAAATATAGATCACAAAAAAATTGTTGTTTCAACCAGTCTTAAGTGTACAATTCAGTGACATTAATCCCATTCACCATGTTGTTCAACCATCACCACTATGCATTTCCAAAAGAGATCTTGATCACCCCAAACATGAAACCCAGTGTCCCTTAAACAATAACTACCCATTCTCCCTTCCCCTAATCCCGTTAACCACTGATAAAGTTTTGTCTCATACATTTCCTGTTTGATGTTTTCAAGGTTCATCCCCATCATAGAATTAGAACCACTTCATTTCTCTTTATGGCTGAATAATATTCCATTGTATGTATGTACCACGTTTGTTTATCCATTCATCTGTTGATGGACCTTTGGATTGTTTCCACCTTTTGGCTATTATGAATAGTGCTGCAATGAACATTGAGGTACAAGTATCCGTTTGAGTCCCTGCTTTCAATTCTTTGGGGTAGATACCTAGGAGTGGAATTGCTGGGTCACACGGCAATTCTATATTTAACTTTTTGAGGAACCACCAAACTGTTTTCCATAGGGGCTATACCATTTTACATTCCTATCAACAGTGGATGACGGTTCCAGTTTCTCCACATCCTCTCCAACACTTGTTGTTTTCCATTTTCCTGATAATAGCCATCCTAGTGGGTATGAATTGATGTTTCATTGTGGTTTTGATTTGATTTGCATTTCCCTAATGACAAACGTGGAAACCCTGGTGGGGTAGTGGTTAAAAGTTTGGCTGCTAACCAAAAAGTCAGCAGTTCAAATTCACCAGGTGCTCCTTGGAAACCTTATAGGGCAGTTCTACTCTGTCCTATAGGGTCATTATGAGTCAGAATCAACTCGACGGCAAATCTTTTTGTTGTTGTTGTTTTTTGGTTTTTTTTTTTGGAATGACAAATGATGTTGAGCATCTTTTCATGTGCTTATAGGCCATTTGTATATCTCCCTTGGAGAAATGTCTATTTAAGTCCTTTGTCCATTATTTAATTAGGTTGTTTGTCTTTTTGTTGTTAAGTTGCGTAAGATATATATATATATGTTCTGGATATTAAACCCTTATCAAAAATATGGTTACCCAATATTTTCTCCCATTCTGTAGGTTTCCTGTTCACTTTCTTGGTAAAGTCCTTTAATACACAAGTTCTTAATTTTGATGAAGTCCATTTTATCTATTTTGTCGTTTGTTAGGTGTACTTTTGGTGTTATATCTAAGAATCCATTGTTCAAAACTAGGTCCTGAAGCATTACCCCTATGTTTTGTTCTAAGAGTTTTCTGGTTTTAGTTCCTGTATTTAGATCCTCGATCCATTTTGAGCTAATTTTTGCATATGGTGTCAGATATGAGGTCAAATTCATTCTTTTGCATGTAAAGATCTAGCTGCCCCAGAACAATGTATTGAGAAGACTATTCTTTCCCCATTGAATGAACTTGGCACCCTTGTTGAAAATCAATTGACCATAGATGTATGATTTATTTCTGGATTCTTGATTCTATCCTATTGTTCTATATGTCTATTCTTATGCCAGTACCATACTGTTTTTGATTACTAACCTTTATAGTATGTTTTAAAATTGGAAAGTGTGAATACTACTTTGTTCTTCTTTTTTAAGATTGTTTTGGCAATTCTGTGTCCCTTGTAATTCCATACGAATTTGAGGACTGGCTTTCCCATTTTTCTGCAAAGAAGGTTGTTGGAATTTTGATAGGGATTGCAATGAATCTGTAGATCGTTTTGGGTAGTATTGACCTCTTAACAATATTAAGTTTTCCAATTCATGAACATAGAATGTCTTTCCATTTATTTAGGTCTTCTTTAATTTCTTTCAGCAATGTTTTACAGTTTTCAGTGTTCAAATCTTTCACTTCCCTGGGTAAATTTATACCTAAGTATTTAATTCTCTTTGATGCTATTGTAAATAGAATTGTTTTCCTTATTTCCTTTTCAGACTGTTCATTGCTGGTGTGTAGAAACACAACTGATTTTTGTGTGTTGATCTTGTATCTTATAGTCACTGATTAACTCTAGTAGTTTTTTTTGTGGATTGTTTGGAATTTTCTATATATAGGATCATGTCCTCTGTGATAGAGACAGTTTTACTTCTTTCTGTCTTATTTGGATACATTTTACTTCTTTTTCTTGCCTAATTGCTCTGGCTAGAACTTCTGGTACAGTGTTGAATAGCAGTGCTGAGAGAGGGCATTGTTGCCTTGTTCCTGATCTCAAGGGGGAAGCTTTCAGTCATTCTCCACTGAGTATGATGTTAGCTGTGGGTTTTTCATAGATGCCCTTTATCATGTTGAGGAATTTCCCTTCTAGTCCTAGTTTATTGAGTGTTTTTATTATGAAATTGTGTTGGATTTTAGCAAATGCCCTTTCTGCATGGATTGAGATGATCGTGTGATTATTTTCCTTCATTCTGTTAGTGCTGTGTATTATGTTGACTGCTTTTCTTATGTTGAATCACCCTTATATTCCTGGGATAAACCCCACTTGGCCATTGTATATAGTATTTTTAATATGCTGTTGTGAAGCCTAGTTATTTAGCAGCACGCAAGAATTTGATTACTTCTCCCTTATTTTCTGCTGTGACTTTTCATCTCTTAGACCAGAGTATTGGTGTCCTCACTGATGCCCAAGGAGGGAAGATGTCCATTTGAGACTCGTGAGCAAGAGAAATGCTTCCCAGAACGACAATAATGTGCCAGATAATGTGCACCCTATGTCTGATATCTGCATGAATTATCAGGGTAATTCAGTAACAAGAACAACTGATATGTGTGCTTTGTTTCACAGTTCCAGCCCATTTATAAACTCACATGATCTTCCCAATGCTGAACATAGAGAGAAAGGGTGATATTATCCTTTCTCTTTTGTAGATGAGGAAACTGAGGCTCAAGAAAATAAATAAATTGAACAACAACACATTTTGCAAATGGAAAAAACAGAGCACTCGTCCAGGAATTTGGACTTCAGAACACATTCTTTCCTTCATACTCTGCTCCCTCTCACATGAAAATGCTTCTCATGGTTTGCGTTCCTCACTCCTGCACTTAATTTTGGCAAGGATGAGTTGGCTTCATACTGCCATCAGTTACTTAATAGTCTCTAAGGATCAGTTGAAATAGCTCCAATTTGGAGTCTTTTGTCAAAAGTAAAAAAACTGTCAATTTATCTAAATTGTCTGTAAAGCAAGTTATGTTAATTTTAAAAATATGCGTTCATGTGTTGACTCATATTTGATGGCTCACAGCTCGAAGAGTTCCCTGTGGAGACAAAAGATTTTATACATGACACCCATGAGCATTATAATCTTAGCAAGGTATATTTGAAGGGGGGAAAAAAAACCAGTGGTCTTTGCTATCACCTAAGAAAACCAGTGCTAGTAAAATTCATGTGCTAAAATTTTATGTAATTTATAACAATTTTCCAAACTTTGCAGCATATTACGAGCACCAGGGGATTTTTTACACAATGTTCCAACTGCCAGACATTCTGATTTAATTGGTATGACATGTGACCCAGGCATCAGCATCTTTAAAATCTTCCAAATGATTTTAATGTGCAGCCAATTTGGGGAAACATTTTTTATAGTTTTACTTTTGGAATGTAGAATAGATCTCTGTCTCGCCTCTTTTCCTTGAAAGATAATTAAATGATTAGAGTCTGGCAATTTCTGTTGATTTGTGCTTTGTTTCTGATGATCATATTCAGTCAGAAAATAAGAATGTCATACACAACTGTCCATAACTATACAATATATATAATACAGCATGAAGGTAGCTTTATTATTCTCTTTGATTTCATGTTATTTGTAAAAATCTAACAATTAATGATGAGATTTTCTAAGATACTCCCCTGGTCTCACCCCTTTGGGAGCAAGGAAGAATGAAGAAAACTAAAGATACAAGGGAATGATTAGTCCAAAGGACTGATGGACCACATCTACCATGGCGTCCACCAGACTGAGTCCAGTACAACTAGATGGAACCTGGCTAACACCCCTGACTGCTCTGACAGGGATCACGATAGAGGGTCCCAGATAGAGCTGGAGAAAATGTAGACCAAAGTTCTAACTCACAAAAAAAAGACTAGACTTACTGGCCTGACAGAGACTGGAGAAACCCTGAGAGTATGGCCCCTAGACACCATATCAGCTCAGTAATGAAGTCACTCCTGAAGTTCACGCTTTAACCAAAGATTAGACAGGCCCATAAAACAAAAAGAGACTAAAGGGGCACAACAGCCCAAGGACAAGGACTAGAAGACAGGAGGGGGCAAGAAAGCTGGTGATTGAGAACCCAAGGTCGAGAAGGGAGAGTGTTGACATGTCATGGAGTTGGTAACCAATGTCACAAAAACAGTATGTGTACTGTATAATGAGAAGCTAATTTGTTCTGTAAACCTTCATCTAAAGTTCAATAATAACAAAAAAATAATAACGATGAAATTTGAGGGCTATAGAACATGTCTGCCTATTTCCTTGTTTGGTTTCATGAGGTCTCATGAGCCATTTAGAAAAGCAGTAGGTGACAGTGGTGCATTAATAAGATCTAGAAAACCGGCTAGAAAGCAGAATGTTTGGAAAATTACATGAAAAAAAGAAATGATGTCTTAGTTACCTAGTGCTGCTATAACATAAATACCACAAGTGGATGGCTTAAACAGAAATTTATTCTCTCACGGTCTAGGAGGCTAGAAGTCCGAATTCAGGAAGTTAGCTCTAGGGGAAGGCTTTCTCTCTCTCTGTCGGCTCTGACAGAAAGTCCTTGTCTCAATCTTCCCCTGGGTCTAGGAGGTTCTCAGCACAGGGACCCTGGGTTCAAAGGATGCACTCTGCTCCCGGCTCTTCTTTCTTGGTGGCATTGAGGTCCCTATCTCTCTGCTTACTTCTCTCTCCTTTTATCTCTTGTAAGATAAAAGATGATGCAGGCCACACCCCAGGAAAACTCCCCTCACATTGAATCAGGGCTGTGACCTGAGTAAGGGTGCTTCATACCACCTTGTTGTTGTTGCTGTTAGGTGTTGTCGAGTCAATTCTGACTTAAAGCAGCCCCATGCACAACAGAATGAAACACTGCCTGGTCCTGCACCATCCTCACAATTGTTGTTATGCTTGAGGCCATTGTTGCAGCGCTGTGTCAATCCATCTCGTCGAAGGTCTTCCTCTTTTTTGCTGACCCTCTGCTTTACCAAGCATGATGTCCTTCTCGAGGGACTGGTCCATCCTGGTAACATGTCCAAAGTATGTGAGAGGAAGTCTTGCAATCCTTGCTTCTAAGGAGCATTCTGGTTGCACTCCTTCCAAGACAGACCTGTTCGTTCTTTTGGCAGTCCATGGTATATTCAATATTCTTCACCAACACCATAATTCAAAGCCATCAATTCTTCTTCTGTCGTCCTTATTCATTGTCCAGCCTTCCCATGCATATGAGTCGATTAAAAATATCATAGCTGAGTAAGGCGCACCTTAGTCCTCAAAGTGACATCTTCATTTTTTAACACTTTAAAGAAGTCTTGCAGCAGATTTGCCCAATGCCCATTTGATTTCTTGACTTCTGCTTCCTTGGGCATTGATCCTTGACTTCTGCTTCCTTGGGCATTGATCCTTGACTTCTGCTTCCTTGGGCATTGATCCTTGACAACTTCAATCTTTTCTCTGTTTATCATGATGTTACTTATTAGTCCAGTTGTGAGGATTTTTGTTTTCTTTATGTTACGGTGTAATCCATACTGAAGGCTGTAGTCGTTGATCTTCATCAGTAAGTCCTTCAAGTCCTCTTCCCTTCCAGCAAACAAGGTTGTGTCATCTGCATAACGAAGATTGTTAATGAATCCTCCTCCAACCCTGATGCCGAGTTCTTCTTCATATAGTCCCATCCTAATCACCTTACAACTGATTGGCTGATTACATCAGATCACGCCATGGGGGATAATTACATCATTACATAATTGCCAAACCCCTTGAGAATCATGGTTCAGCCAAGTTTACGTATTTTGAGGGGACACAATTCAATCCATGACAAATGGTAAAAAAATTTAAGTAAAGAAATTGCCCTAAAAGACATATTTGTATCCATAGTGCTATACCATTTCAGGATTGGGTTCAAGTTTAGGTATTTGTTAAGTCACTGTTTTTAATCCTACCAAATAAAGCTTGGATAATAAAGATGGAAAACTTAAATCTTATTTGATCATTGGCTTTTAGTGTTTATTTTCATTTTGTCAATCATATCAAGAAAAAAGTGGACACAATTGCTTTATTTCTGTGAAAAATGTTGAACGTAATATCATGAGTAATTATATATAATGAAGCCTTGTTTACTTGGCCCATTAATGTTTACTTGACTAAAATTCCATTTTTAAAGAAATTGGGCCATTATTCCCTAATGTCTGTGTCACCAGGCTTCTGATATTGATAATAAAGTATTTGAAGTTGCTAAAAATAAAAATGGGGTTATTTTTGCTGCTCCTTACCCAAATGTTTTGTTCATCATTATGTCAAAACCAAAATTTATTAATGCAGAGCCCATAGATTTCTTGGTCACCATGAATTATGAGTTTTTCTGTAGGGCATAATTGCAAAATGTTAGACTCATTTGTATGGCTGATTGCACTTTTTTTTTAAGATTGAAGATTTCTAGTGAAATACCTAATTTTAATATAGTACTAAGGTATTAATTATTTTTAAAGTAAATTACCAACAGAATACGGTATAAATATGTCACTTAGAAGAGATACAAAAGGTAACATGTATGCAGTGGATATACAAGCACTTTTCAAAATATAGAATTTTGAACTTACAGAAATAAAGAACGTAAATTGTTTAATTTTATGAACTTTAAACCATCAAATTTCAGCTGTTCTATCTAATGTAATTCAATGTGTTTGATTATTATAGGAGATGCCCAAGGAGGTTATCAGTTAATTGTAAACATTTACATTACTTATCGCTGGGCCGAGATGACTGACAGTATAACCATGAGAAGCAAAGATTTGGAAGTGTGAGGGTGATAGAGAAATTCATGTGAATTGGGAGAACTGAAGGAGGTCAACAATGAAGAGCCAGGTTAAAGAAAAGACTAGGAGTACTGCAAAAGCAAATCAAACTACTATCTGTTCACTCAAATTCCCAGTTCAAGTACACTGCTATCCTCGAATGACACTGAACCCTTCATGGGGTTTGCCAATGTCATTGGGGACTGCAAGCCAAGGGAAAACAATAGTTAATCAAATCGAAGGTTTAAAGAAGTCTGTAAGCTCAGGGCTAGTATAGCATCTCCATGATGTCACCAGTAACCCAGCTTCCTTCTAGCTGTGTCATCCTTCAGATGTGACTCTCATCCTTATGCTCTCCAGATGACTATATTCAATTTTCAGGAAGAAAGAAGGGGGAGGTGCTAAGGGTGAAACTGTGTATAGCATCTGGGTCAGTCCCTTTTAAAGAGTTTTCCCAGAAAACACACTTATTACTAGCATTACTAGCATTTACAAAACATTGACCAGAACCCTGTCTCATTAAGTACCCCTATCTGCAACGTCTTTTTCATAAAAAAAATAAAATTAAAAACGTCTTTTTCATAAGCTCAGCATAAATAGATTCACTAAAAGTGACCAAACAACATAAATAAAAACCTCTTTGTGTGTTAGAATTGGGATGAGTCTTAAATGACTATTACTCACTGGCTACAGACATGTAATAATATTGCCCTATTTTTCTATTCCTAAAACATACAGCTCTCATTGAATTAATCAATATGTAAAAAAAATGTAAAGCAGAAGAAAAATACCAATAGTAGCATAACTAAAAGGAGCCTGGTGGCACAAAGGTTAAGCAGTTGCTTGCCAACCTAAAGGTTGGCTGTTTGAACCCACCAGAAACTCCATGGGAGAAAAGACTTGGCGATCTGCTCCTGTAAAGATTACAACCTAGGAAACCCTATGAAGCAGTTCTCCTCTGTCATATGTTGTTGTTGTCGTTAGGTGCCATCGAGTCCGTCCTGACTCATAGAGACCCTATGCACAACAGAACGAAACACTGCCCGGTCCTGCCATGCTTGAGCTCACTGTTGCAGCCACTGTGTCAATCCACCTTGTCAAGGGTCTTCCTCTTTTCCGCTGACCCTGTACTCTGCCAAGCATGATGTCTTTCTCCAGGGACTGATCCCTCCTGACAACATGTCCAAAGTATGTAAGATGCAGTCTCGCCATCCTTGCATCTGAGGAGCATTCTGGCCGCACTTCTTCCAAGACAGATTTGTTCGTTCTTTTGGCAGTCCGTGGTATATTCAATATTCTTCACCAACACCACAATTCAAAGGAGTCAACTCTTCTTCGGTCTTCCTTATTCATTGTCCAGCTTTCACATGCATGTGATGTGATTGAAAATACCATGGCTTGGGTCAGGCGCACCTTAGTCTTCAGGGTGACATCTTTGCTCTTCAACACTTTGAAGAGGTCCTTTGCAGTAGATTTGCCCAATGCAATGCGTCTTTTGATTTCTTGACTGCTGCTTCCACTGCTGTTGATTGTGGATCCAAGTAAAATGAAATCCTTGACAACTTCCATCTTTTCTCCGTTTATCATGATGTTGCTCATTGGTCCAGTTATGAGGATTTTTGTTTTCTTTATGTTGAGGAGTAATCCATACTTGAAGGCTGTGGTCTTTGATCTTCATCAGTAAGTCCTTCAAGTCTTCTTCACTTTCAGCAAGCAAGGTTGTGTCATCTGCATAACGCAGGTTGTTAATGAGTCTTCCTCCAATCCTGATGCCCTGTTCTTCTTCATGCAGACCAGCTTCTAGTATTATTTGCTCAACATACAGATTGAATAGGTATGGTGAAAGAATACAACCCTGACGCACACCTTTCCTGACTTTAAACCAATCAGTATCCCCTTGTTCTGTCTGAACAACTGCCTCTTGATCTGTGTAAAGGTTCCTCATGAGCACAATTAAGTGTTCTGGAATTCCCATTCTTCGCAGTGTTATCCAGTTTGTTATGATTCACACAGTCGAATGCCTTTGAATAGTCAATAAAACACTCTCATATAGGGTCACTATAAATCAGATTTGACTTCATGATACACAACAACATAACCATGACTAAACTACACATTTTATTTGCTAATTTCCCCTTCTATCATTTTATCTACTCCTCTAAGCTAATGTAGAAGCCCTGGTGGCGTAGTGATTAAGTGCTACAGCTGCTAACCTGAAGGTTGGCAGTTTGAAACCATCAGGCGCTCCTTAGAAACCCTATGGGGCAGTTCTACTCTGTCCTATAGGGTCACTATGAGTCAGACTCGACTCAATGGCAATGGGTTTTTTTTTTTTTTAACGAATATACGTGATCCTAGGTGGCACCAAGGAAACTCTGGTGGCGTAGTGGTTAAGTGCTATGACTGCTAACCAAGAGGTCAGCAGTTCAAATCCACCATGTGCTCCTTGGAAACTCTATGGGGGCAGTTCTACTCTGTCCTATAGGGTCGCTATGAGTCGGAATCGACTCGATGGCAGTGCATTAGGTGGCACAAACGGTTAAGCACTTGACTGTTAGCCATCTACTGGACATCTGCTTCCGAAAAGTCACCGCCTTCAAGAGTCAATGAAGCAATTCTACTCTGCACACGTGGGGTCACCATGAGCAGGAATCGACTCAAAGGCAACTAACAACAGCAAAGCAATGTAACTGAAGAGGTTGAATCAAAATGTCTGTGGATCAAAGGCCACTTGTCCAAAAATTGTTTAAGCTACCATTTTATATTTTTCACAAGTGAGTTTATAAAAAGGAATCAACCTTGATGCCTGAGAGTTCCCTTACTTGTGACTCTGGCCAATTCTTCAATGAAATACAAGCCTCTTTGGAAACTGAATCACAAAGATTAATTTTAATTAGGTGTGACTTGTCTTTTCAAGGCTTCCAATCTCTTTGCATACACTTTTTATATTAATTTTTCACTCTGACTAAATCAATGGAGTTTATTTCAATTTGTGTTTTTCTTTATTTTCTTTTTGTTGAATAATATGGAGAGGTTGAATGCTCTATTTGAGTTTATTTAGGTCTGTTCCATGGAGTGATGATTTATTGAGCATTCTCTGTGTGCCTGGAGAACTACAAAGCAGTGGTATAGCAAGGGCAGGGCAGTGGGAGCAATCCACCTATCATGAATTGAATTGTGTCCCCTAAAAATATGTGTCAACTTGGTTAGGCCATGATCCCCAGTGTTGCGCGGTTGTCCTCCATTTTGTGATTTTCCTATGTGTTACAAATCATAATATCTGCCTGTGGTTAAAGAGGATTAGGCCGGGATGTAACACCCTTGCCCAGGTCACATCCCTGATGCAATGTTTCCCTGTAGTGTGACCTGTACCACCTTTTATCTTACAAGAAATAAAAGGAAAGGGAAGCAAGCAGATAGTGGGGACCTCATACCACCAAGAAAGAAGCACCAGAAGCAGAGTGCATCCTTTGGACCTGGGGTTCCTGCGTAGAGAAGCTCCTAGTCCGGAGGAAGATTGCTGACAAGGACCTTCCCTCAGAGCCTACAGAAAGAGAAAGCCTTCCCTTGGAGCTGACACCCTGAATTCGGACTTCTAGCCTCTTAGACTGAGAGAGCATATCTCTCTTTGTTAAAGCAATCCACTTGTGGTATTTCTGTTATAGCAGCACACTCGATGACTAAGACACCACCCTAGGTTTAGGTAAAAAGGGATGATTGCCTGTACAAGATCTAAAATAAAATGAAACCAACTAAAATTGATCTGCCTTTTTTTTATAATTCATTTTATCTTCTTCTTGTTGTTATTGTTGAGAGCATATACCAACTCAGCAATTTCTACCTGTACAATTCAGTGATATTGATAACATTCTTCAAATTGTGCACCCATTCTAACCCTCCTTTTCTGGGTTGTTCCTCTTCTGTTAACATAAACTCACTGCCCCCTAAGTTTTCTATCTAATCTTTCTAGTTGCTGTTATCAATTAG
This sequence comes from Elephas maximus indicus, assembly GCF_024166365.1. Classification (NCBI taxonomy): domain Eukaryota; kingdom Metazoa; phylum Chordata; class Mammalia; order Proboscidea; family Elephantidae; genus Elephas; species Elephas maximus. The sequence goes on along the minus strand of NC_064846.1, from coordinate 146,403,893 downwards.
ATCCCATATAGCTAGATCTTAAAAGCACAGTGCTCAAGACAGACATTCTTTACTAATTAAGCTAAACTACTGTTTGGTTTTAAGAAGACTTCAGGGGATATTTTTGGTTTAAGGTTTAAATATTACCTCAGGGCAAGAGTTCAGGGCTTTACCCAGCCTTCATGGCTCCAGAAAGTCTGGGTTTTTAAATTCTGTTCTCCATTTTCACTCTTTTGGTCAAGAATTGGTCTGCCCTTTATTATCACCACATACAAGCAATTCTAAACAATGTCAAAGCCTTTTGTGGTTCTAAGTTCTAAGCAATTGCTGTGGATACTTTTGGGTTTTAATAATATGTGTTGGCTTCAAATTTGCACATTTTTGTTATTTATCCTTTAATAAACATTGTTGTTGTTGTTGTTGTTGTTAGCTGCTGTTCAGTCAATTCCAGCTCATGGCAACACCATGTGTGCAGAGCAGAATTGCTTCATAGGCTTTTCAAGGCTGTGACCTTTCGGAAGCAGATTGCCAGGCCTGTCTTCCAAGGTACCTCTGGGTGGGTTTGAACTGCCAATCATTCAGCTAGTAGTCTATCCTTTAATAAACATTGTATTCTACATGAAAGCTAGTTAGGAGAACTCCCAGTTATATAATCATCCTTGACTCATGTAGACTCAGCTATACCTGTTTGTTTCAGGAGTAACTTCATAACAATTTGGAATTTTTCAAGGTTACTTTTTTTTTTTTTAGACACAGTTTATGTTTCTAATCCCTGTGGAATTAACTATCCCTTTGGTTAAACAGTGGAGCCCTGGTGGCTCAGTTGCTAACCAAAAGGTCAGCAGTTCAAATCCACCAGCCACTCCTTGGGAATCCTACGGAGCAGTTAGTTCTACTCTGTCCTATAGGGTCGCTATGAGTTGGAATCGACTCGACGACAATGGGTTTTTAATGGGTTTGGTGGTCAAACAGTAGATATAAAATAATAATATACTCGCTCCTCACTTATCTACATGGTTAGTTTCCAAAGACCAGGTCATTATACAAAAACCGTCATTAATCGAAAATGGAGGATGACCACATCAGATTACAAAATTGAGGCTAACTACATCATCACATAACTGAGAATCATAACCTTAACCATCACAGCCAGTAATGAACGCCAAGGTATGAGGTGAGAGTAACGCTGGCTGTGATGGTTAAGGCTAGTGTCAGCTTGGCTGGGCCATGATTCTCAGTGGTTTGGCGGTTATGTAACAATGTAATTTGGCAGTTAGGTCTATAAGTGAGGAGTGGGTGTAGTACAATGTTAATTTTGCAAGAAGGAGGTTAGTCACTAATACCTGTAGCCTTTGCCATTGATGAGGCCAAGAAAAGATTCCAACCTGGTATTTAGCTTGCTCCTTTCTGTCAGGAAAGGAAATTCCTGGACAGGAAAGCACCCTGTACTCAAAGCCAGTAGACCTGGGCCACAATCTTGGCTGTGTCCTTAATTACCTATATGAAGTTATGTCATTCATCTTTAGTGAGCTCAGTTCCCTTATCATCATCTATAAAGTAAGGGAATTGGATTAGATATTACCCAGCTCTAAATTCCAACCCCAGGAAGTCAATGTGGTGTGATATTTTTTATTTAATCCTGCAAAGCATTGTACAGAAGTGCAAGGTTTTGTTTAGGAAACTGGGTATGATTTTTATTTCCTGATTATGTCTTATTCCTATAGAAAACTAAAGGTTTCCTATTGTTGCTTATTTCATTTTTTTCCTTATGTAGACTATCTGCCACTAGTTCCACATAGAAACTTACCATCAATTGAAAATACTTCAAATCTATCTCTAGATATATGTCTTTTGTTGGTTTAGGAAGACTATCTTAATGGAGCTGAAATTGGCTTATAGGATGCCAAGCTTGAATATGTCACATTGGGCTGAAAAACAATTCTTTGGTAGAAAAGTGCTATTCAAAGTGTGGTTCATAGACCAGCCACAGCAGCATCACCTGGGAGCTTGTTAGAAATGCAGATTCATAGGCCCCACCCCTGACTCCATGAGTCAGACTCTCTGGAGATGATGCCCGGCAATCTGAATTTTAACAAGCTCTGTGGGTGATTCCTGTTCACACCTACACTGTAAGAACCCCTGACTCTCATAATTATTGCTTCAGACCCAGTGCATTGCATGCAGTCTTCCATCTTAGTACATTAATTCTCAAACTTGTTGCTAGATTTAATTTCAAATCAATTTAGAAACAGAAGATTTGGGCTTCACCTAGGTGTCTTTCCTGAAGGCTTTGAACTGAACGTGCTGGATTTAGCAGCTGACACTTAATCCATGCCAAACAAATGAGGTCTAGTAGCAACAGCTGAATCGGTAAACCTTGATTTACTTTCTGCTGGTTCCAAAGGAAAAAAAATCACTTCTTCCCTGGCTAGCTTTTACAGGTAAGCCTGCCCATTTGCTTTATTTCTTTATTAGTTAGTTTTAACAGCAGTGAATTGCAAACACTTCCAATATTTTTTTTCCTAGTAATTTTATTATGTTTGCTTCTCAAGGAAGAAAATCTCTTACACTACAAAGAAAACAACCAATATTTGAATAATGTTTTACAATTTCTGAAGTGTTTTCATGAGCATTTTCTCATTTAATTCTTATGGGAACCCTGGGAGTAGTATGATAAACAGTATGACTTTCCGCATAGCATGCTGGAAACTACTAAGTGGGGCCAGGATGAATGAAAAGCTAGATCTAACAATCTCAGGTCTAAGAGAAGTTGACTTAGGCAGAGAGACTGGCCCCTGCTCTGACCCATTCACAATGGGGAGTCATAGCACAATTCAGGCTAAGCATCAATGCCCAGGAATTCCAGTTCAGGCAATACAGGGAAGCCGACTGGTTCACAGGCTGAGCAGTCCATGTGTGGTGATAGAGGAGATACCAGAAGAAGAACCCAAATGTGCTGAATGAGTTACCAGAAAACTGATGGGAAGGTAGGCCTCTTGACAACTGGAGTCTCAGAGCTCGGAACTAAGAAACAGAGCATGTGGAATTATTCATCTATTCACTCAACACACTGAGCTCCAAATCTATAAAAGTCATTGTGTCCCTCTCTGGGAATAAAATTAAAGAGAAAAATCACAGATGTTGCTGCAATCATGGGGCTTTCAATCCTGTGGTAAAGCAGGGATTAACTAAATCATGCCACTTAAGGTATAATCACAAATTGAGCTAAGTGCTCCAGAAAAAAGGAATCACAGTTCCACGAAAGAGAATCTAACCTGGTCGGAAGAAGGAATGCTTCCAGGGAAGTGACTTAGCTGAGAGCTAAAGAAGAAGCAGATGTCAGCTAAGCCAATGTTCTCCAAAGTAATATTTATTTTCTACCTCGTCCTTTTGCAGTATCTAAATCTGTGGCTGTATTATATGGGTGCTATGTTCGGAATTGACTCGATGGCACTGGGTTTGGTTTTTTTTTTTTGTTGTTGTTATGTTATAATACTATATTAGCATAGCTATTGCTGTTAGTTGCCGGCAAGTCAGCTCTGACTCATAGCAACCCTAGATACAACAGAATGAAATGTTACCCAGTCCTACACCATCTTCACGATCCTTGCCGTGTTTGAGTCCCTTGTCGTGGCCATTGTGTACATTGAGTGCCTTCCACCCTGGAGGGCTCATCTTCCAGCACTATATCAAAAAACATCCTGTTGTGAGCTATAGTGTTTTCATTGGCTAATTTTCAGAAATAGATCACCAGGCCTTTCTTCTTAGTCTGTCTTATTCTGGAAGCTCCGCTGAAACCTGTCCACCATGGGCGACTCCACTGGTATTTGAAATACTGGTGGCATAGTTTCCAGCATCATAGCAACACATAAACCAGCAGAGTATGACAAAATGACACGTGGTGGTATATAGCTATAAAACTATACATGTATACAATTTATAATAAATATGCATACATTTGGGGTGATGTCTTAGGCCCGCCCTTACCATTTGTGAGGTGCAGGGTATGATGAGCATGAAAAAATTTAATAGAAACATAAGTAGGTGGGTGTAGACTGGGAACAAAACAAGAATCAGGACTTTCATATTTCCGCCTGTTAGGAAAACTGTATCAGCTTAAAGTCTAAGTAGCAAAAACTGTTCTCACTAAAGGACCTTTAATGCTCTTGCTCATCCCCACAACACACACAAGAATGTTAAACCTGCAAAGAAAACTGCCCATTGAATGCTCAATATAGGACAGAACTAAACCCCTGTATTAGTTATTCATTACTGCATAGAGGGAGCCCTGGTGGCACAGTGGTTAAGTGCTTGGCTGCCAACCTCAAGGTCAGCAGTTCAAACCTACCAACCGCTCCTTGTGAGAAAGATGTGGCAGTCTGCTCTCGTAAAGATTACAGCCTTGAAAACCCTATGGGACAATTCTACTCCGTCCCATTTGGTTGCTATGAGTTGGAATCATCTCTACAGCAATAGGTTGATTTTTTTTAACTTGCGTAACAAATTATCCCAAAATTCAGTTGCTTAAAACCACATTTTTTATCTCATAGTTTCTGTGGGTCAGGAATCCAGGCACAGTTTACCTGGGTCCTCTAACTCTTGGTCTCTCACAAGGCTGTGATCATCTCAAGACTCACCTGGGAAGAATCTGCTTCCAAGCTCACTCACGTCATTGGTGGTAGGATTCAGTTTCTCCTGGACCGTTGGACTGAGGCTTCAGTTCCTCATGAGCTGTTGGCCAGAGGCCTCCCTTGGTTCCTTGCCACACCTCACAACATGGCAGCTTGCTTCATCAGAGCAAGCTAGTGAAAGGGCAAGAAAGAGTGCCAGCAAGAGAGACAGTTCCAAAAAGATGGAAGTCACAGTATTTTGTAACCTAATCACAGAAGTGGCATCTCATCTCTTTTACCATATTCCATTTGTTAGAACCATGTCACTGGGTTCAGTCCATACTCAAGGGAAGGAGATCACATAAAGGTGTGAATAGTAAGAGGCAGGGGTCATTGGGAGCATGTCGAAAAGTGCCTAATACAATTTCCAGAGCAATACTTGGAAGCCTCAGCACAAATGAGGTAGCTAGTACAACAGTTATTCCACTCACCTTCTTGGATAAATATTACACCAAAAGTTTCCTTATAAGCCTACTCTAAACATTCCTTAATTTCATGTATATGTAATACATCTACACTGTAGTCCATACATAGTTCTCATTCTATAGCATGAACTATGGCTACCTCACTTACCTCATTTTCCTAGGACTCCCCACTCAACGCTTGCCAGCCACACTGTCAGTCTACCTAGAACCTCAGCTCCTCTATGACATATTTCCTCCAGAAATAGACTTGACTGTCCCTTCACTTCATTCAGGCCTATGCTTTCCTTGACCACCGCATCTTTACCCACTTTTCACACTCATTTACCCTGCTTCATGTTCCTTCCTAATGCTTATCACTAGCTGACATACTATAATGTACTTTTTCATCTGTTTATTGTCTGTCTTCCCCCAACAAACATGTACTTTTGGTCATAATTTCCACAGCCTGGAAAAGTAAGTGCTCAATAACTATTTGTCAAAATGGTGAAGGAATACTTTGTATTTAAGACAGGGAAAACCTGTATTTCATATTTATGTTTGTATGGCTTTTCTAAGACAATACATATCCACCTTTGGTTATTAGGAATTCTGCCATCATCTTTTTTCCCACCTTTATGATAATGAGAAAATCAATTATTAGAAACAGGAATATTTTCAAGGGCTTCTTTTGGAAAAGAAGCTGACCTTTAGCAATTTGAATTCCATTAACAGAATGTACTTTTCGTCTTTGCTGATAAATTTGCATTCGTTGAAAAAGGAAGAAGACCTTTAGAAAATACTACATCCAGAAAATTCTTAAGTACCTGATATTTTTCTTTGTAATGATTTTCTGTGTGGGATTTGTGTATTTGTTTTCATCATGAAAAGGAACTACTGAAAGGCCAAAGCTGATTGCCAAGATACGTTTTGGTGGTTTCTAAACAAACTTGCCTCATTCTGTGCAGAAAATTCACTTTGCTAAAACAAAAAGAATTAAAAGCCTTTTCAAGACCCGTCTTAAATGAATGAATAACAAAAAAAAAGTCCTTAGGTCAAAAGCCTATGAATGCTTTATTTGGCCTGGTTAATTGAAGTTAATATTTTAGGGAATATAATTATATATGAATCAAGAGCTGTATACATAGCACTACTGTTGTGTACTATGAGGGACACACAGATAAGCAAGGCTCATATACAGGTGTAGTTGAGAATGTGTGCTATGGAGTGAAATTTCTTATGTGACTCCAGCATACATTTGTTTAAGCCCCTGAGTCTCAGCACTTACCTCGTAGTGTTGTTGATTTAATTAAATGAATGACAAAATTACATGAAGCTCTTTGTGCAGTGCCTGACACATAGTAAATGCTCAGAAATGTTACCAAACACATGACATGTTACTTACAATTAGTTAAAGTTTTAAGAGACTGAAAACCCAAACTTATAGTAGCCGAAATAAAAAAGGTTAAAACACTCTCAGGTAAATGAAATCGCAAAGTATGGCATAATGACTGTTTATCAACAAGTCCAGTGGTGGTATGGCTGCTCAAAACGCATTGGGAGCCCCCATTGCTTCTGTCAAGTTGCACCCATGGCCAAACATTGACTATCAACTTTTGGAAGGCCCGCTCTTGGTGGTTTGGCTGTTTGACTAAAAAATCAAAACCACACAACTACGACAGGCTTCGCTTGGAAGAATAATGATGTCATACACTCTCACCAGAATTGTGTGAAAGTTAAATGGCTCCGCATCCTCACTAACACTTGGTATTGTCAGACTTTAATATTTTTTTTCCAATCTGGTGGTTATATTTTGGTATCATATTATAGTTTAAATTTGCATATCCTTGATTATAAATGGAATTGAGCAACTTTTCACACACTTATATCAACTGATTCTTTTTGAGGTTTTTTTTTTTTGTAGTTTTGTGTCTTTATTTGATAATCAGCTGTTAGTTTTCACCCGCATGGACTGCGTGTAGGTGTTTGAAAGTGATGACAGGTACATAGGTAACCAGCGTATAGAGCTGGTTTGGTGACTCTTCTTTCTCATGATGTTTTCTGGTCAACCGTACACAGATACGACAAAGGCTCAATTAATTTCGTCTTTGTGAAGTGTATGTTCATGATTATTGATGGTTGCACTATGAGGTTGTTTGTATTTTTCTTATTTACCTGTAGTTCTTTATATATTCTCAATACTAATCTTTTATCGGCTATATGTATGGCAAATCTCTTCTGCTCTGTCTGTGCCCTTCCTTTTACAAGTTAGTGGTGACTTTTTATAAAGTTCTGAATTTTAATTGATCAATATTTTTCTTTATGGTTAGCAATTTTTGTGTTCTGTTTCAGAAGTCTTTCTCTACTCTGAGGTTATGAAGGTATCCTTCTATACTAACTTCTGGAAGTTTTGTTATTTTGCCTTTCACATTGAGGTCTGTGATATAGCTGTAAATTATTTTTATGTATGGTTTGAGGTAAGAGATCGCTGTTCCTTTTTTTCCTACATGATTACCCAGTTGTACTGAAAAGACTGCCCTTTCTCCACTTCCATGTTCTATCTGAAATCAATCAAGTGTCAATTTGTGCTTGGACCCACATCTGGGTTCCCTAATCTGTTCCATTGTTCTATTTATCTATCTGTGTACCCAATACAATAGTTACTATAGCTATATAAGAAGTCTTGATATCCAGTAGTGTAAGTCGTCCCACCTTCAAGATAATTTTGTCTATTTTTGGCCCTTTATACACCCATATGGAGGCCTGATGGCGTAGTGGTTATGAGCTTTGGCTGCAAACCAAAAAAAAAGTCAGCAGTTCGAATCTACCAGACACTCCTTGGAAACCCTATGGGGCAGTTCTACTCTGTCCTATAGGGTCCATATAAGTCAGCATCAACTCAAAAGCAACAGATTTGGTTTTTGAAACACCCAAATAAAGTTTAGAATAAGCTCGTCACTTTCCACAGGAAATTTTCTTAAGTTTTGATTGGCATTTTATTAAACCTATTGATAAATTTGGGATAATTGTGTGTGTGTGTATATACACACACAGTGTACATGCACACACACAATAACAGGCCATCCAGTCCACAAAGATGATATATCTTTTCATTTATTTGGATCTTCTTTAATTTATCTCATTAAAATAGAGAGATGGAGGTCTTTGACAGAAAAATAGATTTATTCCTAGATACTAGATAATTTTTTATTTTATTACAAATTGTATCTTTTTATTTTATTTTTCTTTATTGCTAGCACAGAAAACATTTGATTATATAAAAATCAATGCAGTTGATCATATCCAACAACCTTGGTAGGTTCTACTAGTTTGTCTGTTATTTCTTTTGGATTTACCATTTACATACAACGATATCATTTTGCAGTGCAATGGATTGCTTTTGTGTGGCCTTTCTAGCCATGGTCTTGTAACTCCCACCGAAGTGATTGGGTGGGACTGTGCAAATAGGGCAATTGTGGCCCACCAAGGGGATTGATCAGTTTTGCCATCCTGCTGGGCTTGAAATGAGCCATCCCAGAGGCGGGAAAGAGAGGATCTCACCACCACCAAGGAAGAAGGGCCAAGGGAGAAGCATGTCCTTTGGACCCTGGATCCCTGCACTGAGAAGCTCCTGGAACCAAGAGACTGAGGGAGAGAGAGAGAGAGAGCTGTAACACTGAAGATGGTGAGAAAAAGTAGCAGAGAAATGACAGCAGGAGAGACTGTCAGCAGAGACCAGCAGCAGGAGATGGCATGGTATGCTTTCCGGCCCACAGAGTGAGATAGCTGAGGACCTTTGGGCAGGAGGCTTGCTGAAAGAGTAGGGTGCCTCTGGGTACTTGATGGATCTAGGTTTGCTAACCCATGAAGCTAGAGCTGAGCACCTTCATGCCGAGGCTTACTGGCAGAGTGGGGTGTCGCTGGGCACTTATCGGCGGAGCTAAAAGAGCTTTGTAACACCAACCTGAGTGGGGCAGAGACCGAGGGTCAAGGAGAGGTGTACCTGCACGTGCAGCTGAGAAGAGGCTGTCCTGATGGAAGAACTGTATCCTGAGTATTCCTTAACGTGAACTGTAACCTGTGACTTCCCAAATAAACCCCATAATCGTGAGTATTGTCTGAGAGTTCTGTGTGGCCATTGCAATGAATTACCTAGCCCAGCAGAGAAGTAGAGAGTGCCAAGGAGCGATGGTTGGTGTCAGAATTGGTAAAGATGGTAGAGAGAGGAGGCTTGTCTGACCTCCGCCTCAAGGAATCAGCCTTGGGTTGTTGATCTTGATTTTCCTCCCCCCTTGGGAAGTTAGAAGAAGTCAGATGCCCCCACCACACCATTTGTACACATTTGTGAATGGCACTTTTATTTCTTCCTTTTCATTCCCTCTCAAGCCTTCCCAAGATATCTGTTCTTTCAGATACTTGCTATATCTATGTTCATGCGCACAAATATATTGACATTTTACAGTAAGTTTTTATGGAGGGATGACACATATGCAGAAAATGCATTAATTATAAGTGTACAAGTTGTCATGGTTTGAATTATGTCCCCCAAGAAATGTGTTTATTAACTTGGTTAGGCCATGATTCCCAGTATTCCATGGTGGTCCTCCATTTTGTGATTGTAATTTTATGTTAAAGAGAATTAGGGTGGGATCGTAATACCCTTACCAGGTCACATCCCTGATCCAATGTAAAGGGGGCTTCCCTGGGGTATGGCCTGCACCACCTTTTATCTCTCAAGAGATAACAGGAAAGGGAGGCTAGCCGAAAGTGGGGATCTCATACCACCAAGAAGGCAGCACTGGGAGCAGAGCGTATCCTTTTGACCTGAGGTTCCTACGCTGAGATGCTCCCAGACCAAGGGAAGACTGATGCATCGCAAGGACCTTCCTCCGGAGCCGACAGAAAGAGAAAGCCTTCCCCTGGAGCTGGTGCCCTGAATTCAGACTTCTAGACTACTGGACTGTGAGGGAATAAACTTCTCTTTGTTGAAGCCATCCACTTGTGGTATTTCTGTTATAGCAGCACTAGAAGACTAAGACACAAGTTAATAAGTAGTCACAAAGAAAACACACTTATGTAACCACCACCCAAATCAAGAAGTATACAATTACCAGCACATCAGAAGCCCTCTCCATACCCTCTCACAGTCCCTAACTCAAGCCTTTTCCTAAAAGTAACCACTATCCTGATTTCTAACACTGTAGCTTAGTTTTACCTTTTTTTTTTTTAACTTTACATAAATTCTGACTTACAGTATTTAAGTCTCTCTCAATATTAGTAAGTATCAGTGGTACTGTCTGTAGCTATTCATTTGCATTGCTGTACAGTATCCCGTGGTAATCTAGCATGTTGATGACATTTTGGTAGTTTTCAGTTTGGGGCTAATATAAACAATGTTGTTATGAGTATTCTCATATATGCCTTTTGGTACACAAATGTACACATTTCTATTCAGTAATGAAAATTCTGGGTCAATAAAATAAAGGGGGAAAAAACATACTATAGCATTTGAATTATGGTGTTGGTGAAGAATATTGACTATACTATGAGCTGCCAAAAGAATGAACAAATCAGTCTTGAGCTGCCAAAAGAATGAACAAATTAGTCTTAGGAAAAATACAACCAGAATGCTCCTTAGAGATGAGAATGGCTAGACTTTGATTCACTTACTTTGAACATGTCATCAGGGAAGACAAATCACTAGAGAAGAACACCATGGTTGGTAAAGTAGATGGTCAGCAAAAACAAGGGAAACCCTCAATTAGATGGACTGACACAATAGCCACAGCAACGTTCACAAACATACCAACAATCATGAAGACAGCACAGGACCACCATGAGTCGGAGCTGATTTGAAGGCACCTGACAACCACATCTTAGTATGTAGGGAAAAAGTATTATAAAATAATGACTGAAATCACAACAGGTAGAGTTTCAGTGCACGTGTCTCTGGGCATGTGTAATCAGGTATCTACAAGGCCTTGGAGGAGCTCTGCAAAATAGTCTTGGCCACAGAGGTGAAGTAACATCCCTAATAAATACATTCATTCAATAAATATTTATAGAATTCCCATTAAATACCTGGCATCATTTTAGACTGGAGACTTAATGATGAATAAAAAACAGCCCACTCCAAGTTGCTTATAGCCAAACCCAGTGGTTCTCTCTCTAAAGGGCCTTTGGAAATGAAACAGGACACTTTTTTAATTATCACAATGAATACCAAACCAATTGCCATTGAGTCAAGTCTGACTCATAGTCATCCTATAGAACAGAGTAGAACTGCCCCATAGAGTTTCCAGGCAGTGGCTGGTGGGTTCAAACTGCCGATCTTTTGGTTAGCAGCTGTAGCTCTTAACCACTGAGCCACCAGGCCTCCATCATAATGAATAGTTCCACCCAAAATACCAGTAGCTTCCCCATTGAGAAATACATGCCAATCTAAGATCAATAAGTGACAGAACCAAGAAGTGCCTGACTCCAATAAGATACTCTTTCTAACCTATCACACTGTCTCTAAGGATAATAACAAATGGATTTTACAAAGTTACTAATGACTTAAAACGGGTCAGTGATGTTACATAGAGAAACAAAATCATAATGCCAGAGTCAGTGTCATGGATTGAATTGTGTCCCCTAAAATCGTGTCAACTTAACTAGGCCATAATTCCCAGTACTGTGTGATTGTCCACCATTTTGTCATCTGATGTGATTTTCCTAGGTGTTGTAAACCCTACCTCTATGATATTAATGAGGCAGGATGAGAGGCAGTTATGTTAATAAGGCAGGACTCAATCTACAAGATTAGGCTGTGTCTTGAGTCAATCTCTTCTGAGATATAAAAGAGAGCAGGAAGCAGAGAGACATGGGGACCTCATACCACCAGGATACAAGAGCCAGAATAGTGAGTCTTTTGAACCCAGAGTCCCCATGCTGAGAAGCTCCAAGACCAGGAAGATTGATGAAAAGGACCTTCCCTAGAGCCAACAGAGAGTGAAGGCCTTCCCCTGGAGCTGGGTCCCTGAATTCAGCCTTGTAGCCTCCTAGACTGTGAGAGAATAAATTTCTCTTTGTTCAAGCCATCCACTTGTGGTCTTTCTGTTATAGCAGCACTAGGTAACTAAGAAGGTTAGTTCTTAGAGAAATTTAATATAACGAAGGAACAAAGAAACAAAGGCTGTAAGAAATCAAAAGGAGACAGAAGTGAAAGTCCGTGTTATTTTGAAAAGGAAGCTTCAAAGAGATGAACACTCAAAAACATTAAAAAGATACTATTAATAAACTTTGGCACGAGATGCGGTGCGAGAAAATGAGAAAGAGAAAAATACCCACGAGATGTCAAGAAGAGAATGCAGGAAGATTGCATGTACTGTTTAGAACCTATTTGAATATCATGAGTTTGGAAATTTTGATGTAATTTTAGAACTAGGCTATACTTCTAGTTTCAAGTTCTTGATTTTTAGAGGAAAAAAATTATCAAGTTCTCTCTGAACAGTGCAGAAGTCTGAGTAATTTCTAAACATTATGTAACATTTGGGTAAAGTATAATTTTTAAAATCCCCATACTTGAGAAAAAGGATTTCAACAGAATGTCTTTAGGATCTAACCAAAATTTAGGATAACTTCAAAAGCAGATTTGGACAGCCCAGAAAAAGCGTGGCATTTATCATTAAAAGTCTTTAGGTTGGATTTTGGTTCTATTACTAACTTGTGAAATCTCTGGGGAATAAACTTGATCTGCCTAAGTGTCCATTTTGTTGTCTCTAAAATAGGCATAGTACCTCTGAAAGTTGTTATTTTTTAATGGATCCAGGAACAGTTGTCCTTATTATCAAGGTGGGGCTGGTAACAATATCATTCAAATTCAGCAAAAAAAAAAAAAAACAACAGCTAAAACCCACTATATCTGCAACATGTGTGCTCCTAAAGCTTATGACCCCTCAGTCCCTACCTCTAGCTACTTAAATGAAAATTTTGAAGGTGGTATTTCCCTCACTTACAGAGGAAAGAAGTACAGCAAAGCACCAATTCAAAACTCTGCTTACCAATCCCTCATCATACTCTCTGGATTTTGTATGCCAATCATAGCCCATCAGTACATAGATTATATGAGCTGTGGAAAATGTCACCATGATGTGTCATGATTGTTGCTGAGTTCCCACTTTTACTCTCTACTAATTGCTCAAAACTTTCACAAGGTTGATTTTCTTGGTTGTATGAGTCCTTGTGGGAGGATTTCTATAGAATATGTTCCTAAAAAATGGAATTCACTTTTACATAAGATCGGTGGAAATACAAATTGGTGCAACATTTCTGAAGGACAATAGGCAATATAAATATAAATTTAAAAGTACATACTCTTTGTTATGGATTGATTTATATCCCTGAAAAATGTCTGTCAACTTGGCTAGGCCATGATTCCCAGTATTGTATGATTGTCCACCATTTTGTCATTTGATGTGATTTTCCTAGGTGTTGTAAATCCTACCTCTATAATGTTATAGAGGTAGGATTAGAGGCAGGTATATTAACGAGGCAGGAGTCAATCCACAACATCAGGTTGTATCTTAAGTCAATCTCTTTTGAGATATAAAAGAGAGAAGCAAGCAGAGAGATGGGGAACCTCCTACCACCAAGAAAGCAGAACGAGGAGCAGAGCACATCCTTTGGACCCAGAGTCCCTGCTCTGAGACGCTCCTAGGCCAGGGGAAGATTGATGACAAGGACCTTCCCCCAGAGCCAACAGAGAGAGAAAGCCTTCCCTGTGAGCTGGCACCCTGAATTCAGACTTCTAGCCTCCTAGACTGTGAGAGAAAAAATTTCTGTTTGTTAAAGTCATCCAATTTCTGTTTGTTCTGTTATAGCAGCACTAGGTAACTAAGACACTCTTTGACCCTAAAATTCTAGTCCTAGAAATTAATCCTACAGATATACTCTCCTATGTACCCTCCTATGTTTGGTGCAGCATTTCTATAATAAAAAGAAAACAAAACAAAATACATGACCATTCTCATAGGACTGGTCAAATCAATTACGGTACAACCTTAGGGTATAATGCCCTGCAGTCTTTGAAAAGGATGAAATAGAGACATATGTAATAGCAAGGAAAGTGGTAATGATATAATATTTTTAAAGTGGATTATACAACAGCATATGTAGTATATATTTAGATATGCATCTATGGATCCATATTCACTTACATGTGCAATGAATAACATCCATTTTCAATACCTCTATTTTTATTTGGAGTTATGGTTATGCAGAAGACTGTCATTTTCTATTTCATATATTTATATATTATCTGAATATTTAATAAAAAGTTTGCAAGACTTCTATAATGTTAAAAGAAACCTTTTTGAAAAAAAATATTCTTTAAGGATCATTGTGCCAATTTTTCATGGCCATTTAAAAAAGTACCTTGTTTTACAATTGCACAGCAATCAGGAACATCGACAGATATTTTCCTTGGTCCAGGTCATCAACTAAGATTTATTCACAAGATTCATCCCACCCACTTTGACTTCCTCCCAGTCAACTATCATTGACTCCTTGGATCCCCCTGGAGCCCTGGGTGCCATCCTGGCTTAGTCCCTCTCCTCATCATCCACCGCACTCTACTTTCTGTTATTTCTTATTCACTGTCTTAATTCCTTTCACCCACTGTTGTTACCTGACTGGCTTGATTCAGAAGTCCATGTCCATTCCAGCCTACACCTTTCCACTTTTTTTGGGTCCCAAAGGTGATCCAAATGACATGAATAGAAATGGACCATATATATAAAGTACCACCCTGTGGTACAGATGTGTACTGTTTACTGAATATCCACGTCTTCACTTGTATTTCCAAGACAACTTGCAATTGAACAGAGAACAAACTGATTGGTTCTGGGCAATAGACTCTGAACAGAAGTGGTCATTGATAGACTAAGGTAATGAAAAGTTGCTGTGGGACCCTCCAGCATGCTCTTCTGTTATGATCTACGACAGCAAGATGGCAGCGGACTGGATCCCTGATCTGCAACTGGACTTTGATTTATTAAGTCACTGAGATTTAGGGGCTAAATTGTTATCTATCCTATCTAAAAAATTCCTTAACAACATAGTTAACATAATGCCATTGCCCTGATTATCTACAAGATTATTGGATTATTCATTCATTTTTAAAATATGTACTAAGTATCCTGTACAGATATTGCATTTTGGTGACCCAAGATCTGTATCAGTCTGAGTATGTTTTATTTGGACTGCAAATTGTTTTTAAATATGCTTGAATTAGCTCCAATCTTTAAATATTAGGATATTTTGCCCAAAAACTCTTCCGTGTTTTCAGCTTCTCTTGAAACAATGGTAAATCCTGGCAACACTAAGCAGATATTTCTACACAGCAGTAATTGGATAGAGCTAAGTAACAATAGTCCCCTTTACATAGGGCATAAGCTTCCAGGTTGTCACAATGCCTACCGCTTTATATTGTAGCCACTCATTTATATTACCTTACTGTCCTCTGTAGGCATTTGAGCTTGCAAGCTCCAGTGGAAGCCAGCCTCTGTGCCTGGCCCTGGAAATAAATACAATATTTAGCAAAACAGATACCATCCCTGTGCTGGATAAGTTCCATCTGCCCTACCAGATCCACTCTGATCTTTTCTCCACCACAGGCTGTCTTGCCCTCTGGCTTCTGTTGGGTTTAACCAGTGGGAAGGCCTACAGGGTACTGGAGGGAACTAGAAGAGTGAGAACAGGGTATATCTTCCTCTGACTCTCTCCCTATAAGGTTACCACGGGCTGCCTGTCCCTTTGACCAAAAGTCACAGCTCATGTCAGGCAGCCCTCTCCACACAGCTTTCCTTCTCCCTCTTCTTGTTCCTTCAAGTTTGAAGAAGGTAATGGCACCAAGAAACAAATATCCTTGGGGTGCTGTACTATCTCCTGCTTTGTTTTCACCCCACCAACCGTTTTGAAAATAGTTTCTTTATTAAATCCTCCTCAAATTACCCAATTTGAGAATACCACCTTTTTTCCTGCTGGAATCCTGATAACAGCCCCTGTCCTTGCAGGAATGTATATGATTGGTAAAACCATTCCTGAACGGCCATCTGAGGTCTCAGGTAACTTTCTTTACCTTTCTTCTTTTACCCTTTGCTTTTCCTACTCATTCCTCTCTCCCTTTCTACTCTTCATTCTTACATTTACCTTTAAACTGGCCTATTTACTCAAGCCAGGATCTTTTCTTGAGACAATTATTTAACACTCTTGACTGTGTTCATTATTGTTGTAGCCCTAGAGCAGCAGGTCTCAACTATGGCATTGTGACATAAAAGCAGCAATTGGCCATCAGGAATAACCCAAATAATTTATTACTAACTTGATTAAGACACTAAATTTTAAGAATTGTATTAGTCAAATTTCTGTCAGATAAACCAAAGTCACTCTACATACCTAGAGAAGGAAGAGACTTAATATAGATAATAAAAGTCTACACGACCATTAAAAGGGCTGGGGAGTCAAAGTCAGGAAGGCGGCTTTCCAGAAATCTGGGCGTGAAAAAATTGAAGGGAATCTGGCACCAGTGATCCCAGCCATCTGCAGCACTGCAATGGATGAGTCTGATGATGACCTCCAAAAGTCAAAGTCACCAACAATAACCTCAGCTACCTGCCTGTAGCTACCATCACAGAGCAATGTCTTCTCCTTCTCTTCTACCTTCCAACTATCATGCAGGCAGCCACCACCGGTGGAATCTAATTGAAACTCTGCTTATAAGGGAGTCTGGAAATACAGCTTCCAAGATTCCGCTGGTGGGGCGTGGTGGAAAGCTGTAGAAGGCTTTTTAAAGGACACACTCTATATGCCAATAAAAAAATTACACATGGAAGATAAATTTCCTTATAACTACAGGAAGGCATTCAAGTGTCTTCCTGTAATAATAGTACTCTCTCGTATTTGCATGCCGAGCTTTTCTGAGTGGGAAGAGAAGACTGTGATGTTATAGTGAGTGAGCTGGGAATTCGCGTTGGAGTATGTTCACTCATCGGACCACTGTTGAGACAGAAAAATGAAGTTGAGAACAATTGGACTAGAGTATCTGAAACTACGTCTTCCAGTTTCCTACCCCAGCTCCAAAGCAACGTGGAAAACACCATGTCCTAGATACATGCTGATCAAATCAAAGGTGATGATCATGCATTAAGGATGAGGATGCAAGGTCTGTTTATCATCCCTAGAAGAATATTTCAGAGCTTGGAAATGAGGTCATTTTGTTTTTAGTCTGAACAGAAAGATATTTGAGATCCTGCCAAAATGTGCGGGTTCAGATTAATCTTAATTTAGTCTCTTGACGAAACTAACACTGGAATTGATTTCTTCTACATACTTCGGAGCAATTTTTCACTCAAGTTATGTAAGCAGTTATGTCCTCTCACCCACCACCCTTAGTGTTAGCTGTATTCAATACTAATAGAATGGGTTCTTCACTTATTATAAGGTGATAGGAATTTAATCAGTAGGTGGCGCAGTGGTTAAGAGCTTGGCTGCTAACCAAAAGGTCAGCATTTCAAATCCACCAGCTGCTCCTTGGAAAGCCTATGGGGCAGTTCTGCTTTGTCCTGTAGGGTCGCTGTAGGTAGGAATCAACCCAAGGGTAACGGGTTTATTACCCTCCTTCTGGCTTCTGAGAGGCAGTAAAGAGTAAGGCTTTCTTTCATTCTCTTCCTTTTCAAAGGGATATTCGCCAATGTAAATACTATTATGTTTACATTATCCCGTGTTTTGAGTATGACTCTTCCTGATGTCAACTTAAGTTGTTCTTTTCAGGTCCATGTTACCCATTCTGGAGGCGATAGGGAATAGAAGTTAAGCACATAGGGGCTGGTGTCAGGCTGTTTGGATTTGAAATCTGGCTTAACCACTTGTAGTGGGTTGATTAGTGTCCCCTAAAAGATATATTTAAGTCCTAATCCCTTGTACCTGCGAATGTGACCTTATTTGGAAATAGGATCTTTGTAATTATGGATCTTGAGATGAGATCATCTTGGATTTAGGGTGGGCCCTAAATCTCATGACTGATATCCTCTTAAGGAGAGGAGATGACACAGAGACAAACACAGAGAAGCAGGTGATGTAAAGACGAAGGCAGAATCTGGAGTAATGCATCTATGAGCCAAGGAACACCAAAGATTGGCGGCTGGGAGACAGGCATGGGATGGATCCTCCTTCACAGCCTCCGGAAGTAACCAACCCTGCTGACACCTTGACTTTGGACTTCTGGCCTCCAGAACTGTGAAAGAATAAATGTCTGTTTTTGTTCTTATTTTTTAAGTCACCCAGTTTATGATACTTTCTTATGCCACTAATATACCACTATGAGCCATGTGACCTTGAGCAAGCTGTCTTTACCTTAGTTTCTTTATCTGTTAAATAGGAATGATAATAGTACACAATAATAATAGGGCTATTCTGAGGGAGCAGGAGATCAATGGGATGCAGACCCCAAATTCTCATAAAAAGACCATACTTAATGGTCTGACTGAGACTAGAGGAATCCCGGCGGTCATGGTCCTCAAACCTTCTGTTGGCACAGGACAGGAACCATTCCTGAAGACAACTCATCAGACATGAGAGGGACTGGACAGTGGGTAGGAGAGAGATGCTGACGAAGAGTGAGCTATTTATATCAGGTGGACACTTGAGACTGTGTTGGCATCTCCTGTCTGGAGGGGGGATGGGAGCATAGAGAGAGTTGGAAGCTGGCAAAATTGTCACGAAAGGAGAAACTGGAAGGGTCGACTCATTAGGGGGAGAGCAAGTGGGAGTACGGAGTAAGGTGTATATAAACTTAAATGTGACAGTCTGACTTGATTTGTAAACGTTCACTTGAAGCTCAATAAAAGTTAATAAAAAAAAAGAGTAAAGAAAAAAAAATAGGGCTATTGTGATGATTAAATGAGATAATATATGTAGAGTACTGAAAACAGTGCCAATCGTGAAATAAGAGCTCAGTAACCAAACCCACTGCCGCTGAATTGATTCCGACTCACAGCAACCCTATAAGACAGAGTAGAACTGCCCCGTAGGGTTTCCAAGGAGCGGCTGGTAGATTTGACCCGCTGACCTTTTGGGTGGCAGCCAAACGCTTAACCACTGAGCCACCAGGGCTCCAAGAGCTCAAGAACCTGTTGCTGTTGAGTTGATTCTGACTCATAGCAACCCTATAGGACAGAGTAGAACTGCCCCATAGGGTTTCCAAGGAGTGCCTGTTGGATTCGAACTGCTTACTTTATAGTTAGCAGCTGAACTCTTAACCACTATACCACCAGGGTTTCCAAGAGCTCAACAGTATTAGCAATTACTATTATTCGATGTCGTATTTCCCTCAAAGATCTAATCAAAATTGCTGTAACCTCCACTCAAAGCTTCCTTAGTCCTTACAGTGGCAGAGGCTCTAAGAATCTCTCCCAGCATCTTAGTGTGAGATTTGTGTGCCTGGTGAATTGAATAATGAATGTAGTTGCCAGGAGATACTGTTTTCTGATATCTTGTCACTCCTTTTTAGCAGAATATGCTTGGGAAACACTGTGTAAGCTGAACTATTTCCCCACGTACAATAGATGCCCCAGCCTCACTGTATTACATGCAGTTTCCCGAACATGCCAGGCTCTCTCACTCCTCCGTGGCTTTGCGTGCACAGTTTCTCTGTCTGGGAGACGCTTCATCCTTCTTTATCTGGATAACTCCTACTCATTCCTTAGGACGCAGTTTAAATATTGCCTCCTCCGAGAAGCCTTCCCTAACAAGCCACTACCCACCTTCTCTACTGGCAAACCCAGTACCAAATTGAGTGGGCTAGTCACCACTGTCTTCCACCTGGGTCTCTTGGTACTCCTGTCATTGCACTTAACCACTATCTTTACACCATTTTCTTGTCTGTTTCCATCATTCACCTATGCATTCTTTCATTGGAAACTAAAGGCTCTCTATATTTCTTTCACTTTTCAATTAATTTTCAGCAACTTCAACCTTGTGGCAGGTTGTGTTTTTGTGTTATTTGTTATTTGTGTTTTGAATACAAAATGATGTGGATATCTAAATCTGGATAATTTGCTTTCACACTAAGGAAGCAATAGAAATAAATGTATGAGAGGATGAGGGGTGGGGCTTGTGTATTCATATATTTGACACAAGACTTTTAGTTTTGTTTTCAAGATAGGTAAAATGTATCAGAATGACAATTGAATGGCAATTTAATGAAGTGTGATTTATTTTTAGGAGATTTAGTTAGGTAATAATGACGAAGAGAAAAATATATTAACCACTCAGAGAACATTCCTGACTCAATCTTCATCTGCTGCCCTTCCACCCTGCTCAACCAGACAGCTTTGGACTGTTAAGGTTGGTATCCTCACCTTAGAAAGGAGAAACAATGAAGTGATTAATTCTGTGGGCAAAGGACAACCATGGCACAGTCACTCAAATGAGCATTGGTGTAAGACAATGGAAAACAACTCCCCTCAAGTAGAAAATAATATATGCACCTCCATTTGAACTGCATGAGTCTATTATACCTTCACAACCTTCTTGTTCAAATGTTAATGAAATGCTTTCAGCGTGCTTTAGTACTCAGGGTCTGCTCAATAAAAGCTTCGCTGCTCAACAGTCATATCCGCCTGTATTATTCTCCCCGGGTTGTGCGGACCCTGCTACCGTGTGTCATCAAAGGTAACAATGCAGAGGGGTCTCCAAACACCTGCTTTCGCCAGTGTTAAGTGGCTGCATGGCAACATTTCCTTTTGTGAAATGAAGGACGTTTGCGCTCAAAAGTCTTTACGCAAAAGAAATACTGAGAGCAATTTCTGTAAAAACTTAAAATTAAATGTGCGGTTTCTCTCTACTGTGCTGCATGGGTTTCTGTAGAATGAATCTTGTTGATCCCTGTCTCAAGGTTGCTATTCTTTGTGCTTTTAAACCAAGGTCAACCTAGAGGCAGCTCAGAGGCCTTGAGATTGTCATTGACAAGGAAAATAGAAGCTTTATAGCTGGAGCACTAATTAATCACTTCTAGTTTTTTTTTTTTTTTTTAGAGAAATAGAAATAGGAAATGCACACACACACGCAGACATATACACATAAAGTTTTGCATGTCAGCAACAAAAAAAATGTCAACAGCTAATAAAAAATTTACTTTGTGATTTTTATGCATGTAATTATATGTGGATAAGCATATTTTATAGACACATTAAAATATATCCTCGATAGCTAGATAAGTTTAGGGAATAAATATAAAGTAGTTTCTATTATAATACCTTTCCTAATTACTGTTGCAGTCAAGGCTGCCCTTCAAGATGTCTGAAGCATCAGAGTTAACTGTTTCAATTAAAATCTGAATTACCAATGTGTTTCACTGGATTCCAATAACTCATAAGTAGCTTAAGACAAAGAATGCCATTCATAGCAAGTTTATCTTCATGTACAAAATATAATAACCACCAGAATAATTCCTATATGAAGCATTTCTCAAAATAAGTGTTTAAATTCAAAACTTATATATGACAATTAACTGATTTCAAAGTCATATTTTATTCATTCTGATCTTTCTTCAGCAAGCATTTAATGAGCACCTGTTTTTTTTTTTTTGTTTGTTTGTTTATGTGCCGGGTGTTGCAACGTGACTTTACTATAGAAAAAAAGTGTATTTAAGAGATTTCTAGGGAATAACGAACATACCAAAACCAAACCACACCCCTTGCTGTCGAGTGGATTCCAAATCATAGCCACCCTGTAGGACAGAGTAGAATTGCTCCATAGGGTTTCCAAGCAATGGCTGGTGGACTCAAACTGCCAACATTTTGGTTAGCAACCTCTTAATCACCGAGCCACCAGGGCTCCAATAGCCAACATAGTGCAGAGTTAATTCATAGTAGGCTCACAGTGAACACTTCTTTTATTGTGGTAGACACATATGTAAAAAATTGTTTGCCATATCAACATTCTTCACATGTACAATTCAGTGACATTATTTATGTTTATCATGTTGACAAAGAATGTTTTCAAAAAAACAGTTTTGAAAGCTTGATTGATTTTTTTACCTTAAATATATTTACTGTAAATTTAAATTTAGAACTTGTTTTCAGAAATAAAAATAAGTAGCATCATACTCCTACAAGAAAGAAGACTCTTCTAATTTAGAAAGATAATGTGAGTAGAGTAATATTTCATTCTTCCAGAATGTGAAGAAATAAAATATTATATATAATTCATTCCTTCATTACACATTTACTGAAAACTGACTATAAATCAGGAATTGTGCAAAGCACTAAAGATACAGCGACGGACAAAATGTCCACCATTCTTACCCTCATGGAATTTAGCATCTAGTAAAGGAATTCAATCATTTTTCTGCCTGCTGTGGAAAGACATAGGAAGGCAACACAACCCAGAATGGGAGTTCAGGCAGTGGTTCCCCAAGAAGAGACAGCCTCCAAGCTGACGGCTGGAAAAAAAAAAAAAGGTGGTACTCCGAGTAGCAGAAAGAGCAAACAGCCAAGAGAAGAAAAAGACCTTTGACGGATTAGAATTAGTTTAGCTGTGCTTCAAGTTTAGCGTTTGAGGAAAAATTGATGAGAGATAAGGTTCTGAAAGTTGAGTTAGAGCAACCTCAACATGGCCCTGTGAGTCCTGTTAAGGGTCGGGGCTTCACCATAAGGGCAATTGCAAGCTATTGAAGGGTTTCAGTGAAGGATTATAAAATGTGTGTCTTAAAATAATCACTCTGCCCACAGGGTTGAGAACGAAGAACTGTAAGACCTGAGGGAGGGACCAGACCTTTATGGTATCAAAGTGTGATGTGATGGTGGCTTGAGCTAAAGTGGTAGCAGTGGGGATGGAGAAAAGGTGGTCTGATTAGAGAAATGGTTAGGGAGTGGAACCAACCAGACTTGGTAATTGGCTGTACATGACAAACAAAGGTGAAATGGGTTTTTGCCAGGGTTTCTCAACCTCAGCACTACTGACATTTTGGGCCTCATCATTCTTTGTTGTGGGTGGCTGTCCTGTGCATTGTAGGATGTTTAGCAGCGTCCCTATACCAGGGGATCTGATGACAGAAGCATACCTTGCCTCTTCCTACGCCCACCTCCCCACTCTCAGTTGTGTCTCCAGACATTACCAGGGTTCTATGCAAATGACTGTTTCTTTGCCTTGGCTGCGCATTAGAATCACCTGGGAAGCTCTTAAAACAACCCACGCCCTAGATTCTTCCCCTACCAATTAGGTCAGTGTCTCTGGTGGGTAACATATAAAAAAATATATATATAGGCATGACTATTTTGTTGTCTGGTGGAGGCTGTGGTAGATGTGCTCTATTAGTCCTTTGGACTAATCTTTCCCTTGTATCTTTAGTTTTCTTCATTCTCCCTTGCTCCAGAAGGGGTGAGACCAGTGTTGTATCTTAGATGGCCACTCACAAGCTTTTAAGACCCCAGATGCTACTCATAGAAGTAAAATGTAGAACATTTTCTTTATAAACTATGTTATGCCAATTGAGCTAGATGTTCCCCAAGACCATGGTCCCCACAGCCCTCAGCCCCGTAATTCGGTCCCTCAGGGAGTTTGGATGTGTCTATGGAGCTTCCATGACCTTGCCTTGTACAAGTTGTGCTGGCTTCCCCAGTATTGTGTACTGTCTTACCCTTCCTTAAAGTTACCACTTATCTATTGTCTATTTAGTGTCTTTCAATCCCCACTCCTCCCCTCCCTCATAGACACCAATTATTCCTTTTTGTGTGTAAACCTTTTCATGAGTTTTTACAGTAGTGGGCTCATACAATATTTGTCCTTTTGTGATTGACTTATTTCACTCAGCACAATGCCCTCCAGAGTCATCCATGTTGTGAGATGCTTCGCAGATTCATCATTGTTCTTTATCATTGTGTAATACTCCATTGTGTATATGTACCATAGTTTGTTCATCCATTCATCTGTTGGTGGACATCTAAGATGTTTCCATCCTTTTACTATGCTGCAGTGAACATGGATGTGCGTATGTCTATTAGCGTGACGGCTCTTATTTCTCTAGGATATATTCCTAGGAGTGGGATGGCTGGATCATATGGTATTTCTATTTCTAGCTTTCTAAGGAAAGCACCATATTGTTTTTCCAAAATGGTTGTATCCCCACCAGCAGTGCTTAAGAGTTCCAATCTCCCTGTAGCCTTTCCAACATTTTTATTTCCTGTTTTTTTGGTTGTGTGTGTGTGTGTGTGTGCCAGTAATGCCAGGGTGAGATGGTATCTCATTGTGGGTTTAATTCGTATTTCTCTAATGGCTAGTGATTGTGAGCATTTCCTCATGTGTCTGTTGGCTGCTTTAATGTCTTCTTTGGTGAAGTGTCCATTTCCTTTGCCCATTTTTTAATCGGATTATTTGTCTTTTTGTCGTAGGGGTGTTGAATTTTCTTGTAGATTTTAGAGATCAGACCTTTGTCGGATTTATCATAGCCCAAAATTTTTTCCCAGTCTGTAAGTTCTCATTTCACTCTTTTGGTGAAGTCTTTTGACGAGCATAAGTATTTAATTTTAGAAGATCAAATAGATACCAAATTCAGAAAAGACACAATACACACACACACAGAAAACTTATCTATCAATATAGATGAAATATGAATAAAACATTATCAAATCAATGCATTAAAAGAATAATACATTAAAACTTTACAAGGTTTATCCCAAGAATAAAATGGTGATTCAACATTAGAAGTATAAGAATGAAATATAATGCATTACTAGAAAAAAAGGAGGAAAGACATATGATCATCTTTAATAGATGTTGAGAACATGATAAAATTCAACCATCCTTGCTTTTCGACAAAATTAAAATTTAGCATTCTAGAAACACAAGGCTTCCCTAAACCTACAAGACATTTCACACTTAAGGGAAATCATTAGAACCTCTCTGATCAGTAAAGAATAAGCCAAGAATGCCTTCTATCAAATTCCACACTGGATTATCAATTCCAGCCAATGTTAAAAAAAAAAAAAAAACTTGGAAGAGAAATGTAATGTATAAATGCTGGAAAGGAGAAATCAAAACAGGTATAATTTGCACAGGAGTTTTTTGTCTTCCGAAAAATTCAGGAAAATCAAATTTTAACTAATTAAAATTAATTTTAATTAATTTTAAAAGGAAGGTAGCAAGGAATAAGATAAACACCCAAAATGAGCAATTTTCTAACACATGAGTAATAATCAATTAGGAAATGCAATGACAAAAAAGATTTCATTTACAACTGCAAAAAAAAAAAAAAAAGCCTATGAACACACCAAGAATAAAATTGTTTACGATGCATGAAAAAAACATGCAACTTCCCTGAAAGACATGGAAGAATATCTGAATAAGTGGCTCTAGGTAACATGTGCTTGAAGGTAAGAATCAGTACTTGTCTTAGCCATCTAGTGCTGCTATAACAGAAATGCCACAAGTGGATGGCTTTAACAAAGAGAAGTTTCTTCTCTCACAGTAAAGTAGGCTACAAGTCCAAATTCAGGGTGTCAGCTCCAGGGGAAAGGAAGGCTTTCTCTCTCTGTCGGCTCTGGAGGAAGGTCCTTCTCATCAGTCTTCCCCTGGTCTGGGAGCATCTCAGCACAGGAACCTCAGGTCCAAAGGATGCGTCGTGCTCCCGGCACAGCTTTTTTGGTGGTATGAAGTCCCCATCTCTCTGCTTGCTTCCCTTTCATCTCTTGTAAGATAAAAGGTGGTACAGTCCACACCCCAGGGAAACTCCCTTTACACTGGCTCAGGGATGTGGCCTGAGCAAGAGTGTTACATCCCACCCTAATCCTCTTTAACCACAGGCAGAGATTATGATTTATAACACATAGAAAAAGCACAAAATGGAGGACAACCACACAAGGCCTAACCAAGTTGACACATATTTTGGGGGGACACAATTCAATCCATGACAGCCCTGTTAAGCTATTAACTTGAAAAGGCAATGCAGTTCCAATCATTGTCTCAACCAAATCTTTAGCGAATGTTAACAATTTTATTGTAAAGTTCATTAAGTTCATTAGGAAGAGAAAATGTACAAAAATAAATAACGTTTTTTAAATGATAGAAACTTGCCCTACAGATATAAAACATACCGTAAAGAATAAAAAATAATATGATCCTGGCACAGGAATAAACACATAGACCCTAGAAAAGAATAGAGAGTTGATCCATCCCATTTGAGAATATTTTCTTTTATGGGATGAAGACGGAATTTCAAAGTAATGGGAAGGAAATGAACTATTTATAAATGGTGTTGCAATAAGTATCTGTCTTTTGTGAACAAAATAAAGTAAGATGCTGTCTTTTATACCACACACAAAAATAAATTCCAAATGGGTAAAACATCTTGAAATTAAAAGTGAAACTATGAAAGAACTTGAAAAAAAAATAGCAGAACATGTGTTTATTCTTGATATGAGAGGACCTTTTTAACCAAGACAGTGAATACAGAAACCACAAAAAAAAAGTTGATGAAATTTGCTACACTAAAAATTGAAAGCTTTTATATTACAAAAGAGCATAAATTGAGTTAAAAGATGTTGAAAAGCTGTGAGAAAATATTTGCAGGACGTATAACAAGCAAAGAATAAGTGGATTGTTACCCATACCATTTTTTAAAGTCCTTAAAAAACTCTAATGGCAAATATTAACCAAAAAATAGGCAAAGGATATGACCCAAATGCTAACAAAGGAAATTCAAACGGCCGATGAGTGCATGAAAAAAGTGCATACCCTCACTAGTAATCAAGAACATGAAAATTTCACTATCACTACAGGATCACTAAGGGCCCTGGTGGCACGGTGGTTAGGCATTTGGCTGCTAACCAAAAGGGTGGCAGTTTGAATCTACCAGGCGCTCCTTGGAAACCCTATGGGGCAGTTCTACTCTGTTCTATATGGTCATTAGGAGTCAGAATTCACTCAACAGCAATAGGTTCTTTTCGTTTTACAGATCTCTTATCCCCAAATATTGTAAATACTGACTGATAACTTGATTGTTAGCAACGACATAGGGGGAAACGGATTCTTACATGTTTTTGGAGGGCTGATGAGTTCTTACAGCCTTTTTCAAGAGCAATTTAGTAGCAGTTATCAAAATTTTAAATAAATTAGACCCGGAAATTTCAATTTCTATCAACATTTCTTCCAGGACAATCATATACATGGCCTGAAAACTATGGACATTTGGTGAATTGTTTTCAGAAGTGAAAATTTGGCACCTACCTGTATAGGCACGTCGATAGGACAGAGATTAAATAAATTTTGCCACATCCATATCGTGGAATACTGGAACATTGTGCAATTATTTAAAAGACTAAAACCAAAACATACATACTAGGGTAGAACTAGCTCCAAGATACACAATTCACCAAAAAAAAAAAAAAAAAAGCTTAAATTTTATGCTTAGTTTCTTACCCTCCCCTGTCCTGCTTCCCTCTCTGCCTTATCAGTTTCCCCTGGAACAGTTCCTTAATAAATCCCTTGCACATAAATTCTCATCTCAAGGTCTGTTTCTGAGCCAATCAACATAAGATAGACTCCTCCAGGGGCATGGTGGAATGGAAAGGAAATCTGCACAATTACCCGTAGGGAATACTGAACACAACCAGCCCAAGATCTCCTCCGTTAAATGAATCATTGTGTATGTAGGAAAATGACCAAAGATGTCTGAGAGGTTACACAGCAAATTGTTAAAAAGTTGGTTATCTCTGGGATTGAGGGTTGAGGGAAGGTGAAGGGTGGTATTTACTTTTTACTCTACATACTTCTATATTGTCTGATTTTTTTTTTACAATGAGCATGAATTCAAATATAAGTGCAGCCAAAAAAAATTCTTTTTAATTATTTATGTGGGCTTTGTCACTGCTATTTTGTCTGCACAACAGTCTTCAAACTTGGGGTGAGGTGTGTTGGGGATATACAAAGCCTTCCCAAAGTATATATGGGCACCAGGAAGTGTAAGAGAATCAATTTTCAGATCCTCAACTTCCGTATGTACTCTTAGCTAAGACCGATCATGCTGACCCCTTTTCTGCCTCCCTTTGCAGAATTACACTTTGGTCACTTTACTTCTCCATCCTAAATTACTATAATTAATTTCCCCAGAGCATTAAAACCTCTGAGATGCCAAAGAACAATTAGAAATAGCTTGAGAAAGTAAATGAGTCTAATGACTAGGTAACAAGTCTTTTAGCATGATGGGTAGTTACCAGCTTTCTTTTTTTTCCCCTCCCCCAACAAAATAGGAGTACCTAATCAAGTTGTCAGCTAATAGGTCATTAAAATGTATTTCTTACGATATATCACTTTCTGATATTTAGCATATAATTCAGAAGGAGTTTTAAAAAATTGAGTATTATACCTTTAACAAAACCCCTTCTATTCCCACCCATTCATTTATATGAAGTTTATCAGTACTTAAATCTAAAGAAGCAAACAATGGGATTAGACTTGACGTTGAACTCTATCTCTTCGTACCATTAATTAACATTTACCCAGATATAAAAAATGAATTATGAAAAAAATCCCTAGCCGTCTCATTAAGAGATACATTTTCATTAAAATTGACTTTTTATATTTAATATTTATTAAATTGTATATTTCTAATGTTTTGGTTAATGGTGCCCTAATAATAATTGTACGGATAACAAAATATAGAAGAAATTTTTTTAAACTAAATCTTAATGACCATGGGATTTAAAAAATAGATTTCTATTCATATATGTATTTTATAATGGAAAAATACAGGATGAAATTTTGTGATGAAAATGGAATAAAAATTCAGCCTCAAGGAGAAAAAGAAACACTGTAAAACTTCCTACTATTAAAAAAAGCTTGTGCATTTATTTTTAAATTGATAGTGGTTCATATCAAATAACTATGATACTTAGATTCCACCGGCTTTATTTGTCTATTAGAATGATGTAACAGTTTTATCTTTAAGTGTGGAGCTAACAGCTGCTTGCCAATTTTTATTAAAAAATATTAAAGCTACTATAATTCCATGTTCAGAGTAGCCTCCTCCAGAAGGTGGGGCCTTTAGAATTCTAACCTCTACGGGAGTGAGGATGGACTATATTCCTTCTGAAAAAGACAAAGAACCTCATAGCATCATGTGAGTCAGTGCCAAGAAGGGAACAGTCTCTTCCAGGATGTCCACTCTTGACCTAACAGGTTTTGGTACCAAGGTGACCCTGCTAAGCTGTCTTTGAAGTTGTAGATTGTGGCAGTAAAGGGATAGGAAAATAGCTGAACAGGTTAGGAGGAAATGTCTTCAGAGAACATTCTGCTCTGGAAGCAAGAAAGGGAGTCTGCTGTCTCTGACCAATTACCTTTACGACCTGCTTCTTGGAACTTGGCTGACCTTCTGTTGTGTGCTTTAAATCCTTCTCTTCATTTTGTTAACTTTAGAGAAGACTGTTGCTGATATTTGGTAAGATTCTGAAATTCCAGGTTTTTTTTCACGTGTTCACCGTGTTTTTACGCAAATGACGCGGACCTTCTATGTTCCTTTGCAAACCGCACCTTCTCCCTTCTAGGTATTTTCATAAGCGCTGCTATGCCAATGTTTTTTTTTTTTACATGTTGCTGTTTAAAAAGTTTAGCATAGCGCACTTAGGAAAATACCTCCCTGGGTGCAGGTGTGGGTGGCAAACAAACCTAGAAGGCATGTTGTTCGCATAAAAATATGGTATGTCTGTTAAAATTAGTATAGTATATTAATAAATCCAAGTATACATTCCCATAAGAATCTAAACATTGTCACACTGGTTGGTTCACTTGGTACCTGGACAACCAGCATAGGATTTTATTTCTAATAGCTGTTTCCAAAGATGTTCAGAAATCAAGTGTAAAAACTTAGGTCCACACAGTAGCCTGGTTCTCCTTCTTAATCACTAACATTTACTGAGCACTTAGTATGTAAAAAAAAAAAAATTTTTTTTTTTTAGTATATACCAGGCACTATTCTAAGCTCTTTACGTAGAATATTATTTTAATCCTCACAATAACGCTAATTTATCCTCACTTTACAGAGGAGGAAATTTAGACAAGAAAACTTACTGAAGTTAACTTGCTCAAGTCAAACAGCATTAAGACCTGGCATGGCAATGTGTTTGTAAATGACAGAGCTGCGATTTGAATGCAGAGGTTTGTCATGCTGTTAATGATTGAAAGCAGGTCCTATACATTTCCATTGCAGTCGGTTATCTGCTAGCAACTCCTGGGGTAATTCATTTCATAAATTTATTCTCCAGGATCCATAAGATAGATTGATATTAACAAATAATTATTGTGGTGAATGTTTGCCTGCTAAAAAGTGCAAGCTAAACTTCCTGTTGTGTAATTTTCATTTTCGAGTATGTACTTCTGCAAAATCCGTAGTCCTTCTCTTCTTTCTATTCCTCATTTTTCTTTAGGGGACATGATCCGTTGCCTGGGCATATTAATTTAAAAAAAAAAAAGAATTGACTAGACAGGTCTTCTGGAAAGAGGTAATGCAACTTTTAAAACAGTCACTTTGAAAAGGGCAAATGAGGACTACTCCAAGGTTGTACCCTTAGGTCAGAAAAAAAATACAAATCATCCAAGCTAGTTTAAAAATTGTCACGAAAGAAAAAAGTCAAGAATTAATTGTGATAATGTTAATGAGGTTTAACAAGCATTTGTGCTAACAGCAGGAGGGAGAAATACAGGGACCTTTCCAAATTGATTCTGTATTTTAGGGACTTACTATTACAACATGAGCTCTGCGAGGGCAAGGACTTTGCCTTATACAGTGATGTATCCCCAGCTCCTAAGACAGTGCCTGGCACATGATACATGCTCAGTATATATTTGATGAATAATTAATTCCCCTCGTGTATTACCATAATAAAAAGTGATGATCATATTGGTTATTAGAAGATGGTGGTAATGGCATCATTACATTATCCCTCATTACTGAATATTATCATATATAACAGTGATATCCTCTAAATGTGATACCTTTCTGCTTGCCTGTGGTATTGACAAGGGAAAAAAATAGAACAGAGCCCATCTCTAACACCCCCTCTTCTCCAAATTATCTTACTGCAGTGCTACTCACAATGTGGTGCGCAGGCTACCTCCGGGCTGTGAATTACTTGTTGCCAGCTGTCTTGGTCATCTAGTGCTGCTGTAACAGAACTACCACAAGTGGATGGCTTTAACAAAGGGAAATTTATTCTCTCACTGTCTAGTAGGCTACAAGTCAAATTCGGGGTGTCAGCTCCAGGGAAAGGCTTTTTCTCTCTGTTGGCTCTGGAGGAAGGTCCTTGTCATCAGTCTTCCCTTGGTCCGGGAGCATCTCAGTGCAGGAAACTCAGGTCCAAAGGATGCACTCCGCTCCCAGTGCTGTTTTCTTTGTTGTATGAGGTCCCCATGTCTATTTGCTCACTCCTCTCTTTTTTCTCTTGAAAGACATTGGCTTAAGACACTATCTAATCTTGTAGATCTCATCAATATAATAGCCACTAATCCATCTCATTATATCATAAAGATAGGATTTACAACACATAGGGAAATCACATAAGACAACAAAATGATAGACAATCACATAATACTGGGGATCATGACCTAGCCAAACTGGCAGATATTTTTGCAGGACACAATTCAGTCCAGGACACAATTCAGTCCACGACACCAGCCCATAACATAATTAAGTACAGAAACTGAGAAATAAGCAAATAGAAACTTTTATAACAATTTGACTTTGATGTAACATCTAGCGGTTCATTTTTATTATGATTTACAAAAATATTAGACTGGTGGATTAGAAATAAAACAAATAAACACTGGTCCTTGAGCATCAGCAGGGACAATGTTAAGAATAGACCAGGTTGGGAGCAATCTATGTTTTTTGGGACTTGGATAGAAAAAAGATTATTCATCTGAAATATCAACTCTACTTCATGCCAGACCATTCTTGTAGCTCACCTCCTTTGAGTACTGAAGACTTTTTGATGTTTAAGAAACCCCGTTGTTGTTGCTGTTGAGTCAATTCTGACTCATGGCAACCCCATGTGTGCAGAGTAGAACTACTCCATAGGATTTTCAAGGCTGTGACCTTTCAGAAGCAGATCACCAGGCCTATCTTCCGAGGTGCGTCTCAGTGGGTTTGAACCACCAACCTTTTGAGTAGTAATTGAGCACTTAACAATTTGTGCCACCCAGGGATTCTAAGAAGCCCCCAATTAAATACAAATATCTCTGATAGAGATCTCGGTTACATCTACTAATTGTTAACACTCTAATTATCACTTCCCACCCTACTATAATAAAGAGAAAAGAGAACAAATCAACTGGTATTGAAAGTGACTAGAAAAAACCTTGAATATCAGCGATAGTAGCAACAGTGGTTTCCAGGGGTGGGACCAAATGGCCTTTAGTCCTAGAAATATGGCAACTGCAAAAGTAAAACCACCCGTATTGGGGCCCAGGTGACTCCATGTGTCTTTCACTTCCTTCTCATGGTACAGAAGCAAAAGAAAGCAGTGGAAACACATGACATCTCTTAAAGTTCAGGCTTGAAGCTGGCACATTATCACTTCCCCACAACACACACACATTCTCTTGGCCAAGGCAAATGACGTAGAGAAGCCCAGAACTACACACTTCATCTAGTGGGAATAACTGAAAAGTCATAGGGAAAGAGAATGGATAGGAGTAGAGGTGAAAACCTGGAAAATCTACCACATCCATTTAGATTACTAGAAAAAAATTCATGCATCTAATATACACAGCCTAAGTGTATCAGTTAGCCTTTGCTGTATAAAAGAGAGAAAAAAAAAACCTCCCCCAAACTTAGTGTCTTAAAAAGGCTAATCATTTATTAGCTTATGATTACATAGTTTGACAACTTGGGCTGGGCTTAGCCAGGCAGGTTTTCCGCTGATACTCTCTGGGTCACTCATTCAGTTGTAGCCAGTTGGTGAGTTTGCTAGGGCTGGTTGGTCTAGGGTGGGCTCACTCACATTCCTGTCAGTTGGTGCTTTGCAGTTGGCTGGAGTGACAAGGGTGACAGGGCCACGTATCTCCAGCAGGCTAGTGTGGGCTTATTTACATAGTGGAGCTTTTGAGGTTTCCAGGTCCAACAAGAGAGAGTAAGCCCTAATATGCAGGTATTTTTTAAGCTTCTGTTTGTATCACATTTGGCATTATCCCATTGGCCAAAGCAAGCCATTACCACCAAGCCCAGATTCGGAATACCCAAGGGCAGGGATACAGAGAGTGTAAACACATTGGGGTCTATATTATTGCAACAATCTACCATATATGGCACAGTTCCTGACACATACCAGGCACTCAATTAAATCCTGATCATTTAAGTCTATTATATTTTTTGTAATCAATTATGGATATTCGAGATCTTCTAAACTACTATTGATACATGATTAATACATATGTTTTCTTTCTTCTTGTTGAAAAATATATAGCTAACACATTCAGCATTTTTCACATGTACAATCCAGCAAGACAGATTACATCGATCATGTTGTGCAAACATAAGCAGTATCCATTACCAAATTTTCCATCACAATAAACAGAAATTCACTGTTTCCTAAATAATGACTTCCCTTTTCCGCCTTCCTCCCCCCATAACTATTAAACTCCGATGTTAAACCTTCGCTTATTCTAGGTATTTCATATTAGTGACATCCTACAATAGTTATCCTTATGATTAATATATTGACCTCTACCAATATGAGGTCTCTAGTGCTGTGCTGTAAGTCTTGTCCAGTCTATTAGTCTATCCGTGAAGAATGAAGATATTAAAGACATGCTTTTCACATTTTTAGTGACCACAATGCTTGAAACTAATATATTGGTTGATATAAGTAAAATCCAAAGTATTTTACCGAGTTGAAATAAAAATACAACGTTTTAAAAGGATAACTAGTAAGTCCTACATTTAGGTATCAAAAGTTAATTTTAAAAGTTTAGAATGAAGGACCACACTTGACCTCAAGTCATTTGAAAACGATGTGAGATAATGCCAAGTTCATTTGGAGCCAGGACTTTGAACCAGTTCAATCATGGCCAAGGAAGTGACACTAGAACAGACATGAATTTTTTTTAAATTTGGGTGAACGAGAACCATAACCTTGGAGCCCTGGTGGTGCAGTGGTTAAGAGCTATGGCTGCTAACCAAAAGGGCAGCAGTTCAAATCCACCAGCTGCTCCTTGGAAACTCTATGGAGCAGTTCTACTTTGTCCTGTAGGGTCCCTATGAGTCAGAATCAAATCAACTCAATGGCAACGGGTTTGGGTTTGGGAACCATAACCAGAACAGGAAAAATTACAGGTCAGAGCCCTACTAGAAACTTAATCTCCCTCTTGGAAAACAAGGGCAGCATATGTGTTGCATAGCAACCAAATCTCTGGCCCGTTGGATTTTGTGTAGAGTCAGAAAC
This sequence comes from Elephas maximus indicus, assembly GCF_024166365.1. NCBI lineage: Eukaryota > Metazoa > Chordata > Mammalia > Proboscidea > Elephantidae > Elephas > Elephas maximus. Next base: position 146,369,369 of record NC_064846.1, on the reverse strand, counting down.
AGCGGTGACCTGCTTAAAAATGGTGGCCACCATAAACCAGAGACTACATCAGCCTGAGAGCAGAAGAACTAGATGGTGCCCGGCTACCACTGATGACTGTCCTGACAGGGAACACAACAGAGATTCCCTGATGGAACCGGAGAATAGTGGGATGCAGACCTCACATTCTCATTAAAAGATCAGACTTAATGGTCTGACTGAGACTAGAGGGACTCCTGAGGTCATGGTCCCTGGACCCTCCGTTAGCCCAAGACTAGAACCATTCCCAAAGCCAACTCTTCAGACAGGGATTGGACTGGACTTTAAGACAGAAAATGAAACTGGTGAGGAGCAAGCTTCTTGGCTCAAGTAGACACATGAGACTATGTGGGGAGCTCCTGTCTGGAGGCAAGATGAGAGGGACAGAATGGACATGGGAATATAAGGTGGAGAGGAGGAGTGTGCTGTCTTATTAGGGGGAGAGCAGCTAGGAGTACATAGCAAGGTGTGTACAAGTTTTTGTATGAGAGACTGACTTGATTTGTAAACTTTCACATAAAGCACAATTTAAAAAAAAATGGTGGCCAACCATACCGTTTTGAATGTGTGTCACTCTCCTCAGTCCTGTAAATAATCCAATCTCATGTGTCAGGCTTCCGAAGGGGCTCACTACACCTCTTCCAAGTCTCCCGTTCCAGGGCTTTGACCCATAATTTTTCCCATTCTGGTTATGATTCCCGATCACCCAAATTGTAAAAAGTTGGCCCTATTCTGATTTTACTTCAATGGCCATGACTGAGCTGGTTCAAACCAGTTTGAAGCCCTGACTAGAGCCAACAACCTAATTCTAGTTAAAAAAACAAAAACATAATAATGCAATTTTTAGCCTACATGAATAGGTATATGGTATCATCATAGTGGAGCCTAATAGCACTGGTAAGAACACATCCCAAATCTTTTGTGTATTTCTGATTCATCTAAAGAATTTTGACAGATTAGAAACTGTCCCAAGGAACTCATCCAAGATGGTGAATGATTTAGAAATCATTTCATATGGAGAAGGGTTCAGAGAGCTACAGATGTTTCTCACATGACAACAAAATAACAACAAAAAAACTTGGAGAAACATGACATTGGCCTTCAAAATCTGAAAAGGTGTGTCATGTGGGGGAAAGAACAAGCAATCTGTGATGTTCCAGAGGCTTCCAGAATCAATAGATAGAAAGTTACAGGGAGGGAGATTTTTGCTCAGTAGAAGGCCTAACACTTAGACAAAATGAAATGGAACAACTAGTAAATAGTGAGCTGCTCTTACTGAAAATGTTCAAGCAGGCACCATTTGGCAATCTCTCAGGGATGTTGCAGATTTTTTTTTTTTTTTCATTTGAAATGAGGTTGATCTGGTGCAATTTAAGGTCCCTACCAGATTCAGTGGTCTCAACAAATGGGCTCAAGCATAACAGGGATTGTGAGGATGGTGCAGGACCGGGCAGTGTTTCGTTCTGTGGTACATAGGGTCGCTATGAGTCGGAACTGATGCGACGGCACCTAACAACAACAACCAGATTCAAGGTTACATCTGGTGCTGTGCAAGGGACAGGTTGGGGAATATTGGAAAAGACTCACTATCTTCACTTGTGTATGAACTAGTTAGAACGATAATGTTGCAGAGTATCACCGGAATAGAAACTAAGTCCATGCTATTTTCTAGTGGGAACTGAATTACTAGCAAATACTGCCAAAAGGAGAGTTGAAAATTCATTTCAAACGAAGAAAATAAAAGTAGAAATTTCCTATTTTAATTATTTTCTGTATAAATTCTATTGTTAACACACCCATGAGCTTGCCCTATCATTTCAGAAAAATGTATGCTTTTTTTCCTCCATTTTTCCTCTTCTTTCAATGCAGCGAATTTTATCCTTTTATAGCTGATAGAAGCAAACATTTATTTTCAAATTGTAAGACCATTATCCTTCCACTAATTAATTCTATCTCTGTGGCTGTGGTTTGTAAAGTACTGCTTTTCTACATCTTGAAGCAGAAACAAAACTATTTTCAAACAGTGCCCTGTGATGTTAAGCACAAAGAATAAAATAAATAAGTTCTGTTCGCTGTCAAGATTTATCTGTTTCAAATGTTTCTAAAGCACAAAGCATTATTAATGAAGCACTTAACATTAAACTCCCAACAGCCTGGTAGAAAAATGACAACACTAATCCAGCAGATAAAGAGAAACATGGGAAACGGTTTTAGTGGGGGCGGAGGAGAGATTTCTGCTCTTTTAATGGAATCTTTATATGTTCTGGGTTCCAGTATTGTGTCAAAGATATGAAGAAAGGAAAACTGAGCAATCTTTTTAATTGATTCCATGGAGGTTAGAAAACAATTGGTTACGTTTGGGGACAATTAAGAGTTCGAGTGAATGAGTGAGTGAGTGAGAGAGAACAATTTTCCTTATTACATTTGCAAGCTGATTAAGGGTGAGGTTGCACAACCGATTATTGTAATTGCTGTCAATAAGTTGTACACCTGTAAAAGGTTGAACTGATAAAAGTTGCATGATAGATAGATGTATTGACAAAAAAAAAAAAAGTAGCTGCTGAGGCTGCTTAGCTACAACCAAACACCTCATGGGATTTGGTGCCTTGGTTTGGAGGTTTTGGGTCATGGTTTCATGGGACATCCCAGTTAATTGGCCTAATAATGTGTTTAGTGATTCTTTTCTACCTCCTAGTTCGTTGAGTAGTGCCTGGGGTCTTAAAAGCTTGCAAGCAGCCATCCAAGGCACGATTGGCCTGTATTCACCTGGAGTAACAGAGGAAGAAGGAAAGTCAGGAATAGAAGGAAATGGAATATGTGGCTAATTGCCTCCAAGAACAATTCTTCCTTTGCCATGAGACCAGAACTGAATGGTGCCTGGCTACCATTACTGAACACTTTGATCAAAGATTCTATAGAATCCTAATCCAAAGCGGGAAAATGCAGAACAGAATATCAAATTCTCATCGACTCCAGACTTTCTGGAGCCATGGAGGGTGGATGAACCCCTGAACTTATTGCCCTGAGATAACCTTTAAATCTTAAACCAAAAATATCTCCTGACGCCGTCTTAAAATCGAACAATAGATTAACTAGTAAAAAATGTCTGCCTTGAGCATTATGCTCTTTTAAGAACTATCTATATGGGATCAAAGTGACAACAGCAACTCCAAAGATTAGATGGGAACCTTAGGGGCCAGTGAGTTTATATTAACAAGGGAAGAAAACTCAGAAAAGGGGGGTATGATTGCACAACTCGAAGAATGTAATCAAGGTTACTAAATTGTATATGTAGAAACAGTTGAATTGGTGTATGTTTTGTGTGTATATTCTCAACAACAACAAAATAATAAAATTTAGAAGAAAAACAAAATTGCAAACTGAACTCCAGAGATCCAAAGGAAGTACTGCAATAATAATAAAAAAAAAAAAAACAGAAGCATCATCTTGCTCCCTGTTGGTACAATTGCAAGAAGTAAAGGAACCATGCCAGGAAAGAGGGTGGTCAGTGAACCCCAATTTAGGAATCCACTGCTAATTTTTTTTTTTTGTAATACTTTATTGTGTTTTCAGTGAAGGTTTACCCAGCAGTTGAGGCTCCCATTCAACAATTTCTACACAAGTTATTCAGTGACATTGGCTATATTCTTCCAGGGCTTCAGACCAGTTTGTTCCAGTTTTGACCCCTTGCTGAGAATTTGCATTTCCACCCAGGTGATTTAACAAGATCCCCAGGTGATTCTTATCATTTTAACAAGAGCCCCAGGTGATTCTTATTTATACTTATTTCTGCATAAGAATCACCTGGGCTCTTGTTAAAATGTAGATTCTGATTCAGTATACCTGGGGTGAAAGTAGAAATTCTCAGCAGGGGGTCGCACCGGACAGAATCAATTCAAAGCCCTGCATTCTTCACAGTGCATGAATATCCTCATTATTTCTGTACTGGTTGCTCAGTTTCTATTAATCTAGTTTCCCTGCCTCCTTTTATTCTCATCTTTGTTCTAAAGTAATTGTTGACCTTTTGGTCTCATATAGATGATTTTTTAAAGAAACACAGTACTCACAAGCAATATTCTTTATTTGTGAGCCAATCTGTTATTTAGCTAAAAGGTGACCTCAGGGGCTAGTTTTGGTTCAAGGTTTAAAGAGTATCTCAGGGCAATAGTCTTGGGAGTCCTCCAGTCTCAACAGGTCCAGTAAATCTGGATTTTTTAATTTAAGATTCTGTTTCACGTTTTTCTCCCATTCTATCAGGGTCCATCTATTGTGGCCATGATTAGAATGGCTAATAGTGGTAGCCAGGCACCATCTAGTTCTCCTAGTCTCAGGGTAGATGAGGCCATGTTTCTTATAGACTGGTTGTCCTGTACTCCCATTTCTTCTTTGAGTCTTTGGTTTCCTTCTTTGTCTTTTGCTCCAAATGAGTAGAGACCAATAGTTGTATCTTACCACTGCCTAATCTTTGTTAGCAAAAGAGAAGGAGAGCTCTATCAAGGCTGTCCCTTATGGGAAATGAGTCCATGCCAAAACCTGCTTGAGGAGAAGAGGAAGCTGCATTTTGAAATGATAATCAAGATTTCTGATTCAAAAGAATATATATGGAAAGCTAGGAGGGATGTCTTTGTGAAAAATTAGAGGTCCTTTGGTATGGTATATATGATATTAGAAGCATATCAAAGATTTTAAAGATCAAAATTTGCATTTATTTTTTTGCCCATTTCATAGATCTTCGTCTATATAGATGATACAATGACTTGCCTGTCAACAAGATACACACACACACACACACACACATATATATATGCATATAGAGAGAGAGGGTCTTTACATTTTCATAGATGAACTGGGCTGAGCCCATCCAAACCCTCAAACCTTGTCCCTCTCATGGCTAAGAGAAGGTACGTATGAGAGGACTAGCTCTGGTTTAAGTTTTTCCCAAGAAATGTAACTTTTCCATATAAGAGACTTATTGGTCCCAGTAGAAATCATAAAACTAATACAAGTTCTTCACATATAGAGCTTATAAAAGTATCACCCATTTCAATAGATATTGGCCTTAAATGAAAGATTTTCTTTCAGAAAAAATATGCTCATTGCTGAAGAATCATATATAACTTTATGAAACTGTCATATTTTTACATTCAAGAACTAACATGATTATTGCACTGGGCATGATCCATTTGTCTCTCCCATCCACTCTTCCCGTCTCTCCATCCTGCTCTGCTTCCCAGGATGCCGCCCTATATGGATTATGTCAGCCTTCTTTGCTTCCCTCTAGTTTTGGGTTGAGTTTGGCCACTAGGGGGACACTGACAGGAGATAGGAGGCAGGGGAGTGAGGTCAGGGTATTTATTCCCCCAGAGCCGTCTCTCCATTGTTGCATAATCCTGGCTGCTTTTCTTCATCGAAGGCTACAGCTTCTACCAGACGGCCCTCTCCATACTGCTTTTTCCGACTCCAGGTCTCAATAACAGCTCCTTTTCCTCACTCCCCTCATACCATAAGGCTTAGGGGTGGTAACAGCACTCAGCAGTTACCAGCCCCAGGGTACACCACAGTCTTTGCGGTTTCCCTACACCTGACCACCCGTTCGTAAATTTAATTATTAAACTCTTCTCAAATTACCCAGTTTGACTGTACCAGCTTGACAATAAATGACTTAAATACCCAGCAAATTTACTAATATATGAGGAACAAAGACCATCCATAGGAAAGTAGATATTTTAGACTTTGGATTTTTTTATTGTGTAATTACTATAAAAATAATAGCAGATGTTTGTTGGGAGCTTACTCTATGCCAGACACTGTTCTAAAGGGTATACATGTGTTAACTCACATAATTTTACAATTAAACCTATGAAGATAATACAACCATTATGCACATTTTACAGTTGAGGCACGGAAAGGTTAAATGGCTTGCTCATAATTACACAGCTAGTAAGTGGTAGGGTCAGGATTTCAACCAAAGAAGTCTGAATCCTGAGCCCACGCTGATAACATGGGGCAATATTGCCTTATACAGCAAAACCTATAAAAGCTGGAACCTGTGTAAGGCAGAAACCTGTCAGAGAAGGAAACTCAAATATTTTCCACTAAAAAAAGTGGTAGAAAAGTCAAAGGTGGTTGGCCCCTGGACACCCTTTTAACTCAGTACTGAAGTCATTCATGAGGTTCACCCTTCAGCCAAAGATTAGACAGGCCCATAAACAAAACAAGACTAAATGGGCACACCAGCCCAGGGGCGAGGACTAGAAAGCAGGTGGGGACAGGAAAGTTGGTAGTAGGGAACCCAAGGTCGAGAAGGGGAGAGTGTTGACATGTCCCGGAGTTGGCAACCAATGTCACAAAACAATATGTGTATTGTTTAATGAGAAACTAGTTTGCTCTGTAAACCTTCCTCTAAAGTACAACGAAAAAGAAACAGAAAAAAAAAGTCAAAGGCAAAAAACTTTGGAGACCTGGAAAAACAAGGCAGTCCCATCGAGTTCTGGCTCTCACAGTTTTCACTGTATGTAAGAATGCTAAAACAGTAATCCATGGGAAAATTTGCATGATTCAAATGGAAATTTACATTGATCAAAAAATGGCAGAATGTATGAAGTTGCTAAATATTAAAAGTAATGTTATTTATTGGCTTTAATTTTACTGGAAAAAATGTTAAGGTTATAATGCTGTGCAGGGAAAAGCCTATGACTAATGGTCCTTCAGAAAAAATAAGTCGGGAAGGAAATGACTGTTTATTGAGTGCCTACTCTTCTACCGCGAAACCTTGGTGGCGTAGTGGTTAAGAGCTAGGGCTGCTAACTAAAAGGCTGGTGGTTCGGATCCACCAGACACTCCTCGGAAACTCTATAGGGCAGCTCTAGTTTGTCCTATAGGGTTGCTATGAGTCGAAATCAACTCGATGGTAACAGGTTGTTTGCCGGAAATCCTACTAGTAGCATAGTGGTTAAGAGCTACGGGTGCTAACCAAAAGGTTGGCAGTTTGAATCCACCAGGCTCCTTGGAAACCATATGGGGCAGTTCTACTCTGTCCTATAGGGTCGCTATGAGTTGGAATTAACTCAGTGGCAATGGGCTTGGTTTTTTTTTTTGTACCCTCCTACCAAAAACTTTACATACAAGCACACAGACTCCTACACATATTTTATTTGTATAATGCTCATAACACACCTGTGTGGAAGCTGCTGCTGTACCTATTTTACAAATGAGGAAACTGAGACTCAGAGTGAGGTGACACGGCCACATGTTGTTGACCTCCCTGGTTATAATATGCTGCCTGCCTCAGCCTCAGGGTTTTTTGTTTTTTAACCAGGGCCTACATGACAAATGTCAGGGGCAGTGGTGGTTCTGGGGTAGAATTCTCGCCTTCCATGCGGGAGACTTGGGTTAGAGTCTCGGCCAACACACCTCTTGCGCAGCCACAACCTGTTTGTCAGTGAAGGCTATGTATTGCCATGATGCTGAACAGGTTTCAGCAGAGCTTCCAGACTAAGATGGCCTAGGAAGAAAGGCCTGGCAACATAATTTTGAAAATCAGCTGATAAAAGCCTTATGGATACACCAGTCCAATCTATGACTGATCATGGCAATGGTGCAGGATCGGGCAGGATTTTGTTCTGTTGTGCGTGGGGTTACCATAAGTTGGGAGCTAACTCGATGGTAGCTAACAACAACATATGGCAAACAGCCAAAAGAAAGCTTCTTACCACATCGAAAGCTATTAATTTGTGCATTTCATTCCACTTATTTAATAGAACTTTTTTTAATTCTAAAAAATTTTTTTCTAAAATTTAATGTTAGGAAAAACTTTTCTTTTCAAACAAAAGTATGTGCTTTCTAAGGCAAAGGAAGAACACCAAGGTCACACGACAACTAAGAACCCAAGAGACAGAAAGGGCCACATGAACCAGAGACCTACATTATCCTGAGACCAGAAGAACTAGTTGGTGCCCGGCCACAATCGATGTCTGCCCTGTCAGGGAGCACAACAGACAACTCCTGAGGGAGCAGGAGACCAATGGGATACAGACCCCAAATTCTCATTAAAAGACCATACCTAATGGTATGACTGCGACTAGAGGAATCCCAGAGACAATGCTCCCCAGAACTTCTGATGGCACAGGACAGGAACCATCCCCAAAGACAAATCATCAGGCATGAAAAGGACTGGTCAGTGGGGGGGAGAGAGATGCTGATGAAGAGTGAGCTAATTAAATCAGGTGGACACTGGAGAGTGTGTTGGCAACTCTTGACTGGAGGGGGGATGGGAAGATAGAGAGAGAGGGAAGACGGCAAAATTGGCACGAAACGAGAGACTGAAAGGGCTGACTCAATAGGGGGAGAGCAAGTGGGAGAAGGGAGTAAGATGTATGTAAACCTACATGTGACAGACTGATTGGAATGGTAAATGTTCACTTGAAGCTTAATAAAAATTTAAAAAAAAAAAAACAGGTTGGCTCAACACAAAAAAAAAAAGTATGTGCTTTCTTTCACTGTTCATTCCTTCATTGACAAATATGTATCAAGTGGCCACTCTCTGCAGGCATTGCTCCAGCCACTCGGATCTATCAGTCAACAGGTGAATAGGTCAAAGTTCCTGCCTTGGTGGAGATCAATGGGGTGGGCTGGATTTTCTAGACTTTTTAGTGTTAGCACACTTAGCTCACTATAGTGCAAGAAGTGGATAAATATTTAAAATTTGATTTCAGTACACAGTAGGAGTGAAATGGGGAAGCCACATTCTAACATACAACCCCCCTGAGCTTCACATGAATTTTTTTAAAAAAGGCAAAAGCAGGTGCAAACTTCTGTATAATGTACGCGAGTCATTTAGATAGGAATGAAAAACATGTTGCCGTGTAACCCACTGACTGATAAATAATCAGGATTTTGTGGCAAGGTTTTTTTTTTTTATGGCAAGGTTTAGACTTTATCTTGATCAACCTCTATCATATCGGCCAGGCATCAGTATTATGTCTAGTACCTAATTAAATAAAAAAGGGGGAAAAAAAGTAAAAGCTTTTTCATTGACTATGAACACTAAATAGAAGTTGGAAATATACCCACCTCTGCTACTCTTTGACATTTTACAAGCCTATACCAGGAAACCCTGGTGGCATTAAGTGGTTAAGTGCTATGGATGCTAACCAAAGGATTGGCAGTTTGAATCCGCCAGGCGCTCTTAGGAAGCTCTATGGGGCAGTTCTACTCTGTCCTATAGGGTCGCTATGAGTCGGAATCGACTCGACGGCACTGGGTCTTTTTTTGGGTTTTATACCAAACACACAGAACTATAATTCCTTGACCTGGGCACTACACTGGTTAGTGTTTAGGCCCAAAGAAAACAGGCTCATGCCCTCCAAGGTCACATGAAACCATCTTGAATCAGGGAGTCAATGTTTTAATTTCATAGAGAGAGCTATAGTTGGTCAAAGACTTTTTTTTCTTTTTTGCTCTTCAGTCCAAGAATGGGTTTTAGAAATTGAATTTTTTTTTTTAAATCACTTAGTGAATATGAAGTCAAAGAAAGGGGAATTGGATCATGTGTGAAGGTATTTCAATAGTGGCTGTCGTTTAGCATTCTTATTCTGTTGGCCATGTGATTTTTCATGTCCCTTCACATCAATATCATCTAGCTTAGGAGAAAAGGACTATGTCACTCTAAATTACTGTGTACAGCCAAGCATAGTAGCCCAAAAAAGAGAAGCTCAATAACTGTTTCCTCATTATCTGGAGACATTACTCAGTACATCTGCAAATACTTTGCTGCTGAGCCAGGACAATCTACAAATGTTCTTCCTGGGTATCAAACCAAGTGGATCCAGCCTCTCAGATTCTAACCCGTCTCCCACCTTGACCTAGTACTCAGCACTTCGTCGCAGTCCCCTTCTCCCCCAAAACAGTTCCAGTTCTCTAAAGCAACAGTACTGGGTTGACAGAATTTTTTCTGTAAAGGGTCAGATAATAAACATTTTCAGCTATGTGTCTCTGTCACAATTACTCAACTCTGCCATTGTAACATAAAAGCAGCCACAGACAACATGTAAACAAATGAGTGTGGCTATGTTCCAATAAAACTTTATTCACAAGACCAAACAGTAGCCCAGATTTGGCCTGTGAGCCATTAGTTTGCTGACTCCTACACTCACGAATAATGTAGTTTTCTTGAAATTTTTATGAGGAATGGAGATGAGGGTTTACATCACACACTTCACAGAAAAACCCAAGTAAAGCCACCATTAAAATTCTCATTTATTTACCCTAAATTCTCTTTCTGGCCTCCAGTAGCCCCAGGTCTCTTTTCTCTCTCCCTTTCTACCACAAATCTCCCAAAGTCCCCAATATTCTCCAGAACATTACAATTCTTGCTCAAAGCTTACAAGCCCTATTAAACAAAAGGGAAATTCTACAGTTAGCAACATGCATGATCCTTTAAAAGTGATTTAAGGGAGTACTAAGGAGCTCTGGTGGTACAGTGGTTAAGTGCTCAGCTGCTAACATAAAGGTTGGTGATTAGAACCCACCAGCCACTCTGCAGGAGAAACATGTGGCAGCCTGCTTTCAGTGAAGATTACAGCCTTGGAAACCCTATAGGTCAGCTCTATGAGTCACTATGAGTCAGAATCGACTTGACGAAAATGGGTCAAGTGGGTACTATTGTTACTGGAGTGTGTCCCTTGAAGGCCTCATGGTCTAATCTAAGATTACATTAAAAATGCAATGTCCAATAACCCATGAAAAAGTACTCTACATCATCAGTCATCAGGGAATCACAGATACTACTACACACTCACTAGAATGACTAAGATAAAAAAGATTGGCAACACCAAATATTGGTGAAGACATTGCCAATGAAAGTTTAAAAATTTACAGCAGCTTTGGAAAATTGTTGACAGTTTTTAAAATAGCTATACATATACCTACCCTATGATTCATCAATTGTACCCCTATATATTTATCCACGGTAAAATAGAAGGTCCGTGAAAAAAAAGAAAGACCCTCAACAAGATGGATTGACACAGTGGCTGCCACAATGGGCTCAAATATACAGACGCTTGTGAGGATGCCACAGGACCAGGCAACATTTTGTTCTGTTACACATGGGGTCGCTATGAGGTGGAGCTGACTCGACAGCACCTAACTACAACAACAACATCTTTATCCAATAGAAATGAAACCATATGTTCACGTAAACACTTGTGCACAAATGTTCATAGCAGCTTTATTCACAATAGCCCAAACTGGAAACAGTCCAGACATTTACTAATGGAAGAATGGATGAACAAACTGCAGTATATTCATAACATGAAATAATACTCAGCAATAAAAAAGAAAGAACTACTTATACATGAAACAACATGGATGGATGTTAAAACATTACTCTAAATGTAAGAAAAGAGTACGCACTATATAATCCATTTACATAAAATTCTCAATAGACAAAATTAACCTATGGTAATACAAACAAGATCAGTGGTTGCTTCTTAGGTGGGAAGTAGGAATTGATTGGGAAAGAGCAGAAGGGATCTTTCTGGGGTGATGGAAATATTGTGGGTCTTGATATGCATTTGCCAAAACTGATTGAACAGTGTACTTAAGATGTGAATATTTCACTGTATGTAAATATTACCTCAATACAAAATTTTTTTTTAATAATATATTTACCTAACATTTTAAAAAGCCCTAAAATGACTGCTAGAGTTCCAGCCATCACATCTGCATTCCAGGCACAGAAAAGGAGGAAGATTAGAAAGGTAATAGGACAAAGGATACATATACTATCTGACCCTTCTAAAGGATACTCAAAGTCTCGCCAACTTGTATTTAATTCTCATTGGACAGCCCTAACTAGAAGTGGGAAAATTGGCATATGCACTATTCGGTCAGGTGCCTGTCAGACATAATAAAATCTTTTTTTGTAGTAATAATAATAAGAGAAAGGATATTGGTTATCCATTGGTTGGCTCAACCACACCACAAATATGCATGCACACGTATAATTTCTTACACAATTTCCGGGGGCCTATGGGCTCCCCCACTGCATACACACACTGGATCCCATTTTTACCTGAATTCTAGATTATTCTATTCTAGTGAGTTGGAGAAACTGGTTATTACTAAACACAAGTTAATGAAAAGTGTGTGAATGGCAAATTCACAGGACAATAGGCATTCAAGAGACACAAGGTTGTGTAGAGTATACCATACTCACCCACCTGGAGTAAATTCTGTTGCCTGTGTTTCCCGTTAAGTGGATTGTTCTTAACTGAACAGTATTTAATTCTGCTGCTGTCTTAAAGATACAATATGTGAATGTAGGAAGATAGGCTACTTCACCTAAGTGTATGTTCTACTTACGCACTTGATTCGATGACATTAGTTTGCAGGTGTCTCTACTTCAATTAATTGCACGTTGGTGAAATGCATAATTTAAACTCAGTACAAAACTATTCAAATGATAGTCTCCTCAATATAATTATCCACATAAGTTGGAGTGCTGACAAAACGTTGTCCTTTATTTTTTTCTAAATAATAGCCTCAAGTATGTTCAAGATTAGATAACACAGAAAATGTCAACAAGCTCTGATAAATATGAAATGAAAATAATGAGATGAAAACTTTATATCTTCATCTAATTTTCCTCTATAGAGTCACAAACAATTTTTCCTTATGTAGTTGGGTTACAAACTCCCAACGTCCTGCAGTTTGTTCAGCCTGATTTCAAGAGCAAGGGAAAGCCCCTTTAAAAAGGCCACATAAAGGCTCAGTATTTTGCAGACCAGTAAGCTGGATGTTGTTCTGTAAAAATGCACTTACTTCTTTTGATTGTAATAGCAAGGAGAAAATGAAATGATTCAATACAACAGAGCAAAGGCACAACTTGTTCTACACACTGCATTTAATGATTGACTTAAGTGGCTTTGTTTTTTTAAATAAGTTGACCTCTAACCTGAGTAGGTGTTGACAAATGCCAGGGCTATTTTACTAAATCCAAAACATGAAAAATGACACAGCACCACACTGCTAAAGTAACGTTACATGTACTACTATAATAAACATAGGTGGCACAAACAGTTAAACGCTCAACTACTAACCGAAAAGTTGGTGGTTTGAACTCACCCAGAGGCGCCTGGGAAGAAAGGCCTGGTGATCTGCTTTCCAAAGGTCGCAGCCTTGAAAACCCTATGAAGTGTAGTTCTACTCTGCATGCATGGAGTCACCGTGAGTTCGAATCGACTCGATGGCAATGGGTTATTTATTGAGCACCTAGTAAGAGATGCTGGTGGCACGATAGTTAAGTGCTCAACTGCGAACCAGTGGTTTGAACCTACCAGCTGCTCCAAGGGAGAAAGATGTGGCAGTCTGCTTCCAGAAATATAACAGCCTAGGAAACCCTATGGGGCAGTCTACTCTGTCCTACAGGGTTGCTATGAGTTGGAATTGACTGGACAGCAACAGGTTTGGTTTGTTATTGTTTTTGGTATGCTTTCATACGGGGGCTTTTATATTCCAAATGAAACTCTTTTTTCTGTATGAGTGTGGGCAATATAGGTATAAGGATTCTGGTGAAAACTCCATGGAGAGAAATTATAACCTAAGAGTGATTGTTGTTGTATGCCGTCGAGTTGATTCCAACTCATAGTGACCCTATGTGAAAGAGTAGAACTGCCCCCTTTGGTTGTCTAGGCTATAATCTTTATGGAAGCAGATTGCCAGGTTTTTCTCCCTCAGAGCCCTGGGTGAGTTCAAACCAGCACCTTTCAGGTAGGAGCTGAGTGCTCACCCATTGCTTCACCAGGGCTCCTTTTAAACGTAAGGGTGGCCACCCCTAATGAAGTCGTTGCACAGTTTCTTAGGAGTTCAGCTTCTGCCCGAAGGTTTAGTAATTCCCTGAAGATGCTTTGTAGTGGGCATGTAATATGCCCCTCATTCAGGCTTCCTGAGTTCCTCTTTTGCTACCTAAAAAGCAATTGTCCAAAAACATCAGTTGGGGTTGCATTTTGTAATATTTCAGAGGTCCTGAATTAAAATGAGTCTTCATGCATTTCAAAAGCATAGAATGGAGCAAATAATGAAAAAGATAAACATTTTATCGTGATAATTGTCTGCCCAACATATATTGGGGGTAGAGGGGGTGAATAAATATTTTATAGTCCCTGGAAGGTCCTGGATTTTATGGGAGATGACCAGACATTTGTGATTTGACCTTTGTTCAAGTGAAACCTTTTAACTTCCTCTACCAGAAAAACCTTGATAATTTCAATGGGTATGTTTCACTGTTACTGAAACATCTGCAAAGGAAATAATGTTAAACTTTTGCAGACGCGGTTAGATTTTAGGCTGGTAAAATAGTGACATCTTGTGGTCAGAGTTAGTAACAAACAATTCCTAAAAAAGGAAAGCCAAGGCAGGGAAGGCAAATTGGGGGAAAAAAATTTTTATTAAACCTTTGTTCTTGTAGGTAAAATGTGTTTTCCTCATCTTGGCTTTTAGCTGTGAGAAAATATTATGGGTTTCTTCCTTATAACCATATTTCCTATACCACTAGGGACCAAACAAACCAAACCTTTGCTGTCAAATCGATTTGAACTACTGGCAACTTCATGTGTGTCAGAGTAGGATGGCACTTCATAGAGTCTTCAAGAGCTGTATTTTATGGAAGTAGATCATCAAGCCCTTCTTCCACGGCACTGCTGGGTGGATTCAAACTGCCAAACTTTTGAATAGTAGCCTAGTGCAAACTATTTGCAACGCCCAGGGGTCTTACCAATTTGAACAAAGAAGTTTAATTTGGAAAATAAAAGCCCCCTTATGGGGAAGGACAACACACAATACAGGGGAAGTCAGCACTACTGGACTAAACCAAAAGCTAAGAAGTTTCCTGAATACAACCAAATACTTCGAGGGACAGAGTAGCACAGGCAGGGGCCTGGGGACCATGGTTTCAGGGGACATCTAAGTCAATTGGCATAACGAAGTTTATTAAGAAAATGTTCTTCATCCCACTTTGGTGAGTGGTGCCTGGGGTCTTAAAAGCTAGCAAGGAGCCATCTAAGATGCATCAATTTGTCCCAATCCACCTCGAGCAAAAGAGAATGAAGAACAACAAAGACACAAGGTAATTATCAGACCAAGAGACAGAAAGGGTGACATAAATCAGACTCCATCAGCCTGAGACCAGAAGAACTAGATGGTGCCCGGCTACCACCAACTACTGCCCTAACAAGGAACACAACAGAGAGTCCCTAACAGAGCAGGAGAAAAGTGGGGTGCAGAACTCAAATTCCAGTAAAAAGACTAGACTTAATGGTCTGACTGAGACTGGAGGGACCCCAAAAGACATGGCCCCCGGGCTCTCTCTTAACCCAGAACTAAAACCATTCCCGAAGCCAACTCTTCAGACAAAGATTAGACTGGACTGTAAGACATAAAATGAGACTCGTGAAGAGAGTGCTTCTTAGTTCAAGTAGATACATGAGACTGAATGGGCAGCTCCTGTCCAGAGGTGAGATGAGAAGGCAGGAAGGGACAGAAGCTGGTTAAATGGACATGGGAAACCCGGGGTGGGAAGGAGGAATGTGCTGTCACATTATAGAGAGAGCAACTAGCACATAACAACGTGTGTGTAAATTTTTGTTTGAGAAACAAACTTAAGCTATAAACTTTTGCCTAAGGCACAATCTAAAAAAACAAGGCCCCTTATGGAAATAGGTATTTGCATATATTTGACTATCAACATATTGTTTTAAAGAAATCTTTTTCCCTTGAAATGCACGTAACATGAGTAATTTCGATTTGTTTCTTTTTATTTTGAGGAAAAATGAAGAGGAAGCATGTTTTCCCCTTCAGTGTCAGTAGCAGATGCTGTTGGTGATTTCACCCATATTCCTTCTGCTGACCCCACCAGTCACCTGCAGCTTGGATGGACAGTTATATACTCCATGCCTTCTCTCTGCCTGGGGTCTCTCTCTAGCTGCAGAAATGAATCTAGTCTGTGCAGAGCAAGCTGGAAATGCCTGGAATTTAACACCCCAGGAGCCAACTTCAGCCCAGAGGACAGAGCACTGAGGGAGGGATACCTCAGCTCCTTCACCCATTGGTGGGACAATTCTGAGTTGTGTTCAGGGGGGCCCCAGCAGGATTGAATGCCCAGTGCCCATAGCAGTAACCTGCTCGTTAAAATGCACCCTTCATTGTCTTTCTTCTATTACTCTCTCCCCACGCTTCCAGGAATCACCACCCAATAAACTATGTGCACCCAAATCCTCATCTTTTGGAAGAACCCAAGCAAACACAATGACCAACCCATGCTGTCTGAACCCTGGTGGCGCAGTATTTAAGCGTTCAGCTGCACGTGCACGTGTTTCATAGGAAAAAAAAAAGTTCTGAGAGTTTTTGCAAGTTTCGCTAGCAAAACACTAAAATGAAAAAACAAAGACAAATTAGCATACCTTAGCTTTCCTGCAACCATAAAGCCTCTCACAGCTGCTTCAGCCCAGCTGCCATTCTCCTGAGGGCTTTCTCTTTATGAAAATGGAAGTCCAACAGAAGGGAGTTGCCTCAGTAAGGGAAGAGGGCGTGGCTACTCCAGGGATTTGGTATTCATTCTAAAATTCCTGCAAAACGAAAAACATAAACTGGGTGCTAAGAGCTGGCTGGACCAATGGATTTACTAATTGATCAGGAAATAATATACTAAGATTGTATGCTTGAAGACCCAAGAATTGGAAATATATTTTTCAAAACAT
Organism: Elephas maximus indicus; assembly: GCF_024166365.1. Lineage (NCBI taxonomy): Eukaryota > Metazoa > Chordata > Mammalia > Proboscidea > Elephantidae > Elephas > Elephas maximus. Next base: position 146,352,597 of record NC_064846.1, on the reverse strand, counting down.
TTGCAAACATCAGTTGTCTTTTTTAAGAACAAATATAGTCAATGAGTTCTCTCTTCTTTCAAGAGCATCTGAGGGGCACAGAGGCCAGTGAGTGTCTCGATATTTTACCCAAAACAGATCCCAGTCCAGGAAGTGATAAACAAGAAGGAGGGAGGTGTCACTAGTCAGCACTTTGAACATCAATCATATGTAAATTTCAACCCTTGGCCACAACTTTGCATCAAAAGTCAATTTATTCCAACCTGATGGCAATGGAGGGACAAAAAAATTTAAAAAGCTGTTTTATATTGACGTGTTGAAAATTACAAAATAAATCTCAAAAGTATTCACCTGAACTCTTGGTCACAAACAAGTCAAGCATGCTAACTAGAAAAAAACAAAAAAAACCCCAAAACCCACTGCCGTTGAGTCAATTCTGACTCATAGCAACCCTATAGGACAGAGTAGAACTGCCCCATAGAGTTTCCAAGGAGCGCCTGGCAGGTTCGAACTGCTGACCTCTTGGTTAGCAGCCGTAGCACTTAACCACTATGCCACCAGGGTTTCCATGCTAACTAGAGCGTCTGACTGATAGCACTTTATACACCAAGTGATGTTGGTCAAGTCATGATTATATTTCCCTTTAAAAGAAAACTATTTCCAAGCTAATTATTCATCTCTCCAAGTAGCACATTTATGAAGTTTAATGGTCATTAAACAAAAGAAAAATGATTTATCTGCCCTGAGTTTCAGAAGAATAAATGCCTTTTTTTTTTTAACCATCATATATTTAAAAATCTAATTCATACCTTGAAATTCATGGGTGTCTCCTATTTCATTGGGTTACTGAATCCCAAAATATTCTTTGTATTTGTAAGTATAACAATATTAATAGTGAAGCATTCTGCCTAGGAGTTTACAAACATCATTTCATTTAATGTCTATAACACCGTGATATAATTATTATGATTACATATATTTTACAGATGAGAGTACTGGATCTTTGCTGTTAGCTTCTATCAAGTCTGCCTCTGACTCAGGGTGACCCCATGCACAATGGAACGAAACTGTACCCGATTCTGTGCTATCTCCATGATCGATTGTAGATCAGGCCGTTGTGATCCAGAGAGTTTTCATTGGCTCATTTTTGGAAGTAGATTGCCAGGCCTTTCTTCCTACTCCTTAGTCTGGAAGCTCTGCAGAAACCTGTTCAACATCATAGCAACTTGCAAACCTCCACTGACAGATGAGTGGTGACTGCACTTGAGGTGCATTGGCTGGGAATCAAACCCTGGTCTCTCGAATAGAAGGTGAGAATTCTACCACTGACCAACCAATGCTTCATAGTGAATCTTTAAAAAAAAGAATCTTTAGGGAGGCTAAATTAACTGCCCAAAGTCAGTTCAGCTGAATTTTAATTCAGGTGTGTCTGACTGCAAACTTAACTCTTATCTGTGGCATCAGCCAGCTAGTACTGCAAAATAAACAATCACAAAATCCCAATGACATTCAACTCTAAACTTTTATTTGTCGCTTGTACGCACATCAGCTGAGATGGCACAGCTGATCTTGTCTGGGCTAAGCTGGGCATCTCCAAGCTGCAGGTTGGATCCTTTTGGTCCACATATCTCTCATCCTTCTGGGATCAGCAGGCTAGCTGGACCATGGTCTTCTCATGGTGATGTCAGAAGTACAAAGGGTAAGTGAAACATACAAGACCTCATAAGTCCTAGCCTCGAAGCTGGTGCAGTGTTGCTTACACCCACATCCCCTTGGCCAAAGCAAGTCACATGGTCAAGTTTAAAGTTGGGGGCTAGGAAGTATAGCCCTCTTTTCGTGAAAGGACGTGCAAAGTTACAATGCAATGGGCATGGATGCAAGAAAAGGTGAAAAACTGGAAATGAGAATTCAACATACTCCACTCACTATGTCAGTGGGCTCCCATTGTGGTATAATCTTTCATTATTAATTTGAGATGTATATGACTGCAGTGAGGTAAGGGATAAGCTATCATTGTGATACAGTCAGGAATGCTGACAGATTATCAAATGTGATGAATTAGACAAGACACAGGTGACATATCTTTAAGCTCTGAAAACCTGAAGTCTACAGGCTGTGACAGGGCACATCATAGGCCAAATCATGAAGCTGGCCAATTTGCCTTTGATACTCGACATTACCTCCAATCATTCCCCACTGTCATGACTCTTTTTTTTTCTATTTCTTCTGTCCCCGTAACAAAATGCTCCATCTCTGTAGCCCACTCTTCCAAAAACCAACTCTCAGCTTTTCAAGGCTTAGCTATTTGATAATTAATGCCCCCTGAGATAGTGACGGGCAAATGAGTTTTTGCTTAAAGATATCTACATTTTAACTGGGGATTCCTGGACACAGAGCACATGAGCTTAAATAGCACTTGCCATTTTTTTTTTAAGTAAACCATTTTTTAAAAAAGTGAACAGAAGTTTAGCTTAACTAGTAAAAAAAAAGGCCTGCCATGAGCATTATGCTCTTTTAAGACCTATCTATATGGGATCGAACTGACAACAGCAACTCAAAAGATTAGATGGGAACCTCAGGGTGCAGTGAGTTTATGTTAATGAGGCAGGAACAACTCAAAAGAGGAGAATGAGAATGGTTATACAAATCAAAGAATGTAATCAATGTCACTAAATTGTACATGCAGAAACTGATGAATTGGTGTACGTTTTATGTGTATATTCTCAACAACAGCAACAAAATAAATAAAATTTAGGAAAAAAACTTTTTAAAATAAACTTAATTAGAAATTCAATTCATTAAAAGGTAACAGAGGGACTATACTTCCATTACTATTAGTCAAATAATATTAATCTAATTATTAAGGGTAAAGTATTATTAGTTGACGTGAGGAGTGCAGGGGGAGAGTCCTGCCTACTTGTTCGTCTTGGTTTCCCCGTTCATATCACCCTTGATCTTCCACAGAATCCCTAGATACTAAGGAACACAGTTTGAAAACCATGAACTCTCCTGTTAGGAATGTCTGGTATGTCCTCTTGTTTAAATCACCCTGGGCCACCCACAACCTCCGTGGAACAGTAAGGCTATTTGGGCTCCAGCGCCTCTGAGATGTGATTTGAGCTGCATGTGAAATTGTCCTTCCCTTAGTCTGCTACAGTGCATGAACACCTACAATTGGAGGGGCCACCCCAATGTGGTCTAGGGCATTTTCTTGTCCAGGAGTCCCTTTAAAAGCATGACCCATTAATACTTTGGCTTGAATGTGTTTTTTGTTTTAATGGCCTACAGATGGCACGTGTAGGTTGGATAAGAGCTGGGAGACGTAGATATCCAAGAGGCTTGCTGAAACAGGGTCATGAGGAGAAGCTCTGAAATAAAACGAGTGGTGAAAAAAGTAAGATGACAGTGGAAAGATGAATTCAAAACTGAGGTGAGCTTTGTCTAAGAAATACTTTCGTACTAAGCAAACTCCAACTAGTGCCATGTTGTTGTTGTTGTTAGCTGCCATAGAATTGCCCCTGACTCATGGTGACCCCACGCACAACAGAAAAAATGCTACCCAGTCCTGCACTATCCCCATAATCGGCTGTGGATTGGCCATTGTGATCTGTATGGTTTCCATTGGCTGATTTTCAGAAGTAGATTTCTGAGCCTTTCTTCCTAGTCCATCTTAGCCTGGAAGCTCTGCTGAAACCTGTTCAGCATCATAGCAACATGCAAGCCTCCACTGACAGACATGTGGTGGTTGAGAATGAGGTGCATTGGTCAGAAATATAACACAAGTCTCCAGTGTGGAAGGCCAGAATTCTACCACTGACCCACCACTGCCTCGCTAAAATGCCGTACAGAAATCATTTCACTGAGCACACAGCCCTTAGGAGTTTCACTTCCGTTTGCTTTCTGTGGGGAAGACCAAGTAGTTGGGCTTCCTTTGGATTCCAGTCTTATTGTGTTGTTGTTGTTGGGTGCTGTCGAGTCGGTTCCAACTCCTAGCAACCCTATAGGACAGGGTAGAACTGCTCTACAGGGTTTCCAAGTAGCAACTGGTGGATTCGAACTGCTGACCTTTTTTGGTTAGCAGCCGTAGCTCGCCATAGCTCCCCATAGCTCTTAACAGCTGCGCAACCAGGGCTCCTTATCTTATTGTAAGATATGCAAATTTTCTGATTGATTACAGAGCTTGAAACGCCCAAAACAAACCACATCTTTTTTGAAATGAATTGCCCAAGGAAGTAGAGCCCCAAGTTTATTTAATTTATTTTGCATAGATACTGGGAAGAGGAAATAGGACAAAATGAGCAGAGATCGGGGTTATCTGATAGTTGTGCTACATCTTCTAAAGTCTCTCATCCAGTAAGTGATCAACTCCGCCTCATCTGCAGCAAAGAGATACAGAACTCATTGAATTACCATAGGATGATGTATTATTTGGACTTAGAATATACTATCAGGTAATGAGGGTTTTCTGGAAAAATGATAAATTCATTGCCCAGAAGCTGACTGTGACTCATAGCGGCCCTATAGGACAGAGCAGAACTGCCCCATATGGTTTCCAAGGCTGTAGTCTTTATGGAAGCAGACTATCACATCTTTCTCTCGTGCGGAGTGGCTGGTGGGTTCAAACCATTGACCTTTCGGTTTGCAGTTGAGCGCTTAACCACTGCGCCACCAGGGCTCCTTTCATAAGATATAAAAACCAGAAAACCCATTGCTGTGGAGTCGATTCTGACTCATAACAACCCTATAGGACAGAGTAGAACTGCCCCATAGGGTTTCCAAGGAGCAGCTGGTGGATTCAAACTGTCAACTTTCCAATTACCAGTCTAGTGCTTAACCACTGCGCCACCAGGGCTCCTTTCAGAAGATATAAAAGGAATTTAATGTTTCCTTTAAAATTCTTTGGAACATCAGTGGGAACTCCCAGTGTATTTGATTAATTCAATTCAGGAAATAATTATTGCCTATTTCATGTCAGGCACTGTGCAAGGTGCTAGAAAGGCAAAGATAAATAGGACATTCTCTCCGCTCACAACATGCTCAAAATCTGAGAAATATAAATGACTGACTAGATTACCAGTATAATAAGACCTACATTAGAGGCATAAAGAGAGGAGTATGAGAGTGGAGGAATGGGTGATCTCTCCTCTGGCCAACAGGGGATGGAAAGGGGAAGGTCAGGGAAGGCTCTGTAGCTCAGGTGGCATTTGAGCTGGACCTTGTAAAGCCACTGGAGACTGAGCTAGAGAAAGCATGATTAGATAGGTCTTATTGAAAGAGCACTCAGCCAGGGAAAAAGGCAGTCCAACTAGGTAAGATTCTTGGAATCAATCAACAACTATTAAAAGAGACCAAATAAAATGTAGAGGTGTGGAATTTGGAGAAAGAGGAGGGATTTCTTCTAGGTGACCTTTGTTATTGTTAGTTGCCATCAAGTTGATTCTGACTCATGGTCACCCCATGTGTGCAGAGTAGAACTGTGCTCCACAGGGTTTTCAAGGCTGTGGCCTTTGGGAAGCAGATTGCCAGGCCTGTCTTCCGAGGTGCCTCTGGATGGGTTTGAGCCACCAGCGTTTGGCTAGTAGTTGAGTGCTTAACCATTTGCACCACCCAGAAACTCCTAAGTGACCTTTCCACTCCCCCCCCCAAAAAAAAACTCAAACCCATTGCTGTAGAGTTGATTCCGACTCACAGGGACCTTTAGGAAGTGATAAAGTGCAAGCTCTCCAGTTCTCAAATGAGAGATGTATAGAAGATAATCATTTGTTCATATATACGAGAAAATGAAACTTTTCTGATTCCTATGCCACATTATGTAGTTGCAGTGCTGACACCTGCTCCTTCTAAATAAGAAAGAAACCAAGAACTTCTTTCTTAGAACTAGTCAAGCAGTTGCTAGGGACAAGATATGAGTCTTGTCATAGGCTAACTCACATTCTCAATTGAAACAGAATTCCAGCATTATCCTTCATGGAAACCCTTATATGAAGTAGCTGCCCTCTTGGATAGCTATGAGAAACTTCAGTTTGCATTAAGGCTTAAATGTCTTGACATCATGGTGACTTTCCATCATACGTGTGTTATGCACTATATTATAAAGAAGGGTAGAAAATAAAAAATTAACATTTAATGATCACTAGACTTTAGACTACATGCAGTCACTAGTAGGGATGGTGGTGTGAGGTAGGTTATCACCTCATAAATTAACATTAACTAACCCATTACTGAATGCCAACCCCCAGAATTCTACCTGGCATAGAGTACATACTCAGCAAATATTTAATAGATGAATGAATAAAGAAACAAGGAAACATAAATATCAAGAAAACCTAAATGACTTTCTTATGACACTTGCCTCTAAAATGGCAACAAAATATTAAATACCTCCCTCATATGGTGGCAATAAGAAAGCATGCTAAATATTTTGTCATAATCTCTAGTTATTTTTTGTCTGTTTTTATCTTCCATAGTTCAAAGCACTATTCGGTTCCATCAGAAGTGGGAACACGTTTCAGTTCTTAGAAGAGCATGTGAATTGAGTTCCTTCACCTTGTTGCACCTTAGTGGGGGGAAAAAAGACCTTTTAAGAGTAAACAAAAGGTAGGATTAGATTCATACACTCAGAATAAAATAAGGTGGAAAAAGATGTGGGGAATTGTGGCAAATTACGGTACGTATGTTTTTTTTTATGAGTGGTCATTAATATCCCTACTCTTAAGTAGCAAGGCATAATCTCATCCACACAAAAAGAGCCTAATCCCAAAACACTCCAGAAATAAAATTAGAGTGTGACCCAATATCTCAAAACTCGGTGAACATTTTTACGACCCATCAAGTGTATCATTGCAAGTCGTTAGAGAGAAGAGTTTGATGAACATCAATTTCTACCTCAAGAAGAATAAATGAGCCTCCATTTCTTTCCTTCTCTTTGTCCTCACCTTCAAGTTGTTAAGGTCTTTGAGAAGAATAAAAGATGACACTTCGGTAGCTCACAAATCAGACTTAACTGTTCCCATGTCAGTTCGAGTTTAGAAAAGATTACTTTCATCTAACAGCCCTCTCAGATACAGTACCACAGTCAAGTACTATGTCACCTCCCAGAATGATTTATATTGTGTCTATCTAAATTTTTAAATATTCGAAAACTGCCTTCTAGCTATCTTCATGCTTTCAAAGCAGCCCCTAACTGTGCCTGGAAGCCATTTCTTATTCCTTAACTACCAAAATCCTAAATTACGTTAGTGCTTGGAAATAGGTTTAGAGAAGAATAGGGGTCAAAATGAACACACACACGCAGACACGCACACACTCATGTGTGCACACATACATACATGTACACAACTATTCGCCATTGCTCCAGTCACCATAAAAGAAACGATCTAAACCTAAGGTTTAATCACTTTTCATTCAAGAAAGTGTAAACTAAGTATAAGGGACCCTTGTGAGGAATGCAAAGATGAATAACCCCTTTCCTCAAAGAGCCGGCAATATAGCACAGAAGATAAAACATATACACAAATACTTATAACGTACAGAAGAAGAAGTTAACCATCCGGGAAGAGTGCCAAAAGTGTCAGCGATGCACGGAGAAATAAAGGGTAACTTCAGAATTAACCAAGATTGGGAAGGTGAGGACATTCTGGGCAGAGGAAATGGGATAAATATAGAGCCAGGGATCTTCAAAGAAAGGTGAAGAGTTCAGTTCCCCATGGGGACAAGAGAGCAGTGAGAGAAAGTCTGAAATACTACATTCGGAACAAATCATGAGCAACCTGGAGTGCCAGGGCCAGTGGGTTGGGTTTCATAGATTAAGCAATGAGAACATTTCAGAGCAAGGAAAAGACATGATGTTAGCTGCATCTTGTTGTTGTTGTTAGGTGCCAGCAAGTCAGTTCCGACTCATAGCGACCCTGTGTAGCACAGAACAAAACACTGCCTGGTCCTGTGCCATGCTCACAGTCATTGTTATGCTTGAGCCCATTGTTGCAGCCACTGTGTCAATCCATCTTATCGAGGGTCTTCATCTTTTCTGCTGACGCTGTACTTTACCAAGCATAAGGTCCTTCTCCAGGGACTGATCCCTCCTCACAACATGTCCACAGTATGTAAGATGCGGTCTCACCACCCTTGCTTCTAAGGAGCATTCTGCTTCTACTTTTTCCAAGACAGATTTGTTAGTTCTTTTGACAGTCCGTGGTTATAGTCAATATTCTTTGCCAACACCACAATTCAAAGGTGTCAGTTCTTCTTTGGTCTTCTTTATTCATTGTTCAGCTTTCACATGCATATGATGCGACTGGAAATACCATGGCTTGGGTCAGGCACACCTTAGTCTTCAAGGTGACATCTTTGTTTTTCAACACTTTAAAGAGGTCCTTTGCAGCAGATTTGCCCAGTGCAGAGCAAAGCTGCATCTTAGATTCAAAAAGTGATGTGAAGCTGGGATAGAAGAGGTAGGGGCTGCAGGTAGAGACTAACAAGATGGCCATCACAATAACAACCCAGTAATGAGACCGAAAATTAAGGTGCTGGCAGGGGGAATGTAAAAGAGTCCTCAAATTCTAGAACTCTAAGAAGATGTCATTTTCAGGGCTTCAAAACTGCTGGGATGTGAAGACTAAATGGTGCAGCATTAAAATAAATTAGAAAGTTAAAAAAGTAAGACATATGGAAAAGGGAGAGATAGTTCAATGTTACAATATGTTGAATTTGAGGCCCCCATGGAGCAATCAGGTTGGAAATTCCTCTTAGGTTCAATGACATGAACATTAGTAGACCCATTCAATTTTGTGGCTTCTTCTGGATGAGCAAAAAACCTAGAGAGTAGGGTTCATTAAAGGTTGGATATTGTCAAGGTCCAAATGGAATGGGTCAGTGAAGATGAATATTCCAAATTACTAGTAAAAGCAGTATTAAAATGGCTGATCCTGGAGCTTATGTTGGACAGAAGGGAAGGAACATATCTTGTGTTTTACTTCCCTATGTAGAGCTTCCTTATATCTCCCTCTTTCCATTTCTTTTTCTTTGTGTCTTACCATCTTTTTCTCTGGAATCACTCCATTTTTTTCTTCAAGCCTATTAGGCCTACTCTGGTCTTTTGCTTTGCCACTAGTCATTGTAGACCAGTATACCCATAGAGTGGTATTACTGAGTCAGGGTGCCCAGAATGTAGTGTTGAAGTGGACTTTTTAAAAGTCACTTTTGTCAGACTAAAAAAATGAAGTAAAAATGTCGCAAATCGGCAAAGCAAGACTTGTCCTCCACCAAATCACCACCACAGAAAGAGAAGAAAGAGGAGGAGAAGAAGCAGAAGAGGTGGAGGAAGAGGAGGAAAGAAGAAAAGAACAAGAAGGAAGGGAGGTTGGTTTTGATTAACTTCATTAAGGTGCCGTAGAATCATATAAAGATGATTGTTTTCAATAGTTCAAGTCAACATGGAGGCAAGGAATCCAGATATGCCAGTCCTCAATACCCATTAATCAGACAAACAAATCTTCACTCATTAATTCTGCTTCAGACATATAGGCCCTATTTTACTCTAATCATCAGTAGCCGTGGAGTCGATTCCGACTCATGGCAACCCCACGTGTGCCACAATAGAACTGTGCTCCACAGGGTCTTTGGTCCGTTAAAAGTAGAAAATAGAGAAGTATCTTGAATGCAGAAAAATTTTGTATAAATCCAAGCTTTGCTGTGTGTTAAACATATGAACAAAGAAAACTTATTTACCTTTTGAGTTTTAATTTTTCTATGTATAAAATAGCGACAATAACACTCACCTTATGATATGTTACCCACCATAGAGCCCCACATAGTCTCAGTGGCTTCTAGTTCACTTCCTTACAGAAGTAATCTTAGAATTAAATAAAATAATATGTTTGAAGGCACCTTGAAAACAGTAGATTAGCTCGAAAAATCTACAAAGTAATGATGTGATATTGCTTTAGTAATTCATGCAAACAATGAAGCAACAAAATGATGTACCTTCATGATTCTTTTGATGTTGACATTGAGAATGAACTTATTTTATTTTACTGAATAATACCTCGTAGCCTTATTGAAGTTCTAAGTATTCTACATGGTAAAATAAAATTGTACTGCATTCCCTGGAGTATTTTCAATCACTGTAAAACACCATCTAGCTGCAGTACATATTTTTTAGATGCAAGCCATATTTGACTTTGAAACTATGCTGACTGAGAAAGAAAATGCAGTGTTGATTAGCTTTCTAAGCCCCACTAGATTTTCAAGATAATCACATCTTACTCTGTTTCATTTTAGTTGTGTAAATGTGGTCTTAATCTGTGTCTACGTGACCTTCAAAATTTGAATAAAAATGGTTCTGAACCCCTGCACCTCTGACCCCTTAGGACAGTTATTGCAAAAAGTCTGCACATTTATAAACACACCAAGTGTTAACTGCACATTAACTAAATAATATGTCTCGGAAGTACTAATGCTAAAATTTTAAATATTATTAGCTGCTGTTGGTATCAATAAAATAAAATATCATCTCAAAGCATTTATATTAGAAAAGGACTTTTGATTTCAAGTAACGGAAACCCAATTCAAACTAAAAATGATATTTATGGCCTCATATATTTGAAAGAGGAACCTGGTGGCACAGTGGTTAATAGCTTAACTGCTAACCAAAAGGTTGGCGGTTCAAACTCACCAGTTGCTCTGTGGGAGAAAGATGTGGCAGTCTGTTTCTGTAAAGGTTACAGCCTTGGAAACCCTATGGGGCAGTTCTGCTCTGTCCTATAGGATTGCTATGAGTTGGAATTGACAACGACAGTGGGTTTGGGGTTTGGGTTAGATAAATCTAAAAGTCAGGAGAGTTCCATTTGGAGCACTGATGGCAGAGTGGTTAAGCGCTTGGCTGCTAACCAAAAGGTTGACAGTTCAAATCCACCAGCCGCTCCTTGGAAACTCTATGGGAGCAGTTTTACTCTGTCCTATAAGGTGGCTATGAGTCAGAATCGGCTTGATGGCAACGGGTTTGGTTTGGGTTTTGGTTTATATCTGAAAAGTATATGGGTAAATCCAGGCACGAATAGGTCTAGGGGCCCAAACCATGAAAATGGGACTCCGCCTCTTTAAATATCTCAGCTTTATCTCCTGTCTTTGACATTTATTCACATGCATACTTTATGCTTGTGGAGGCAAGGTGGTTGCCAGCAGCTGCAGGTTTATATAGGCAGATCCCAATAGTCCAGCATGAAAAACACTGTCTCACTCTTAACAGTCCTAGCAAAGGTTCTAAGCCTGTCTCAAATTGGGTAGCCCATAGCCCATTCTGGAATTAATTACTGTGGCCAAGTAGAAAAGATGCTCTGATTGGCCTGGCCTGTGTCACATACCCACCACTGGAGCCAAGGTGTCATGGATTGAATTGTGACACCCCCCCCCCCCAAATATCTGTCAACTTGGCTAGGTCATGATTCCCAGTATTGTATGATTGTTTACCGTTTCGTCATCTGGTGTGATTTCTCTATGTGTTGTAAACTCTGTCACTATGATGTAATGAGATGAATTAGTGGCAGTTATACTGATGAGATCTACAAGATTAGATAGTGTCTTAATCCAATCTCTTTTGAAATATAAAAGAGAAAGCAAGCAGAAAGACATGGGGAACTCATACCACTGAGAAAGCAGTGCCAGGAGCAGAGCGCGTCCTTCGGACCTGAGGTTCCTGTGCTGAGATGCTCCCAGACCAAGGGAAGACTGATGACAAGGACCTTCCTCCAGAGCTGACAGAGAGATAAAGCCTTCCCCTGCAGCTGGCACCCTGAATTCAGACTTCTAGCCTATTGGGCTGTGAGAAAATAAACTTCTCTTTGTTAAAGCCATCCACTTGTGGTATTTCTGTTATAGCAGCACTAGATGACTAAGACCCAAGAATAGAGTCAAAATGGCCCAACATGAATGGAATGAAAGTAGAAAAGTGAGGGGTGGCTCACTATAGGAAACTTGGGGCACTGAATTTCAATAGGGGGAATGAATGCAGATCGAAAAAAAAAAAAAAACCCTGGTGACTAGTATAGCATTATGAATACAAAAAACCAAATCACTAGTATGTGTGGATCTTAAAATGTTTTGATGTTTAAAAGGGGCCCTCACATTTGAAAAGCTGGAGAATTACTAATCAGTTCCTCTTTCTGTTGGAGTTTGTGGACTGATATGGACCAAATACACGGATGAATAACTGAAGCTTCTGTCTCTCAATTTAGATATTTAGTGTGGTACGTACAATGCCTTAGGCGACTGCTTTGGAACTTCATGTGGCTTTAGCGATAAGTCACCAGTGAGCCTTCTTGGCCCATTAGGTAACTGCAACGCATTGCTTTCTCCAGGGAGAAGGAAGCAGTATGAAAAGAAAATCTTGCAAAGCACGTTTTCAGCAAGAATTTTAACTGTCTAGTGAGGTGTTTATTCCTGAATTGTCTGATGTACCCAGGTTAGCTGCTCACCTAGTGTATTTTATGAATTTCCTTAGAGCTCATTCGAAATTAGTTATGTATCCTACATATGAAGCTCTTTAATCTTTTCACATTTCTTTCCATGAAATAGCTTAGCTCAAAGAAATTTTGTGAGGTTGTTTATTATGTGTTCTAACTGAGCACAATTGTAATACTTATGTAATTGTGAGTGGCAAGTGCACCCCCTTCGATTGCTATATCCTACTTAAAAAAAAAAAATACTAGCTACCTGGATATTCATTTTTCCATGGAAGGAAAATCTACAGTGTTATAACAGACTACTTTATGATTACTTTATGCGTAAGTTTTTATGAAAGTAAATACTTCCATGATAAAACCTATTTTAATCGCTCATTCTTTCAGCAAGGTGGAGCCCTGTGGTTTAAGTCTCATATAACGCTACATAAATGACATTTATGTAGCATTATCAACTCATATTTCAACCACACTGTAATATTTAGACCCCCAAATCGGGCAATTCCTCTTCCCTAACAAATTGCAACTAAATAGTTTCTTTCTGGTGGTTTAGTTTGTATTAAAGGAGATTCTGAAATAATTTTAACTTAAAGTTGATTGTGGAATAAAAGAATTCTAATGACTTTTGCAAGGAAATAGCCCAAATTCATTTACTTTCTTCTGCTCCCTTTCCTCCCTGTCTTTTGACAATTTTTTCTTAAATAATGTTATCTTTCTTGATGTTTACCTTTGTACACTGTTATATATGTTTTTATTTCTTTGACTTTATTTGAAAATCCAAAATAATGTATTTTGGCTCCCAGTTAAGACAATCCAAAAAGCTTGCTTTTTTTCCTTTGGTCTCATTTTTCTTGTAATGCAGCAATTCGAACATGGCCTGGGTACATATTTATATTGTCGTACCTCATCCTAATCTCCATATGTGTTCAGTCTTAGCTCTGCAGTTAAATATATTTGGTACACACCGTTTTTTTTGTTGTTGTTGTTAGTCCTTTCTCCCGTCCTCTATTGGTAGGCTGAAGTTCATTCTCTTGTATTTTTCTCAGAAAGCGTTCATGATAACAATACTTGCATTCTTGTATATTCAAAATAATTTTCTGCTGCCCTTATACTTGAAGGACAGCCTTATAAAATAAAAATACTTGAAGGACAGCCTTAGCTGTATATAAAATTGTTGCCTCATTCTTTTGTTCCTTGACTAACCTTGTAGGAATTTCTCCATTGACTTTTGGCCTGGATTGGAGCTATGGAGAAATTTGAGCCCAGCCTGGTTGACTTGATCTTTCTGCCTGATTGCCCAATAGATTCTTTCTTTATCTTTACCAGGACATGTTTTAGTGTAGACCATTCTAAGTTAATTTTCTTGGCACACAATGTAAAAAGTCCTCTTTCGTTCCAGGAAAGTATTTTTGAATTATATATTTAAATATCTACCCCATTCCAGGTTTTCTTCTCCTGGGTCTTATACATGTTGGATGCCCTTTGCCTGTCTTTTTTAACTATCATTTTTCTCTCTCTTCTATTTCTTTACTTCTTCTTCACTAAGTTTGCTATTCTCATTTCCATATCCTTTTTCCCTACTGCTTATTTTTTTTACTTTAATGTCTATAATCATATCTATAATCTCTTGTTCTCCTTATAATTCCATCTTTATTTCCATAAATGATTCTGCTTTTTCTTCTATTACCTTACCAAGTTCTGCCAACTCACTGTTTTACTTTCCTGGTGTCTTGTCATCTTTTCCCTGAGTTCTTACATTCCTACCCTGTGACTTTTCTTCAGAAAGGCAATTGGTTTCATTATTTTTTAAATTCTTGGTAGAATGTTTTATCAGCATCATGGATCAGGTTCTCCCAGAAGCAGACCCTGAGGCAAGGATGTGAGCGCACATTGTTTATTTGGGAGGTGATCCTAAACTGATGCAAGGCTGGTAAACTGAGACTAGGAAGGAACGGCAGTCAATACAGGGTGCGTTAATTGTCCACAGTTTACTGCTATGCACAAGTAGGGATCAATCCTGCTCAGGACTTCTGGGAGACTGTGTATAACAGGACTCCTCAAACGTTAATGTTCATGCAAATCATCTGGGGACCTTGTTAAAATACAGATTCTCATTCACCAGGTCTGGGACAGGACCTGAAATTCATTTACAACAAGGTCCCAGGTAATTCTGAGTAATAAGGATGTTGAACACATCTCAGAGTCCCCCCCCCCCGCCCACATTTCTAAGGGGTGAGGCAATTCCTGTCTGTTATGAGTTGAGGGCTGCTCCTGGGGACATTAACTCCCTGGCCCTTCCAGCTTGCTCTGCATGTGGGACAAATAGCCAGAGAATGCTCTCAGGAAGAAGTCACAGGGGCTTGTGGTAGAAAACTATCAGGATGTTTAGGAAGAGTGAGTGCATAGAGGATGGAGCGCGCACCAATAATGTCTGCTAGGCACAATTTTCTTTTTTCTACATACCAAACCTAAAAAAAAACAAATCAGTTGCCATGGAGTTGGCTGCAACTCATGGCCACAGCATGTAATGCAGAGTAGAACTGCCTCATGGAAGATTCGGGTCGAAACCATCTCTTCAAAGAAAAGGTGGGCATTTTGAAGAGCTACTTCTGCTCCGGTTAAGAGGAACACACTCTTCTTTATTCCCGCTCAGTTTATAAATCATCTAAAGTATTAGAATCTTTTAAATGATGCAAGGTACATTTGCTTGTCAAAATTCACAAGTTGGATTGAGACTTCTAGTTCAGATGGAGGAAGCAATCTGAAAATGAGGGTGTCACTTGTGTTTGGGGGTGTCATTTGTATTTCTTGGCCTAGATTCCATTTCATCACCATAAAAAAAATAGCATACTGCCTTCCAGGTTAACCCATGAGACTCAGAAAATCTGCAGTCCTCCCAACTAGACAATTCGTTACTGTGGAGTAAGATATTCTTTTTTGGCAATCATTCCTCCCAGCGCTGTGGGACGACTCTGGAGACGTGTGGGATGCCTGTCACCCTGCCGACAATCCAGTTTCTCTAGGAATTGTTCCCACCAGACCCTCTGCTAAAGGGAGGGCCTAGGCTGCCATGGTTTAACTTGAGGAGATAAAGAGAGCTGGAGGGACCAGAGACTTCAGAGAGCACTGTCCCCTGATGGCTCTCAGTTCCACAAATCCATTTGCTAGGCACAATGTTCATTTGTTCTAAGGCAACATTTTTCTGGTGAGTGTTCCTCATGTATTGATAAGATTTACTGCTCTGTCACACACTTTATTTTGTAGAGTATCTCTGTGCCTGTTCCTTTTCTATTAGCCTTAACTGAATGGGTTACATTTTCCTGGATGAGCTATCTCCAGTACATTACTGTTGGGAGGGAGGAGGACAAAGGGTGAGGGCAGCTTCACAAGCCAAAGGCTCTCTCCTTCTCTGCTGTCACAGAGACAGACTGCTTACTGAAATTATGCTCCATCTGTCTGATTCCCTGCCTAGTGTCAACTCCTCTGCTTCTCTGACCCAAAGATGGGCTTATGAGAGCTTCTGCCGGGAGGCCAAGCTCATTCCAATTCCTGCACCTATTTTTACAAGCAAAGGATATACCTTTAGCACATCAGAGTAAGCCCTTCACCTTCCTTAAGCAAATTTTTTCTGGTAATTTCTGAAAGCTGCTACTCTTAGTCCCTGACACTGTTCTCAAGGGCTTCTTCTGTGCACTTCCTCTTGTACAGCTTGTACCTAACCTCATCTGTCTTCGGTAGGCCCCATAGATGCAGTTTGGGGTCAGAGGATTGTCTTCCGGTTTCATTTTAAATGAGGTTTGTGCAACTCTTTTTCCTCCTTCTTGCTTTTGTAATAGTTCCAGAAGGAGAAGGGAAAAGCATTCAGGCTATTAGCTCTTAAATGTGTTTGAGTACCTACTATGTGCCAGTCTGATCACAATGTAATCAAAGTGCATATGACACTCATCTTGCTCCCAGCCCTCAAGTTGCTCACAACCCTATGTACTGTGTTAAGGCAACTTAGAAGCCAATGTGCTGAACTAGGAGAGTCTCCCTCCCTCCCTGGGCTGTCAGTGTGGCATCATCTCCACTTCTAGCGCCACCTCTGGGTGGGCTCAAACCTCCAACCCTTTGGTTAGCAGCTGAGTGTGTTAACTGTTTGCACCACCCAGGGATTCCATAAGGCTCATAGTCTTGGCCATTTCCTCCAGCCCAGGCCTAGCCAGTAATAACCGATCACCACCCGTTGCCTGATTCCAACTCATCGTGACCCTGTAGGACAGAGTAGAATTGCCCTATAAGGTTTCCAAGGCTGTAATCTTTCTGGAAGCAGACTGCCACATCTTTCTCCTGAAGAACAGCTGGTGGGTTGGAACCGCCAACCTTGAGATTAACAGCTAAGTGCTTAACTACTGTGCCACCAAGGCTCCTTTTGTAGATCATAGTTATACACAATATAAGTATTACTGTACTAAGAAGAAAAATTTTTTTTGTACTAATATTAGCCATAGCTGCAGCAGTAGCAGTAATATAGTAATATTCCTGGCACTGGTACCAGATAAAAACCAATCAGGGATACAGACCTGTCTGGCTATGGTCTAGCTAATTTTTGGAACAGGTGGTCAAAAGTTGATTTGCATAAGGGACCAAGGAGCTCCTGGGAAATAATTCATTCTGAGGGTAGAAAGAGGCACAGTGAATTTGACACAGTAACAAAGCTACTGAAGATGACTAATTAATGTTGCAGTGGCTGGAGACTGTAGAAACCTAACATCAGTCATAAAGATCTGAAACTGATACCAAAAGCTTTGGTCCCTGAGAGGGAGTAGTGTTTCTGCGTACAGTGTGATGGCAGTCATTGGAAATCACCTCTCTGTCCGAAGGATTCTTGGGTGCTTAGGAGAAAAAGGGGCTGTAATGATTATATTATTTTTTACTAAAAAGCCTAGAAAATACTGAGTCACCTGCACTATGCTTTGGTGTCTCTCTTAACAGAAGACAACACATAAAGTGGAGATCACAAAGCACCCAGAAATACTTGGTACTTCAAGGGCTCCAGGGCATAGAAGGAGTATAGAAAGACTGGTAGGAGAACTAGCAAGCATATGCTTGGGAGATAGCATAAGCACACAAGAATCAATGCATTCTTACCATTACTCTTCCATTTCTGAATCATAAATAAAAATGATTATTTCTTGTTTGGCATTCAGGGTTATAAGTGGAGACTAAAAAACATCAAGACAAAATGGAAGCATAGCAGTGTTAGAGTCTCATACTTGTTAAACATATGTAAACCCACAGTGAGGACACATTTACCTAGAGATTGAACCTTGGGGAACCAACACATAAAAATGCTGAAATCCAACAGATTATGTGATTGTTTACATGGGAAACCCAAAAGAATCTATAAAAAAAAACTATAAGAAGTAATAAAAGAGTTTAGAAATCTTGCTGATATAAGCTTGTTATACAAGTCAATCACATTTCTATATACCAGAACAAATATGACTAGAGAATCTGATTTAAAAGAAGACATAACTATTAATAGTATTGGAGAATACCAAATACACAGGAGTCCCTGAGTGCTATAAATGACTAATTAGTTTGGCTGCTAACCAAAAGGTTGGAGGTTCAAATCCACCCAGAGGCGCCTCGGAAGAAAGGCCCGGTGATCTACTTCTGAAACGTCAGCCTTTGGAAACCCTATGGAGCACAGTTCTACTCTGACACACATGGGGTTCATGAATAGGAACTGACTTGATGGCAACTGGTGGTGGTGGTAGGAATATGTCTAATAAAACAAGAACAACACCTCTATGGGGGAAATTATAAAAAAATTTTAAGACACTAAAGAAATTCTAAATAAATGGAGAGCCGAACCATACTTATGGATAAGAAGACAGTATTATAAAAGCATTGATTTTCCCAAAGTTGTTCTATAGCCAAGGTCAGGAAACTATACCCACAGACCAAACCTGGCCCACATTCTGTTTTTGGTGGTCCTGAAGCTAAAAATGATTTTCACATGTTTCAAGAGTTGGAGGAAGAGGAGGAGAAGAAGGACGAAGACGAGGAGGAAAGAAGGAGAAGGGGGAGGAGAAACAGACTGAAGGTGGCTAACAAAAACTTAAATATTTCCTGACTCTTCACAGGAAGTTTGTTGACTCCTGATCTACGGTGTCAGTGCAATTCCAATCACAGTCCAAAAAGTGTTTTGTTTTGTTTTGTTTTTTATGGAACTTAATGCATTAATTCTAACATTTGTATGCACTGGTGCAGGGAGAGAAAAATTGGCCAGTAGCATATGTCAGGGAGCCCAGAAGAAGACCCACAAATGATGAAGCTTTGAAACATGGCTGTGGTTGAATGTTAGGTAGGTGGGGGAGCAGACAACTGTTAAATATGTGGGACTGGAAAAAATGGTTATTCATTTGGAGAAAGATGACCTTGGATTTCCACTATATGCAGATATGACCTCCAAGTAGATTAAGGGCTTACATCAAAAACAGAACATTAAAATGCTCAGTAAAAAAAAAAAAAAGTGATTAGTATTTTAGATCTTGCAATAGTGATTTAAAAAAAAGAGAAGTTGCTGTCAGGTCAATTCTAACTTACAGTGACCCTGTAAGACAGAGTAGAACTGCCCCACAGGATTTCTAAGGCTGTAAGCTTTAGGGTAGCCGACCGCCACATCTTTCGCATGTGGAGTGGCTGCTGGGTTCGAACCACCAACTTTTCGGTTAGCAGCTGAGTGCTGTAACCACTGTGCCACCAGTGCTCTGGAATGGTGATCCAAAAACCCATTGCCATCGAGTCGATTCTGACTCATAGCAACCCTATAGGACAGAGTAGAACTGCCCCACAGGGTTTCCAAGGAGTGCCTGGTGGATTCAAACTGCTGACCTTTTGGTTAGCAGCTGTAGCTCTTAACCACTACTCCGCCAGGGTTTCCGGAATGATGATAGAGACCTTTAAAAGACACAAAGAAGTGCTAACTCTAATAGATTAATAAATATGACTATATTAAAATTAGGAATTTTGCTTTTCTAAAGATACCTTAAGGAAAGTGGAAAGTCAAGTTACAAACTTCAAGGTATTGGCCATACGCACAAACGGCAACAATTTGTACCAAGAAAATATAAAAACACCTACAAATAAATAGGAAAAAATGGTTAAATGGGTTAAAGGTGTGTACAAGCATTTTACAGAAGACAAAACATTAAGCACATGTAGATATTTTCAGCTTTATTAGTGATCAGGAAAACATAAATAAAGTCCTAAACGAAAGACCATTTTATATACATTCCATTGGTGAAAATTTTAAAGTCTGACAATATCAAGATTTGGCAAAAATATGGATTGATAAAAAAAAGAATGTGGCTTGACAACATGTCTTATATATTGCTGTTGAGAATAGGCTTATCTCCTAAAGTTGAAAATTCACATAACTTATGATCCAGCAATTCAACTGTTAGATGTACGCTCAAAGGAAGCCCTTGTGTATATATGCATGATGCCGCCAGGTCGACAGTCAATGAGGTCAGTGGGAAACCTAGAAAAGTATAAGTGAGGCGTATATGAAATATGAGAAGCCCTGGTGCTACAGTGGTTAAGCACTTGGCTGCTAACCGAAAGGTTGGAGTTTGAACCCACCAGCTGCTGTGCGGAAGAAAGATGTGGCAGTCTGCTTCCATAAAGATTACAGCCTTGGAAACCCTATGGGGCAGTTTTACTCTGTCCTACAGGGTCACTATGAGTCGAAATCAACTCGACAGCAATAGGTTTTGAGTTCTTATGAAATACGTGTGGGAAAAAGAGGTTGAGCAGTCCTCAGGGAGAAGAAGTCTCAACACTCTTGCTACACAGTTTTATCGTTTATTGAATACTGTGAGTCTACAAAAAAATAACTAGTACGTATTTATTTTATTGTCTGACAATGCTCTTTTGGTACTAAAAGACGGTATCTGAGGATCAAAAGTACATGACACATCACTTTTCATTGAGATCAAGTACCCACTCTAACTTCATTTTGCTCAGTTTCACTTTCGAGTTTTCTTGTGCACGTACAAAAGCTAAAGTGATATTTCTAAAAATGTGCCATGAACAGAAAAGGAATTTGACATGCAGTTAAATGGCCCCAGATGCTTCAAGTGGGAAATTGGTTAATTCTAATAAAGGTTCATTTTTTTCCATCCAATTTATGTAATTATAGCAAAGCTTTTGACAGTTCACTATGTTGAGGACAAAGCAGCTGACATCGGTGTCAATGCTCCTGTAAATTCACTTTAAAACTCAATGTGGAAGACAAAGTTTGTGCTTTGGAGGGGACAAAGTGAGTAATGATTTTGGCACAGCAGAGCATCATGGAAAGGAATGTTCTCACTACATTAAGAGACCTATAGAGCAAAAATAGAAAACCCTGGTGGTGTAGTGTTTAAGAGCTACGTCTGCTAACCAAAAGGTCAGCAGTTCAAATCCACCAGGTGCTCTTTGGAAACTCTATGGGGCAGTTCTACTCTGTCCTATGAGCTGGAATCGACGTGATGGCAGTGGGTTTCCTGGTGACATAGCGGTTAAGAGCTACGCCTACAAACCAAAAGGTTGGCAGTTCAAATCCACCAGGTGCTCTTTGGGAACTCTATGGGGCATTCTACTCTGTCCTACTATGAGTTGGAATCGACTTGATGGCAACAGTTTTCCTGGTGGCATAGTGGTTAAGAGCTACACCTATGAACCAAAAGGTCGGCAGTTCAAATCCACCAGGTGCTCCTTGGAAACCCTACGGGGCAGTTCTACTCTGTCCTATAGGATCGCTATGAATTCTTTTGGGGTAAATATTTACAACCTTGGAAACCCTATGGGCAGTTCTATTCTGTTCCATAGGGTTACTATGAGTTGGAATTAGGCTTGGCAGCAATGTTTTTGTTTTTGTTTCTTTTTTAAATAAAGCAAAAGGTATTCTGAATAGGTCATAGAACAAGAAAACCAAACCAGTTGCCACTGAGTCAATTCTGACTCATAGTGATCTCATGTGTGTCTGAGTAGAACTGCACTCCATAGTGTGTTCAAGGCTGTGACCCCTTCAAAGCAGATTGCCAGGCCTTTCTTCTGAGGCACCGCAGACATCACTCCATGTGCCCCAGCCTAATCACAGCCCCCTCTTCCCTCCCAAAATAACCATTATCCTGTCTTTTGAGGTAATTACTTCTTTGCCTTTCTTTCTGGTTTTATCACCCATATTTATCAGAGTTGGAGGACATACAGCCAGAGTGCTCTTTAGAAGTGAGGATGGCAAGACTTTGTCTTGCTTACTTTGGACACATCATCAAGAAAGACCAATCACTAGAAAAGGGCATCATGTCTGGTAAAGTAGAGGGTCAGCGAAAATGAGAGAAACCCTCCACGAGATGGCTTGACACAATGGCTGCAACAAGGGGCTTAAACATACCAAGAATTATGAGGATGGCACAGGACTGGGCAATGTTTCTTTCTGTTATATAAAAGGTCACCATGAATCAGAGTCGACTTGACAGCAATTAACAACAGCAGACATTCTAGTTTAGGTTTGCCCTTTAGGTCACTTTTCATCTACACTTTTTACCTTCATCTCTTTCTCTTCCTTACAAATTAGCTATTGAAGAACCTGACACATTTCATCAGTACCATATGCTCCAGCCTGGGCTTTGCCGACTGCATACTCCTGGCACAGTTTAATATATTCCTCTCGCCAGGCGCTCCTTGGAAACTCTATGGGGCAGTTCTACTCTGTCTTATAGGGTCGCTATGAGTCGGAATCGACTCGACAGCACTGGGTGGGTTGGGCTCCTCTGTATTTCCTGACAATTGGAGCCTAGATCCAGAGGCGTGACCAGTCTCATGTTTGACTCCTTTGGGAAGACTACGGGTGGCAGTGTGTTCTTTCATCACAAAACACAAAATGTCCAGTTTCCTCTCTTTTGTGGTATCTGTAGACACTGATGCTCAATTCTTAGCTCCACTTAAATCACTGGGGGATGCAAAATGATGATATTTTAACTCTATCATTTTGTTTCCATTGAGAAATGACATAATTTTATATCATTAATTATGTAATTTTATAAAATAAATAGAAAATTTTCATTAAAAAGTCAATCCGATTTTGCATGACTGGAAACCCTAGATCACATTTGAAAAATACAGAATTTCAGTTTCTTTTGTATTAAGCTGTGAATGGCCCACATGGAGTGATAATAGGTATTCTTGTTACTGTGGCCTAGAATCTAAGACTCCATCCTGACCCATAACTTAGAGTCTTCTAGACAGGCTTGGAATAATGTCAAATGTACCTGTTTATCCCTTGTGGAACAATGTTAGAGATGGCTAATAGCACCAAATCTCTCTCCCCAAAGCTGCAAGACACCTGAAACTTAATTTATAAACTATTGAGAAGCTGTGCCCCCAGGAGGACTGATGGCAGAGGGTCAAAACTTCTCAGTAACTGTGCCTTCATGTTATTTGATAATTTGGAGAAGTTTGTTTTAGTGGTAGCCCTAAATGTTTTCAGAAGAGAATGGCATATATTTATTCTTGTTCAGTCTAGGCCGTTTATCACAAAAGCAATGTGCCCACTTACCATAGGAAGGTAGTTGCTTCCCTCTTCTCCTTCTTCTCCTCTTCTTCCTCCTCTTCCTCCTTCTTCTTTTAAGAGTAGAACATGTCCCTGTGACACTGGGTAAGATGGAGGCATTTCTTTGCTGTTTGTGTTTCCCTGATGTGATTTGAACTTCAGATTCTGTACCCAGAAAATGAACAAACTACCCTCCTCCAGTCTAATTGAATCATTATGATCAAGTCTATCTTAAAACAAACAGATGTTAAAGCATCGAACATACAGTTTAACTGCATTTGGAAGAATGATCTTTGAATTAAAGTTATAGAAAAAATATGGTTGACAAGGAGTTGCAACATTAAATTTGTTAAAATCTATAAAAATATGTATGTGTGTGTGTATGTGTTCAAAGTCACTTTAAATGATTAAAGTCTCCAAGCTCAGACAAATTCCCACTCAGGGTATTATTAATCCTTAACTAATGTGATGGCCAAACCTCTTCAGCCCTTCTCAAGAAATAAAGGAGAATAGGGAAGTGTTAAAAGTTTGGAGAAAGTAAATGTGCAAATTGTCTTTAAGAGTATGAGACACAGTTAAGGTCTAAAAAAAATACACACCCTGAACTTGGCATGCATCTAGGAAAAATGCTTAACAGGTAAGTACAAGGATGGTGGGTGAGTGCTCAGGAATCAAGACTGTCATCACTGGGCAGCCCCAAGAACAAGTTATGCCAGACCAAGCTCGTTGTCCTTTTTGATAGGGTCACTAGGCTCAAGAAAATGCCATAGACCTAGTGTATCTTGTTTTCAATTTTCTAGAAGAAGACATCCAGAAAATTCTGTCATAATATTCTTGTGGAAAAGGTGTAGAAATAAGAGCTAGATGAGAATACAGTCTAAAATTCATGGGCCATAGATGAGGAGTTTGTTGATGGACCAAGACTAAAGGCAAATTTGCAGCCACCACGGGAGAAAGGAAGTTCAGAGTAACAGTAATTAGAGCACTACTCCTCTGCCCAGTCCTGCCAGAAGGTCTGTGTCAGAAGACTTACAGAGAGTCCATTTCAGTGGAATGCCCATGTGTTTCTACTGAATTGCACACCCTATGACACTGGGTGCTTAAAAAAAGGAAAAGAGGTGCATTTCTTGGGAGTGGATATTCTTTCCCTTGAAAGACATATGGCTTACAAGGAGGGGGTGTTAATCATTTCTTCTGTACTGAGATTCGCCTATAAAAACTAAACCCATTTCCATCAAATTGATCCCCACTCATAGCGACCCTGTAGGAGAGAGTAGAACTGCCGCATGGAGTTTCCAAGGAGCGGCTGGTGATTTCAACTGCCGACTTTTTGGTTTACAGCCAAAGCTCTTAACCACTGCGCCACCAAGGCTCCATGCACATCTCTGTATTGTCATCCCAGAGGAAGCAGGAGGAGTAGGATTGGGTCTCGGTGCATCCTCCTCACAGAGTGCACGTGACTCAAATTTTTTACAGTGCTCCTTCCTATGGGAAAGGTTATAATTACGTGAAAAAAGTGAGGACAGAATAGTACAATGCCATTTGTTTAAATATATATACATTTGTATCACTGCAGAGCAGTGTGACCCGTGCTGCCAGGAAAATTGGAAGGCAAAGGAGTATTGAAGTGAGAACTCTTCCTGATTTGAATTTGTTTGTTTGTTTGTTTGCAATGTACATGAATTAGCTGTTTATTAGCATTTCATCAAGCAAATAGGAAAATATATTTGAAATTTTAGAAGTCAGCATTGTGTGTAATAAATAATGAAGGAAGGAAAGAAGGAAGGCAGACAGGAAGGAAGGAGGGAGGGAAGAAAGGGGGAGAGAGGAAAAAGGAAAGGAGGAAGGGGGAAGAAGAGAAGGAAATGAGGGAGGGAGGAAAGGAGGGAGAGGGAAAGAGGGATATTTAAGGGAAAAAAGAAATCTAGGAAGAAAGAAGGAAGGAAGAAAAGAGGAAAAAAGGGAGGAAATGTCCCTGTTTTCATTGCCTCCTCCCCTCAGCTACTGTCCATTAGACTAGAGATAAACCTAGTTTCTTTCTGGTCCCTCTCACAATTCACAATGCTGCTATTTTCTGTCTTTGGGTTATTTCCTCTCAGGACAGGACAGAGGAGTAGCGATCTAATTACTGTAACATTAACTTCTCCACAAACTCAGGGGTAAATAGCACTTTTTCTTTTCTTTCTTTTTTTTTTTTTTTCTGAGCAACTGAATTTCTGACTCTGAACCTCCATTATCCCCTGGAGGCTGAAAATTTCATTTCAGTTAATCTTGGGTTCTCTACTCCTTCCCCAGGATTGTGTCACAGTCCTGGGACCTTATGTGATGCCAAGGAATGGTGGCAGGCAAGACAGGCATTTTGGATGACCTTCAAGTCATAGACTATTGGTCATCGAAGAATACATCTTTTCACAGGTCATTGCTAAGAGACCCATTGTCCTGTCTGTATGGCCCTTTCAGGTCCCCAAGTACCTGTTGCGTCTAGGCTACAGATGGAACCTGGGAATCTTTTTCAGGGCTTCCTATGATCCCATCTGCATAAGGCCCATCCTCTTTCAAGCTTCGCCATTTTCCAGTGGAGGGGAGCCCTGTCAGAAAGCAAGTCCAAGTTTCTGACTCTGAAACCCAAAGACTCTCTCTTCTTCCTCCACCACATATTTTATCTTACTGAAAAAAAAATAGTTCTGAAAAATCAAAACTTTCTTCTGACTGGGACACCCTGGACAATACAGAAAGATATCTGTTAATTCTTCTTGCATTTGATATGAAACATTCACTCCCTGGGCCTTGACATTTGCCTCTATTTTTCAAGAGAAAAAAAAATTACATTCTGTAAAAGAAAATTTGTAAAAAAAAAAAAAAACTGTCTGGCATTTGTTGAGAGACTCACTACTTGACTTTATTCTTTTCAATATTTGAGTTGCTCCTAGCAAGACATGGGACCCAGGAAAACTGAAATAAGAATTGTGGGCACCCATTCTCTCTGCTCCTCAGCATTAGCTATCACTCGGACTGTCCTATTTTAATTCCCAGGACCGAAATTCAGTGTCATGTCCTCTGAAGAAGGGAAGCTGTTCGTGGGAGGGTTCAATTTCAACACTGATGAGCAGGCGTTGAAAGACCACTTCAGCAGTTTCGGGCCTATCTCTGAGGTGGTCATCGTCAAGGACCAGGAGACCCAGCGATCCCGGAGTTTTGGCTTTATCACCTTCACCAATTCAGAACATGCCTCAGATGCCACGTGAGCCATGAATGGAGAGTCCCTGGATGTTCACCAGATCTGGGTAGATCACGCAGGCAAGTCAGCCCGGGGAACCAGAGGCGGTGCCCTTTGTGTGTGTGTGTGCTTTAGATGAAAGTTTACAGGGCAAATTAGTTTCTCATTAAACAATACATATTATTTTGTGACATTGGTTGCCCATCCCACGACATGTCAACACCCTCCCCTTCTCGACCTTGGATTCCCATTACCAGCTTTCCTATCCCCCTCCTGCCTTCTAGTCCTTGCCCCTTGGCTGGTGTGCCCATTTAGTCTCATTTTGTTTTATGGGCCTGTCTAATCTTTGGCCAAAGGGTGAACCTCAGGAGTGACTTCAGAACTGAGTTAAAAGGGTGTCTGGGGGCCATACTCTCAGTGTTTCTCCAGTCTCTGTCAGGTCAGGAAGCCTGGTCTTTTTTTGTGAGTTAGCATTTTGTTCTACATTTTTCTCCAGCTCTGTCTGGGACCCTCTATCGTAATCCCTGTCAGAGCAGTCAGTGGTAGTAGCTGGGCTCCATCTGGTTGTGCTGGACTCAGTCTGGTGGAGGCTGTGGTGGTTGTGGTCCATTAGTCCTTTGGACTAATCTTTCCCTTGTGTCTTTGGTTTTCTTCATTCTCCCTTCCTCCAGATGGGGTGGGACCAGTTTTTAAGATGCCAGACGCTACTCACCAAAGTAGAATGTAGAACATTTTCTTTTTATAAGCTATGTTATGCCAATTGAGCTAGATGTCCCATGAGACCATGGTCCGGAGGGGGTGCCTTTGGTGCCCATGGGCGTGGATGCAGCTACTCTAGAGGTGGTGGGGACCAGGGCTTTGGGAGAAGCAGGTATGACAGTCAGCCTGGACGATATGAATATGGATATGGAAGGTCTGGAAACTATAGTGGCAGAAGCCAGGGTGGTTTTGACTGCTGGTCTGGAGGGAATTACAGAGATAATTACTGAGATGAAACACAATACTGAGATGAGACATGTACATATAATAGAGATACACAAGGAATAAAAATCCTTCTGATCCAGGATCATCCTTCCAAATGGCTGTTATTTATAAAAAAAAAAATTTGGAGCTGCACTGAAATATCTTTGTTTTTGCACTGAAATATCTTTGTTTTAGTACATCAACTTCTATTTTTGAGTCGAGCTCCCAGGGTAGCCTGTTAAAGATCTTTTAGCAAACTCCATATGTTTTTAATTTTTTCCTCCCATTTAAAGACAAGTTCTGTGACATTCACAGAGTCTAGGTATTTTTCCTTTTACCAGTTTTTTTTTTTTTTTAATTTAGGCGCTCAGGATTATTCTGGCCAAAGTTTTTGGCCAGAATGTTTGGTTTTGTTTCAATTAATGAGTATCTAGGGACATTTAAGAATTTCTTAAACGATGTTTCTTTATCATGGTTCCGAATGTACCTACAATAAATCTGCATCAAGAATATAATTACTTAGAGGTGTTTTTTACTCTACAATGAGATTACCACCCTGATGACAGAGAAGAGCTTAAAAATGTTTGTGAATGTCACTTTTTCTTAAAACTGGAAGAAAAAACATTCTGTTGTATTTCATGTAGTGTTTAGAATGTCCTTCGTGGAGCTGATTAAAAAGATGAAATCTGAAAATTGAAAAAAAAAAGAATTGTGGGCAGGGGGTGGGGGTTTGGGGACCATGGTTTCAGAGGACATCTAAGTCAATTGGCATAATAAAATCTATTAAGAAAACATTCTGCATCCCACTTTGGAGAGTGGCTTCTGGGGTCTTAAACGCTAGCAAACGGCCATCTAAGAAGCAACAATGGGTCTCCACCCACCTGGAGCAAAGAAGAATGAAGAACACCAAAGACACAAGGTAATTATGAGCCCAAGAGACAGGAAAGATGACATAAACCAGAGACTACATCAGCCTGAGACCAGAAGAACTAGATGGTGCCCAGCTACAACCGATGACTGCCCTGACAGGGAACACAACAGAGAACCCCTGAGGGAGCAGGAGAGCAGTGGGATGCAGACCCCAAATTCTCCTAAAAAGACCAGACTTAATGGTCTGACTGAGACTAGAAGAACCCCAGAGGTCATGGTCCCCAGACCTTTTGTTTGCCCAAGACAGGAACCATCCCCAAAGCCAACTCTTCAGAGAGGGATTGGACTGGACCATAAGACAGAAAATGATACTGGTGAGGAGTGGGCTTCTTGGATCAAGTAGACACATGAGACTATGTGGGCAGCCCCTGTCTGAAGGGGAGATGTGAAGGCAGAGGGGGTCAGAAGCTGGCCGAATAGACATGAAAAGAGAGAGTGGAGGGAAAGAGTGTGCTGTCTCACTAGGGGAGAGCAAATTATAGCAAGGTGTATATAAATTTTTATATGAGAGACTGACTTGGTTTGTAAACTTTCACTTAAAGCACAATAAAAATTAAAAGAAAAAATTGTGAGCAGGATGGGAGAGGATTTAGTACCAAATGTGCAGTGACCTCACGCCATGCCCACTCTGAGATTCTGGCCAAGTCCAGGGTCAAAGCCAGTGTTGATACTGAAGTCCATACTGAAGGAACATCATCCCCTAGCCACTTCCCCATCTCTTAGAGTGCTTAGTAGAAAAGGTTCCAGCCATAACCCTGTAATAGGGCCTGAGGGCCAGAAACTAAGAAAATAAATAAAATAAAAAGAGATGAGGCAAGGCTGCAGATAATGAACTGGGATAAATTGCAACAGCCCCTAAACAGTCCTTTGCGTGTCTTTCTACACTTACTGTGCCTTTCTTTACAGGCTTTGTACTACATAAATAAGCTCTTTAAACAGGGACTGTCAAATACATCTTTGTTTAATAGTACATGTTCACTAAATATTTGTTGAATTTTATAGCATGAGTAGACAAAAATCTGGCAAATGATTTTCAGTATGGAAAAAAAAAAACCCAAAAACCCACTGCCATCAAGTCAATTCTGACTCATAGCTACCCCACAGGTTTCCAAGGCTGTAAATCTCTGTGGAATCAGACTGCCACATCTTTCTCCGTCGGAGCTGCTGATGGTTTCGAACCGCTGACCTTTTGGTTAACAATCAACCACTTTAACCACTGCGCCATCAGGGCTCCTTACATTAATCATTAGGGGAATGCAATTGAAACACAATGTGATGATACCACTAGCCATCCACCAGAGTGGCTAAAATGAATAAGACTGACAACACCAAGTGAAGGCAAGGATGTGGAGAGCCTGGAACTCTCATATACTGCTGGTGAAAGGGTGAATATAAAAAAATATAAAGGGAGTAATCCAAATTATATTTGGTGCATGTTGAACTCTTGGTTACAGTTGAAACTCAGAAAGAGATCTTGCTGTTAACATAGACAAGTTCCTGAGTACATTGGTCCAATGTTCTGCAACAGACAAAAATGTCAACAAATATCAGGACATTGTCAAATCGTGTATGGGGAAGAAAGAAAAACTAATATACTATCTTCTGGCAAACAACAGCGAATCTACCAGTCTCAGAGCTTTTCCTTCTGCTATAGTGTAAAACAAACAAACAAAAGATACAAAATTAAAGTCATAGATAATATGATCACTCTACTCAGGGAAACTAACCCCCCCCCCCAGAAAAGACTGGAAAGAAATCCACTCAAAATGTTAACTGTGAATGTTTGGGAATTGGGGAATTAGAAGTGACATTTTTCGTCAGTTTTCTACTTTGCTGTTATCCAATTTTTCTATAGTGAGCAGGTACTACCTTTATAATAAAAAAAAAAGAAACATATGTGAAAGGAAAGGAAGATAAGAGTAGAAGTAGACAACTAAAATGAGCCAGAGGAAAATATGGATTAATGTATATGGACAAACCAAAAAACACTTCTGTATGGGATGAGAGGAGGCAGAAAGGGAAACTATTTTATATATAAGTAAACATGGATTTGGAAACCCTGGTGGCGTAGTGGTGAACTACTATGGCTGCTAACCAAAGGGTCAGCAGTTCAAATCCTCCAGGTGCTCCTTGGAAACTCTATGGGGCAGTTCTACTCTGTCCTATAGGGTCACTATGAATCAGAATTGACTCAACGGCACTGGGTTTTTTTTGGTTTTGGTTTAAACATGGATTATCCATCTCGAAAAAGGGGAGGTGTAAATTTCCGACAACCTAGAGGGAAAAAATGACCCTGTTACTGTCTGTAGTAGGCAGCATAACCCCCAAAGATGCCCATGTCCTAATCCCCAGAGCCTGTGAATATGTTACCTTACGTGGTAAAAAGGACTTCACAGATGAGATTAAATTAAACATGGGTTTAAAAAAAAAATTGAGATAGGGAGATTATCCTGGATTATCTGGGTGGACCCAATATAATCACAAGGGTGCTTGTAAGAGGGAAGCAGGAGAGGCAGAGTCAGAGAAGGAGACGTGACAGTAAAAGCAAAGGTTAGAGTGATGCGGGGCCAGGAGCCAAGGAAAGCAGGCAGCTACTAGAAACTGTAAAGGACAAATAGATTCTCCCCTAGAGCTTCCAGAAGGAACACAGCTCTGCCAACACCTTGATTTTAGCCTAATGAGACTGATCTTGGACTTCTGGCTTCCAGAACTGTAAGATACTAAACCTGTGTTGTTTTAAGTCACTTTTGGAAACTTTTTCACAGCAGCCATAGGGAATTCATATACTGCCTATTCATGCATTCATTCAGCAAATATTTATCGAGTGATTTCTATAAGCCAGGAGCCCTGGTGCACAATGGTTAAGCACTTGACTACTAACAGAAAGGTTGGTGGTTGGAATCCACCAGCAGCTCCTTGGAAGAAAGATGTGGCAGTCTGCTTCCGTAAAGATTACAGCCTAGGAAATCCTATGGGGCAGTTCTACTTCTGTCCTACAGGGTTGCAATGAGTCAGAATCGACTCAACGGCAATGGCTTTGGCTTTTGGTTTTTTCTATGAGCCAGGCACTGTTCTAGGGACAGCAAAACAGGACTGAGGAAAGCAACCAAGGTCTTAGCCCCAAAGAAAGCTGTATTCTAGTGCAAGAGATAGGCAATAAGCAAGTAAACCACTCAGTGATTTGGGTAAATTCAGACTGTGGTTATTGCTATGAAGCCCATTTAAAAGCCATTAATGGCTTTGCATTGCCCTCAGGATAAATTCAAGTTTCTTCCAATGGTATTCAAAGGCCCCTGAGATCTGTCCTCCACATTTCTACTTAGCCTTTCCGCAGCCTCTGACTTGGCTCCAGTTACACCCATTGACTTGTGGCTCCCTGTTGGCACCATGGGCTCACACCTCTGCCTGGAACAACTCTCCCACGCATCTGCCTAAATCCTGTCTTGTTCTTCGAGAAATTTCAATTAGCAGTTCCCCTTGGAAGCTTTGCCTGCACTAGGCTCCTCCGCTGTCCTGTACTCCCATAGTGTGGCGTTGCGCTGGATTGCAATCACTGATAATCCTATTCCTGTTTGTACCACTTTGCTAAATCTGTACTTATTAAGTAGCTTTGCTACTTGTTCATTGGTAATTTGCTAGGCCACTACAACAATATAGTAACCTTGTAAAAGACAGGGCCTACTCCGTGTGTTTGTGTGTGTGTGCGCACACATGTGTGCGCTTGTGTGTGTCTTCCCTGTGTATGCTTAATACGGCGTTCCAACCAAAACAGACAAACCAGCATGAAATAAACGCTCATTGAAAAAATGAGCCAGTCTACTTGGTAACAAATTCTTTCTCGGTAAGCAAAGGGGAAAGTATCTATAGTGATACTTTATTACAGTGCATTTTATTATACTATTTACTAATCTGCTGTGAAAGAATAAATCTCATTTATTCAGTTACTTTTCTTTTTTGAGGAGAAAACCTCAATCGCACTTTTTCTCTAGTCAGAATTATCTGGTTTTCATATTGACAGCGTGCCTCACTTTGACCGCCAGATGCAGTGTTCGACACGCCATCGCTTACTCATTTGACAAACATGTACAAGTACTGTTTTGGGCATTGTGGAAACAAATGAATAAATCAAAGCTTACATTCTGGAAGGGGAAGATGGGTAATAAATAGTATATCAAGTAAAACACAATAAGAAATGAAGTAACATAATAGGAAAACAATTGACTTGCTTTCCCTTGGAGTAGGAAACTAGTGTTTAATGAGACAAATACAGTGGTCAACACGAGGAAGCAGATGGTAATGGTAAAGAGCAAAGGCTTTCAAGTCAAATGGGACTGGATTCAAATCCAGTTCCACCATTCACCGTGTGCCCTTGGACAAATTACTTACCTTCCCAGAGCCCACCTGGCTCGTCCGTAAAAAGGGGTAAATAATAGACACACCAGCCACTCCTCGGAAACCCTACAGGGCAGTTCTACTCTGTCCTACAGGGCTGCTATGAGTCGGAATCGACTCGATGGCCAGCGGGTTTGGTTTTCGGTAAACTTGTTTTAAGGATATAGAAGACCCTTTCCTTGATCTAAAAGGATCGAGACAGCATGGAGAAGAGGAAGAGGAAAACAGTGGATAAGAATAAGATTCGTAGTAGTTTCTCTTGAAGCTTAGTATCCCAAGAAAATCATATACAGCAAAATAAAACTAAATATTTTAAAGGGTTATTATGTGGCATTTTTCAATTAGAAAGCTTTATCTTCACTAAACCAAACCAAACCAAACCCAGTGCCGTCGAGTCGATTCCGACTCATAGCGACCCTATAGGACAGAGTAGAATTGCCCGATAGAGTTTCCAAGGAGCGCCGGGAGGATTTGAACTGCCGACATTTTGGTTAGCAGCCGTAGCACTTAACAACTAGGCCACCAGGGCTTCCTTATCTTCACTGGTAAACAGAATTAGGGGATCTGAGTGGCTGTTTTCGAGCTGTGGCTGTGGCTAAATAATCATTCAAAAATAAAAACACAATTGCAATTTGCTTCACTTTTAATTTTACAGAGCTGTATTTTTAAGGGGTCTACTGGAGAAAAAATATAAACATATATTTTAGAAAATGTTTGAACCTGTCTTTCTACCCAAAGGTAACAGCCTCCCACAGTCCTTTTCTCCAGAGGAGAAGCAAATTGGAGGAATGTATCTGGGTAACATACATATTCTTGACTATTTACCCTGAAACCTTTTGACTTTTTAGTTTTGCCATTGGTGTGTTTCCTTCTTATTTGGCTAATTTTTTTTCTTCTTTTTCAATTTCTATACCCCTTTAAATGAGTCATAACCTTTTCTTTTTTGATCGTTTTTATTTTTGCTTAATTTGCTGTACAACCCTCTCTTTGAAATAATTCTTCATAGCTCCTCTTCCCACGTTCCTTCATCAGGTGTAATATTGTCAGCTTTCCCCTTAATTCACACCTGATTTCCAGCCAACATTACTTCTCTAGCTCTTGACTTCCCTTCACAACCTGCACTTTATCAGAATAAATGTAATAAAGTGTTGCTTTGGGTTTGAGTAGCTGAGAGAGAAGAGTGGAAACATCCCCTCTACGGATTCATATTGCTATACTGAGAAATATGGAGACTAGGAGTGCTGATTTCACTTGACACCAACTGCAACAGGCGGCTAATGACTATATCCCTGGCTTTTGATGTCTCCAGGTTCTTCTCTCTAGACACTTGAAGACTAATTTGGTCCACACTTGTCATGATGAGTTCAGACGCCAGAATCTGGGTAGGAGAACTGTCATGAAACACGGTGTCCATAATGTATTGCTTGTATAACTCTACCACCTTCTGCTCCAGGTACTCATTCAGCATTGCATTTGAAATAGGCTTCTGCATTTGCAGGCTGCTTTTTTCTTTGATGCTGGTTATTCTCCAGTAGGATGAGTAGCGCTGGATAGGTTTTGGGGGAAAGTCACTGAGCTGAGTGGAAATAGAATCCTCCATGGGCAAAGGAATCTCAGATGACTTCAGCAAAGGGCCATATTCAAAACTGCTCTCGGAGGGAAAATCTGTTGTCACTGAATTAATGGCCATCACCTGGCCCCCTGCAATATGTAAGTCATTGTAATTCTTGCAAATACTTTTGCAGGAAGGTGGCACCAAGTAGGTTTCTCTGCTGGTACTGTGGTCTCTACATATTTCAACTGTGGTCAAGGTTGGCCTTTGAAACACAGGATTGGGATTTGTCTGCAGCACTGTGACTCTCTGGTTTCTGCTGTGTTGGCTGTCTCTTGAATGCACTGAAGAAATAAACTTACTAGAGGATTTGCAGCTCACATACAGACTTCTGACCTGTGTTTCATCCACAGAGGAATAGGAAAGGACAGCATCAGCGTTTGTCTCCTCTTCTTTTTCTTCAGCCACTTGCTCATTATGAGATGCACAGTTCCAGTGGATGTCGTTCCAATAGGCAAGTCCACTGAGATATCCTTCTGACAGCATTCTGGAAAGAGAATTGATGAGTAACAATGGAGAAAAAGAAGATTGGGGTTTTAAAAATCCGCAGTCGACATATCAGAAGTAAAGGACAAAGGATGAAGCCATTTCATTCATCCACACAGCCACCAGTAATTCAGTGCCTGCAAAAGGCCAGCACTTCGAATCCACCAGCCATTTCTTGGAAACCATGTAGGGTAGTTCTGCTCTGTCCTCTAGGGTTGCCGTGAGTCAGAATCAACTCAACATCAATGGGTTTGTTTGTTTGTTTTCTGTTTTTTGGATGTACTAGGACAATGATGTGTGCTGTAGATATAAAAGTGAATAGAACTCAGTTCCATCCTTGAGGGAGTTTCCCACTGTGAGAGAAAATAAACTTTATACAATTTCAATATCATGTGATTGAGGGTTATAATAATGACAGGCACAAAGGAAGCACAGAAGAGGGGCCGCTAATACAGTCTGGGGTAAAGGGGAGAAGTCATGAGATGTGTCATAGAGGAGGTGACAGTTCAGCTGCATTGTCAAGAGTGAGTAGGAGTTCCAGCTGTAGGCCCAGAGTTAAAAGAGAATATCGTGATGGGAGGTTGTTTAGGAAGTGGTGAGTTTCTGTTTATGGGGAATTTGGCAAGAATTATGGGTGATATTTGTACAACATGAGTAGTGTAATTGATATCACTAAATTGTACACCCAAAAAATGTTAACTTGGCAAATGTAGGGTTTTATATATATATATATATATTTACAACACTAAAAAAAGAAAATATGATGGCATGGCCCATTCATGATATACCAAGAAGCTGCACATAATCAGAAGGGACTGGGAAAATAGACTGGAATTGGATCATGAAGGGCCTTGGGAGCCATGGCAAGACATTTGTGCACTGCCCCGTAGGGAATGGAAAGTAACTGAAAAGTTGTAAATTGGAGAGCAACATGGCTGGTTTGGACAGTGGGTCAGGAGAAAAATGATGAGGAAATATGTGGTACATTCTAGTGAAAACAAGAGCTGTACCCTGCTTGTTCTGTCCTTAGCGCCAACACTTATTTGCATTTGGGAGAGACTCAAATGATATTTGTTAATTTGAATTAAATAACTGATAACAATTGCCTGGTATGAAATTAATTCCCTGTCAGCCCATTAAAAAGGACCATGAAGCCTCTCCTACCTTTACAGGATGGATTTCTTGCTCTATCCCTCCCACTTCTCAGAATACTTCCTGGGACTGTCTCTGCGTCCAGTTGATGTGTTTACCCTTACCCTTGTTACCGAGAAAGTTTCCTGACCATGGATTTTCCTACACCTGCTTCCCCTCCTCACCCTCAGCAGTTGTCACTGGAGTCACGAGTGGCTAGAAAAGGCTAGAAACCAGCAGCTGCATTTTCTAAAAAAGAAACACAATGACATTCTTGGCATTGTGGCAAAAGGCCACAGCAAGGAATATTGAAGAACTGGTCCCCTTTGGCCTTGAGGTCTGGGCTTTTAACCAGACCTGCCAACTGGAGCTGGATATCAAAAAGTCAAATTAGAAAAGAAAGGATTATTACTGGATCCACTGAGACTGGAGGAACCCTCGAATCTCTTGTCCTGAAATAATCTTTAAACCTTGAACCGAAACTATCCTATGAAGTTATCTTGAAACTAACCACAGTTTAGCTCAATTAATCAAGGATGTCATCCTTGAATATTGTGTTCTTTTAGAGAGCTATCTGTATGAGATCAAGAGACAACAGTAATTCTAAAGCATAGATGGCAACTTCAATGGACATGGAAAGCCTAAATTAACAGTAGTAAAACAATATGGGTAGAGATAGAGACACAATGTGAAGACTGTAACCAATGGCATTGATCTGTACATGTAGAAATTGTTGAATGGGTATATGTTTTGTTGTGTATATTTTCACCCAAAATAAAAATTTTTTAAAGAATTATATTTTAACTGTCAGTAAGGGTCTAATTTTTTAAAAAATTTTAGCATCCCTTTTACATTCATCTAGGTACTATTTTTAGGTACTATTTTCCAAGTTAAAAAAAATGTGTTCTATTTTTGAAATTCTATAAGTGTAATATTTAAAATGTTTAATTTCTCTTTTGGAAAGATTTCAAGATATATTCACCAAATTTATCAGTTATTTAAATGTTTACTATATGCCAGCCCTGTTACAGAGCACGAAGGTACAAAGTTAAAGATCATCAACAAATACATGAAGTGCCTACGTCTTGTATGCTGAGCACACTTGCCTCATAAGGGTAAAGAAAATGTTGTTCTTTCCAGAAAAAAAAACTTTCTAAATGTTATTCTGCCCTCAGCAAGTTTAACATCAGATGAAAAGGCAAATGTTACATGCATGAGAAGATAATTGTTGTTGTTATGTTGTCCTTAGGTGCTGTCGAGTGGATGTCAACTCATAGCAACCCTGTAAGACTGCTCCATAGGGTTTCCTCAGCTGTAATCTTTACTGAAATGGATTGCCAGGTCTTTTCTCCCACGAAGCTCCTTGTGGGTTCGAACCACCAACCTTTCAGTTAGCAGCCGAGCACTTAGCCACTAAGCCACCAGGGTTCTTTGAGAAGGTGATTAACAGAGCAAAAGAGTTTATCATAAAAGCCTAATAGTGATGCAGGTACTTTTTGACCCTCTCCAACATACCCCCAGTCAGGCTGCAGCTTCTGTGTTCCAACTTCAGGGCCTCAGGTGCCTTTCTCAGGGAGTCAATGGAAGATGTGTTCCACTGGAGGGAAAAAAAAACAAACCTGTCACCATGGAGTCAATTCTGACTCATGGTGACCCCATGGGTTCAGAGTAGAACTGCCCCATAGAGTTATCATGACTGTGATCTCAGGCCTTTCTTCTCAGTTGTCTCTGGGTGAGTTTGAACCGCCAACTTTTTGGTTAGTAGTCAAGCATTTAACGGTTTGCACCATCAGAGTAATTAAATTAATAAAGAGGAAACCAGGGATATGTAGGAAGCCAGAAATCCAGCACAGGAGGAAGGCAAATTTTTATCAAAGGGGAGATAGACCTGGTTACAGCTGCAACAAAGTGCCATGTAAAGCCAAGTGGGAGGCAGACATCACTGGTGGTATAGCACCATTGAACGTGGCCGGATTAATTGGAATCTCTCGCACAGAACATTTCGCAACATGAAGGGCACAAATACATATTTGAGGGGTGCCGAAAGGAGCCCTGGTAGCATAGCGGTTAAGAGCCCCTGTCCTGGGCCCTGTGCTGTAAAGGCATTATTCTTGCCCTCCTTCAGTTGTCCCTCTCCCAAGAGGGTAAGGAGTCCTGGGGGCCAACATGATCAAGCCCACTCAGCCTCTACATTTCCACCATCTAAACCACATTCCCGCTACTCAGGACCTCAGAATTCCCTGAAAATCACCCAGACCCAGTTGCAGGGTCTGCGCAGGCTTTTCCCTAAATCCAATGACTACAGCGAATTATGGGACTAGATATGCACATACCCCTAGGCCTAATAGATGACCAAAAAACTAAAGAGACAATTGCCATCAAGTAGATTCTGACTCATGGCAACCCCGTGTGTGCACAGTAGAACTGCTTCGCAGGGTTTTCCAGGCTGTGAACCTTTCAGAAGCGGACCGACAGGCCTTCCTTCTGAGGTGCGTCTGGGTGGGTTTGAACTGCCAACCTTTCGGTTAGCAGCCCAGTGCTTAACCGTTTGTACCACCCAGGGGCCCCTAATAGATGACAAAGAGGTGGATTTTTGCTGCGGCTGTGGACAGTGCTTGGATATATGTGCTGAGTGTGAGGTGTAAGCAGGGCTCTCTCTCATTACCATCTAGTCGATTCCACTCACAGTGGCCCTATAGGACAGAGTAGAACTGCCCCATAGGGTTTCCAAGGAGCGGCTGGTAGATTCGAACTGCCGACTTTTTTGATTAGCAACCACAGCTGTTAACCAGCAGAACTAAGGGGAGAATATTGAAGGGCTGCAGACTGAGGGGCCCCATTTGCATTTCTGCCCTGAGCCCAGAAAGTGTCAGAGGAAGTCCTACCCATGATGATAGTGGAAAGACATTCTAGGGTGAAAGCTGTGTAGCAAGCACAGAAGGCAGCCAGGCAGATTGGGGCAGATCAGGAGACTCCTGGAGATAAAGATGAAATTGACAACCTACTGAGTCTGACCATCATGACGTAAAATTTAGACAATCACCTACGAACTTTGGGAGTAAATTAGGAAAAGTTAAGAAAATGAAAAAATCTAGACCAATACTGTCCAATAGAACTTTCTGGAATAATATAATGATCTATATCTATGCTGTCCAAAACAGTAGCCAACAGCCACATGTAGCTAGTGAGCACTTGAAATGTGGCTAATATGACTAACTTTTTAATTTTATTTCATTTAAATTAATTTAAATTACCACATGGCTGCTATATTGGATAACACAGAAGATGGTGAAAGTGATAATGTAAAATTTTTAAATACTGAAGACAGCGAATGATAATCCCAAATGAAACGTCAATGGATGTTCACTGTCATAGCAATAATTCTAGAATAACCCCCCTCCAAAAAAAAAAACCAAACCCAGTGCCGTCGAGTTGATTCCAACTCATAGCAATCCTATAGGGCAGAGTAGAACTGCCCGATAGAGTTCCCAAGAAGCACCTGGCGGATTTGAACTGCTGACCTCTTGTTTAGCAGCCGTAGCACTTAACCACTATGCCACCAGGGTTTCCAGATGTTATTCTAGAATAACATCTGGATAATTAGTTCATTTCTGTATCCCCTTCAAGGTGTGTTGGAGAGGAGATACCAAAAGGTGGTGAACCACTTCACACCCACTAGTACGGCTATTGGAGTCCCTGGGTAGTGCAAATGGTTAACACGCTCAACTACTATCAGAAAGATTGGAGGTTTTAGTCAACCCAGAAGTCCTTCGGAAGAAGGTCCTGGCTATCTAATTCCAAAAAATCAGTCATTTCTACTCTGACACACGTGGAGCCTTTCATGTGGGAGACTGGGGTTCATTTCCCAGCCAATGCACCTCACGTGCAGCCGCCACCTGTCTGCCAGTGGGGGACTGCATGTTGCTATGATTAGGGAAACCCTGGTGGCGTAGTGGTTAAGTGCCACGGCTGCTAACCAAGAGGTTGGCAGTTCAAATCCACCAGGCGCTCCTTGGAAACTCTATGGGGCAGTTCTACTCTGTCCTATAGGGTCGCTATGAGTCGGAATCGGCTGGACGGCAGCGGGCGGGTTTATGATGCTAAACAGGTTTCAGTGTGGAGCTTCCCAGCTAAGACAGACTAGGAAGAAAGGCCAGATGATTGACTTCTGAAAATCAGCCAGGGAAAACCCTATGTATCACTACGGTCTGAGAAGAAGAGAGATGAATTTGAGAGACCAAGTATCCTGGGCATGAAAGTGAAGGAGATAGAGAAGCCAAAAGTAACCCTGAGCCTTCAAATTTGGGTACGTGGGGAAGTGCACCAGCATTGACCAAAATGGGGAAATCAGAAGAAAGGGCCAGGAAGGAGCCAGGAAGCCAAGAAGGAGCCAGGAGCCTAAAGTGAGGCCGAGTCTCTAAGTGTTCAACTGTCAATTGGAGATTCAGGCTGGGAGCTCAGTAGAGCAGTTACTGAAAGTCAGCAGTGAAATTATCTCCCAGTGTGGGCAGAAAAAAAAAACAACTGTCAATTGGAGATTCAGGCTGGGAGCTCAGTAGAGCAGTTACTGAAAGTCAGCAGTGAAATTATCTCCCAGTGTGGGCAGAGGGAGTATTTATTTACTAGGAGCTTGGGGAGCCTGTAAGACTTTGTAATAGCTTCTGTGGGAAGCCTGCCTTGAACAGTACAGGAAGTGTGGTATCACACAGCTTTGCGAAGGCTACAAGAGCTTCAAGTGTACTCAACAGGTCACATTTCAAAAATCTACATTTCAAGGTAAAATTTACTAATGAATTCAGAGTCAATGAGGTAAAAAAAAAAATCTTGAACTAGTAATCAAGAGACCAGAGTTCAAGTTTTGACCTTGTCACTAGCTAATGGCTTTAGTGGAGTTAGTGGCAAGTCTATAATAGCTAACATTGATGCAGTACTAAGGAGCCCTGGTGGCACAGTGGTTAAGAGCTCAGCTGCTAACAGTACTAGCTACATCCCAGGTCCTATTCTAAGTACTTTTTTATGTATTAAATCAATCCATCCCCACAAAGACTCTAAGATGTAGGTACTGTTGTTATGCTTATTTTACAGATGATAAAATTGAGTTATTGTGCCCAGTGCCACCAGGCATACAAACACCAGCAGTCTGAAACCAGAACCCAGGTTCACAAGTTGCTTAACTTCTCAGAGACTCAACTTCTCATGTGTAAAATGAGAATGTGGGATTAAACTATCTCTAGAGTCCCCTCAAACTTTGATATTCCTTGAGTTTATAACCATACTAAGAGAAATCAGAGAGTCAGGTGAGCAGTACTCAGAATCAAAATTAGTTTCTGAAAATTAGCAGCAGAGAGTATGCTAAGGCAACTTTTGAAAGCTTGCTCTAAAGGTGTGCAACGTACTAACGTATAAAACTTATAAACAAAAATTATACATATGTTAAAGCATTTAATCTTAATAACAACTCTTTAATACACCATTAGATAAAACCAGTGCTACGCATCACAACGTGTTAAAATTTAAAAATAGAGAAAGATGATTTGGGTTTGCTTTGGTTAACTGTTAGCATTTTTTCTTAATAATTCTCAG
The DNA here is from genome assembly GCF_024166365.1 of Elephas maximus indicus. Lineage (NCBI taxonomy): Eukaryota > Metazoa > Chordata > Mammalia > Proboscidea > Elephantidae > Elephas > Elephas maximus. The sequence goes on along the minus strand of NC_064846.1, from coordinate 146,311,264 downwards.
TGATTATCTGGAAAATTCTTAGGAAACATCACTGGATCTCTTCAAAGGTATTATAAGAGAAATTTTTCAAACAAATGTTAATATATTCATTACTAGACTTCTTTTCATCTGAGACACTGAAACTTAACCTGATAACATTCTTTTAATTGTTCAAATATATTTTATCACTTGAATTTTTGTTTCTCAGCTTAGAGAAGTACATATATTTAGAATTCTCCATGACTGGTTACGTGTAAAGGAAAAGACACCCAAGGACATGTGCAGATGAGATGTTCTAGGCAAATTTAGCCTAGATTAATCATTACCAGACAGGGGAATACCAAAATTAACCTTATGTGCAAATTCACAACTTAGAAATATATACTACAGTATGGCACTTTGTTAAATCATTTGCTTGGAGTTGAGAAGAAATTGCAATATAAAGCCTTCCTTCCAGACTAGCATTTATATAGTTTCTCAGAAAACTGTTGCTATGACTTCTGTATATAGATACACTTTTCATTTATGCCCAAACAACACAAGCACTGAGTCAAAGAGAGAACCTAAAGAGGGAACAACTTTACAAGAGAGAACATTTGGAAAAACCTAAGTTAGGGCCTGGCAAACTTTTTCTGTAAAGAGTCTTTGCAGGTCATAGGGTCCCCGTCGAAACTACTCAGTTCTGCCATTGCAGCACGAAAACAGCCATAGACAATATGTAAACAAATGGGTGTGACTGTGCGCCAAAAGAATTTCATTTACCATAACAAGCAGCTTGGATTTGGCCTATGGGCCTTGGCTTGCTGACCCTTGACCTAAGTCAGAAAGCAGATGCAATGAGTTGAATAGAATATCATTATCATCATCATCATCAATCATCATCATCATCATCTTCATCATCATCATAGCAACTGCGTATTGGGTGCTTTCCATACATTAACCCTGATCTTCCCACAACACTGCACATTAGGCATTATTATAACCCACACTTTCAGAATGAGAAAACTGAGGTTCAGATATGACGAATAATTTTCCCAAGGTCACACAGCTATTAAGTACTAGAGGCAAGATTCAAGGCCAAGTTTACAAATTTCAAAGCGCGTGCTCTGCTCTCTACACAGTTGAGAACAGTTTGCTATCACACAGTCATGAAAACAAGGCAATAGTCCTTCCAGGAAAAGGATATCAGCACTGATTTCATTTTATAACAGCACCAACTGCTGAATAAAAGAAGGTACAGTGAAGTACAGAAAGAAAAGCCCCAGGAGGACAGCCAGTGGCCACTCCCGAGGGGCAGCCCAAAGGGCCACAACTATGTCCCAATTGATTGCCATATGTCCTTGAGGTATACAAATACCTTATCCTCTGGGGAAAAAAAAAAAAACAGAACCTTGAGTCTAATCATATGAAAATTTTCCTTAACCACTCTCACTGCTAAAGCCTAACATCCTTTCACCCCTAAGTTTACAACATCCTCTGCAGGTAATTTAATGTTACACCTCCCCATCGCCCCTGGAATAAAGTCTGTATGCCCTAGGCCCTCATGCTGTATGGTCCCCGTCTGCCTTCCCAACCTCCTCTCTGCCTGTGTTCCCCACAGGACCCATGACCCAGCCACGCAGAACTCCCAGTACCCCCAAACACTGTTCATCCCAGCCATGTGTCCATTTTTTTTTTTTCTGTTCTGAGAACTCTAGTTCCCTTTCCAACTTCTGTTCCCACCACCCATACCCTTCAAGTCTCATCTCCTAATTAACATTTCAGCACCCCTGGCCAACCACCCAGAATCCTTGTCCCTAAATTAGGAAATTCTAGGTTCTTCTTTCCCCTACCCCAATATAGTTATAGGATTGTATGAAACATTAGCCAAAAGCAGCTGATACCTTAAACAGTGAAACAAATGACTGCAACAGTTGTTGGCATGAAGGAGTAACGGGAAACAGCAAAAGGAAAGCGAGAAGATGGGAGATTGGTAGGGAGTAGGGGAATTTGGAGTAATAAGACAACAGAACAGATCCTGTCTCTAGAAGGACATTTTGAGCCCCTGCAAACTAAGACATCCAAGAGGCTGGAGTGAGACAGGGACGCAAAGAAGATACCACCAGCAGCTGTGCACGAAATGGAGGCAGTGGGGTGGGGCTGCCTCCTGGCATTACAGGAGATGACCTTGTGGAAATAAAGACAGGAAAAACCTTTCTACCAATCTAGCCAGCTAAAGTGCCTATATCCCTCTACCTTTGAACAGTTACAAAATATTCCATACTATCAGCACACCTTATTTTAGTAAATCATTTCTCATGGAGAGTGTTCTGGCTTTTTCACTATGTGTAATCATTGTATACGCTTTCATGAATGTTTTCTTAGGCCAGAATGGGAGAAGTGGAATCACTAGATCATAGCTGTTGTCAAATTGCTTTTCAAGTAGCTTGGACCAATTTATTCTCACCAGCAATATCTGAGATTAACAGTTTCCACTAACATTTTTCAATATATATATATTTTTTCATTTTCCAATTGATGAGTAAATTTATGTATGTCTCAAATTTGAGGGTGAAGCAATCTGTCTTGTTAAGGTCATGTTTAGGTGATATAAAAAACCCAGTGCCGTCAAATCAATTCCGACTCATAGAGATATTTTTTAATGCCCCTAAATCCTCAAAATCTTCCTACCCACCTCTTCACCTCTCTAGCCAGTTATCGTTGAGTAGATTCCAACTCATGGCAACCCCACGTGTGTCAGAGTGGAAGTATAATGCACAGAGTTTTCAATGGCTGATATTTTGGAAGTAAATCACCAAGCCTTTCTTTCGAGGCACCTCTGGGTAGACTTAAACCTCCAACCTTTCAGTTAACAGCTAAGCACTTTCACCACACAGGGACTTCTTCACCTTTTTATTTTCCCTATAATCTGAATTATAGATCACACTATTCCAATCTAAATGTTAAGACCTTCTTGATTCTTGGGACTTGCATGTAAATCACCAGAAGTTATCATTGGAATACTCGAGTCTTTCTTTATTCACAATCTAGTTATGATAATGTAACCAAATCTATATTATAAGCTTTAATTTTTTTTCAGTGAGGAATACAAGAACTTTACCCAAAATAAGGGGATTCTTTAAGAAGGACCTCAATGTCTAAAATAGCGTCTGCAGTTTCCTTACTCTTATCTTGAAAAATACATATTTTTTAGAACTGGAAATAAACATGTGTTTATTCACATACCTTATATTATATTCCTACTATAGTTGAGTTTTTTTATTTCATCTCTTACACCATTTATTGACAAATGCTCTAAAACATCACCCATCTTTACTTCAATCCCTGTTACAAAACATATAATTTTTTACTCTTCTATCAAATATGAAGTGTTTCTTACTCAATGAATTAATTTGTGAAAGTCTAACTTGGTGATCAAGAGAATATAATTGCAATTCGAAAGGTTTCTGTTTTCCATAGTAACATCACCAAGTAAACAAATAATCTTCTGTTTGGTTCTACTTAGATGCTTATGACCAAGTGCAATAGCTCCTTCCCAGGGCTTTCTCTAGATAGGTAGATGTCCTTATTTCAGAATATATAAAATTTGGTGTGGAAATATTAGTAAATATACTTTTCTTCATATCCTTTCTTGACATCTCACAAATGGAAAAATTAAACATTAAGATCCCACTTCTTCGTTTTCTAGTCCTCTCATTTTGTGTCAAAATACAGCAAGTAATTCAACATTGTACAATTCAATAAATGTTCATAGTAATAGGCATGACAATCAGGTGCAATGCAAGATCCTTGATTGATGCTGAATTCTAGAGGACATGCGGATTGGGAAAATTTGAACATGGACCATAAATTAGATAATAGTATTGTATTGAATTTAAATTTCCTTGATGTTATAATGATGTTGTAAGTATGTAGAAGACTACCCTTATTCTTAGGAGATACGTGCTTAAGTATTTACAGGTGACATGTGTCCTAAAGTCGATATAAAAAACCTATTGTTGATTCCAACTCATAGCCACCCTATAGGACAGAGTAGAACTGCCCCATAGGGTTTCCCAGGAGCGTTTGGTGGATTCAAACTGCCAACCTTTTGGTTAGCAGCTGTAGCTCACTGTAGCTCTCAGCCACTGTGCCACCAGGGCTCCAAAGTCAATATCCTCTCAAACAATTCAGGAAAAAAACTGTGAGAGAGAGAGAAAGTAAATGTGGCAAAATACTAACAACTGGTTAATCTACATAATAGAAACATGGGTGTTCATTGTAAGATTCTTCCAACTTTTATATAAATTTGAATTTTTTTCAAAATAAAAATTGGAGGGAAAGTAACTACAACTTATATTTAATAAAGGCATGTTTACACTCTATGTTTGTTAGGAGCCTAGAAGGGCAATATCTTACATATCTAAGATAATCATTATGCATGTGATTGGAAATATTTCAATGGCTTGATATAACTATTTAAAACATTTGTTCTGTTTTGAGATAATAGAATTAGTTCATTACCTTTGTATATACACAAAATTACCATTATTATAATATGAATGTTTAACACCAGTTTCAAATACTCTCCTTCACTCCTAGGAGAGGCTTCTCAAGCTCAGAAACAAAATCTTCTCAAACTGATCTACGCAAGAAATGTTATAAAAGTATCTATACAAATACTCTGACCAAACCAGGTCTATAACTAAAAAAAAAAATTTTTTTTCAAGCACAAATCAATATGCACAAGAAAATGAATGTTTGAGCATGTCTTAAGATAATTCAAACAAAAGCCCACCCGTGAATGCACTATCTTTAATTCCAACAGCTTTCCCCAAATCACCCAGGTGATGCTTCAAAAAACATCATTCACTATAGATCATGTCACTTTTAAAATGTCCTGCCACAAAGAACAACACTTACCACAAACTCGCCACACTGAATAATTGAGAGTCAAGTCCAAATGGAATTTATTGTGATTGTATCGTCTCTAAAACACCATCACTGTAACTGAATTCAAGAGCTGTGTGTTGTCCCTGCAAAATTCTGCTTGGGTTTTTAGGCTTTTAAGAGAAGAAGCTAAACCTGTGTAGCAATTAGTGAAAGAGGACTGAATAAAATCATACAACAAAAATTTGATCAGACCTGTCAAAATTTCAGGTAAAAAAAATGCTTTAGAAATGTCCAAAGTGTGAGCCTGAGGAGGTAAGAGGAGAGAATGTTCGGTTTTATTTCTCTTTTATCATCCAGCTCCCCTGATGGCTTGCTTTGTCCCCTCTCACCTCTGATTTGGTAAGCTTCGAAAGCATTTCAGACATCATAAGCTTGGATCTGCATTCTAGTGATAAAGGGCTAAGAAAGCGTGACAGGATAAATGACAGAAAATATTAGCAGTTATAGGGCCCATTGCCTCCTTTTTCTTACCTTCACTAACCAACCTGCTCCTCTGCTCCCACAGAAACGCAGCGATTGACCATATAGAGTTGAACAAGCCACCCTGTGTTCTTTTCAGAAAATGTTTGCAAGCCTTTTGTAAGCCTACGTTTCACTGGTTAAGACCAAGAAAGTAAGCTGCTCGTTGCATTGCCACTTGTTTTATAACTGATCCCATGGGGGGAGAAAACGTTGTTTTTGCTCAAGTATAATTTGTGCTAAAGAAGCAATGGGAAGTCCCAGAAAGAGGAGGGGCAATAACTGACAAACCCACATCAAGCCACAGAATGGTGTTTCTTCCCCTTTTTCGAAAAATGAAACCTGTCTATGAAACTGTCTCTTGTTAAAATAGCTTATTGCAACACATTATGCAGGAGCCCTATCAACATAGTTAAATTTACTCCTATAACGATAGACTCCCTGGGATGCCTCTCCCAAAAGTGAGCCAAAGTCAGATACAACTATAAAAAAAATCCTCAGTCTCTCCACTAATTCATAATTTTTAAGCAGTATTAATTCTCAGTTATACTTGTAATTTTTTACAAAATGCAAACAAAAATTTTTCATTATCAAGATTAACAAAGATATAAAATCAATAATACACTGTGCAGGCAAGGTTGTGGAGAAACAGGCACTCTCATATTCTATTGGTGAGGTCAGTTTTTCAGGAACTATCAAAATTTTAAATATTTATACCTTTTAATCCAATAATTCCATTTCTATGAATTTATTCTAGTGATATATTTGTACCTGTGCACAAAGACATATGTGAAAAGATAATTCATTGCAGTATTGCTTAAGACAGTAAACGTCGGGGGGAAAAAATCCATAAATAGGATATTGGTTAAATAAATAAGAATGTATCCCTATTGTAGAACACTAGCTCTGGTGGTGCAGTGGTTAAGAGCTCAGGCTGCTAGCCAAACGGCCAGCAGTTCAAATCCACCAGCTGCTCCTTGGAAACCCTGTGGGGCAGTTCTCTGTCCTATAGGGTCACAGTGAGTCGAAACCGACTCAACAGCAATGAGTTTTATACAGTTATTAAGGAGTCCTGGCAGTGCAACAGATAAGTGTTCAGCTGCTAACTGTAAGGTTGGCAGTTCTAACCCACTCAGCAGCTCTTCAGGACAAAAGACCCAGCTATCTACTCCCGTAATAGATTAGAAACTAGAAAACCTTATGGGGCAATTCTATTCTGTCACATTGAGTCATTAGGAGTCAAAAATTGACTGGACTATACCTAACAACAACAATACAGTTATTAGAGTGAGCTGGTTTTATATCTAAGATAGAAAAATATCTCCAAGATACACTGCTCAGCAAGAACGTATAATATGCTCCAGTTTCAATTTTTTAAAGGAATAAAACCAAAAACCAAACCCATTGCCATTGAGTGAATTCCGACTCATAGAGATCCAATAGGACAGAGTAGAACTGCCCCACAGGGTTTCTAAGGAGCTTCTAGTGAATTCAAACTGCTGACCTTTTGGTTAGCAGTCCAATGTTTAACCACTGTGCCAATATATATATATGCTTGCTTATACATAGAATACGCCTATAGGGATACACAAGAAACTAGAAACAATTGCCTTTTGAAAATGAAACTGAGTTTTCACTCAAAAACCTGTTAAAATATCTATGTGTATGTATTACCTTCTCAATTTTAAAACTAGTGTTTTTAAGTCAAAAGCATTAGTGGTTCAGTGGTAGAATTCTCTCACCTTCTGTAATGAATTGAATTTTGTCCCCCCAAAATGTGTCAGTTCGGCTAGGCCATGATTCCCAGTATTGTGTGCTTGTGCTTCATTTTGTGATCTGATGTGATTATCCTATATGTTGTAAATTCTAACCTCTATGCCTGTGGTTATGATTCTAGTTTGGAGTGAGCTATCCATTAGGTTAATGAAAAAAAAAATGAGGCAGGACACAATCTATAGGATGAGGTTGCACTTTGAGTCAATCTCTTTTGAGATATAAAAGAGAGAAGCGACACGAAAGGAGAGACTGGAAGGAGGGAGTGGGCTGACTCATTAGGGGGAGAGTAAGTGGGAGTATGTAGTAAGGTGTACATAAGTTTATATGTGAGAGACTGACTTAGTTTGTAAACTTTCACTTAAAGCACAATAAAAATTATTAAAAAAAAAAAATTTCCACCAAAAAAAAAAGGAGAGAAGCGAGCAGAGAGGAGGGGGACCTCTTACTATCAAGAAAGAAGAGCCAGGAGCAGAGTGCATACTTTGGACCTGGGGTCCCTGTGCTGAGAAACTACTAGACCCAGGGGAAGATTGATGAGAAAGACCTTCCCCCAGAGCTGACAGAGAAAGAAAACCTTCCCCTGGTGCTGGTGCCCTGAATTTGGACTTCTAGCCTCCTAAACTGTGAGAGAATAAATTTCTCTTTGTTAAAGTCATCCACTTGTGGTATTTCTGTTATAACAGCACTAGATAACTTAGATACTTTCCATGTTGGAGACCTGTGTTTGATTTCCAGCCAATGTACTCATGTGCAGGCACCACACATTGGTCAGTGGAGGCTTGCATGTTGCTATGATTCTGAACAGGTTTCAGTGGAGCTTCCAGGCTAAGATGGGCTAGGAAGAAAGGCCTGGTGATCTACTTCTGAAAATCAGTCAATGAAAACCCTATAGATGGCACAGGACTGAGTAGTATTTCCTTCTATTGTGCATGGGGTTGCCATGAGTCAGCAACATTTTAAAGTCATATATAATTTCGCACCCTGAACATATTATAATTTATGTCTTTCCTATGGGATAGACAAGTCTAGCCACAAATGGCTCAGTTCTTCTTGTCCGAAAGCAGAAAAATATTTAGGGTTATTTGAAATCGTTTACCTGGTTTACCCTGACTGATTCAAGTAAACCAACAAAGAATAACCCTGCCCAAATGATAACTACTTACATTCTCTTTCTCTACCTAACTCTGATCAAAGGTAAGCTCCAAATCCTGAATGTGTGAACATCCAACTTAAAGAGTTTGATTATTTTGTTTGCCTTTGATCTATGACTTAGGGAAATCTTCGAAAGTGTACTGGCATTTTCCTTTCTGTTGAGGAGTCTTCCACGACTTTTGGCATTAATTCATGGAACATTACTTAGGTACAGTTGAAAGGGCAGGTTCCCAATATTTGATCTACAACTTGGACAGTTTTGCAACTAGCACCTAGTTTGACTTGACTTGCCATCACCAGAATCTACTAGATTCATTGCCCCAGTTGCAGGTCAGTCTTGGTGTAACCTTATAAAATCAGCCCTGGTACATATCTTAGCTTTTGTAGCCCATGAATGGCTTAGCTGTGGTCAAGAGTTCATAGCATCTTCAGAGCCAAACATTGTTTTGTTTCATTCTAGTGTAGGTTCAGTGGTAGAATTCTCACCTTCCACATGGGAGACTCACGCTCAATTCCCAGCCAATACAATTCATGCGCAGCCACCACCCATTGGTCAGTGGAGCCTTGTGTGTTGCATGATACTGAAGAGGTTTCAGTAGAGCTTCCAGACTAAGATGAACTAGGAAAAAAGGCCTAGTGATATACTTATGAAAATCAGTCAGTGAAAACCCTATGTATTACAACAGCCCAATCTGCAACAGATCATGGAGATGGTACAGTGTTTAGTTCCATCGTTCATACAGTTGCTATGAGTTGAGGTACCAACTCCACAGCAGATGTTCAGCCACAACCAGATATACTGAAGTACATCTGTTGTTGTTGGGAGCCATCGAGTCAATTCTCCACTCATCGAGACCCCACGTAACAAAGAAGAACTGCCCCATAGAGTTTTCTAAGCTGTAATCTTTTACTTGCATCCACAGTCAACACCCATGGAAATGGCAGTCAAGAAATCAAATGATGTATTGCATTGGGCAAATCTGCTACAAAAGATCTCTTTAAAATGTTATAAAGTAAAGATGTCACTTTGAGGGCTAAGGTGCACCTGACCCAGGCCATGGTATTTTCAATCGCCTCATATGCATGTGAAAGCTGGACAATGAATAAGGGAGACCGAAGAAGAATTGATGCCTATGAATTATGGTGTTGGCAAATAATATTGAATATACCAGGGACTGCCAGAAGAACAAAAAAATTTGTCTTGGAAGAAATGCAGCCAGAGTGGTCCTCAGAAGGGAGGATGTTGAGACTTTGTCTTAGATACTGCCTTATTTATCAAGTGCCACTATAACAGAAATACCACAAGTGGATAGCTTTAGGAAACAGAAATTTTTTCTCTCACAGTTTAGGGGGTCAGAATTCCAGGGGAAGGCTTTCTCTCTCTGTCAGCTCTAGCGGAAGGTCCTTGTCATCAATCTTCCCCTGGTCTAGGAGCTTCTCAGGGAAGGGACATCCGGGGTTCAAAGGATGTGCTCTGTTCCCAGCCCTCCTTTTTGGTGGTAGGAGGTCCCTATCTCTCTGATCAGGCCACACCCCAGGGAAACCCTCCTTACATTGGATCAGGGCTGTGACATGAGGAAGGGTGTTGCATCCCATCCTAATCCTCTTTAACATAACCTAATCTGCCTAATTAACCACAGGCAGAGATTAGGATTTACAACAGATAGGAAAATTACATTAGATAACAAAATAGAGAACAACCAAGCAGTACTGGGAATCATGGCCTAGCCCAGTTAATACACAATTTTTGGGGGGGGGGAGCACAATTCAATCCATAACATGTACTTTGGACATGTTATTAGGCGGGACCAGTCCCTGGAGAAGGACATAATGTTTGATAAAGTAGAGGGTCAGTGAAAAGGAGGAAGACTCTCAATGAGATGGACTTACATAGCAGCTGCAACAATGGGCTCAAACGGAGCAATGATTGCGAGGATGACGCAGGATTGGGCAGTGTCTTGTTCTGTTGTATATAGGATTACTATGAGTTGGAACCGACTCAATGGCACTTAACAACACCAACAATCTTTTGCAGGACCAGGTCACCAGGTGTTTATCCCACAGAACTGCTGGGTGGGTTTGAACTGCCAACCTTTCGGTTAACAGCAGAGCACTTTACTATTGTGCCACTAGGGCCCCTTATACTAGATATCCATTGTCGTAAAGTCCGTTCTGACTCATAGCAACCCGGTAGGACAGAATAGAACTGCCCCATAAGGTTTCCTAGATTGTATTCTTTACCGGAGCAGATCACCAGGTCTTTTCTTCTGCCAAGTGGCTTGTGAGTTTGAACCAACTTTTTGGTTAGTAGCCAAGTGCTTAACTATTGCACGACCAGAGCTCCTTGTGCACTTACTAAAACCAAAACCAAACCAAATCCATTGCTGTTGAGTTGATTCTGACTCATAGTAACCCTATAGGACAGAGTAGAACTGCCCCATAGAGTTTCTAAGCAGCGCCTGGTGGATCTGAACTGCCAACCTTTTGGTTAGTAGCTGTAGCTCTTAACCACCACACCACCAGGGTTTCCGTGCTCTTACTAGAACTCTCAAACTCTTCAACAGTATGTCTTTCTGTCACACTGTACTTGCCAATTTTCAGTTCCAGATAAAACCAGTTAATTGCCTTTCCCATAACTGGGGAAAAGTATACATGTATATGTATATTTGTGCAATGTCACAGTGGTTCAAGTGCTGGACTGCTAACCAAATGTTGGTGGTTCAAATCCACCAGCCACTCTGCAGGACAAAGGTGTGGCAGTCTACTTCCCTAAAGATTTACAGCATTGGGATGGGGAGGGGAAAAACACTAACTAGATAGTAGATAGGTGGTACCTCTTGTGAAGCGTGGAAACCCTGGTGGTGTAGTGGTTAAGGGCTGCTAACCCAAGGGTCGGCAGTTTGAATCCGACAGGCGCTCCTTGGAAACTCTACGGGCAGTTCTACTCTGTCCTATAGGGTCGCTATGAGTCGGGATCGACTTGACGGCACTGCGTTTGTTTTTTTTTTTTTTTTTTTTTGGTTTTTGTGAAGCGTAAGACAGTACACAATACTGGGGAAATCAGCACAACTTGACCAGGACAAAGTCACAGAGTCTTCACAGACACATCCAAATGCCCTGAGTCTTGGGGTCGGGGGACATCCAGCTCAATAGGCATAACAGTCTATAAAGAAAATGTTCTACATCCAATTGTGGTGAGCAGTGTCTGGGGTCTTAAAAGCCTGTGAGCAGCCCTCTAAGATACATCTACTTGTACAATTTCAGCTGGAGCAAAGAAGAATGAAGAAAACCACAGACACAAGGAAAACATTAGTCCAAAGGACTAATGGGCCAAAACTACCACAACCTCCACTTGACTGAGCCCAGAACAACTAGATGGTGTCTGTTTACCACCACTGACTGCTCTGGCAGTGATCACAATAGAGGGTTCCAGACAGAGCAAGAGAAAAATGTAGAACAAAATTCAAATTGACAAAAAGAAAAGGCTTGCTGGTCTGACAGAGACTGGATAAACCCTGAGAGTATGGCCCCCAGACACCCTTTTGACTTATTACTAAAGTCACTCCTGAGACTCACCCTTCTGCCAAAGATAAGACAGGTCTATAGGGCCAACAATAGCAAACTTGAGGAACATGCTTCATAGTTCAATTATGTATACAAGACAAATGGACACACCAGCTCAAAAGCAAAGATGATAAGGGACATGAAAACTGGACGAATGGAAACAGGGAACCCAGGGTGGAGAAGCGGAGAGTATTGACACATTGCAGGGTTGACAATGTCACAAAACAATTTGTGTATTAATTGTTTAGTGAGAAACTAATTTGCTCTGTAAACTTTCACCTAAAGCACAATTAAAAAAAAAAGATTTACAGCCTTGGAAACCCTATGGGGCAGTTAGTTCTACTGTGTCCTATAGGGTCACTATGAGTCAGAATCAACTCAACAGCAGTGGGTTTTTTAATACATGTGCACACACACAAAACTGATCAGTTTACAAATTTTTCACATCAAACTTCAACTATCTCAGCATACATTCTCTATCTTCCTAGAGAGTTCTCTCCAATCACTTACAATACAGTTTTCTTTCTCAGTACTCAAACGACTGAACTGAACCTACTTTTTCCTTAATCCTCAAGTCTAATGGCCTTTATCTCTGTTTATATCCTCTTTCACAACTCTACACAGTGATTAAGGGATCTGGTGCTAACCAAAAGTTTGGCAGTTCAAATCCACCAGCCACTCCTTGGAAACCCTATGTGGCAGTTCTACTCTGACCTATAGGGTCACTATGAGTTGGAATTGACTCGATGGCAACAACGGGTTTTTAGTTTTACATCTCTACAGTGTTTGACACCATCGACTAATGCCTTCTTTTTCGTTAATAATTTGTTTTAAATTAAAAAAAAAAAGCAATTTTGTGTATACGGTAAAACCTGTACTCAGAAAAAACAAACTATTTGCTGACAAGTCTATTTGGACTTATAGTGACCCTAGGACAGAGTAGAACTGCCCCATAGTGTTTTCAAGGCTGTAATCTTTCAGAGGAGCCCTGGTGGAGCAGTGCTTAAGAGCTCGGCTGCTAATTAAAAGGTCAACTGTTCAAACCCACCAGCTGCTCCACAGGAGGAAGATGTGGCAGTCTGCTTCCATAAAGATTATAGCCTTGGATACCCTAAGGGGCAGTTCTAACCTGTCCTATAGGGTCGCTATGAGTCAGAGTTTGACGCCACGGCAATGGATTTGAGACTCTTTCTCCTAAGGAGAAACTTGTGGGTTCTAACCACTGACCTTTGAGTTAGCAGCCAGCACTTAACCACTGCACCACCAGTGTTCCTTTGATAAAACCTATAAATGGCACAAAAAGATATACAGTGAAAATAAAATCTCCTACCCTTCCCTGATCTCCAGTCCCTAGGCCCCCTTCCCAGGGACAATCACTATTTTAAGTTTCTTGTGTATCAATCCAAAGATTACATACATTCTCTTTTGTATACAAAAGGTAGCATACTACATATGCTAGTTTTTCCCTTACCTTTTTTACTCAATAATCATTAGTATAATGTTTTCTATGTCAGTATGTGCAGGTTGACTTCATTCTTTTCAATGACTACATTGACTCCCAGTGTATGAATGTTCCAGTAATAATGTATTTAACTAGTTCTTTATTGTTGAAGCTCCTCCTTTAGGAAGGTCTCCCCACCACTACTCTAGTTGATTTTTGTGTCATTGCACCCTGCTAAATATAATCCTACCTCACCACTTTCTTTTTCCCTAATCTCCTTCATTGGTTTCCCATCAACTCTCTATTTCCTAGAACTGAAATTCTTGTTCCTTCTTTTTTTTGCCAAATCTTATTTTGGGTGGTGCAAACAGTTAGTACTCTTAGCTTCTAACTGAACTATTGGAGGTTAGAGTCCACCCAGGGGCTCTTCAGAAGACAGGCCTAGTGATCTACTGAGAAATCAGCCCTGACACACATAGAGTCTCCATGAGTTGGAATTGACTGGAGAGCAACTGGTTTCTCTCATCTTGGTGAACTCATCACTTGCCACACCTACCACTAACTTTCTTTGGCTAATTGATCACTTGTATCTGTATCCGATGTGTCAGACACAGTTCTGATGTGTCCCTTCTATTATCTCCAGATCTTCATTTGTGGGCACTTGACAATTTCACATAAATAAAGGCCAAATATTTCATCTTTGGACCCCAAAATTCACATCCTTACTTATGTTTATAACATTATTCAAGCTTAGAACCTTGAAGCCTCCTCTAATTCCACTGTATCCTTGATATCTATAAGCAGTTAGGCACCAGTGCCTGTTAAGTCAATGAAAAAACCCAATGTAGTTTATTACTGAATTTGATTTGTGACTTTAAGTCAATATGTAAAAGATGAAAACACTAAAACAAAAAAAGGACTAAACAAATGTAGTCACAGATCTTTCATACGGAGAGGAAAGTCAAGGTGATATAAAGAAATAAAAGACTGGTTTAAATGTAGAAAAATAGGGGTAAATAGTAAGGTAACCACAAAGGAAACTAACAATCCTACACATCAAAATAAAATATAAGAAAAACATAACCCAGAACCCAGTGCCGTTGAGTTGATTCTGACTCATAGCGACCCTATAGAACAGAGTAGAACTGCCCCATAGAGTTTCCAAGGAGCACCTGGCGGATTCAAACTGCCAACCCTTTGGTTAGCAGACGTAGCACTTAACCACTACGCCACCAGGGTTTCCATGAGAAAAAAAAAGAAAGAAAAACATAAAGACTCAGTAATACAAAATCGACAACAATGATAAAGAGGAAAAGAAAATATATGAAGAAAAACTACTCAGCACAAAAAATTAAGCTGAAAAAAGGAACTGTCAACAACACACACACACAAAAGACATCAAGATGACAGCATTAAACTCATGCCTACCCATAATCATGCTGACTGTAAAGGCACCAATAAAGAGACAGAGAGTGGCAAAATGGATTAAAAAAAAAACCTACCTATATGCTGCCTACAAGAGATGCACCTTAGACTTAAAGACACAAACAAACTAAAATTCAAAAGATGGAAAAAATATATATAGGGCAGACAACAATCAAAAGACAGCAGGAGTGGCAATAATAATTTCTGACAAAATAGGCTTTAAAGTTAAATCTGCTATAAAGGATAAGGAAGGACACTATATAATTATTAAAGGTCAATACACCAGAAGGACATAACCATAATAAATATTTATGCACCAAACGACAGGGCTCCAAAATACATAAAACAAACTCTAACAGAATTGAAAAGAGAGATAGACTGCTCCACAATAATTGTAGGAGACTTCAACACACCACTTTCGATAAAGGACAGAACATCCAGAAAAAAAGATCAAAAAGATCAACCGACTTGACCTCACAGGCATATACAGAACACTCAACCCAACAACAGCTAAGTATACTTTCTTTTCCAATGCACATGGAACATTCTCCAGAAAAGACCACATATTAGGCCATAAAGCAAGCCTTAACAGAATCCAAAACACCAAAATATTACAAAGCATCTTTTTTGATTATGTAGCCATAAAAGTAGAAATCAATAACAGACAAAGCAAGGGAAAAAAAAAATCAAACACATGGAAACTAAATAACACCTTGCTCAAAAACTACTGGGTTATAGAAGAAATTAAAGATGGAGTAAAGAAATTCATAGAATCAAATGAGAATAAAAGCATATCCTACCAGAACCTTTGCGACACAGCAAAAGCAGTGCTCAGAGGTCAATTTATGTCAATAAATACACACATCCAAAAAGAAGAAAAGGCCAAAATCAAAGCATTAACCCTACAACTCGAACACACAGAAAGAGAGCAGCAAAAGAAGCCTGCAGGTGCCAGAAGAAAGCAAATAATAAAAACTAGAGCAGAATTAAATGAAATAGAGAACAGAAAAACAATTGAAAGAGTTAACAAGACCTAAAGCTGGTTCTTTGAAAAAATTAACAAAATCGATAAACCACTGGCCAAACTAACAAAAGAAAAACGGGAGAGGAAGCAAATAACTCAAATACGAAATAAGATGGCTGATATCACAACAGACCCAACTGAAATTAAAAGAATCATAACAGAATACTATGAAAAATTGTACTCGAACAAATTTGAAAACCTAGAGGAAATGGACAAATTTCTAGAAACATGCTACCTACCTAAACTAACACAAACAGAGGTAGAACAACTAAATAAACCTATACTAAAAAGAAAGATTGAAAAGATAATCAAAAAACTCCCAATAAAAAAAAAGCCCTGACTACTAAAAGTATTTCAGAGCATAGAAAAGGATGGAATACTCCCAAACACACTCTATGAATCCAGCATAACCCTGATACCAAAACCAGGTAAAGACACCACGATAAAAGAAAACTACAGACCTATAACCCTCATGAACTTAGATGCAAAAATCCTCCACAAAATTCTAGCCAATAGACTTCAACAACATATCAAAAAAATAATTCACCATGACCAAGTGGGATTCATACCAGATATGCAGGGATGGTTTAACATTAGAAAAACAATCAAAGTAATCCATCGCATAGATAAAACAAAAGACAAGAACCACATGATCTTATCAATTGATGCAGAAAAGTCATTTGACAAAGTCCAACACCCATTCATGATAAAAACTCTTAGCAAAATAGGAATAGAAGGGAAATACCTCAACATAATAAAGGGCATTTATACAAAGCCAACAGTCAACATCGTTCTAAATGGAGAGAGTCTGAAAGCATTTCCCTTGAGAACGGGAGCCAGACAAGGCTGCTCTTTATCGCCAGTCTTTTTCAACATTGTGCTGGAGGACCTAGCCAGAGCAATTAGGCTAGATAAAGAAATAAAGAGCACGCAGGTTGGTAAGAAGTAAAAGTATCTCTATTTGCAGATGATGTGATCTTATATACAGAAAACCCTAAAGAATCCACAAGAAGATTATTGGAACTAATAGAAGAGTTCAACAAAGTATCAGAATACAAGACAAACATACAAAAATCAGTTGGATTCTTCTACACCAACAAAGAGAACGTCGAAGAGGAAATCACCAAATCAACACCATTTGCAATAGCCCCCAAGAAGATAAAACACTTAGGAGTAAATCTAACTGGAAATGTGAAAGACCTATACAAAGAAAACTACAAGACACTACTTCAAGAAGCCGAAAGAAACCTACATAAGTAGAAAAACATACCTTGGTCATGGATAGGAAGACTCAACATTGTGACAATGTCTATTCTGCCCAAAGCGATCTATAGATAAAATGCAATTCCAATACAAATTCCAATGGCTTTTTAAAATTTATTTTATTGTGCTTTAAGTGAAAGTTTATGAATCAAATCTGTCTCTCATACAAAACCTTATCCACACCTTGCTATATACTCCCTAGTTAGAAAATAAAAAAATCCTAGTTACTCTCCTCCTAATGAGAAAGCACACCCCTTCTCTCCATCCTGTATTTCTGTGTCCATTCAGCCAGCTTCTGTTCCCCACGGCCTTCACATCTCCCCTCCAGACAGGAGCTGCACATATAGTCTCATGTGTCTACTTGATCCAAGAAGCTCAGTCCTCACCAGTATCATTTTCTGTCTTATTTTCTTTTTTTAGTCCAGTCCAATCCCTGTCTGAAGAGTTGGCTTTGGGAATGGTTCCTGTCTTGGGCTAACAGAAGGTCTGGGGGCCATGGCCTCCAGGGTCCTTCCAGTCTCTGTCAGACCGGTAAGTCTGGTCTTTTTATGAGAATTTGAGGTCTGCATCCCACGGTTCTCCTGCTCCTTCAGGGATTCTCTGTTGTGTTCCCCGTCAGGGCAGTCATCGGTTGTAGCCAGGCACCATCTACTTCTTTTGGACTCAGGTTGATGTAGTCTCTGGTTTATGTGGCCCATTCTTACTTTCCTTGTGTCTTTGGTGTTCTTCATTCTCCTTTGCTGCGTGTGGGTTGAGACCAATTGATGCATCTTAGATGGCTGCTTGCTAGCGTTTAAGACCCCAGACGCCAATCTCCAAAATGGGACGCAGAATGTTTTCTTAATAGATTTTATTATTCAATCGACCTAGATGTCCCCTGAAACCATGGCCCCAAACCCCCGTCCAGTGGTATTTTTTAATGAGATGGAGAAACAAATTACCAACTTCATATGGAAAGGGAAGAGGCTGCAGATAAGTAAAGCATTACCGAAGAAGAAGAATGAAGTGGGAGGCCTCACTCTACCTGATTTTAGAAACTGTTATACCACCATGGTAGTCAAAACAGCCTGGTACTGGTACAACAACAGATACATAGACCAATGAAACAGAATTGAGAATTCAGACATAAATTCGTCCACTTACAAGCAGTTGATATTCAACAAAGGCCCAAAATCTGTTAATTGAGGAAAAGACAGTCTCTTTTTAACAAATGGTGCTGGCATAACTGGATATCCATCTGCAAAAAAAAAGAAACAAGACCCATACCTCACACTATGCACAAAAACTAACTCAAAATGGATCAAAGACCTAAACATAAAATCTAAAACAATAAAGATCATGGAAGTAAAAATAGGGACACCACTAAAAAAAACCCCGCTGCCGTTGAGCCGATTCCGACTCATAGCGACCGTACAGGACAGAGTAGAACTGCCCCATATGGTTTCCGAGGACTGCCTGGTGAATTCGAACTACTGGGAGCCCTAATATGTGGCATAAACAGTATACAAAACATTACTAACAATACACAAACTAGATAACCGGAAGCTCCTAAAAATCAAATACTTATGCTCATCCAAAGACTTCACAGAAAGAGTGAAAAGACAACCTACAGACTGGGAAAAAGTTTTTAGCTATGACATTTCCAATCAGCGTCTGATCTTGAAAATTGACGTGATACTACAAAAACTCAGCAACAGAAAGACAAATAACCCAATAAAAAAGTGGGCAAAGGACATGGACAGGCACTTCACTAAAGAAGACATTCAAGTAGCTAAGAGACAGATACATGAGGAAATGCTCACGATCATCAGCCATTAGAGAAATGCAAATCAAAACTACAATGAGATTCCATCTCACTCCAACAAGGCTGGCATTAATCCAAAAAACACAAAATAATAAAGGTTGGAGAGGTTGTGGAGAGACTGGAACACTTATACACTGCTGATGGGATGTAAAATGGTGCAACCACTTTGGAAATCAATTTGGCACTTCCTTAAAAAGCTAGAAATGTAACTACCATATGATCCATCAATCCCACTCCTTGGAATATATCCTAGAGAAATAAAAGCCTTCACACGAACAGATATATGCACATCTATGTTCATTGCAGCACTGTTTACAATAGCAAAAAGATAGAAGCAACCAAGGTGCCCATCAACAGAAGAATGGATAAACAGATTATGGCGTATTCACACAATGGAATACGTCGTAACGATAAAGAACAACGATGAATCTGTGAAACATAATACGGATGAACCTGGAAGGCATTATGCTGAGTGAAATTAATCAGCCACAAAAGGACAAATATTATATGAGAACACTATTATAAGAACTGAAGAAAAGGTTTAAACACAGAAAAAAACATTCTTTGATGGTCACGAGGGCGGGGAGGGAGGGGGCTGGGTATTTACTAACTAGATAAAAAAAAAATAGATAGTAGACAAGAATCATTTTAGGTGAAGGGAAGGGCAACACACAATACAGGGGAAGTCAGCACCACTGGACGAAACCAAAACCTAAGACATTTCCTGAATACAACCAAACACTTAGAGGGATAAAGTAGCAGGGGCAGGGGACTGGTGACCACGGTTTCAGGGGACATCTAGGTCAATTGGTGTAACAAAGTTTATTAAGAAAATGTTCTGCATCCCACTTTGGTGAGTGGTGTCTGGGGTCTTAAAAGCTAGCAAGTGGCCATCTAAGATGCATCAATTTGTCCCAACCCACCTGGAGCAAAGGAGAATGAAGAAGACCAAAGACACAAAGAAAATATCAGCCCAAGAGACACAAAGGGCCACATAAACCAGAGACTCCATCAGCCTGAGACTGGAAGAGATAAATGGTGCCTGGCTACTACCAGTGACTGCCCTGACAGGGAACACAACAAAGAGTCCCTGATGGAGCAGAAGAAAAGTGGAGTACAGAACTCAAATTCTCATAAAAAGACCAGACTTAATGGTCTAACTGAGACTAGAGGGACCCTGGAGGTCATGGTCCCTGGGCCCTTTGTTAGTGCAAGACTGGAGCCATTCCTGAAGCCAACTCTTCAGACAGGCATTGGACTGGACTATAAGACAGAAAATGATACTGATGAGGAGTGAGCTTCTTAGCTCAAGTAGTCACATGAGCCTATGTGGGCAGCTCCTGTCCGGAGGCAGCTGAGAGGGCAGAGGGGGACAGGAGCTGGTTGAATGGACACAGGAAATACAGGGTGGAGAGGAGGAGTGTGCTGTCACATTGTACGGAGAGCAACTAGGGTCACATAACAATGTGTGTATAAATTTTTGTGTGAGCAGCTGACTTGAACTGTAAATTTTCCCTAAAAGCACAATTAAAAAAAAAAAAAAAGTAGACCAAAAAGCTTTAGTGCCCATATAGCCGTAAATTATAGTATAAAAATAAACTTTTATGCACTATAAAATATAAGTTTTAACACCCTTAAACACATAATCCTCTTTTCTCATTTTCATTTTTCACAGTTAATTGTAGTCATTTTTATAACCACTATTTCCTGCAGACACAATTCTCCAAAAAACTCACAATTATAGTATTACATATAAGGCAATTTCCTCTGCAGAAGATTAATTTTAATTGATATTCTATAAAAATTAACATTAGAATTTAGGAACATGTTACATATCCCAAAGAGTAAAATTAATATGACATTTAAAAATTCTTGGTTATACTTCAGTAGATCTAATTTATACCAAAGAAATCCATAAAGTAAGCTCAGGGGCAGTATTGCTTATCTTGTGGACGGGATGACAGATTATAATTGTTTTATTAAGTATAGCATTCTGAATTCCTATGAAGCTGTAATGGCTTGTTGTGCACTAGAGACTTTGTTATTTAGAATATAATTGATTGTAATGTATACTGTTTGCTCTTGAATAACTCCCATTTTCCACCTCAGAGAGATTTTCATTTCAGCATTGAATAATATGATTAACGCATTTGTAAAGTTTCTGAAGCATTTTGAAATTCCTTTGGGTGAAAAATGATATCAGAATGAAATATGAGATCAATTAAAAGGGTAAATTGAATTTAATCCCATATGTTTCATTTTAAGGCCAAGTACAGTATATAGATTAGCGCATCCTTGTAGTGTGTTTCGAACTGAATGTTACCCTTTAGTTGGCATTAATCAGAGGCAGCAAGGCCAGTACCTGAATGCTGAAGAAATTAGCAATTTCTTTAATATAAAAAATATTTTGGTTTCTGCTTTCTAGCTGTCAGCCTTTGCTTTTACTTGATTTTATCTGCCTTAGTGATCTAGCAAAAATTCTTACCACCACTCAAATCCCTATCATTAAGTCTAAAATAAATTACCCCTGGAAACACTTGATGGAGATTTGCTACAAGACTTTTCTTCTTTTAGCCCCGTTTTGGTAAACTTCTGCCCCACTTTCCTAGTCTTTACGTTAGCCTCTGTTAGCCTCCTATTTCCACCTACCTCATCTGACTTTCAGGTCTTGGGAGACAGAGACACTTCCTTCCCCCTCATGCCAAGACAATGCTTCACTTCCTCTACCATGGATTAGTCTGAAAGAGAAAAAGCTTCCTCTGTTCCTTAGTTAAGCAAAAGGGAATGTCCATTTTGCTGATGTTGTTTATTTACCTCGTCTTTGCAGCTCACTCAAGTATTTGCATGAACTCTGCTTTGGTCTTATAATAATTTCCTTTTGTTAAGACCAGGAGGCCAAAGATTCAGCCAAGTCTAATAAGAAGCTCAATTTTCATGCATAGATTTTTATCTTAAACCAAAGTCTATCCACTTACCCTTTCTTTTATCTGCAATTCAGGCTTTTGAAAGAAGCAAGGAAAAGAGAAGATTGGATTTCTTAGTAACCCTTCTTGTTGATGTCTCCATAAAGGGCTGAATTAAATGGAAAAAATGCATTACCTCAACAGGTAAAAGTTGGATTTTGAGATATGTGAATTCTATTATCGCTTGCATCTTTGTCTCTGTATTTTTAGATATTCTGAAATACAAAGAATGAGAACACGGTACAGGTGATAGTGGGCTCCCAAAGTGCAATATTCTCTTCCACCCTAGCTGGTTTAGGACAGTGGCCCTGAAGGGCAAATGTTCCAAGTGGTTTAAATACTTACACCCAGTCTTCCAGTAAAAATTTTTTTCTGTTGCCAAGCAACTGTTAGAAGGTCATAGATTCTTTGAGGAGAGCCAACTGGACAGCCCTTGGACCCTGGCCCAGAGGTAAAAGGGCCTAAAAAGCCTAGAAATATTAAATTTACATAATCTTTGTGAGGAGCCCTGGTGGCACAGTGGTTAAGAGCTCAGCTGAAAACCAAAATGTCAGCAGTTCAAATCCACCAGCTGCTCTTTGGAAACTCTAGAGCAGTTGTACTCTGTCCTACAGGGTCTCTATGAGTCAGAATCGACTCATCGGCAACGGGTTTGGTTTGGTTTGGAATCTTCGAGAGTTCTAATCACAGACTGAAAATGCTCCAGGTTGTGAAATTTGGGTAGATTTCTGAAGGAAGAGGGACTATACACTCTGAAGACAAGTAGCAGTTTCTAGCACCTGAGAGAAATTTCCAGATTTTAAAAAAATTGACATTCTCTTTGGAATGCTTTTTCATTTTCTTTTGATTCTATTTTCATCATGCCACAGTACTGACTCATGTTAATAAGACAGTCGGGGACTCATGAGGCCTATGGTAGAGAAACTGGAACTTCAGTCCAGAAAACATTATTTCACACACAATGGAGAAGTGAAAATCATGTTGTTGAGCTCTTAAATCTCCAGATTTTCTCCCTTTGTGGGGAGGCTTTGTCACAGGGCAGGGCTTCCCAGCTCAGGACTAAGCCCTGCCTAGCCTCTTACCTCCTTCCGACCAAGAATGACCAGGACAGATTCAGAGGTTCCACACAAAGGTTTATTAGTGATAGAAAGAAAGTAAAAAGGCTCTTGAGGGAGAGATGGAGAGGGGTTTCCACCTACGCTAGCCTCCAGTCTCTCATGAACAAAGGATTTCCTAGGGTTTATAAAACATTTTCATCATTCATTAGATGAGTGGAGATTTCCAGGAGAACGGGAGGGATTATAAAAATCAAATGCGTGCACAGTTGGAATTCAAGATGGATTTCCTCACAGAGGTTGTTGGAACTAAGATGGAGTCTCTCACGAGGGCTGCTGGGGTGTCAAAAAGGACTTATTCTGGGATTTTGCACATGCCTGGTATCTCTGGATCGAGGTTCGAGTCCTGGCAAGGAATCCCTGCTCACGATTATCTCATGTGGAAGGTCATTCATAGGTTACCTTGATTTTTACTGCCCATGCTCTGCACCTGGTGGGGGACCTGAAAAACCACTCAGAAGGGTTATCAGTAATTTATAGCTGGTCAAGCATGTAGGGATAGGAAATATGGCCCCTTATCTTGTCTAAGTACCTAGTTTGTTAGTCACAAGTAGTCCTCGAGTGCCAGCAGTAAAAGTTATAGGGTGGTCTGCACTTAGGTTTAAACTCCAAGAATACTGAGTCAGAGGCTATTTAATTATAGCCAGCCCTGTCTCTTGCCTGTCTCAGCTTCTGGGTCTGTTTCCAACTGGTGCTCCTTCAAATCTTCCTTCAGGTCCTGTTCTTTTGTGAGTAAAATTCAAGTAAATGTATATATTGGATAGTAGATTCAAGATCTAGTTTTGTTTAAGCAACTTTATCCTGTTTACATGTACCACATTTACAACATCGAAGTAATTTCTATTCTTTGTAACTCTTTCCCTTGCTCTTTAACTCCGGGGGATGAGGGGAAAAAAAAAAACGTTTGAGGCTAATGAAAAAAAAAAACTTTGAAGCTAATGAAAAAAAAAACTTCCAAGATGAGTTTTAGAGCTACAGGTCTCCACATTCACGTTTAGTAGAAATCAATTAATTGGTTTTAAAGTTTAGAAAAAAAGAATCTTTTCTATCAACTCTCTTGGAGGAATTATGATGGGCATGATGATGCAAGCTACCTTGTATGGGCTCAGTATCAGAAATTCCCGTTAAATAATGAGATTACATGAGAATCTAATTCAGTAGATGAGTGCTTAATTATCCAGGTATCAGGTCAAAGAGATTTACAGATCTCTTGGTTTTACTTTCCAAAACCAAAAACCAAACCATTGCTGTGGAATCGAATTCTGACTCATAGCAACCCTATAGAACAAAGTAGAACTGCCCCATAGGGTTTCCAAGGCTGCAATCTTTATGGAAGCAGACTGCCACGTGTTCTCCCATGCAGCAGCTGGTGAGTTCAAACCACTGAGCTTTCGGTAAGCAGCCATGCACTTAACCACTGTGCTACAAAGGCTCCTGGTTTTACTTTAAGGTGTTTAGAACCTTTTCCAATGTCAACGTACATATGAAATGCCTGGGGATCTAGTTAAAATCCGGATTCTGATTAAGTAGGTCTAGGGTGGGACCTGACATTCTGTATTTCTAACAAGCTCCCAGAGGGTGACAATGCTGCTCATCTGCGAAGGCCTATACTTGGAGTAGTGAGGTTTTAAGGCACCTGTGTTCAGCCTCTTAACATGAGGCTTTCATTCATAACCAAAGCCAAAAAGCCAAACCTGTTGCCAGCAAGTCAATTCCGACTCATAGCAACCCTACAGGACAGAGTAGAACTGCACCACAGGGTTTCCAAGGATCCGCTGGTGGATTTGAACTGCGGACCTTTTGGTTAACAGCCGAGCTCTTAACCACTGCACCACCAGGGCTCCTCTATTCATAATGTTACCGCAAATTACGGATTCGAGCTGCCTGCCGCAAGCCAATAGTGAGACAGGAGGAGGTAAGGAGCAAAAGGGCTTTATAGAACACCATGTTCAAGAGACAGAGGGGGCAAAGTTTCCCCCAGATTCTGTCTGCCCCAAGAGGACCACAAGAGGGTTTTATAGGGAGAGGGTCAGGGTTTAGAAATTTCCAGGAATGTTGATTCTTCTTTGAGGGGGACGTAATAACGAAGTGACTTATTGTTGACGTCTTGCAGGCCTCTTTACGCCATCCTGGTTTCGGTCACAAGACGGGTCCGGGTTTTGCTCAATTATTTCAGGTCCTGATGGTATCACTCATTGTTTTTGTCACCTCGGAGAGAAACATGGTTTAATCAACAACAAAAATCTTGATTACCTTGTTTTTCTACAATGGAATTTGTTTTTCTACAATGGAACAATCGTGAGACAGATTCCAGAGCAAATAATCGACGTTTTCAAAGACTAAAGATTTTAATCACAGCTTATACAGCTAAACTAGAAAATATACTTTCTGTTAATGCTAAAACATTACAGAAAATGTATTTTCTCTACCTCAATAACAAACACTTTTATTTCCAAAATGTCTACTATGTGTGCAACACTGATGAGATGGTTTGACTTGTGTCATTTAATCCTCAAAATAACCCTGTAAAGTAGGATTATTTTTAAATAAGGAGAGCCTGGCTTTCCTAGAGGTTAATTACTTTGCCTGAGGTCACACGGCTAGTAAGTGCCAGGGATTTGGACCCGGGTTTTTCTGACTCCAAAGCCAGGGCACTATTCTCTATGTATCATATACAAGGTCCTGTACAAAACATTTTGAGAGAGGAATGAGGAAGTGTGTCTGTCCTTCGGATAATCAACAGTAAATGGCAGAAACTGAACATACACATAAAAAGATAAATAACAGGTTTTAAAAAGTGTGTAAGTATCAAAGAAGTAGAAGCTATTGAGTTAAATAGTAATAAAATTGGAAAGGAAAAAATTAATAAGATATTTCTATAAAAGTATTTTGAATTAACTCTCATTCATCTCTGTTGGGGAGTCCCTGGGTGTACTAGCTAAAAAGGTTAGCAGTTCGAACTCACCCAGAAGCGACTCAGGAGACAAGCCTGGCAATCAGCTTTTGAAAGGTCACAGCCTGGAAAACCCTATGGAGCAGTTCTGCTGTGCACACATGGGGTTACCATGAGTTGGAAGCAAGTGACAGCAATTGGTAACAATCTCCGTCATGTTAGAGAAATATTCCCAATAAAATTAAAAGACTAACACTGGTATGCTTAACAGACTTAAAACATATTTCAAAACTTCAGAAAAGAAAGTTCTTGACCATGGGGAGGTGCAGGAATTGAGGGCAGCTTCAAGGAAAAGGTGGAAGTTTGATTAAGAGGTGAAGTACGGTTCACTTAAGGAAAGGATGTGAACAGAGGTGTGTGAACAATGGTGTGTTTTAGAGAATGAATGGATCCATTTCACTTGAGCAGAGAATTCCATAATTTAAACAGTTACCAATTGCCATGTAACAAACCATTCCAAAACTTTGTGATTTGAAACAACAGCCATTTATTTAGTTCACAGTTTCGTAGAAGGATTCTTCTGGTCTGGGCCAGAGTCAATTGATCGCGCCTGGAATTGCTCATGTGTCTCGGGTCAATTGGAGAGTCAGATGGGGGCTAACTGGTCCCAGGTGGCCTCACTCATATGTCTGGTTATTGGCTAGCACAGTGAGGACAAATGGATCACTTGTTTATCATCCAGCTGGCTAGACAACTGATAAGAGTACCAAGAGGACAAGCCCCAGGGAATAAGTGTTTTTCAAGCCTCTGCTTGGGTCATGTTTACTAATATACCTTGACCAAACTAATCACATAAAACCAAAAATGAAACCAGTTGCCATCAAGTCTCTTCGATTCCAACTCATGGTGACTCCATGTGTTTCAGAGCAGAACTGTGCTCTGTAGGGTTTTCAATGTCTGTGATTTTTCAGAAGAAGATCACCAGGCCTTTCTTCCAAAGCACCTCTGGGTGGATTCAAACCACTAACTTCTCAGTAGCTGAGCACTTAACCATTTACATTACCCAGGGACTCCATGATTCCACCTCTTGATGGAAGAAATGGAGAATTGTTGGCATTCTAACAAGTACCGTTTGGACATGATAGTGAAGAGGAAGATGGCACTATTCCGAGAGTTGGGGCTGGAGGAGTGAGAGAGGTCTTCAAGGTCCCTTCAAAGTCTCCACTTGTATAATTATGTAATTCAATATTTAAACTTGTCATTAAAAAAAAAATTCTTCTATAAACTAGTTGCTTACGGGTTTTAAAGGAAATAATGGTAGAGAGCTATTAAGTGAAAAGTCTTTTTTCTCCAACCCCCTCATTTCCATTGCCAAGAGGAAAATATTGTTTTCAGTTTTATGGTTATCTTTTCTGGCAGAACTAAGTTCTTATAGTTTTTTCCAAATTTCCAGTGTCAGCCTCATTGAGCACAAGTTACGTTAAAGAAATGTTCTGTGTAGAATTAAAATTTTGTACCTTTTTAACATTGAAATCTAGACAAGTGAGCACTACTTTATTCAATTCAGAAAATTTTTATTGAGCATTTATTATGAGTCAGTCATTAAGCACTTAGTACATAAAAACTACTTCGTCTTGATCCCTACCTCCAGAGGGCTGGTAGTTGAGTGATTTCTACTATTTCTCTGAACAGGAAACAAAGAATGTCTGTGGTGCTACAGACAGGAAATTACACTTTAATACTAACAGTGCCTTCTTCCTGATTTAACAGAAAAGTAGGAACGTAAGGGGTGTATTTTCTTCTAGCAAGTTTCACATCTCCAGTAGGATTCCCATAAATCACTTATTAGTCTTCACTCCAAGGTAATTTACTTGAACTTCTCCTTGGCTCTATTTGCCTTCGTACAATTCATGAGGAAATGGTATTGG
The DNA here is from genome assembly GCF_024166365.1 of Elephas maximus indicus. Taxonomy (NCBI): domain Eukaryota; kingdom Metazoa; phylum Chordata; class Mammalia; order Proboscidea; family Elephantidae; genus Elephas; species Elephas maximus. The sequence continues at coordinate 146,283,546 of NC_064846.1, read as the reverse complement.
GATGTTTACAAAGCTTTTATACTAGATACAAGACAATCAAATCAAGAAAAACTGGTTCTTGCCTGTCCTCAGACATACTTCTGGCCAAACACTTGGGCTGAGGAGTCAACAGCACTTATGGAATTCACTTGCCCGACCCAAATTTATGAAGTACCTCCCCCGAAACTGTGTGAAACTTGAATAGGCTGGGAGAAAAGTCCCTTCACACAAGAAGAGTATCCTGTAAAACCATTAACTATTCAGTCTTTATTCCTTTGTGTTTAAAAGTCATTTCCATAGGCAAAGTTTCACAGTCACAAGGTAACTTCCCAGGGGAAGTTTTAAGTCCTGTACCCTTAATTTCTGTGGGTTGAATTGAATTGAATTGCCTTTGTTAGCAGCTAATGCCATCAAGAATGAGGAGGTTGGGAAGAGAATGGTGCAATGTTTCCCAAAGTTGCTTCATTTTAATATAAGCCTGGGATGCTTATTAAACATGCAGATTTCCAAGCCCTTGCCATGGAGAATTTGAATCGTTAGATCTGGGAAGTGACCTGGGATTGCTTTAACAACTGCTTCAAATGATTCTTATGATTGGAAGAGTTTGGAAAACACTGTCCTAGGGCAATGGTTTCTAACCCTGACTGTGCATTAATATCACCTGGGGAGTTGTAAAATATACATATATATATGAATAATTTATTTTGTAAGGATCAGCACAAAGCTGGTTCCTATGAGGCAGGGGGGAAAGATGTCCAAATGTCCAACTTTTCCAAACTGCTGTACCACTCCGTCATTTCTAACATCAACTATTCCCCCTTTTGTCTTTGGGTTCAAAGATGTAGTAAAACCCATGTGAAATTGTGCAGTACAGATTAGTACAGAAATACAATTAAGCCCGTGTGTACCTTGCTTACTGTAAGCCAGTGCATACTGTGTTTACTGCTTCATCTGCCCCTGCCCAGGAGCAGAAGCTCGGAAGAGACAATGACCTTCCTCCAGAGCCAAAAGAGACAGAAAGCCTTCCCGTAGAGCTGGCACCCTGAATTTGGATTTCTAGCTTCCTAAACTGAGAAAATAAGTTTTTGTTTGTTAAATCCACCCATTTGTGGTATTTCTGTTATAGCAGAATTTGGTACCAAGAGTGGAGTGCTGTTCTAACAGATACCTAAAATGTGGGAGCAGTTTTGGAATTGGGTAATGGGTAGAGGCTAGAAGAGTTTTAAGGTACCTAATACTGAAATAGCGAAAGCCTAGATTGTCTTGAAGAGATTGGTAGAATTATGGACACCAAATGCAGTTCTGGTGAGGGCTTAGAATGATGGAGGAGAGCTATAAAGTATCTGTCGTCTTAGAGAATACAAATGGCACCAGCAATGGAATGTTGCTAGAAATGGGGGCTTTAAATGTGCTCTGGTGAGTCTTTGAAAGCAAATGATGAACATGTGACTGGACAATGGAGGAAGGGCAATGATTTTTATGCAGCGGTGAAGAACTTGTCTAAATTATGTTCAAATGTTTGGCGAAAGGTAGCACTTCTAAGTCATGAACTTGGATATCTGGCTGAGGAGATTTCTGAGAAAGACTTTAAAAGTGCTGTGTGGTTTCTCCTTGCTGCTTGTGATGGTTAGGGTTATGTGTCGGCTTGACAGAGCCATGATTCTCATTGGTTTGGCAGTTATGATGTAGTTTGGCAGTGATGTAATGATGGAATTTGGTAGTTATGTAATGATATAATCCACTCCATGATGAGATCTGTTATGAGCAGCCAATCAGCTGAAAGGGAGTTTCCTTGGGGGTGTGGCCTGCCTCAAGCATATAAATGAACGTCCCAGCAAGGCCCTCAATCTGGATCCTGCATCTGACTTGTCATTGTCTGACCTCTAGTTCTTGGGACTTGAGCTAGTAGTTTACCTGCCAGTCTTGGGATTCATCAGCCTCTGTAGCCTCTGAGCCAGAGGCCTGCCATCTGACCTGCCAATCTTGGGTTTGTCAGCCCCTGCAGCTATGTGAGTCAGGAGAAGCCTCTAGCCTGGTGCCTGAGCCATGGACTTGGGACTTGCCAGCCTCTACAACTGCTTGAACCATTTCCTTGAGATAATTCTCTTTCTATATGTGTGTGTGTGTACACCTCACTGGTTTTGTTTCTCTGGAGAACCCAGCCTAAGATACCACTTACATTAAAATGCAAGAGGAAAGATAGACTTAAAATGAACTGTGCAAAATGAAAACAGAACTTAAAGATTTTGATAATTCTGTTGTACAAACTAAGGACATGTATCCTAGAATGTTCACCAAGGATGTGGCTACACAATCTTTTGTTAAAGAGATTAAGCCTGTGATTGATGGGCCTAACCAAATACCACAGCAGAAAACCCATCAAATTAGACTGAAGGGGACAGAAAAAGGATGAAAAGAAAGAACACTGTCTACCTCTTAGAATTCTACAGGCAGAAAACAGGACATAGAAGCTACATTTTTTGTCCTTCCAGGGACAGATTATTCAATTAGCAAGGTACCCACAGGCTTACTTGTGCTTACTTACTAATCTGTAGTGCACAATTTCATCTCTGATGTGGTGAAACCCATGTGAAATTGTGCACTATGGATTAGTAAGTAAGCACAAGTAAACCCAAGCGTACCCTGCTTATGGTAAGCCCCTGCGTACCTTGCTACTGGTTATTCTGCCCCTGTGTCCTCCAAGAAAAGAAAAGAACTATCCCTGGAGCAGCTTGGAGATCAGCAGAACTGTTGGAAGGAGCACAGGAAGCAGAGCCTTCTTGGTTTCAAAGGTTGGGCCCATGGTCTCCTGGATCACAAAAGGTGGGACCACAGCCTCCTAAGTTTCAAAGAGTCAGATCTTTGCCTACTTGGTTCCAGAGTGTGGAGCTGCCTTTAAGGTGTGCCAGGGGGATGGGGCTGGTGCCCAAAGCTGAGGGGGTGGGGCTGCCATGCCCAAAGGACAGAAGAATGGGGCCTGCTGGGGCCAAGGGGGTGGGGTCACCACTCAGATGAACTAGGACAATGTGGTTTCCCAAAGCCAAGGGAGTAGAGTTGCCATCCCAGTGAGCCTGGAAGGTGTAGCTGAAGCCCAGGTCCAAGGGGCCTTCACTCAGAATCCAGAGACCCTGGCCAACACCCAGAGTCTGGAGGGTGGGGCCGTTGCCCAGGTGGTCTCAGAGAACAGAGGATTATTTTCAAGCCTTGAGAGGTAATGTAATTTGTTCTGCTGGGTTTTGGATTTTCTTGGTGCCTATTATCCCTTCTTTCCCTCCAATTTCTCCCATTTATAACGGAAATGTCTACCTTGTGCCTGTTCTACCTTTCTACTTTGGAAACACATAATTTGTAGTCTAGATTTCACAGGTTCACAGATGAAGAGGAATTTTGCCCCAGGACGGAATACACCTAAAGTCTCACCCATATTTGATTTAAATGCTTCAGAAGATGAGATTTTGGACTTGGAGTGGATTTAAAGCTTTTGAGATGAGGTGATGGAATGAATGTGTTTTGTGTGTGGGAAGTACATGAATTTTGGGGGCCAAAAGATGGAATATTATGGATTGAATTGTGTCTCCCCTGAAATATGTATTGTAAATCCTAATCTCTATGCCTGTGGTTATAATCCCATTTGGGAATGAGTTGTCTTTGTTATGTTAATAAAACAGGATTAGCGTAGGGTGTGTCTTGTGTCAATCTCTTACAAAATATAAAAGGAGCAGATTAAGGAAGCAGAGATGGTGCAAGAGAGAAGCCAACCCACATGAAGATTGCCCAGGAGCAGAAGCTCAGCAGACACAGGGACCTTCTTCCAGAGCTGACAGAGAGAAAGCCTTCCCTTAGAGCTGGCACTCTGAATTTGGACGTCTAGCCTCCTAAACTAAGAAAATAGGTTACAGCCACCTGTATGTGGTATTTCTGTTATAGCAGCACTAGATAACTAAGACACTAATCAATACTGTTTTCATACTCTGTTACATTAAAATCCATTGGTCTGTCTTGTACTTCAAATGCATCTTTTAACCATGCATGACTTTGTCACATCACATACTGGTTGTTTGAAAAAATATTGATTCACTGACTTATGCAGACTTTCCAAATGTTGACACATTTCATTATACAATATCATGATCAATCTCATCAGAAAAGTCTTGAAGTATTGGGAAGCTGTCAAGATAACATTAGCAGAACAAGCTTAAGAAATGTTAATTTTTTGCTTGAAAGCTTGAATTTTATCAGTGGGAACACATACCATCAGTTGCTTTCCTCCAACTTACAGATTCCATTCATTTTCAAGAAAATGTCTGCCAAATTTTCAAGTTTGAATAATCCTAGCTTGTCAGTTGTTCTTTCAAGTAAACATGGTATTTAAAAAAAAAAAAAAGCTGCTAGTTCAGCTGGCAACTCAATTGCTCAAGTGCTATTCCTGAAGACATGTACTCTATTTTAATACTCAGCAGAGTGCTTCTTTGTGTTTCCCATTTCATCACACAGAATATTTTTAAAAGTGTACCAAGAGGCAAGATTTAATAAAATTAATCATTTTTCTTGCTTCATCAAGGATATTCTTAAATGAAACAGGCAGTTGTGTGTGTATGCATGTGTGAGTGCATGGTAGTGAAGAATATGGTTACTAGTAGAGTTTGATCCACTGTCTTGATTTGTGCTAAGGAGTCAGAATTTTTTTTTAATTGCATTTGCACCAACAGTGAAAAAGAAGAATAGCATGTTGGTATTACTATGAAAATAGTTTTGATCTTATGGACCCCCTGTAAGGGTCTTGGGGACCTCACTTTGAGAACTACTGGCCTAAAAGAACATAGAGCAGTATTAGTAGGGGAGGTGGGTGGGTCAAGCTTAACATGCATTTACCTATTTATTGCTGAGATTGGAACACCTACTACACTTGGTATTTATATATTATTTAAGCCTTACAGCAATATTCACAAACTAGGCATTATTATTCACATTTTACAAATAAAGAAATTGAAGCTCAGAAAGGTTAATTTGTCTAAGATCAAGCAAGGACCAGGAGTCAAAACCAGATCTTTCTGATTCTAAGCTTGTTTTGTTGCCACCATAAGACAGGGAACAGAGGGCCCCCCAAATCTGCAAACAAAGTAACAAGAAATGGGCCAGGGCACAGAAACAAAGCCATTCCCCAGAACAATGGGGCAGGGTTTCAGAAAATAGTCCACAAACTTCTTTAAAGTTGTCTTTCAGAAGCAGCTGGATAAAACCAGCCCAGGGACATGCACAGAACATCCACCTGTGACTACTGTGTGACCTTCCACCAGGGACAGTGAGGGCCTGCAGTAGCAGCCAGGGAATTGAACCCGGGGAGCGAGAGACTGCACAGGCACGACACCCCATAATAAGTTCTGCTACGAATCCCAGAGGCCTCCGGGACAGGAGCCATCTTGGAAAGCTGCTGCATGTGCACGGTAGTTAACATACCCCGCCTATGCCTGTGAATAAACATGAGTCTTTTCCCACCCAAGAGCTTTTAAAAACCCAGGCCCGTCTTTTGTTCTGTGAGACAGGGTAAGCGTTGCTCTAGGCCCTCCTCATCTCTGCTTGGAAGCCTCTTCAATAAAGCTTTGCTTGTATGGAAAATTCTACATGTCTTACCTGTTCATTCTTGACCATTGAGAGGCAAGAACCTTATTCCAATAACAACTACACCAAGCCATTTTCTTCCTATTGAACCATGTTTGGTTTAAACAACATCAGCTAAGACTTACTGAGAACTTATTATGCACTTAAAACTGTTCTCAGAACTTTGTGTATTAACTCATTTAGTCCTCCCAACAGGTAAGCACTCATATTAGCTCCATTTTAGACATCAGAAAACTGAGACACAGAGAGGTTATATGACTTTCCCAGGAACAGAGAGCTAACAACTATGGAACTAAGATTTTAACCCAAGCAGATTGCCTTCAAAATCATTTTACTAAAACATTTCCTAATTAAAAACAGTAAGGAGAATGCAGAGCCCCAAAGGGGAAAAAAAATTACAACTGGCATACTCGTAATTATTACATGAAAGAAAAACTACTTAAATGCTTGAAACAAATACTTTTGCCGTTGCTTCTAAAATATCACGTGATCAAAAGGGCTTGGCTTATTTGTTTCGTTTCCTTAAGGAGAGGCAAAAGCCTGTGTGGAAAAACCTTCTTAAGTGTGTGGAAAATTTAAGTAAGAAGTTAATTCACATAAAGTTCTAAGAATAGCGACCTGAAAGGGGCATAGTTCAGTTTACATTTTCAGATTTTCAAGATCCAGGATGTGGTGGCCGAGTCTGCAGATGGGAAAATGATGTGGTCTGTGTTACACTGAGCATATGACAGACACCCATCGAAGAGCACACCTGTTCCTGGAGGAGGTCAAGGCACTGGAACAATCATGAGTGTAACAATAGAATCATTTCCTTTGCTATCTACTGCCACAAGAATTAGTCGTTTGAGGGTATATTTCCTCTTTCTAAAAATAATAGCAATGGTATTGTTACTCAATCTACTAAAATGGTTTATATGTTAACTTCCAAGACAAGAGCTCTTTTTTCCTAAATAGAATTCCATTTCTTCCTAGGTGCTTCTGGGTGGTTTCAAACCACCAGCCTTTTGATTAGTAGCAGAATGTTCAACCCTTTGCACCACCCAAGGACTCCTATAAAATTGCTAGCAGCTTCCGATTTGGTCCTTGTGCAGTAGGGGGACCATATCCCTTTGTACCATGTGTAGGTACGGAAATAGGAGTTCTTCCCTGGTCCCCGCCCCCTCTTCTACTGTGGACTCAGACTGTACTTCCCTACTACACCTACATGTTTCTCCAGTTCCTCTCCCCAAGTCCTGATTGCCCCTTCTTGCCTTTCCCCAGGTAAAAGTGGGGTAAAGTTCTCTGCAAGAAGAGAAGGGGTTTTGTGGTCCAGAAAATCATCCTTCACTGGGCAACAGCACCTAATAGCAAGAAAGGAGGGAAGAGAAAATCCTGTCCTACAACTAAGGGCTCCAAGCTTTTTAGCTGCTGTTCCTACTCCTCTCTCTTTCATTCCACTTGCCCTCTTCCCCTTGAAGTTTCAGCCCCTGCTCTTCACCCCACCCAAGAGCTCCCCAAGCCCAAGCCCTTTGCCATCGAGTCGATTCCAACTCGTAGTGACACTATAGTGACAGGATAGGACAGAGTAGAGCTGCCCCATAGAGTTTCCAAGGAGTGCCTGGTGGATTCGAACTGCCAACCTTTTGGTTAGCCGCTGTAGCACTTAACTACTATGCCACCAGGTTTCCAGAGCTCCCCAGTGATACTAATAAGAAAGAAAGGAGAAGAGCATTCATTAATTAGATAGTAGACAGGAACTACTTTAGGTGAAGGGAAAGACAGCACACAATACAGGGCAGGTCAGCATAACTGGACTAAACCAAAAGCAAAGAAGTTTCCTGAATAAACTGAATGCTTCGAAGGCCAGCGTAACAGGAGCAGGAGTCTGGGGACCATGGTTTCAGGGGACATCTAAGTCAATTGGCATAATAAAATCTATTAAGAAAACATTCTGCATCCCACTTTGAAGAGTGGCATCTGGGGTCTTAAACGCTAGCAAGCACCCATCTAAGATGCATCAATTGGGCTCAACCCACCTGGATCAAAGGAGAATGAAGAATACCAAGGACACAAGGCGATTATGAGCCCAAGAGACAGAAAGGGCTACATGAACCAGAGACTACATCATCCTGAGACCAGAAGAACTAGATGGTGCCCGGCTACAACTGATGACTGCCCTGACAGGGAACACAACAGAGAACCCCTGAGGGAGCAGGAGATCAGTGGGATGCAGACCCCGAATTCTCATAAGACCAGACTTAATGGTCTGACTGAGACTGGAAGGACCCTAGTGGTCATGGCCCCTAGACCTTCTGTTGCCCCAGGACAGAAACCCTTCCCGAAGCCAACTCTTCAGACATGGATCGGACTGGACAATGGGTTGGAGAGGGATGCTAGTGAGGAGTGAGCTTCTTGGATCCGGTGGACACTTGAGACTATGTTGGTATCTCCTGCCTGGAGGGAGATGAGAGGGCGGAGGGGGTTAGAAGCTGGCGAAATGGACCAAAAAGAGAGAGTGGAGGGAGAGAGCAGGCTGCCTCATTAAGGGGAGAGTAATTGGGAGTGTGTAGCAAGGTGTAGATGGGTTTTTGTGTGAGAGACTGACTTGATTTGTAAACTTTCACTTAAAGCACAATAAAAATTATAGAAAAAGAAAGAAAGGGATAATCAACCCGTCCCCTCCACAGGAACCCCTTTCCGTCCTGCTTAGCCTCCTTTTCCCAGCTTCAACACCCAGTACGTAGTACTCTCAGCATAGATTCCATCTCCATTGTACCTAAATTAACTTTTGTGGGGTATTCTGGGAACCTAATCACATTTCTATCTGCTCATTTATTTGACTGATATTTTTTGAGTGCATAATCTGAACAAAATCCCTACTTTCATAAAGACCAATCAGTAAATCCTGCTTGTGGAATGTCACTGAGAGTAAGCAGAAACCCCCTATCTAACCCAAGAATTATAACACAAAGTATAGCCTGAGCCCCTCAGAAAGTTGGCAGAAGGCCTGTTCCCTTAGAAACCAGGAAGCAGTCATTAATTCTCCAGGACTCCCTATCTATAGGCAAAGAACGGAGGAGAATCTGTGAAAAGCCCAGAGCTGTTGGAGAAGATGTACCGAATGAGAGTTCTGGACCTCCTGGGAGAGCAAGACTATAGTCACAGGGGAAGGAAGATTGACTCCTCCTGGATTCTGTCCCAAGGATGGTGAAGAAGTCACCTCAAGCAGAGACACACCAGATAGGTCAAGGATGGCCTTGAGAAGCTTCTCACACTAGAGCAGCTCCAGTGTGGTGAGGAGGACTACAAGAGGCAGGAGAACCAATAAGGACAGCCACTGGGATAGACAGGCCTTAAGGATGTGCTAAAAAAAAAAAAAAAAATTTTTTTTTTTTTTTGCTAGGAAGTAAAAATTGAGGATTGCAACTGGTGGGAATCCGCTCCTTCCACACATACAAAGTAGAACAAAACCAGGAATTCCTCAGATTTTCAATAGTTCTTGCTTATTCTCCTCCACAAATTTCTCTTTCCCTCCCTGTCTCTACTCACTGGCCTTGGCCACTTCCATTCGCCTCAGCCTGCTCCCTCCCCAGCTAGAATTGAGCAACTCCCTCCCCACCATTCCTCAGCCTCTGGCCAATTCCCTACCACCCAATTCATACTTCTTGTTTTTTGCCTAACTCTCATTTTCTGCACTTCCTGATCTTAAGGAGTCTGAGTTTCTCTCAAAAGGTATTAGCATCTCTTTAATCATTTGTTTTCAGTAGTCTCACTCAAAAGGGATGCCTTACACTTTAATAATTTTTGCCACCTAGTGAGAGTATTGAAAATTACAGTGAACTGAAATGTAATAGATCTCAAAGATCTATTGCAAGTGAAAAACAAAAACAAAGATGTTGAATAGTGTTTAGAGTGGGCTACTATTTGTGTGACTATATAATGCATACAGAATCTGTGGAAGATATGCAAGAAGTTGTATATCCTTTGGTGATTTTTAAAATCTGTGTCATGTGATGTATTACCTTTCCCCCCCAAAAAAGGAATAGGCATTTTTAAAATAAAATTCTAGCAGGAGAGAAAAGTTATTTTCCACTTCCAATCATGTTATAAACAAAATAATTTTTTTAATTATGTATTTTTTAAAAATTACACACTTTAAAAAGTTATACATAATTTAATTTAAATTTATAGTTGTAAAAAAACTACATAAGGGTAAAAAAAAAAAGGGTAGTCACCAAAAATTAAAAGTAATCATCTTCGAAAGATAGTATTTGAGAAATTTTTTTTCTCCCTCTCTCTTTTTCCTTATTTGAATTTTTTTTTTTATAATGAATGGTCTTTATTTGTAAAATAAAAATCAAAATAAGTGTAGAAAATAAAATAATTGGAAAATTGCCATATATATAAAAGGCAAAATTATTTAAAAAATCAAGAAATGGGAAGCAAGGGAAAGAGGAAAAGAGACTGTTCAGAGAAATGTGAATACATTTCCATACATACCTTCCTAATAGCTGCCCTCTTTGAAGTTAAAACTATTTTGTATTATTTATTTACTCAATACATTGAGTGGCTCATTCTTTGAAAATTAAAAATATACATGGCACAACCTCTACCCAGACATATCCTCAGGCCCACAAGAGACCTGCCTAAGAGCCCCCTCTTCTGGATATTTTCAGGCCAGGATCACCTAGGACATTTCTTCCCAAGAGTAAAAAAAAACCAAAACCAAACCCAGTGCCGTTGAGTTGATTCCGACTCATAGCGACCCTATAGGACAGAGTAGAACTGCTCCATAGAGTTTCCAAAGTAGCTGGTATATAAATACTTTTGTTCCACTGCCCAGACTGTGACAAGTTCTGATTTCAGGAACTCTGCCTCTTCCCCTTGAATGTGCATCAAAGCACCTTGGCCAACAAGTCAAAGATTCCAGCAGATCCCCTTCTTAGTCTTCTGAAGTAACTTCTCACTCTCAGAACCAGGACATCATTTATAACTGTTACACGCCTTCAGCTGTAGCACTACTGTTTACCTTTTGCGGCCTATCTTCTGTTACACATCTTTCTTTCTTTGCTATTCAGTCATTTGATCATACGCATCGTGATTACTTTTGACCATAACCTCTGTGCTAGAGGCTGGGAGATAGCTCCTACTGTCAAGCAGCTGTCTGTGTTTGACTTCCCAGTTAGAGACTGCCAAGGTTGGCCAATAAATAGTTTCAAGTTGGGATATCATAAATACTTTAACAGAGAAGGAAACCCTGGTGGCGTAGTGGTTAAGAGTTACAGCTGCTAACCAAAAGGTCAGCAGTTAGAGTCCACCAGGTGCTTCTTGGAAACCCTGTGGGGCAGTTCTACTCTGTCCTATTAGGTCACTATAAGTCAGAATCAACTTGATGGCAGTGGGTTTTTTTTAATAGAGAAATTATTTTAAAAGTGGTATTGAGGTAATTAGTTATGACTAGGAGCATTGAGGGAGACTTGACAGGCGAATAAACATTGGAGCTGGGTTATGAATAATGAAGAGATAATCTTCCAGTAAAAATTGGTGAAAGAACATTCCAGGAAGAGAGACCAGAATAGGTAAATGCAAGAAGATGTGAAAGTTGATGCACTTTGACGGAATAGCCAATAGTCACTGTAGTTGGAGCACAGAAGCCTAAAGGCGGTGGGGGTGGGGGGCGTAAGGGAAAAGGAATAGAAGGAGAAGAGCTAGAAGAAAGCAGAGTGGGGACCCACACTGGGAAGGACTTGGCATGCCTTGTGGAGTCATGATCCTAGCCTTCACCTGAGCTGGAATTCAGGCTTACCTGATATACTGGTCAGTAAGGTCAGGAGGACTCTATTTGTACAAGGATGCCTTTGGGGAATGAAGAAGACAGCCTGCCCCTGCATTCATGCCTTGCCATTAAGAAAATGGCCCACAGGCAGAAGTAAAAATCTTGTTTTAAAAGGAAGTATTGGCACAGAGGCACAAGCAGGCCTGGGTCTATGCCCTGGAAATGAAAAACAACACCTAGTGGGAAAAGACGGACTTTCTCCCTACATCTATATGTAGAAAATACCTGGCTTTGGTGTACAAGGGACTCCAGAGAACAAGGTGGTACATTGAAACCTTGAGGGTGAGCAGCATTAAGAACCTAAGAAGAGAGTTCCCTTGATACAAATAGTAGTATTCTCAGAGTGAGAATCCCAGCAGCTGTGGTAGGGTGTAGACATCAACCTGCAGTGACTCTGTGGGAAACAGATACCTACAAGAGTATTGAAAAGGAAGAAATTGAGATCATAAGTGACGAGATCCAAACCAAGCAAGACAAAAAATCAGTAACTCGGTGTGCACGTAGGAGGGTAGGAGTGATGCTAGAGGCCTTTGCTATGCATGAAAGGACAGAGCCAGTACAATTTGAGTTAATTAAGGGTCTAAAGAACCAAGTCCCGAGGTAGAATAGAGTGAGATAAGCATCAGAGAATCAGAATAAATGGACTGCAGAGAACAAGGGCAATGGATGTGCTGTACCATCTAGGATCTCATTACTAGAAACCCTTCAGCCTAAGGGCACCAATCCTCTTTGCATTGCCCTAAGCGGACACTGAAGAGACATTGGAGAATTTGTTCAGAGTGGAGAAGACCGCAGCTGAATACCAGATGCAGCAGGCTACCCTGTGTATGTACTTAAGGGTGTTAAATGCCAGAACATCTCTGGAAGAATTCACATGAAAATGGTAATTTTGGTTACCTCCAGAGAAAGGAATTGAGTGCCTAGCGAAATTTTTACCCTTTTGTACCATAGATCTGTATTCCCTATTCCCTCCCAAAATTTTATTTTAAAAAATTGTTGGAAGATTTTTCCAAATGCCCTTTTTCAAGAGATGTCCTTTGACCTTTTTCCCATGGCAAGATTGGCTTATACACCTAAGATTAAGCAAGGTGAAACCCAGCTTTCTCCTGGAAAAGATATTTCTCCTTAGAAAGTAATACTGTAATAAGGAACATGTATATGCAAGAAAAAATCTCATAGATAGACCCAGGAGGGAAGCCAAAGAGTTAATAAGAAATTTAGTAGGATGACTGCATAATTGGCATTAGAGATGGCATAGTGAAAGATTGGTGAGAAAGAGGGAAGACTTGTTAGTGAGTGTCTTAGGCTGGGTTTGCTAAAGCAAAACCTATAAAGCATATAAATATATAGAGAGATTTATATCTAGGAAATGGCTCATGCAATTATAGAGGCTGAAACGTCCCAAGTCCATGGGTCAGGATAAAGGATTCTCCTGATTTACGTAGCCACAGGGGCTGACAAACCTAGGATTGGCAGACCAGACAGCAGGTAAGCTGCTAACTCAAGTCCCAAGAACCAGAGGTCAGAAGAACAGGAGCCAGCTTCAGGATCCAGAGCGAGCAAAATCCCACAGTCCTTGCTAGAAAGTCTACTTATATTTGATCCAGGCCACACCCCCAAGGAAACTGCCTTTCAGTTGATTGGCCACTCACAGCAGATCCCATCATGGTGGTGATCACATTATATCAAATGTCATCATGGAAGTGATCACATCATCATACAACTGCCAAACTGGATCATAACTGCCAAACCACTGAGAACCACGGCCCAGCCAAGTTGACACACAAACTTAACAATCACGGTGAGGAATGATGAAAACATTTGTGTAGCAGAAGTCAGTGGGGTTAGCAAAAGAATGGTTGGAGATGGTGTGTGTTGGGGGGATGAGAGTCTTGATAGGGAGAAGTAATTAAAGCCCTATGGGACTGCCACAAAAACAACTAGGCAAGACTCCAAATATTAATAATTATGTGTATGAAATACATCATAGAAGGCTTTTTGGTTTCGTTTTGTTATTTTGTTTTTTAAGAAGTTCCTTCATCTTCACCATTCAGGCAGCTAACAAACATATGAAGAAATGTTCACGATCTTTAGCAATTAGAGAGATGCAAATCAAAACTACAATGAGATACCATCTCACCCTGACATTACTGGCACTAATCAAAAAACAAATGCTGGTGAGGTTGTGGGGAGACTGGAACCCTAATACACTGCTGGTGGGAATGTAAAATGGTACAACCGCTATGGAAAACTGTATGATTCTTTCTCAAAAAGCTAGAAATAGAAATTCAATATGATCCAGTAATCACACTCCTAGGAATATGCCCTAAGGAAATAAGAACCATGACACAAGTAGACATATGCACATGCATATTCATTGCAGCATTATTCCCAATAGCAAAAAGATGGAAACAACCTAAGTACCCACAAACAGATGAATGGATTAACAAACTGTAGAATACACACAATGGAGTACTGTGCAACTGTAAAGAAGAAGGACGAATTCTCGAAACATCTCACAACATGGATGAATTTGGAGGGCATTATGCTGAGTGAAATAAGTCAATACAAAAAGACAAATACTGTATGAGACCACTATTATAAAGTAACAACAAAAGGTTTACACACAGAAAAAAAGAAAAAAACATTCCTTAATGGTTACCAAGAATGGAAGGGGGAGGGAGGGAAAACGACCAAATAGAAGATGCGTGTTAATATTGGTGAAGGGAAAGGCAATACACAATATGGGAGAAGTCAGCACAACATGACCAAGGCAAGAGAGGACACTGAGAGGAATGCAAGAATAAACGGCAACTATGGTAATTACTGGAAACCCTGGTGGTGTAGTGGTTAAGTGCTACGGCTGCTAACCAAAGGGTCGGCAGTTAGAATCCACCAAGTGCTCCTTAGAAACTCTATGGGGCAATTCTACTCTGTCCTATAGGGTCGCTATGAGTCTGAATTGACTCGACGGCACTGGGTATGGTAATTACTATAGCATAGACAATTCTGCAACAATAGTATTAACAAACAATAATTTATGATGGATACATAGGTAGATAGATATGCCAAGAGGTGTGGGAGAGTGTAAGGGAGCACACCCATCGACAGATACAGGTTTGGTGGTGAATATTTTTACATACATGACTATAGGTCCTACTCATATATTAATATAGATAACAGAGCACACAAGGGGCACAGTCAGGGAAACCTCTTAAACATAACCAAACACCTCACAGAATGAAGTTCCTAAGCTCAAAGGCAAAGGACTATAGATTTGGGGGACATCTACATCAATTGACAGAACATAGTTCATAAAGACAGTGTCCTGCATCCTACTTTGGTGAGTAGCATCTGGAGTCTTAAAAGCTTGTGAGTGGCCATCTAAAATACAATTATTGATCTCTTCCCATCCAGAGCAAAAGAGAGTGAAGAAAACCAAAGACTCAAGGGAGCAATTAGTCCAAAGGGCTAATGGACTACATGAACCGCGGCCTACAAGACTCCAAGACCAGAAGAACTAGATGGTTCTCAGCTACCACTATCTGCTGCTCTGACTGGGATCACACTAGAGGGTCCCGGAAAGGGTGGGAGAAAAATGTAGAACAAAAAATAAAATTCACAAAAAGACCAGACTTACTGGTCTGACAGAGACTAGAGGAACTCCCAAGACTATGGCCATAAGATACCATTCTGTCCTGGAACTGAAGCCATTCCCGGAGACCACCTTCTACCCAAATAGACAAGCCCATAAAATAATAACACCCGAGAGGAACATAGTCCTTAGAACAATCAATTATATTAGATCAAAAGGGCAATATTTGCCCAAAGCAAATATGAGAAGGCAGGAAGAGGCAGAAAATCAGGACAGAAGGAAACAGGGAACCCAGGGTGGAAATGGGGAGAGTGCTGACACGTTGTAGGGAATGAAACCAAGGCCATGAGACACTTTATGTACAAACATAATGGGAATCAATTTGCTCTATAAACTTTTACCTAACGCACTATAAATAAAGATGTTTCTTCATAACAAAGAGAAGTGACGTAAAGAGGCCTGAAACATAGGTTACCATAATATGCTCAATGTGGGGTTTTGTGCTGACCTCATAGAAGTAGATTTATTCCATGTATACTTGGGTACATCGCACAACTCAGTGGGTGCTGTGCCATGTGTATTTCTCACTCCTCCTATGGTCAACAGGTAGATAACTGATGGCCACATAGATTATTCCGTGTGCATGGGGAATGTTGCACAAGTCAAGGCGTTCCAGTCAAATCCTAGTACATGCCATGGAATCTTTCTGGAATTCTCATACACTCAATGTGGATGAAAGTGATAGCCATAAGAATGTATACTTACAGCATGTATACAATTCACAATACACAATTCAGTGGGTGCCGTTCCTATTCTATCCTATGCTTGGTATCATTCTAGACTCCTCATATGCGCAATGTAAGTGTTAGCCGCATGAAAGTAGCTTCTTTCGTATACAGTTAAGTTCGCTGCACAATTTGAAGAGTGCCACTCATATCACAGTCTATGGTATTGAGCTTTCTGGAATCCTCATATGCTCAATTTGAAGATAAATCATATCCACTTATTCCATATAGGTTAGTACACTGTACACTCACAAATTGCCATTCACATCATAGCTATACTAAGGAATTTTGTGAATTTTTCATAGGCTTAATGTAAAAGTAAGTGATCAACATTCAAAAGTCAACTTATTTCATGTATTATTGTGTGCACTTCATATTCAAGGGGTGCCATTCACATCCTAGACTCATGAATCATTCTGGACTCAATATGATCAATGTGGTGGTTCATGGAGGGCACAGGAAAATAAATGGTATTCGATGTACTGTGTGTTCACTGTACATCTTAATGAGTGTCATTTACATCACACTTCTCAACTTGGATCTTTCAGAACACTTCATACGTTCAATGTGGAGGTAAGTGAGATCCGCATGGAAGTATATTTACTCCATTTACGGTTGTATACACTGCAAAACTCAAGGGCCTCCATTTACCTCACTCTATATTGAATCTGTATGCTGAGCAAATAATCCGAGAAGCTGGACTATATGAAGAAGAATGGGGCATCAGGATTGGAGAAAGACTCATTAACAACCTGCGTTACGCAGATAACACAATTTTGCTTGTTGAAAGTTAAGAGGACTTGAAGCACCTACTGATGAAGATCAAAGACTATACAGCCTTCCGTATGGATTATACCTCAACATAAAGAAAACAAAAATCCTCACAACTGGACCAATAAGCAACATCATGATAAATGGAGAAAAGATTGAAGGTGTCAAGGATTTTATTTTACTTGGATCCACAATCAACACCCATGGAAGCAGCAGTCAAAAAATCAAAAGACGCATTGCATTGGGCAAATCTACTGCAAAAGACCTCTTTAAAGTGTTGAAAAGCAAGGATGTCACCTTGAGGACTAAGGTGTGCCTGACCCAAGCTATGGTGTTTTCAATCACCTCATACGCATGCAAAAGCTGGACAATGAATAAGGAAAACCAAAGAATTGACACCTTTGAATTGTGGTGTTGGAGAATAATATTGAATATAGCATGGACTGCTAAAAGCACGAACAAATCTGTCTTGAAAGAAGTGCTGCCAGAATGCTCCTTAGAAGCAAGGATGATAAGAGTATGTCTCACACACTTTGGACACGTTATCAGGAGGGAGCAGTTCCTGGGGAAAGACATCAAGCTTGGTAAAGCATAGGGTCAGTGAAAAAGAGGAAGACTCTCAATGAGATGGACTGACACAGTGGATGCAACAATGGGCTCAAGCATAACGACGATTGTGAGGATGGTGCAGGACCGGGCAGTGTTTCGTTCTCTTGTGCATGGGGTCACTATGAGTCGGAACCAACTTGACGGCACCTAACAACAACAACATACCATGGATATTTCTATATTCCTCATATGTTCGTGGTTGAGGGAAATGAAAACCTCCTTAAAGTATACTTATTCCATGTACAGTTGCATATAATGCGTAAGTGGTGCCATTCACATCCTAGTCTATGTCATGGATATTTCTGGACTCTTCACATGGTCAATTTGAAACTAAATTGTGGGCTTCTGAAAGTAGGTTTATTCCATGGAAAATTGAGTGCACTGCACACATAAGTGGTGAAATTCACATTTCAGTCTATGCCATGGATCTTCCTGTACTCTGCTTATGCTCAATGTGGAAGTAAGTGGTAGCAAAATGAAGGTAGGTTTATTCCATTGTATTTGGGTACAACTGCAAAAGTTAGGGGATGAGAGTGACATCTTTTTCTATGCTATGTATCTTTCTGGACCCCTCAAATTATCAATATAGAGGTAAGTTAGGGGTACATGAAAGTGGACTTATTCCACATACAGTTGGGTGCACTGCAGAACTGAAGTAGTACCCTTCACATCACAGTGTATATCATGTATTCTTCTGTACTCTTCTTAAGTTCAATGTGGAAGTAAGTGATCAAACCAAAAAACCAAACCCACTGCCGTCAAGTCGATTCCGACTCATAGCGACCCTATAGGACAGAGTAGAACTGCCCTGTAGAGTTTCCAAGAAGTGCCTGGCGAATTCAAACTGCTGACCTTTTTGGTAAGCAGCCATAGCACTTAACCACTACGCCACCAGGGTTTCCAAGTAAGTGATAAACATGAAATTAGACTTCTTCCATTTATGGTTGGGTACACTGCACACCTAGAGGAGTCTATACCATGGATGTTTCTGGATTCCCATAATGGTCGATATGGAGCAAGTGATGGCCATATAATGGAAGATTTATTCCACTTACTGTTTATTGCACTGCATACTCAAAAGGTGCCATACACATCACAATTTACACCATGGACCTCTCTGGGCTCAGCACATGTTCAATGTGGAGAAAAGTAATGGCCACATGGAAATACTTATTCTGTGTATGGTTGGTTACACTTCACAAATTAAGGAGTAACTATCACATTCTTCTAGGCTATGTCATAGATCTTTTTTTAATGTCTCATATGCTCACTATGGAGATAAGTGATGGTCACATGTGTGTAGACTAATCCATGCATGACCGGGTGTACTGTGTACTCAAGGTATGAAATTCACATCAGGATGCCAGGGTCTTTCTTGACTCCTCATAATCTCAATAAGGCAAGCTATGATCATATGAAATTAGACTTATTCCCTTTAGCTCCATGAATTGTACAACTCAGTAGATGCCGTTCATACCACAATCTATGCAATGAATCTTTCTCAATTCCTTATATGCTCAATGTGGAAATAAATGATTGCCACATAAAAGTATACTTGCAGCATTTATAGATTTGTGTCCTGCACATTTCACGGGGTGCTACACACATCCCAGTCTATTCTCTGGATCTTTCAGGGCTCCTCATATGCTCAGTGTGGAGGTTAATGATGGCCATATGAAATTAGATTTACTGCAGATACAGTTGCGTGCACTGCACAACTCAAGTGGTGCTACTTACATCACAGCCTATGTCATGGATCTGTCCGAAGTCCTCATATACTCAATGTGGTAGAAAGTGATAAACACTTAAAAGTAGACGTATTCCTTGTACTGATAGGTGTAGTGAACAACTCATGGACAGCATTTACACGACAGTCTACATCATGGAAGAAGCCCTGGTGGAGCAACGATTAAGTGCTCGGCTACTAACTGAAAGTTCGTCAGTTCGAACCCACTAGCAGCTCCCTGGGAGAAAGACCTTGTTATCTGTTCCTGTAAAGATTACAGCCTAGGAAATCTGATGGGGCAGTTCTACTCTGTACTATAGGATTGCTATGAGTTGGAATCGACCCGATGGCACACAACAACAACATCAACCATATCATGGAGCTTCTGGGATACCTCATATGTTTAATGCAGAGGTAAGTGATGACCACAAGGAGGTAGACTCCTTCCTACACTGATATGGTCTCATTAACATAACAAAGAAAACCCAGTTCCCAAAGAAGATCACATCCACAGGCACAGGGGTTAGGATTCCAACACATATTGGGGGGGGGTCACAAAAATTACTTTTATCATTGAATGCACATCCTTTGAGATGTGACTCTGCTCTTCCTTGAATCTGGGCTGGACTTGTGGCTTGCTTTAACCAATAAAATGCAGCAGAAATGATACTGCTCTAGTTCCAAGCTAGGCCTCAAGAGACCTCGAAGCTTCTGTTCTTGCCCTCTTGGAATACTGTACCAGACATGTGAGAAAACCCAAGATAACCTCTTTGAGGATAAAGTCCAAGGGGAGAGAGAAAGAGACTGAGCTGATAGCCAACACCAACTACCAGACATATGAGTGAGGCCATTTTGGGCCATCCAGCCCTAGTCAACCCACCAGATGACTGTAGTCACATGAGTGACCCCAGGCAAGACTAGCAAAAGACCTCCCAATTGAACTAAGTGCAAATTGTTGACCCACCAAACAGTGAGCAAATAAAATGGCTGTTGTTTTTTACCAATATGCTTTGTGTTGGTTTGTTATGCAGCAATAGAAAAATTATACATTGGAGATGTAGGCCAAATTTCAATACTGGTCATGAGTCTTCGATAATTTCAGCAAATATTTTTCGAGCACTTATTATTGGCCAGGCCCTGTGCTAGGCATGGGAAATAGAGATGTAGATCCCTACGATCAGGGATCTTATGGTTTCATGGGGAAGTTAGACCTTAAACAGGTAATTACAAGTCTGATAAGTGTAAGAAAAGAAGAAATACAGGTGATGCACAAATGGATGACAGGAAGTAATCTGATCTATTCCAGGACAACAAGTAGGGCCTCCCTGATAAATAGCTTTTCAACAGATTTGAATGAGGGGTTTGCCAGGCTAGGAGTTGGGAGTGAGGGAACAGAGTAGGAATAATTACATGCTTAAAGGTCCAGAGTTAAGAGAAAATATGGTATGTTAAAGGAAGTGAACAAAGTATGTGATGAGCAGGGCATCAAGAGGGAGCAAGGGAGACAATAGTTTAGGATAATAGTGTCATCAACTCCAAGACTGTAATCAATGACACTAAATAGTACATGTAGAAACTGTTGAATTGGTTATGTTTTGCTGTGCATATTGTCAACAGCAACAAAATAAATTGTATATAAAAGTCTCATTCTGAGAGGACCAAGGTGACCAAACTCCAATGGCCTATTTTCATTTGCCATTTTCCCAGGACAGTCAGAAATGTTCCATCTTTTTAAAAGCCCTATACTCCCTTGGAAGCATTCCCAGTGTCTGATTTTAATCTGAGGCAAAATAACAACTTTTTGAGCATCTGCCATGTGTCAGGCACGCTGCTAAGCCCTTTACATGTTTTATTTCATTTACTCATACCCATGCTCTTATGAGTTAGATACTAGTTGTCTTAGTTACCTAGTGCTGCTATAACAGGAATACCACAAGTGGATGGCTTTAACAAAGAGAAATTTATTCTTTCACCATTTAGGAGGCTACAAGTCTGAATTCAGGGTGCCAGCTCTAGGGGGAGGCTTTCTCTGTTGGTTCTGGGAGAAGGTCATTGTCATCAATCTTCTCCTTATTTAGGAGCTTCTCAGCACAGGAACCCTGGGTCCAAAGGACACACTCTGCTCCCAGGGTTCCTTTCTTGGTAGTATGAGGTCCCTCTGTCTCTCTGCTTCCTTCTGTCTTTTATATCTCAAAAGAGAGCGACTCAATATACAACCTAATTTTGTTGATTGGGTCCTGACTCATTAGCATAGCTGCCTCTAATCCTGCCTCATTAACATCATAGAGGTTAGGATTTACAACACATACTATAATCACATCAGGTGTCAAAATGGTGGACAATCACACAATAATGGGCATCATGGCCTAGCCAAATTGATACACATTTTGGTGGAACACATTTCAATCCATAGCACTAGTCATATCACATTTTTACAAATAAGGAAACTGAGGTTCCATCATACACCTGGGTGAGTAATAAAGCCAAGATCTAAATTCAGGTCAATCTGAGACTAGAGCTCAAGATATGCTATATTCTTAATACCTCTTTAAACTATATTCTCTGCTGATGATGTTTTGAGTGCAGAAATTTGGTTACTCTATAAATATTAAATTTTGAAAAAATGGAAAGTCCATTAAGGAAAATATGAGTCAGAGGATCTCAGACTAACATAGGCCAATGTCATGTTATATAAAGTTGTGTATTAATTAATGTGTTCTGGTAGCTGAGATTGCATTCTATTTAAGGGAGACGAAATTTAAGATTAAAAAAATGATCATTGTGGCCTACACTTGGATCTGTGCCTAATAAAACAGCCAAGTATAACTGAAGCAAAAAGAGCTCAGGTATTCCTTTTGTGATTTATTGGTTACTCAGAGGAAGCCTAGTTCACATTCTGAAAAGCGAATTGTTGCAGAGATGAAAAGAGGTGTGCCTGGATGAAGTTATCATAAGCAGTGTCTTATTCCTGCTGGGTCTGAGCCTTTAAGCAGATCCTGAGATAGTACATAGAGACCTCCCTTACATCACCATTATGTGAATTAACAAATAAACCATTAAAGAGTAAAGTTAAACTAAATTAAGATCCTTGGGAAAAGAAAACAAATAGTCTAGAATGATGATTCATAGCTAAATTAGGCCAACATAATTCTTTAAGTTCTAGCTTATAAAAAAAAAAAAAAAAAAAACTCCAATTTGGCTACAGATGCAGTATTGACTTGCTGACAAATTAGTGAGACATGGTCCCTGTATCCAAGCTGCTGCTTATAAACACTAGATATTTCTGGAACTACCACTTCTACTATGGAGATTTAATGTTCCCTTGCAATTTAATGAAAAATAAAAATTGCAATAATTGGAATGCGTTCTCATGACTAAAGTATTCCTTAACACTTGGGACAACAGGTCACAAATATACTCATCTTAAAAGTTGAAGCTTTGTGGGTAAACAATTCTATGGAATTGAATGTCTTTTTAACTTACAAGAAGATACCACCGTTGATTATTTTTTGGAGGCCCTAGACACAATTTAAAGAATCTCTGCATGAGGTACATCAATTGATTTGAGGGTTTTTTTTAATTTAATTTTACTTTCACTATGTTTACCCATTCTTTTACATGTCTATGTCTATACACACTCACTACAATATCTTCTCTAAGAATATAAATATGACTGATACTATTTAAAGAGGAGGTATTTCTGCTTTCCTTACAAAATGTATTTAATTTATTGTTCAAATAAAAGAGCTGCCAGTACTCTCAAAGTCTGACTTCCTCAAGCCTGAAGATGCTTCCTGACACCTGAATTTCCATTCCTATTTGTTCTGTTCCTGAGTTTGTAATGAATCCTTAGTATGGA
Source organism: Elephas maximus indicus (assembly GCF_024166365.1). Taxonomy (NCBI): domain Eukaryota; kingdom Metazoa; phylum Chordata; class Mammalia; order Proboscidea; family Elephantidae; genus Elephas; species Elephas maximus. The sequence continues at coordinate 146,260,788 of NC_064846.1, read as the reverse complement.
AACATGTATGTTATTTTGGCTTGTGATCCAAAAAAACTCAGTTTATTTATCATAATTCCTCTAGAGTCTAGGTGAATAACAACATTTGAACTTCAGATTCTGGCCAAAATGGAGTAGCAGGGACCAGATTTACAGGAACAAACTATACGAAACAACAGTCTTCAAGACTTTGGACTTCAGGCAATGAAGGACAATAATCCCTCAGAGAAGGGAAACCTACCAGGTGAGCTCTATGCTTGCCCCAGAAAATTAAATCCAACAATACACAAAATAATAATACATCATGACCAAGTGAGGTTTGTCCCAGGAATGGAAGCTTGGCTTAGCATTTGAAAATCCATCAATATAATTCATCATATTAACAAACTAAAATAGAAAAATCATATAAATATATGAAGAAAAAGCATTTGTCAAAACTCAACATTCATCCCTGATAAAAACCCTCAACAAGCTAGGAATAGAAAAGAATTCCCTCAACCTAATAAAGGGCATCGTTAAAAACCCACAGCTAACCTCATACTTTGTGATGAAAGAATGAATGCTTTCTCCCTAAGATCTGGAGCAAGGCAAGGATATCCACTCTCACAAATTCTATTCATAATTTCACTGGAAGTTGTAGCCAATGCAATGAGGCAAGAAAAAAAAAAATGAAGCTTCCAAATTGGAAGAAAAGGACTAAAACTGTCTTTATTCATAGCTGACATTTTGTCTATGTAGAAAATCCTATGGCATCTACAAAAAAGTTACTAGAATTATTAAGTGAGTTCAGCAAGGTTGCAGGATGCAAGACTGATATACAAAAATCAATTGTATTTCTATATATTAGCAACAAAAAATTGGAAATTGAAATTATAAAAAAATATCATTTACACGAACATAAAAATATAAAATATTTAGGGGTAAATCTAACAAAAGATGGGCAAGTGTTGTAAACTGAAAACTAAAAAACACATTGCTGAGAGAAAATAAAGAAGACCTAAATAACTGGAGAGAGATACCATGTCCATGATTAAAAGGCTCAGTATGGTGAAAATGTTGATTAAAAGCAAACCCAATCAAAAGCTCAGCATGATTATTTATAAAAATTGACAACCTGATTCTAAAATTATATGGAAATACAAAGGATCTGGAATACCCAAAACAATTTGAAAAGTAGGAAAAAAGTTAATGGACTTATACTACTTGACTTCAGGACTTATTATAAACTTACAGTTGATACTAGTATAAAGACGAATACAGCAATGGATCAGAATAGCAAATATATAGGCCCACATCCATATGGTCAATTGATTTTCCTTCAAGATAAGAAAAACTTCTATTATGTAAAATGTTAGATTTTTTTAATTGCTTTTTTAATTGTTGTAAAAATATAAAGAACGCAACATTTGCCAATTCAACATATTTCACATTGATCAATTGATTTTTGACAAAAGTACAATGGCAATTCAGTAAAGAAAGCCTAGTCTATTTAACAAATTGTGTTGTAACAGTTGGATATCCATATGAAAAAAAAGCAAACTTCAACTCATACCCCACATCGTATATAAAAATGGACCATAGACCTAAATGTAAAACCTAAAACCACAAAACTCCTCAGGGGAAAAAGAAACACAGAGAAATTCTCTGTGACATTGCGTTACCCAGTAATTTCTTAGATACGACACCAAAAGCATGATACATAAAAGAAAAAGAAAAAAAAAAGATAAATTGGATTTCAACCAGATTAAGAGATTCTGCTCTTCAAAAATACTGTTAAGAGAATGAAAAGACAACCAACAGATTGGGAGAAAATATTTGCAAATCACATATCTGATAAAGAACTAGTATCCAAAATATGTAAAGAACTCTTAAATCTTAATAATAAGAAAACAGATAATTCAATTTAAAAATGGGTAAAAATTTGGATAGATGATTCACCAAAAGGAGATATATGGATGTCAAATAAGCATATAAATAGATGTTTAACATCATTAGTTCAGGGAAATGCAAATTTAAATCATAATGAGATCTTCCACATATCCATTAGAATGTCTAAAGTTAAAGAGTGACCATGCAAAGCTTTCACAAAGATATGGAGCAACTAGAACTCTCATATATTTCCAGTGTATATGTAAGATGGTACAACCAATTTGGAAAACAATTTTACAGTTTATAAAATAGTTAAACATAACAAGACCCATACCTCACTCCATGCACAAAAACGAGCTCAAAATGGATCAAAGATAAATATAAAACCTAAAATGATAAAGATCATGGAAGAAAAAATAGGGACAGTGTCAGGAGCCCTAATACATGGCATAAACAGTATACAAAACATTATCAAGAATGCAGAAGAAAAACTAGATAACTGGGAGCTCCTAAAAATCAAACACCTGTTTTATGCTCTTCCAAAGACTTCACCAAAACAGTAAAAAGACCACCTACAGACTGGGAAAAAGTTTTTAGCTATGACATTTCCGATCAGCGCCTGATCTCTCAAATCTACATGATACTGCTAAAACTCAACTACAAAAAGACAAATAACCCAATTAAAAAATGGGCAAAAGACATAAACAGACACTTCACTAAAGAAGACATTCAAGTAGCTAACAGGTGAGGAAATGCTCATGATCATTAGCCATTAGAGAAATGCAAATCAAAACTACAATGAGATTCCATCTCACTCCAACAAGGCTGGCATTAATCTAAAAAACACAAAATAATAAATGTTGGAGAGGCTGTGGAGAGATTGGAAAGCTTATACACTGCTGGTGGGAATGTAAAATGGTACAACCACTTTGGAAATTAGCTTTTATATTCTAGAACAAAATTCTAGAATATAAAAGCTAATCACTAATGACAGAAGACAACTCAGTGGTTGCCTAGGGCCAGGGATGGAGGATACAGGAGAGAAGAATTACAATGGGCACCAAGGAAGTTTTAGGGAGTGAAATGTTCATTGTCTTGATTGCAGTAATGATTCCAGAGGTGTGTATGTATGTCAAAGCCTATCAAAGTATAATACTTTAAATATGTAAATTTCACTGTACATCAGTTATACTTTAATAAACCAAAACCAAACCAAACCCAGTGCCGTTGAGTCAATTCTGACTCATAGCGACCCTATAGGACAGAGTAGAACCACCCTGTAGAGTTTTCGAGGAGCGCCTGGCAGATCTGAACTGCCAACCCTTTGGATAGCAGCCGTAGCACTTAACCCCTACGCCACCAGGGTTTCCATACTTTAATAAAGCTGTTAAAAATAATGCAAGTAACATAAATTCTATTAAGAAATCATTCTGCATCCCACTTTGAAGTGTGGTTTCTGGGGTCTTAAATGCTAACAAGCAGCCATCTAAGATGCATCAATTTGTCTCAACTCCCCTGGATCAAAGGAGAATGAAGAACACCAAGGTCACACGATGACTATGAGCCCAACAGACAGAAAAGGCCACATGAACTAGAGACTTACATCATCGTGAGACCAGAAGAACTAGATGGTGCCCGGCCACAACCGATGGCTACCCTGACAGGGAGCACAACAGAGAACCCCTGAGGGAGCAGAAGACCAGTGGGATGCAGACTTCAAATTCTCATAAAAAGACCAGGCTTAACGGTCTGACTGAGACAAGAAGAAGCCCAGCGGTCATGGTCCCCAAACCTTCTGTTGGCCCAGGACAGGAACCGTTCCCGAAGACAACTCATCAGACATGGATTGGAGTGGACGATGGGTTGGAGAGAGATGCTGATGAGGAGTGAGCTACTTGTATCAGGTGGACACTTGAGACTGTGTTGTCATCTCCTGTCTGGAGGGGAGATGCGAGGGTAGAGAGGGTTAGAAACTGGCAAAATGGTCACGAAAGGAGAGACTGGAAGGAGGGAGCGGGCTGACTCATTAGGGGGAGAGTAAATGGGAGTATGTAGTAAGGTGTATATAAGTTTATATGTGAGAGACTGACTTGATTTGTAAACTTTCACTTAAAGCACAATAAAAATTATTTTAAAAAAACTTAAAAAAAATAATGCAAGCATTTACTTCTGTAGTAGGTAAGCTTGTTGCTTTTTAAAAGACAGATGGTCACTGTTATATTTGGTGCTTTGGCTTCAGTGCCAGAGCATCAGAAGTAATGAATAGAATGAGGGGCATAGTCAAAGAGCAGCTGCTTCCTGGGTTAAAGGAGTGTGAAAATAACATCGACTGAAAAGTTAGTACAGATAAGGGAAGCGATCTTAAAAATAAATGCTGATCATTCTCAATTTCAAAAAGTTTTTCTAAATATATTTTGTTACTAGCCTGTTTTATTTCTTAAGGTTGACGACTGAAAAAAAAATCAGTTAAATTCTCTAATTATCTTCCTCCTCTATCACACACACACGCGTGTGTGCACACACACACACACACACAGGACATAGTTCCACGTGGAAGCAGATTGTAAACGTTGTGATTGGACATTTCCAAGTACTATGGCATGTTAGTAACATAAATTAGGGCTGAGAAGGCCAATGGTCTTTTAAGGTAATAAAGCTAGGGTTTTAATAAATAATGTCAAATATGTGCTCGAGGGAAAAATGGATTTCTTTTATAGAGCTTTGTCTTTTGCCTCTTGTAAACAGGATTTGGGAAGGAAATTAATTTTTGTGAAGACAGGATATGGATAATTTTAAATTCTCGAAGACATCAACCAAAGTCTTCTCACTCTTCATTTACCCCTTCCCTATCATCCTCCTTCCCACCATAGAAATCACCAGGCTCTGAGCAGGGGTAACTGGAAGCAGGAGAAAAAGACATTGATATTAAGGGATATCTGGAACTACAAAATCTGCAAAGCTCCAGAAGAGATTGAGAGAGACTGAGAATTGTTTCTACCGGGAAATTTGACAAATACTTGGGGCAAGGCCTCATCTCCCTCTCTACCCACTAAGTCAAAGAGAGGAGGGGAAAACGGGAGAGAGATGGCTTGGGAAGTATATCTGCCTGAGTCCAATCAGGAAGAAAAACCACATAGTAATTTGAACAGAGAAAGTTTAATATAAGAAATTATAACAATGGTTGGAATGATGAGGGATTGGTAAACAGTAAAAAGAACTTCACAGAATACAGAATAGCAGATATAGAAGCAGCCACCACTCTTAGGGACAAGATAGAGTTGCCAAGGAAGACTCACCTCCCCCCAGGGCTGAGTTCCAGACATTACTGGGAAGTCAGGCTGTGACTCACTGGATGATAGAGAAGTTGTTGTGGTGCCACGCTGGCAGAACTTGCTGGAAATCCACCATGTGCAACTTGCTAGAAAAAAATCCACCCTCTACAATGCCCAAAAAGGGTGAATTTGGACCTGAGGGTCAATGAATATATAACCCACACTGGAAATGAGAAAGATGGGGGAGAGAGGAGTCAGTGAGCAAGGTGACCTTTAAGTGGGTTGCCATTTGAAGACCCAGGAAATAGCCACATAGGACACTTCCCACATACCCACAGATTCTTGTGTATACATAGGAGCTGAGTGCTGCACTTCCTCAGCTCTCCATCCATAAGGTTTTGAATCAGCTACCAGTTCTCTGCAGTTAAGAGCAGTTTAATCTTCGCTCTGAGTCCACTATGCATTCCCTTTGGGAAACTATGCTGTCTGGGGCAGGAAGTGCAGTATCCCCATTCTCCTGGGCCTTCAGCCAGCATTGGCTACACGTACAGGGCAGGTTACTAGGAGCCAAAGGGGCATCGGCCAGAAGATGATAGCTTAAACGGACTAACTGTATATTGATTTCCTTACTTGGCCCTCCCCAGAGTGGAACTAAAAAGAAAAGAATGGGTAACATAAGAAACGTTTGTTCATTGTTCTTTACTACACACTTATCCTAGGCACTTTTGTATACTTAATGTGTCTGTGTACATTTTATATAGACACATATAAAGTAAATATATGCACTACATTTTACAGAGGAGGCATCTGAAAATTAGTGACCTGCCTAAGTGACAAAACTGTGACTTATTCTCATACCTTCGAACTCCAATTCCAGAGCTCGTGGCACTAATCCATGTGGAATACTGGCTCCCTATAAATACCACCCAGGCAACTTGTTGATAAGATAAAGCTGAGTTTATTCTTACCGCAGTGAAAGAGAGAGCACTTCCTGACAGAATCTTTGGTGAAGGGGGGAAAGTCGGGATACCCAAGAGATTTAGTAAGGATCATGACAATAGGTTAGCACTGGTGCACACAGCAAGAGGAGGATTTTAAGGAAAAGAACTCACAGTCTAAGGGTGTAATCCATCATTTGATCCTTTTCTATCGAATACTTGCTGTGTCTTTCAGAAAGTTCCTGGAATGAACAATGAAATTAATTGTAACTTTTGTCTTCTGAGACAAGAGACTCCTGGGGTAGTAAATTATATTGACGAAGGCAGTGTAGTAGTAAAGTCACATTAATTATTGTAAACAGTAAGCTGTCTGGGTGTATATAGGATCATTTGTCATCTATAAAACCAAAGAAAAGAAAACCAAACTCAATGCCATCAAGTTGATTCCAACTCGGTGACCCCATGTGCTACAGAGCAGATTACGGAGTAGAATTGTACTCCATAAGATTTCCTTGGCTGTGATCTTTACTGACATAGATTGCCAGGCCTTTCTTCCGTGACACCACTGAGTGGGTTCAAACTGCCAACCTTTAGGTTAGTAGTTGAGTGAAAACTATGCCACATTAAGGGCTTTTAAAAATGTTTTCGTTTTTTCTTGATAATAAAAAAAAAGTCAAGCATGGTATACGGCAAAAATATTCTGCAAATGGACTGATCCTTAGCCAATTTCAGTATTAATACCACTCTTAGCATACATGTCCTACACATAACTAGCTCATTTAAATGTCATAACAGCTCTATGAAGTAGGTGCTGTTTTCGTCCACATTTAATAGGTGGGGAAGCGATGCACAGAGAGGTTAAATAACTTGCACCAGGTCACAGTGCAGTAGGCCACTGGACCTAGGCATTCTCACTCCAGACTCCTTGCTCAAAACTAGCATGCTAATCATTCCATGGTAGGGTTTTATAGCTACTTTCCTTCAATTGGTGTAGTGGTTAAGTGCTACAGCTGCTAACCAAAAAGTTGGCAGTTTGGATCCAACAGGCGCTCCTTGGAAACTCTATGGGGCAGTTCTACTCTGTCCTATAGGGTTGCTGTGAGTCTGAATCGACTCGACGGCAATGGGTTTTTTTTTTTCCCCTCAATTCGAAGCCCTGGTGGTGCAGTAGTTAAGAGCTCAGCAGCTGACCAAATGGTCAGCAGTTTAAATATACCAGCTGTTTCTTGGAAACCTCATGGGGCAGTTCTACTGTATCCTATAGGGTTGCTATGAGTAAGAATCAACTCGAAGGGAACAGATTTGATTTTGGTTTTTGGTTTCCTTCAACTTAAGTGTAATATCAGATAATTCAGATCAAAAAGTTTATTTGCCCAATGTCATTCAATTAATAAGCTATGGCCTTAAAACTAAGTTTTCAGATTTTCTAACCCATGTGATTGCCCCATACACACACACACACACACACACACACACACACACACACACACACAAACACCTTGGTCTTCCATGTTGTGGTTAGCTGCCTTTGAGTCAGCCTCCAACTCACGGCAATCCCATGCACAACAGAACAAAATGTTGCCCCAGTCCTACACCACCCCCATGATCAACTGAGGATCTGACTGTTTTTCACTGGCTGATCTTTAGAGGTAAATGGTGAGGCCTTTCTTCCTAGTCCATCTTAGACTGGAAGCTCCGCTGAAACCTGTTTAGCATCACAGCACCACACAGACCACGACTGACAGATGGATAATAGCTAAGCATGAAGTGCTTCGTCCAGGATGCTTCACTGGTCTTCCATAGCTACCTTTTAATTTCAAAGAACATTTAACAAATTCATTAAACATTACCCAACAGAAGCAAAATATACAAAAAACCTGGTTCTTTATTAACTTAAGTCAGCAGTGTCAGCAAGTTAGAGCATTGGCTGAACTTCAATTCCTGCTATAAAATACTAGATGAGAAAGACAGAATTTTCATATCCTCATAACTTTGAAGTGGCTTTGCTAAATGACTTCCATTACCAGATAACTGACAGTAGTAATCCTTTGCTTAAAACAAATAATTAATGCTTATAATAGAAATGTAAACAGAGCAATGATTTGCAATTTCTCAACACATTCTTCCTAACTGAAAGACATTTAACTAGTTTTGATCTGTAGTCGGGATAAATGTACCACGAATTTAAAATCTTCAACAATAAGGACACACAGACAGGAAAGATGTCATGACATAAACATTATTTGGAGAAGAGAAAAAAAAGCACCGAAACCAAACCAAACATCTAAACCCATTGCTGTGGAGCCAATTCCAACTCATAGTAAGCTTATAGGACAGAGTAGAACTGCCTCATAGGGTTTCCTAGGAGCTCCTGGTGGATTTGAACTGCGGACTTTTTTTGGTTAACAACTGTAGCTCTTAACCACTACCCACCAGGGTTTCCAAATAAAGCATAGCTCCATTACATTTCTAATTCTAAATAATTTTTTTTTTCCCGTTAACTCAGGAAACATGGCTTTACAAAAGTCACTGGAGTTGACCTTCTTTGGATTTTAACAGAATAAAAACTCTTCTGTCTTTCAGTTGATGTGCCCTTGTTGATGGACAATTTCATATTTACTACTCTCTGAGTGAAGGAAAAAAAAAAAAAAGATGATGTGTAGCTTAAAGACAACTGCCAGTGAAGATAGTGCCTTTCTTTGTTGTGTATTTCACAACCAGATTACATAACCTTTTCATGGCATGTCATCATCATCAGCAACATATTCAGATAATATATGCTAAGTATGAAAGGACACTTGGCTTTTTAGTAAGTATGGTTTGAAGTGGGCTTTGTTGCTTCCTGTTTTTCTTCTTGGATAGAGCTAGAGGAGGAGAGAAGCAAAGGTGACAAGAATGTATAGGGTTCTTACGGATCTGCATGGAGAAAGGCACAAATATGTTCCCTATTCATAGTCATCCCTCTAACCCAACACCCACACCCACATTACATAAGGAGCCCCATGCAGATAAAAGAAGCTCTTTATATCACCTTGAAAATGATGCAATAATTTTGTCTCTCAGCTGCCTTTCCCTGTATACACATGCCCAAAGTCAAGCATAATTTTCACTCCTTATCCCACCCCAGGGTTTCCCTGGGTTAAGTGCTATGGCTGCTAATCAAAAGGTCAGCAGTTCGAATCTACCAGGTGCTCCTTGGAAACCCTGTGGGGCAGTTCTACTCTGTCCTGTAGGGTCACTAGGAGTCAGAATTGACTCAACAGCAATAGATTTGGTTTTGGTTTAATCCCACCCCATCCCCCTCCTCACCCCCACTCTCACTGTTTTCTTGGGAACCAACCATTGTGTGGGCTATCACCTGGTTTCTAATGTTTTCAAGCTTTAAGCCAGGTTAAGATAAGAAACCCATGTTAAGCGACAAGTCAATATTTGCTGAGAACTTCCGTGGGTCCACACCTTTACCTAATGCCAGGTGGATCAAATATAGGAAGTGTGCTCCCCAGCAGGATACTCTAAACCTTGTCCTTTGTCAACAATGAGGAATTCTCCTATTTGGACAGCAACCTCAGGCCTGAAGCTTTGCCCATCCCTCTGAGATACAACAAATCAGCATTTTGTTCGTGATTAATCTCCCACATTTTGATTTATACTGGCTGCATTTCAGATGACTTTTTTTTTTCCTGGTTAGGTTTTCAAATTCTGGGTTGGATACTATTAATGCCAGTGACATCAGGAGGGAAGATAACACTTAGGGAGAAAATGCTGTAATTTTTCATGAAAATGTGCTTTTGGGACCTTAGAAAAGAATTGATATTCCTGAACAGTATGATTTTGTTCAATTATAGAAGTAATTTCTCTTATTAGCCTCAAATTAACCTTAACTCCTGAATTTTGCATATGGTGTCTATTTCAAGCCAAATTGTATTCCCCTCTAGACCTCCAAAGTAAATTGTTTGTGTGTGAGAGAGAGAGAGAGAGATACACCTCAAATAAGTGTTGCTAACCCATACCTTTTGTCAATGAAGAGTGATGAGCAGAACGTTACAACAGGGGCTGTGGTGGGTGGTAAACCTTATGAGGAGGTGAGCCAGGGACAGAGTACTGTGGCAGCATATTTTCATACAACGGTTGTGATTGTATTGGTGCATGAAGGGCTTGACAAAAAGGCAAAAAACTGATGCAGGAGCAGGATAGCAAATACATCTCAAAGTAAAGAAAGGGAGTGGGGAAGGGGAGGATAAAGGACTTAAGCAATTGGGAGTCCTATTGCTTCCCAGGTTCAACTCTGGTACCAAACTAGCATAGCAGGTTTTCCTTCAGGCCACACTAGATTTCGGTACTCTCAGGATGAGAGATTATAAAGCCATATTCCGCCTCTCCAGATAAACTGCTAGCATTCTAGTCCCTCTGGTTTATGTTAGAAGCCTCCCTGTATAGTCCCAGAAGTGGCCACTGTCGACACGTCCTGGGATAGACGGAATAACAGTCCACCAAAGATGTTCACATCCTAATCATCGGAACCTGTGAATACGTAACGTTATATGCAAAGGACAATTAAAGCAGCAGTTGGAATTAAGATGGTTAATCAGCGAACCTTAAAATAGGGAGATTATCCTGGATTATCTGGGTAGATCCAGTGTAATTACAAAACCAAAAAAAAAAAAACCAACCCACTGTCGTGGAGTCGATTCCTACTCACAGTGACCCTGTAGGACAGAGTAGAACTGCCCCATAGAGTTTCCAAGGAGTGCTGGAGGATTCAAACTGCCTGACCTTTTGGTTAGCAGCCAAATGCTTAAGGACTGTGCCTACCAGGGCTCCTTTGCAAGTATAGCTCTAGGGTAAATTCTGGACGGAAAGTACACTTAATAAAAAATAGTAGCTATTGCCAAATTGCCCTCCAGAAATGGTTGTGTCAATTGACACTCCCTCCAACAGAATATGGGAATGCCTGTTCCGCCATACTCTCGCCATCACTACATATCATAATGTATTTTTTTTAATTTCTTGCTAATTTTATAGATGATGCATAGCACTTTGTTGTTTTGATTTGCATTTGTTTAGTTATGAGAAAGGTTAAGGTAATACTTTTGAAATTGAGTTACTCTGATTGATGGATCACATATGCATTTTGAGGGATGACATATCTGTTTATGAGAAAATAAGTAATACTGGTACATGATCTAAGATTTCATTTGAGCAATCGCTTAATCTCCCTGTGCCTCAATTTCCTCATTCAAAATGAGAAGGTTGCACTAGATACTCTCTAAGACTATGTCTATGTATAAACCAAACAAAGCCAAACCCTTAGCGGTGGAGTCTGACTCACAGCGACCCTACACGACAGAGTAGAACTGCCCCGTAGGGTTTCCAAGGCTGTAATCTTTACCAAAGTAGACTGCCACGCTTTTCTCCCGTGGAGCAGCTGGTGGGTTTGAACCGCTTACCTTTCCGATAGCAGCCGAGCACTTAACCACTGCATCCCCAGGATTCCTTACCTATGTACAGAGACAAAAATTTATTAGTGATTATCAGGGGCAGGAGGGAGGGGAAAAGGAGGAGTCATTGCCTAGGGACACTGAGTTTCTATTAAGGGTGATAGAAAAATTTGGATACGAATAGTGGGGTTGATCGCACAACATGATGAATGTAATGTCACTGAATTGTACAGGTAAAAAATGGTGAAATAGCAAATGTTTTGTTATATATATTTGTACTACTATAAAAAAAGAATATATCTAGCTCCAAGTCTACAAGCTTACGTGATAAAAGAAAAAAGATCAAAGGGTATCACAATTATACATAGGTAAACCCCAATGTGCGGATGTGAAAACATTTAAAAGATAATGATAATGCATAGCCACAGAGGAGAATTTTGGTTAGCTCTGACTAAATTGTTCATTTTTAAAGATCAATTATTATGAATATATTTATGCATTTTGATATTTTTATGTTTTAACATTTTAGTTACGTTATAAAATCAGACTAAAATATTTAAAAAAGGGGGGAAAACTTCTTTTAAAAATCATTTCTTATTTAGCCAGGGTCCCTTCCAATCCTATATTGCTTATGCTATAAAAATTTTTATAAGGCTGGTATCAAAGTAAATACATTGCTTGTTTTACTTACCATTATTTTACGTATTTATTCTCACATATTTACGTGGTCCTATCATTTGTCGGAAACTCCGGTGGTGTAGTGGTTAAGTGCTACGGCTGCTAACCAAGAGGCTGGCAGTTGGAATCCACCAGGCTCTCCTTGGAAACTCTATGGGGCAGTTCTACTCTGTCCTGTAGTAGGGTCACTATGAGTCGGAATCGGCTGGACCGCAACGGGTTTGGTTTTTTTGGTTTGGTTTCATTTGTCATTTCTAAGGGAAATATGAATCCATTGCCCAAACATACAGTTTGCCTAGCAATTTCTGCACAGCGGCATTTGGGATATTTTCCAATTTTGACTGAAATATGATGTGCAAGCATAAATACCTTCGTAGACCGTTTTTGTTTTTTTTCTTTTGGAGGGGTTCCTTCGGAAAGATTGCCCAAATTCCATCAGCAATGTATTGTTTAAGAATATCTTTTTTTTTCCCACAAACCTATCAACAGTGACCTATTCAAATTGGTTTATTTTTACAAATTAAATATACTTAAGATGACACCTCATAGTTGCTCTAATTCACTTAATTGAAAATTCTCCTGGCATCTTAATTTTTTTAATGATGTTTGCTTACTACGTATATTTCTTCTTGTATAACTGTACATTCATATTCTTTGATCATGATGGTTATTGCCTTTAGAAGCTAGTATCTCTTGCTTATGTTTTTGGTGGTTAAAATTAAAATTTCTGTCCTACATATCAATTACGAATATCTTCTTGCTCAACTGAATGCATTTTATTATGCATTGTGCAAACAAAAACATTTTGTTTTATTATATCCATTTTACCACAGATATTTTTATTACTTTAATTATCAAGAAATTATCTCTCTTCCACGATTATTTAAGGTCCATGATTTCATTTTCTTCTAGCTTTGTTTGCAGATGGCTTTTTAATATTTAACACCTTAACTAATTTGAAACATGTTTTGGATGCAATAAACAATATTGCTGTAAATTTATTTTTCTCCATATTGTATACATTTTCTTTATTAGTGATTCTTTTTTATTACTTTGTCACCTGATTGTTGACCTCTGAAAATGTTTTAGCCTACTTTTTGTATCTATCCTACTTCATTGTTCTATTTTCTCTACTTAATATAGTACCAGAAACTTGTGACCACTGATTAAAAGTTCCACAGAGTAAATTCTATACCATTATCTTTTTTTATAAAGACATTGTTTGATGTCACATTTTTCCATTGTCTTAGTTTTTAAGTGCTGCTATAACAGAAATACCACCAGTGGATGCCTTTAGCAAAGAGAAATTTATTCTCTCACAGTAAAGTAGGCTAAAAGTCCAAATTTAGGGCGTCACCTCCAGGGGAAGGCTTTTTCTCTCTGTCAACTCTGGAGGAAGGTCTTTGTCCTCAATCTTCCTCTGGTCAAGGAGCTTTTTAGGCATGGGGACCCTGGGTCCAAAAGACACGCTCTACTCTTGGTGCTGCTTTCTTGGTGGTATGAGGCCCCCAACTCTCTGCTTGCTTCCCTTTCTTTTTTTATCTCTTGAGAGATAAAAGGGGGTGCAGGCCACACTCCAGGGAAACTCCCTTTACATTGGATCAGGGAGGTAACCTGAATAAGAGTGGTGTTACAATCCCACCCTAATCTTTTTAACATAAAATTATAATCACAAAATGGAGGACAACCACACAATGCTGGAAATCATGGCCCAGCCAAACTAATACTCACATTTTTGGGGGGGACATAATTCAATCTATGACATTCATAAAAAAACTCAAGCTCTGTTAAATACTCTATTAAAATTTTAACTGGTAATGTATTAAATCTGTAAATTAACTTGTGAAGTATCTTCTTTATTATACCGTCTGTCTTATTCATCTAGTGCTGCTATAACAGAAATACCACAAGTGGATGGCTTTAACAAAGAGAAATTTATTCTCTCACAGTCTAGTAGGCTACATGTCCAAATTCTGGGCACCAGCTCCAGGGGAAGGATTTCTCTCTCTGTTGGCTCTGGAGGAAGATCCTTATCATCAGTCTTCCCTTGGTCTGGGAGCATCTCAGCGCAGGAACCTCAGGTCCAAAGGACGTGCTCTGCTCCTGGCACTGCTTTCTTGATGGTATGAGGTCCCCATGTCTCTCTGCTTACTTCTCTCTTTTATATCTCAAAAGGGATTGGCTTAAGACACTATCTAACCTTGTAGACCTCATCAGTATAACTGCCCCTAATCCATCCTCCATCTTATTCCATCATAACGATAGGATTTACAATACATAGGGAAATCACATTGGATGACAAAATGGTAGACAATCATACAACACTGGGAATCGTAGTATATTTCTTCATGTGTTTAAGGCTATTATACCTGCTGTTAAAGTTGTTGAACTCTCCTTTAAAAGTTACAGATGTCCCTCTTTAACATTAATACCTCAACAGGTAACGTTTTTTATTATCCCTTACGTTTCTAAAACATGCATCATCCAGAATTTGTTTTGATTATATAATCACTTAACATTTTATTGTTTACACAGCACTTTCCCATTCCTTGTCTCATTTGAGCCTTACACCCACCCCTGTGAGACAGGTCAAGCTTCAGACATGTGTTTTTAGAGACAAAGACATGTAAGAAGTTACCTAAGGTCACTTGGCCGATAACTGCTGGAAACAAGTCTCAAGACCCGATATAGAACCCTTTCCAACTCCTTATTAGATTGCATAAGAAAACATTGAAATGCCAAGCGTTTTCTTGGTTAATATGATTCCTTATTTTTACTTCCTTCAGCTCAATAAAAATTCATGAACGGTCACATTCTGGCATGGTCATTTATTATATTTTACTACTCTCTGGTCATTTATTATATTTTACTACTCTCTCTTTTATTTATGATGAGCAGGCTTAAATTAATTGAGTCTTAATTCTCTTATCTCTAAAGTTGGAATACTACCTGTCATGTCTACTTTGCAAGGTTTCAAAGATAAAATGACATAACGTATATAAAAATCCCAAAGAAATGTTACTTGGCAAAGTCACAAGATTAGATGGTGTCTTAAGCCAATCCCTTTTGAGATATAAAAGAGAGAATGTCTCTTGATCTCTTTTTTAATGTAGAGGTTAAGCAGCGATCATCAAGGTTTCTTGCAACACAAACATTGCGTCCTTTGAGGCTGTTAATTAGAGGAGCAATTTACATTTAAGGATACAATAGTCTTTCTAGATAACTGCAATTTCCTCCTTTTGCTGAAGGTGGCAGTGCTGGTCTCTATAAAAACCAAACCCATTGCCGTGGAGTCAATTCTAACTCATAGCGACCCCATAGGACAGAGCAGAGCTGCCCCGTAGAGTTTTCAAGGAGCGCCTGGTGGATTAGTACAGCTGACCTTTTGATTAGCAGCCGTAGCACTTAGCCACTACGCCACCAGGATTTCCACTGGCCTCTATTAAAACCAGATTTTTTGGAGTTGTGGCAGCCTTATTTGTTAGATTTTACAAAACCCCTATTACTTTTAAATGTTTTATATGACATATGTGTATTTTCTAAGTGGAAATGAAGTAAAGCTAATTTTGTTTTGAGTTAGACTGTGGTGATATCCTAATGGTTAAAAAAAAAAAAAAGCACATGATTGGGGTGTCACTGGTGCTGAAATTAGAATTTCAGTCAGGTGACTTGTTCAACTCCAAGGCAATTCTTTAGATTTGCTGTATTATGACATTCCTGTTGGCTACCATCATTACAAGGACATATTACTTTAAGTAGGTTAGAAGTCATCCTGCCCTGTCATTCCCCTTTATTACCTGATGCGATTGACAATGTCAACCATTACAAATAGAGGAGAGTCCATGGAAAGGGATTAAGGCATTCTGGTGTACCTAGTAGACACTGGATTTTGTATGTTTCAATAAGCAGAGTTAGCCTTGGGCAAAAACTGACGGTCAAATCATTTATCCTCTAGCTCCTAACTTTTTTCTCCAGTAGTCTTTCCTTTGACCTTTTGCTTAGTTCTCTCCTACCAGAAGCCAGATCTGAGAGGCAGAACGTAGTGGAAAGAGCACAACTTTGGCATCAGAAAGCCTATGTTCTCATCCTTACTCTGCCACTTCGAATTTGGTTGACCCTAGATAAATCATTTAAACCCTCAGCCTTGGTTTCCTCATTTGTAAACTGGGATTAATGATGGCTAATTGAAGGTTACCAGATGCTATAGCAAAACTAATTTATACACTTATGTTATTAATTTACCAAGATTGAAGTATGAATGTACAATGTATTGCTCCTTACAGCAATTTGTAAGTAACCCTCGGACTTTTGCACATGTTGCTGGATCTCCTGAAATAGCTTCTACTCTTTACCCGCAGGATTCTGACTCTAAAAGGCTAGTTCGAATTCCCTTCTTAGAGGCTTCTATAGCATTGAGGCTTACTTCTGATTAGTGTTTACTACATGCTGTCATTCCCGTTTACCTGTGTCTGCCTCCCCCTCTGGACCAACTGGAATCTTTTGAGAGCAGGAACTTTGAGAGTATACATCTTAATAGCGTTGCCAGATAAAATGTAAGGTACTCAGTAGATAACTATTACAGAGGGACAAAGGAGGGAAAGGATGGATAAAGCAAGTACAGAGAAAATGACAATATAAGGCAGACTATGAGATGAACAGTGGGGATTGAAGTAGAAATGGATCATATTTGCTTAGGGAATCCTTCACGGGAGAAGTGGAATTGGAGATATACCTTGAAGGACGAGAATAATTTGATAGGCGGAAACTGAAAAGACAGCATCCTAGATGGAGCGAACAGCACACAAAAGGTACAGAATAGGAAAGAGCCGGGTATGTTTGGGAAATGAAAAGCCTCTTGTTGGCGGTGGGTAGAATACAGGTGGAAAAGCTGTAGGAAATGAGGCTGGAAAAATAAACAGGAGCTTAACCTGAATTCAGAGATTAGGAAGTTTAAAGAGTTCACGCTGCTGCCTGGTCTATGTCCATTTCCTCCCCAGTGTGTTCAGAGGGAGAGAGCTCCTCCTCTCTTTCTTAACAGTCACAGACAGGCCACCACCTCCTTTTCTCCATTATTAACTAGCTTGCCTGGTACTATCAGAATAAACCCCTACCCATGACTTTCTTTTATTGCCTCTTCCTCCCACCATCAACGTTCACTTACTGAGCCTTTTGACTTTGTGACCCTGATTTCCACTCTTTAAATAATCAAGATCAACCAAACCCACATGAGCAGGGGCCTGTGCTGAATTTTATTTCTAAAAAGTTATATAATTTTCACATGACCTGCACATGACAAATAAAGAAGGTAGAACATGATGAATTGCCAACTGGGTCATTTAGACAAGGTGGAATGGTGTGTGGGGGTTAGTTACAAGATAGAAAAAGCACTGTGAGCTGCAATAGATCCCCAGGTGATTCTTATGCTTAGTAAATTTTGAGAACCACTGCTCTACTAGTTGTTCTCAAAATTGGTCCCTAACCAGCGCATTAGCATGGCGTGGGAACTTAAGACACGCAACGGGAAGGAACTGGTTGGAAGCTCTGAAAGGAACATACGTCTTTATCTCTCTTTCATTAGCCATTATAGACATGGGGGTGGGCATAGAAAAAGGGAAAAATAAGACAAACACACACAAGAGAAAGCATGAGGAAAATAAGAGAAACATGAGACTGGAAAGCCAAAGGGAGGTTGAGGAAAGGAAATAAAAACAGTCGGAGTGAGCAATGGTCCCACCTTCAGCACCGTCTTGCCTTTACCGGTTCTAACCAAGACCTCAAGAGAGTTGCAGGTATTATCCCTACGCAGACCTTATTAGGAACGGGTTTTGAACAAATTAAAAACCTCTCAACTTGCACTACTTCCAGATTTTCCAAACATGCTTAGATAATGAGAAACTTCCTGGATGTGTATATATATATATATATATATATATATATATTCTTTCCAAAAGTGCCTTGGTTGTAAGTAAATAAGGCCAAGAATTAAATTCTGTGAGGAATAGGGACCACACCAAAATTTACTAATTGTCTCACTTACCTGTTAAAAAAAAAATAAAATAAATGCTTGGAAAAGTAGGTGGCTTCAAACAACAACCATTTCTATTTCTCATGATTCTGTGGACCAGCTGCGCTAATGTGACCCCAGTACCCCCCAGCATGTTTTTCTTATTTCAACTGAGAGCTTAACAAAAAAGAAAAAGGCCATGATGAAATCTATAAGTTGTTCTTCCTCTGCCTCCCTCCTTCACATACCTCTGTTAATGACTTTGTTTTGACCAAATGTTAATGACTTTGTTGGTTTTAAACTGATGCAAATAACCTTTTGTTCTGGCGGAACTATCTGTGGCATACAACCCCCCACAGGAAACTTGGACCCCAGGTATCAGATATGTATGCCTTTAGCCTAACAAAAAAAAGGAAACCCAGGTGGTGTAGTGGTTAAGTGCTATGGCTGCTAACCAAAGGGTCGGCAGTTTGAAATCCGCCAGGCGCTCCTTGGAAACTCTAGGGGCAGTTCTACTGTCCTATAGGGTTGCTATGCGTCGGAATCGACTGGACGGCACTGAGCTTGGTCTGGCAGGGCACTACAAAGACACTTGGAACCCTTGTAAGATTCTATACGATCTCTAATGTAAAACTGCTCTTTGGGGCTCCATAGAGACGGCCTGTGTTGCTGCAAGGTCCCCGGTGATATATGCATCTCCTTAATAAACTTTCTCACTCTTTCTGACTTGGAATATGTTTCATTGGTTCAACTGCTCCGGGGCACAGACCCTAATCAGGCAACACTAAGCTGGTAGTTTTTCTGCTCTATGTGGATTTGGCTAAGGCCACTCATTCAACTGGGTCACTCATTCAATGGCTGTGTTCAGCTGAGACCTAAGATGGGCCTGAAATATCCAAGATGATTTCATTCATATATCTGGAGGGTTGGTGATGGTCAGCTGGAGTGACTTCTCATCTGCTAGTAGGTCAGGTTAGAGCTGCTTTCTTATAGCATGGCACCTGGGTTCAAAGGGGAAAAGACCCAATTCTGCATAAGCTCTTATCAAGTCTCTGCTTGCATCATGCTTACATGTTTCACTGGCCTTGCAAGTCACATGGCCCAAGCCCAGGGTCAGTGTGGAAGGGCACAACCCAAGGGTATTAATACCAGAAGGCATGATTCCTTAGGAGCCACCTATGTAACAGTCTGCCACCTTCATTCATTTATTTGACACAATCACTTACGGAACAGCCAGTATCATCCAAGTCTTATGCCACAGGCTGTTGTTAGTTGCCCTGGAGGAGTTGATTCCCGCTTCTGGCAATCCCTCGCATACAAAGTAGGACTGCTCCCTGGGGTTTCCGGGCCCAGCAGGATCAGCATCACCAAGGAACTTGTTAGAAATGCACATTTTCAGACCTCACAGCACTAGACCGGAAACTCTGGGGCTGGGGTCCAGAAACCTGAGTTTTAACAAGTCACTGTTATAGTTTAACCCTATTACAACTGCAACACTGCGTAAAGTGATACTATAATCTTAGGTAGTTATACTTAGATTAGTAAAATGCATGCGGTTGGATTTTCCAGGTTGTGAAGAAGTTGGAGGGGTCTTCCAATTTTTCTGTTTTTATTAACTGCATTTAAATTCTTTTTTTTTTAATTCAAAAATTGTATTTAAATTCTTAATTTGTCTTTAACTCCCTCTGTTACCTTGGACAGATCACTTCATGTATCTGCCTAAATCATCCCAAACCCATAAAATAAAAGGAATGAATGTGCTATTTATGGTAATCTATAAAAAAATTTTTTTATAAATATGCAAGCACTAACTTTGCATGTTACGCTTTCCATACTCACAACAATCCTTATTCAAGTAACATTAGAGTAATAGAGGGTGATTAAGGGAAGGGTGGGCCAACTCCCTGGCAGCTAACAACAAGCTTACCAAAGAGACTGTTGTTAGTTGCTACTGAGTCCTTTCCAACTCACGGTGACTGCATGTGTGCAGAGTAGAACTGCTCTACAGGATTTTCAAGGCTGTGACCTTTTGGAAGCAGATCACCATGTCTGTCTCCCAATGAGCCTCTGGGTAGGTTCGAATTGCCAACCTTTCAGCTACTAGGGCAAAAATGGTGCTTCTTTTTAGGCAAATAAGAAAAGACTAAAAAAAAAAAAAGCAGCATTAGCAGGGTAAAAAAAAAAAAAGATTCTCTAGAGAAATGTAAGCCTTTTGCTTACATAAATTCCATGTAAATTAACAAAGAACAGGAAAAACTACAGGAGGAATGAGTGAAAAACCTAGAGATTCTCCAAGGGGGATTAACATTGATTTCCTGCTCTACCAGTCAGAAATCATCACAATGAGCTTTTGAAGACTCAAACTACTTAAGTCATTTGAATTAAGGACCTTGGTCTTCCTGTCTGGGTTTCTTTGGTGGAAAGAGACCCGCCAGCAAGATGGCATCTTGTCCTTCGTGATTAACCATGGTGCTTGCAGAGTGCTTTAACTGACATTATGTCATTTAAGTCTCACATTAACCCATTCACATTGGTGACATTTTCCCTATTTTACAAATAGGCACAAGGAAGCCATGGGAGGAAGTAAGGTACTCAAGGTCACAAAGATAAGTGTTGAACGGCAGGGCCAAGATCAGACTTGGGCTTTCCAAACCAATGTTTTTCCCACTGTTTGCCTTCAGTGTCTGGAGAGCAAGGAGGACCAGCATCCTGGTTATTTCATGGAAGGACCTTTATTTATTTTCTTTTGAACACAGCAAGAGATCATAACTACCTTCTTCCTTCTCTATTTCTCTTCCTGATTTCCATCACCTTCCATTCCCTCAGGCTGCTGTAAGAGGGCACTAGGTTTTGATGTCAGGAGATGGAAATCCTGGTTCTAGTCCTGCCACAGGAGGCTAGGTGGCCTCAGAGAAGTCACTTATGCTCTCTGGGCTTCAGATATCTCATTGTTACCTCCAAGTCTGCCAATGATAGTCTGAAAAAGGGAATCAGAATATCTAGTGGTTGATTTTGACATTTTTGTAGATGAGTTTTCAGACTGCAGCTAGGGCTTGAAGGGGTGGGAATGGGCAGGCAAAAGAGTAATTTAAAAAGGATAAGAGAAAATGGACCTATGAGAGTTCGAAGTAGATATTTGGGGTGCCGAGTTGAGGTAGCTGAGCACTTTCATTTACGACCCTCCCCCTTGACCTTCTTAAGCTTCCTAAGAGGGAGCTCCAATGTGTATCATTACTGTGAGCTCAAATAGTATTTTGGCTTTTCAGTTTTGTTTTGGTGAACAAAATGAGGATGTGGAATACAGACTGCTGTGGGAAACACAAGATCAATAAACGTAGGAATCTCTCATGTACATCTAACCCTACTTATTCTCAAAGGTCTGATATCTGATCCCACTACACTGCTAAACAAATATTGTGCTGTCCTGTTAGAATCTGAGCGTCAAAAGTGTGTGAAAGTTCAAACACGGTGAAGGATTTTTTTTTTTAGTGGATCGATGTGGCTTTCTTTTTACTGCATTCTAGAAAAAAAGGAAATCTTTACCTACGTCATTCATACAATTAATACTTTTCACGATTTTTAGTACTAATATGGCTTCATTCCTTTACATTTGCCTACTATATGCCTATTTTCCTCTTCCAGGAAATTCAGAAATACTGATCCATTTGCACTCCTATGCTAAACCAAGGAAGTTAATTAACAGTTATCAAGTCCACCATCTCATCTGCAACACCAGAATATAATTTCCAGACAGCACTTAGGAAAATGTACTTTCAGAATAAGTGTGGCAAAACTATACACACACAGATGGACAAGTGAGGTGCAGGGTGAGATAAAAGAGGAAAAATTTTAAATGATATTCCAGAACACCGAAAAAAAGACAGAGCAAGAGAAAGGGATGGAAGGAAATGAGAGTGGGAATAGTAAAGTGCTTCTCAAATTGGTAGAGTGGTGACTTACAAAATCAATTTTATAATTTTCAACCAGCATTTTTAAAACGATATGCAACAGAATAAAAAATACAGAATGGAAAGGTAAATATTTTGGAAACATTTTTTCAGTGTACATTAATATATTTCTATATAAAATTTTTTTTATATATAATATAGAAATATACAGACACTGGGTTTTTATATATAATAGGGAAACCCTGGTGGTGTAGTGGTTAAGTGTTATAAACAGTCGGCAGCTCCAATCCGCCAGGCGCTCTTGGAAACTCTATGGTGCAGTTCTACTCTGTCCTATAGGGTCGCTAAGAGTCGGCATCGACTCGACGGCACTGGGTTTGGTTTTTGGTTTTTTATATATAATAGACATAATTATGTTTTACACATACACGTACATTCATGCCCCGAGTTGTTCTGTAAACTATTTGTCGCTGTGGGTCTTGGTCCAAAGTTTGAAAACCCCTGACCCAAATGAAGCCTGGCAAGGTAGGTTCAAGGTCAAATGACAAGAGTCCCTTCTCTCTCCCTTTGAGGTCCAGAGCAGTTAATGGAGGGAGAGGAAATGGCGGGTGGAGGAGAGACCAGAGTGAGGTCAAGCGAGGAGCAAGGCCGCATTAGGACACGGTGGGTCCTGAGGCTTTCTCCAGGATGGTCAGTTGAAAAATCTGGGAGGCCCGGTTGTGAGAGCTTCCCTTAAATGTTAAACCGAAAGACCTTCCGCTCCAGGGGTCAGTCTCTGTGAAAGGAGTTATTATTATTAACAGGGGCGAGGTGCGGGGAGGTGCGTGAGGCATTGGAAGCGCGGGAAGGTCGAGCCGGGTATGATCACACAAAGACTCATGCTAACGCTGCACAGCCCAGAGAAGAGAACAAGCAGTTCTGCGCTCTGGGATGCAGCCGTGGGCGCCAGCCCCAGGGCGCGATCCGCCGGCCAGCTGCGCTCCCTGCCAATGGGCCGCACCCCGCCCCGCCTACACCCCCGCCCCCGCAGCCGGCTGGCTCCTTAGCCGGGTCGAAGGCCCCCCACGTGACCCTTCCGCGCGGGCCACCACCTCCGCCCCGCCCAAGCCCCGCCCCCGTGACGTCTAACGCCCTCATTGTTGGAACAGCTGCCTCTTCCAGCTCTCGCCCATTGGCAGTCCCGGCGAACAGCACCCCCCTCAGCCACGCCTCCGGAGGTGGGAGGACCGCGTTTGGGGGCGGAGCCTGGGCCGGAGAGGCGGGGCCAGAAGGCGCAGCGCGGGTAAAGGGGCCGCTCCGAGCGGTGGGAGCGTTTAGCAGTCGCGCACCGCCTCGCGCTGTCCTGCTGCCCACCCCTCCCCCTGCCCGCCGCCGTCACCTGGGAAACCGGCCGCGACCGCCAGTCTATCCGAACCTGATTTCATGGCAGCCGTGAAGGAAGCAGTTTTGGGGCCTTTGGTGGGGGCGGTGGATCAGGGCACCAGCTCCACGCGGTTTTTGGTGAGCCCGGGGTGACTTCTAAGGAGGCACTGAGCCGGGGCGGGAGTCGGCGGGGCTCGGGGTGCGGGTCCTCATCCCGCTCCTCCCCTGGCCCCGGCCGCTGGGCAAGGGAAGAAGGCCGCGGCCCCGGAACGGGACCTGCCACCTCGGTGGTGGATCCAGGTCACCTAATAATGGGAGAAGTTCTCCGCCAAAGGGAGCATCCACACAGACCTGCCGCCTATAGCCTGGGACAGGTGGCCACATTGACTGCTACTGCGGTCTTCCCAGGAACACTTGGCTTGCGGGGCTCAGGACGTCCTTGGATGGGGGCGGGGGGGAAGCTGTGTCACGGCCGTGTCTACTGGTCCTTCGGAGCAGTAGAACGAATAAAGTAGTAGCATGATGATGCGCTGTCACTCTCCACAGAAATTGCAGAAGGTAGAAGAATGCTTAAGGGGGTGGCAGAACAAATTAGGAAAGGGTCACACTATACTGCTTTTGCCAGAATCTTTAATTTCGTAGACTCGCGAATTTCAGTTGATACTTTACTATTATAAACCGATGATTGTGGTCTCTGCACTTTATAGTATAATGTAACCAGGAGATTCCGTTTCTCATATTTGCCATGCACGACAGCAGAGTTTTACTGTAACGGAGTGCTGTTTAAGTGTCCGCTTAGTGACTCTCTGGTGATTGACTTGTGCAGTTAGGAAACTTGCTACTAAAGTGATCTAGCGCTGAGGTAATTTAAAAGTCACATGACTTTCAATAGGCATTTGACTAACCTGGTACGTTGATATAAATATTTAGTGACTGTTTAGCTCCCTCTTCACAAAAATAAAATTTTTATTTTTTTCACTTTTTTTTCCTTAAAGCATTATTTTTCTGCATTATTTAGTAAGTGTATATATGTGTGTATACACATACACAAACCCTGGTGCTGTAGTGGTTAAGACCCAAAGCTGCTAACCAAAAGGTTGGCAGTTCAGATCTACCAGGCACTCCTTGAAAACCCTATGGGGCAGTTCTACTCTGTCCTATAGGGTCGCTATACACATACACAATAGATATATGTTACATACAATACTATATATAATATATATTTTAAAAGTCTTGTTTACCTGGCCACTTGACTAAAACCTGTACTTTGACCCCGATACTTGTCTCTCTTGTCTAAAGTGAGAAGTTTTCAGTCCAATTTTAGTTTGATTCTTATTTAGTATATTACACTGGTTTGAGCTGCCAAGACATATTCCACCATCTCTTGTACTGTTTTGTCTTTTGATCACCCAGGGCGGGTTTCACTTTGTCTTACATTTACATAAACTTTTATAAAGTCATCTTGAATGGTAAGTAAGAAAGTCTGCCTAACTGCATTTGATTAATACTTAAAATATACAACCACCATCTTTCCAAATTAAGAGAGACCTTTAAGACAGGTGTGCTAACTAGCTGTGGGTTGATTTTTAAAACCCTGTTCGAGAATTGGAAAGCCTGGTGGCGTACTGGTTAAGTGGTATGGCTGCTGACCAAGAGGTCAGCAGTTTGAATCCACCAGGCCCTCCTTGGAAACCATGGGGCAGTTCTACTCTGTCTTATAGGGTCGGCAGTGGGTGTTTTTTTGTTTGTTTGTTTTTTAATTTGAGAAACGCTAATTTTTTTTTTAATAGAAGTCCGCAGGGGCCAGGCAGGTAGGGTGGCCGGATGGCAAACTCAAGAGCAAGCCTAAACCAAGGGGATAGCCAGTAATTGCCGGGGAGGAACTCAGGCCCCTGCTGTATTATAATTTAATGAACAGATGTACAGATTCTTTGAGAAGCTGGTAGTCTCGTTTTCAGTGAACTCTCCCACTTCTTGAATATTGGCAACTAGTTCACAAAGCACTGTAGGAGCTAAACCAATTGTTCTCAAGTTTACAACCTTTGCCCTGTTTGAAAGTGGGTAGAATATTTCATAACTTTGTAGGCTTCCTTTTTAGGAGCCAACCTTACCATGCTTGTCTTTACCTGGACTCTCTCCACTGTCTCTGTCCATGTAGCCCAGCAATCTTTATCTACTGCAGGTTGTTACTGGTCCCTCAAATTCTATTTGCTCAATAAGCAACTTTCTACATCGATGGGGAAGTAATTTAACACCTTATAACTATCAATTGTTCAGTGTGTAACATGAACAACGCGAGCCTTCAAAAATTGGGTTCTGTTTACTGGATTCTAGATGGGATGATCTCAATGAGTAAGCTAAGGTACAAAATCAGAAGATTGCCATTCTGCTGATCGAATGATGTATAAAATTTGGTCAGTAAAGTTGACTGCGCTCCTTGATAAAGAACTATGAAAGAATTCTTAAGAGGTAGGTAAGAGATCCTGTGCAGAGTAGAGGAAAACTTGGGGATGGTTTAGCAAGTTTTCCCCACTTTGCTTTTAAGAAAAGAGGTTGTTAAACCGCTCCCTGCAAAGTGTAGAGATAACAGATTTGCTGAATAAGTGTTTTAATCACAAGATGGTTCCCAGGAATTATTCAGTCATATTGTTGTACATTGTAATTATGACTCAAAAAGAATTGCTTAACTTCTCGGGAAAGACGACAGTGAATAAGAACTGTTCTAAGGAAGCGTGTAAGGTTAAAAGTGTTTAAATGGTTTCCTGACCATTTTCATTAGATTTGCACATTTAGCTAAACTTTTACAAGACCAATAACCTCTCCAAGCTTTCTTCTCCCTTTTTCTCTGCTAGCAATATTAGCTTTCTCCCATAGCAGACCCAAGATTTCTTTATTAGTGCTCTTTCATCCAAGGGGAATGCTTATTTCCCATATCCCCAAATCTGCTTCTTGAAATAGTGGCTCAGCTGCTTGTTATCTCTTACTGAAAGTCTATGTTTCTTGAATAGATTTTATTTCTCTTTAATAGGGCAACCGGAGTTATTTTTCTTACCTTGCCAAAAAATCTTGAAACTTTCTGACCTGAGCATGTTTGATTATTTCACCTCTTGTATTTTAGTGGTAGACCTGCAATTTCGGAAAATGTCCATTTCTTCTTCAAGTTGTCAAAGAATTAATCTTGAGGCCCTACGCATATCCTTTGTACTAAAGGAAAATTTCCAGCTTGTTTGATTTTTTTGATAGGAAAGTGAACTGAGGTTGGCACATGGTTACTCAGAGTGCAGAGTAGGAACTTCTTGGAAAGAGAATTAGGGTAACAGGTTTCAAGGAGAGGCCACTTCTTTATAAGACCAAAGTTTCAGCTTGAAGAATCAAGTTCCCTGTTCAATTTGGTAACGATTTCTTTTTTTCTCTCTAAGTTGAATGTTAAAAAAAACAAAGGCTTGAAATGTGTCAGGTACTGTACTGAGGACTTTTCCAGCATTATCTTATTTAATCCTTATGAGAACTCTGATGTAGATAATATTGTTAAGCACCTTTTACATGGGTATTAGACTGAAGCTGAGGATTGTGCCCAAGGTCACACAGTAACTGGTGCAACCTGAATTCAAGGCCAGGTTTGTTGCACTTGAAGCCTGTCTTAACTACTTACTATCTTCTGTTCCCTAGCCCACTGTAAGTGGGAGATGGGAGAACGGGTGAGGTCACCTACCCAGTGCCTTCGAGTCGATTCCGATTCATAGCGACCCTATAGACAGAGTAGAACTGCCCCATAGAGTTTCCAAGTAACGCCTGGTGGATTTGAACTGCTGACCCTTTGGTTAGCAGCCGTAGCACTTAACCACTACACCACAAGTGTCAGCTCTGGTTTTGGTCACAACTGAATCTTCACATGCACACACACACAGACAAATACAAATCGGCTTCATGTCTGTTAGGTTTGAATAAGTTCTGTTGGTTATGATCATCTCGTGACTCAGATTCAGTGGGTCCAGGGCAGGGCTCAGGTATAGTCACCGTGGATAATGGTTGCGTAACCATTGTCTTCCAACAGTCAGCATATACAAAAAATGAATAGAATTGGTAGTTCCACGCTGGTTTTGGCAGGAAACATTGCCTTGGCCCCAGTTGCCTCATCATACTTAGAGATCTCATAGGTTTATGGATGGATTTCCTCTTTCATTTACTTATTCAACACATATTTATTAAGCACCCATTATGGGCCAGGGACTAATGCATGGTAAATTTGGTCAAACTAATTTGGCTTATGGCTGGAATGAGGCCATTCTTTTTGTGATAACTAGTTGTGATTGTTTTGGTTTTGTTTTTTCACTAAGTTCGCTTGTTTTCTTGCCCATCACATTACGCAAGTGACACGTACATGTCCTTATCAAAGTTGCCACCCTCTCTTGTCCTCTTGTCTTTCCCAAGCGTAAGTGTTAAGAGTTTTCAGAGTGAGCTTCTTGAGGGACAGAACAGTGTCTTTTTTTCTTTCCCAGAGCCTAACACAGCATCTGGCATGAGATAAAGGGTCATTAGATGAATAGAGATCAGGAGAAGGGGCCTACAGGACTCAGATATGTTGACTAGAAAGAACTTCTTGGATTACAACAGGAATGGGTCCCACCTTCCTAGGTGTAACTTGGAGGTTCTTGGGAAAAGTTGAATTCAGCAACTATAGCTGAATTACATGTTTGTATAGGGTCACTATATGAGTCGGAATCGACTCGAGGGCACTGGGTTTAGCTTTTTTTTTTTATATGCTATTAATATTTCATTTCTAAGAAAAATACAGTGCAATTTGCTATTCTTCTGTGGCTTGTCAGAAGGTGCCATTGTGGCTTTTTGGGTCAAATTTGCAGTTAGCCTGTTTGTAGCTAGTGTTTTTCTTTTAGGTCATTCACATTTACATAGTGTTAGAGTGTTCTGGAGAAGGGAGTTGGCATTCCTGGGTAAGGGTTTATCACATAGTGGAGTTTAGTGTGGCCTTAAAAGTTAGGCTAGTGGGGAAATCACATGGGGAGGGAAATTTAGGATGGGATGGCTGAATTAGCCATAGGATGTTACAGGACAGTTACTTAATAAGGAGAGCATTTCCTGTCTACACTACTCCCCTTAGGAGAGAGAATGCATGCATTGTTTCAGAAAGTTTATTTTTAAACTTTTTTCATGAAACCAGTTTTCCTTGTTTGTTCTGATTTTAACTATCCCGCTTCTCCAAATCTAGAACTGGGTCATGATTTAGGCATCTTAAGTGAGTATAGAACCGGTGACTTCTAATTGTATTACAGGTAATAATAAGTTGCAGAAGTAGTAGTAGCATCTTTTGGGTGTATACTAGGTGCCTGCACTGTGCTAAGTTATTTTTAGATGTTAACTTTCCTTGTTCCTGCAGTTTTAGTATTATTTTTTTTTAAGTTTTATTTATTTTGTGGTTGTTGAGAATGTACACAGCAAAACATGTTTCTTCAGTTTTTAATTGCCCCCCCCCAAAAAGCCTGGAATTGAGGTGTGATTTGCACGTAGAGATGAGTAACTGGTGATTTATAATCCTAATAATATCACTTATTGGTGGTGGTGATAGGAGTAGTAATAACCCAAAACCAGGTTATTAGCTGTTGTAATAAAAATAGTAGTAGCAGCCACAGCACCAGTACTGATAACATTTGGGTGCATGCTATGTGCCTGCACCGTGCTCAGTCCTCTCCATAAATTAGTTTATTTTAATCCTTTTACAGATGGAAAAGCCAAGGCTCAGAAAAGTTGAGCAGTATGACCAAAGTCAACTAGCTGGCATGGGCAGGGCCTCTTGTGTGTCGCCAAGGCTTGTGCGTTTTGTCTTTGCACTATAGACCAAGGATGTCATTCTCATTTGCCTCTCTAGTCCATGGTGAAATTATGAAATTCTGAGAGTGGGTATCTTTAAGTTTATGACCTAAAACATAAATCGCTAACTGCTGGACATCTCCACTTATGTGCCTGAGCAGCACCTCAAAGACACATAATCTGAAATGAAATTTGCACTCTCATTACCCCTTCCTTCACCTAAACTCCTGCCCTACTCTTCCTTTTCTTGTAAACACCGCCTACCCACCTGCACTAACCTGTAACCCGCCATCCATAACTGTTCCTCTTTTTCCATCACTCCTCCCTCTTCAATCCCTTGATGTATCTAATTGCTTATACCTTCTAAATGAAATCTACCCCAACACATTCACTTCACTTCTTTCAACCATGGCGGCCTTGCATGAGGTGCAGTGGCTGGGAATCGAGCCCTGTCTGCCACATGAAGGCAAGAATTCTACCACTGAATAACCAACCTCAGGCTGTTATTAGTTGCCTTTGAGATGATTCCAACTCATGGTGACCCGATGTATGCAGAGTAGAACTGCTGCATAGCATTTTCAAGGCAGTGCCCCTTCAGAAGCAGATGTAGGCCTGGCTTCTGAGGCCCCTCTGAGTGGGTTACAGTCACAAGCCTTTCAGCTAGTAGTTGAGCACTTAACTGTTTGCGACGCCTTAGCCTAGCCTCCCTCTAATCCATTCTCTGCAGTAGCCAGCATTGTATACCCTCCCCCCACCCATTTCCTGTCCCAGCAGGGCTCACTTCTATTCACATTTCAGTCTTTGTTTAGAAGGTAGGTATCCCTGACCCCCAGAAGTCTGAGTGAGGTATTTTTTCTCTACTTAATAGCACCTGCCTTTGTATTCCTTTCTTTGTATTCCCTTCTTTGTATTCACTTCTTTGTATTCACTGCCGCTTAATGGAGAATTGAAAAACCATTTTTGTATTAGTATGATTAGCGGACAAGCACTGGATTGGTATTCAGAAAACCTAGAGTTTAGTCCTGCTTGTCAATTTTATCTAATCTCTTGCATCTCATTTTGAAGAAGAAAAAAAAATGAAACAAAAAAACCGAGAGAACATTACATTAGGGCATGGTTTCAGTTTGTATTGTCTTTTGTTTCCTTTTGCCTTGAAACTCCATTGTTGAATTCTTTTCTGGAAGAGTTAAAATCTGGAAGCTGAAGTCAAAACCAAAACCACTGCTGTGAAGTTGATTCCAACTCCTAGAGACCCTGTAGGACAGAGTAGAACTGCCCCATAGGGTTTCCAAGGCTGTAAATCTTTATGGAAACAGACTGCCACTCTTTCTCCCATGAAATGGCTGGTGGGTTTGAAGCGCCAACCTTTCAGTCAGCAGCCAAGTCCTTAACCGCCTAGGAAACCCTATGGGGCAGTTCTACTCTGTTGTATAGCATCACTTTGAGTTGGAATCAACTGACAGCGCACAACAATAACAGCCCATTCCAAAGGCTGGTAAATCCATGTTTATAAAGCATGAGGATCCTGGAGTTCGCCTAGTTAAAGCTAAGAGGTGATGGAAGAGGGATCTCACCCCTTCACAGCCTCGTAGGTCTGCTTTTGAGATCTGTATGAATTTAGTCAGCAAAAACGGACATCTTGTTTCTTAACCCCAGAAACCTTTGTGAATTTGAGAGTAGACCCTGAAGGCAGCAGTAATATGAATAATACTAATGCAACTGTGGTTTCCTATTAGAGTTTTTCTGTCACATAAGTACCTGGTTATTATTATTCGGTGCCGTAGAGTCGATTCTGACTCATAGCGGCCCTATGCACAACAGAATGAAACACTGCCCGGTCCTGCACCATCCTCATGATTGTTGTTATGCTCGAGCCCGTTGTTGCAGCCACTATGTCAGTACGTCTCGTCGAGGGGTTTCACTGACCCTGTACCAAGCATGATGTCCTTTTCCAGAGACTGATCCCTCCTGACAACATGTCCAAAGTATGTGAGACAAAGTACCTGACAGACCATATATTCTTCAGACATTCTACAAATATTTATCGGGCATTGACTCTTTGCCAAACACTATTCTATGTCCTAGGGGTACATCAGCAAATAAAAGAGGACAAAGGTCCGTGACCTGATGGAGCCGACATCCTAGAAAGATGCTTTAACGCTAAGTTGTAAATTACCAGGATATATCACATGGAGTTCTGCCAAGTGTCTTTCACTTATGATGTGTCAAATTAACCTTTGACTCAAAAGATACTTTGTCTTCTCAAAGGACTTCAGAATTTGCTCTCCTGCTTTCGTCATGTTTACCATTTCCTCCAGAAAAGGAGGTGGGTGGGTGGGCATATGTGTGTGGTGGGGCTAACAACTCAAGTGTTTTTTCTCATTACTTTCTCTTAATCTACTTTGAGTAGGTGATTTTCCCCCAGAGGAAACCTAGGCATGGAAACACTTTCTTAACTAATTGGAAGTGACTCTACTGCTCTAATTACAGTGACTTGGGAGGTGAATTATAATTAAAATATGGATTCTTACTCTGAAAGAGCAAGTACTTTGGAAGCCATATATATGTACTACTAGTTGAAAAACAGCATGCATGAAAACAAGTTGCTAAGTTTTAAAAAGTGTTTTTAGTAGTAGCAAAATTATGGAGGATTGTACAGCACTTCATTAGCTTTGATCCATTGGTGTTAAGGTTTTACACCAAAGCTCAGCAACTCATGACAGGTGTGTCCAAGCAGATGATGACGGGTATGCTGGAGTCTCTGGGGGGGCCAGCGTGCACTTCTCCAGCTCCCGGTAATGTTCTACTTATAAAAGCTAGAAGGAGCCCTGATGGTGCAATGGTTAAGCGCTCGGCTGGTAACGGAAAGTTTGGCAGTTTGAACCCACCCAGTGGCTCTGGCTCCTTGGGAGAAAGACCTTATGATCTGCTCCCATAAAGATTACAGCCTATGAAAGTATGGGCCAGTTCTAGTCTGTCCAAGTAGGGTCGCTAAGAGTCTGACTGCACTGGCACCTAACAACAACAACAACAATGGAAGAGCTAGATACATTGTTGAACTTCCTTTCAAAGGAATTTACACAGTGCAGTTCCCTGCCTGAGCATCTGTGACTCTTTGTATCTCCACATCACAGATGGATGAAGACTAGAACTGTAGGCCGGTATTATTGGAAGTTTACCAGATTTCTTTTATTCTTGCTCTTATTCTCTGAAAGAAATCAGTACTATTAATTGGTTGGTGTATTAACTTTCCTACATCTGGAGCCTGTTTTGTTTTGTTTTAGGGAATAAGGAATTGCCTCTCAATTTAGGTTCATCTTCAACAGGTTTCTATTTACCTAAAAGAAAAGTGACTATTTCTAAAAGTTACCTCTATAACTTTTATGATTCTCTCTGAAAAGAAAGTAGAGCATCTTCGGTGGCATTTCATCTGACTGGACTCTTCTGTCAATGGATAAGAACTGACTAACTTTAAACATCTTTGATATCTACCTGCATTTTACCCTAATATTGCAATATGTTTTTCAGGTGTTCAATTCAAAAACAGCTGAACTACTTAGTCATCATCAAGTGGAAATAAAACAAGAGTTCCCAAGAGAAGGGTATGTTTCCTATTTTAATAGGTGAAGGCATGCCTAGTTCACCTCACCCTACCTGCCCCGTGGGTATTTAAACTTGACAAAACACTTTCCTGAGGAGACTTGAGGTATGGATATTATTAGCCAAGGAAAGAAGCAATAACTTAGAACTCAGTAAAAACATGTACGTAATTGATGGCTTAGAAATTCAGTGACAGAAAAGGAAGAGGTGATAAAGTAATAAAGCAAAAGATGATTAAATGTCAGAAGTTCTACATTACGGTCATTTAGTTCTGTATAATTATATATCCCCATCGTTGCCAAAGGAGCCCTGGTGGTGCAGTGGTTAAGTGCTAGGCTGTTAACCTCGAGGTCAATGGTTTGAACCCACCAGCTGCTCCTCAGGAGAAAGGATGTGGCAGTCTGCTTCCTTAAAGCTTACAGCATTAGAAACCTTATGGGGCAGTTCTCCTCTGTCCCACAGGGTTGCTGTGAGTTGGAATTGACTTGACAGCAACGGGTTTGCTTTGTTGTTGTTTTTTTAATCATTGCTTAAATGCCTCTTTGCTGATTTGAATGTGTCTTTTTTTTTTTTTTAATAAAGATATCTGTTTAAAAAAGCATTCACATCTCTTACCACTGAATTCTAAAATCATCTTTTTGGGAGTGGTGTTCATAGGTAGTAATTGTGATTAAATATAATGTTCAGTGTATTATTTAAAATTTATAATACAACCACTTTGAACAACTGTTTGGCAGTTTCTTATGAAGTTAAACATGTACCTGCAGCATTCTACTGCTAGAAATTTATCCGAGAGGAATGAGAAAGCATATGCCCATAGGAAGACTTTAACATAAATGTTTATAGCAGCTTTATTCATAATAGTCCAAAACTGGCGACAATCCAGATATCTCTCATCAGTAGAATGAATTACAATGGAATACTGTAACTCAGCAGTTAAAAAAAAAAAGGAACTGATATGTGCAACAACATGGATGAATCTCATTGATACGGTGCAAAGTGAAAAAAGCCAGGCTTAAAGGGTACATAGTGCATGGTTTCATTTATCTGAAACGCAAAAAAGGCTAAACTAATTTGAGATGATAGAAATTAGAAAAGTAGTTGCCTGTGGGGTGTTTGATTGACTTAAAATGGGTATGAAGGAACTTTGTGGGGTGATGGAAGTATCCTGTATCTTGGCTGGGGTATTGGCTAGATTTGTCAAAACTCAACAAATTGTGGCCTTTAGATCTGCATCTCACTGTAAAGTTTACCCCAATTTAAAGAAAAAATTTATGTCATATCAAATTTTATAGTTTAAAATCTGTCTTAGATATCTAGTGCTGCTATAACAGAAATACCACAAGTGGATGGCTTTAACAAAGAGAAATTTATTTTTTCACAGTCTAGTAAGCAAGAAATCCAAATTTAGGGCATCAGTTTCAGGGGAAGGCTTTCTCTCTCTGTCGGCTCTGGAGGAAGGTCCTCCTCGTCAATCTTCCCCTGGATTAGGAGCTTCTTCGTGCACGGACCCTGGGTCCAAAGGATGTGCTCTGCTCCTAGTGCTTGTTTCTTGGTGGTATGAAGTCCCCTGACTCTGCTTGCTTCCCTTTTCTTTTATCTCTTGTAATTTAGAAGGTGGTCCAGGGAAATGGGAAAAATGGCAAGAGATTTGTATACTTATTTGACTTTTCAGAATTCCTTTTGCTCTATATTTCAGTCTACTTAGAAGTCACTAGTGAAACATGCAGATAGTTTATCACAATTCATCAAACCCATGGGATTTAAAAATAGGTAGAATAGTTGCTATTTATAGTCCACTATTTAGTGGCCTCCTTTAAAATGAGCAACTGCTTCATGGAGAATGACATAAATGTAAGGGGAATAGGCTTTTCTCTACTTAAATCATTTCTTTAGAATGTTGGGTATGCTTTGTTTAAGTCAAACTAGAAGAGATTTTAATATTTTCCATGGTCCAATGAATCACTGAGTCTCTTTCAACCTCATTTCATGTTATGAGGATCAATGGTGCGAAGTGCATCTGTTCAATCAATCTAAAAGCTTGCATATTCCCTTAAAATTTCATCATTCAGAAACTTGAGTAAATTTGAACTGATTAAAAAAAATTATACCAGCCACACCGTTGTTAAGTGAACATTTCTAGATATATAAATTATGTTTATATTGCTTTCTTGTAGACTAACCAAATATGTTCTTTTCTTCAAAGATGGGTGGAGCAAGACCCTAAGGAAATTCTGCAGTCTGTCTATGAGTGTATAGAGAAAACATGTGAGAAGCTTCGAGAGCTCAATATTGATATTTCCTACATAAAAGGTATTTTAATAGAATATTTTACTCACATGGTACAATGATCTCAAAGTTATAGTAATTATAATAAAAGAAAAACTGTCTCTATTAGGTCATTCATTAATTTACTACATAATTGAGTGCCTATGCAGTGCCAAGCGTTTCTGTGAGAAATGAGGATACAGCAATAAACAGGCAGATTAAGCCCCTATGCTTGTGAAGCTTTTATTTTGGTGGATTGAGATAAACAATAAGAGCAGAGAAGCTAATTTCAGATAGTGATAAGTACCATGCAGAAAATAAAACGAAGGGATGTGGTGGAGTATGCCTGGAGGGGCTTGTTTTAGATTTGGTGGCCAGCGAAGCCCTCTCTGAGGAGGTGACATTTTTGCTGAGATCTGAAAGGCCAAAAGGGGCCAGCTGTGTGCATATCTGGAAAGAGAGTGAGGAATAGGAAGTGGCTCACATGCAAAGGCCCTGAGGTGGGAATATGCTTGGCACATTTCCTGGGTCAGAAAGAAGGTCAGCTTGTCAAAAGCAGAGTAAAAGAAAGGCGAGGGGTAGGAGTGGGTGGGTAGGGGGTCTCAGTGGGAGCTGGAATCCTGAAATGGGAAATGGGTGGGGCCTTGTCAAGCATAGTTAGGAGTTTGGATGTTATTCTTAGCATCACTGGGAGCCATTAGAAGGTTTTAGGCAAAAGGAGCAGGGATGGCATGATCTGACTTGCACTTTAGACACCTTCCTGGCTGCTATGTGAAGAGTGATTGTAAGGGCATAAGTGCGGATGCAAGGAGACTAGTGAGGAAGCTGCTGTGGGAGTCCTCAGAGCATGGTAGTGGCTTCTGGTACCCAATGGTAGCAGTGGAGGTGTGGGGAGAAAGAAAAGGCCAGGACTTACAGATGGATTGGATGTCAGGGTAGTAGAGAGAGTAGTGGGGGGAAGAGATGAAGCAAGATGATACCTGGGCTTGTTTGTTTTTGCTGGAGCATTTGGATAGATGGGGAGGCCTTTTACAGAGGAGAGGAAGATAGGAATAAGGAACAGGTTGGGGCTAGGGGTTGATGGGAATCAAAACCCTTTTAAAAGTCTCTCTGGGATAATGCTTGAGAGTGTTAGATTATTACAGATTTCTCTTGTAAATTCCTAGTTGTTTTAATAGAATATCTACCTAAGTCTGGGCTTGTGTTGTTCATGTAGGGAGGGAAAACACCCAGTCATCCAAGATTGATATAATAGCATAAAGGATGAAAGCATAATGTGGTGATTGCCATCTCTATATCTTTTTTAAGTTCTCCATTCAAGGGACTATTTTTTCTTCTGACTGTAGCTAGGGGAATTTATCTATTGATGGTGGTGGGCTTGATTTCTGTAATCTTGGCTGTGAGACTTATCAAAGCTCCGGAGTTGAAACTGAGTTCTTTTTAGACTTTACCCTATGTGTATAAATAAAAACCCACTTACAAAAAAATCATCCAGCAAACCCAGAGTGCTTACTATGTGCTAGGTATACTAGGGATACAGTGAAGCAAAAATAGCCATGCAGCAAGTGGTTAAGTAGAGGAAACAGGTGATAATCCAATAATCGGCACACGTAGATGGAAAATTTTAACAATATAGTTATTTCTCTTTAGACTTTTATAAGAAATAAACACCTAGGTACAATTTGATATTTTATGAACAGTTTTTAATATTATGCACATATTAATCTTACCCTCATCTCTATATCTAAGTGGAAGTACTTTCACCTTCTTTTAGAGTTGCATTACCAAGTTTTATTTGTGTACCAGTGTGATTGTTGGTTATTTCCTTGAGCTGTGAGAACAGCATTCATAAATATTCAGCATTCAGAGGCATAGTTTGTTGTCAACATATTCATCATCAAAGACAAAGATAGTCTAAATGGCTTAAAGCCATGCTCAGGATAGAGATTCCAGGGCAGTTTGCCATGGCATTGACATAGTCCCACCTCCTTTCCAGGTAAGGTAGGCTGCGGTGTGTTGGCCTTTTGGACCCACTCAGATGCCATTCCTTTTTCTCTTGTTTTTGAAGATAACGCCCAACTCCTGTCTAGGTGCCCCATCATCCAGTCGCATGAACTGGTCTGTAAGAACACTGAACACGCAGCTCTGTCCTGCACTCCTCTGTCTTGGCCAGTGCGAAACCTGTACCTGGGCCAGAGTGACCCAGCACTCCCTTCTCGGGAACTACCAGCCTATATATGGCCAAGGAAGAGAACATTCCCCAAGCCCTTTCGTACCAGGCCAGTTGTGCTAAAAAAAATAACTTTTCCCAGATAATTTAGTGAATTGGTAATGCCAAGGGCCAAGCTTTTCCTTGCCTATGTAGAACTCTAGGTCACAGAATGTCAAAGCTATAAAGAATCTTCTGTCACCTAGGCCAGCTCCCTCTAACTGCAAATGAAGGAAAGGGGCTTATTGCAGGTCATGTGACTAGTGGACAACATTAAAGCACAAGGCCCCCCGGTCTCCTAGTCCAGTGCTCTTTTTCCTGAGCCACACTGATGATAATCTCACAGAATACTTCAATTTTAATTTCGGTGTGGCAAGTCAATTAGCTTGACAAGCTGAAGATGGATGTTACTTATACTTTCAATTTATATGGTTCATCATATCTGGTTGTATTTCTTTGGCAAATTTCAGTTTTGTCGTCTTTAGCCGTCCTTACCTGTCAGAAAGATTGTCGATTTCCGGTCGCTGTGAATGGTGCCTCCAAAATTAAAGTTCACTCTACAGCTGAAGGAGCCCTTGTGGCCCAGTGGTTAAATGCTCAGCTGCTAACCAAAAGGCCGGCAGTTCAAATCCACCAGCTGTGCTCCTTGGAAACCCCATGGGGCAGTTCTACTCTGTCCAATAGGGTCGCTCAACGGCAATGGGTTTGGGTTTTTTGTTTGTTTTCCGCAGCTGAACAGCACAAGTAAATAGGCTGCTTCATTCCTCCTTGGCTAGAGAGTGGGGCAGCTCTGTTTGCTTGTCATTGGACTAAGGGAACTACAAAATAATGAAGGATCACAGTAACAGGTACTCTCATTCATGCTCATGCAAGAGCAGCAAGGTACATCATAAACAGTCTCAAAATTGAGTGGATAAAAATCTCAGCTGTTTAAAGCATCTCCGGATCCATTCTTCCACTACCTCCCCCTACCCAACATACACACATTTCCATCACCTCTGAGGCTCAGCTCAGAGAGCACCTCCTTTTCTGCAGTAACTTCCCAACACTGACCACATATCACTTGCAGCTGTTATAACTTGCCTCCAGCACACATCTTCCAGACACTTGCTTTCTTAAAAAAGCTTTTTACCTCTTCCCACGTGGCATTTTTAGCAGCCACAGAGCCTTCCTTTGGGGCTCTCTTTGTTTTGCTGTTTTTGGTGTTTTTCAAAAATCTCTTCCAATGGTAAATTATGATGTTATGGTTTTTAAAAAAAGGAAACATGTCCTCCATAATGCCACTAACAAAGACAAAAATTATTAACACCTTGGAGTGTTTCCAAAGTCTTTTTTTCTAATCATTTTTTTAACGGTGATTATAACTTTACACAGACAATTTGAAGCAGAATTTAGCCAGAGATTTTGAATGTAGCTTTTTTTTTTTAACTAGTTTTATTTTACTAAGGACAGGATAGAGAAAAACATCCCCTTAGAGAGAATATGTAGATGAAATATGAACCTGCTAGATAAGAGTGATAAATGGGGTTTTATACATGCTAATGGTGTGATTTGTAACTAAAAGACCGTGAGGCCAGGAAATGAATACTTTATGCATGTGATTTACATTTGCTTCCCTTTCTAAAATGGTGCAAATGAACTAGGTTGGAGAATTACAAAGCCTGAATGTGTTATTCTGAAAAGGAGGATTAGGGACTAATTAGAATCAGGAACTGTTAAGAAAGGCACCAGGGCCCTGGAGTTGGCAGTCAGGAAAGTTTTCCAAAAAAAAAAGGATTTTAGGTTAAAAATGACAAGAATTTAGACCACTGAAAAAGTTCAGACCTGTAAGCCGGGAGAGAAACAAGTAGTAAAGATGTGCTTGTGGCTGGAAAAGAATCCAGAGAAGCTATTTTACTGGACTTTGCAAGAAAAGCCATTTTACTTGAACCGAGGAATACAATTAAGATAGAGGGATAAGAAGGAGTGGTGGGGGAGGGGGCGCAGTTTCTTCAATGACCAAAGAATCAGAAATAGCTCTAGATTAGATTCTGAATACACGTTAGAATGAGCTAATAAGGAAAGGTAGCATGAGGGAGATAGAATAGTGACTCCAGGATTATGGAAAAATTAATGTAGTGGGGATGAATAGGCTTTAGTTGACAGTGAACTCATTGTCAGTCCACACTGTAAGGCTGCCAATAAAAGAGGTATCCCATTCACAATACTGTACCCCCACTTTAGCAACCTGTTCCCAACCACTGAGGTCTCTGGCCTCTGCTGTGGCCCTCGGTGCTTCTTGGGAAAATCCTTTGTGTCCACCATTCTCTACTACTGCTACTCCACTCTGTCCTCAGTAATAATGATGACAATGACAGCAATAGGTATAACATTTATTAAGTTATTATGTGCTGAACACTATTTTAATATGTATTAATTCAGGGGTTCCTGACTGTAATACTGTGAGATAGGAACTGTTATTATGTTCATTTTACTGAAGACAAAACTGAGACCCAGAGTCATGCTGCTAGAAAGTTGAGGAATTAGAATTTGAACCCCAGCAGCTGGCTTCAGAGCTGAGCTTTACCTGATAGAGCCCCAAGCTTTCAATCCTGCTATCGCTATTGTTTTTTGGGTTTTTTTTTTTTATTGCTTGGCCCATTTCAGCAGATAACCCTTGTCTGCTACCACACAGAGAAAGTCGAAGCACTGGGGCCTTAATTCCTCAGTTTGCTGTTTCTGGAATTTTATACAGATCACCTGCTCCATCACAAGGGACGCATTAGCCTTTTGATCTCCTTGGGGCTTCTTCCACCTGTATTGTTAATCCCATTCCCTCCTGTGGCTATAAGGATCAGGGCCACAATTTCATACCCACCACACCTTCCCAATTCTCCTTCAGGCTCTTTTTTGTCTATCCATACAAACCTGTTTGTTGGTGGTCAGACATTCCTAGAGTACTCTATTGTGTTTTATTCTGGGTGAACAATTTGAATGATGCGGACGTATAATTGCATGTTCCTAGAAGTGATGAGGGACTTTAGAGCATAATATATGTAGATGGAGCAGTTGAAGGAAATCAGATTGTTTGGTCTAGATAGAGGAAGACAAGACTTAAGAGATAAAATAGCTGCTTCAGGTTTTAAAAAAGACTGACATATGGAAGGATTAAGTTTATTCTGTACATCTCCGAAGAATACGGCTAAGACCTGTAAGTAGAACCTACAAGGAAAAGGATTTTTTTTTTTAGTAACAGAGTTATCCAATAGTGATTGATCTGCCTTCAGAGAGGTGGCGGTATCTTGTTACTAGAAGTGTTCACCCTGGATGGTCACGTAACAAGATTCTAGAGGAGGTTTGATCATAAGATGTGTTGATTATATGGCCTTGAAGTTCTGTCCTGATCTTAAATTCCAGGAAAAGATTGATCCTTTAGTGCGTCTGCCTGGACTGCACATTAGAATTTGCTTAGAAGTTTTAGGAAAAATGCGAATACTGAGATCCGACCCCAGGTCAATTAGCCTCAGTTGATTCTAATTTACAGGCAGGTGAGAGGACCTGTTTTAGCTGAATCGAATAAGGAGGGTATGGATTAGCATTTATGTAATTTATTGTAACTTTTTTTTATATAGCACTTGAGTTGTATGTGGGTCAGTATCATGCACATTCCATTACATATTGTATTTATGCTGATTCAAACTCATGACTTGTGACATATTATTAAACTATTGGAAAAAAACTTGAAGTTTTAACTAGCTATAATAATGAGGTTGCTTAGCATGAGGGATTTTATCTGGTTATTTTCTTAAAATGCTTGCATGTTCTGTCTCACATAGAAAGAGACTTATAACAATTAGTAAGTAAATGGCTTGCTTGGAATAATAAATTGGAGATTATAAATATGGAAAGTTATTGCATTCCTTTTTTATAAGCCAGCCTGGGAGCCTTGACCTGGGTCCACATGCTTGTGTGCTGGTGGTAGAGAGGGAAGGAGTCTGTAGAAACAGAAACTCTTCACGTTGGGTGTTCACTTTTTCCTGGGCTACTCAAAGAAAATAAATACCACTTCCAGTGTTCCAAATGGATTTTTGAATTATGTTTCGTTATGCCTGTAAAAAAAAAAAAGCAAACTATTCTCCTGAAGTAGTTTTCTACTTGCTTAATTTTCTCCTTCCTTCCGTTTAACTTCCTCTTTAAAGCTATTGGTGTCAGCAATCAGAGGGAAACCACCGTCGTCTGGGACAAGTTGACTGGAGAGCCACTCTACAATGCTTTGGGTAAGCTGTGGCCTGTATGTCAAACACTGCTCCTGACTCCACCTGCCAGTGTTATGCTAAAATGTAAAAAAAATCATGCAGTCATGTTTCCTACAGGCTGATGGGGGGTAGGCAGGAGAGTCCTCTACAAGATTCTTTGTTACATATTTATCATTTTCAGATCATGTCTGTGCACATAGTGAATTAACTCTTCTGCGCTCTCTTCTTTTCCTGATTATTTGCGTTAATATAAATGGATGCGTGTTGCCAGAGTAGTTTTATAATCCCTGCTGTTTCAAACATCCAAAAGAGATATCATCACCTCCTATTCCCGAAATCAAAATTATAAATGCTCACAGTCATCTACAAAGTACTTGTGTCTTTGTTCTTCCTATCTAGGATTTTGAATTGACTCCTGAAGTTATGAAAATGAAATCTCAAATTTTTAGCTGCTTCTACTACAAATTTGGCTATCTCAGCAGGGGTTAGAAAAAACTGAAAATCTCAAATAATACCACCTTCAGATATCACATCTTATTAAATGTAAATGACCACGGATATGTTTAGCCTCATTCTTAGCATATAAACAATTGTTGAGCACTGAATGACACTTGCACTTGCTAAAAGGAAAATTGTGTTCTAAATCTGCAATCACTAAAAGCTTCTTTCTGTCAGAAATAGCAAGGCACAACAATTGTTTTTATTAATAAAATACCAGGGTGCGGGGTGGGGAATGAAGCTAGGAATTGTCAGATATGGGATGATTTACAGAGTGAGCTATTTTTACTTTTTAGTTACATTGGTAACATAGTTATTTTACTATTGATTAAAGTCATATTAAAGCAGAAAATGTATTAAAGAGAGGTACATTGTAAGAGTACCATAAATTAATGAAAAATAACCTTTATAAATGGTTAAGATAGTTACTGTTTTTAAAAGCATTTATTATGTCATCTGTTTTGTGATTAAAAAATTAAATATTCAAAGAATCTCAAAGATATAACCAAAGATCCTATTCTCCAAAAGTGTATCTTTGTAATCTTAATTTTGTTCTCATTCCCATGAGCAGCTCACTTGAACAGAAGCAAGGTAGACTATCACAATTTTAATGACTAGTTCTCAGAAGAGTAATCTTTAACAGATCAATGTTAGCTAACTTCTTGAACTTGTCAGAGCTTTTTTTTTTCCCCTAGCCAAAGCAAAGGCCTATTCTAGGAAACCAAAAGTCCCTGTTAAACTTTAAACTTTGTATTGTAAAAATGCAACTATGGACTTTGAATTGTCATTTTAAAATAATGCAACTAGGTTAGTTGAAGTTATACTCAAAGTGAAGGATTTAAGTAAATATTTTATTGGAAAGACTTTCTTTCCGTCATGTGCTCATTTACTCATTTCTTTTACCTCTGTCCCTCTGCACCCCTCTTCCATTCTATGTACTTTGGAGCATTAACTCAAACTGTGGCTATGAGATTTGAAGAACTTTTTTTCTATACTGAACCACATGTGTGTCCGGTACTATTTTGGGTGTTGAGGATACAAATTATATCGACTGTTTTTATAAGTAATTTGTAATCTAGTTCCGGAAAGAGCACTAAAACAAAATTAGAAAATAGTTGATAAATTGTGTTCTGCTAAGTTTTAATGTGAATTAGTACATGTACACATAAGTAGGGATTTTGAATTTTTGGCATACACATCATGGAAAAAACCAAACCCGCTGCCGTTGAGTTGATTCTGACTCATAGTGACCCCATAGGACAGAGTAGAACTGCCCAGTAGGGTTTCTAAGGAGCACCTGGTGGATTCGAACTGCTGACCTCTTGGTTAACAGCCATAGCTCTTAACCATTAGGTCACCAAGGTTTCCATACCCATCATAGGGGAGGTCACACTTCATTTGGGCCTTGAATGTGTTTGATTGCATTAGGAAAAGGGAGAATTGAGGGATAGTGTGCACAAGTTGCAGAGATGAAAATCAGGATGCATATTTCACCACACAGTGAAGAAATTGATTGGATTCCAGCATAGGATGAACTGTTTA
This sequence comes from Elephas maximus indicus, assembly GCF_024166365.1. Lineage (NCBI taxonomy): Eukaryota > Metazoa > Chordata > Mammalia > Proboscidea > Elephantidae > Elephas > Elephas maximus. The sequence goes on along the minus strand of NC_064846.1, from coordinate 146,217,162 downwards.
TTCTATTTGGTTGAAGTGCTCCATAAACGGTAACTGCTATTACTATATAATAGGGATTGTGCTCAACGATTTACCCACATTATTTAATCTCAAGGGCCCTGTGAAGTAGGTTTTACTAGTCTTATAAATGAATTATGAAAAGTTTCTATAACTTGTCCAACGTCATTTAGCTAAGTAAAGGTAAGGCCACAGTTTGAACATAAACCTCTCCAACCTCAAAGCCTGTGTTTTAATTTGGATAGATAGGGGCTGGTGAGAATGAAGAGGGCACTGAAATCCATGCAAAGTTGTGTAGACTTGATACACTGGTAGCTTGAGACAAAATAGGCGATAAAGCAATAGTAAGGGAATTTATCTTTCAGCAGTGGTAAAATGTTTTTTTTTTAACCCACCTGTAGGTCAGCAGTTCGAATCCATCAGGCGCTCCTTGGAAATACTATGGGGCAGTTCTACTCTGTCCTATAGGGTTGCTATGAGTCGGAATGGACTTGACTGCAATGGGTTTGGTTTTGGTTTTTGGTCTGCTGAGAGCGCCTAGATAAGCTGGACACCCTCCCAAAAACCTATAATATTATAAGATGTATTAAAAATTAAAATACATGGCAAAAGTAGTACATGAAAGGATTTTAGGGTAAATGAGGTTAAGGTGTTCTGAGGGCCTTGTATTGTCAAGGATGCGTGTTGTAATCTGTAAGGTAACCAGTAAAACTAGAGTAAAAAAATGTATAAATAAAAAGCTTATAAAAGTACAAAAATGGCATGACAATTTCAAAAGGCAAGAGAGGAAAGATAAAGGACCATGAAACAGGAAGGAAGGACAAATAGAAAGCACTTAGATCCAAATATGTAAGCAATTGTATATTTGCAGTTTTGCAGATTTTGTCTCTTAGTGAAATCTAGTGAAGGGGGAGAGTCCGTTGAGGCTGCTAGTGAGTTGATGGAATCAATTGCAGTGAGAATAGAGAGAAGGCAAATGGGCAAGAGGACTGTTCAAGGAAACACACAACCAGTATGTTTTCAAATTGGATAGAGCATAAAGAAGAGGCAAAAATAAAACAGGGCTGCGATATTTGTAGCCTGACAGAAAAGAAGGAAATTAATATTTAAGGGGTGCCATGAGTCAGAATCGACTCGACGGCAGTAGGTTTGGGTTTTTGTAGATGAATTCAATACAGGAGTGAATATAAAAATAATTCAACAAACGTTTAAGTGCCTTTTTCTGTACCAGGTTCTGTGATGACCCCTAGGCATATACTGGTGAATCAGATGGCATGGTAACACAGAAGGCTAAGGATGGGGTATTTGGAACCTAGAAGGAGAAAAGGAACTAGAAAAGGATTAGAGAGTAGTTGACTAGAAAGAGAAAACCAGTAAGTAATGACAAGGATAGATTTTGCCTCCAATTTTATTTCATCCAAGAAAGCACTAAGGTGTCACATCACCATGTAGGTCTTTTGTTGAGAATAAAAAAAATTAAATCTGTAGCAGCTTTATCCTAGAGCAACAGTGTTGGATTGATGGAAACAGAATCAGATGTTCACATATATTTGTCTTTGAGCTTCTTTTTCTTATTTATATCACAGTTTGTGGGTTTTAAACTTTTTTTTCTCTCTTGGTATATTTTTTCTTGCCTTGTCTCTTTCTCTTACAAATCTATCACTCTAGGCCTGTCATTTTTCTCTTACAAAACTTTATAACTGATGAGCAGTGTTTGTTATAGACAAGCAGATGAAAGGAGCCGTCTATATTTCTCTTTTTCTAAAATGGCCTTTTAAATGGCCTTTTTTTTCAATGGTTCAGGAGTCCTTGATAACCAATGAGTTCAGTCACCCCTGGTACAGTTAGTAGAGAAACCAAGATAGGAGAATTTCAGGGTGTTATTGGTAGACATGGCATAAGCTTGTTGAAGAAGGTAAAGACCAAGAAAAAGCAGTAAAGGAGGTGTGTTCGTTTACTGACATCTTTGACAGCAGATACAATTAAGAGCACGGAAAAACATTTAAAGGGGTCCATTGGGGCCCAGATGTCTTGTTTTGGAAGTTCTATACATTTTTAAAATTTAATTGTTAATTCAGTGATTAGTGAGGTGTAAATATCGGTGGGGTATCTAAAAGGGAGACATATCACTTGCATCACAGCTTCTCAGCCACTGTGCCATGCTACAGCCACTTACTATGATCACCTCACTGGTGGATTGGTGGCAGTTTTGTGGCCCTGCTTCTGAAGCAGGCCTTTGGCTACTCTTCCTCTCCTGCTTTTTCCCCCTCCCTTTTAACATTATCTTAATCAATGTTCTTTTCCAAAGCCCCCTCTGTTTTCTCCAGCCTTTTCCTTCCAAAACCAACTTTTATTAGTGGTCCAAATACCTTACCGTCTAAGTATTATTGACAAAGGTTTGGGTTTACAAAAAAAGCCACACGCTGAAATGATTAAGAAGCACAAATGACTCAAATGTGGAAGACGAAAATACTTGAATCATTGATGTAATACGTTTAGTATGTTCATATGCACATTTCATTGATGCTGTCTAAGATGGCCCAGCTGGTCCTCTTCTTGGCCAGGTTTAGTTGCTCACAATGGCGGTTGATAGGTGTGCATGGTAAACCTAGCACTATGTAAACCTCACTCTGGTAACTTTCTATAGAACACAAATCATGATTTGATATAAACATATCGTTTGTAGTAAGGACTAATATCCAGGGAGGCAGAAGTAACTGATTTAAGGCCTTTAGTATATTAAAGAAAACCATCTACCTTATCATTCATCTCTGAAAATTTTTTTTCCCTGTTCAGATGGTATCGCAAACATTTTTCCAAAGATGTTTGATTTAAAGTTTTCTATGGCACATAACTTTTTTTTTTGTCATCTCAACTGACTTAAAAAAATTGTTGAGAATATAGACAGCAAAACATACCCCAATAAATTCAACTGTTTCTACATGTACAATTCAGTGACATTGGTTACATTCTTCAAGTTGTGCCACCATTCTTACCCTCCTTTTCTGACTTACCCCATTAACGGAAACTCACTGCCCTCTAAGTTTCTTTCCTATTTAATCTTTCCAGTTGCTTTTGTCACTTTAATCTTATATAGATAGTTCTTAAAAAAGCATAATGCTCAAGGCAGACATTTTTTTTTTTTTTTACTAGTAAAGCTAAACTATTTGGTTTGAAGAAGAAGCCTTCAGGGAGTTGGTTTAAGGTTTAAAGATTATCTCAGGACAATAGTTTCAGGGGTTCACGCAGCCCCCATGGCTCCAGAAAATCTAGAGACCGTAAGAATTTTAAATTCTGGCCACTTGTAAGATGACATATAACTCTTTATGCAGAGTGTTGTAATTTTAAAAGTGGTCATCCTCTTTGCCTTTTTTTTTCATACACACTGGTTAACTTAAAGCCAGTGATTAAACCCATGTAATTATCTGCTGAGATCTGAAGGAATCTTGAGCTTAATTCTTTTCATCTTTTTTGAAATTCAGCTGTTTTAAAGTATCAGCATTAAAGAAAACCATAGAAGGCAAACTACCTAAAATTCCTAAGCACATTTAGCCCTAAACAATAAAAGTATGGATTTTGTTTTGCTCTGGGAGAGAGATTTTTTACTTTCGTAGGGTTTAGACAATTCAGCTTTATCAAAATCCACTTATTGTTTAGTATTTCAAGTCTTTGATTACATGGTTCTTTGAAAGCCTTACATCATCTTCTATCTTTGGGTAAAGAAACACTGCTGTATTTTGCAATGATTGAATTCTCCAACTCTGGCCAGATTAATTTAAATACAGAGGAAGTGGATTAGATTTCACCTTTGAGATCTCCGATCCTTAATAGTTCTTCTGATCCCATTTAAGACTATGAATTCATGCAGGCTATACCTACACATCATAGAAGTTAAATCCTGGATTCAGATCTCTAGGCTCAGAATCTTACTTTCGCACTTAAGTACCATTTTGTCTCTTCCCCTGATAATTAAACTGGGGAAATTAAAAGTAGGGACCTCACGGGCTTGAGTGAAGATCAGTAAGAGTTAATACATGTAGGGTACTCACAACAGTACTTGGCAGATTGTAAGGCTGCTTCCGGAAGTGTTAGCCATGACCACCATTCTGAATTGACTGAATTAGGGTTTCTAATCCAGGAATGCAAGATGGTTATGATTGTTTTACATATGACAGGTGTTCACAGAGGAAATGCAGATCCTTCCTCTGGTCACACACACTCATGTCAGCCACAGGCATTTTGGCATTTAGACACCTAAGAGCTGAAATAAGTTTCAGCCCCCACATTTTGGCATTAAAAAACACACAAAAAACGCAGTGCTGTCGAGTCGATTCTGACTCATAGCGATGTGAGAGGAAGTAAGTTTTAATTTACTCCTCACCACCCCTCTTTTGTCTTTCTTTGGGCCCCACCTGATTAGAGAAAATGTCACCAGGTGAGTGGCAGTCAATAGTTTCTCTTTTCCTTTGCAAACGACCTCTTACCCTGCTAATTAATAGTTTACCTTTTGCCAAGGGGTAACATATAGCAATTACATCTGTTTTATCAAGTCTTTTGTGGGGAATACAACCTGATAACACTTTGGTAACCGTTAGCGAGCCGTCCTTGGTTAGATTTGTTCTATAACCTGGAGCCCAAATGTCTTTCTGTCAGGTCAGAAGCACATCATAACAGACTATCTCAGAGGAAATTTATTATTTGCCTTTGTTTCTAAGTCAATTAGAAATAATTTAGATTATCTCTAGTTTTTTGTTTTATTTCTGATGTATTTTTCCCTTCTATTGATATTATTAGCCAAAAATTATGCGACTTTGTGAGGTGTTGTGATTCTAAATATTTTAAAAATAATCTCTTCCTTGGCCTTTTGACTTAGGTCACTAAATGTAGTAACCCCAGCCCCTGGGAACTGAAGCTACTGCAGGTCTCTTCACTCTTAAAACTTTTTTCCCAGAACAATGTACATCTGTCAGACATATATTAGATGTGACTTTATTTAATACAAATGGAGTTTTCAGATCATATCCAAGTAGCGTTCTTTTTTAACCCATTCATTTGATGGTCTGAACCATTTAGATTTGATTTATTTGGTCCAGAAAAAGAGGCGTGTCTTCTAGAGGTAGACTAGACTCCCTACTGTCTTATTTTCCTTTTTTTTTTTCCTCCTAGTCACTTTGGAACTTAGCAACTCCCTGTCCCCTCTAGACATACTGTTTCTTTTTGTGGAGGTAGCCTTTACCTCCTTCTACCCTACTAGAGAAATGCTTTCTTGGGACTGTGTCTCCCCAAAGCAGCCTTTTTGTGTCTTCCTGCGAATGACGATGACAGAGATTGTGACATGCTTATTAGCATTCCTTTCTAACATAGCTATCCCCTAGGGATGAACTCCGTTGTACATCACCCATCATTTCAATATAGGGTTTAGGTGAACACTTGATAACCAACTGACTCACTTTTCTGACTAGGACACATAAATGTTGCCAGGTAGGTAGGTAAGAGTCATTCTGAGCAAAAAGCAGGTATTTATCTGGTCTTCATCCAAATGGAAATACTTTTGTCTCAGACTGGACTTCTGTGTTCCCCTTCCACTCAATGTCTCTTCCTTTTCTTTTTCTACACTCAAATGTGTAAAACAACCTTGGCTCATCCCATTCTGATGAGCTTACCCAGGTGATCATCAATTTCCAAAGTGGTGAGCGAGAGAACAGACCTTGAGTCTGGCCATCTCTAGTGTGAAATGCCATTATTTCTTCTAATGCTCCAGCCGCTCCAGTTTCTCCTGACCGCTCGGTTGGATTTGCCGTTGTTGCCTCTGGCTCTCCAGTTCCAGCTGCCGCTACTTCCTCAGGTATTGGTGCTCTGGCTCTCACTCACTTCTTGGCCTTCCATCTCAGACATGTTGGGGGAAATTGACTGCTGATGCTAGATCTGGAGCTGCCACTTCTTTTGATTGTCCTCAGAAATTACCTACCCAAGGGGCTTAATCCTCCCCCCTGCTTGGAGTCTTCTCTTGGCAAATCTAATTCAGTCATCTTAGCGCCTTTAATTAGTTTTCTAATTTTTTTTTTTAAATTCAATTCATTGTGGGCATTTGCGAATTGCTTGGTGTAGTGTACCAACCACTGACATTTTTCTCTTTGGCAGTTTTACTAATTTAATCCATGTTTCTAATTGCCTTCAAGTCTTTGATGATACAAAGTAAATATTATGACAGCCTTCTGTGATCATAGAATAATGGAAGGAGATGGGCTTTAGAGACCATCTAATCCAGCCTCCTTATTTTATATTTAGAAATCAAGGCCAAGAAAGGGTAAAATGACTTGCCTAAGGCACATATTTTTTGTTGATGGCAAAGCTAGAAGTAGAACTTTGGCCTCCTGATTTCATACCCAGTATTCTGATTCTTTTTTGGTGAGGATTAATTCTGTGGATATCACTGTTGTTAGCCATAGCTGCAAGCTTTCAAGTGGGGAGTGAAGAGCCCTGTTACCTAAGGGGTCCTTGTCAAGAAGCAGTAGCATTCCCAGAGCCACTGGGACTTGGAGCCACCTGAATAGTTTTTTTTTTTTTTTTTTAAACTAATGAGTGGGATAAATCCCATTATTCTAAGTAACAAGCTTAGAAAAGAGATTCTCAGATTTCAATATACTACTGAATAACTTGGGGTAACTTTAACAAAAATATAGAGATTCAGGCCCTGCCTAGACTTGCAACCAGAATTCTGCAACATAAGGCCTGGGATGTGTGATTTCATAGTTTTCCAAATGGTTCTGATAAATGCTTTCTGGGGGCATCTATTTAAAAGGCAGATTTCTGGGCCCCATCCCATGGCCCACTATCTTTAAGCTTCCTAGTGATTGTTACAGGAACCCTGGTGGTGCAATGTTTAAGCGCTTGTCTGCTAACCAAAAGGTTAGCAGTTCAAACCCACCTGCAGCTCCACAGGAGAAAAGACCTGGTGATCTGCTCCTGTAAAGATTACAGCCTAGGAAACCCTATGAGGCAGTCCGTTCTATTGGGTCACTATGAATCAGAATCACCCAGAGGCACACAACAATGGTGATTGTTATATATACATTAAAATATGGGAAAATACTCATCTCAAAGGCTTCAAGTAACTAAATAGCAGTGGCTTTCAAATGTATTTGTTCATGACCCTTGGTAAGAAAATATTTTTGCACACCCACATGACTAAAAAAAAGTTTCAAAAATCAATACTTATCTTACCAAGTGCAGTGAACTCTGATATTTTCTATTATACTCCAGGCTTTTTCATTTTTAAGTAGGTAATCGAAACTTAACTAACATTGAGTTTAAACCCACTGTAGTTTGAAACACTGAGAATTGAGATGTGCTCCTTCATTCTGCCTGTCACAGACACAAAACTTTTCTCTCCAGTTCCGCCACTTTTTCCGGTTACTCCCGTTAAGACATTAACACCTGCTGGAGTTCCTTGCCTGTCAGGAAGATCCACTTCTGTCCCAGTTATACAATACTGCCACCGTGTAAAAGGTGAACTGGCCTTGTTCCCTGGACATGGGAGATCTTGCCAACTCCACAAGGATGTTGCTAATGTCTTGTGTGAGTCAGAACTCAACCCCAACTGAATTAAGTAATTAAAAAAAAAAAAAAAAGGAATTCCTTTGCTCATGGAACCAGTGGTAATTCAAACATACTTCAGTTCAGGTCCTGTTTGATTGCAGACTCAGACAATATCACCTGGATGCTCCTCAACACTGTCTATTCTGGACTGGCTCCAAATATGGCAGAGTCAGCTCTACCCTTCTGAGGGCAGCAGGCCCAAGCCTCACACTGCCAAGCTCAGCTGAGAAGAGGGACTCTTGTAAACTGAGCACAGATCCCAATCAGGCTGACTATAGACCATGTGCTCTCTTCTGAACCAATCACTGCGGCCAAGACCCCATACTAGAGCTGGGGGTAGGGTCAAATCTCAGGCAAACCACATGGCTAAAAATGAGGGAGAGATGATTTCCTAAAGTAAATTGGAGTTACTGCTCCCAGAAGCGGAAGGAATGGATACTGGGCAGCAAATGGAGATGTCATCTATAGGGCAGATATTTTCATGTGCTTAATCTTTTTTTCCTCCTATTTCCTTGATTGTGATGTCTTTTTTTTTTTTTTTTTTTTTTTGCTGCTTTTCATGCCTACAGAAAACAATATAGTATCCTGAAGTCCCCAACTTAAATCTCATGGAAGTAGCCACTGTTAAAATCAAGCAGTGACAGCCCTCAGGAGAATGACAAGTTAAGAAATGGATTAAAATTCACTACAGGAAGTTTTTAAATAAAGATAAATAATCATAGTTAAGAGTGAACCAACTAGACAATAACTGCTGACATTCAAAGTGTGTAGTGGGCAAGCTTGTATAATCTTCCCTGGAGCCCTTTAAATAGACTCAGGGCTTGAGTCTTTTCATGAGGTATGTAAGCACAGTCAGTGCCCTAAAAATATCCAGTGACCACGAACAGATTAAAAGTTAACAAAAGTTAAATAGCAAACTTGAATCTAAAAATCAAAAAGCTCCAGTCATCCTGTTAGTTACCTTTTACAACAGCTTTATGTCAGGAAGCAAAACAGAAATCCTTCTCCTAGGGGATCAGAATGTGCACAATAGTTACTTAGTAAAGATAATGTCAATCTGTTAAAATGGAGATTTTTTTTTTTTTTTACAATCCAGTAAAAAGAATGGTGCCTTCTTAATAATTCTTTTAAGGATGCAAGGTTCTAGCATATTTGAAAGGTTTTCATGTAAATAAGCATTTCATACATAATAGACTGAATCTTCTTTTTTCCCTCAATAATAATAATCAGGTTCTCTACATTGTCTTTGTCCCAAAATGCTCCCAAGTTTTCTAAGGTAGACCTCTATACATGGTGCCTTGATCCTGGGCTGTGCATTCCACACTGGCCTAGATTCTAGATTTTCTCTGTACTCATGAATGCTTAGAAAATCCATATTCAAAACATTTTTTCTTAAATTTTTTCCATAAGAAAGGTATAAAATAAGTGCCCTAAGGGTATGTATTGTTTTAAGTTGGTATGTAATTTTTCATAAAAGCTTTAAATTTTCCCTCATGAATTTATTTTCTCTTCTAACAATATGTCCGTTCATTTCTAATTTCCATCTCCAAAGCTCTAGCATCATAGTTGCTTATGGAAACTAATCATTCTCCTATCTTTGATGGTGATTTCATTAAGGTCTGATTTTATTATGAAGTTTTTTCATGTATATTATTATATTTTGGTTTATAGTGTGGCTTGATCTAAGAACCCAGCCTACCGTTGATTGTCTTAGGAGAAGAATTCCAGGAAATAATAACTTTGTCAAGGTAAGAGAGCTCTTCAAAAGTATATCATAAGACTACTTAAAAAAAAAGTTTACAGATTTTACCAGAAAAGCTATTTGGGCCTTTAAACATCTTATTACACAATAATTATTTGATAAAATTTATAGAATATTTCTCCACAGACAATTGAGGCTAGCTCAAGCTTTTACCCTCCTATATTTCTTGCCCTGTGGTGGTTTGGAGCAATAGTACACCAAGGTTGACACGTTGGTGGAAATCGTAGTGTGTCCCAGTGGTTTAAGCCATACTCCCCAAAGGAGGCATACTTTTAATTCAACTATGCTTTCTGAATCCATCGCTATTGTTTCCTACTGCCCATCGAAGAAAGTTCTAGGTGCTTTTGAGTTTTTAGGCACCTGGCTTCAGGGAGAGAGAGAAAGTAGAAGACACTCTAGCTCTTTATTGAACTACTCTTCTACTTTTTTCACATGAAGAAGGCTAGTAAAATATGACCTAATTTTCACTCCTTATGTAGATCTCTCTTCAGATACATGAATGGAGAAACAATTTTTGAAAGAGGCAAGGCATTTTTCTTAGCAAGGTCAAAGTCAAGTTCTTCTACTAGCAAAAGGAATTCTCTTTATTGTATTTTTCAGCTATCCCTTTTTTATTTGCAGTAGGACTATTAATGGCATTTTCTTCTGGTTCTTGGTTCTGAAACTGGCGTTGAAACCCCATTAACTACAGTGGTCTAACCAATCATTCTCCACCCTACCCAGCCCCAGATAACTTCATGCTGGTCTTGGTTAAACTCTTAACCATTTCCTATTCCTGTCCTACCCCACCCCCACCTCCTGCCACACACTGCTTCAGATATGTATGTTTGTCTTTGTGATACCATTTTAGGCAACTTTTACACTTTCTACCTAAATCATGAAAATAAGATGCTATGAGTCGCAATCGACTTGATGGCACTGGGGGTATGTACTACCTCATTGACTTTGTGGGGTCTTTCCTGTCATCCCGTGAGATGACTGTTGGTCCTTCAACTCTAAGAATATTCCCTTAAATTATTTTCTTTCATTTATTTTTGAGCATTGATCTTTTTTTTTTTTAACCCCCTAGGAAATCTAGAAAACCTTGAGTTGAGATTCTGAACTTACAGGTTGTATTAATGCATTAAATCCTTTGGTTTGCGTTTTCTTATGAAGCGTACCCATATGACAGAAGAAGGAAAAAGAATTGTATTTTCTGTAGTTAGGTGATAAATTAGAATAGTGTTCAGGGGAGGGGAAAGAGTTACGTTATTTTTATGTACGTATTTTCTTAACTACTTACCTTTAATCAACCTTTGTAAATAAATTTGGTATTTAATATACTAACAAAAATAAAAGTTGGACCTGACCCATTTCTTGATATGGCCATTCATGTTTCGTTTTTACCCATTAACCTTTATTCAGTCCACCTTTCCTCTGTTCAATGCATTCACTGAATTTAGCTGACAACTTTCTTACATGGACCAACTCTGTGTTGCTTTCATCTGGCTTGTCTTTTGAGTTGTACTTTAATCTCCACTCATTTGATATCACTTATTTATATAGTTATACCTATTGAGATATGTATATATCTCTCTATATACATATGTATTTGTTGCTGTTAAGTCTTATATCTTAAAATATAAAATTTTTGGTTATGGTCATTAGTTTATAATTTAATATATTCTGATTTTTTATGGTTTAAATATCATCTTCATGGGATATAAAATGAAAAAGCAGGTTTTTGGACTACGTACTACATGTAATGCAAATTTATCTCAAAAGTTAGCATCTAAGTTTTCACCATCTAGATTAAAGGGCATCGCGTCATTTAATTTTCTCTTTGCCTTGCTATGTGGATGACCTTTGAACTGCAAACATATCACTCTGATCTTTGTTCATCAACATGCTTTCCTCTGTCGTGAGATAGGACAAGTATTTTTATTCCTAACACAGTGGGATTGTCTTTATAGCCATTTGAATATTTTGTGATTTGGTGAGTTTTTGGTTTGGTGGTTTTGTTTTAAACTGTGATAAAATTTAAGATGCTAACTGACATGCTAAACACGTTAAACATGCTAACATAGTTAACAATTTCATAATTGTTGTAGTCCAAGACAGGCCTTCCAATTAGCACTTACTTCAGTGCTGTGAAACTTCGTTGGCTCCTTGACCATGTGAGAAAAGTCCGAAAAGCTGTTCAAGAAGGTAGAGCTCTTTTTGGGACCATTGATTCATGGCTTATTTGGGTATGTTTAAATATAAGGTAAGTATGGAGAATTTTTTTCAGAAAAATGTTTAGATTGCCTTGACTACTGTCTTCTACTGAGAGTTCAGATTTTCTAGCTTAACAACATTAAGAAAAATCACTCAGGAAACAACAGGACGTTTAAAAGCCTCCCATTGCGAGGCATTTTTGCCTACTTTTTATTTTTTCTTGTTTCAATAAAAATGGAAGATAATTACCAAAACTGTATCTCATATCTACTACTCTTGGAATAAGTAGTTTAGGTAGCCTTTCTTTCTTGTCTACCATACATTTCTTTCCTACTACCATTTAACTGTGATAAAACACAGACTGCTTTAATCATTCACTTTCAAGATTACACAGCTGTCTCATAATCAAGCCATAATATGAACCTGAATTATAGTAGAAATTTCCGTTATTTAACATTTTTGCCTAAGCTGAACATGGATGAGTAGGAACTAACCCTTCAAACATTTCCCAGATAGATTTCAAAAGCACACGTTCTATGGTTATTTCTTTTTTGTTTTTTGTTATTTTTATTATAAACCCTTTGCCGTGGAATGAATTCTGACTCATAGCGACCCTATAGGACAGAGTAAAACTTCCCCATAGGGTTTCCAAGGAGCAGCTGATGGATTAAAACTGTCAACCTTTTGGTTAGCAGCTGAGCTCTTAACCATTGTGCCACCAGAGTTCCTTTTTTTTTTTTTTTTAAATCATTGACATTTTCAAATACATCCCAGAGTACAGGGGCAATAATGCAATGAACCTCTACATCAGGGAGCCAGTTAGAGCAATGGTCAACATATGGCCAAGCCATGCTTTTTCTCCCCACAGATAATTTTAAACCAAATCCCAGGCATGTAATTTCATTTGTATATTCTTCATTAAGTATGTGATTACCTTTTTCAACATCCAAGGGAGCTCCAAGGGAATATTGTTCCTATTCTCATTTGTTGGATGTACAGAGCGAGTCTTTCAGAACCATGTGTCTAGAGGAGGCACCTTCTCCACCCTTTCCTGTGCTTGATCCGAACACATTGTGATTGTGCTCATGGCCAGCAGTGTTCACACATGTAAGTTCTGGTTGTATGAGTAGCTTTGACAACTGCCTCGAACCAACCGTAAGGCAGAGTGTGGGAACTGTGAGCTGCAGGAGACTCAAGGGACCACATTTTGGCTGTATTCCACATGGTGCCACTTAGCCACTTTTGTTCCTTTCTTACCTCTTATTGCTTCATATAAAGGAAATCAGGAGAGCTTCCAGTTCAGGTACAAGAGGGTTAATGTTGGAGAGTTTAAAACTCTTTTAAGATATATGCTTGGGTCTGTGCAGTCACAACCCAATGAGAATTTTTATTTAAAAAAGAAAAGCAATCAAACACCAAAAAAGAGAAATCCAAACCATTTAAAAAACCTAGGGTTCTTTAAGATCCTTGAGGCCATTATTTCAATTGCCATATTTACTATGACCCCATGTATTTTCCAAAGAGGATGAAAACAGAACTAATTTTTTGTTTAACCATCGAGGAATTAGAACTATTCTAAGGGCACTGGTGGCGCAGTGGTTAAGAGCTCGGCTGCTAACCGAAAGGTCAGCAGTTTGAATCCACCAGCTACTCCTTGGAAACCCTATGGGGCAGTTCTACTCTGTCCTGTGTGGTCGCCATGAGTCGGAATCAACTCAGTGGCAAAGGGTTTTTGGTTTTTGTTCTGACATATGTAGCTCTTGAGCACTAGAAATGTGGTTAGTCTGACTTAAGATGCACTGTACATATAAACACCACATTCCAAAGACTTGAGTACAAGACAAAAGAAGGTAAAATGTCTTGATGTTTTTTATTGATTGCATGTTGAAATGATGATATTTTGGATATATTGGTTTAAATAAAGTATACAGTATTATTAAAACTATGTTCACTTGTTTCTTTGTACTTTTTTCATGTAGATATTAGAAAATGTAAAATTACATATGTGGCTCATTATATTTCTATTGGACACTGCTTAAAACTAGAAATTCAGTAATTGAAATGTCCTTTAATAAAAAAAGAAAAAAAAGAATTTTTTCTTTTTTTATTATCCTGCTTTATGTGCATTGCTGCTAATTATAGCCTTTAACAAAATGTAAATTAAATTGTAAATAGGTCCAAATTCAACATGTCCTTTTTATTTTGTTTAGAGTTTGACAGGAGGAGCCAAAGGAGGTGTCCATTGTACAGATGTAACAAATGCCAGTAGGACGATGCTTTTTAACATTCATTCTTTGGAATGGGATAAAGAGCTCTGCGAGTAAGTTATGTTTTGCCAGAAGTGTAGTTTTCCAGATATGTTGCCTGTTTATAACCTGAATCTTACTATTCTCTAATATCTGTGGGGCACCAAAATTTAATCGTTGGTATTTCAACTACCATGTGGGTGGTATAGACTAGTCTATATTGTGTGTTTTTGTAAGAGAGACTATTATTGCCTATATAACAAGCAGGCTAATTTATTGTCTTGATTATTCTGCAAGGAAGATTAGAGTCCTTTAGAAAAGTTCCATTTCCGTATTCTTTTTAATTTTTGTTTGTTTGTATCAAGTTAGAATCATACAACTAAGTCTGCTGGATTATTTTTCTGTTGCTATTTACTCAAATACATCCATTTTCTAAAGTTATTTACATTTTTGGCTTTAAAGTACATAAAGGGTTCCAGATGTTTATTTAAAACAGTGTTATATACATAATAAGATCTTACTGTTTTTTCAGCTTTTTTGGAGTTCCAATGGCGATTCTTCCCAATGTTCGGAGTTGTTCTGAGATCTATGGCCTCATGGTAAAAAAGAAAAACCCTTACCTTGTCTTTCTTTTTAAAAAAAAAAACTTTACTCTTCAGAATTCAAAAATCAAATGTGTTACATTTTATAGTTTAAGAGATCTGTGACTTTCTGTGAATGTTGGCAGTATGTAAAATTAAGATTTATTATTGTTTAAATAGTTTTATAACCTAGAAAAATATGAGAGTCCTTTTAATTAACTACAGAGGGTGGCATGGGACTGTTTAACCCAGTTTATTCTTATAATCCAAATAACTTTAGTAATTGTGATATCTGTTTTTAATTTATAGGAGGAACTCACATATTTGTGGTATTCTTTTTCCTGTTAAATCTCTTTTAATGATCAAAACATGTTATGTATTAGATTCCTTGACAACCTGAGTGGAACTTTAGCCAAGAAACTGAAAGCAAAGGGTCTGTTTTTGATTTGTGATTGCTAATTAAACTAGTTTCCATAACGGACATTTTTACTGTTGGCTTCATTGACACTCAGAAGAATAGTTTTAGCAAAAAGTGTCCTTAGCATCACTGAGGATCCCAGATTAAACATCAGGAATGAAAACCTGTAAGAGAATTGGACTGGTGTTTAAGCACAAAAATCTGAAACTCATGATTCAATTTAGGAATAAATATGAATTGCAAATATATTTTATATATATATATATATATAGTTTGGGTATTCCATGAAAAATGTTAGAAATTCCTGCAGAGTTATAATAGAGTTGAACACTAAGTGCTCTGGATAAAGTTTAGGCAGGAATTTTTAAATATTTCACATATATAAAGTAGGCCTCCCTTATCCACAGGGGATCTATTCCAAGACCCCCAGTGAATGCCTGAAACCATGGAAAGTACTGAAGCCTATATATACTATATATTTTTTATACATGCATACTTCTGATAAAGTTTATAAAGTAAGAAATTAACAACAATAATAATAAAATAGAAGCACTTTGCGGTTCTCTTTGGCAGATCTGAATTGCCAGCATTGCTACTCTTGAGCATTAGGGCATTTATTAAGTAAGATAAAGGTTACTGGAACACAAGCCCTAGAAACAGTGGTTGACCTCAGGGTAACTGGAAGTGCAGAAAGTGAAACCATAGATGGGATAGTGGGGGACACTACTGTATTAAAGCTTTTTAAGGAAACATGGAATTTTCTTTTTAAGTCACGGCTTACTACAATAAAAGTGCTTCAATAGTTTCATAGCTGCCAACAAAAACTGCCTTGGATCAGGGGAAAAGACTGTTTTTGAGAAATAGTTTCAAAGGAGGGTTGAAAAACATTTAACTGGACTAGTTGTCTCTTGCATTTAAAATATTATGCTTCTGTCCCCCTTTTTCCCCCTTGCTGACTATAGAAAATCTCTCATAGCCTGGTGAGTAGGTTGCCCACCAATTATGCTACCCATTCATCTGGAAAAGATACAGTGCATTTCCATTTATGTTTAGACAACCAAAAAAGTCTATTTGCTAAACAGATGTGTCTAGAATTTCTGTGAGCCTCTAAGGGTAAGAGCTACGGCTGCTAACCAATTTCGGCAGTTTGAATCCACCAGCTGCTCCTTGGAAACCCTATGGGGAAGTTCTACTCCGTCCTATAGGGTTGCTATGAGTCAGAATCGATTCGACAGCAATGGGTTTGGCTTTTTGGTTTGGGGTAGTCAGGTTCCTAGTAGTTTTTGTTTTTTTTAACTTAATCATGTTATTTATTTTTCAGTTTTCTATAAAACTGAGGAAACCCTGGTGGTGTAGTGGTTAAGTGCTACAGCTACTAACCAAGAGGTCGGCAGTTCGAATCCACCAGGCGCTCCTTGGAAGCTCTATGGGGCAGTTCTACTCTGTCCTATAGGGTCGCTATGAGTCGGAATCGACTCGACGGCAGCCGGTTTTATAAGACTGAGAGAGTGTTTCTAAAATAAAAAGACTAAGGCAGTTCCTGGAATAAGAAATTCTCATGTTCCCCATTACAAAGTACAATATGCGTTTTATCATAATAGGGAGATCAGGTATGGGTTTTTAAATGTCCTAGACATCTCTTAAATAGTAGCTTGACTAACTTATTAGACCAGTTAGTTGGAAATGCGCTGTCACTTTTTCTGCATGTTTCACCAGAGTCTGCTGCCAGGAATTCGCCAGAGGCCCCTCCCCATGAAGAAAACAGAGCAGTTTACATGCCCGAATGCATGTAGTAGATTCTTCGGGTAGTTTGATTAATTTCGAAAGTATAAGCAAAGACTATTATTTCCTATTAATCTGCTTTAAGACCTTTAACCTCTTATTACATTTACCCTTATTATCCAGGTTCAGATATTCACAGAATATATACAATAAATAAAAGTGGTAGGTCTTGAATGAACCAGAAAGCTTGAAAGAAATAAAATAATGGGTATCCGGAGTGGTGTTTTCTATTATCAAAAGGTTTCCCCATATTTCCGTGTCCTCATAACCACGTGAGGTAGATTTTGTTTAACAGAGATAGGGAGCCTGAAGCTCCCAGATGTCGGAGACTTGCTCACAAATGGCAGAGTGAGGGGTCAGTCAAAAGCTTTAGTTTAGTGTGCTCTTTCTTTTGGAAACCCTGGTGGCGTAGTGGTTAAGAGCTACGACTGCTAACCAAAAGGTTGGCAGTTCGAACCCACCAGACACTCCTTGGAAACTATGGGGCAGTTGTAATCTGTCCTATAGGGTCACTATGAGTCGGAATCGACTTGATGGCAACGGCTTTGGTTTTTTTGGGTTTTCTTACTTTAAGGATCACCTTCTTTCCCCCTAACTCCTTAAAATCAGTAAGAATTACTTGGTGAAATACACAATCAGCCACTTAAATCTTGTTTTTCTTCCTAGAGTGCTGTGTTTGAGCAAACCAAAACCCACTATTTGTAACATAAATTATCACTTGCTTATGTAAACTTGAAAAATAATGTTTGCGGTAAACACATAATATCCAAAAACTGAAAACTTTTGTACTTCTTACTTGCATGTCTTAAGACCAGTTTGAGTAGAAAGAAGTATTGCTGAAATGCAGCCTTCCAAAATAAATATGTTCCATGCTAGCTTGACAGATACTCTGTGTTCGTGTTAAAGGATATGTTAGTCATTTCTTGATAACGACAATAGTAACAAAGTACTAATGGACTTCGGCGATCAAGTAGCCCAGCCCCCATTTTGTAGATACACAAATTGATGCATAGAGAAGTTTCAGCAGCTTGCTCAGTGGCTTACCACTAACTAGTAGCTGAACCAGGAGTAAAGCCCAGGTCTCCTGACTCCCCCATCCATTATTCTTATGTTCTTTCTATAACGCCATGTCTCTTCTTGTAATTCTAAGAATACTTCTAGCATCTATCTCTATTACTCATGCAGTTAAAACACTTGCTTGGTCTCGTCTGCCCACATGACAGAGCATGTTGCTGTTTGTGTTGATTAATGTTGTAGTTATGTTAATAAAGCCAAAAGTTTATGATTATTCATAATCCTTTTTTAAAATTTCATTAGAAAGCTGGGGCCTTGGAAGGTGTGCCAATATCCGGGGTAAGTTTTAACACCAAACGTTTCCCTGCCACTCCTCAACCCTACCCCCTTTCTTCCCGTATCTTAGATAATCTATCACCCCCTTTCCTAAACTATAGCTAATGGGTAACAGCAGCAGAATTGGCTGATTCTTGTTCTTATGTGACAAAGTGTGAGTCACTGAGAATCTTTTGAATAAATGAATGAATGATTTCTCTAACTGGGAAAAATGGCCAGATGGAAGAAATGCTAGAAACAGACAATTCATTTCTTGCTAAAGGAAAAAGAAGTCCTCTGACGATGCTTAAATAGGGAATTAATAAATGTTGTGTTAGTTAGTTATACTTTATTGTCATTTATACTTGCAGTGCTTGGGAGACCAGTCTGCTGCATTAGTGGGACAAATGTGCTTTCGGGATGGACAAGCCAAAAACACGTAAGTTTAAGACACAGACCTAAAAACCAATAACTGACTAAAATGGAAAACGAATAACTGACTAGAACGGTGTTTTGTTTATTTTCCCCCTCTGGTGCTTTTAATGAGGAAAAGGCTTTTGAAGTTCTTCCAAGGCTGAAAATCAATAGCTTCCTAGATCCAATATGGATATATAAATTTGTTACCATTTGTTTTCCTTCATCTTCATCATACCATATGTAAAGATACTGCCGAAGCTTATGAATACTGCCTTAGTTTTCTAGTGCTCCTATAACACAAATACCACAAGTACGTGGCTTTAAAGAAGAGACTTTTTTTCTCACAATTGTGGAAGCTAGAAGTCTGAATTCACGGCTTCTGCTCTAGAAGAAGGCTGTCTGGGCTGTAGGGGAAGATCCATGTCTCTTCCTGCTTCTATAGCCCTTGGCAATCCTAGAGGTGTCTGTCTTTCCTCTAGTTGGTGCTTGTCTCTTTATCTAATCTGCTCTTTTGATAACTCAGAAGTGATTAGGTTTAGGGCACACCCTACACTGCTATAACGTCATTAACACAACAAAGAAATACCTAGTTCCAAATAAGATTACATCTACAGGTGTAGGGGTTAGGATTCCAACACATATTTTAACCCAAAAATACAAACCCATTGCCATCTAGTTGATTCCGACTCATAGTGACCCTATAGGACAGAGTAGACCTGCCCGATAGGGTTTTCAAGGAGTGCCTGGTGGATTCGAACTGCCAACCTTTTGGTTAGCAGCCACAGCTCTTAACCACTGTGCCACCAGGATTTCCACACACATTTTGGCAGGATGCGATTCAGTCCATAACAGAGGCCTTCATTTATAAAAGTTAATGCCTTTTTCATCCCAGAAACTAAATTTTGGTTTTAAAGTATCGATGAATAGTCATGCTCTGTTTAGGGAGGTGAGGGGATAGGAGGTAGGAAAGAGCCATAATTTAAACTACAATTTTCAGTCTTTTATTCCTGCCCAAGTCTTTCTTACTGTAATTATGAAGTCATATTTTTATGGAATTTTCAATATTCTGGGCTCCTTATCTGAATTTTCTCCTTTGACAAGAAGCAGAAAGAATGATAGAAATGGAGACTTGGTGTATTTTCTGCTAAGCTCATCTTCTTATTACTCACACGTGTGGAACCTCTGAGACGCTTCATATCTGCAAGTCATAAGATCACTCCCACTTTCCGATGAGAAACACAGATGCTCAGAAAGGTTAAGAGGCTTTCCTAAAATCATTGCACTGATGCAAATCAGAGCCTGGCCTTAAATCCACCTCTTCTGACTAAATCCGGAGCTCTTTCTTTTTACTGCCTCATTAACCATACTTATTAGAGTCTCTTTTTGACATTAAAAAAAAAAACCCACTACTTTCATATATTGATGAACAGAAACACATATGCTTTAAAAAGTAGAAATACTAATTGTAATTAGAACAGAAGCTCAGCAAATGGATATTGTGTTACAGATATTTAGTCTAGCAGGGTCAGCCGTCATCATGCAGGAGTGTGACATTATTTGTGGGAGCGGTTTTTTGGGCAAGGAGATCTGAAAATTCTTTGCAGAACATGGTAACCTGAGGTTACTCTCGGGAGAATTTGAATCAAGCATGAGTTTGGAGGCACATTCTTTGAATTCTAGGTTCCAGGCAGCTGAATCAGGAGTCAAGAGAAATAAGATAGAAAAATAAACTATTTTCCCCCTTCTTTCTCCGTCTGCTAGGAATACGAATGCTAATAAGTCAGATGTTGTCTATATATGTCAACTGCCTAGCAAAGAATATAGCACATGACAGGCTCTCCACAAAATTGCCTGATTTTCCTCCTTTCTCTACTCCTCTGCCCCTTAAGCATTATCAGCCAAGTCCTTAAATGATGACTTAAAGTTAGAGAGTGCTTTCGAGTACATCTGCAACAGCTGCAGGTTACTGGAGGGAAATAACAAATTCTACACATTATTTTAAGATCTTTGATCTTACATTTTTCTTTTTGCGGGGAGAGAACACAAATACACGATCATTGTAATTCAGAAGTTAGTGCTATAAGAAACTTTGAAGTAATGCCGTTGGGCTTCAAAGGGAGGGGAGAAAAATCACAAAAGGTTACGTTAGTGAAGAGGTGCTTTGAAGAATCAGTGATGCTGGCAGGTGGAGGGAGAGCAGTAAACAAAGGTACAAATAAAGAAACTGAAGATCAAGGGAGGGAAGTGGTAGGAAATAAGGCTAGAGAGGTGGATTGGGGTCATTTTTGTAAAGCTCTGAATTTCAGGCTGAGGAGATTTTTCTTCATAGACCAGTGGGAAATTTCTGGTTTATGATCTGGTGTTCAAAAATGACTGGGGCTGCTAGTTGGTAATATGGAAGTCCTAGGTCAAAGTGAGGAGAAACTAGAGACCAGGGGGCTGTGGAAGAGGCCATTACAGCCTCCTGGTATTGAGGGCATGAACTAAGGGGGATGGGGACAGAGAGGGAGGTTGTGGGTAGATATGATTGGGTATAGGGGGAAGGGAAAGGAAAAGGAGGTATTGCACCTGGTGGTTAGGTTTAGCCAAAGTAAGAAACTGATCTGAGTAGAAGAATTTCTGTTTGGGAAATACTTGTTGTTTAGTAGACTGTATATGGCATACAATTGGAATGTGGGATGTGTCCAGTATAAAAATAGAGATTTGGGATTTCCCATATATAGACGTAATTTTTTAAGCAATAGCAGTAGATGAAATTACCAAGAAAAAGTACGCAAGTAGAGGACATACTTAGGAGAAGTAGGAGGCGGGGAATCAGAGAAATAGGAGAATGCAGTTAGTCATTAATGTGGAAATCTAGGGTAAAGATATTTAAGAGGGAGGCGTGGTCAGCAGTGCAAAATACTACTGAAAGGTCAAGGAGGCTGAGAACTGAGAACAGACTATTGGATGTAGGAATTAGGACTTCATTTGGTGACCCCAGGAATGAAAGCGTACAGGTTTCCTAGGGCTGCTGTAGCAAAATACCACAAACTGGGTGCCTTTTAAGAACAGAAATTTATTGTCTTATAGTTTTAGAGACTAGGAGTCCAAAATCAGGGTGGTAACCATGTTAATTCCTTCTGAGGGCTCTCAGAGAGGATCTGTTCCATGCCTTTCTCCTAGCTTCTGTTGATGGCCAACATTCCTTGGCTTATAGACGCATCTTCACATGACTATCATCTCTCTGTCTCTGTGTATCTTCTTTTTTATAAGGACACCTGTCACAGAGAATTAGGACCCACCGTACTCCAGTATGACTTCATATTAACCTAACTGATAACATCTTTGAGGACACAATTTCCAAACAGGGTCACATTCACAGCTATACAGAGGTTAGAACTTCGACATATCTTTTTGGGGGACACAATTCAATCCATAACAGAAGTTTTAGGGGAATGATCAAGGTGGAAGCCAGGTTCCAAATGGTCAAAAGAGATACAGAAAGGTAGAAAATAGATATAGCAAGACAGAAGATGCTGTTCAAGAATGCAGCCATCCACAATATAATTCTATTATGAAAACATTCTGCATCCCACTTTGAAATGTGGCGCCTGGGGTCTTAAATGCTAACAAGCGGCCATCTAAGATGCATCAATTGGTCTCAACCCTCCTGGATCAAAGGAGAATGAAGAACACCAAGGTCACAGGATAACTTATGAGCCCAAGAGACAGAAAGGGCCACATGAACCAGAGACTTAACATCATCCTGAGACCAGAAGAACTAGATGGTGCCCGGCCACAATCGATGACTGCCCTGACAGGGAGCACAACAGAGAACCCCTGAGGGAGCAGGAGAACAGTGGGATGCGGACCCCAAATTCTCATAAAAAGACCAGGCTTAATGGTCTGACTGAGACTAGAGGAGTCCCGGCGGTCTTGGTCCCCAAACCTTCTGTCGGCCCAGGACAGGAACCATTCCCGAAGACAACTCATCAGACATGGAAGGGACTGGTCAGTGGGTAGGAGAGAGATGCTGATGAAGAGTGAGCTAATTATATCAGGTGGACACTTGAGACTGTGTTGGCATCTCCTGTCTGGAGGGGGGATGGGAGGATAGAGAGAGTTGGAAGCTGGCAAAATTGTCACGAAAGGAGAGACTGGAAGGGCTGACTCATTAGGGGGAGAGTAAGTGGGAGTACGGAGTAAGGTGTATATAAGCTTATGTGACAGACTGACTTATTTGTAAACGTTCACTTAAAGTTCAATAAAATTTATTTAAATATATATATATATGTAAAAAAAAAACCAAAAAAACAAAAAAAACGAATGCAGTCATCCAGGAATGGTGAGAGAGAAAGAGAGTCTGTTAGGTTAACAGTGTCCCGCAGAGTTTTGGGGATTTTGTTTCTTTTTTGTTTTAAGTTATGATAGGATCAGAGAAGATTTCTTTAGTGTCTGAGCAGAGAAGAAATGGAACTTGTAAAATAATGGGGGCGAAGTGATAGGCAGAATGAAGTCCTAAAAGAGGTTAGAGATATCTCTCTGAACCTCAGCAGGGAGACTGACGGAAGTCGATGGGAGGCCTATGGTTGAGGGTTAGGGGGTGGATTATGGGTGATTCTCATTTTACTTTTGACATCATCTGTTATCTAATATAGAATGAATGAACATGTGTTATTTGTGCATAAAATTTCTTTTTTATGAAAGAGAACCTAAGCCTCATCTCCCTTATCAGAGTCACTGAGTGGAATAAAGAAGGTCTTTACCTCCTTCACAGCTTTACCCAGGGCCTCTCACCCTCATCTTGGGAGTGATCTTTGGCACACCTCTCTAAAAAAAAGGCTCTGCCAAATAGTCATGAAGGATAGCAAGCAACATTTACCTTCACAGATGTTGGAAAAGGAGGCAGAGATATTTCAAAGTCAAAGATCTTTCTGGGATGTTTAAACATAGCACCATCTTGAGGAAGAATAGTAGACCACATAATTGTTGAAAGCTCCATATATGATTGACTACTGTGAAGAAGCAGGAGCCCTGGTGACACAGTGGTTAAGTGCTTGGCTGCTAACTGAAAGGTTGGTGGTTCAAACCTACCAGCTGCTTTGAGGGAGAAAGATGTGGCAGTCTGCTTCTGTAAAGATTGCAGCCTTGGAAACCCTATGGGACAGTTCTATTCTGTCCTATAGGGTCGCTGTGAGATGGAATCAACTCGACAGCACGGGTTTGGTTTTGGTTTTTGGTAATGTGAAGAATAATACAATTTTAAGGAGGAAATAATTACCTCTGTACTGCTGAGTGTTGTGGCCCAGTGTAGCAATGTGACTCTCTTCATGCATTGACGATACTCATTAACAAAAACGAGGGCAACCCTCAATAAGAGGGATTGACACAATGGCTACACTACTACCTGTTGCCTTTGAGTCGATTCCGACTCGTAGCGACCCTAAAGGGCAGAGCAGAACTGCCCCATAGAGTATCCAAGAAGCACGTGGTGGATTCAAACTGCAGACCTTTTGCTTAGCAGCCATAGCTCTTAACCACTATACCACCGGTGTTTCCAATGGCTACAAGCCTGGTCCTGTTCCATCTTCGTGGTAGTATGTCTGAGTCCCTGTTATACGCAAGGACACCATGAGTCAGAGCTGACTTGATGGCAATTAACTTATCAAGCATACTAACTTAAGAATTCACATTCGTTTATTAAGTGCCTTGAGCCTTCACATCGGTTCTGTACTTTTAGATTTCGTACACAAATGGTCAGTACACAGAAGTGCGAAATAATTAACTTCCACTTTAATGAATATTAAAAGAGCTTAAAACGGTTTTCAGAGTCATGGCAGTAAAAAGGTGTGATTTGTGTGTTTTAATTTGTAAATGCATTGTCCTTACCTAGTATTATTTGACAAGTGTCTTTATAAACGTGTGTATTCATTAATCCCGTGCTTCCTGAATGTGTCAGCTGTTCAGGCAAGCCAAGAATATATTTGGGTGAAAAGAGATAAAATATCTCAGCTAACTAATTGTTATTCAGAACAATAAACCAAACCCGTTGCCATCGAGTCCATTCCGACTC
Source organism: Elephas maximus indicus (assembly GCF_024166365.1). Lineage (NCBI taxonomy): Eukaryota > Metazoa > Chordata > Mammalia > Proboscidea > Elephantidae > Elephas > Elephas maximus. Next base: position 146,192,780 of record NC_064846.1, on the reverse strand, counting down.
GTAGCGACCTTATAGGACAGAGTGGAACTGCCCCAGAGGGTTTCCAAGGAGCAGGTGGTGGATTCAAAGTGCTGGCCTTTTGGTTAGCAGTCGTGGCTCTTAACCACTGAACCATGGTGCCTGGAAAAATGTTTATCCAAAAAAAAAAAAAATCCCACACTTTCTGTTTGTTCCACAAGAGATACGCAGCTGATAGCATCTGTTGACTTAGCACTAACTGGTAGTAGCTTCTGCTGGGATATCTCTGTCAGTCCCTAGACTGAGCGTTCCCTCTCAGCTGCTGGAATGTAACCTGCTAGTAGGTCACCAGTATGGTTAGAATCATGCATGGCCTATGGGAGGGAATCCAGAGCTTGGACAGGAAACTCTACTATTTATTTCCCTGTGACCCATACTGGTATCAGGGCTGCTTACCTACCCTACGCAAGTCAAAAGTACTCATTAATGTCAAAGTGCCAGACTTGTTGCAGAGTCCATAGCTCATACTGGTAAGGCTGCCACAAGATAAATTTAGTTCTTCCATGTCAGTGGGTTACACTCTGGGTCCTATTATTGCACCACTGTTAGAATGCCTTACCCTGCAGAGAGAATGGAAAAGGTGGGCCTTCCCCTTTTTTGCCACTCCTGTCACTATGTTCCAGTTACACTTTCCCACATTCCGGACCTTCCCTCTGTTCTGTGCCAGAAGGTAGTGTCTCCTGCCAGTTTATGATTTTATTAACGATAGAGCTAAGCTGGGTAGTTCCATTGGTGAGTGGCTGTTACCTGTGGTGGTTCGCTGCACGTGGATTATTGGTAGGAACGCAACGGAGAATTTGTTATACTTTAGTGTTTTATAAACACAGCCTTAGGCTATAACTGACTCTGCTAAATACTATGCCTACCTTTTTTTCCCAGTAAAATTACATTAAGTATATTTTCTTGTATACTGGTCTTTAAAATACTACTCAATAAAGAGTATATGGGTCTATGGTGCATGTTAACTTTTAGAACTTTTCTAAAACTTTAAGGCTTTTATTCCATTAAATTAAATGTCAGTTTAGATTATTTGTATTACTAATGTTTCATAATTTGGTTTAATAAAAGTGACAAAGTGCTCATTCTCATTCTCTTCCTCCCCCACCCCCAACTATAGGTATGGAACAGGCTGTTTCTTACTTTGTAATACAGGCCATAAGGTTGGTTTTTTTTTTTTTAGTAAAAGATTATTAAAAGTCTTTAAGTTCATATAAGTAACGATTGAGCATAATTTGCTGTTAAGTTGCTTTTGAGTTGTCAGCTTTCCTTTAATCCTTAGCAGTCAGAATCAACTTGACAGCAGCTAACAACAGGCTATTTGTGTTTTTAATTGTGTTGGTGGGAAATCTAGACTGGGACTTTGTCAGATTCTTAATACAGCTCTAATTTAAAAGAAGGAATAGACTTTGTATAGTTGTGTGTTATTTTTAATACTGAGAGCTTTGACTCTTGTTATTATTGTGTGCTGTTGAGTAGATTCCAATTCATAGCAACCCTATAGAACAGAGTATATAGCTCCATAGGGTTTCCAAGGAGCCACTGGTGGATTCAAACTGCCAACCTTTTCGTTAGCAGCCTGAGCTTTTTACCACTATGTTACCAGAGTTCCACTCTGACTGTTAAGATTTACTTATCATTTATTCTTTAAATTGCCATATCTATTGAATTATTTTGCTTTAAAGAAGAAAACGTTCTCGTGCTGTATTTTTATTTTCCTGACTTTGGAAATCTCTTCTGTTCCATGCAGTGTGTATTTTCTGACCATGGCCTTCTGACCACGGTGGCTTACAAACTAGGCAGAGACAAGCCGGTATATTATGCACTGGAAGTAAGTTTTTTAAAATCATTGTGGCTGATATAACAAACATTGAAAGCTGATGAAAATTATAATGTTTTCTAATACCTTTTCTGGTAAGGAACCTTGTCCTGAGCTGAGAATTAGGACTCCCAGGAGACCTTGACTTTATTGGTTCTTCGGTTCTTATACCAACTAGTCACGTAATCTTGGGCATATTACTTGACCACTCTGCAATATAAGGTTTTTCTATCTCTAAAGTTTAATAAAAGGGTTGACTTGATCTCAAACATTTCTTTGAACCTGAAAATGTTTTTATAACTGAAACAGAGAACCAGTGGACAAAAAAAGGCAGAGCAGCTCTCTTCACTTGTCTCCCCAGAAAATAAATTTCGTGTCACATTTTGATGTGGGAAGGAAAGCGAGGAGATTTATGCCATTTACCACTAGAAGCATTTGTCTTACGCACGTTTGTAAATTATAGTAGGAATATGTTGGTCTAAGTTTATAGGGTATGGTGCATGCGTATTATGCTTATAATTCCACAGACATTGGAAGCATTTATCAAGTCAAAGAAGCAGCGCTGTTTTTGTAAAATCAAATGCATTTTTCTAAGTGTGGCTTTGCTATTAGTTTTGAAATGGCTACTTTGTAAAGTACAAGTGTAAAATGGCTCTGAGAACTTATTGGCGCCTATTTCCTGGAGTCTGATAATAATTTGTCCTTAGGTTTTAGGCTTCTGTTTATAGTTAAAACATTTTATCAGTTGTTATGCCTAAAGCATGAGGAATGTTAGTTTATTTAGTCTTTTTTTTTTTTTTTTTTTTTTGGCATAAGCACTCTAATCCCCCCAGCCCTTTTTCTATGGATAGAAAAATTACTATAAACTTGTTCTGTGTATTAAAGATATCGTAACACTTCTCAGAACCTAAAATCCTCTCTCCTTCCCTTTCCCTCCCATGGAAAGTACTTAGCACTAGGCACGTAGAATATACTCCTGCTAATTGTTTCCTGTAATAATGGATAGTAAGTTCTCTTTATTCTTATACAGGAGGCAATTAGTGGTTTAGAATTATAGATGCCTTAGACCTGGAAAGGAGCCCTGGTGGCACAGTGTTTCAGTGTTCAGCTGCTAACCAAAAGGTTGGCAGTTCCAATTCACCAGCCGCTCTTTGGAAACCTTATGAGGTATTTCTACTCTGTCCTATAGGGTCGCTATGAGTCAGAATTGACTTTACAGCAACAGGTTTGGTTTTAGACCTGGAAAGTGCAATCATGTTATCCTGTTTAAAGTTCTCATTTACCCTTTTTTCTTATACACGTAATAATTACTACTGTTTTCTTTGCAATCAATGGTAAATGATATTTATTTGTTTATTTTATCGATTTCCGTGTCCACTATCATTTTTTGCACCCACACCTTTTACTATGTCCCCTGTTCTACTTTTTTCTTACCGCGGGTCACCCTTTCATATTTCTTTTAGTAAGTGCCTTGGGTGGTAAGCCTAGTCTTTTTATGGCTGCCTTTGTTTTGCCCTCACTCTGGGGGTGGGTGGGTATAAAGTCCTAGATTAATAGTTGTTTTTCCCATATCCCTTCTGGACATTTTTGATGCTCATGAGACCTCTGTTGTCCATTTCAATAGTGGTTCCCTTGTAGGTAATCTGACTTGTTGTCTGGGAGTTTTGAATATTTGAATCTTCTTATCATTGATTTTCTACAGTTTTGCAATGATGTCCCTGGGTTTGGATTTATTTTTATTTATCTTGTTAGGTACTTGGTTAGTCTGTATTCAGTTCTGGAAAAATTCTCAGCAATTATCTCTTCAAAAGTTTTTCTCTACCATTACCTCCATTCTCTTCTGGAATTGCTATTGGATGAATACTGGAACCTCTCAACTCATTCTCCATGTCTTACCTGCCCTTTCATTTTTTTTTTTTATTTTAATCTCTTTGTTTTCTCTGTCTGCATCCCTGGTAAGTTTCTTAGCCTCTTATCTTCCATTTCCAAATTGGCTTTTTAAAGCAAGACAAAACAAAAAAAACATGACGTCGCGCCACATGCCTTCTTTAATCTGATTTCTTTCACTCAATATGATGTTTGTGAGATTAATCTGCATTGTTAGGTACAGATTTCTTTCTTTTTTTTTTTTTCATTATGTTATTGAAATACCACAGTTTCAGTTTTTGGCTCTTATGAAAAATTCTGCTTTGAACATTTTTGTATGTTTCTCCTGATGTGTATGTGTACAAATTTTGAAAGAATAGAATTTCTAGGCCATGGACTATGTGTGTCTTAACTTTCAGTTAATAATACCAACCATTTTTCACAGTGGATAATCCAAGTTACAGTCCTACCAGCAGTGTGTTAGAACATGTATTTACTTATCGTCTCTGTCTATTCTAGAGCTTATCCCATCTATTATATTTTAATTTCATATGCCCTTGATCTTGTTTCATTTCTTTTTTTTTTTTTTTAATTCAGAATTTTACGGAAATAGTTCCTTAATTTATTCCTTGGAATCCGCTCAGCATACTTAAAGTCTTTGTCAGACTGGAATGAATTCTACTCTAGCTGTAAAGTTTTGTTAGCTGATGATTCCTTCATATATTTTGGAGTTTTCACATCTTGATTTGAGCCTGATATTCCATTTTGAGTAACCTTCTGTGTTCCCAATTCGGGAACACTTTTTATAACTGTATTGGGAGGAAATTAGGGATATAGCAGAACTGGTCACCAGTCTTTATCACCCAAAATCTTCCATTAAGCTGTAGCTTTGGACAGCAAGTTTCTCTAACATCCCTGCACAAGTGGGAGAGCATCACCTAGCCCGAGGCCTCAAGCATGGAGCCTAATTCTATAACCTGTCTTGCACAAAGCATTTTGGACTCCTTTTCTTTGGAGGAGCCAGTGCCCAGCCACCACTACCACTGCCTTCTCCTTGAATCAGAACCCATCATGCTTGTGGCTTTAGTCCTAATTGGTCATGCCTTTCTGCTCCATTATGGTTCAGCTAGATGTTATTCTGTATTTGAGTCGGCATATATGATTTTAGTTTTTTCTTTTTATATTTTGTCAGTTATCCTAAATATTTAGAGCAAAGGGGGTGGTTTTGAAGTACAAACTCACTGTGCTCTGTTGATGTACGCCAACATCTACCTCTTTTTTATGACCAGGAGGAACTCTTTTGTTTTTCTCCCCTAGGCCCTTGGCATGTGGTTCATGTGGGTTTGAAACTATTATCTCTGCATTCCCATTTCCATTACCTGTAAAAAGAAATTGGGCCACATGAGCTTTAAATTGTTCTAGGACTTCCAACTCATTTTACACTAATTGAATTTGTCTCACTCTTTCTAATTTGGAATTTGTTTTCTTAGTGGTTGAAGAAACTGATGCAAAATAGCAGTTGAATAGTTCTACCTTCCCTCTGTCATCTCTTAATAGTACACCATCTTCCCCATGCTGTTCTACTCCTTTACCGTGTTCATTATCTTTTTCTAAATACTATGTCGGAAAACAAAAATTCTTATGGCACCTTTAATATATTTATGAACTTGAGCTTACTTAGGACTTGAAACTTCAATGTTTTGTATTCTGTCTCTATCAAAAAAAAACCAAACTCATCATTGAGTTGATCCCGACTCATAACTAGGAGATATATACGTATAAAATAACATTTTGTTGTGTTTTAGGTGAAAGTTTACACAGTAAATTAGGTTCCCATTTAACAATTTTTGTACAAGTTCTCCTGTGACATTGGTTACAATTTTCGCGGTGTCAGCTTTCTCACTATTTCCATTCTGTTTTTCTGTTTCCGTTTATCTAGCTTTCGTTCCCCTCCTTGCCTTCTCATCTTTGCTTTTGGGTAAATGTTGGCTGTTTGGTCTTGTATAGTTGATTGTTTAAGGAAGCACATTCCTCATGGATGATATTGTTTATTTTATAAGCCAATGTATTATTTGGCTGAAAGGAGACCTCTGAGAGTGGCTTCATTTCCAACTTAAAAGGGTTTTTTAGGGTGATAGTCTTGGAGGTTCCCCTACTCTCTATCAGTCCAGTAAGTCTGGTCTTTTTTTTTTTTTTTTTTAGTTTTGTTCTACAGTTTTCTTTGATTCTATCCAGAACCTTCTATTGTGTTCCTGGTCAGAATGGTTGGTAGTGGTAGCCAGGCACCATCTAGTTCTTCTGGTCTCAGGCTATGGTTCATGTAGGGTATTAGTCCTATGGACTAGTTTCTTCTTTGAGTCTTAGTGGGCTCCCTGTGTAACCCTACTGGTTTCTTTAAATTTCCCCTTCCAATCTCTTCTTTGGTATGATTTATGATAATAGTGTTAAGATTTCCTTTTTAGAGTATTTCATCCCTCTTGAAAGTAAGATTCCATTTTAGGTATAAGCTTATGTATTAGTTATCTATTGCTATATAACAATATTACCATAATTTAGTAGCTTAAAACAGTATGCATTTATTATCTCACAGTTTCTGTGGGTCAGGAATCTAGGCACAGCTTCGCTGAGTCTTCTACTCAGTCTCACAAGGCTATGATAAAGGTGTTGGCTGAAACTATGGTCTCATCTGAGGCTCGATAGGGGAAGGATTTGTTTCCAAGTACACTCAGGTTATTGACAGAATTCAGTTTCTTGTGGTTGTAGAACTGAGAGTTTCAGTTTCTTGCTGACAGTGAGCCATAGGTCATCCTCAGTACCTAGAGGCTACCTGCAGTTCCTTGCCAGTGGAGTCCCCCAACGTGGTCACCTGCTTCCTCAAAGCTATCAAGGGAGGAAGTGAGTCCAGCAAGACAGGCTCTATTGGCGCTATTATCTTATGTAATATGATCATACACATGTCATCGCTGATGTATCCTATCACTTTTGAGACAGTATTAGAAACAGTAGCATAAGCAAGTCAGAGGTCCCGCTACACTCAAGAGGGAATCACACAAAGGCGTGAACAGCAGCAGAGCAGAGATCATGGGAGCCACCTTAAGAATCTGTCCTCCAATAGCCTATGTTTCTGGACTTGCATAATTTACTTTCTTGGAAGGTATACCTCCTGACCAATAAGTGCTTTTAGTTTTAATTCTCTAATTTGCTACTGAAGTATTAATAAAATATATTACATTTCAAATATAATGTTGCCCCAGTTCAACTCTGCATTCCCTTTCTCTTTTCTGTGCAGTAAAAATGCCATGGAATTAGTCTTTGCAATTTGTAATCTAATATACACGAATTTTAGGTACTGAGTAAATTGTATATAAATCCAAACCAAACCTGTTGTAGAATTATTCTTGTCCCATTCTTAAGCTCCCCTCCCGCCCCCCCCAAAAAACCAAACCCAGTGCCGTCGAGTCAATTCTGACTCATAGCAGAGTAGAGCTGCCCGATAAGAGTTTCCAAGGAGCGCCTGGAGGATTCAAACTGCTGACCTCTTGGTTAGCAGCTGTAGCACTTAACTACTACCCCACCAGGGTTTCCGCCATTCTTAAAGCCTGCTATATTTGTACAGTTATGTCATATCCGGAGCCCTGGTCGCACAGTGGTTAAGAGCTCAGCTGCTAACCAAAAGGGCGGCAGTTGGAATCCACCAGCCACTCCTTGGAAACCCTATGGGGCAGCTCTACTCTGTGCTATAGGGTTGCTATGAGTCCGAATCGACTTAACGGCAATGGATTTCATATCAAATCTGTTCCTCCAATAATTTTCATAGCTAAAAATTCCACTGAATAAACAGAACACTTACGGTGTTCTGCAGCTTTGCAGTAACATGTAGACGCTGTGAATGATGGAATGTATCAACTTATTCGTCGTCTAGTTTGTTTACATTCTGAAAACTGACAGCAAGAAAGAGTGACCACATGTAAATTCAGCTAAACTGCTGATTGAATTGGGGGCAGGGAGGTAAGCACCAGATAAAACTCATTCTGGTTTAACACATATCTATTTAAAACACCAAATGTCACCCGACAGTCTAGTTTGGGATCATTCTGTATAAGTAATTAATGTTAATAATAATCTGTGTGAATGAAACATCAGAGCCAAAAAAAAATAAATTGACATTCCTATGGTTTGTGCTGGTAAGTTTTTTTTTTTTGCCCTCAGGGTCTTGTTTTTATCAGCTTTATCGAGTTATAATTCACACACCATAAAATTCACCCTTTTAAAGTATATACTTTAAAGGTCTTAGGTATAGTCACAGAGTTGTTCAACCATCACCACAAAACTTGAGAATATTTTCATCGCCCCAAAGAGAAACCTACAGCTACTTTGCCCAGCTTTAGGCAACCACTAATCTACTTTCAGAAACCCTGGCGGCCTAGTGGTTAAGAACTACTGCTGCTAACCAAAAGGGTGGCAGTTCAAATCCACCAGGCACTCCTTAGAAACCGTATGGGGCAGTTCTGCTCTGTCCTGTAGGGTCTCTATGAGTCGGAACTGACTTAATGGCAACAGGTTTAATCTACTTTCTGTCTATGGATTTGCCTATAGGGGGCATTTCATATAAATGGAATCCTACAATATGTATCTGGCTTCTTTCACTCAGCATAATGTTTTCGAGGCTTACCCATGCTGTAGCCCATATCAGCAGTTCATTCCTTTTTATGGCTAAATAATAGTCCATTGTATGTGCACATGCCACATTTTAATCCATACATCAGTTGATGGACACTTGGCTAATACGTAACACTTAAAAAAGTAACGAAGCTGGTATTTACGTATCAGTGAGAACCCTCACATGTATTCTCATATCGAACCTCATAGTAATTTGTTTAGGTTGTTGTTGTTAGGTGAGGTCGTGTTGGTCCCAATTCATAGTGACTGTCTGTGTACAACAGAAGGAAATACCTCCCAGTCCTGCGCCATCCTCACAATTGTTGTTACGCTGCAGCCCGTCATGCAGCCACTGTGTCAGTCCAACTTGTTGAGGGCCTTCCTCTTTTTCTTTGACCCTCTACTTTTTGTTAGGTAGATAGTGTTATTATAGTCACCACCATTTTATAGGTGAGGAAACGGAGACTTAGAAAGCCTACGAAATTTGTGTAAAATCACATAGCAAGTGAGTACTAAAACTGGAACTCAAAGTTGGTTCATCTGACTCTGAATTGTATCTTTTCTTCCTTATTGCCACAGCCCTTCCCCCCACCCCGTCTTAGTGATGTTATTGTAAAGAATAATTATTATGTCTAGCTTCTTTACTTTTTTTTTTTGCTTGAAATAATATACTGTTGGGGTTAGGGATTGGACTTGAAAAGAAATGCGGCCTTTTCTGACAATTTTGAGGATAAGATTGGAATGCATTTTGGGTAATAATATTCCTAGGTAACTTAGCAACAGATAGAACAGTTGTACGAGAAACAAACTGCTCAACGGATTGATATCCACCTATGGGGATGAGTCCAGAGGTGTGCAGGAGAGCTCTCTTCTTGCTCCTGTCCCATGAAGAGCTTTTATTAGTTACCCAGGTAAAAGTATGTTTGCATTGGAAGACCTAGTTTATCATATTTCTAGAAGTCGTAAAGTCGAAACTGTTTGAATTTTACCATTTTTGTAGTCTCAAAGAGAATATGCTTTAAAAAAAAAAAAAGCCTTTTGTAACGATAACATGCATTCTATCTCGGATTCCTGTTTTTCCTTAGGGTTCTGTCGCTATAGCTGGTGCTGTTATTCGCTGGCTGAGAGACAATCTTGGAATTATAAGTACCTCAGAGGAAATTGGTAAGCATGTTCTAACAAAGGGTTAGAAAATCTGAATAATGAAACCCTTTAGTATTATGCCTGTGCAATCTGTAAATACATGTGGTGTGCCCCATACGTGACATTAAATTATATGGAACCGTATTATGGGTTTGACTTATACGTAAAAGACTATTTGTGAAGATTTATAAAACAGCAAATGGACATAATTAGTGGTGATTATTAATAAATGGCAAGGATGGTCATAGAAATTACCAAAGTATAAAATTGAACACCAGAGATTGCCGGAATGTACAAGTATGTTGTCCAGCTAAATATGTCTGATGAGAAAGAGCTGTGACTCCTAGATTAGAGTGAGCATTAAAATTCGGGTACCTGAAGTGGAAACCCTGGTGGCATAGTGGTGGTTGAGAGCTATGGCTGCTAACCAAAAGGTTGGCAGTTCAAGTCCACCAGGTGCTCTTTAGAAACTCTATGGGGCAGTTCTGCTCTCTGTCCTATAGGGTCACTATGAGTCTGAATCGACTTGACAGCAACGGGTTTGACTTTTTGGTTTGATAATTGAAGTATTAATATGGCTATTTTTGGTGTATAGATAATAATTTTGAACTGCCCTTCTCCCATCCACATGTTTTACTTTGCTGGAAGGTGGGACAATCAGAAATAAAATTTCTAATTAGAGATACACTGGAAGGCACTTGTCATGTCCTAGTCGGCAACCTTAAAAAAAGTAGTGGAGATGACTAAAATAAAATACGTTAAGGAAACGAAGCCACTTCCTGTATTTCTTCAGCTGGGTTACATTGTAGTGGGAGTGTTCAATGTGGGGGAATTTTTTTTGTTGTTCCCTAGAATACTGTTGTAATTAGGAGCATTTTGCTATGCCACAGAATAGGAAACCAAAAGCCTTGTCCTGACTTTTTAAACAAGCATATTTATTATATAAAGTAAATAGGATATTAATATTTGTTTTTCTTTTTTGTCTAATTTTAGAAAGACTTGCTAAAGAAGTAGGTACTTCTTATGGCTGCTACTTCGTCCCAGCATTTTCAGGGTTATACGCACCTTATTGGGAGCCCAGTGCGAGAGGGTAAAGTATTGAAAATATGGTGTGCTTGTTTGGGCTTCGATTTATTTATCAAATCAAGTTAGTATGTGTACTTTCCTACCAAGTTATTTTCACTTGACTTTAAGGGTTGAAGGAAATCTTTTCTCCTTGTAGAGAATAATTTCAGAACCATTAAACTCTAAGTTATAAATCATCAGACAATAGCCCTCTGCCCTGTCCCTATTCGTGTTTAGCATTATTACCTTTTATCTTCAAGGCGTTTGATGTTGTGTGGCAAAGGGACATCATCTAAATGCATACTGATTTGGTTTTGCATTGTTTGCCTCTGTTCAGATGGATCATGAACTTTTTCACAGGTGGACACAGAATTGTGGACTACAAAGAGTTTACCAATTGACGTTTATGTCCGTTTTCTCCCTACATTTCTATCCATTGAATTCAACTTTTCCGTGTATGTCTCTTTGGGACATTTTAGATTACTGACTCATTCACAACATTCTAATTTTAAAATGTTTGTATTTTTAGGATCATCTGTGGTCTTACTCAGTTCACCAATAAATGTCATATTGCTTTTGCTGCATTAGAAGCTGTTTGTTTCCAAACTCGAGAGGTAATAAATATGGACCTGTTTTCTTATATTTAATCCACTTTTAAACAAAGTATGTATTATGCCTGAAATTTATGAAATGCTTAATCAAAAATGAAGCCTGCCTGTACACTAATCTAATAAATACAAGATTTTATGGCTGGGGGTTGCTAAGTGGTACATATTAGGCAAAGGGAATAGCACAAATAGAAGCCTCAAGGGAGGAAACCAGGATGCAGAAATAGAGTTGTCGGGCTTGGGGCAGGGCAGAGGTGTATTGGGAGGAAAGGTTGGTTGTGACCAGATCAAGGAGGGCTTGGAAGACCTGAATAAGAAGTCTGAACTTTATTCTGTACTCTCTGGGAATCTATCGAGGGCTTTGGAGTGGAAGATTGCCATTTTCCAAGATATTACTGTGAAGTAATTTAATTATATAATTGCCTTTGGTTTATTTAAGATTTTGGAGGCCATGAACCGCGACTGCGGAATTCCACTCAGCCATCTGCAGGTAGATGGAGGAATGACCAGCAACAAAATTCTTATGCAGCTACAAGCGGACATTCTGTATATTCCAGTGGGTTAGTAAGCCTGCAGTCTTTTGAACTCTGAGAAGTAACGTCTCTTTCAGAACTGGTTTTTCAGGCATATGTAACTGCAAAGCTGCTGACATAGCTTTCTCCCCTCAGTGAAGCCCTCGATGCCTGAGACAACGGCACTGGGAGCTGCCATGGCCGCAGGGGCTGCAGAAGGAGTTGGTGTCTGGAGTCTAGAACCTGAGGATTTGTCAGCAGTTACAATGGAGCGGTTCGAACCACAGATCAATGCTGACGGTATGTTTAGAGAATGAAACTTCTAATAGTATACTGTGAAAATGATTGTATTTAGTGCAGGGGACTTTGCCTTTCTATTCATTCCTAAATGAAGGAACAAAGTAAAATAGCAAATGTTACGGTTTCAGATTTGCCTCCTATTTTGTACTGATCTGTATAAGCATATTGACCTACACGGAATGAATATGAATGAGAAAAATAGTTCTTAAAAAAAAACTTTCTACAATCACTTTTTTGCCATTCATTTGCACTGTTTACAGCCTTTCCTGTAAGAGGCTAGCACTACCTACCACTGTTGGTTATATCGTTTGTTAGAATACCTTTTCAAAGGGACAAGGGAAGTGTTTCATCCACCCACCCCTAATGTCTAGACCAATCATCTCAGTGCTGATGGCCCCCTTTGGGACATGATCACTGGACAAAGTCAGGGACACTCTGATAGCTTTCAAGCCCAGCAGGACTAGTCTGACAAGGGCCCAAAAAGCAAACTCACTGCCATCAAGTCAATTCCAACTCATAGTGACCCTATAAAGGCAGCTACAATTAAATACATGGGAATTAGATATCTGATTCACGGTCCCAGCTAAGCTAAGCTACAAGGTCTGATTGATACCTTTATTAAAATATAGTCATGCAGCTTTTAAAGTAAATGTGAGTAGAAAGTAAGGTTCTATATACGAAATTTGGTTTTAAGCTCACTCTTAAAACAAGTAAGTTTTGTGCAAAGGGTTAAGGATTTCTATTTTCCGAGAATAACCATCTCTGCAAACCCTTTTGCCTAGAGTTGGATAAGTTATACTGATGATTGTCCTTCCCCTTCTCCTGCTTTTTCTCTCCCCACAACACACACATACTCTCCCCACAACACACACATACATACACACACACTCTCTTATGCAAACGCATGCAAGAATGGGCACTTAGATATAGAGAGTTCATTCTTCTAGCTAACATTTATTTAAAACCTATTACAAGCCAGAGACTACACTTGACATTGGGATATAGAGATGAATAAGACAAGTCTCAAGTATGTTGGGAGAGGCAGATAAAACCATAAAAATTCAATAGGGCAGCAATTATCCTGAGGTATGTGTTAAGTGCTGTGGAAAGATGGAGCAAGGGCCAGAAGCAATAAAAGCTTTCTTAAGGGAGTGATACTTGAACCCTCTCTTTCGCGTGTTCGGTGAGCTGGGTTTATGGAAAGGCTGAGAGGCTTGAGAGAAAGGAGACCACACGTGGTTTGGTGGTTAGGAGTTAATACAGCACGTGCCTGAAGGCATCATATTTGTTTGGTCCTCCTGGGCAGGTTTTCACATTAAAGAAATCCTGCTGTAAGGTTTGGGGAGTGGGAGGAATCTTATCCGAATGCAACATTTGAAGCTTGTGAGGGATCCGTATTTATTAAATCTTTTGAATAAACCAAAAACAATTGCCCTTTTAGTCTTTCCACATTACAGTATATCCCTTCCCTCAGCCTGAGCTTCTCCCCCCGCCCCGCCACCAAAAAAGGGAGAGAAAACAAAGGATTCTCCCTTCTAATACATCACCTCTTGCTTGTGAATGGCTCTGGTCTTCACAACATGTATTACTCTTCCTACATGTCTGTCAAGCCTCCCTTTACATGCTAAACCTTCCCTGTCATATTTCACTCCAGTTTCCAAGGAAGCTTCTCTCCCAGTTAACTGGCAGTCACCAGCAAATGTACTCTCTCACATTTGAGTTGTGGGAAAGCCCAACTTCAGTTTAATATGTGCAAGGATTTGTCAAGAATGCTGAGTGAACATAAGTATGGTGCTTTGAACATCTCAGTAAACTCTTTCATCGGTGCGTTTTTTCTTCTAATTCCAGAAAGTGAAATTCGTTATTCTACATGGAAAAAGGCTGTGATGAAGTCAATAGGTTGGGCTACAACTCGGCCTTTTGACAGAGGTAAAGATGTCTTATTATTTGGTATTGCCACTTTTTCTTAGTATGGTAAATAATTTTATTTCAATATCTGGCAGTTTACCCTTAGCAAGGGATATCTGTTGACTGCTCTGAAGAAAAGTATCTATAGCCAGAGTTTCTTACAGTTTGAAAGCACTTTAAAATTTTAAATTGTCAGGTTGACATAAATACTTTAACTCTAGCCTGCCTCGTCTTCCCTTATAAGTTTATTCCTGGTACTGCAATCGACAATTTTCCAAAAGTAAAGTTATTTCTGCTTTCTTCTTAATGAGGGAAAAAAAAATCAATTAGATTTTTCTTTTTTTCCTTTTAAATGTCTTACTCTACCTTTTTGGGTGGCTGTCTTTATGACGTGAATCAGTCGAAAGCTATGTTAATGTCAGAATCTATTTCACTACTTTCTAGACTGATTCCAAGTACTTAGCAAGTGTACATAATGGAAATTCCATTGGAATCAGAGTGGAAGAAATGTACCAAATGGAGTAAATGAAAGTGTCGTAAGAGATTGGGAAATACTCTTAACAGGAAATAGAGAATTTTTTTTTTTTCAGTTACTTGGGTGGGAAGGTAGAAGCTTCCTCCTACTTTTTTCCTGTCTTTTTTTAGTCACTGGGGTAGGAAGGTATTCAGCTGAAGTAAACCAATATTACTCACTTAGGGTTGTTTAGTTGTAAACAACCCTAAGTGAGTAATATGGCATGGTATTTCAGCTTTCTGTTAAATGAAAGACTTGGAACATTACAAATGGAGCAATGGCTAATAATAGATTGAAGCCTATGCTTCAATGAAGAAGAGTTTATCATGAAATATAACCTGCCTTCCAACCCCAAGGTGATTGTAGAACCACTTCGAATGTATTCGGCCTCTAGGAAAAGCTTTCAGACCCATCCACCACTCTACTGCGACAGATCACCGTGATCTGTATTTTCAGTCCTGGATGTTCCTACTTTGAATCTTTTGTTTTTTCTCCTAAATAAGCTTAATTTCATTTTTTTTAAATATTTTGTTCCAAAAACTTAGCTTCCTTTTCCAAGGTGGTGGCAAAGCTTTTCTTGCTAAACCTGTTTGCATGTTTGAAGCCCTTTACAATCAAACTTCTCAAACATAACTTTTTGTACCACTGTGCTAGTTACTGGAAACCCTGGTGGCATAGTGGTTAAGTGCTACAGCTGCTAGCCAAAGGGTGGACAGTTCGAACCCACCAGGCACTCCTTGGAAACTGTGGGGCAAATCTACTCTGTCCTATAGGGTCACTATGTGTCGGAATCAACTTGATGGTAATGGGTTTGGGTTTTTTTTTGTTGTGTTTTTTTTTTTTTTTTTTTGAGTTTGGTGCTATAGTTGCTGAGCTGTTGTTGTGTGCCAGAGTCTGTTCCAACTTATAGCGATCCTATAGGACAGAGTAGCACTGCCCTGTAGGGTTTCGAAGGAGCGGCTGGTGGATTTGAACCATCGACCTCTGTTAGCAGCCTGAGCTCTTAACCACTACGCCACTAGGGCTCCAGGGCTGAGCTAAGTTGCTATTAATTAATGGCTTACGAGAAGGTGAGTTACATTTCTTTCTATAGTTGGATTTTTTTTTAATGGCATAATCCTCCTTCTCTCCCTCATTGTACCCCCATTTTCTCTGTCACACACAGCAGTTCTACTTACTAGCAGTTAAGGATATGATTTTAATTGCAAAATTTCCATAAAACCAATTGATCGTTTTCCCTTTATTTGTGTAATTTACTGTCAGTAAATTTAAAATTCCAAACAAAAGGTGATAAAACAAAAAGATTACGATTTCTTCCGTTGCTACTCAGCAATGATGAGAAAAGTAATTTGATTTTTCTGAGAGCTTTACAGGTTTTTTTAAATTGTGTTTGTTTCAGTTAGACTGCAGTGGATTTAAACCAAAGTTTGAAAAGGTTTTTGAATAGATTTATGAAAAACCGTTTCTAATAACTTAAAATATTTGTGGAGCCTCTGGAGGAGAAAGATGTGGTTGTCTGCTTCCTTAAAGATTTGCAGCCTTGGAAACCCTATGGGGCAGTTCTACTCTGTCCTATCGTGGCTCTATGAGTCAGAATCCACTTGACTCAGAATGAAAAAAAATTCAGTTAATGAAATGGTAAATGTATTCCTATAAAGGATATATGATAACAATAATATGGAATCCTATTTAAATAAACTTGAAAGGATATTAGAATTGCTACCTGGTATCTTATTTTTAAATTGCTTCAGTTTATGGGAAGAATATTATGTTTGCTTAATTTCCACCACAGTTTGTCCATTTTGAAGCAGTCTCACATGTATTTTCTTGTTTGTAACTATTTTGAATGCATTGTAAACTATTTTTTAAGTACTTTTGGCATGAATTTTGAGAGCTAGGTTATCATAAATGATGACCTCCTGGGTTTGGACTCAAAACCCTCCAAAACAACATTTTTTTTCAACTCTTAGAACTTACTTTTGAATAAACTTCTTTATGAACAGTTTTCATTATTCTAGGTATATAATTTTCACATTTAAGAATACAAGATATATTCTTTAAGGGAAAGGATTGCAAGAGAATTCAGGTTAGAAAGTATTAAAAGAGTCATGTTTCTAGGTAATTTTTTTAAGTGTAATGATTACATTAAACAATTTAGTCTTTAAAATTACAGTAATATTGTCAAGTGCATTTCCTTATAAACCAAATTCCTTTTTTAAAAAACTGAATATTTTAGCAAAAATAATGTTCAAAGTTTGTTTTCAGTAGACTAATACAACTCTTCTCTGATAGCCAAAGCATCAATGATTTGAACTTTGGGGGAATTAAATTGCTCATTTAGTATCATTTGGGGGAAGAATTAAGAAAGCTAAAATCACAGCCTCCCAAAAAGTTCTCCATGGGCTCTCTTTGGCTTTGCCAGCGGAAGGCTTATGTTGGTCTATATGTATTATGTTCTTGGCTATTTGTGGCATGCTATCTGTATCGTTCGTTAAGTGTCATAAGCTTTCAGTATTGATTATATTTTTTATTTGAAGTAATAACTCTTGGCTAGCTTTTATGAATATACTATTTTTGTTACTTAATTTGTTTTGCTATCATGTGATTCTTAACACAAATATTGTAATTATGTGTCTCTCTTTTGGTTTGCTTGACTGGAATTCCCTTCTACTTGGATGACCACAGGTGACCCTAGTATCTTCTGTAGTCTGCCCTTGGGCTTTTTTATAGTGAGTAGCATGGTAATGTTAATCGGAGCAAGGTACATCTCAGGTTAGTTACTCTTTAAATCAGACAATATTAATAGTTAGTGTTAATGTATTTGCGTGTAACTCAGCAGAAAAGTTTTCAATGTTTTTCATTCTTCCTATGTTTAGGAACCTGGAAAACCAATTAAACGTCTATCTAATTAGTTAGACCAATGTCTAGAGGCAGTCAGAATTAAGGACTGTGACTGCTTAATTTTTTTTCTTTTTAATAGATGGTTTCTTTGAGGCACTACATTCTGCTGTCAGCTATAGCAATAAGTGGAAGTGTTAATATGAATGCTTACACAGAAGAAGTTTCCAAGTGACTGATGAAAGTTAAAGTCTAATTTTTGACATTAATTAAATTGGCTTTCAAGTGCGCATAAATTATTTTTCATACTCCTGAAAATGTGCTAAGCAAGTCTTAATATTACAATTCTGGGAAGAGTTTGGGCCAGAGGACATTAGCAAGCATTCCTGTAAAACTCGAAAAATGGGAGACGATTTATAGTCTCGTTTATTTTGGTGAAAAGAATATATTTTGTGGCCTGAAGTTTTTTAAATTAATGCTTAGATAAATTGGGGTTGAAACGAAAACCAGGTGATTGTTTTTGTATATTAACCTCTACTGAAAATGTTGTCCTGCAAGTAATATTGTTCAGCATGCTATCAAATACATTGCATAGCCTCTGTTCATTTCAATATAAGAATCATTTTTGAAAGCTGGCCCTCATGATAGCTTGGTTTTTCTTCAAATTAACGGCTTAAATGGAAATGACTTGTTTTTTGTCCCATATGTTTCCAAGAAAGTGACATTGTTTTTTAAATCTGCATGGTTAGGGAGAGTTCAATTATCTCTCCTAATTAATTATATGATGACCTGGGTTTAAAATGTAGAAATCAGTCAAGCATTAATTCAGCTTGACATCATCAGTTTAGTGCTATACATAAATATGGAATGAGGATTGTCGTTTACATCAGCAGAATGTTAGATTCTCTTTTAATTCATGAGAGAGTTTGGATTAACTTGCGTGAGAACTTAAAACTAGATTATATTACCTTTGTCCTTATTTGTCATATTCAAGCCTATTCAGGATAAATTTGTTCCAATCGGCTTCTATAATAACTACCTTACATTGGTATCAGTGCCTTGCACCTTATAAGGGGCTTCTGTATGCCTAAATCTATACAGAGTTAAGAGTTAATAGGTAAGAGAACTAACAGTTCTCTTTCTGCTTCTTGGAAGCATTTGGTGGAACAGTCTAAACGTGGCCAGGAGGGCCGTAATTTAAATTTATAAAGAAATGTACATGTTGTTTTAGGAAAAGTTCTATTATTATTTTTTTATTATTATTATCCTGAATATTCTTAGCTGCATAATGATGGTCCAGAAAAGAAAAAGACACTGTTACTATGACAGCATGAGAAGGCCTAGTTTCTATAACAATGGACACATGTATCATCTCTCTAAGCTACAGGATACATTAAGTGTCCAAATTGCTAGGCTTCCAAAATGGATATGGTTACCATCTTTAGTTGTTCTCTTTGGTGACATGTGCTGAGATTTGAGAACAGTAGGAATTGTTTGCCTTGGTAAATAATTAGCAACAGTGGTAATATTCACTGATTTTGGAACTGGCCCAGTTATATTTGTTGTATTTTAATTGTGAGGCAATATTTAGAAATCATATGGAATTTCTAGCTCAGTAAATGGCTGTGAATAGTCTTCATTGCTTCATTGCTTCAGCTCCTGACTTGCATGTATTATTGACATATATGGTTTTTGTCTCCCCTTTTAGGTATTCCATAAACAATACCAACTCATGGATTCCCAAGATGTGTGAGCTTTTTACATAATGAGAGAATCCAGCAATTTTGCCTCTTTAATGTGATGACACTATTCATAGACTGTGGCTTTATTGATAAGCCACTTGCTGCATGACTCTTCAAGTAGACCTGTGCCTTGAAATAAAATGCAGCAGAAAGAATGCTATAGAAACATCTGGTGTGTTTTTTAACTCAACAGTTAATGTGGGGCTGACCCCCTCTATTGCCATAGTATTCTGCACTAATTCCCTTTTAGATCTGTTTATGGAATTTTTTATCAAACAGACTGAAACACTGATGGATCGAGATTTGAGTCTTTGCACTACACACATTTAATTAAGAGGTTATTACTGACCGGGTAAAATTGAGGGATTTTTAAAAAACAGATCCCAAAAGTTCTCTTTTCTGTGCCTTAGGGAGACCACAACATCTTCACTGAATACCTAATGGGAACCTGTCGTAAATGGTTAAAATGGAAATTTAGTACTCTGATAGCTTAGATATTTTACTGGAAATTATTTGCCAAAACTGAAATTCTGCAGACATTTTACACAGTCTCACTAGTTACACTGAATTTGCTAACTGGATCTTACGGGGAAGGACACTTTTTCCTCTTGTTTTTTGTTTTTCTTCTTTTCCATCTCTCCTTTTTTTTTATATTTTTTACTTTGTGTGTTAACAGACATGCCTATATGTTTCCTATTATGTGGGTAAATTGAGAGCACATTGTATTCAATAGGTTATAACAGGGCTGGTGTTCAGTGGACCGCTATGTATATAAATATTTGAGGAAAATGGCCATATACATTTTGGGGCAAAGGTTATGCACATTATTTACTAGAAGAAACTTTCTTAAAGAGCCAGCATTTAAAATTTAAGTTTATGTTCTATGCCAATTAAAGACAATGTACTTTACTGTGAATTCAACTATATTTCTTATACATTGCCTGTTTATTTAATTGTCTTATCTTGGATATATGCTGAAAAAAGAAAAAACTGCAGTAAACATTGTTTTCAATCACAAGCTCTGGTCCAAATAAAGTAGTCTCCCCCCCCCCTTACTTAATTTTAGACATATTTGGGGGCTGGGGGAGGGATGAGAGTATATAAAAAAGATGGAAAAAAACTTACATTAAAAAAACAAAAAATTAGGAATAAAGGCAAGAGTCTTTTTCAGTCCAAATATATGTCTCCTGCCAGCAAGAAATTATATTTTGTATTCAGGATGACAATGAATTATTTCTGCTTCATGTCATATTACAACTGGAAAAGCTTTACCACTAGAAATGCCTTGTAGTGAAACCAAGAATTTCTCAAACTATTTAATAGTACATGTTATAAGACTTCACCTAGTCCAGCTTAGCATCGATTTTTTAAAAAATATTTTAAAATTAGTTTGTTACTTTAATACAGAAAACAAACTATTGCCTCCTCGTTATTTCTTCCATCAGTGCAGAAGATGAGGAAAGATAAAATATAACAGGTTTTGGCAATTTTTTTGAATTCATGGTAGCCTGCTGTTTATAAATTATTCCATCTCCTGTTTTTTTTTAATGCAGCTGATGCTTAAGTGATGCAATTATTATTGAAAGATACTAGGCAATTATTACTTGGTGGCAAGATACTTCGCGATGTAATTACATTTTTACGAAGATGGTTGAGTTAATTGTAAATAATTTGTGAAAATCACTGTTCAGATAATTTTAGGATTGTATTTTTGCTGTAAGTTGCAAGATTTATAAATTACATTCGAAATCAGACATGTTGATATTTTGATGATAAATTTACTTAATTGGTCCCTCATTCTTACTTACATTTCTCATTTACAGACTAGAACTTAGATCAAAATTAAGAAAAGTGCCTCAGGAGATGTGAAATTCAGCTGTTAGCACTTGATCAGGCACGTTCTGAAGAGTCAACCAACAGCTAGAGAAGTGGCTTCTGGATATGATGGGCACTGTAATCACTGTATTAGAAGTGACTATGTTGTCCCATCTCATCATTTCCAGGAAATAACCTTGGCAAGGCCTTTAGGGTCTCACATGGCTAGCCATGACCTTTTATCAGATTCACTCTGTGCTCCAGTTTCTCTCTACCTGGGACGGTCAGTCATTCTCCTAACTCCATAGCCAACACCTCAATCTCATTCTCCATCTAATCAGTAAAATAAGTAATGCATCTATCTAAAAATGTTGTAGCGTGTTTCTTGTGAAGTATAAAGTGCCCAAAGCTCTATTTCTGGAATATTTATGGATGTTTTGTATCATGTAAGAGCCCTGATAGTGCAGTTGTTAAGAACTCAGCTGCTAACCAAAAGGTCCGCAGTTCCAATCCACCAGCAGCTTCTCAGAAACCCTGTGGGGCAGCTCTCCTCTGTCCTATGGGGTCGCTATAAGTTGGAATCGACTCGATGGCAGCCGGTTTGGTTTTTTGCTTTGTATTGTGTGGCAATGAAGAATGAGAACTACTTGGAAGAACTATCAAATATAAGTTGCCATAGCACAAACACTTAACAGCATTGGCCGTGGAGTAGGTAGTATTTAACTTGGCGGTATTTATCTAATGGTAAATACCAGAACAAGATTGTTTTTTAACTGTAACTTTTTAATAGCTTGTTTAATAATATTTAAATAATGACGTTGACCCGGTCCTTTATTCCTACAATCTAATAACTTTCATAATAAGGTCACTTAATAACAATTGATAGAAAACTGAGTGACTTTTTAAACCAATTTATTGCTACTTTGTCTCTACTTTTTAGGTACATACCTTAATTCTGGCATTACTATTAAATATAAAAAATAGGATGTGCCAAATTGTCATAGAAAACTCCTCAACCAGTATTTCTGGAGATTTCCCTGTCATCAGCTTTAATGAAAAAGACCCTGTTCAAATTAAATTGGGGGCTATCAAGGTATATGTTCTGAGAAGCAGAACGTGGGTTAAAAACAAGTTGCTCAACTAGGCCAGTATCTTTAGTTGCCATTTTTCATCTTATCTCAGATAACTACCTGAAAGCGTAACAGTTGTGAGAATGACAATATTTTATTTTAAAAGGCAGCCTCGGACCTTTTTAGATTTTCCTGTTTAGTATTAAAACCAAGTAACCTATTTCATTCCTCATTAATAGAACTGATTATCTCACTGGTTTATTACTGTATGACTACAAGTAGATTTCGTAAATAATCATTTAAATTATAACCAAACATCCGTCAAAATGGTACAGGATAAATAAACTGATGGAGCCACACAATAGTGTAGCTTTAGAAAAGAATGAGGACACTGTCTAAACACGGAAACATCTCTGCATAAGAGAAAAAAGCTCGGTGCAAAACAGTGCAGAAGTGTGCTACCTTTCTATTTAAAAAGAAGATAAGGATATTGGCCCATACTGGAAGGACATGGACCAGTTGCCATGGCAACTTTATGTACAACAGAATGGAAAGGGTGACCTGTCCTGAGCCATCCTCACAAACACCGACATGTTCAAATCCATCATTGTGGCTGCTGTGCCAATCCGTCTAACCAAGAGTCTCTCTCGCCCTCACTGGCCCTCCAGTTCATCAAACATGCTCTTCTCTAGCAGTTGATCCCTTCTGATGTAGCTAAAGCAAGTGAGTCAGATAATGCTCTGTTGGTTGCTAGGCCTTTCTTCCTGGTCTCCATCTAGAAGCTCTGCTGAAACCTGCCCATCATGGGCGACCCTTGCTGGTATTTGAAATAACTGGTGGCGTAGCATTTAGCACCACACCAACACACAAGCCATCACAGGAGGACAAACTGACGGATTTGAATTGCTAGTGTGTGCAGTGAAACCTGTGAGAGCCGGAACTCAGTGGGACTGCTTTGTTTTTCTGGGTCTCCAAAGTTTTCCACCTTTGACAGAGTGCAGTCTTAACCACTTTTCTGTCGCTCATTTTAGTGGGAAATATTTCCGTTTTCCTTCACTGACAGGTTTCTGCGTTACACAGGTTCAGGCATTTGCAGGTTGTACTGTACAATATTGAAGCACAATAAGGTATCTATTTGCAAAACTAAATTTAAAATATTTGAACTTACATTCAGATGTCATCATGCATAAATGTTCATAGCATTATTCATAATAGCCCAAAAGTGGAAACCACCCAGATGTTCAACTGTTGAATGGATAAACAAAATGCCTATTCATACACTGGAATATTATCTAGCCATAAAAAGGAACAAAAGTGTTGATACATACTATGGCATGGATGAATCTTGAAAACATGCTAAGTAAAAGAAGCCAGGCACAAAAGACCACAGGTTGTATGATCCCACTTACGTGAAATGTACAGAATAGGCAAGTCCATAGACAGTAGATTAGTGGTTGCCAAGCGCTGGGGCAAAGGGGTAGTCAGGAGTAACTGCTAATGGGTGTGGGGTTTTTTTTTTGAGGTGATAACAATGTTCCGGAATTATATAATGGTGATGGCTGCACAACACAGTAAATATACTAAAACCCACTAAATTGTACACAAAAAGATGAATTTTTTGGGATGTGAATTTTATCAATAAAAAAAGGGTAATAAATGCAGAGGTCACAAACTAGTGACCTACAGGCCAAATGAAGCCCGTAAGCTTGTCTAAAATGAAATTATTTTTAATGTTCATTTAGGGAAAATAAACATAAATGCCCAGTCCCTGAAGTCATGTGAGTTGGGGATCCCTGAAATGGGGCCTCTGAAGAGAATTTTATTTACTCCTAGAACAGTGGAGGTTACTTGAGTTAACTCCTTTTTATTTCACTTTCACTATTTTCTTCAAGTATTTAGTATTGGAAAGAAGAAAAATGTTTTACTCACACACAAAAGATTATGATGAAACAGAAGATTTGCCTTTTCATTCGGCTTCCCGGGGATGTTCATGGCCAGCCCAATAGTGCACCTCTTCTCCCCCAGTGATGTGAGAAATGAGGAGGCCGTCTTCTGGAAATATTTTTTTTAATTACCATAATTATCAGTAACGACTTTCCCCTAACCGGACCCTTTTAACTGCCGTTCCTTTATTTTCTTAAAGGCTTATCTGTTCGTCCTCCTTCCCAACCTCAAACCTTCAGCCTTTAATTCATTTACCACCATATCTCTTCATTACTATAAAACTTAGAGGAGGAAACAATAGGTTGGTTTGTAATCGACAACTTCAATTCATCGTAAATCGGATTCAAATGACAGTGAATATTTGCAAGTTAACTTACTATATCACTTCTTTCTCAATAGCAAGGAAACTTTTTTAAGTGCGCTCCTGTCCATTTTTGAAAAATTGTTTCTTTGGGCATGAGTGATGCTGCTCTTTTAAGAATTGGGAAATAAGAGGTTAGTAAAAAGAGTAGAAAATCATTCATAGTCCTAAAATACCAGTAAAAAAAATTGTGGCTGTGGAGTCGATCCCCACTCATGGTGACCCCATGTTTGTCAGAGTAGAATTGTGCTCCATAGGGTTTTCGATGACTGATAATTCATAAGTAGATCACCAGTCCTTTCTTCCAAGGCACCTCTGGGTGGATTCAAACCTCCAGCCTTCCAGTTAGCAGCTGACAGTGTTAACCATTTGCACTACCTAGGCATCAAGTATATGGACACATACAAGTCAACTAGAAGGAGAAAACACACGATGGTTGCCGTCAAGTTGATTCCAACTCATGGCAACCCCAAGTGTGCAGAGTAGAACTGCTCCACAGGGTTTTCAGCTCTGCTGAAACCTGTCCACTGTGGGTACTTGAAATATTGGTGGCATGGTTTCCAGCATCACAGCAACATGCAAGCCACCACAGTACGACAAGCTAAAAGACAAGTGGTGGTGGGTTTACATCAGTGCAATTACGTATTATATCTCGTGGAAGGTGCTATAGAGAAAATGGAACAAATGGGTATTTATTTTTTGAGACTTCTAAATTCAGTTGATAACAAGTTCAAGCCTTTTAACTGAGAAGATTGTCAGGATAAGCAAAATAGACTAATGGACAGTGAGTGATGGACTTATGTACACACAAGCAGGAGGGTACCTACACTTCACAGGCTTTTGCTTTTTTTATTATGAAATATTTCAAGCACATAGAGAAGTAAAGAGAATATACTGACCAGCATTGTCAAGACTTAAGATTTTGCCATATTTGCTTCAACTTGTAATTTTTTTTCAAAGTAACAAAATATTTCAGATTCCAGTGAAGCCCGTTTCCTTGATTCCAATCAGAAGTAACCACCATCCTAAACTTGCCATTTATCATTTCTATGTGAGGTCCCTGGACGGCACAAAACAGCTAAGTGCTCGACTAGCCGAAAGGTTGGCAGTTCAAATCCACCCAGAGGCACCTCAGAAGACTGGCCTGGTGATCTGTTTCAGAAAGGCCTTGAAAGCCCTATGGAGCCGTTCTACTCTGTATACATGGGGTCACCATGAGTCAGGATTGACTCGACGGCAACTAATAACAACTAGAGTATATGTATGTTCATCAGAGACACCACGTTCCCTTACTCCCAGAGACAGGCACACGGTGCACGCTCGGCCTAGACAAGGTCATGTCTAGAACTCATGGGGCTTTGTATTCTCTGAAGCCTGCTGCTTTTCATTACTGTCTCTTAATTAACTTCAAAAACTGTTTTTGGCTAACTGAACCGCACTCTAGCTGAACCTCATGGGTCGCGAAAAAAGCCGATGGCTTTCCTAAACCTAGGAAAGAAAATCCTCACTCCGTACTCAACCGGAGATTTCGTGGCCTGAGCCAAGAAACTGTGTAGTTCAAGCCAAGAGTTTCTATCCCACAACATGAAGAACTTGTGAAGCTACAAATGTTAATATCGATTTCTTTCATTTGATCATGTAGGCAAGATTTCAAATTTAATGGATGTTTTTCTCTTTTTATTGAGTTATAGTTTAGATGTAGCCACAACAATGAACTCAAACATACCAATGATCAAGGAGATGGCATGGGACTGGGCAGCATCTCCTTCTGTTGTACAGAAAGTCGCCATAAGCCAGAGCCAACTCGAGGGCAACTAGCAACAACAATATTTTAGATACTATAAATGCCAATATTAAGTGATTAATATTGGACAGATGCTGAATCATTTCTTCTGAAATGTCTCTAATATTCAGTCACAATTTACTAAATAGTGTATACCATACGAGATTATCCTATCTTTTCCAAGTTCATCTCTTGCAATCTAGAATAGTATTTAAACCAAAATCCCAAACCCACTGCCGTCGAGTCGATTCCGACTCATAGCGACCCTAAAGGACAGAGTAGAACTGCCCCATAGAGTTTCCAAGGAGCGCCTGGTGGGTTTGAACTGCCGACCTTTAGGTTAGCAGCCATGGCACTTAACCAATATACCACCAGGGTTTCCAGAATAGTATCTAAAACCCGCTGCCGCCGAGTCGATTCCGACTCATAAAAAACTGGCTTCTTGTTAGAAACAGATTAAACCACTAGATGGTGCTGCTTTCCACAGTTAGGGCTTCCTTCCCAGGCATCCGTATCAGCACAGGATAAGATCTGCATGTACTGCAGAAGTTGCTCCTGTACTAGTTTTTGACTGCTGTTAGGGGCCATCGAGTTGATTTTTTGGCTTATAGTGACCCCACGTGGCAGAATAAAACTGCCCCGTCGGGTTTTCTAGGCTGTAATATTTACTGGAGCAGATCACCAAGTCTTCCTTCTGCAGAGCCACAAGATGGATTCAAACCACTAGCCGCTGTGCCACCAGGGCTCCTTAGTTTTTTGTAGTCATAGTTAAATAAAGACATTGTTGTGGCCATGGGTGACGTAGAGGACGCTTTCTTGCTAAAACCAAAAAAACCAAACCCATTGCAGTCAAGTCAATTCTGACTCTCGGTAACCCTACAGGACAGAGTAGAACTGCCCCACAGGGTTTACCAAAGAGCTCCTGGCAGATTTGAACTGCTAACCTTTAAGTTAGTAGTCATAGCACTTAACCACTACACCACCAGAGGTTCCATAGGAGTGTAAAAACCAATGTCATAAGTGAAGCACTTTCCTGCATCTTTGTTTCTCAGCCTTTTCGGCTCTTCTTAGTCAGTTTTATAGATATTTCTCTTTAAGCTGAATGTTTAATAATTATTTTAAAGCTAGAATGTCTCTGCTAACTATACATTATATACTCTTCTAATTTTTTTTAATCGTAAAGATCTTAGTTATTGTATGATTTCTTTAAAAAGCTTAAAAAAAAACCCACCTCTGTTTATATTTGACTCTTGGGGTTACATAAGAGAATCAATCAATTCCAAGAAAAAATTGTGCCTCCATTATTTTCCCAATACCAACCAAATTATTTTTTCCCTCTTATTTTATTGTTTTTACCTTTCACCTATTGGGCTCTAGAAAGATATGAAGAAAATAATCTCTTTTTACAACAATCCACAAACATCATCAGATCAAGACAACGTTGTCTTGATTGTACCTTATGTCGATGTCACTATTCTTGCCTCAGGACCAAGCAAATCTATTTTTAACTCCATTATTGCTGTCATTTGCTTTTTACATATTGAGCTTCACGAAGTTATTAAGAAAATATTCTTTTTTACTACGATCCATCAGCATTTTCATCATTATCTGTTCTATGCACCATAAGCACTTTAGCATTCAAATATAGTAAAATCCAAGTGATTTGGAAAATGGTGAATCATCTAATTTATAGGAAAAAAAAAACCTTCCACTTCCGTTGAGTTGATTCTGACACATAGGACAGAGTAGAACGGCCCCATAGGGTTTCCAAGGCTGTAAATCTTTACAGAAGCAGACTGCCACATCTCTCTCTCTCCCAAATTTATAAATTAGTTAGTTCGTAGTAAAAAAACTTTTTCATGAACAGTAGGACGAGACAGAGTATACTTAGAAAAAAAATCACAATAAGTTTATCTCAATTTTAATAAGCTACAAATAAGGTTAAATTCCTTTAATCATAAAACTGTAATGAACCAAAAAGTTTAACGCCTTAATTTCTTAGGCATCTTTTGGGTAAAGTAAATTTTAGATTGAATTATTTTTATTTCTCAAATGTGCAATTCAAGAAGAATCGTGAATTACTTTGGAATTGAGTAATCTAAATTAATTATTACCTAAGAGAATTAAGTAAACCAAATTTTTTTTTTTTTTTTTTTAGTGGCATAGTGGTTAAGACCTATGGCTGCTAACCAAAAAGCTGGCAGTTTGGATCCACCAGGCGTTCCTTGGAAACCCTATGGGGCAGTTCTACCCTGTCCTGTAGGGTTTCTATGAGTCAGAATCAACTCGATGGCAATGGATTTTTTAAGAGAATTCAAGACAATTTGTTTTTCATTGTACTATTGGTGTGAAATTTAGTTGTAGATGTATAAATGCTAAAAATACACAACCAGAAAAGCATAGTCAAAGAGATTGTCTTGTCCCAAAAACTTTTTTGGTGCTTTCCTGTAGAAAGAGATCAAAAATGTTTTTATCCAAAGATGTTTTTATCCAAAAATGTGAGTAGGATGTTAACTTGAAATAAAGTGAATGGCCCTAGAGTTATACTATTCCTTCTTTGCAGTAGGGTTTCTTAGGTTGATGAATAATGAGTTTTGTTTCCGAATATTGCTTTCAGAAGAGCTCCTTAGTCCCTTTGTGGGGGGTGGGGAAGTCAGAGAAGGGAAGGTACAGAAAGAGACAGTTTTTCTTGCCGTGTTTTAGTAATCAATTGACTTTGTTGTATTCAAATGAACTTGGCCATTTTTCTAAAATCAAAAGGAAAAAGGATTAAAATCCAATTCTGCCATCTAATATTTGGTTGCTAAAGTAAATTATGCTCAGATTATTAACAAAGTTTATGTCAATATCTTCTCAAAAATATGTTGCTTAATAATCAGGTAAATAATAAAACTAGTGCTGCTTTCAGAATTAAAATTTCTGTTTAGAGTAGTTGTAGTTTTTGATAAATAACAAGCTAGGTGTATCAGTTATCTATTGCTGCATAATAACCCTCCTCCCAAGCTTAGTGGCTTCTATCACTAATTGGTCACAATTCTGTGGGCTATCAGTCTGGGCTGGGCTCAATCGGGCAGTTCTTCTGTTGTTCTCTCTTGGAGGACATATAGTAAGACGGCAAGTCCCAGATAACCTCACTCACACATGTCACAGTTAGCTAAAGCTGTTGGCCAGGGCACCTCAGTTGTCTTCCACACTGTCTAATCTATCCAGCAGGGTAGCTCAGACTTCTTCCCATAGTGTCCGGATTCCAAAAGGGCTAAGTGCAAGCTGCAAGTTCTCTTGAGGCCTTGGCTTGGGAAGTCCCACAGTGTCACTTCTGCCACTTTCTATTGGTCAAAGTAAATCAAAGTCAGCCTAGATTTGAAGGATAGGAAAATGGACTCCACCTCTGATAGGAGAAGCTGCAAAATATTTGTGGCCATATTCATCTATCACACTAGATAATTCAGATAACCCTCATTAAAAATGTCAAAATAATACCTTAAAAGTATTGAAGAGCTGAAAAAATTGTAGAGAACTCCCAGGCCAATTTTTAATTTTTGGATGGTAGCTTATACTCAAAGACAAGCTATTGGAACATCAAAGGTTCATAAATTTCACACTTGGGATCCATCCAGAATTGTGGGCCCATTCAAGACACAAGGAGTCATATAGGAGATTCTTCAACATTACAGAAGGACCCAAAAGGACTGTACCTTCAAGATAAGGACTGGATCTACTTGCCTCGTTCCCTAACCCAAAGGATAACAGAGAAGGCTGAGTAGGGCTACAGAACAAAAAAGAATCCTTGAGAAGTTTTTGCCACACACCTGCCCTCATACAAATTTGCACACCAGGGACTCAGTCTCAGTGGGTCGGGTCCTTCAAGCCCGGAACTTGGTTGAGGCAGCCTGGACTGGAATTACTCCCAGGTGCCTGGTACAATCAAATCACAAAGCCTCTCTGAGA
Organism: Elephas maximus indicus; assembly: GCF_024166365.1. Classification (NCBI taxonomy): domain Eukaryota; kingdom Metazoa; phylum Chordata; class Mammalia; order Proboscidea; family Elephantidae; genus Elephas; species Elephas maximus. The sequence continues at coordinate 146,162,870 of NC_064846.1, read as the reverse complement.
GGCTATATCCATTCCAGGCCTTTGGAGGCCACCAGATATAATTCTCCAAAGATGATGACTAGAATGGAATCAAAGATAACACTAGAAAACAAGCCATCAGGATTGAGAAGCTGCTGAATTAACAGCAGAAAGAGATCTTCACAATTTGAGATACTATCAGACACTATTTTTGTAGAAGACTATTTTTTTATTTTATTTTTTAAAATTTTTTATTGTGCTCTAAGTGAAATTTTACAAATCAAGTCAGTCTCTCACACAAAAACTTATATACACCTTGCTTGCTACACACTCCCAATTACTCTCCCCTTTAATGCGACAGCCCGCTCTCTCCCTCCACTCTCTTTTTGTGTCCATTTTGCCAGCTTCTAATCCCCTCTACCCTCTCATCTCCCCTCCAGGCAGGAGATGCCGACATAGTCTCAAGTGTCCAGCTGATCCAAGGAGCTCACTCCTCACCAGCATCCCTTTCCAACCCATTGTCCAGTCTGATCCATGTCTGAAGAGTTGGCTTCGGGAGTGGTTCCTGTCCTGGGGCAACAGATGGTGTGGGGACCATGACCACTGGGGTCCTTCTAGTCTCAGTCAGACCGTTAAGTCTGGTCTTTTTACGAGAATTTGGGGTTCTGCATCCCTCTGCTCTCTTGCTCCCTCAGGGGTTCTCTGTTGTGTTCCCTGTCAGGGCAGTCAGACACGTTTTAAGAAATAAATAACAAATGTAAAGACATCTGCAAGGCAGAAAACTATGAAAGGTGACACAGCAGGTTTGAAAAGGAAGCATCCTGAACTTCAGCAATGAAAAACTCAATAACCAGAATTAAAAACTCAGTGGCTATATGGGATAACAGATTGCACACACCAGAAGTCAAACTTGGTAAACTGGAAGATAGATCAGGACAAATTACGCAGCACTGAACACAGAGAGAAAAGAAGATAAAGTCCCCTTCAGCCCAACAGGGAGTTCTGGAATGAAGAGAGCCTGGTAGAGGAGTCCCACATTAGACAGAAATGGCCTGACTCAAGTACCATCATAGTACTCAGTCATTGGCCAGGGGCCACCCTGAGAAGAGTACAACCTGGGTTCAAAAGCTGAGATGGGCCCTTAAGGAGCGCAAATAGTTGGAGACTGTCAGCTGACCACACTCCACACAGGGAGGGTAGAATTCTTTCCTGAAGGGAGATCTAAGTGGTGCATCTCAGTATCTGCTACCCGTAATAACCAAACCCATTGTTGTAGAGTTGATTCCTACTCAAAGCTACCGTATAGGACAGAGTAGAACTGCCCCATTGGGTCTTCAAGGCTGTAATCTTTACAGAAGCAGACTGCCACATCTTTCTCTTACAGAAAGGCTGGTGGGTTCCAATTACCAACCTTTCAGTTAGCAGCCAAGCGCTTTTAACCACTGTGCCACCAGGGCTCCTTATGTCTGCCACAGACATCATGAAAAGTGAAGGGACTAACCATAGAGTGGAAAAATATTTACAACACATATATATGATCAATGACTTGCATCCAGCATGTGAAGGAACATCTGTAAATAAGGACAAAATGGCAGGCAACTCAAATGAGCAGATGGTTAGAAGAATGGAACAGGCACGTCACCAAAGGAGAAATCGCAAAGGCTAACAAACACAGGGAAAAGTATTCAACCTCATTAGTAATCCAAAAACCAAACCCAGCGCCGTCGATTCGGTTCCAACTCATAGCGACCCTACACGACAGGGTAGAACTTCCCCATAGAGTTTCCAAGAAGCACCTGGCAGATTCGAACTGCCAACCCTTTGGTTAGTAGCCGTTGCACTTTACCACTATGCCACCAGGGCTTATGCAAATTAAACCCAAAAAGATACACCACTACAAACTCAATACATTATTGCTAACCAATTAAGTTGGCAAAATTAAAAAATGTGACAAGGAGTCCTTCGGTGGTGTAAACGACTAATGGGCTTGTTGCTAACTGAAAAGTTGGCAGTTCAAGTACACCCAGAGGCCCCTGGGGAGAAAGACTTGACAGTTTACTTCCGAAATATCACAGTCATTGAAAATCCGTGGAGTGCAGTTCTACTCTGGAACACATGGGGGTAGCCGTGAGTCAGAGTCGAGTCGACAGCAACTGTTTGCCTGTGTGTGTGTGTTTTAAAGAGCATCTAAAATTTTTATACATTACTGGTAGGAATGTAAGTTGATATAACCACTTTGGAAAATAGGTTGAAAACGCAGATACCCCATGACAGAGCCTCTCCTAGGTACGACTGCTCTATATATCTTAGAGCAGTCGTTCTCAGCCAGGGGTAATTCTGTCTTCCAGGGGTATTCGACAACGTCTGGAGAGACAGTTTAGATTGTCACAAATTGAGGAAGAGAGGGCGCTACTGGCATCTAGTGGCTAGAGGCAGCGGGGCTGCTAAACATTCTACAATGTGCAGGACAGCCCCACCCCACCCCAGCAAAGAATTATCTAGCCCATAATGTCAATAGCTCCCAGGTTGAGAAATCCTGATCTAGAGAAATGTGTGCATATGTGACATGGGTACATGTAACAGAATGTTTACATCAGCGTTGTTTGTAATACCCAAAACTTAAAAAGGAGACCAAATGTTCACCAAGTGTAGGATGGATAAATTATGACATGTGTATGTCTACAATAAAGTATTCTCCAGTAATGAAAATGAATAAACTAGAATGACACCAAACTACATGAGTGAATCTTTAAAACATAATATGGAAAGAAACCAGTTCCAAACATAGAATGCAGGGCTCCATTCACGTAAAGTTCAAAAGCTGGCAAATCAACATTATATTTTTTTAGGGAAGCACATATAGGCAGTAAAAGAGCCCTAAGGGCAAAATGGTTAAGCACTCAGCTGCTAAACATTGGCAGTTCAAATCCACCAGCAGTTCCACCGGGTGAGGAAAGACTTGGTGATCTGCTCCTGTAAAGATTACAGCCTAGGAAACCGGATGGAGCAGTTCTACTCTACTCTGTTACATTGAGTGCTATGTGTTGGAATCGACTCAACGGCACCCAATGACAGCTACACATAGATAGTAAAGTTTGCTGGGTGGCACAGTTTGCATTTGACTGTTAAAGGTTGGCGGTTTGAACCCATCCAGAAGTGCCTGGCGAGAAAGGTTTGGAGATCTGCTTCCATAAAGATTACAACCAAGAAAACCCTATGGAGCAGTTCTACTCTGTACTCACTGGGTCGCCATGAGTCAGAATCAAGTAGCTGACGACAACAACAACAACATGTAGGTAATAAAACAATTAAAAATGCAAGGGAGTAGTTAATATAGATGCCAGAATAGTAGCTACCTCTGAGAGTATGTGGAGGGGGCTGTGGTTGGGCAGCAATACATGGGAAGCTTCTGGGAAGATGGTCATTCTAGTTCATGACCACAGTGGTGGGTATAAGGGTGTTCACATTATAATAATAAACAATTTGTTTACAACATATTTGCATTTTGTATATTTTTCTGCATGTAAATTAAATCTCACAATAAACAACAAAAAAAAACCCGTTGCCGTTAAGTTGATCCTGACTCATAGAGATCCTATACACAATAAAAAGGCTAAAATAAAAGAAAATGTATAACAAAGACTATAGAAGAAAAGATCTTAAATGAGAAAAAAAGCAATAATGGGAGCAAAATCACAAGGTTACCTAATGCTCCTTGTTCTCTTCTGAAAGATTTTTCCTTCACAGCACTTATCATCAGCTAACACCCTATGTGTTTTGTTGTCTGTTTTCCTTACCCCTATATAGAAATGTAAACTCCACAGAGACAGGAATTTTTGTTTTTCCCTGATTTATTTCTTTATTCCGAGTCCCAAGGAGAGTGGTATGTTGAATGAATGAATAGCAGTCTAAGAACTTACTTTTAGCCACAAGAAAGGCTGTCCTGGTGATTTGGAAACGACCATTTCAGAATGCAGCTTTGTGAATGATGGGCCTCCTGGTGGGTGGCTTAGATAATGATTTTTCATTACATGTGTGGTGACCTGTCACTGGAATGTTGGGTTTCCCATGGAGTTTGGTTTGAAGGAAGGCCTGTCGGCAGTTTCATCTCCTTGGAGTTGCCACTGTAGACACTTTTCTACTTCCCCATTCTCCTTAAAGTGTGAGATAAACTGAGGAAGTCTTAACCGAAAGTATCAGAACTCAGAACACAATTCTGAACAGAGTTTCTGAGTATTCCAGTCATTGTACCATGAACTCTATGATACTAGTTTTTCCCTAATACGGCATTGTGATGTAAGTAGAGAATGTCATTGTAGTTCATAAACAAGGTCTTAGCAATCTATTAACCACGCTTGCCTAGTGGAAGATGGGAAAGGGGACTTTTCCCTTCTATTGTATACACATTTGTATTGTTTGTACTTTTTTTTGTCTTTCTGCCTAGGTTTGACACACATTAGTTGTGTGGCATTTGGTTAGTTGTTTAACCTTTGCATCAATTTCTCATCTTGACAATGGAGATTATAACAATTCCTACTTCTTAGAGTTTTGAGGATTAAATGAAACAATACATATGAATTGTATAGAACAGGGATGGCATAGAACAACTGCTCAATAAATGTTAACTATTATAATTTCATAGGTAATTGTGATGGTTAATTTTATATGTCAACTTGCCTAGGCTATGGTGCCCGGTTGTTTGGTCAAACACTACTCTAGTTGCTGTTATGGAGTAGTTACATGTGATTAAATGGAGTTGACCTTAAGTAAAGCAGATTACCTTCCATAAGGTGCGTGGGCCTCATCCATTCAGTTGAAGGCCCTAAGAGCAAAAGGATTTTCCCTAGGGTGTATTCTGCCTCTAGATTTTATATAAACATTTTGATAGAACTCTTCCATTCTTTTCTCTTTCTGCCACCTGACCTATGGATTTGGGGACATAAGACTGCAGGAATCTCTAGCCTGTCACCTGCCCTGCAGAGTTTGGACTTGCCAGCCCCCACGATAGTGTGAGTCAATTCCTAAAGAGGAAGACCCTCAACGAGATGGACTGACACAGTGGCTGCAACAATATGGGCTCAAGCATAACAATGATTGTGAGTATGGTACAAGACTGCACAGTGTTTCATTCTGTTGTACACAGGGTCGCCATGAGTCAGAACTGACTCGAGGGCACCTAACATCTATCTATCTATCAAAGATTGGGTATTACAAAAGGAAGAATCTACTGTGTTTTTTCTCTTCCATTTGCACCCTCCTGGAAATTTTTTGCCTTATACCTGTGTCAAAATGTCAGATGCCCACAGAGGCCAGGCAAGAAATGTAAAGAGGGAACTGGGAAGGCAGAAAAATATTAAGAGAGGTGGAACTCTGTAGAGAGAGATTCTATGGCCTGTGGGAACAGCGATTGTTGCCACAGGGAAATGAAAGCTGCTGTTGCAAAATGAGCATAAACTGACTCATTTGAAGTAGACATTTGGGAAATATGAATAGGGCAATTTGATTTTGAAATCTTTTGAAAGATAGAAGAGGTTCCCAAAGCCTAAAAAGTATTGCATGTATTTAAAAAGAAGGAACCGGAATTTGATTCTAGATCTGTCTCACTTCAAGGCAAAATGCCTAAAGTATTTAAAGGGCTTTAATATAAAGTAAAGGAGCCCTTGGTGGTGCAAGGGTTAAACACTTAGCTGCTAACCAAAAGGTTGGTGGTTTAAATCCACTCAGCATCTTCCCAGGAGAAAGACCTGGAGATCTGCTCCCATAAAGATTACAGCCTGGAAAACACCATGGGTCAGTTTTACTCTGTCCTATAGGGCTGCTATGAGTCGGGATTGACTCGACGGCAGTGGGTTTGGTTTTTTATCACAGTGATTAAGAGATCGGCTGCTAACCAAAAGGTCGGCAGCTCGAATCCACCAGCTGCTCCTTGGAAACCCTATGGGGCAGCTCTAATCTGTCTTATAGGGTTGCTATGAGTTGAAATTGACTCATTGGCAATGGGCTTTTGGTATAGGGTTGCTATGAGCTAATATCGACTTGATGGCACCCAACACCAAGAATAACAATATAAAATATGGACCCTCTGGTTTACACAATGTTACTCAGGTGAGGTGATAGGCAGACAATGATAATGTTGTTTATTGAGTGGTTACTATTATTGAGCTTAAGTGCTTTACGTGCTTTATCATCAATTTTTTCACTGAATTCCCATAACTACCTTTTAAAAAACAAAACAAAACCCACTGCCGTCAGGTTGATCCCGACTCAGAGCAATCCTATAAGACAGAGTAGAACTGCCCTATAGGGTTTCCAAGGCTGTAAATCTTTATGGAAGCAGACTGCCACATCCTTCTCCATCGGAGTAGCTGGTAGGTTCGAAATGCCAACCTTTCAGTTAGCAGCCAAGTGCTTTAACCACTGTGCCACCAAGGCTCCTTGACTATACTTGCAGTTAGTATTATTTCGCTCTAACTAGGTAATTTATTATACTATTAGAACGTGTTTTGTTATTCTGTATGTTTCTTCCTCTTAACACATAAGTGCCTCTTTGAAGGCTTTATGCTTGGAAGGAGGAGAAAAAGATAAATGCTTCTAAGATCAGTGAAGGAGGAAAGAAGGGCGTATAGGGGAACAGAGCTTCAAGTCTCCACAAGAAAGGAGACTCAGGTTTTGTTCCCTACAGTGACTCAGGAAGAGAACTTCAGAGCCCTTGTGGATGGGCAGCAGTAAGGAGAAGCAGGTGGTAGCATGGTGCACAAGGGGGCTGATCCTAAGACAAGAAGCTTCCCCAGGAATGGACAAGCTCCCTCAGTCCCTAGGTGCAGCTCAGAAAAGTTGAGTCATTTGCCAAAAGAACTAAGACTCAACCTTAAGTGTGTCAGACTCCCAAGCCAAAAACTCTTAAATGCTCTACCAAACTACTTAAAAAAAAAACCAAACCCATTGCTGTCGAGTCAATTCTGACTCATAGCGACCCTATAGGACAAAGTAGAACTGCCCCATAGAGTTTCCAAGAAGGGCCTGGTGGATTTGAACTGCCGACCTCTTGGTTAGCAGCTGTAGCACTTAACCACTACACCACCAGGGTTTCCCCAAACTACTTAGACCCATTGAATCTCTTTTGACCAGTATTAATGATTGTCCTGCCGTAAGCATTTCTGGGGCCAAACGCTGGGTGATGTACACATTCAGAAATGATACCAAGAAATGGTAGTGGACCAGTATATGGTCTTGTGCAATTCAGCCACCTGCCTTGAAATCTTACTGGGTTTAACTTAGATTTCACATTCTAGCCAATGAAACAGACTTTCATCCTAGAAATGTTGTCTACTTTCATTCAAAGAAGTTGCCATGATGAATAGTTACAGGTAGATAGATTTACTTCCAAGCCTTTATTTTCTACTTCAATAACCTTTGCCATTAATATTTATTATTAATCCATAAAGTATACATGATTGTATCTAAGTAAAAAAAACCATTGCCGTCCAGTAGATTCCGACTCATAGCTAATCCTATAGGACAGAATAGAACTGCCCCTCAGGGTTTCCAAGGAGCCACTGGTGGATTCAAACTGCTGACCTTTTGGTTAGCAGGTGATCTCTTAAACACTGCACCACCAGAGCTCCTGTACCTAAATAAAAATTACCCTAAATTAGCAAATTCCTATTCCATCAACCACAAAAAATTTATCCATTCCAAGAGTAATTCACTTTATTTTTTTATATCGTTGATTCTCTGGAGGAATTTCAGAGCTTCCTTTTCATGACCATTGCTTCTCAGGTAACTGGCAAAATAGTCTGAGCAGCCTTTGAAAGTGCTGGGTCTTTGATAAGTGTCTAGAACTTTTATTTAAAGATAAGGACAGAAGGTGATTCTTCCTCTGTGAATAATAATAAAATACCCGAAAAGGAAAGGATGTCTTCATGTACTTGGGATGAAAAAGGCAGAGTGAGTGACAGTTGATAACTTAGTTTAGTAAACAAAATTTCCTACTCACCTGTGGCAACTGACAAGTGTAGGAATAGTAGACAATCAAATGTCTCTACAAGTTGCCAAAATAAAATGTAAAATGAAAAGACAAATTTAAGCATCATTTAAGGGGAAAAAATGGAAATGAAAGGTTAAAGAAATAATTGACTAAATGCCTTAAAATGTTTTTTAAACCACATTTTAAAATGAGAGAGAGAGTGGAGGAGGAAGAGGAAAAAGCAAATTAAGAAACAAAAAAGCAAACTAACAAAGCTAGGAACTCTGTGACCAGGAGAATTGAAAGACAAGGTACTTTTGAAAAACCCTTATTAGCTCAATTGGCAAAGTCAAGGGATGGGGAAATATACCACTCTCATGAAAGTAGAGGGATGGGGGGGGAGGTTTTTTTTTTTTTTTGAACTGTCCTACATAGTTGTTTTGGCCAATGTGATGTTAGCAGATGTGACACGATTCCAACCCATGGCGACCCTATAGGTCAGAGTAGAACTGCCCAAAGGGTTTCCAAGGCTGTAAATCTTTTGTCATTCCAAAAACCAAAAAAGGCCAAAGCCGTTGCCATCAAGTCGATCCCAACTCATAGTCGATCCCAACTCATAGTGACCCTATAGGACAGCATAGAACTGTTCTATAGGGTTTCCAAGGAGTGGCTGGAGGATTTGAACTGCTGACCTTTTGGTGAGCAGCCGTATCACTTAACCACTGCTCCACAGGGCTTGAAAAGTGCTTGGCAGTTGGGTGTGTCCTCTTGGGCCTCTGGCATCACCAAGAGAAGAATGTGCCATGGCTAATCTTTTTATCTCACCTCAGGCATCATTTACTTAAACCTGTTACTCTCAAGTCAGTTTGGACTCATGGTGATCTCTTTTGTGTCACAGTAGAGCTGTGCTCCATAGGGTTTTCAATGGCTGTTTTCAGAAGGAGATTACCAGGCCTTTCTTCCAAGGCAACTCTGGGTAAATTTGAACCTCCAACCTTTCCGTTAGCAGCTGAGGGACTGCATCATTTACTTAAGGAAGGCTTTCTTTTTTCTTTTTTTGTACTTTAGTTGAAGGTTTATAGAGCGAACTAGTTTCTCATTAAACAATTAATACACATATTGTATTGTGACATTGGTTGCCAACACCACAACATGTCAACACTCTCCCCTTCTAGACCTTGCTTTCCTATTACCAGCTTTCCTGTCCCCTCCTGCCTTCTAGTCCCTGCCCTTGGGCTGGTGCGCCCATTTAGTCTCATTTTATTTTATGGGCCTGTCTAATCTTTGGCTGAAGGGTGAACCTCAGGAGTGACTCCGGTACTGAGCTAAAAGTGTGTCCTGGGGCCATACCCTCTGGGTTTCTCCAGTCCCTGTCAGACCAGTAAGTCTGGTGTTCTTTTTACATTTATCTCCAACTCTGTCCGGGACCCTCTGTTGTGATCCCTGTCAGAGCAGTAAGTGTTGGTAGCCAGGCACCATCTAGTTGTGCTGGATTCAGTCTGGTGGAGGCTGTGGTAGTTGTGGTCCATTAGTCCTTTGGGCTAATTTTTCCCTTGTGTTTGGTTTTCTTCATTCTCCTTTACTCTAGATGGGGTGAGACCAGTGGAGTATCTTAGATGGCAGCTCAAAGCTTTTGAGACCTACTTAAGGAAGGCTTTTATGGCCTCCCAGTCCAGGTTATATTCTTTTCCTTTATTAGATTTATCATATTTTTGATTGATTATATTCATGTTTGTATGATTATAAGATTAATGTCTGTGTTCCCAACTAGACTATAAACTCTAGAAAGCAAAAATGTTGAGCATTGCTCACCATAGAACCCTAATATCTAGCGTAGTGCCTGGCACAAAACTGACATTCAATATATAGTTGTTGATTGAATGAATGACTTTAATACACAGAGTTGCAATTGTATTTGGCATATAAAATATCCTCAATAGATATTTACTGAATGAATAAGCCTGGGATGGGGAGAGGATAGCAAATGGGTAAACTATATCTTACGTGGTATTTATTATTTTTCCTTGCACAAAATAAACTAAACAAATATTTTTGGAATTAATTACTAATCTAAGTAGAGGATTTTGAAGGGATAAATAAAAACATGGACCAAAATAGAACAAGAATTTGTTTCCTTTATACTCGAAATAACCATGATTTTTTTTAAGTCGTTTCTTTTTTATAGATGTGAAACTAATTTGGAAACAAATTTAAATGGGTACTTCTCTGGTTCTAGATCTGTAAATAGTAATAAAATTCTGTGGGGATGATACCTTGCGATCGTAGTTACTTAACAGGTTTGTACAACACCAAACTCTTCCTAGTAGGGAATGAGCATAAACTGAAGTCCATTTGTCCTAAATCAAAATAGAACATACATACTGACCTGTCACCTGATCATCCTCCTTATTGACCAACATAACCTTGTTTAAAGCCTCATTATTTCTCAAATGTACACAAATGTAAAAAAAAAAAATCCCTGGGGCCATAGGAAATCCACTCGCAAGTTTTGATGTAACTCACAGGTTAAGTGATAAAACCCGATTTTTTTTTCCCTGCAGTAATCATAGGCAATCTGGTCACACCTTCCTATATCCACACCTTTGAACGGTCCCCATGTGTACTGACTCAGGGCTTGGCCATGTGCCTTGGTTTGCTCAAAGAATTGTGAGCTATAAAATGATGGCTGTTTTACACCTCAAAAACTAACTGCCCAATCTTGTTGCTCTAATAGAGTTTTCAGAATATATATCTCATTATGTCACTCCACTGTTAAAAACCCTTCAAGATTCAGTAGTGGCCTAAGGAAGAATGATCAACTCTGAGGGGCTAGAGGCTGGGTGAGGAGGCCTCTCAGAAGAGAAGACACGATTCATTCAGATTTTGGTAGGATCTGTGTATGTATGTGTGAGTTCATGTGTGAGAGTGAGAATGTGAGAAGTGTGTGTGTGTGTGAGTGTGTGAGGCTGTTAGAGAGTGTGAATTCGTGTGTGAGTATATGTATGAGAGTGAGAGTGTGAGAGTCTGTGTCTGTGTGTGTTTCAGTAGGGTTAGGGAGAGGCTTAATGTCCAAGAAATTGCAAATCTTTCCATAGTCTAATCTGGGGGCAAGTTCTAACCTCATTTTGAAAATTCTAAGATTCTAAAATATGCAAGCAGGGCTCAGGGATTTTTTGCCACACACACATGATACTGATGGATAGCTCTAATAGGGCAGGAGAAATGTTGGCAGTCATTTCTCCAGTTGTTGAATTTTTTTTTTTTTGAAGCATACTCAGCATCTTAGTGCAGTACTCTGCTTAGGATGCAAACCCCTGCACATTGTTAAACAGTGCTAAATAGGTCCAGATGCTTTACTTTAAAAGGGAATTTTAGTTAATGTTCCTTGAGAAGATGCGATAGTAACCGATGTTGCCCATTCTCTGGTCATTATGGGCTCCAGATGACGTCATCAGTGCTTGAGGAAATGGGAATCTTTTATTGAGCTGGAAGATTAAATAATATGTGCTGAGCCACTTCTACCATTTTTGGAAGGATTTTAAGTTTATGCCTCCAGCATTTCTGGTAAAACTCACATGAAGTGTGACAAAGTCATCAAAACTCCTCTCTGTTCCAACAGGATGAATGAGCTGTTATCGTTTTTTCAAAACCAACAATGTATGGAACTGTGTCTCTTTGCCTATTAGCAGAAAAGCACTTTGGACCATTACCAATCAGATTTGCAAAGGAAGTGGTTTCAGTAACAAAGAAAAAAAATATATACTGTGTGTCTCTGAGGTTATTCATTAAATGCTCTATTCAAAATCCTTGAAAATTGGGTTGCCCTGTTAAAATGCCAGTAGAATTCAAAGATTGCCTTGAAGTTTTTATTGGTTTATAATTTTGAAATATATTTCTTTAAAGCTTTCCTGATTAGTTATAAGTGATTGCTGTGCCAGTGAAACGTTATTATAAACATTATTCCACATTAACACTTTTTAAAAATTGAAAATAGTTTCTAGCAGTACTTGGTCACAGGTGATAGCCAATTTGAACTAGATGTGGAAGAGGGCAGACATGGCCAAAATCCTTTTCATCCCTTCACAAGGTGAAGTCTATTTCTCTACCCCTTGAATCTGGGTTGACCATGTGACTTGCTTTGGCCAATGGTATGTTAACAAATGTGAAGCACTCAGAGGTTGCATAAGGGCTCACACATGGAGGTTTGCCTTCTCTTGCAGCTCATGTAATCCTGAAGTTGCCACGTGAGGAAGCCTGAGCTAGCCTGCTGGAGACGAGAAACTACATGGACAGACCATCCCAAATAACAGCCATCCGATTGCCAGAATTATAAATGAGGTCATCCTCTAGGTCATGGAGCTGCCTACTGACCACAGACACACGAGTGAACCCAGGTACAATCATCCACGGCAGCCGAGTCTAGAATCATCCAGCTGACCCACAATATCATGAGTGAAATAAATGCCTAAACCACAGAATTTTGAGGTAGCGTGTTACAGTAAAAACTAACTGCTACATAAGAAACAGAAAACAACCAGTTGCCATCAAGTCGACTGCAACTCATGGTGACCCAATGAGTGAAAGAGTAGAACTGTGCTCCATGGGGTTTTCAATGGTTATGATCTCTTAGAAGTAGGCCACCAGGCCTTTCTTCTGAGGCACATCTGGATGGACTCAAGCCTCCAACCTTTTGGTTAGCAGCCAAGTGCGTTAATCATCTGAACCACCCAGGGACTCCTACATAGCTTAAGCTAGAAAGGAAGGTTCTTTGGAAGACTTCTGTGGTTGTGTTTTTTTTTTTTTTTTATCGTGCTTTAAGTGAAAGTTTACAAATCAAGTCAGTCTCTCATACAAAAATTTATGTACACCTTGCTATATACTCCTAATTCCTCTCCCCCTAATGAGACAGCACACTCCTTCCCTCCGCTCTCTATTTTCATCTATTCGGCCAGCTTCTGACCCCCTCTGCCCTCTCATCTCACCTCCAGACAGGAGATGCCAACATAGTCTCGTGTGTCTACTTGATCCAAGAAGCTCATTCTTCACCAGTATCGTTTTCTATCCCATTGTCCAGTCCAGCCCCTATCTGAAGCGTTGGCTTTGGGAATGGTTCCTGTCTTGGGCTAACAGAAGGTCTGGGGACCATGACCACCGGGGTCCTTCTAGTCTCTGTCAGATCATTAAATCTGGTCTTTTTACGAGAATTTGGGGTCTGCATCCCACTGCTCTCCTGCTTCCTCAGGGGTGCTCTGTTGTGTTCCCTGTCAGGGCAGTCATCTGTTATAGCCAGGCACCATTCTGTGTGTTTTGAGGCTGAACAAAGTGAATTAAAAGACAGAATACACCTGAGTCTCAGGAACAACCAGAAGCAGACTTGAAAGTCTATGCAAAATAAAACTCACCACCTTCTGAGGTAAAGCTATTTTAAAGGCTCATGTAGCTAGTAAGCAATAAAGACTTAAATGTTGACACATGTTTCTGCATGACTACAGAAAAAAGAAACAATCTGTTGGAAAGACCCTTCAAATTTTCCCTATCCAGTAGTCCAGGTACTGCCTGAGAATATCATGAAAGCAACTTCAACCCTCAGTGGTGGTCATGAGTCTGGTTTGGTTTTTCATGAAAGGCGATCAACATATTAGCTATAGGAGCCATGAGCCCATCAGTGCATGGACCCCACAAACTTTTTTTGTTAATGTATTATGCTTCCAAGGACTGTCTTAGGATGTAAAACCAAAACTTAAATTAGTAATATACCCTAATGAATAACTATGTGAGCATTTCAAAGAATGTGTACTTTTATAATTTCTTCTTAATAGAAACAATTCTTTTTGGGGGTGTTAAAAGTAAAATGAAAAGTAAGAGAGAGAATTATTGGAAGTAAAGACAATGAAAAGTAAGAGAGAGAATTATTGGAAGTAAAGACAACTTGAGCTGGGGACACATTAGATCTCACAAAATGAAATCCAGTGCTTGAAGGAGGCAAAGCTGTAGAAATGTATTTATAGAGTGAGAACAAAGAACTTCAGGTACATTATTTTGATTGGAAGTTACAAACTTAGATCAGTGGTGAGGCGGGATTACTCAAAGCAGGGGCTTGAAAGAGATTGGTTTGAAGTACACATGTGTCTTTCTTAAATTGGTTACACAGTGATAATTGCAAGAGTATGTAACAAAAAGGGGGTGAGTTACTGGACAGTTACAAGGTATTTGCAGGACATTCTTTCCTTAGAAACAGCTTGTTCAGGGGAAAACTTTCCTGTGGGTATTTTCGTAAGAGATTTAGATAAGGGTCTGTGCCAAGGTCTTTTCTCAGAGACATTGTTTCTACATCTTTAGTTTAGAAAAACATTTCCTTAGCTTCATGATTCAGTCTGTGCAAAAGTTAGCTGTTGCTCGAGTAAAAGCAGAAATAATAAAATGTAGTCGGGCCCTCTCTTGAATCAGCCTTTTCAGATACACCGGGCACCTCTATTTTAAAAGCCCTTACACAGGGAAAATGTAAATATATCTGTCTTCATGGTTAGTTTTGAGATGTAGACAATTAAATTAGGTTGAGAGTTAGAGGACCACAAGAGGAAAAGCATAGGGCTCCTAAGTTAGACAGATAATGTTGAAAATCACCTATGCAGATTTCTAGTTGTGTGACCTTGGGCATTGTATTTAACTTGCTAAGCTATAGTTTCTTCAACTATAAGGTACTTAGCACAATGCCTGAAGCATAGTAGATACTCAATTCTAGCTACTGTTCTAATTAGGGCATTTGCTAAAACAGTCTTTTTTTCTGAATTTTATTTATTTTGGTATTATTGACAATATACACAGGAAAACATACACCAATTCAACAATTTCTATGTGTAAAATTAGTGACATTGATGACATTCTTCGAGTTGTACAACTATTCTCACTCTTCTTTTCCAAGTTGTTCCTCCCTCATTAACATAGGCTCACTGCCCCCTTAAGGTTCCTATTTCTTCCTGTAGTTACTTTCTACTTTGATGGCATTGTGGTCAGAGAAAATACTTGGTATTATCTCAGTGTTTTGGATTTTGTTGAGGGTTGCTCTGTGGCCTAAGATGTGGGCTATTCTGGAGAATGTTCCATGTGCATTGGAAAAGAATGTGTACTTTGCAGCTGTTGGATGGAGTGTTCTATATATGTCTGAGGTCAAGTTGGCTGATTGTGCCCTTTAGATCTTCTGTTCTTTGTTGGGTTTCTTTCTAGATGTTCTGTGTTTTACAGAGAGTGGTGTGTTGAAGTATCCTACTATTATTGTGGAACAGTCAATTTCTCTTTTCTCTGCTGTTAGACTTTGTTTTAGGTATTTTGGAGCCCTGTCATTGGGTGCGTAGATGTTTATTGTGGTTAAGACTTCATGATGGATCATCCCTTTAATCATTACATAGTGCCCTTCTTTGTCTTTTATGGTGAATTTTGTTTTAAATTCTATATTATCTGAGACTAGTATTGCCACTCCGCTCTTTTTTGGTAGCTGTTTGGTTGATATATTTTTTCCATCCTTTGATTTTTTTAATAAATTTACTTCTTTGTTTCTAAGGTATGTCTCTTGTAGACAGCATATTGATGGATACTGGTTGTTTATCCATTCTGTCACTCTCTGTCTCCTTATGGGTTCATTTAGGCCATTTATGTTCAGTGTAATTATTGATAGCTATGAGTTTTATTGCTGTCATTTTGTAGTGGTGATGTTTTCTTTGTTACTCTCCTGTGCAGAATTCCTTTTGTTTGTGGGTTTTTTTTTTTCCATTTCTTTTCTTTTTGTAGATTTTGTTTTTACTGAGACTTTATGTTTTTCTTCTTTATTTTGATGAGTAGGTTTGTTAACTTTCTTTGTGGTTACCTTGAAATTTACCTTTATCTTGCTAGGTTTGAACCGGTCTGTTATTAATTGGTATCACCTTGCCTTCCTCTCCATGAGAAAGCTCTATACCTACACTGTTTATTGCCTCTTTTGTTGTTCTGACATTGTTGTCATTTACAGGTTAATCTGTCTGGTTCCGTGTTGTAAATCTTTTGGTTTTGATAGTCTTTGAGAGTTCATTTCCTAGGTTAGTATTTGGCCGGTGTGATCTTGCATCCTAGATTCAGGCTGTGGTCTGATGTTGCTTGTTCTCAAACTGAAGGACTCCCTTAAATAATTCTTGTAAGTTTGGTTTGGTTTTTACATATTCCCTTAATTTCTGTTTATCTGGAAATGTCCTAATTTTACTATCATACTTGAATGAGAGTTTTGCAGTATATATTATTCTTGGCAGTTTTTTTCTTTCAAGGTTTTATATATGTTGTTCCATTGCCTTCTTGCCTGCATGGTTTCTGCCAAATAATCATAGCTTAGTTGTTTTCCCTCTGCTTGTGACTTTTCATTTTTCTGAAGCCGCTCCCAGAATTCTTTCTTTGTCTTTGCTTTTAGTGAGTGTAATTATGATATGCCTTGGTGATTTTCTTTTGGGGTCTATCCTATCTGGGGTTCGTTGAGCTTCTTGGATGGTCAGCTTTTCATCTTTCATGATATTAGGGAAGTTTTCTGTCAGCAATTCTTCAGTGATCCTCTCTGTGTTTTCTATTTTCTCCCCCTGTTCTGGAACTCCAATCACTCTTAAGTTTTTGCTTTTGATTGTATCCCACATAGTTCTCAGGGTTTCTTCATTTTTCTTCATTCTTTTTTCTTATTTTTCCTCAAACAGAGTTGTACCTAGTGTTTGTCTTCAATTTCACTGATCCTGTCTTCCATTGTTTCAAACCTGCTCCTCAGCCCTTCTATGACACTGTCCATTTCTGAAATCTTGTCTATGTTTTGGATTTCTAATTGTTGTTTTTGTATGATTTCTAGTTGTGAATTTATTTTGGCATTTTGTTCCTGTAACTATTTTCCTGAATTCTTCCATTTTTTTGTCTGCATTTTCCATGAATTCTTCCATTTTTTTGTCTGCATTTTCCATGAATTTGTCTGCCTTTTCCATGAATTTGTCTATTTTTTCCTCATTTTTGTCTGTTTTTTGCTTCAACTCTTGGATAGCTCTGTTTTGATCACTGAAGCTATATAAAATTAAAAAAAAAAACAAACCCATTGCCACTGAGTCAATTCTGACTCATAGCAACCCTATAGGACAGAGTAGAACTGCCCCATAGAGTTTCTAAGGAGTGCCTGGTGGATTTGAACCTCTGTAGCTCTTAACCACTATGCCACCAGGGTTTTCTGTAGCTGTAAAAAAAATTTTTTTTTTAGTATGTTTTAAAATCAGGAGGTGTGAGTCCTCCTCCTTTGTTCTTCTTCTCTTTCAACATTTTTAGCTATTTGGGACCTCTTGCTATTCTATATAAAGATGAGAATTGGTTTTTCTATTTCTGTAAAGAAGGCTGTTGGAATTTTGGTTGGGATTGCATTTAACCTATGGAGCACTTTGGGTAGTACTGACATCTTAAGAATATTAAGTCTTTCAATCCATGAACATGGAACATCTTTCCATTTATTTAAGTCTTCTTCAATCACTTTCAGCAGTATTTTATAGTTTCCATTGTGTAAGTCCTTTATGTCCCTGGTTAGATTTATTCCTGGGTAGTTTATTCTCTTAGATGTTATTGTAAATTGAATTGTTTCCCTAATTCCTCCTTTAGATTTCTCATAGCTGATGTGTGGAAACCCAACTGATTTTTGCTTGTTGACCTTGTACCCTGCAACTTTGCTAAATTCCTTGACTAGTTCTAGAAGTTTTCTTGTGGATTCTTTGGGGTTCTGTATATATAGGATCATATCATCTGCGAATAGAGATAATTCTACTTCTTCTTTTCCAATATGGACACATTTTATTTCTTTTTCTTGTCTTATTGCTCTGGGTAGGACTTCTAATACAATAGTGAATAGAAGTGGTGAGAGCGAGCATCCTTGTCTTGTTCCCAGTTTCAAGGGGAAATCTCTTGGTCTTTCCCCACTAAGCATAATTTTGGCTGTTGGCTTCTCATATATGCCCTGAATCATACTGATAAATTTCCCTTCTATTCCAATCTTTTTTAGGGTTTTCATCAAGGAGGGTGTTGGATTTTATCAAATGCTTTTTCTACATCCATAGAGATGATCATGTGGTTCTTTTCCTTTGTTCTGTTGATGTGGTGTTTTATGTTAATTGATTTTCTAATGTTGAACCATCCCTGAATTCCTGGAGTAAATCCCACTTGGTCCTGGTCTATGACTCTTTTAATATACTGTTAGATTCCATTTGCTAGTATTTTGTTGAGGATTTTTGCATTTATATTCATAAGAGATATTGACTTGTAGTTTTCTTGTGCTGTCTTTGTCTGGTTTGGATATCAGGGTTACAGTTTCTTTCAGCCTCCAATGCTTCTAAGGAAAAACTGGCACTTCTTCTTATTGAAGACTCTTTGTATGTGACTGCTTCTCTCTCACTGCTTTCAGGATTCTCTCTTTATCTTTAATTTTTGAGAGCCTAACTATGGTGTGTCTTGGTGTAGATCTCTTTGGATTTATCCTGCTTGACATCCTTTGAGCTTCTTGGATTTGAAGATTCACGTCCTTGGTTAGGTTGGGGAAATTTTCTGTCATTATTTCTTCAAGCATTCTTTCTGTCCCTTTCTATTTCTCATCTTCTTAAGGAATTTCCATGATATATTAGGTCTCTTGTTGTTGTCCCATAATTCCATTAAACCGTGCTCAGCTTTCTTGAGCCTTCTTTGTTGTTGCTCTTCAGTGTTCGTAATTTTAACTATCTTATCCTCTATTTTGCTGATTCTTTCTTCTGGCTGATTATATCTGTTGATAAGTCCTTCTATTGTGTTTCTCATTTCAGTTATTGTCCCTTTCAGTTGCAATATCTCTTTTTTTAATCCTCATTTTGTTCTTGCATTGTTTTCCTTATTTCTTGTAGCTCTTTGTCTATGTTTTCCCTTAGCTCTTTAATTACGTTTAATGTTGTTGTACTATATTCTTCCATTTTTTTTTTCATTATTTGGTCATCCTTAAATGTGCTTTCACTCCCTTTTGTCATGTTCATGCAGATAGGCCATTCTTTCTCTGTTGTTTGTGTGTCTCATGATTTTTTGTTGTGGCACTGGAATTTTTGAGGGTGTTAACTTTCTGAGTTTTCCCTAGTATTTGGTGTTTTTGCCCTCACTACTTTCTGTAAAAAACTGTTAGGGGGCTTATTGTTTCCTCTCCCTCTCTGTGATAGCTCCTTCTCCCTCCCTGGTTTAATTAGAATTTGAAAGTTCCAGATCTCAGTTTTGAACTTTCAATCTCTCACACACACACCAGAGAACATGCTGTGGTCAATCTGTTCTACCAGTGGGCACCACCACTCAGCAAGATATCATGTAGTAACCAACCTGTCCACCAGAGGGCGCAGTCTCCTCTCTCTGGTTATTACTCCCTTCTCTTCTGTTTCTGCAATCACATTTTTAGTCTGAAGACCCACATCTGGTGAGCCCCCTTCTGGTGTTGCCCTCTGGTTTTGCCTAAGATTTCCTTCTCTGCTCTGTGGGGGCTGCTTATATCTGAGCTGGCATTCAGGGCGAGCGCAGGCAGACTTTCCTCCATTTCAGGAGGAGGAGAGAACTGGCACTCCCCAGAAGAACCTCAGAGAGATCTATCTGGTTGGTTTCAGAGCCCCAGTGGCCCTGTGGTGGTTGAGGGAGCAATCTTTGCTTAGGTGGCCCACTTCCTGATTCCACTGTAGGGAATCAGCAGCTGACAGTTACTACTAGTTGGGGGAAGGGTGGCACACTCTGAACAGACTCCCAGGGAGGTCTGCCTTGTTGCTATCAGAGTCCCCTCTCCCCAGTAGATTGTTGGCTACAAGTTCAATGTGCACTTTAGACTCCTGCTTCCTAGACACAGCAGCCTCAGTCAGTAGTCCTCAGTGCCAACTGGAAGTGGGGACAGACTGACTCCAATTGACCCCCAGGGAGGTTTGTCCTGTTGGCTTCAGAGGCCAGAGCTATGGGGTGTGCAGGGAGGAAGATAGAGTGCTGGCTGTGGGAACAGGCTCCACTGCAGGGCCTTTCAGTAGCAATTCACAGCAGGCTTTCAGGTGACAGTGTCTGGGTGGAGGAGGAGCTGTCATGCTCCAAATGGACCTCCGGGAAGATCTACCTTGTTGCTATCAGAGCCCTCCCTGTAGTATGTTGGCTGTAGGTATAGCCTCCACTTAAAGATGTCTGCTTCTTGGCACACAACAGACTCAGTGAGCAGTCCTCAGCACTGACTGAAAGAGAGAGGAGACAGAAAAGAATTGACTCCCTGGGAGGTCTGTTCTGTTGGTTCCAGAAGACTGAGCTATGGGGCGTGCAGGGAAGCAGGAAGGGTGCTGACTATGGGGTCAGATCCACTGCATGGGCCTTCTGTAGCAATTTGTGGTAGGCTTGTAGCTGGCAGTGTCTGCAGGCAGGTGCTGGTACACTTCAAACTGACCCCTGGGGAGGTCTGCCTTGTCAATTTTAGGGCAGAAGTTTGGAGTACTATCTCTTTGTACAGGCAGGGACTGTAGTGGTTAGGGAAACAGGCTCTTTTTCTGGGCAAGAACAGTGGGAGAAGCATTTTTCCTACCATATGCAACTCATTGATTTGTTTATTCTTGCCTGTCTGCAGTTCCCCACTGCTTTCCTCTGCTCCCCAATTCAAAATCCCTCAAAGCTGAGCACCATTTCCTTGTTGTATTTCTTATTGCATTTGTGAGGGAGGATCCAAATGATGGTTTGTTTATGCTGCCATCTTCCCAGAATTCCTAAAGGAATCTTTGATCTCTGAAATTGAATGAGGGGAAAAAACCTTACAGTTTATGAAACTTACAAACAAAAAACCTGTCACCATCAAGTCAATTCTGACTCACAGCGATGCTATAGTCTATCAGAATATGTATTAAGACTCTTCGTGAGAGAAGTTGTCCGCATCTCTACATGATTTATTTCCTTTGAAGTGATATGACGGGGAATGCCACAGTGATGCACAGGGTTAAGATTACCTAATAAGGAGCTACCTAGTAAGGGGGCTCACTCTACCTAATAAGGAGATAACTTGACTAAACTGAGTATTGATTCAGTGGGAAAGCCTTTGGTTGTAAGCAACAGAAACTATCTCTAGCCAAAGAAAAAAGTAAATTTATTGGATGGACCTTAAGCTATACCTTTGACTCCCAGGACAGGAAGGTAGCTGTATTTCAGGGATATATTGTAGCCAAGAACTGGACCACCATGAGGCTCCTGTCACTCTTTCATCTCTCTGTAATCTAAGATCATTCTTCTCTCTTATTGCAGATCCGTTTGTAATTCGTAGGGTAAAAACTATGGCTACCAGACCCGTCCAGATTTTACAAGCTACACTTAATGGTCAGTGGGAGATTCTGCAGCACTCTCTTCTCCCTGCTGCAGCGACTGTAGAACCAAGTGTCATGATAGAGCCTCCTTCACACTGGGCCCCTGAGGTGACTATTTTGAGCAGAGGCCAGAAGAAAACATTTGATATGTTTAGTCACTGAGTTTTGGGAGTTGTTTGTCACAGTAGCATAACCTAACCTATCTTAGATAATAGAATTACCTGATGTTCATGGCCTTTGTAGATCTTATCCTTCTATAAGCAGAAATTTTTGGAAAAGAGAATTTACACTGAAAAAATAGTTGTCCTCTGTATCAAAGCTGGTAACCCTGGTGGGGTAGTGTTTAAGTGTTATAGCTGCTAACCAAGAGGTCAGCAGTTCAAATCTGCCAGGCACTCCTTGGAAACTCTATGGGGCACTTCTACTCTGTCTTATAGGGTCACTATGAGTTGGAATCGACTCAATGGCAGTGGGTTTTGGGGTTTTATGTCAAAGCTTGCTTTATTGAGGATACTAGGAGCTAGCTAGAAACAGCTAAAAATGATGTCTTCTAGGAAATTAATTTGCTTGTTGGTTAAAGATTATTACTTTTAGAGCATATTCTTGCCTACTAATATAAAACATAGTGTTCGAAAGCTGCACGCAAAAAAAAAATCACTGTCAAAAGCTTGAATCATTTCACGCAATCAAGTTATGAGTAACTAATGCAGGTGTAACTTAATACTAGTTTCTGCTGCTTACAACCAAAAACTTCCCTACTGAATCAACACTCTAATTAATCCATGTGTCTCCTTACCAGGTAGAGTGAGGCCCTTAGTAAGTAAGCTCAACCCTGTGCATTATTGAGGCATTCACTTAATGCAGATTATAAAGAGGAAATTGTAGATATATATCTTTTTAGTGGTTCCAGTTTTCCTAATATTTTTTCTATGGAGAAAACTGAATGGATGGAAGGTCAGGCATTTGACTGATAATTTCAGAGCAATACTCCAGTGTAGCTCTTGTCTAGCAATTTGCTTCTCTTTATCTCTCTTTCTTTGAGATACAATAGAAGCCAAAAATAAAGGGCAGAGAGAATGTGATTATAAGCAAGAATCATTAGAATATCAAATCTGGGCTCATAAATATTTAGTCATGCACCATGACCATAGACAGAAACAGGAAAATAGAATGATATATCTTTATCCTAAATTTACCAAGAAGTGTTCTTTGTTCTTTTCCTTTGGCAAACTATTCTTGAATTAAATATTGTGTGCTGAAAGAGATAAATAAATCTCATTAGTATTAAAAATCATAACATGCTATGGAGCTTATTTAATAATGTGCTGAACAGGTGTTTTGCATAAAATAGTATTTGACTACTCACAATATTTATTATGTGAAAAGTATTTATTGGCATCTGCTGCCTTTGAGCTTGGTTGAAAATGAATGAATCTGATTCCACTCAATAAATTTGTCCTTTTTAAAACAGGCAATTTTGTTTTGAGGGGCATTATTATAATTTTTATTTGTGTACATTATTATAGTAACAGTAAATTCACCTTTGGCCTCTTTGTTGATACACTGATTACTGAGTTTACTTATGACAAGTTGTTTCATATTAACGAGGCTTTATTGCTTCCAGACTGTGGTTTTTCTATTTTTATGTTGCTTTTGTGTTTAAAAACGACAGCATTACTTTACCACCTACATAAAAGCAAATAAATATTACTTTAGTAATTAGCTTATAACTGTCTTCTTGTTCAAATCAATATATTTTTTTCCTCAGTTCATTGCCCAGTATATTCCAAAAGTACCAATTACATGTATTCACATGTTTGGGTATATTAAATTAAAAAAAAATTTACAACTTTATTCTTGTAAGCATGAATACCTTTGCTATTAAACGGAAAAGCACTCCTTTCCCTCCAAATAATGGTTTAGAAAAAATTACTCTGGTGAGGACAGCTAATGGCTGGCACACTATCTTCCATGGCCAGAACTCCAGGGCACCACATAAAGTAGGAATGCGTTAATTGTGGCATTCACTACAACTGAGAGATCAAGCCACCTGAGAGGAAAAACAAAACAAAAAAGCCCTTTGCCATCGAGTCGATTCCAATCCTATAGGACAGAGTAGAACTGCCCCACAGGGTTTCCAAGGAGTGGCTGGTAGATTCAAGCTGCCAACCTTTTTGTTTAGCAGGCGTAGCTCTTAACCACTGTGCAACCAGGGCTCCAAGGGGGAAAAAAGTAGGGCAGAAATTCATCAGCTCATACAACCAACCAGTAATAGAGTTAGATTCTTGGACACAAAGGCAATAGTGATGTTCCTCACCACCACCCCACCAACACACAATACATCATCTTTGCTTAGCTCTATCTGCTGGCCCTGTTTTTTCCCATGACAGAATTTTCCACAGAGAGGGTACAGCACCATAAAGGCTCTAGGCATCCATCTCTACAGTGTTATGGCCAAAGAGGAAGGGAAACTCTCCGGCTGCAAACCGGAAAAGTCTGGGGAAGAACTTTGGCGCAATTGGGGCTAGGTGTCCACCCCTCAGACTACTTACTGTGGACAAGGGTTGGCAGTTCCAGAACCACATGGATGAGTTGATGGAGGAGCAGTTCCCTATAGAAGGAAATCATTGTTTTGGAGAGATAGATAATAAATGTCCTCCAAACACAGCCTGTAAGCCAGTTGTGAGCCAAGATATCGAAACGGAGAGCATAATACAATGCAAAAAGTGTTATCAAAGATAAAGAATACCCACTATATTATGATAAAAGTTTCAGGTTTCCAAGTCATAACAATTATAAAGTTTTATGCACTTAATAAAATGGACTCCAAATATATACAGCAAAAACTGACAGAAATACAAGGATAAATAGTCAAATCCACAATCATAGTGGAAGATTTTAACATATTCTTCTGGTTTTATACATCAAGAAGGTAAAAATCAGTAAGACTCTAGACAATTTGAACTACAAAATTAATTACATTTTATCTAATAGAAATACTGCACCCAATAATGGTAAAAATATGTATTCTTTTCAAACACACGATTTACAAAAACTGGTCCATAAAACAAATGTCTACATGTTCCAAAGGATCAGTATCACACAGATCATGCTCATGGATCAAAATGTAGCTCGGCAGAGGCCTTCAATTCTGCTGTGGCTAAGGAAGTTTCTATTAAAGTGACCCTGTGGCAGAGAACCAAAAATCCTGAACAAAATACAAAAAACAACTACCTAAAGGTTCTAAAGAGTGAACCAAAGAGTCATTTAGAACCTGGAAAAAGGGATTGGCATAGAGTGACTTTACCATTTTTATGGTTTTTAGTTTCAAATGACTTTATTTTCAAAAATGCACAAAAACTTTAGGCAATGCTCCTCACTTGTTCTCAGACTGCTGAATGAGGGAAATTGATTAATGTGAAGCAGAGATTTGGTAACTACTCAGCAGATGTCTCTTTATTACAAATGTATGTGGCCAACCTTGTTCTAACCGTTGGCCAAAAAATAAAAATCCTTCCCTTTCTCCTAAAATCAAGCCTAGTTTATGATGCCACCACTTCAGTTGTTGCCTCCCTGAACCCATTCCACCATAATACTGAAGCTGCTTGTTGGGTTACCTTGGAAAATTCATTCAAAAAAAGATACACATTTACATACCAGTTGACAGTGAGTCGATTCTGACTCATAGCGACCCCATGTGTGTCGGAGTAGAACTGTGCTCCATAGGGTTTTCAGCAGCTGATTTTTCAGAAGTAAATCACCAGGCTTTTCTTCCGAGGCACCTCTAGGTGGACTTGAACTGCCAGCCTTTCAGTTAGCAGCCAAGCACATTAACCGTTTGCACCACCCAGGGACTCCAGACATTTACGTAGACACAGAAAGACCATCCAAGTCTTCACTGTAAGAGAGTTAGAATCCATTTAGTAGTCCTACCTCTTTCCTTCCTTCCTACTTCCCATTCTCCCTCCCTTCCTTTTTCCCTCATCTCTCCCTTCCTTCCTTCCCTCCCTCCTTCCAACAAGTTAGTAAGAAATTTAATGCCTCTGTAATCATCCTTGTAAGGTTAGTAGCAGGTCACTACATCAATGATAGGTTTGTAATTAGGGTAAAGTTCTTTCCATTTGCCCATATTGCTTTTTTAACCATGTGTAAAGTCTCAGTAATGAAGTTGAAAGCTTATAAATTGAGGCAATTTAAACTGCCTTCACGTGGCCCGTGTATACTTGTAAGAATTTTGAATAAGGAAGAGAACAGAACACCCCAATGACACACCAATACATTTGCTAAAAGTTCTACTAGAAAAACAAGTAGAAATTGACCAGGACAGCCCAGACCTGAAAAGGGGGCACACGAAAAACCAAAAGCTGCTGAAAGAATAGAATGTTCACTGTGCAGAAAACAGCCAGGTGTCGCAGACTTGATTCTGACTCCTGGCAACTCCACGTGTGTCAGAGTAGAACTAGGCTCCATGGGGTTTTCAATGGCTGATTTTTTGGAAGTAGATCACCAGGCCTTTCTTCAGAGCTGCCCCGGGTGGACTTGAATCTCCGACCTTTCGGTTAGTACCCAAAAGCATTTGTGGCATCCAGGGAAAGCTCTTTAAAAAAGGTAAAACATCCCTTGAGCATCTGGTTTCACTCTTGCATGGAGGAGGTACCCTTGGCAAAGGACCTTATAATAAGTCAAGGAAATGATTTTGATTATGTGAAGAAAAAAAGAAGAAAGAAAATCGGGCATATTCATTTATAACTTGTCAGTAATCATGGGTTTTATGGCTGTGTTTCCGTCTTTGCTGCCAAACAAGCAAATGAGTATGTTTTTAATAAGTTTTAAAAGTGGGGAATAGTTCAATCCATTTGCTCCTTTCAGAGGTTTTGACTTTGCTTTTAAGTTGTTGTTGTTGTTAGGTGCTGTTGAGTCAGTTCCAACTCATAGCAACCCCATGTGATAGGGCAGAATTGTCTCAAGGCTGGAGTCTTTACGGGGCCGGTTCACCAGGTCTTTCTCCCGCAGAGCTGCTGGATGGATTCAAACTGCTGACATTTAGGTTAGCAGGCTAGCAGCCAAGCACTTAATCATTGGGCCACCAGGACTTCTCAGTAAGCTATTAACAAGATTGAAATCCATAGGAGAAAAAAGGTGAAAAGAAACCTGCTAAGATATGAAAAGTGGTTATCTCTCACCGTGGGATTTTAGTTCATTTTATTTTCCTTTTTGCACCTTCCTATATTTTCCTACCATGAACATATTTCAAAATCAGGAGGAAGAAAAGGACATTAAAATGAAAACATCTAGAGTAAAGGCCATATTAAAGCCAGCCCATTTCTCAGGGCAATCATTTATTTCATTTTTATAAACAGCAGACATTTACTGGCGTCTTTTGTATCTTGCAGAGTTCCTAGGAAGGGAAGATAACAAGGATTTTAAGGGTAAGGCACAATGCTGAGCCCTGCAAGAGATATAAAGAATTAACATGTAAGTACATATAAATAATTTAAAATATACTTATCCATCTTTATAAGAACCTTATGATATAAGTTGTATCTGTGTTTGACAGATAAAGAAAAGCAAGCTCAGTGAGGTAAGTGACTTGCCCAATGTCACATGACCAGTAAGTGGCTGGGCTAGATTGTTGCAATAAAGACCCCCAAAGAAATACATCTCCTTCTATCCATACCTTTTTATTCATGCTGACTCTGGGCTTGGACATGTGACTTGCTGTGTCCAATGGGACAGTAACAAAGAGGACACAAGCACAGGCTTAAAAAGTGCCTGGCATTGAGGTTTTTCCTCTCTTGCTGCTCTTTGGAACCCCAAGTCTACCATGTGAAGAAGCCTGAGCTAGCCTCTTGGAGGATGCAATACCATGTGGAGAAGCTTATTGGAGAGATGAGCCATCCTAGCTGAAGCCCACTAGATGAACCAGCCTGACAACTGCCAGCAGGTGAGTGAGGACACCTGAGACCATCCAGTGTTGGCAGCACCTCCAGCTGACTGCAGAGACCACGTGAGTCAGCCCAGCCCACGCCTGCTCAGCTGGGCACAGAATGGTGAGAAACAATAAACAGTGAGTGTTTTAAGTCACTCAGCTTTGGGGTGGTTTGTTATGCAGCGGAAGCTAACTGATACAGTGACCAAACCTGTGAACCTGTCATATGCCAATGGCCACCAATTCCTGCCAGCTTTCAAACAAATGAAAGAGATATACATGACCCCAATAAGAAAACACAAAGAGGCCAAGTCATAAGTCATAAAAAAAAAATTCAACTAAATATACTTAGCAAGAGAGAGAGGGGAGAGAAAAAAATAGTGCGGGTGCTACATAGATCTCAACGTGGTCTCTCTGATAGGAAAGAATGCTTTTTGATCATAGTCCATGGGAAGAGATTGATCTCTGGTTGGCACTCAGAAGAGACTTGGTGAGGAGCTGGCACTGGAGCTGGGTTTTAAGAGTGGGTAGAGTTATGACAGAGCAAATGGGGTGAGGTGTGTGTCCAGCACAGTGGAGTGACATACATTGGTTGGGTTTTAAAGTCAGCCCATGAGGCTCAACCATGTAGAGTCAACATTACTCTTGAAAACATCTTCGGTCCAGGCCAACGGAACAGTAAGTGCAAAGGCCCTGCAATGAGGTAGGTAGAAATGGAGTTGGAGAGGGAGGCCAGGCCTTGCAGGCCATGACTGAATAGTCTTGACCAACAAACTCATTCAAGTATGGATGTTTAGCCGCTGGAGGAACCGCGACCACAGAGAGTTTCAGAAGAGGCCAGAAATGAGGTTGGGGTCAAATTGACTTGCCTCATACCACTCACTGGCATATTCTTATTAAACAAATTGAATTTTATTTCTAAGTTCATTTATTTATTTTGCTGTCAAGTCCATTTCAACTCATGGCAACCCAATGTGTGTCAGAGTAGAACTGTGCTCCATAAGGTTTTCATGACTGTGACCTTTCAGAACCAGATTGCCAGGCCTTTCTTCCAAGGCACCTCTGAGTGGATTTCAACCTCCAACCTTTCAGTTAGCAGCCAAGTGCATTAACTCTTTGCACCACCCGGGGACCCCTAGTTCTAAGTAAAACCATGTGTATCAATTTGAATTCTAGAAATTTTATCTAAAAATTTAATCTAACCCATCCAGGTCAAATCTTCATCTCCTTAAACAGTGAGTTAATCCTCTCTGAACCAAGAATAACTCAGCTGTTAGTTAACGCATTAAACAAATTTTTTTTTGAGGTTAACAGTGGCCCAAGTAATCAAGAGCTTTTATTGCTGATGTCGATTTACTGCCTGCTGAATTTGCAGGAAGCAAAAAACCAGAGTCAAATGCAGGTAAAACATTTGGAAGGACCTGATGAAATAAATAACTGTCGTCTATATTTTATTTAAAAGCGTTCTTCTTTTCCCCTTAGATCTAGGGTTAGCAAACTTTTTCTGTAAAGGGTCAGATAGTACGTATTTTAGGCTTTGTGGACCATACGGTTTCTGTCACAACTACTCAGCTCTGCACTTGTAGTAGGAAAGCAGCCATAGACTATACATAAACAAACAGGCTTGGCTGTGTTCCAATAAAACTTTATTTACAACAACATGGGTGGATGCGCTGGATTTAGCCCATGGACTTTAGTTTGCTGATCTTTGTCTTAGGTAGTAAAGTAATGTTTTCTGATATGCATGTACACTCTAAACCTTTTTTTTTTTTTTTGGAATGGGTACTTTATTCATTTTATTGTTTTTTAAAATTATTTTACAAGCATATTGTTTTTGAATCTGGAACATAGAGGTCATCCAGATTTTGGGAGAAGAAACCATTTCTTATTCATCTTCCTGTCTCCAGCACCTCGCTCAGTGCATTGTATATATTAGGTGCTCAGTTAATGCCTGTTTATAAATTGGTGAATTAATTGCATCTAGCTTTTTTTTTTTTAGCCAACTCCCAGAAACTTTGGTGGTGTAGTGATTAAGTGCTATGGTTGCTAACTAAAGGGTCAGCAGTTCGAATCCACCTGGAAACTCTATGGGGCAGTTCCCCTATAGGGCCGGTATGAGTAGGACTTGACTCACAAGGGGTTTGTTTGTTTTTAGCCAACTTTCTCATCTCAGAGGTGAAGCAACAGTACCTTTGGAGAAACGCTGTGGCTAGTGGAGGATGCTGAGAACTGCACAGCGAGACAGTATAGGTTCTAGCTCTGATTCTGGCCGAAACTCAGTGGCTACAAGTCACTTCCCTTCTTTGAGCCCTTCTTCATTTGTAAAACCAGAGAGTTGGATAAGAAGATTGTGGCAGTCTCTGTTGATTGTCTACCTAACCATCATTCCCATCCTCCTTCCTCCTGCTTTTTCCCTATTTAAAAAAAAAGACCCCATTGAGCCGCTTCTGACCCATAGCAACCATAGGACAGAGTAGAACTGTCCCATAGGGTCTCCAAGGAGCAATTGGTGGATTCGAACTGTGGACCTTTTGATCAGCAGCCAAGCTCTTAACCACCGTGCCACACCAGGAATCCTTTTTCCCTGTAGAGGTTGAAATGCCAAACACTAACTTATCCAGCCTCCTTTGCAGTCAGAGTTGGCCATCTGACCCAGTTCTGGCCAATGAGACAGAAGGGGAATGCTAGGAGGTGTCTGGGAAAGATGTCCTCTCCCCCATGAAAGGAGCAAAGCATGTAAGAAGTTCACCTTTTTCTTTTCCACTTTGGAACATCTTTTGAGGACATAATGCCTGCAGCTGTGGCAGCCACATTACGACAATAAGGCCATAAACCTTTAGGAAGTCTTAGAGACTTCTAGTTTGGTGTTCTATTATTTTAAAGCCAAATTCATTTTAACCAATACGATGATCTTTAGAGCATCTTTTAGATTTGTGACTAAAGTCATATATACAGTTAATAGAAGAATTGAGTCTTAAACTAAAAAAAAAAAAATCCTGTTGCCATTGAGTCGATTCCAACTTACAGTGACCCTATAGGACAGAGTAGAACTGCCGCATAGAGTTTCCAAGGAGCGCCTGGTGCATTCCAACTGCTGACCTTTTGGTTAGTAGCCATAGCACTTAACCACTATGCCACCAGGGTTTCCATCTTAAGCTCAGTTGTCTTAATTCATATGTTTTTACTAGTACAGGGCCCTGGTGGTGCAGCGGTTAAGCTTTTGGCTGCAAACCAAAAGGTCAGCAGTTCAAATCCACCAGCTGCTCTTTGGGGACTCTACGGGGCAGTTCTACTCTGTCCTATAGGGTCATTATGAGTCAGACTCGACGGCAACAGGTTTGGTTTTGGTTATTTTTACTAGTCTATAAACCTGTTTCTTTATTCTGTGTTCCATTTTATATGTCACTTATTCAGTCATTAATTTAACTAAAATTTATTGAGACTAATCTAGTTATTCTCTTGAGCAAACATTGATACCCATGATCAATGAATGGTAGGTATTTTGCTTGAATGACCTCAAAAATAACACACAGAATTGCATTATTAGTGGGCAGGATTGAAGATGCCAGTCTTTCTTGTCTCCATTGCGTTACGATCTGGGCCTCACTTCTAGAAGCAGACGTGGCCATAATTATACTCTGTATTATAGCATTCCTGCCACTAGAGTTCGTTCCTCAAACTTGGACATTTTAGATTCCAACAGGTCAGGTGTAGGAAACCCTGCATGGGCCAAAACAGCTCACCGGAGAAGCACTGGATTTGGGAATACAGCTTTTCTGGGGAATGAAAAATATTGTACTTTGCCCCCCTGCTGCCCCCCAAAATAATAACACACAGTCAACTGAGATATGCCTCAATAAAAGCTGAAGGTTTTTGTTTTATTTTGTTTCCTCAGAGATGTGAGCCAACAGAGAAATCATAGGTGATTTTAAAAACTTAAAGTTGGAAAACACTGAGCAGCAACGTCATCTGATATTTGATGAAAACCAAAGGGTTCAGTTCTAATTAGGCCAAACAGAATATTTCTAGTTCAGCTGAAAAAAAGTAAGTTGCTGTGACAATCTCAAAAACAAATAAATACTCTCTCAGATCACAGCAGAAATATTTAGAAGCTATGTGCTATTTTTTTATGTGCTAATCAAAACTTATTCAATTGCACCCAATTCAGAATCACTGTTTTTCCTCAGGTATTTTATTTCTTACTCTCTTTTATTTACCCTCGGAAGGCAAAACTACCCTGCATAACAGTGAAGCACTTGACCAAATTTTTAGGGAAGATTCGTTTTACGTAAGGAGCCCTGGTGGTGCAATGGTTAAGCACTTCGCTGCTAACCAAATGGTCGACTGTTTGAACCCACCAGGGGCTCCACAGGAGTAAAGACCTGGTGATCTGCTTCCATAAAGATTACAGCCTTGAAAACCCTATGGGGCAGTTCCACTCTGTCATACAGGGTGGCTCTGAGTCAGAATCGACTCAACAGCAATGGTCAGGTCAGTAAGATCATTTTATGTAGCCAATGGACCAGAGAGGTTTTTAGAAAACTAGGGGTAAATCTGAGTTGGAGGAAAATTAATCAAAATCTCATAATCCGGGTCATTAATGGGACAGATGGTAATGTCAGGAAATCAAAATATAAAAATAGAATTAAGAATTAAGCTGTTGCTCACTAATGAATTAATGACAATATGGCATCTTGGAACAATTTTTCAATTTTTAATTATAAGGAGTTGATGAAACAGAGACCAAAAAGGAAGGTAACAAGTTCATAATGTTTTAAGGGGGAGTGACAAGTTAAATAAAGGTTGTTCTTTCTAAAAAATAAATTATTTAGAAAAAAAATCATCTTTTAAGACAGAATGATTTTTTTTTAAATTTTTATTGTGTAACCCAAATAAGAAATGAGATGGCCGATATTACAACAGACCCAACTGAAATTGAAAGAATCATATCAGATTACTATGAAAAATTGTACTCAAACAAATTTGAAAACCTAGAAGAAATGGATGAATTCCTAGAAACACACTACCTACCTAAACTAACACAAACAGAGGTAGAACAACTAAATAGACCCATAACAAAAGAAGAGATTGAAAAGGTAATCAAAAAACTCCCAGCAAAAAAAAAAGCGCTATTCCTCATGGCTTCACTGCAGAGTTCTAACAAACTTTCAGAGAAGAGTTAAAACCACTATTACTGAAGGTATTTCAGAGCATAGAAAAGGATGGAATACTGCCAAACTAATTCTATGATGCAACCATATCCCTGATATCAAAACCAGGTGAACACACCACAAGAAAAGAAAATTATAGACCTATATCCCTCATGAATGTAGATGCAAAAATCCTCAACAAAATTCTAGACAATAGAATTCAACAACATATCAAAAGACAATTCACCATGACCAAGTGGGATTCATACCAGGTATGCAGGGATGGTTCAACACTAGAAAAACAATTAATGTAATCTACCACATAAATAGAATTTTTTTCTTTTTTTTACCACATAAATAAGACAAAAGACAAGAATCACATGATTTTATCAGTTGATGCAGAAAAGGCATTTGACAAAGTCTAACACCGATTTATGATAAAAACTCTCACCAAAATAGGAATTGAAGGAAAATTCCTCAACATAATAAAGGGCATCCATACAAAGCCAACAGCCAACATCACCCTAAATGGAGAGAGCCTGAAAGCATTTCCCTTGAGAACGGGAACCAGACAAGGATGCCCTTTATCACCACTCTTATTCAACATTGTGCTAGAGGTCCTAGCCAGAGCAATTAGGCTAGACAAAGAAATAAAGGGCATCCGGATTGGCAAGGAGGAAGTAAAATTATCTTTATTTGCAGATGACACTATTTTATACACAGAAAACCCTAAGGAATCCTCCAGAAAACTACTGAAACTAATAGAAGAGTTTGGCAGAGTCTCAGGTTATAAGATAAACATACAAAAAATCACTTGGATTCCTCTACATCAACAAAAAGAACATCGAAGAGGGAATCACCAAATCAATACCATTCACAGTAGCCCCCAAGAAGATAAAATACTTAGGAATAAATCTTACCAAAGATGTAAAAGACTTATACAAAAAAAACTGCAAAGTACTAGCGCAAGAAATTAAAAGGGACCTACATAAGTGGAAAAACATACCTTGCTCATGCATAGGAAGACTTAACATTATAAAAATGTCTATTCTACCAAAAGCGATCTATACATTTAATGCAATTCCGATCCAAATCCCAACAACATTCTTTAATGAGATGGAGAAACAAATCACCAATTTCATATGGAAGGGAAAGAGGCCCCGGATAAATAAGGCATTACTGAAAAAGAAGAACAAAGGGGGAGGCCTTACTTTACCTGATTTTGGAACCTATTATACCACCACAGTAGTCAAAACAGCCTGGTACTTGTACAACAACAGATACATGGACCAATGGAACAGAATTGAGAATCCAGACATAAATCTATCCACATATGAGCAGCTGATATTTGACAAAGGTCCCAAAACAGTTAAATGAGGAAAAGACAGCCTTTTTAAACAAATGGTGCTGGCATAACTGGATATCCATCTGAAAAAAATGAAACAAGACCCATGCCTCATTCTGTGCACAAATACTAACTCAAAATGGATTAAAGACCTAAATACAAAATCTAAAACGATAAAGATCATGGAAGAAAAAATAGGAACAACCTTAGGAGCCCTAATACATGGCATAAACAGCATATAAAACATTATTAAGAATGTAGAAGAAAAACTAGATAACTGGGAGCTCCTAAAAATCAAACACCTATGCTCATCCAAAGACTTCATCAAAAGAGTAAAAAGACTGGGAACAAGTTTTTAGGTATGACATTCCTGATTAGTGCCTGATCTCTAAAATCTACATGATACTGCAAAAACTCAGCTACAAAAAGACAAATAACCCTATTAAAAAATAGGCAAAAGATATGAATAGACACTTCACTAAAGAAGACAACAGATACATGAGGAAATGTTCACGATCATTAGCCATTAGAGAAATGCAGATCAAAACTACAATGAGATTTCATCTCACTCCAGCAAGCCTGGCATTAATCGAAAAACACAAAACAATAAATGTTGGAGAGGCTGTGGAGAGATTGGAACACTTCTACACTGCTGGTGGGAATGTCAAATGGTACAACCACTTTGGAAATCGATTTGGCGCTTCCTTAAAAAGCTAGAAATAGAACTACCATACGACCCAGCAATCCCACTCCTTGGAATATATCCTAGAGAAATAAGAGCCTTTACACGAACAGATATATGCACACCCATGTTTATTGCAGCACTGTTTACAATAGCAAAAACATGGAAGCCACCAAGGTGCCCATCAACGGATGAATGGATAAATAAATTATGGTATATTCACACAATGGAATACTACACATCGATAAAGAACAGTGACGAATCTCTGAAACATTTCATAACATGGAGGAACCTGGAAGGCATTATGCTGAGTGAAATCAGTCAGTTGCAAAAGGACAAATATTGTATAAGACCACTATTATAAGAACTTGAGAAATAATTTAAATTGAGAAGAAAACATTCTTTTGTGGTTATGAGAGGGGGGAGGGAGGGAGGGTAGGAGAGGGACATTCACTAATTAGATAGTAGATAGGAACTACTTTAGGTGAAGGGAAAGACAGCACACAATACAGGGCAGGTCAGCACAACTGGACTAAACCAAAAGCAAAGAAGTTTCCTGAATAAACTGAATGTTTCAAAGGCTAGCGTAGCAGGGGCAGGTGTTTGGGGACCATGGTTTCAGAGGACATCTAAGTCAATTGGCATAATAAAATCTATTAAGAAAACATTCTGCGTCCCACTTTGAAGAGTGGCGTCTGGGGTCTTAAAAGCTAGCAAGCAGCCATCTAAGATGCATCAATTGGTCTCAACCCACCTGGATCAAAAGAGAATGAAGAACACCAAGGACACAAGGCGATTATGAGCCCAAGAGACAGAAAGGGCCACATGAACCAGAGACTACATCATCCTGAGACCAGAAGAACTAGATGGTGCCCGGCTACAACTGATGACTGCCCTGACAGGGAACACAACAGAGAACCCCTGAGGGAGCAGGAGAGCAGTGGGATGCAGACCCCAAATTCTCATAAAAAGACCAGACTTAATGGTCTGACTGAAACTAGAAGGACCCTGGTGGTCATGGCCCCAAGACCTTCTGTTGGCCCAGGACAGGAACCATTCCTGAAGCCAACTCTTCAGACATGGATTGGACTTGGACAATGGGTTGGAGAGGCATGCTGGTGAGGAGTGAGCTTCTTGGACCAGGTGCACACTTGAGACTATGTTGGCATCTCCTGCCTGGAGGGGAGATGAGAGGGTGGAGGGGGTTAGAAGCTGGCGAAATAGATGCGAAAAGAGAGAGTGGAGGGAGAGAGCAGGCTGTCTCATTAGGGGGAGAGTAATTGGGAGTGTGCAGCAAGGCGTATATGGGTTTTTGTGTGAGAGACTGACTTGATTTGTAAACTTTCACTTAAAGCACAATAAAAATTATTCAAAAAATTTTATTGTGCTTTAAGTGAAAGATTACAAATCAAGTCAGTCTCTCATACAAAAATTTATATACATCTTGCTATATACTCCTAGTTGCTCTCCTCCTAATGAGACAACACACTCCTTCCCTCCACCCTCTATTTTCGTGTCCATTCGGCCAGCTTCTGACACCTCTGCCCTCTCATCTCCCTCCAGACAGGAGATGCCAACATAGTCTCATGTGTCTACTTGATCCAAGAAGCTCACTCTTCACCAGTATCATTTTCTTTCCCATAGAATAATGACTCAATTTTATGATTATAACAACTTGTTGAATACATTTTTTAATCAATTAATTTTTGTGTATTACATTTATTAT
Source organism: Elephas maximus indicus (assembly GCF_024166365.1). Lineage (NCBI taxonomy): Eukaryota > Metazoa > Chordata > Mammalia > Proboscidea > Elephantidae > Elephas > Elephas maximus. The sequence continues at coordinate 146,126,771 of NC_064846.1, read as the reverse complement.
ACATCAAAATATTATTTTAGACATTCATCTCCCATATCATTTGTATTGTTATAGAATGTCTCACTTTCAACCCATGTAACTAACCCAAAGTTATATGAGGGACTAAGATTTTCATGGATTCTCTGCTGTTGAGTCTGACACCTGTCCCTAGATTTATATAGGAGGTTTCTATTTCAAAATACAGAAAATAACTTCTTTTCTTTAAAAATATTTTCTCACTGCATTGTTTACCAAAATATAAGGGTAACTTTTTGATTATTAGTGTATATACTTTCACAGTACTAAATGAATACTGTTAAGTCTAGCTAAATTTTAGTCCAGATAGCTTTATGTTACACCAGTAATTTTCCATATTTCTGCAAATTTGTTTTTATTCTATTGTGCTTTTGTGGTACATTGCAAAAATGCTCACAGAGCTTTGCAGCTCTTCCCACCAAGAGGTGAAGTCTATTTCCTCACCCCTTGAATCTGGCCTGGCTACATGAGATATTAGTTAAGAGACCAAATGGGGCAGAGGTAAACTGTCCTAGCTGAGGCCCCCCAAGACCAACCAGCCCCCAGCCAACTTGGCAGCTGACCACAGACACATAAGTGAACCCAGCCATGATCAGCAGAACTTCCCTGTTGAATCCAGCCCAACTTTCTGACCCGCATACTTTGGACATATTATCAGTCCCTGAAGAAGGACATCACGCTTGGTAAAGTAAAGGGTCAGCGAAAAAGAGGAAGACCCTCAGCGATATAGATTGACACAGTGACTGTAACAATGGGCTCGAAGATAGCAACAATTGTGAGGGTGGTGCAGGACCGGGCAGTGTTTTGTTCTGTTGTGCACAGGGTCACTATGAGTCAGAACCGACTGGACGGCACCTAACAAGAACCGTGTATTTTTCTTCTTTCTTTCTTCTTTCCCTTTCCTCATGCTTACTCTTTTGTAATTCAGTGAGCCTTAAAATCATATAAATGACCCTGAAAAGACCATTTAAACGTTCTTAGGAGTAGCAAAATAGATGTGTATTGGGGTTTGAGGGGAGTCAATAATAACCTCCTTCCCTACACTCTCCCACTCAAGTTTTAGAACCAATTAAGGAGACAGACCCAGGATTAGGCCGAAAGAGAATAAACCATCACTGTTATCACTGGCTCAGAAGACCTTGGTGGCACAAATTGGTTAAGTGTTCAGCTGCTAACTGAATCCACCAGCTGCTCCTCGGTAGAAAGATGTGACAGTCTGCTTCCATAAGGATTACAGCCTTGGAAACCCTGTGGGGTCGTTATGAGTCGAAATCCTCTTGATGGCAAGGGGTGGCAGGCAGTTATTAATGGCTAGGCCTGGGCTGGAGGAAATGGCCTAGACTATGAACCTGATGGAGTCCCTGGGTGGTGCAAACAGTTAACACCCTCAGCTGGTAACCAAAGGGTTAGAGTTTCGAGTCCACCCAGAGGCGCCTCAGAAGAAAGGCCTGGCAATCTACATCCAAAAAAAATCAGCCTTTGAAAACCCTATGAAGTGCTGCAATTTGAAATTTGTATACCCACCAACCACTGGGTGAATCAAACAACTTCAGGCCATTGTCTGTGGAGACAAGCCCCTGTGAAACTTAGAGCACGGAGGAGCAGAGAAAAAGTGTAAACCTTTTGTAGGCAGGCAATGTCTGAGGACAGGGAGGAGAAATTGTATTAGATTGACCAAGTTTCTTCGCCTAGATTCACCAACAGAGAAGTCACCTCTCTCAGTAAAGGAACAGAGAAAGGTCAGGAATACTGCTTTAATGGATGGTTTCTCCAAAGTAAAGTTACGAACTGACAATGATATCGGTAAGTGAAAAAGAGGAAGACCCTCAATGAGATGGATTGACACAGTGGCTGCAACAATGGGCTCAAGCATAGCAACGATTGTGAGGATGGCGCAGGACCAGGCAGTGTTTCGTTCTGTGGTACTTAGGGTCATTATGAGTCAGAACCGACTTGACAGCACCTAACAACAACAACAACAGCCTGAAAATTACTCAAAAATTGTTGTTGTTAGTTGCCATTAAGTCAGCTCTAACTCATGGCAACCTTACATATAACAGAACAAAATGTTGCCCAGTCCTGCGCCATCTTCATGATCATTGATGTGTTTGAGTCCATTGTTGCATCTTTGTGGTAATACATCTCAGAAGGTAGCTAAAATAGTAATTGTAGTAATAATGAGGAAACTCTGGTGGTGTAGTGGTTAAGTGCTACAGCTGCTAACCAAAAGGTCAGCAGTTCGAATCCGTCAGGCACTCCTTGGAAACTCTATGGGACAGTTCTACTCTGTCCTATAGGGTCGCTACAGGTCGGAATCGACTCGACGGCAACGGTTTTGCTAAACATGGTGCCGTTTTCAGCAATTGGTATTTCCTGATGCATGTCCAAAGTAAGCAAGCCGAAGTCTCGCCATTCTCACATCTAAGGAGCCTTCTGGTTGTATTTCTTCTAATACTCGTTCGTTCTTCTAGAAGTCCACAGTATATTCAATATTCTTCACCAAGGCTCAGAAATTAGTAGACTTACATAGGAAACATGTCATCTTGAGCAAAAGGCAAAAAACTTTTTTGCCTAGATAATAATAATAATAATAGTTAATGGTTTGGGGGCAATTTTTATATGCCAGACAGTGATCTAATTAAAATATTTCATTTAATCCTCATAATAACCCTATGATATAGATACTGTTGTTATCCCCTTTATACAGATGGGGATAATGAGGAACAGCCTAAGGAATTTGCCCTGCAATATACAAAATTGAAGGGAAACCCTGGTAGCACAGTGGTTAAGAGCTACGCTTGCTAACCAAAAAGTCGGCAGTTCGAATCTACCAGGCGCCCCTTGGAAACCTGAGGGGACAGTTCTACTCTGTCTTATAGGGTCACTATGAGTTGGAATCGACTCAACGGCAATGGGTTTGGTTTTTTTTAATGGGGTACAAGATTGAATGGAGCTGATATCTTTTCTGGATTGTTTCCATCCAAGAATAAGAAGTATTTTTTTAAAAAACATTTTGTAGTTGACGTGGAGTTTGGCTTCTTTTCATTTTAGACATTAGTTCTTCCATGTAAGACATTCAAATATTGTCCTTGTGTTTGATTTTATTGGAGATGTAGCTTCTAGACAAAAGCTTTATGTTTAACTGTCACCATGGCTCACCCGGTTAGGTCTTATCTGTAGCCTCCTTCTCTCTAACCCAATGTGGATTGGTAATTAGAAAGAATAAAAGCTTTAAAAGTTGAGACTAACCCAAAGATCCATTGAAGAAAAGACCTGGTGATCTGCTTCCATAGAGATTACAGCCTAGGAAACCCCATGAGGCAGTTCTACTTTGTCGTACAGGGTCGCTACGAGTCAGAATTGACTCAGCAGCACACAACACAACACTTTTGGCAGGAATATCACATGAGTGATGTTGTTTTCTTCTCAGGGTGTCCTATGAGGAGCCGCAGATGTTAGCCGATCCTGTTACTGGTGATGTTAGCTTTGATCACTTGTTAAAGGTGGTATCTGCCAGGTTTCTCCACAATCGAAGCTATTATTTTTTTCCTTTGTAAGTAATAAGTTATTTGTGCAGAGATTGTGGTATTTAAGGGTGAGGAAGACATGAGCATCTTTGAGGAGAAAGATGCCAGTGGAGAAGCAGAATTAGGGAAGATAATTGAAAGCGTGGGATCCTGGAGAAAGTGGGTGGGGACAGGCTCCAAAGCACAGGCAAAATGATTGGCTTTGGGAAGGAGGAAAAGGCTTCTTCCTCAAAAATGAAGGAGGTGGGTAAGAAGTGATGCCATTGTGTGAGGAATACTGCTAAAAGTATCATGTAAAACAGTAGTTACCCCAAGAGCAGGCATGTCATTAACTTATTCACCAAGGACTGTAGATCTTATTCATAGATGATTCATGTTATTTTATTTCAGTACCTTTAAAATCCACTGCTCCTCCCAAAACTGGTAGCAGGGTTTATGTTATGGATTGAATTGTGTCCCCCCTAAAATATGTATTGAAGTCCTAGCCGTTGTACCTGTAAATAGGACCCTCTGTGGAAATAGGGGTTTTCTTGTGTCATGTTAATGATATCATCCCAGTAGAACAAGCCCTAAACCTAATCACTTCTAAGTGCTGTCTTATAAAACAGCAGAATAGACAGAGAGACACACACAGGGGGAAGACAGATGTCAAGGAATGCCAAGGAGCTCCCAAGATTACTGACAAGGAAGGACCCTCTCCTACAGCCTGTGCCCTGATCTGGGCTTCTAGCCTCCAAAACTGTAAGATAATGAATTCCTATTCTGTAAAGCTGCCCACTTGTGGCATGTTTTTGTTACTACACTACTAGGTAACTAAGGTCACTGGGGAGCAGAGCTGTACAACTAGGGAACCAGGGAGGGAGGGACAATTTTCCCTCTATGCCTTGTGTAATATTCGGATGATAAGCCTGGTGGTTGCATTACCTACTATAAACTAGAAATTAAACACGAAAGTTTTCCTGATCATTCTGAAAAAAACAAACACACAAACCCGTTGCCGTCGAGTCGATTCCAACTCACGGTGACCCTATGGGACAGAGTAGAACTGTCCTAAAGAGTTTCCAAGGAGCAGCTGGTGGATTCAAACTGCCAACTTTTTTTTGGTTAGCAGACGTAGCTCTTAACCACTATGCCACCAGGGTTTCCATCATTGTGAAGAATACTTAATAATTTCTTTTCTCTACAAGGTCAATTTGGCCAAGGAAATAAATATTAATATAGTTCATAATTGTGAAATTTTATGTCTGTAATATTTTCAACATTTTGTTTGAGTGCAAATATTTTTCCCTTTCTTTACCTTTTACTTTTTGTCTTAAATTTTTTTTTACTGTTCAATTTTTTGAATAATTTTTATTGTGCTTTAAGTGAAAGTTTACAAATCAAGTCAATCTCTCACACAAAAACCTATATATACACCTTGCTACATACTCCCAATTGCTCTCCCCCTAGTGAGACAGCCCGCTCCCTCCTTCCACCCTCTCTTTTCCTGTCCATTTCACCAGCTTCTACCCCCTCCAACCTCTCATCTCCCCTCCAGGCAGGAGATGCCAACATAGTCTCGTGTCCACCTGATCCAAGAAGCTCACACTTCACCAGCATCCCTCTCCAACCCATTGTCCAAGTCCAATCTATGTCTGAAGAGTTGGCTTCGGGAATGTTTCCTGTCCTGGGCCAACAGAAGGTCTGTGGGCCATGACCACCGGGGTCCTTCCAGTCTGAGTCAGACCATTAAGTCTGGTCTTTTTATGAGAATTTGGGGTCTGTTTTTTTTTTTTTTTTTTTTATCCCACTGCTCTCCTGCTCCCTCAGGGGTTCTCTGTTGTTTTCCCTGTCAGGGCAGTCATCGGTTGTAGCCGGGCACCATCTAGTTCTTCTGGTCTCAGGATGATGTAGTCTCTGGTTCATGTAGCCCTTTCTGTGTCTCTTGGGCTCATAATCGCCTTGTGTCCTTGGTGTTCTTCATTCTCTTTTGATCCAGGTGGGTTGAGACCAATTGATGCATCTTAGATGGCTGCTTGCTAGCTTTTAAGACCCCAGACGCCACTCTTCAAAGTGGGACGCAGAATGTTTTCTTAATAGATTTTATTATGCCAATTGACTTAGATGTCCTCTGAAACCATGGTCCCCAAACACCTGCCCCTGCTACGCTAGCCTTCGAAACATTCAGTTTATTCAGGAAACTTCTTTGCTTTTGGTTTAGTCCAGTTGTGCTGACCTGCCCTGTATTGTGTGCTGTCTTTCCCTTCACCTAAAGTAGTTCCTATCTACTATCTAATTAGTGAATACCTCCTCCCTCCCTCCCTCCCCACCTCATAACCACAAAAGAATGTTTTCTTAGTTTAAACTATTTCTCAAGTTCTTATAATAGCGGTCTTGTACAGTATTTGTCCTTTTGCAACTGACTGATTTCACTCAGCATAATGCCTTCCAGGTTCCTCCATGTTATGAAATGTTTCACAGATTCCTCACTGTTCTTTATCGATGTGTAGTATTCTATTGTGTGAATATACCATAATTTATTTATCCATTCATCCGTTGATGGGCACCTTGGTTGCTTCCATGTTTTTGCTATTGTAAACAGAGCTGCAATAAACATGGGTGTGCATGTATCTGTTCATGTAAACGCTCTTATTTCTCTAGGATATATTCCAAAGAGTGGAATTGCTGGATCGTATGGTAGCTCTATTTCTAGCTTTGTAAGGAAGCGCCAAATCGATTTCCAACATGGTTGTACCATTTGACATTCCCACCAGCAGTGTAGAAGTGTTCCAATCTCTCCACAGCCTCTCCAACATTTATTAGTTTGTGTGTTTTGGATTAATGCCATCCTTATTGGAGTGAGGTGAAATCTCATTGTAGTTTTGATCTGCATTTCTCTAATGGCTAATGATCGTGAACATTTCCTCATGTATCTATTAGCTACCTGAATGTCTTTAGTGAAGTGTCTATTCATATCTTTTGCCCAATCTTTAATTGGGTTATTTCTCTTTTTCCAGTTGAGTTTATGCAGTATCGTGTAGATTTTAGAGATCAGGCACTGATCAGAAATGTCGCAGCTAAAAACTTTTTCCCAGTCTGTAGGTAGTCTTTTACTCTTTTGGTGAAGTCTTTGGATGAGCGTAAGTGTTTGATTTTTAGGAGCTCCCAGTTATCTAGTTTTTGTTCTACATTTTTTATAATGTTTTGTATACTGTTTATGCCATGTATTAGGGCTCCTCACATTGTCCCTATTTTTTTCTTCCATGATCTTTATTGTATTAGATATTATATTTAGGTCTTTGATCCATTTTGAGTTAGTTTTTGTGCATGGAGTGAGGTATGAGTCTTGTTTCATTTTTTTGCAGATGGATATCCAGTTATGCCAGCACCACTTGTTAAAAAAGACTGTCTTTTCCCCGTTTAACTGTTTTGGGGCCTTTGTCAAATATCAGCTGCTCACATGTGGATGGATTTATGTCTGGATTCTCAATTGTGTTCCATTGGTCCATGTACCTGTTGTTGTACCAGTACCAGACTGTTTTGACTACTGTGGCGGTATAACAGGTTCTAAAATCAGGTAAAGTAAGGCCTCCCACTTTGATCTTTTTCAGTAAAGCCTTATTTGTCCTGGGCCTCTTTCCCTTCCATATGAAATTGGTGATTTGTTTCTCCATCTCCTTAAAGAATGTTGTTGGGATTTGGATAGCAATTGCATTAATGCAATTTGGTAGAATAGAATGCTTTTGGTAGAATAGACATTTTTATAATGTTAAGTCCTGCTATCCATGAGCAAGGTATGTTCTTCCACTTGTGTAAGTCTCTTTTGGTTTCTTGCAGAAGTGTACTGTAGTTTTCTTTGTATAAGTCTTTTACATCTCTGGTAAGATTTATTCCTAAGTATTTTATCTTCTTGGAGGCTGCTGTAAATGGCATTGATTTGGTGATTTCCTCTTCGATGTTCTTTTTGTTGGTGTAGAGGAATCCAACTGATTTTTGTATGTTTATCTTGTATCCCGATACTCTGGTGAACTCTTCTATTAGTTTCAGTAGTTTTCTGGAGGATTCCTTAGGGTTTTCTGTGTATAAGATCATGTCATCTGCAAATAGAGATACTTTTACTTCTTCCTTGCTCGTCTGGATGCCCTTTATTTCCTTATCTAGCCTAATTGCTCTGGCTAGGACCTCCAGCACAATGTTGCATAAGAGTGGTGATAAAGGGCATCCTTGTCTGGTTCCCCATCTCAAGGCGAATGTTTTCAGGCTCTCTCCGTTTAGGGTGATGTTGGCTGTTGGCTTTATATAAATGCCCTTTATTATGTTGAGAAATTTTCCTTCTATTCCTGTTTTGCTGAGAGTTTTTATCATGAATGAGTGTTGAACTTTGTCAAGTGCCTTTTCTTCATCAATTGATAAAATCATGTGATTCTTGTCTTTTGTTTTATTTATGTGGTAGATTACATTAATTGTTTTTCTAATGTTGAACCATCCCTGCATAAAAAAATGCATACCTGGTATGAATCCCACTTGGTCAAGGTGAATTATTTTTTGATATGTTGTTGAATTCTATTGACTAGAATTTTGTTGAGGATCTTTGCATCTACATTCATGAGGGATATAGGTCTATAATTTTCTTTTCTTGTGGTGTGTTTACCTGGTTTTGGTATCGGGGATGCGGTGGCTTCATAGAATGAGTTTGGTAGTATTCCGTCATTTTCTATGCTCTGAAATACCTTTAGTAGTAGTGGTGTTAACTCTTCTCTGAAAGTTTGGTAGAACTCTGCGGTGAAGCCATCTTGACCAGGGCTGTTTTTTGTTGGGAGTTTTTTGATTACCTTTTCAATCTCTTCTTTTGTTATGGGCCTATTTCGTTGTTCTACCTCTGTTTGTGTTAGTTTAGGTAGGTAGTATATTTCTAGGAATTCATCCATTTCTTCTAGGTTTTCAAATTTGTTTGAGTATAGTTTTTCATAGTAATCTGATATGATTCTTTTAATTTCAGTTGGGTCTGTTGTAATATCACCCATCTCATTTCTTATTCAGGTTTTTTGCTTCCTCTCCTGTTTTTCTTTTGTCAGTTTGGCCAGTGGTATAAATTTTGTTGAGTTTTTAAAAAAAACAGCTTTGGTCTTGTAAATTCTTTCAATTGGTTTTCTGTTTTCTATTCATTTAGTTCAGCTCTAATTTTTATTATTTGTTTTCTTCTAGTGCCTGTGGGTTTCTTTTGTTGCCCTCTTTCTATTTGTTCAAGTTGTAGGGATAGTTCTTTGATTTTGGCCCTTTCTTCTTTTTGGATGTGTGCATTTATTGATATAAATTGGCCTCTGAGCACCACTTTTGCTGTGTCCCAAAGGTTCTGATAGGAAGTGTTTTCATTCTCATTGGATTCTATTAATTTCTTTATTCCATCCTTAATGTCTTCTATAATCCAGTCTTTTTTGAGCAGGGTATTGTTCAGTTTCCAAGTGTTTGATTTCTTTTCCCTGCTTTTCCTGTTATTGATTTCCACTTTTGTGGCCTTATGGTCAGAGAGGAAACCCTGGTAGCGTAGTGGTTAAGTGCTACGGCTGCTAACCAAAGAGTTGACAGTTCAAATCCACCAGGCGCTCCTTGGAAACTCTATGGGGCAGTTCTACTCTGTCCTATTGGGTCTCTATGAGTCAGAATCAACTCAACAGCACTGGGGTTTTTGTGGGTTTATGGTCAGAGAAGATGCTTTGTAATATTTCAATGTTTTGGATTCTGCTAAGGCTTGCTTTATGACCTAATATGTGGTCTATTCTGAAGAAGGTTCCATGCGCACTAGAAAAGAAAGTATAGTTGGTTGCTGTTGGGTGGAGTGTTCTGTATAAGTCTACGAGGTCAAGTTGGTTGACTGTGGCATTTAGATCTTCCATCTCTTTATTAAGCTTCTTTGTGGATGTCCTGTGCTTCACCGAAAGTGGTGTGTTGAAGTCTCTTACTATTATTGTGGAGCTGTCTATCTCACTTTTCAATGCTGATAGAGTTTGTTTTATGTATCTTCCAGCCCTGTCACTGGATGCATAAATATTTTATATGGTTATATCTTCTTGGTGTATTGTCCCTTTAATCATTATATAGTGTCCTTCCTTATCCTTTCTGATGGATTTAACTTTAAAGTCTATTTTGTCAGAAATTAATATTGCCACTCCTGCTCTTTTTTGATTGTTGTTTGCTTTGAGTTTTAGTTTGTTTGTGTCTCTAATTCTAAGGAGTTTTAGTTTGTTTGTGTCTCTAATTCTAAGGTGTGTCTCCTGTAGACAGCATATAGATGGATCCTGTTTTTTAATCCATTCTGCCACTCTCTGTCTCTTTATGGGTGCATTTAGTCCATTCACATTCAGGGTAATTATGGACAGGTATGAATTTAGTGGTATCATTTTGATGTCTTTTTTTGTGTGTTGACAGCTTCTTTTTCCCAGTTGATTTTATGTGCTGGGTAGATTTTCTTTATATATTGTCCTTTCCTCATATTTGTTGTCGTTGATTTTGTTTCTACTGAGTCTGTATTTTTCCCTTGTGTTTTATTTTGATGAGTAGGATAGTTTGTCTCCTTTGTGGTTACCTTATTATTTACCCTATTTTTCTAAATTTAAGACTAACTTTTATTTCTTTGTATCACCATATCTTCCTCTCCATATGGAAGGTGTATGATTACATTTCTTAGTCCCTCTTTATTACTTTAATGTTGTCTTCTTTTATATAATAACATCGCCGTTACCCTGTATTGGGCTTTTTTTTTTTTTTAATCTTGCTTTTTTTTTTTTTTGGATTTCCCTGTCTGGGTTGACTTCTGGTTGCTCTGCCCAGTGTTCTAGTCTTGGGTCGATACCTGGTACTATTGATTTTCTAACCAAAGAACTCCCTTTAGTATTTCTTGTAGTTTTGGTTTGGTTTTTACAAATTCCTTCAACTCATGTTTATCTGGAAATGTTTTAATTCACCTTCATATTTAAGCACAGTTTTGATGGATACATGATTCTTGGCAGGCAATTTTTTTCCTTCAATTTTTTAAATATGTCATCCCATTGCTTTCTTACCTGCATGGTTTCTGTCGAGTAGTCTGAGCTTATTCTTATTGGCTCTACTTTGTAGGTGACTTTTCGTTTATCTCTAGCTGCTCTTAAAATTCTCTCTTTATCTTTGGTTTTGGCAAGCTTGATTATAACATGTCTTGGTGACTTTCTTTTAAGATCTACCTTATGTGGAGTTCGCTGAGTATCTTAGATATATATCTTTTCATCTTTCACAATATCAGGGTAGTTTTCTGCCAACAAATCCTCAACAATTTTCTCTGTATTTTCTGTTATCCCTTCTTGTTCTGGTACTCCAATCACTCGTAGGTTATTTCTCTTGATAGAGTCCCACATGATTCTTAAGGTTTCCTCATTTTTTAAAATTCTTTTATCTGGTTTTTCTTCAAATATATTAGTGCCAAGTGATTTATCTTTGAGTTCAGAAATTCTAGCTTCTACTTGCTCAATTCTGCTCCACTGACTTTCTATTGAGTTATTTAATTCAGAAATTTTATTGTTAATCTTCTGAATTTCTGATTGCTGTCTGTCTATGGATTTTTCCAGCTTATTCAACTTTTCATTATGTTCCTGAGTAATCTTTCTAATTTCTTCAGTTGCTTTATCTGTGTGTTCCTTGGCTTGTTCTGCGTATTGCCTCATTTCCTTCCTGATGTCTTGAAAAAGGGGTTCTGTATATTAAACTTTTGTATTCTGCATCTGGTAAATCCAGGAATGCACTTTCATCTAAAAGATCCCCGGATTCTTTGTTTTGAGAGCCTGTTGAGGTGATCCTGGTCTGTTTCTTTATGTGACTTGATATTGACTGTTGTCTCCGAGCCATCTATAAGTTATTGTATTAGTTTATGCTTGCTTACTGTGTCGTAGCTGCTTGCTTTGTTTTGTTTCGGTATACCCCTATGGGTTGCTTGAGTGAGCTAACTTGATTATTTTCACCTTTGGAGCTCTGGTGTCCTGTCCCCAGCTGGCTAGAGCTGTTATCAGGTATATCAGTTTAGGAGTCCATTCAGTTTTCTTGTATGAATTCAGCTCACGTTTCCAGGTAGCTGATATCAAGTGTGTGGTACAGGCTCTGTCCTACAGTCTTAGAGGGGCAGGGGTGATTGGTCTATATACCGGTATCTGATTGCAGCAGGGGGTCTCGCTCTGAACAAGGCAGGGGGCTGAGAACCGATCCCCAAGTGTCTCTGAGGAAAACGTGTCTCTGTTCCCTAGAGCGTGCTGGTGGGTGGGCTCTGCAGAGGGACCATGGGTACCCAAAGTTTTTGGTTGTGAGGACTGGGAGGTACCAGTTATCTTTGGACCCCTGTTGCGGGTGGCTGGGTGACCCGAGTGGAGCTACCAGTCCTTAGGTCCCTGATGTGGGTAGGTGAGGACCTTGTTTAATAGGCAAAGCAATGTCAAATGTCAAACACCCACCTCTCCACCGCACATCTGAAATGGTTGGAGTTTGCCAACAAGGGCCTATTCTCCTGAAATAGGCCCACACAGGTCCATGCAGAAGGGAAAGGTGCTCAAGGTCCTCGGACGGTTTATGCCTGGACAGGAGCCACTTCTGTCCTGAGCTCCCCCAGTTAATGGAGCTAGCAAATTATCTTTTCCCCCCGTTGGAAATTTTTTCCTTCCCCAGACCGGGAGGACGGCTCCAGGTGCTCACCAGGGTCTGCCTCAGGCCCAGGGATTCAGCCGCTGAAGCTGGCTTGGGGGTGGGGAGGCACGGTAACATATATGCAAGCACTTAGCTTTTGCCAGGAGCGCCCTTCTGCTCAGGTCCCGGAGGTGTGAGTGGGCTGTGTGGCTGCTGTTTCTCCCTGAGGACACTGCGGCCGAACGCTAGGACCAGCCCATTGTCGCCGCCCCGGGAATGGTGCCCGAGGGCTCCCTGAGAATCAGGTCCGGCAACTCCTCTCCGCTTCTGAACGGACTCTTCCTCCCCCTGCCCCTCAGTTCGTTGTCCAAGCTTCCCTTTGATGCTCAAGGCTCCCAGCTTTTCACAAATATACTCGTTTCACTTGTGTTTTCGGGTCTTTGTTGTAAAGAGGGCTCGCCGGAAGCGTCTGTCTATTCTGCCATCTTGGCTCCGGCTCCTTTACTGTTTAATTTTGACTCAACTGTAGATTTACATGCAATTGTAAGAAATAATACAGAGAGATCCTGTATTTCCTTTACCTCGTTTCTCCCAATGATAGCATCTTGCAAAACTGTAGCCCAATATTACAGTTTTATCCCATCGATACAGCCTACAGAGAGAGAATTTCCATCACCTCTAGGGTCCCTCCTATTGTCCTTTTATACCCACACCCCCATCCCCTCCTTAGCCCCTGTGAACACAACTGTTTAAAATGCATTAGTGTGAATGTGGAGTCCCTGGGTGGTGCAAATGGTTGACTCGCCTGTCTACTAACTAAGGAGCCACAGCCACCACGAGTTGGAGTGGACTCAAAGCAACTGTAAAAAAAGAAAAAAAGTATGTATTCCATGAAACAAGGATCGTTTTAGATGTGTGCTCCTATGATATGAGAAAAAGAGTATAAGGGATCCTTTCCCCCCTCCCTTAATATTAGTTAGTAGACTGGTTAGTAAGTCTGATTCTTCCTAATAAAGGTTATGTAAATGACAAATATTCATGATCTTCTCTAGCAGAGGCTAGTGGGACTTGCTGTTTTATTTATTTATTTGTGGTAGAGAACTGATGTTTGTTGTAGCTTTTTGATTTTTTAATAAACTTTTTATTTTGAAGTAATTTTAGATTTACAGAGAAGTTGTAAAGATGGTACAAAGACTTCCTATATACCCTTGAGTCAGCTTCCCCTAATGTGAAAACTCTTCCATAACCATGGTACATTTGTCAAAACTAAACTATTTACTAAACCCCAGACATTATTTAGATTGTACCAATTTTTTCACTAATGTCCTTTTTGTCTTCCAGGATCCAATCCAGGATCCCACATTGTATTTAGTTACAGCTTTCTTTGAATTATAAGAATTCATCTAGTGCTTCTTAGAGTACAACAACAACAAAAAAATATGTAGAACAATTCTGTTTCTTACCCTAAAATACTTGCATGTTAAGATATTAAGATGCTATCAAAACCTAGCCATTTAATAAATAATATATATATATATATATTTTGGTTTAACATTTTCCAGGAAAATCTGCCCTAGTACCAAGGGAAAAAAAATGAACCAATAAATGGATGGACTGTTAAGTATTTAAAAGTCCTTAGGGAATTGTGCTCACAGTGTTTTACAGTTTTTTGCTTCAGAGAGAATTAGAACCAGATATCTTTAAAAGAAAAGTTGAAGGTTCACTAAAACAAGTATCACTGTCTTTCATTGTATTCCAACTTTCTGAGTGGTGGAAATATAATAATTATTTTAGAAATCTTCCTTCGAGTTTATTCATTATTCAATCAATTCAACATCCTTTCAACAAATATTTGTTGAATGTCTATCATGTGCCAAGCACTGTTTTAAATTCTTGGGATTTATCAGTGAATGACACAGACAAATTCTGCTCATTTGTTCTTAGCCCCAAGATATCATCCATTACTCTTTATTTCCATATATTCTTTCTCTGAGAGCATTTCCTTTTAAAAGTTCCAGTTGGATTCAGGGTCTCTGACAATGACAGGGCCAGCTTACCTTTGGAAGGCAGAATAACGGTCCCTAGCACAGTGGTTATAAGCTACGGCTGCTAACCAAAAGGTCAGCAGTTCAAATCCACCAGTCGCTCCTTGGAAGGCCACGGGGCAATTTTACTCCATCCTATAGGGTCACTATGAGTCGGAATCGATAGCAACGGGTTTGGTTTTGGCTTAAAGAGGTCCCCGCGCTAATCCCCAGAACCTGTAAATAGGTTAGGTTACATGGCAAGAGGACATTAGGATTTCATGTGGAATTAAGGTTGCTAATCAACTGACCTTGAGATGAAGAGATCATCCTGGATGATCTAGGTGGGACCAATCTAATCGTGAGTCTTTCCAGGCAAAGAACCTTGCCCAGCTTTGATCAGAGGAGATGTAACAAGAAGCAAAATTGGAGACAGGTTATGTTGCTGGCTTTGAAGATAGAAGAAGGGGCCCCTGAGGCAAAAAAGTTAATGGCCTCTAGAAGCTGGAAATTTCAAGGAAACACATTCTCCCCTAGAGGCTCCAGGAAGCAACACAGTCTTGCCAACACCTTGCTTTTAGCCCAATGAAACCCATGTCAGACTTCTGACCTACAGAACTGTAAGATAATAAATTTGTGTTGTTTTAAGCCACTAAGTTTGTGGTAATTTGTTATAATTGCAATAGAAAACTAATATAATACCCAAATAAAAATAGGCTTGTTATGATTACATTCTGAAGGGATGATGCCTAATTGGTCTTCGAAGTCTACACACTAGAATAGTGATCACAACTGACATTTAGGACCACTCAGCTGAATCACTGCCCCTTAACAATATCATAAGGTTGCTTTCAGTTGCAAGTAACAGAATACTCAACTAAAAGTGACTTAAGCAAAAAGTCTGGAGAGAAGTGGTTATGTGGTTGATTCAGTGGCTCAATGATGTCTATAATGACCAAGACTTTTTCCATTTTTCTGCACCACTACCATTATCAAATTGGCTTGGTCTTCAGGCTTTTATACTTATAGTCACAAGATGGCAGCTACAGTTCCAGCCACCACATACTCACACAAGGGCACCCAAAGGCAGCAAGAAGGGAAGTTTCTCCTTGCTCTTCCTTTTATTAGGGAAGAAAGCCTTTCCCCGTATCCAACCATCAGACTTTTCTTCTGGTTCCATTGATCAATATTGGGTCACATGCCCATTCTCCTCAAGTTACAAGGGAGACTGAGAAAGAAAGGATCTGAGATTTTCAACACTCAGTGTAGGAAGTGGCCTTTGCCAGCCAAGAATGGGAGAGGGGATAGCTATTTGGTAGGCAATGATGTCTGTGCTTTTCTCAGAATTACATAAAAGCAATATGAGGACTAACAGAAAACTACTCACACTGAAGAATGAACTCTAGAGTTCTGTAAGTTATTACACGTTCCTGGTGGCATAGTGCAATTCTTTTTCAGAAAGGTATTGCTAAGAGTCTGATTTGGGACTGAATTTGGAAAAGTCTGTGCTGCCTCTTTTGGGTTCTTCTGTGTATCATCTCTGTTATTCTTTGTCATCTGCTAATCTGCTTTGGTGTCCCTTGTCACTCAATGTCATAAATTTTTCAAGCCCTAACTTTTATTGTTCCCATTTACTCCTGCATATAGATCCATGTGGCTTTGAAATATCAAACATTCACTCTTCTCCAATGAGGTTAGCCAAAAAAAAAAAACCCAGTGCCATCAAGTCAATTCCGACTCATAGCAACCCTATAGGACAGAGTAGAACTGCCCCATAGAGTTTCCAAGGAGCGCTGACTAAATCCTTTGTTTCAAATGATTCACTCTGGCTTTTTTTTTTGGCAGAAGGAGAACAATTCTAGAGTGAGTTGATTTGGAAAGGGTCTCTTCTCTTACTCTTCCCCCCCGCCCCCGAATTCCAGACTCAATCGTCCCCTCAATTGTCTACAGGAATCTTAGTTAAAAACTCTTATCATCACAAAAAAAACTCCACAAACTGTATGTGTCCTTTATATAAAGCTCAAAATGGGCAAAAATGATCTATGATAATAAATTAATGGTTACCCTTGAAGGAGTACTAACCTCGAGGGGCCAAAGGAGCCTTCTAAGGTGCTAGAAATATTCTATCGCTTGATCGCAGTGGTTACATGGGTGTCTGCATATGTCAAATTTATTGAGCGGTACACTTAAGATTTGTGCATTTTTACATACCATCAATAACTTAAATAGGAAACAGACCCTTATAATCCCCTCTCATTAAAACTGTCCCTTTATGCTGCCCAGCTTCTATTACTGAACATTTTTATCAAAGATTCTATAGAAGAACCTTGATCAAAAGGGGAACAATACAGAACAGATGTATTTACAAACTGTCATAGATTGAATTGTGTCTCCTCAAAATATGTGTCAACTTGGCTAGGTGATTGTCCATCATTTTGTCATCTGATGTGATTTTCTTATGTGTTGTAAATCCTATCTCCACGACGTTAATTAGATGGGATTAGTGGCAGTTATGTCGACTCAATCTACAAGATTAGTCTAAAATTTAAGCAAATATCTTTTGAGACATAAAAGACAGAAGCGAGCAGGGAGACAGGAGGGACCTCATATCACCAAGAAAGTAGTGCCAGGACCTTTGGATCTGGGTTTCCTGCTCGGAGAAGCTTCTAGTCCAGGAGAAGATCGATGACAAGGACCTTCCTCCAGAGCTGACAGGAAGGGAAAGACTTCCCCTGGAGATAATGCCCTGAATTTGGAATTGTAGGCTACTAGACTGTGAGAATAAATCTCTTTTCGTTAAAGCCATCCGCTTGTGGTATTTCTGTTACAGCAACACTAGATAACTAATACATAAGCCTATGATATAATTTTTAAAACTTTTATATTTTGAAATAATTGTAGACTAACAGGAAGTTGCAGAAATAGAACACAGAGTCCCGTAAACTCTTCATGCAGTTTCCCCAATGGTGACATCTTATGTAACTGTAATAAAATAACATGATAAAAAAAAATGATAGTTTATATTAATAATGACTTTGGGTTCAGTCCAGGTTTGTAGCAGAGGAAACACATTAATTTGGCCAAATAATTTAAACTCAGATGTATTTTCACCTGGCTCCATTGAAGGAGATTGTATAGAAAAAGAACTGTGGTATGCTTTTTAAAACAAATTTTTTTATTGTCCTTTAGGTGAAAGTTTACAGCACAAATTAGTTTCTCATTCAAAAAAATTTTTTTTTAATTTTTATTGTGCTTTAAGTGAAAGTTTACAAATCAAGTCAGTCAGTCTCTCATGCAAAAACTTATATAAACCTTGCTACATACTCCCAATTGCTCTCCCCCTAATGAGACAGCCCGCTCCCTCCTTCCACTCTCTCTTTTCGTGTCCATTTTGCCAGCTTCTACCCCCTCCACCCTCTCATCTCCCCTCCAGGCAGGAGATGCCAACATAGTCTCAAGTGTCCACCTGATCCAAGAAGCTCACTCCTCACCAGCATCCCTCTCCATCCCATTGTCCAGTCCAATCTGTGTCTGAAGAGTTAGCTTTGGGAACGGTACCTGTCCTGGGCCAACAGAAGGTCTGGGGGCCGTGACCACCAGGGTCCTTCTAGTCTCAGTCAGACCATTAAGTCTGGTCTTTTTATGAGAATTTGGGATCTGTATCCCACTGCTCTCCTGCTCCCTCAGGGGTTCTCTGTTGTGTTCCCTGTCAGGGCAGTCATCAGATGTAGCCTGGCACTGTCTAGTTCTTCTGGTCTCAGGCTGATGTAGTCTCTGGTTTACGTGGCCCTTCCTGTCTCTTATGCTCATAATTACCTCGTGTCTTTGGTGTTCTTCATTCTTCCCTTGCTCCAGGTGGTTTGAGACCAATTGATGCATCTTAGATGGCCGCTTGCTAGCATTTAAGACCCCAGACGCCACTATTCAAAGTGGGATGCAGAATGTTTTCTTAATAGATTTTATTATGCCAATTGAATTAGATATCCCCTGAAACCATGGCCCCCAAACCCCCGCCCCTGCTACGCTGGCTTTTGAAGCATTCAGTTTATTCAGGAAATTTCTTTGCTTTTGGTTTACTCCAGTCGTGATGACCTCGCCTGTATTGTTTATTGTCTTTCCCATCACCTAAAGTAGTTCTTATCTACTATCTAATCAGTGAAAACCCTTCTCCCACCCTACCTCCCTCCTCCCTCTCATAACCATCAAGGAATATTTTCTTCTCTGTTTAAACTATTTCTCAAGTTCTTATAAGAGTGGACTTATACAATATTTGTCCTCTTGCAACTGACTAATTTCACTCAGCATAATGCCTTCCAGATTCCTCCATGTTATGAAATGTTTCACAGATTCATCACTGTTCTTTATCGATGCGTAGTATTCCATTGTGTGAATATACCATAATTTATTTATCCATTCATCCGTTGATGGGCACCTTAGTTGCGTCCATGTTTTTGTTATTGTAAACAGTGCTGCAATGAATGTGGCTGTGCATATATCCGTTCATGTAAAGGCTCTTATTTCTCTAGGATATATTCCGAGGAGTGGGATTGCTGGATCGTATGCTAGTTCTATTTCTAGATTTTTAAGGAAGCGCCAAATCAATTTCCAAAGTGGTTGTACCATTTGACATTCTCACTAGCAGTGCAGAAGTGTTCCAATCTCTCCACAGCCTCTCCAACATTTATTATTTTGTGTTTTTTGGATTAATGCCAGCCTTGTTGGAGTGAGATGAAATCTCATTGTCGTTTTGATTTGCATTTCTCTAATGGTTAATGATCGTGAGCATTTCCTCGTGTGTCTGTTAGCTACCTGAATGTCTTCTTTAGTGAAGTGTCTGTTCATATCTTTTGCCAATTTTTTAATTGGGTTATTTGTCTTATTGTACTTGAGTTTTTGCAGTATCATGTAGATTTTAGAGATCGGGCAATGATTGGAAATGCCATAGCTAAAAACTTTTTCCTGGTATGTAGGTAATCTTTTTACTCTTTTGGTGAAGTCTTTGGATGAACATAGCTGTTTTATTTTTAGGAGCTCCCAGTTACCTAGTTTTTCTTCTACATTGTTATTAATGATCTGTATATTTTTATGCCATGTATTAGGGCTCCTAACATTGTCCCTATTTTTTCTTCCATGATCTTTATCATTTTAGATTTTATATTTAAGTCTTTGATCCATTTTGAGCTCGTTTTTGTGCATGGAGTGAGGTATGGGTCTTGTTTCATTTTTTTGCAGATGGTTATACAGTTATGTCAGCACCATTTGCTAAAAAGACTGTCTTTTCCCCATTTAACTGCTTTGGGGCCTTTGTCAAATATCAACTGCTCATATGTGGATGGGTTTCTGTCTGGATTCTCAATTCCGTTCCATTAGTCTATGTATCTGTTGTTGTACAAGTACCAGGCTGTTTTGACTACTGTGGCGGTATAATGGGTTCTAAAATCAGGGAGAGTAAGGCCTCCCATTTTGTTCTTCTTTTTCAGTAATGCTTTACTTATCCGGGGCCTCTTTCCCTTCCATTTGAAGTTGGTGATTTGTTTCTCCATCTCATTAAAGAATGTCGCTGGAATTTGGATCAGAATTGCATTAAATCTATAGATCGATTTTGGTAGAATAGACATTTTTATATTGTTAAGTCTTCCTATCCATGAGCAAGGCATGTTTTTCCACTTATGTAGGTCTCTTTTGGTTTCTTGCAGAAGTGTTTTGCAGTTTTCGTTGTATAACTCTTTTACCTCTCTGGTAAGACTTATTCCTAAGTATTTTATTATTTTCTTGGGGGCTACTGTAAATGGCATTGATTTGGTGGTTTCCTCTTCGATGTTGTTTTTGTTGGTGTAGAGGAATCCAACTGATTTTTGTATGTTTATCTTGTGTCCCGATACTCTGGTGAACTCTTCCATTAGTTTCAGTAGTTTTCTGGAGGGTTCCTTAGGGTTTTCTGGGTATAAGATCATGTCATCTGCAAATAGAGATACTTTTACTACTTCCTTGCCAATCTGGATGCCCTTTATTTCTTTATCTAGCCTAATTGCTCTGGCTAGGACCTCCAACACAATGTTGCATAAGAGTGGTGATAAAGGGCATCCTTGTCTGGTTTCCGATCTCAGTGGGAATGTTTTCAGGCCCTCTCCATTTAGGGTGATGTTGGCTGTTGGCTTTGTACAAATGCCATTTATTGTGTTGAGTAATTTTCCGTCTATTCCTATTTTTCTGAGAGTTTTTATCATGAATGGGTGTTGAACTTTGTCAAATGCCTTTTCTTCATCAATTGATAAAATCATGTGATTCTTGTCTTTCGTTTTATTTATATGATGGATTACATTCATTGTTTTTCTAATGTTGAACCATTCCTGCATACCTGGTATGAATCCCACTTGGTCATGGTGAATTATTTTTTTTCTATATGTTGTTGAATTCTATTGGCTAGAATTTTTTTTTTTAATTAACTTTTATTGAGCTTCAAGTGAACGTTTACAAATCAAGTCAGACTGTCACATATAAGTTTTAATTTCAGTTGGGTCTGTTGTAATATCGCCCATCTCATTTCTTATTCAGGTTATTTGCTTCCTCTCCTGTTTTTCTTTTGTCAGTTTGGCCAGTGGTTTATAAATTTTGTTGAGTTTTTCAAAGAACCAGCTTTTGGTCTTGTGAATTCTTTTGATTGTTTTTCTGTTTTCTATTTCATTTAGTTCTGCTCTAATTTTTATTGTTTGTTTTCTTCTGGTGCCTGAGGGTTTCTTTTGTTGCTCTCTCTCTATTTGTTCAAGTTGTAGGGATAATTCTTTGATTTTGGCCCTTTCTTCTTTTTGGATGTATGCATTTACTGATATAAATTGACCTCTGAATACTGCTTTCACTGTGTCCCAAAGGTTCTGATAGGAAGTGTTTTCATTCTCTTTGGATTCTCTGAATTTCTTTATTCCATCCTTAATGACTTCTATAATCCAGTCTTTTTTGAGCAGGGTATTGTTCAGTTTCCAAGAGTTTGGTTTCTTTCCCCTGCTTTTGCTGTTATTGATGTCCACTTTTATGGCCTCATGGTCAGAGAAGATGCTTTGTAATACTTCAATGTTTTGGATTCTGCTAAGGCTTGCTTTATGACCTAATATGTGGTCTATTCTGGACTAGAAAAGAAAGTATAGTTGGTTGCTGTTGGGTGGAGTGTTCTGTATATGTCTATGAGGTCATGTCTGTTTATTGTGGCATTTAGATCTTCCGTGTCTTTATTGAGCTTCTTTCTGGATGTTCTGTCCTTCACCGAAAGTGGTGTGTTGAAGTCTCCTACTATTATTTTGGAGCTGTCTATCTCACTTTTCAATGCTGATAGAGTTTGTTTTATGTACCTTGCAGTCTGGTCATTGGGTGCATAAATATTTAATATGGTTATATCTTCTTGTTATAAACCAAAAAAACCAAACCCACTGCCGTGCAGTCGATTCCGACTCATAGCGACCCTATAAGACAGAATAGAGCTGCCCCATAGTTTCCAAGGAGCACCTGGCAGATTTGAATTGCTGACCTCTTGGTTAGCAGCCGTAGCACTTAACCACTATGCCACCAGGATTTCCCTTCTTGGTATAAAAAAAAAAAAAAAGATTTATATATTGTCCCTTTAATCACTATATAGTGTCCTTCCTTATCCTTTCTGATGGATTTAACTTTAAAGTCTATATTGTCAGAAATTAATATTGCCACTCCTGCTCTTTTTTGATTGTTGTTTGCTTGATGTATTTTTTTCCATCCTTTGCATTTTAGTTTATTTGTGTCTATAAGTCTAAGGTGTGTCTCTTGTGGGCAGCATATAGGCGGATTATGTTTTTTAATCCATTCTGCCACTCTCTGTCTCTTTATTGGTGCATTTAGTCCATTTACATTCAGGGTAATTATGGATAAGTATGAATTTAGTGCTATCATTTTGATGTCTTTTTTTGTGTGTTGTTGACAGTTTCTTTTTCCCACTTGATTTTATGTGCTGAGTAGATTTTCTTTATATATTGTCCTTTCCTCATATTTGTTTTTTATGATTTTGTTTCTGCTGAGTCTCTATTTTTTTCTTGTATTTTATTTTGATGTATAGGATAGTTTGTCTCCTTTGTGGTTACCTTATTATTTACCCCTATTTTTCTAAATTTAAACCTAACTTTTATTTCTTTGTATCACCATATCTTCCTCTCCATATGGAAGATCTATGACTACCTTTCTTAGTCCCTCTTTATTGTTTTAGTGTTGTCTTTTTTTACATAATAACTGCTGTTTCCCTGTTTTGAGCATTTTTTTAATCTTGATTTATTTTTGTGATTTTCCTTTCTGGGTTGACTTCTGGTTGCTCTGCCCAGTGTTCTAGTCTTGGGTCGATACCTGATACTATTGATTTTCTAACCAAAGAACTCCCTTTAGTATTTCTTGTAGTTTTGGTTTGGTTTTTACAAATTCCCTCAACTCATGTTTATCTGGAAATGTTTTAATTCACCTTCATGTTTAAGACAGTTTTGATGGATACATGATTCTCGGCAGGCAATTTTTTTCCTTCAATTTTTTAAATATGTCATCCCATTGCCTTCTTAACTGTTAACTGCATGGTTTCTGCCAAGTAGTCTGAGCTTATTCTTATTGGCTCTACTTTGTAGGTGACTTTTCGTTTATCCCTCACTGCTCTTATAATTCTCTCTTTATCTTTGGCTTTGGCAAGTTTGGTGACTTTCTTTTAACATGTACCTTATGTGGAGTTTGATGAGCATCTTGGATAGATATCATGTTTCACGATATCGGGGAAGTTTTCTCTCAAGAAATCTTCAACAATTCTCTCTGTATTTTCTGTTATCCCTCCCCGTTCTGGTACTCCAATCACTTGTAGGTTATTTCTCTCGATAAAGTCCCACATGATTCTTATAGTTTCTTCATTTTTTAAAATTCTTTTATCTGATTTTTCTTCAAATATATTAGTCCCAAGTGCTTTATCTTCAAGTTCAGAAATTCTGCTTTCCACTTGCTCAATTCTGCTCCTCTGACTTTCTATTGAGTTGTCTAATTCTGTAATTTTATTGTTAATCTTCTGAATTTCTGATTGCTGTCTGTCTATGGATTTTTCCAGCTTGTTAAATTTTTTATTATGTTTCTGAATAATATTTCTAATTTCTTCAGTTGCTTTATCTGTGTGTTCCTTGGCTTGTTCTGCATATTGTCTCATTTCCTTCTTGATGTCTTGAAGGGTTCTGTATATTAATCTTTTGTATTCTGCCTCTGGTAATTCCCAGAAGGCACGTTCATTTAGAAGATCCCTTGATTCTTTGTTTTGAGAGCTTGTTGAGGTGATCATGTTCTGTTTCTTTATGTGACTTGATATTGACTATTGTCTCTGAGCCATCTATAAGTTATTGTATTAGTTTATTTTGTGTTTGCTTACTGTGTCATAGCTTCTTGCTTTGTTTTGTTTTGATATGCCCAAATGCGTTACTTGAGTGAGCTAGCTTGATGATTTTCTTCTTTGGAGCTCTGATGTCCTATCCCCAGATGGCTAGAGCTGTCATCAAGTATATCAATCAATCTAGGAGTCCATTCACTTTTCTTGTATGACTTCAGCTTAGATGTCCAGGTAGCTGATCATCAAGTGTGTGGTATGGGCTCTGTCCTACAGTCTTAGAAGGGGCAGGGGTGATTGGTGTAGGTACCGGTATCTGGTGGCAGCAGGCGGTCATACTCTGAACAAGGCAGGGGGCTGAGACTCATCCCCCACATGTCTCTGAGGAAAGCACGTCCCTGTTCCCTAGAGCATACAGGTGGGTGGGTTCTGCAGACGGACCATGGGCACCCAATGTTTTTGGTTGTAAGGATTGCAAGGTACCAGTTATCCTTGGACCCCTGTCACGGGTGCCTGGTTGACCTGAGTGGAGCCACCAGTCTTTAGGCCCCTGATGTGTGTAGGTGAGGACCCTGTTTAATAGGCAAAGCAATGTCAAACATCAAACACCCACCTCTCCACCACACAGCTGAAAGAGTTGCAGTCTGCCAACAAGGGCCTATTCTGCTGAAATAGGCCCACACAGGTCCATGCAGAGGGGAAAGGTACTCAAAGTCCACAGGACCATTTAGGCCTGGACAGGAGCTGCTTCTGTCCTGAGCTCCCCCCATGAGTGGAGCTGGCAAATTATCTTTTCCCCCAGTTGCAAATTTATTCCTTCTCCAAGGCTGGGCGGATGACTCTAGGCCTTCATCAGGGCCTATCTCAGGCCCAGGGAAATCAGCTGGTGAAGCCAGCTTGGAGGGGGAGGGGTAGGTGTGGTAAAATATACGCAAGTCCTTAGCTTTTGCAGAGAATGCCGTTCTTCTCTGGTTCCCGAGGTGTGAGTAGGCTGTGTGGCTGGCTGCTTCTCCCTGAAGAAACTGCAGCTGAACGCTAGTACCAGCCCGCTGCCGCTACTCCGGGAATGGTGCCTGAGGGCTTGCAGCAATTCAGATCTGGTAACTCCTTTCTGCTTCTGAACTGTCTCTTTCTCCTCCTGCCTTTCAGTTCATTTTCTAAGCTTTCCTGTGATGTTCAGGGCTCCTAGCTTGTCATAAATATACTTGTTTCACTTGTTTTTAAGGGTCTTTGTTGTAAAAGGGCTCACCGGAAATGTCTGTCTATTCCACCATCTTGGCTCCGCCTCCTCTTATTCAAAAATTTGTACACAAATTGTTTTGTAACATTGGTTGCAATACCCAGATTGTGTCAGCACTCTACCCCTTTCCCTTTCCACTCCAGGTTCCCCATATTTATTTGTTCCAGTTTTCCTATCCCCTCCTGCTTTCTTGTCTTTTTTTTGGAGGTTCCTCCAGTGTGTCTCAGACCAGCAAGTCTGGTCTTTATTTATTTATTTATTTATTTATTGTGAATTTGAATTTTGTTCTACATTTTTCTCCTGCTCTGTCCAGGACCCTCTATTGTGATCCCTATCAGAGTGGTTGGTGATGGTAACCAGGCACTATCTAGTTCTTCTAGGCTGCGTATGGTAGAGGCAGTGGTTCATGTGATCCATTAGTATTTGGACTAATATTTTCCTTGTGTCTTTGATTTTCTTCATTCTCCTTTGCTCCAGATGGGATGGGACCAATAGATGTGTCTTAGAAGGACACTTGCGAGCTTTTAAGGTCCTGGATGCTGCACACCAAAGTAAGATGTAAAACATTTTATTTGTGAACTATGTTATTTCAATTGATCTGGATGTCCCCTGAGGCCATGGTCCCCAGTAACTCGATCCTTCAAGGTGTTTGTATGTGTCCAATAAGCTTCTATGACTTTGTCTTGGTCAAGCTGTGCTGATTTCCCCTATATTGTGTTTGTCTTTCCCTTCACTGAAGTTACCACTTGTCTACTATCTAATTAGTGATCCCTCCCCACCCCTTCACTTCCTCATAACCATCAAAGATTGTTTTGTGTGTTTGTGTGTGTGTAAACCTTTTCTTGAGTTTTTATGATAGTGGTCTCATACAATATTTGTCATTTTGTGATTGACTTATTTCACTCAGCATAATGCTCTCCAGATTCACTCATGTTGTGAGATGTTTCACGGATTCATCATTGTTCTTTATCGTTGCATAGTGTTCCATTGTGTGTATGTACCATAGTTTGCTTATCCATTCATCTGTTGATGGGCATTTAGGTTGTTTACATCTTTTTGCTATTGTGAATAATGCTGCAATGAACATGGGTGTGCATATGTCTATTTGTGTGATGTCTCTTATGTCTCCAGGATATATTCCTAGGAGTGGGATTGCTGGATCATATGGTATTTTTATTTCTATCTTTTTAAGGAGGAGGCGTATCATTTTCCATAGCGGCTTTACCATTTTACATTCCCACCACCAGTGCATAAGAATGCCAATCTTCCCACAACCTCTCCAACGTTTGTTATTTTCTTTTTTTGGTTTGTTTGTTTTTTAATTTGTGCCAGTAATGTCAGGGTGAGATGGTATCTCATTGTAGTTTTGATTTGCATTTCTCTAATGGCTAATGATGGTGAGCATTTCCTCATGTGTCTTTTAGCCAGCTGAACGTCTTCTGTAGTGAAGTGTCTGTTCATATTGTTTGCCCATTTTATAATTGGATTACTTGCCTTTTTGTTGTTGAGATGTTGCAGTGTCTTGTAGATTTTAGAGATTAACCCTTAATGGATATGTCGCAGCCAAAATTTTTTCCCAGTCTATAGGTTCTCTTTCTACTCTTTTGGTCAAGTCTGTTGATGAGCATAACTGTTTAAATTTAGGAGGTTCCAGTTATCTGGTTTATTTTCTGGTGTTTGTGCATTGTTATGGTTTGTATTCTATTTATGTCATATATTAGGGCCCCCTAGAATTGTCATAGAAACCCTGATGGCATAGTGGCTAAGTACTACAGCTGCTAACCAAGAGGTGGGCAATTTGAATTTGCCAGGTGTTCCTTGGAAACTCTATCTGGCAGTTCTACTCTGTCCTATAGGGTCACTGTGAGTTGGAATCGACTCGATGGCAGTGGGTTAGTGTGTAGAATTGTCACTATTTTTTCTTCTATGATCTTTATCATTTTAGGTTTTATATTTAGTACTTTGATCCATTTTGAGTTAGTTTTTTTGTATGGTGTGAGGTATGGGTCCTGTTTCATATATTTTTACAGATGAGCATCCAGTTTTGCCAGCACCATTTGTTAAACAGACTGTCTTTTCCCCATTTAATGGACTTTGGTCCTTTGTCAAAAATCAGCTGACCATACATGGTTGAATTTAAATTTGGGTTCTTAATTCAGTCCCATTGGTCTATGTGTCTGTCATTGTACTGGTACCAGACTGTTCTGACTACTGTGGCTGTATAGTAGGTTCTGAGATCAGGTAGTGTGAGGCCTCCTATTATGTTCTTTTTTTTTTTTCCAATAATGCTTTGCTTATCTGGGGCCTCTTTCCTTTCCATATAAAGTTGATGATCAGTTTTTCCATCTCGTTAAAGAATGCTCCTGGTATTTGGATCGAGATTGCATTATATCTGTAGATCACATTGGGTAGAATTGACATTTTCACAATGTTGAGCTTTCCTATCAATGAGCATGGTATGTGTTTCCATTTATGCAGGTTTCTTATAATAGTGTTTTGTAGTCTTGTTTGTAAATGACTCTTACATCACTGCTTAGATGTATTGCTAAGTATATTATCTTTTTAGGGGGTATTGTAAAGGGTATTGTTTTCCCAATTTCCTTTTCAAAGTTCTTTTTGTTGGTGCATAGGAATCCGACTGATTTTTTTATGTTGATCTTGTATACTGCCACTCAGCTGAATCTTTCTGTTAGTTCCAATAGTTTTCTTGTGGAATCTTTGAGGTTCTCTATGTATAGTATCAGAGTCCTTTCTGACATCCATTTTGGACTTTTCTTTCTTTCCTGTCTTTTATATGATCTTTTGCTTTCTTCATGTATGCTGTCCTTGATGTCGTCCCACAACTTGTCTGGTCTTCAGTCATTAGTGTTCAATGCATCAAATCTATTCTTGAGATGGTCTCCTAATTCAGTTGGGATATACTCAGGGTGGTATCTTGGCTCTCATGGACTTATTTTAATTTTATTCAGCTTACAAATATAGTAAAGAAAGAAAAGACCAAAATGGATGTCAGAAGAGACTCTGAAACTTGCTCTTGAACATAGAATAGCTAAAGCAAATGGAAGAATGATGAAGTAAAAGAACTGAACAGAAGATTTCAAAGGGCAGCTCGAGAAGACAAAGGAAAAATATTATAATGACATGTGTAAATACCTGAAGTTAGAAAACCAAAAGGGAAGAATACCCTCAGCATTTCTCAAGCTGAAAGAACTGAAGAAAAAATTCAAGCCTTGAGTTGCAATTTTGAAGGATTCTATGGCCAAAATATTGAACAACACAGGAAGCATCAAAAGAAGATGGAAGGAATGCACAGAGTCACTGTACCAAAAAGAACTTGTCGACAGTTAGCCATTTCAGGAGGTAGAATACGATCAAGAACAGATGGTATTGAAGGAAGTAGTCCAAGCTGCACTGAAGGCACCAGTGAAAAACAAGGCTCCAGGAATTAACAGAATATCAATTAAGATGTTTCAACAAATGGATGCAATGCTGGAAGCGCTCATTCATCTATGCCAAGAGATTTGAAAGACAGCTACCTGGCCAACTGACTGGAAGAGAACCATATTTGTGCCCATTCTAAAGAAAGGCAAGCTAACAAAAGGCTGAAATTATCGAACAATATCATTAAAATCACACACAAGTAAAATTTTGCTGAAGATCATTCAAAATCGGTTGCAGAAGTACATCAACAGGGAGCTTCCAGAAGTTCAAGCTGGATTCAGAAAAGGACACGGAACGAGGGCTATCATTGCTGATGTCTGATGGATCTTGCCTGGAAGCAGAGAATACTAGAAAGACGCTTACATGTGTTTTATTGGCTACGCAAAGTCATTTTGAATGTGTGGATCACAACAATTTACAGATAACGTTTCAAATTAAGAATGGGAATACCAGAACACTTAATTGTGCTCTGTGAAACCTATACATACATCAAGAGGAAGTCATTGGAAGAGAGGAAGGGGATACTGAGTGGCTTAAAATCAAGAAAGGTGTGATTCAGGGTTGTATCCTTTCAGCATACTTATTCAGTCTTTATGCTGAACAAATAATCTGAGAAGCTGGACTATATGAAGAAGAACGTGGCGTCAGGATTGGTGGAAGACTCATTAACAACCTGCAATATGCAGATGCCACAACCTTGCTTGCTGAAAGTGAAGAAGACTTGAAGCACTTACTGATGAAGACCAAGCACTACAGCCTTCAGTATGGATTACACCTCAACATAAAGAAAACAAAAATTCTCACAACTGGAAAATAAGCAATATCATGATAAATAGAGAAAAGATTGACATTGTCAAGGATTTCATTTTAAATGTATCCACAATCAACACCCATGGAAGCAGCAGTCAGGAAATTAAAGAACACATTGCATTGGGCAAACCTGCTACAAAACTTTTAACTCTTTAAAGTGTTAGCGAGCAAAGATGTCACCTTGAGGACTAAGGTGCCCCTGACCCAAGCCATGATATTTTCAATTGCCTATATGGATGCAAAAGGTGTACAATGAATAAAGAAGACCGAAGAGGAATTGATGTCTTTGAATTATGGTGTTGGCCAAGAATATTGAATATACCATGGACTCCCAGGTAAAAAAAAAAAAAAAAAAATTTTTTTTTTACCCAGAAGAATGAACAAGTCTGTCATGGAAGAAGTACAGCCAGAGTGCTCCTTGGCAGCAAGGATGATGAGATTGCATCTCACTTACTTTGGACATGCTATCAGAAGGTACCAGTCCCTGGAGAAGACATCGTGCATAGTAGAGAGTCATCAAAAAAGAGGAAGACCTTCAATGAGATGGATTGACACCGCAGCTGCAACAATGAGCTCGAGCATAACAAGGATTGTGAGGATAATGCAGGACCAGGCAGTGTTTCGTTCTGTTGTACACAGGGTCGCTATGAGTCAGAACCAATTCGATGGCACCTAACACAATGTATAGTATCATATCATCTGCACATATGGATAGTTTTACTTCTTCCTTTCCAATTTGGATGCCCTTCATTTTCT
Source organism: Elephas maximus indicus (assembly GCF_024166365.1). Lineage (NCBI taxonomy): Eukaryota > Metazoa > Chordata > Mammalia > Proboscidea > Elephantidae > Elephas > Elephas maximus. The sequence continues at coordinate 146,096,981 of NC_064846.1, read as the reverse complement.
TTCCTTTTTTTTTTTTTTTTTTTTTGCCTTATCACTCTAGCTAGGAATTTCAGCACAATGTTAAATAAGGATGTCATAAAGGGCATCCTTGCCTTGCTTCTGTTTTCAGGTGGAATGCTTTCAGCCTCTCTCGGTTGAGAATGATGTTAGCTCTTGGTTTTGTATGAAAAAATGCCCTTTATTATGTTGAGGAATTTCCCTTCTATTTGTATTTTATTGAACGTTTTTGTCAGGAATGGGTGTTGGACTTTATCAAATGCCTTTTCTGTGCCAATTGAAATGATCATATGATTTTTTTCTTTTACTCTATGTGGTGGATCACACTGGTCGATTTTCTAATGTTGAATCATCCTTGCATACTTGGCATGAATCCCTTTTGGTTGTGGTGTATTTTTTTTTTTTTACATGATGCTGAATTTTATTGGCTAGGACTTTGTTGAGAATTTTTGCATCTATGTTCATCTATATTCATGAGAGGCATTGATTTATAATTTTCTGTTTTTGCTCTATCATTGCCTGACTTTGATATCAGGTTTATGCTGTCTTCATAGAAAGAATTTGGGAGTATTCCTTCTTTTTCTATGCTCTGAAATAATTTGAGTAGTATTGATTGGTATGAGCTGTTCTCTGTTTGGTGGAATTCTCCACTGAGGCCGTTCAGGCCTAGGTTTTTTTGTTTTTTTATTTAATTCTTGGGTCTCCTCTCTTCTTTGAGGTCTGTTCAGATTTTCTATCTCAGTTTGTGTTAGTTTAGGTAGGTAGTGTGTTTCCAGAAATTTGTCCATTTCCTCTAGGTTCTCAAATTTGTTGGAGTACAATTTTTCATAGTATTCTGCTATGATCCTTTGCATTTCAGTTGAGTCTTTTTGTAATGTTTCCCATCTCGTTTCTTATTTATGTTATTTGCTTCCTCTTTTATTTTTCTTTTGTCAGTTTGGTCATTGATTTGTCGACTTTGTTGATCTTTTCAAAGAACCAACTTTTGGTCTTGTTGATTCTTTCTATTGTTTTTCTGTTCTCTATTTCATTTACTTCTGTTCTAATCCTTTTATTTTCTTTCTTCTGGTGCCTGTGGGCTTCTTTTGCTGCTCTCTATTTGTTCAAGTTGTAGGGCTAAATGTTTTGATTTTGGCCCATTGTTTTTTTGATGTGTGTGTTTATTGCTATAAATTGACCTCTGAGTACTGCTTTTGTTGTGTCCCGAGGGCTTTGGTATGATGTGTTTTCATTCTCATTTGATTCAAGGAATTTTTTTATTCCCTCTTTGATTTCTTCTATTACCCTGTTATTTTTAAGCAAGGTGTTATTCAGTTTCCATGTATTTGATTTTTTTGCTTGCTCTTGCTGTTATTGATTTCTACTTTTACATTGTTGTGATCAGAGAGAATACTTTGTATTATTTTGGTGTTTTGGGTTTTACTGAGGGTTACTTTGTGGCCCAAAATGGGGTTTATTCTGGAGACTGTTCCATGTTCGTTGGAAAAGAAGTATACTTTTCTGCTGTTGGTTGGAGTGTTCTATATATGCCTATGAAGTCAAGTTGGTTTATTGTGGCCTTTAGATCTTCTGTATCTTTGTTGAACTTCTTTCTAGATGTTCTGTCCTTTACCGAGAGTAATTTGTTGAAGTTTCCTGCTATTATTGTGGAACAATTTCTCTTTTCAGCGCTTTTAGAGTTTGTTTTGGAGCCCGGTTGTTGGGTGTGTAGATATTTATCAGGGCTATGCCTTCTTGGTGGATTGTCCGTGTAATCATTATATAATGTCCTTTCTTGTCCTTTATGGTTGATTTTGCCTTAAAGTCTATTTTGTCTCAGATTAATATTGCCACTCCTGCTCTTTTATGGTTACTGTTTGCTTGATATATTTTTTCCATCCTTTGATTTTTAGTATAATTATGTCTTTGTGTCTACAGTGTGTCTTTTGTAGCTAGCATATTGATGAGTCTTATTTTTTTAATCCATTCTACCACTCTCTGTCTCTTTACAAGTGCATTTAAGTCATTTACATTCAGTGTCATTATCGATAGGTTTCAGCTTATTGCTATCATATTGTTGTGCTTTTGTGTGTGTGTGTGTGTGTGTGTGTGGTGCTGACATTTTCTTTGTTCCTCTCACTTTCCTGTGGTGAGTTTCTTTTGTTTGTGGATTTTCTTTTCTTTCATTATTATAGGTTTTGTGTTTGCTGAGTCTTTGTTTTTATTCTTTTTTATTTTGATGAGTAGGTTTGTTAACTTCTTTGTGGTTACCTTGAAATTTACCCTTATCTTTTTTAAAGTTTGAACCAGTCTTTTATTACTTGATATTGCCTTGGCTTCTTCTCTATTTGAAAGTTCTATCCCTAGACTGTTTAGTCCCTGTCATGGATTGAATTGTGTCCCCAAAAAACTCATGTGAACTTGGTTAGGCCATGATTCCCAGTATTGTGTGGTTGTCCTCTATTTTGTGATTGTAATTTTATGTTAAAGAGGATTAGGGTGGGATGGTAACACCCTTACTAAGGTCACATCCCTGACCCAATGTAAAGGGAGTTTCCCTGGGACGTGGCCTGCACCACCTTTTATCTTACAAGGGATAAAAGGACAGGGAAGTGAGTGGGGGTCGGGGGTGGGGGGAACCTCATACCACCAAGAAAGCAGTGCCGGGAGCACAGCATGTCCTTTGAACCCGGGGTTCCTGTGCAGAGAAGCTCCTAGTCCAGGGGAAGATTGATGACAAGAACCTTCCTCCAGAGCCAACAGAGAAAGCCTTCCCCTGGAGCTGACACCCTGAATTTGAACTTCTAGCCTACTAGACCATGAGTGAATAAAATTGTGTTTGTTAAAGCCATTCACTTGTGGCATTTCTGTTATAGCAGCACTAGATGACTAAGACAGTCCCCCTTTTTTTTTGTTTTGACATTGTCATCTTTTGCAGATCGGTGTTTCTGTTTCCCTGTTTTAAGTCTTTTAGCTTTGTTTTATTATTGAGAGTTCTTTACCTAGGTTGGTATCTGGTTGATGCCGTCTTGTGGCCTAGACTCCAATTGTTGTCTGATATTGTTGGTTCTCTAACAGAAGGACTCCATTTAATATTTCTTGGAAGTTTGGTTTGGTTTTTACAAATTCCCTTAATTTCTGTTGATCTGGAAATGTCCTAATTTTGCCATCGTATTTGAGAGAGAGTTTTGCAGGATATGTTATTCTTGGTTGGCAGTTTTTTTTTCTTTCAAGGTTTTATGTATGATGTCACCTTATTGCCTTCCCGCCTTCATAGTTTCTGCCAAATAATCTGAGCTTGGTCTTATTATTTCCTCTTTGTATGTGACTCTGCATTGTTCTTGAGCTGCTCTCAAGATCCTTTCTTTGTGTTTGGTTTTGGCAAGCGTAATTGTATGTCTTGTTGGCTTTCTTTTGGCGTCTATCCTATACGGTTTTTGTTGAGCTTCCTGGATGGTCAGCTTTTTTACTTTCAAGATTTTTGAGAAGTTTTCTCCCAGCAAATCTTCAACAATCTTCTCTGTGTTTTTCATTTTCTCCCCTTCCCCCTCCCCCTCATTTGGGAACTCTGATCATGGACAAATTTTTGCTCTTGATTGTGTCCTACATAATTCTTAGATTTTCTTTATTCTTTTCTCTGATTTTTTTCTCAAAGTGGTATCCATGGATTTGTCTTTAATCTTGCTGATTCTGTCTTCCATTGTTCCAAATTTGCTCCTAAAAGCTTCTGTTGAACTGCCCATTTCTGAAATTTTGTTGTTTATCTTTTGGATTTCTAGTTTCTGTTTTTGTATGATTTTCAATTGTTTGTTTATTTTGACATTTTGTTCTTGTGTTATTTTCCTGAATTCTCCTGTTGCTTTGTCTGTGTTTTCCATGATTTTATCTATTTTTTCCTTGGTTTTATCTGTGTACTCCTTCATCTCTTTCCTAATCTCTTGGATAGCCCCAAACATTTCTCATTTGAATTCTCTATCAAGTAGTTCCACTGCCTTTTCTTCTATTGAAAGGTTATCTGATTCTTTGTTTTGGTCACTTGCTGGAGCCATGTTGTCCCGCTTTTTTTATGTTTTGATATTGTCTGCTGTCTCTGAGACTTTGAGGTATTATTTTCTCTACTGATCGATTATATATTCTTTTTTTTTTCATCTTGCTTTTTTATTTTGTTTTGAGATGTTAGGGTGGGCAAGCTGTGTGTGCTTTGCTGCTTGTTTGTCTGTGGGCACAACTGCTCTCACCACCTTGTCCAAGTGGGCAGGGCAGCAGCAGGAGGGCAAGTCTGCTTCACTCTTCACTGGTTTAGTGAGGTAGCTGAGGGCAGAGTGGGCAGGTGCTGTCTGCCTACTAATGTTGGACCAGTGGTGTGGGAGCATTCACAGCCCCTTGCCAGATGGGTGGGGGTGTCAGACGGGGAGTGGTGCAGGCTCGCTTCCCGCTGTTCAGCAGCTGGTCCAATGGCAGGATGGGAGGGGAAGTGCAGATTCAGTGCAGGGGCAGGCCTGAGCACCGGGGACACGCTAGCTGTGGTGGCACAGCAGGGGCCAGCAGGAAGGTGGGGAGAGGTGACATATAGGGCTAGGTGAGAATGAGAAATAAAAAAAAAGAGAGAGAGAAAGAAAAAAAGGAGGGCAGAGCAGCAGTAGCCAGTGGGCGGGGGGTGGGGTGGACCTGGGGGCTGGCGGGAAGTGGAGAGAGATGGTGTACGGGGGGTAGGCACGGGGTGGACTTGGGGACCAGTGGGAAGGGAGAGGAGGTGATGTATGGGGCTAGGTTGGAGGGAAAAAGAAAAGACAGAAGAGGAAAGAAAAAAATGGTGGCCTGGCAGGAGCCAGCATGTAGAGGTGGTGCAGACCTGGGGTGGTGGTAGGTTGGTGATTCTCTAGCTGCTGCAGCATGGCAGGGATTCAGCAGGAGGTGGCAGGAGGCAGTGTACAGGACTAGATGGGAGGGAGAAAGAAAAGTGAGAAAAAGAAAACAAGCAAAAAAAAATGGCAGCACAGTGGGAGCCAGCGGGTGGGGGTGGGGCAGACCCAGGTTGTTGGTGGGCTGGTGGCTCTCTGGTCACAGGAGTGAGGCACAAGCCTTTGGGAAGTGGGTGAGGTGGTGTACAGGGCTAGGTGGGAGGGAGGAAAAAAGGAAGAAAGAGGGGGAAAAAGGCTATAAAGTGGGAGGGGTGGGGTGGGGCAGGGGGACTAGTATTGTGGACCCTGGTGGTAGGGATTGCTGGGCTGAAGGGGTTCTTGCTGCCACTTACCAGAAGGGTGAGGAATAGGAAAGCGTGCTTCTCTGATTACTGGGTGCTCTGTCTCCTGTTGGGAGCTCTGTGATGTTGCTTTCCTGTACTCCCCGTCTGGGGTTGTTGCTGGCTATTTTCCAAGATGGCAACGCTGTGTTGTGATAGTTGGCAAGGGACTTCCACTCCGTATCTCTCCTCGTTCTTTGTTTTCCATCAGTTTCTTCTTCCATTCGGTGTTTAATCTAGTTCTTTATCTCTTCATTTGATGCTTAAGGTCCCAGGATTGATATTTGTGTCTGTTTTACTTAGTTTTTCAGGGCTTTGCTGCAGAGGGATGGCATGTGCAGCCTCCTTAGGGCATGCTTTTCTTTTAGAATAAATAACCTTTAATCATATATTGTTGGTGTTGTTAGCCGCGGTTGAGTCAGCCTGGATTCATGACGATCCCATGCACAGTGGAACACAACCCTACCCAGTCCTGTACCACCCCCATGATTGGTTGTGGATTAGACTGTTGTGGTCCATGGGGTTTTCACTGGCTGATTTTTGGAAGTATATTGCAAGGCCTTTTTTCCTATTTGGTCTTAGTCTTGAAGTTCCACTGAAGCCTGTTCAGCATCATCGCAACACACGAGCCTCCACTGACAGACAGATGGGTTGTGGCTGCGCATGGGGCGCATTGGCCAGGAACTGAACCTGGGTCTCCTACATGGAAGGTGAGAATTCTACCACTGAACCTCCACCGCCCTCCTTAGTCATAAGTTGTTGTCGTGTGCCATCAAGTTGAGTCCTAGTCATAGCAAACCTATAGGACAGAGTAGAACTGCCCCATAGGAATTCCTAGGCTAAAGTCTTTACAGGAGCAGATCACCAGGTCCTTCTCCTGCGGAGCAGTTAGGTGGGTTCAAAATGCTGGCCTTTCGGTTAGCAGCTGAGTGCTTAATCATTGTGCCACCAGGGCTGCTTCCTTAATCATACAAGAGGTGGTAATTCATGTATGCTAGAGAACCCTACATTAGTTAGAATGTGTTTTGCCTAAGCTTCATCTGCTTTAAATTTAACATAGTGCCTATTTGTTAGCTGATCAACCCTTGATTCTCTCCAAATACAGATATCCTCAAAATTTTAGTTGAAAATCTTCTATATTCATTTGCCTATAATTAATGTGACAATCTTTAAGTCACATCGTAATACATTCAATTCTGTAGAATACATCGTGCTATTCTAAGAGACAATATGGCAATTTAAAATCTAATAATACTCCCACACGGTAATATTTCGACATAAATGATTATATTCACAATTTGATATCTGCTTAATTGAAATATGTATAAATATTTTGGCAAAGCAGCCCATCCACCTGGATGGATAAACAGAGCTAAGATTTCCAGAATCTTACTTTAGGTTTATAATCTATTCTGGAAGGCATCCTAAATTTGCCTTCTGGGCATGTCGAGCCCTCAGTGATATGGACCAGTAGAGGAGGAGCTGAGAACCACCAAGGCCAAGACCAAGAGAGCTAACCCGATCAAACACCTGGTCCTACAGAAGCATATCGTGTACTTTTTAAAGCAAAACATTTTCCATAACTGAACCTTTAAACGTGTCAGTATGGTCCATGCATCTCTGTTTCAAGAGGAGAAAAAAAAGCGTAATATTCTGCAAAGTCCCCAAATCAGAGTCTATCATTTACTTTACCTTTTTATATACAACACAAGGTTTGATAATTCCAAACGGATCTTAGAGAAACAGCCCTTACATGGTGGGTTTGCACTGAGCCAGTTCTCGGCATCTTGTGGACAGTGGTGTACCAGCACATTTGGCTGGGCCTCAGCAAATAGCCTTGTTCAAGAAAAAAAAATTGTTTTAAAGGATAAACAAAACTAAAACCAAACCTGTTGCTGTTGAGCCGATTCCGACTCATTGAGACCCTATAGGACACAGTAGAACTGCCCCATAGGGTTTTCAAGGCTGTAATCTCTACGAAAGCAGACTGCCACATCTTTCTCCCTGGAGTGGGCTGGTGGGTTTGAACTGCTGACCTTTCAGGTAACAGCTGAGTGCTTAACCACTGCATCACCAGGACTTCTTATTACTAGACTTAATAACCTGAATTTACCAGGAAAGGAAGAAGTGCTAGATGATACAAGTTTAAAGAAACTGAAAAGGGTATTTCAGAAATTGTACCAGTGCAATTGGAAACAGAGACCACTCTAGTTATGCCAAAAACAGAAAGGTATTTAATGTAGGGAATTACACAATCATTGGAAGGGCTGGAGGAGCAGAAACCTGGGGGGTTTGCCATAATCTTTCAGGTCACACTGATGCGATTTAGATCCAGAAATCAGGAAACTCCAGGAAACCCATCCCCTTCCCCCTGCAAAGCTGATGAATAGACAGTGGTGTGTGGAATCTGGCCACTGCAAAAATTCGCATTTGTCAGCATCTGCCAGTCACCCTTGCTGCAGAACGATTTGCCTCTCTTCAGCCATCTAAATCACACATGAATTGACCTAATGGGCAGAACTTAAGTTGCATCCAGTGGCCTCATGGAAGGCTATCAAGGGTTTAAAGTTTTCAACTCTCCAGCCCTGGCAAAAGAAGGAGGAATGGAACATATAAAGGATGCTGGAAAAGAAGCCAAGTGCTAATTAACAACATCTGGGACCAAAGTGATAGCTACGTATGTGGAAATATCATATGTGTATATGTCATATGTTCCTGGGTGGTCCAAATGGTTAACACGCTTGGCTGCTAACCAAAAGGATGGAAGTTCCAGTTGACCCAGAGGTACCCTGGAAGAAAGGCCTGGCAATCTACTTCTGAAAAATCTGCCATTGAAAACCCTATGAAGCTCAGTTCATCTCTGATACACATACAGGGTGACCATGATCTGGAGTCAACTAGTCAGCAACTGGTACTGTACATGTTATATGGTTCAGCATGTCCCGCTTCTCTTAGGTCTGAAACATACAGCTTTTCTCCAAACGTGCCTGAGAACACGATGGATCGACATGCTGGCTTGGGCAAATCTCTGTCAACACCTTGCATGAATCTTGAGATTGCTAGAAGTTGCAGATTGTAAATCACATACATCACACTTAGAGGGTTTTTCTTCACCTCAATGCGTGCAACTGTGGACGACTATCTGACATTTCTGAGAAAGCCTTTATCACATAATTCATATTTGTATGTCTTCTCACCTGTATGAGTTCTTACCTGAGTTTTCAGAGGATTACACTGGGTAAATGTCTTTCCACGTGTGGCAGGCATAAGGTTTTATTCCTTTATGTGTTGTCACGTGCCTCCTCCACCTGCTGGCACCTGAAACCACTTCCCCACACGTGTTGCACATCGGTGTGGCATGCCTCTCTCTGCTCCAGTTCTTCCCTGGAGCTCTCCAGCTTGTAAGGACTCTCGATACTGGTCTTACTAGACTTACGGTATTTGTTCAGACTATAATTTGGCTGTGATTTTCCACGTTTCCGTTTCACTGTTAGAGTTTGCACAAAAATATCTTGTGCTGGAAATGTATTTTCCGTGAGTCAGCTTCAGTTCTGAATTATCATTTCTTTGTGCAACTTGTTCTGTGTTACAGGTGTGGACAGTTTATTTGCATCCAGAAATAGTTTAGCAGATGCGGTCTCTAAAATGTCACTGGGATATTACATTGTGTTATTCTGCCGTTTTTTGGGAGTTGGAAGCTTTTTTGGTTTCAGATGTCTTTATTAATGCCCTTTGTTCAGGATTTGCCTGAACTAAAGATGACTTTATTTTTAGTATGTTTTTATCCAAGAATTGAGCTTTTTTTTTTTTTAACTTCGCAGATGGCTTTTTTTTTTCCTTTCTTAAATAATTTGTAGATTTAATGCCTTGAAGTCAGAAAAATGCGGTCCGTATAATTTGTTTTAGAAACTAAAGTTTGTTTGACGTTCTTTTTTGGGGAGGGGGGCGAAGTGTTTGGTGGACATTTGAAAGAACATTTAATTCTTCTGAGGTACAAAGTTTTATTACATGTAGATTTAACCAAGGAGATTATGATATTCACTTATTTTGTCTATTTTGCAGGTCAAAACAGAGTTATGTTCAAATTTTACACAAAGATTTGGGAATCCCATTGTCGACTTTATTTTTACTGTTGTAATACTTTTTTTCAACCCATTTTCCGCATCCCTCCCGCCCAGCCCAGTGTTTCTTTTATCTTTATTTGTTGCTTCTCTCCTGTCTGCTTTGGTCGTTCTGTCTGGTATTCCTTATTGTAGCTCCTACATCTATATTTCTCATTTCTTCTTAGCTCTTCATCTCTTTCCTCTGAATAATTTCTCTATTGATCCAGTTTTCTGAAGTTTTGCTATCTTTGTATGTTGTTGTTAGTTGTCACTGAGTCAATTCTGACTCATGGCCACTCCATGTGTGCAAAGTAGACCTGCTCCATAGGGTTTTCATGGCCGTGACCTTTCAGAAGCAGGTTGCCAAGTCTGTTTCCTGAGACACCTCTAGGTGAGTTTGAACTGCCAGCCTTTTGGTTGGTAGTCAAGTGCTTAACCATTTGCAAACGCCCAGGGACTACGTTTGTGCATTAGAACTCAGTAAAACTAGTTTTCATTTGAAAGCAGCTTTTCCTGATTCAATTGTTCCTTTTTGATGCCACATCCTTATAAATGTTGTTTGGAATTAAAATTAGAAGTTGAAGTTTTCTCTTGTGCTGATTCTGTGGAGTGAGGTCCTTCTTTCAAAATGCTAAATCTTTCCCTATGTTCACTGATTTTTAAAGAACCATTTTAAAGGTTATGTGGGTCACACCACTCAAGCCCTGACAAAAAGGAAAGCTTGTTACTTTCTGTAGTTTTTTTTTTCTAGATTAACTGAGCAAGTGTAGGGACGATATCGAAGTTCCATGCTTTAGCTAAGCATTTGTTTTTAGCCACTGCATAAACAGACAGCTGCGGGTGCTGTTTTAGGTATTTATTGTGGGCTGAAAACTGCTCCCTGGAACCCTTGACTGGGCCATGCAAATTTTTCCTCCACATCTATTGTGGTAGCCTGAAGGTATTTGGTGGATCTCACCCCTTTTCCTTCCTCATTTAGTGGACTGTGTTGTCAAATTAGAGAGAAATTAGAGAGCAGGTGCTGCAATTGACATGCTGCCTGTCCAACATATACCTTCAATTTGCCTGTTGCTCAGAGCGTGGGTCTTCCTGGACGCTGCTGGGGTGTTCCAGAGACCTGCTTTGCAGATTGACCTTCACTGACGGTGGGCTGACCCTGGTTGCTGCTGCCCTCAATTCATCCCCATCTGCATCCCATCATTTCCACCCTGAGGGAACCCTTCGTGATTTTTTTTTCATAACTTATTTTCCTTGGAATTTTGGCAGAAGATCTCAAATTGCAATCTTGAGATAGGAGTCTCCCCTGCCACGTAGGACCCTTTGATTCATTGTCACATAAAGTACACAGGGAATGCCAACTCTCTATGCTAACCTAATTTTCCTCTCCTCCCAAACCCAAATGTCTTTCAAATAAAGATCTTTTTTAGATCATACACATCTCAAACAGACAGCTATTAGTGATCTAAAAGCAGCAGAATTGGGGGATGGGGTTTACAAATGCCTAACGATGTTAGTGGTTCTTGCTCAAGGGATCAGAATTACCTATAAACTGCCTCAGTCCCCTCCCCTGAAGGTCCCCAAAGGAGTACATGGCAAGAGCAGGCAAAGGGATATGGAAGTAATATAGTGAGTAGTGTTTTATTCCTAAACTGCCATGCAAAACCCTAGGAAGCTAGGCTGCATCAATTGACTCTTACTTCACTATTCTTACCACAGTGATGTCACGAGAGGGGTGGCTGTTCAAAGGCACACCCACCAATGTTCAAGAGGCAGGACAATTGAGACAGTTTGAACTGCTCTGAAAATCTTGAACTGGCAACGGAATGAAATCACATTCACATATTACATATCCTATTGATACCTTTGGAACTTCCAACATGAAACATTACCCAGCCAATGTTCTAGAAGAAAAGGCAACAGGACGGTATCAAGTCAGTAAGTCTTTGGAGAAACACAGGTGGCAAACACTGCGCATCCCTCAGACACCAACAGTCCCCCCAGACTTCTGTAACAAAAAACTGAGCTGGTCAGTTTTTTATACAAAATCGTTATATGGGTAGTGGAACTACAAAAGGAACCCTGGTGGCACAGCGGTCATGTGCTCGGCTGCTAACCGAAAGGTCAGCTGTTCAAATCCACCAGCCACTACGTGGAAGTTGTGGCAGTCTGCTTGCATGAAAATTACAACCTTGGAAACCACAAGGGACGGTTCTACTCTATCCTTCAGGGTCGCTGCGAGTTGGTACCTACTTGACAGCAATGGGTTTGGTTTGGTGGGGACTACAAATAATGCAGTTCTATGATTATGATGCCTCAATAGAGTTTCCGTGGGTTATGATGCCTCAGTAATTATGAAAATGAGCTCAATTGTAAATCACTATCATGGTAACCAAACAGATTTAAAATAATTTTCTATTTCAAAATCAATTACTTAAAAGGCACAACTCAGGATATGGTAATGACGAACAAAGGGGAGGGGAATAAAAAATATATACATTTCAAGCCTATTTCTAAATTTATTTGTAATATTCTTTTTATGCATTACATTACTGTAACATCTGGCGGAGAGTAACCAAGTCACTAATGGGGCGAAGTTGCTTTATAAAATTATTCCAGTTAATAAATGACCGGATTTCTGACAAAGAGAGGGAGGGAGGGAGGGAAGAAGGGGGAGAGAGAATATATGAGAATAAAGATTTGGGAAACTTGTCGATTTTTTACAAGTATACCTGTTTAGATCCTAATTTGGACAAGCTTCTAAAAAAAAAAAACCCCTGAAACCATTGGGGAAATTTAACACTGAATATTTGATATTAAACAATATTAAGGTGTAATATGGGTATACCCTACTTGGGTTTTTCAAAATTTACAGATGAAGTAAAATGTCTGGGATTTGCTTCAAAATAATCCAGGGTGGGGAGATGAGAATATAGGTAAATAAGATTGCTTATAATTTCGGGATCTGGGTAATGAATAAATGGGAGATGATCACACAATTCTGTACTTTTGTGCTTGCAATTTTTCATATATTAAAAAAGTCTAGTGGAAGTAATTTGAGTTAAAATGTACTTGATTACTGAAAAGGTTACCTACTATAATTCATCTGTGGTGGCTTCCGTACAAAATTTGGGAAGGTTTGGCCACAGTCCCTAACAAGATGAAAGTCAGGGCCCTCTGAGACTATTATTAGTCTTTGCCCTGGTGACGCAGTGGTTAAGAGCTATGGCGAGCTATGGTTGTTAACCTAAATGTTGGCAGTTCGAATCCACCAGTCGCTCCTTGGAAACTATGGGGGAATTCTACTCTGTTGTACAGGGTCGCTATGAGTTGAAATCGACTTGATGGCAACGGGTTTGGTTTTGAAATCTAGTTATAAGAGACATAAATATAAGAAAATATTCTCTATAAATAATAGATTGAAGTAAAAAAAAAAAAAAAAACCCAACCAAACCCACTGCCTCCGAGTCAATTCCAACTCATAGCAACCCTATAGGGCAGAGTACAACTGCCCCATAGTTTCCAAGGAGCGCCTGGTGGATCTGAACTGCCGACCTTTTGGTTAGTAGCCACTTAACCGCTATGCCACCAGGGTTTCCATATTGAAGTAGGATGAAAAATATAGTCTTAATATATTCACTCCAATGTTTATACAAAACCTACTTATATATGCTTTTACTAAAATTTTAAATTAATGTGCACTTAGTACTCACCTCAAATCTAACATTATGGAACAGAAACGTGATGGAAGATTAGGTTTGTGACAGCATCTTTCAGTCCAGAAATACATGAGTGCCGGTAGCAGAACTAGTCTGATACTTTAAATTATTTCCAGCTACACAGAAAAAATGCAGAATGTAGTGTTTGCTTTTAGTTTATTAATTTATTTTGCAGGAATCTTTGACTCTCCGAATATGTACTGTTTGGAGGTACGATGCATGCATAGCTTTTTAAAATGCCTTTGTACAATTTCATCTCAAAATAATTTCATTCACAGCATACACAGAGATCTAAGAGAGACATGATATTTACAAGATTTAATAAGTTCTTGCTGTTTTAATGAAGAAACTGATCAATTCTTGTACAGTAGGGAAACATGGACATTAGATGTCGTTATAAATAAAAATTCAGAATTGTTCAGTCTCAAAGCAACTTGTCATGGCTTTAGAAATTAAAATTGAGTCATCATTCTATTATCTCTGATTGCCCAAGCCATGCAAAATCTACTTGTATTAAATACTTGGGGATGCAAATAGTACAGGAAAAAAAAATGCATGTTTGGTGCACGTGAAAACATCATCAGAATTAACTTTTACAAGACGAAAATACTGTTAATTCTTTCAAAAAGATACAGTAGTGGTGCAACACAGACAGTGCCCAACGTATTCTGATTTTTTAAAGTAACATTTCAATTGCTGTTTTTCTTCCTCTAAGGATATATAGACACACACTGCAACATGGACTCATTCAAGGTCAGAACAATGGTACAACATTAAAATAATTCCATTTTTAACTATAAAGGGCCATTTTCACATTCCAGGATACATCATTGATATTTTTAAAGGACATTTCTATGCCTTATATTCTTGCTTTTCATTTATATTGTCAAAAAGACGTTACAATTACCTCTTAAAGTACTATATAAAATCGAGTTGCCACAGAAAGTTGGATATGAATCCTAGATAACTGTGACAAAGCAACGACAAAGTTTAAGGAAACACTGATTTCTTTTAATAATTAATAAGTACTAAAATTGAGACCAGCTCCTTAAAAAATTACTTAACTGCTCATCACACTTCCCATTTCTCTCAGGGAAATAAACAAATTAGCAACACTTTCCCCACCATCATTAATCTGCTCTAAAACTACATTTTTACAAGGCATTTCTTTAAAACCCCCTGCCTCTACTCTCTCCCATACAAGGTCGATATAAATTCAAACGTTTTACAACGCTTAGAACGTTTCTGGCTCCTCTATTCCCACTTTAAACTTTGAAGAACTATGTCATAATTTAAGGGGCAATATACTTTAACAGAACGGCAGCTGTGCTTTCTAAAAACCCAGTTTATAAAACAGTGAAATAATATAAAATGTACAGTCAGGTCTATCTGTTACTATCACACTATTTGTATTTTCAGAGAAAACTGACTAGAAACAAGAAGTGTGCCGACTGATTAAAAGAACATCGACACCTTCAGCAGCCAGACATCATCCAATTTTTATCCTACCACTTGTATGCCAATTACCTGTACATACCAATCTGACTAGTAGATGCTTTTGAAGAGGCACCTTGAAAGCTGGGTGAATCCTTGTTCAAACTGGCAAGAAGCAGTCTACATATGGGACACAGTTAAATATATCAAATTGATCAATGTCAAACAATTTTGCTTATTTTACAAACTGAACACAGCCTAGGTTGGCATATGAAACTTGTGCACGATCAGAAATTACCACATGCAAAACTTCCTTAAAATCAATCTCTGATGTCTCATACCCCACCCCCCACACCTATCCAATAGACTCTTTTCTCATTTTTCCTGGCAGGTGAAAACAATGATTGACTAGGTATATTACCAAAGGACTGAAACCATGCATCTACTGTATGATAACAGCTTATTAACCTTGATGTATTTTCATGCACTAGTTTTAAAGTCATCTACATGGTGTTAATAAAGCATCAAACTGTTTTCATACATGCTACTTTCATTCTCAACTGACAACTGCCAAGTTAACTGCTGCCACTTCAGCATATCACTAGGAATACTTCAGCTAGAACACCAAGCAGTATATGTATTTTTTCCCTATATTGGTACTTAAAACCAAGTGGGGTTGACCATCACTAGAGATAGGAAACCATACAAAGGCAAAGGCGTTGGCATGTTACAGAACGATAGGACTGACAGACTGTTACTGAGGATACAGGACTAACAGATAGCAGTGTTGTTACAAAGCCGTTAAAGACCGCTGCTTTCAGAACAACGCTTTTAAGCTCATCTGCCTTCTCATCATTTTCACAGTTTTGCCAGTTGTACGAGAGATGTTTTATCAGTGTAATTACATAACCACGCTGACTTTGTGAGACAAGCGGATGTATTTTAGGGAATTTTCCATGTATGAAAACCTGTTTTCAAAGCTGTAGGTGGAGTGTGAAATCATGGTTTTGATGGAAAAGTATGATGAGTTATTATGCCTTTGGTTTCATTATGCTGTTAAGTGCAGCTTGTTTTTGCAGGTCTGTCAGAGATTACTGCTAAATTACAACAGAATGACAGCTTGAAGGGAGAGAGTGTGAGGGAGTGAGTGTGTGTCTGTGTAGGGGGCACATGGTACGGGACAGTGAGTACTCCTAAGGTTATAACCTCAGGTGAAATCCTTTACGACTGGAAAACCTACCAGCTTTATTGCTGTTTATCTTCACCAAAATGAGGGGAAACTCCAAAATCCAATTCTGAGCTAGGAAGGAAATCCAGCGATGGCAGAAACCTTAATTAAATGTGCTAGTATTAATTTTCTAGTGATGTATCCTAGTGACTCACATGATTTTATATCTGTTCAGTTACCCACACCCTAAAGTTCTGGTTTCCTAAATAAGGGGTGCTTTAGTATTATCTGAGCTCCGTGAACCACCTCAGTATTATCTCTGGATACGGTCTGTTCAATTTAAAAAGTTCTTAGTTTCAAAGTACTCTGTATTTATCTTTCTCAGTCACATTTCTTGACTAGTCTTCTTCCCCGAATAAGGCAGTATGCAACTTTATGATATTGGCCAACTGTAATTTTCCTCACACTGGTACATTAACATACGTGCAAATAAATCTTTATCGAACAGCTAATGTTGATCATTCTTCTGCGAAATTAGGATCATGGCACAAAGTTTTATCTGTGCTGTAAACATTAGGAATTCTTCACAAAACTGGAAGGAGGGGAAAAAAAGAAAGCCCTATGGCCTGCAAACATGTCTTATAGACCCACAGCTGAGCTCCAGATTTCCAAATGGATTTTGGAATGGGTTTACATTTGGCACAGATTCACTGTGCTATTAGCAAAGCGCAGTTTTACAAGAATGTCACTTATTAAAAGTCCTACTTTATAAGGACTTGCCTGCTTGTTTGAAAACCAATGGCCTTGTCAAAGCATGCAGTAACTTAAAAAACATATCTGTTATACAGTGGCATAATTAGGTTTTAGTTACCAGTGTTGATACGGTTTGATGAATCATTATTGTACAAGCAAAAGGGATCTCACCACCTGATTGTACTTTAGAACAAAGGGCACGATATGCCTAATTCCTGACTGCTACAAATCACATTTTCAAACATCTTGCTTGTGTACATGTATGTGTGTTGGAAATTACCCCTGAAAAAAGCAGCAATTACAAATACCCTTATTATTTTGCCCCCTCTCAAGAAAAGAAAAGAAATCATATTCTGGGTGCTTTTTCCTGTCTTCCTCTTCAGCAGGAAGCAACTGGAAGAAGCATGGGGAGCCTTTGTTTTCCAGAGTGCTGTGACCAGAGAAGTCTGCTCTGGCAATTCACAGTTTGTCTGCATAAACTGTAACATTTTACACCATGAATCAAAGTTCTAGTTTAAAAAATAAGGGCCACTCAGCAGTAACTTTAACAATAGGGACTCCACAGAAGAAATCCTGACTGATCTGTGTACATTCTTTCAGGAGTGAATGCTTTCCCGGTTTCAAGTATCCCTTTCTATCTCTCACTCTGCAATGAGTTAAGAAAGGGGGAAAAAAAAATCCCCATTTTTCCTTTAGTGAGCACAAGTGGATCCAGTGTCACTCTTCCTCCCCGTGTGAACTGAAATGAAAAGGCTGGGCTGATGGACAGATTCCCGAAGCTTCCTTTTCTTAGGATGGGTGCTCAAAATGTCACTCACAACCTGGTGCAGCCTCTTCTCAATTCAAGTGTACCGCGGCATCTCACACTGCTCACAGCGGTTTAGTGCAGGGTGATTCAGAAAGGTGCAGCTATCACAATTCCAGGGTGCCCCTTCATAGTCTTCATCTCGTGGTTGTGTCCGAGGACTCGGCTTGGAGCCAGTTAGGTGCTCTGAGGGGAGTCAGGATTAAAAAGAGAGAGAGAAAACAGGTGAATTTGTTTTTCAATTATAATCCATGTTGAAATTAAAAGCTACCCAAAAAGCAAGGGAGGTAATTTCCTAGCACTGTGTCCCCCAATTAGCAAACATGTCTACTGGAAATGTATAACTGAACAGAAAGTTGATGACATATAGTCTACTTTGTTCTAAACAACTTACTTTTGTTTTTTTTACTCTAATTAAGAAGATGGATAGAAGTCCAGCACAGATTACCTTCTCAGTTCTTTAGTCACAGACAGTAGATAGTTAGGCTATATTCTAGCCAAATGAAAAAAATCAGAAATGTTATATAGCATCTTAAATTAAGTCTGTCTCCTCCATAAGTCCTACCTGGCAACTTCAGCCCATCTTGGCTTTTCCTCCCTAGAGCACTATCTGTACTATTGGATATTAGTTTTTAAAAGTATCTGTACTTGGCAATATAAAATGCTGGCAACCTTACACTGGCCCTGGGCTTTTTATCAAAAATTCGAGACGATTCTGTATTCCTCCTAGATCCTCACTCTCTCTGGCCTTGTGCTCAAAGGGTTCTTTTCGAATTGTCTACATGGGATCAAACTGATAATGGCAACTTGAAAGGTTAGATAAGAAGCTCAGGGGAGAGTTTATGTCAATGGGGGAGGAACAATTTGGATAAGGAGGGTGAGAATGGCTGCACAACTTAAATAATGTAATCAATGTCACTGAGCCAAAAAACACAAGGTAAGTGATAAAGGCAGTTAACAGCAGCAGTTGAGGCAAGAGAAGCAAGCCCATCTCTTTTGTATACTCAGGAATAGGCCGAATTTTCTGTGATATTGTAAAGCTAAGATCACCTTCCCGATTGAGGCCAAGCCTTATCATACCTTGGGGTAAGGTTCAGGGTCTAAAACTCAATTCTCTTTACTTCTTGGGGAATGATTCACATCAGCCATTTGTCACAACAGACAGATTTATAAACCGGAAGTCAGCTAATAAATTTCCACTGGAAGATATGCCTAACCCAAAATGGTAACAGATCACACTTCCCCCTAAATCTGTTGCTTTTGCTACCTAGTTAGGAAGGTTGCTTGTAGAAACTGATGAACTGTAGAAATTGATGAACTGTACGTGTAGAAACTGAAGAATTGGTATATGTTCTGCTGTGTACATTTTCAACAACTAAATAATTTTTTTAAAAAAGAGGCTCTCAGATTCTAGAGTTAATTTGTAAATCCTACCTTTTGGGAACAGTACCTACTGGAAGTTGGCTCAGTAAATAAAAGGCTAAAGGTCTCTAGGTGGAATTCACCCTGGAATCTGGAGCAAGGTTAGGAGGCTGAGATAACCCACCTGCAAAGCACTGGCAATCCTCAGTGAATTGAAAGTGAGATTAAGATGTAAGGTAAGCAACCTTCCTAACTAGGTAATAAAAGAAACAGATTTAGGGAAGTGTGATCTGTTACCATTTTGGGTTAGGCATATCTTCCAGTGGAAATTTATTAGCTGACTTCTGGTTTATAAGTCTGTCTGTCGTGACAAATGGCTGATGTGAATCATTCCCCCAGAAGTAAAGAGAACTGAGTTTTAGACCCTGAACCTTACCCCAAGGTATGATAAGGCTTGGCCTCAGTCGGGAAGATGATCTTAGCTTTATAATATCACAGAAAATTCGGCCTATTCCCGAGTATATTCAAAAGAGATGGGCTTGCTTCTCTTGCCTCAACTGCTGCTGTTAACTGCCTTTATCACTCACCTTGTGTTTTTTGGCTCGTGATTCCCAAACATGCACATCTGATGGTTTTCTTTTTTTGTCTCATATAGAGGAATAAAAGACGGCAGTGGTTAGTGGGTAGAGGAATAAAAAGCACACTGTCAAAGCCTTCGTTAGAGGGAAAATGCTCACTATGCCATTTCTAGAAAAGGTCCTGTTCTCATATAGGAGTCTTTACTTTTTAAAAGGGCAGTACGCCCCAAACACCGGACACAAACAAAAAAATCCTACCTTATTTCTTTTGGTTTTAACGGACAGGCTCTAAAAACTATGTTTTATACTTTTCTAGAGCAGGCGACTTTTTATTTCATGAAATATTTATTACAAAGTTAGGAAATTTAAGATATTAAGTCCTTAAGCTGTTACATTGTCTTCATATGCTGATTCAAAGTGCAGGCTTCAATTTTAGATTGTGGCAGTGCATGTGTTTAATATGAAAAGGTTTTTGTCAAACTCTCCTTTTTTTTTCTTAAATAATTGAAAAGCCCCTTTTAACCTAACTAATCCCAGGTACCTGAAGACTCTCAATACTGCTTAGTGCCATGAGGATTTAATTTAGAATGATCAATCACTCTAAAGCTACTTACCAAAAAATATATTTAAAAGGGATCTAATTTAGAATTATTTTTGGTCCTAAAAAAAGATACTGCTCATTTCATCACAGAGCAGTACTGTTGATTAGAAGCATCTAAAACCCAAAAGGCATGTTAGAGGTCTGTTCTTATTTGATTTACAGGTGTGCAATCTTTTACAGAATAACATTTAACAAGTTAAAATATTTGAGGCCTCATAAAAAATAAACTGCAAAGGAATATGCATATTTATCAACAAATAAGACTTGAATTAAATAGGTTTCTCCTTTAATACTAATTATTTTTAAACGGATTCATTCTAATAGGCTACATTTCCATAAAAATTAAAATTCTCACAAATAAACTTACTTATTTCACCTATATTGTTTATATTGTTAGTAGGATACAGAAGAAAAACTGCTCAAAGATGCAACTGAAATTAAAAAAAAAAATCCTACATGTATTTTCTTCAAGTTTCAAAGATAAATTGAAAAATTCATAGGACAGTAGTTATTTTTTCCAAAAATGGGAAATATGCCAGTGGTAAAGAAGGAAGGGTTTGACAGTGGTCAGTCTGAATTCAGAGTTTTAAGTGTAAAGCACATGCCAGATTCTGAGGATTTAGTATGAAGTAATGAATGTCAAATAGCTCACTAATAATTTTATATTCACTGCATGTTGAAATGGTAATATTCTGTGTGAAGGAGCCCTGGTGGTGCAATGGGTTAAGTGTTCGGCTGCTAACAGAAAGGTTGCACTGGGCTGAATAAAATATAATAAAATAATTTGACCTGTTTTCTTTTTACTTATTTAATGTGGCTACTAGAAAATTTATAATTACGTATGAGGCTTACATTGTATCTCTACTGGACAGTGCAGCCTTAGAAACTTAATAAAGAGAACAATTCTTGAAAGAACAAAATTAAGGGTTGGCTTTGGTTATGATAACTCTATGTGGGTTAACACATGTCTCTGGACACGCTACACAAACTCTGGATACGCAAGTACAAACCATCTGCAGCTGTTGCCTGGGTGTCATGGACGTCTGCCTGTACTTTGGAGGTCACACTAATTCTTCGGGCTTTTCTCTCAATTGTGCAGGGGTCCGAGGAATCTGTATAAGAAGACACAAGGCCAGTAAAAAGGGATCAAGTCATTAATTAGCAAGAGGATCTCTCCTAGCACCCACCAAAAAGCCAAGGCCAAACCCAAACCCACTGCGGCGGAGTCCATTCCGACTTACAGGACCGACACAGTTAAGTATTTAATGTTTCTAACTTCATACTACCTTCAGTTCCCCTGTGAGGGCAAGAACCATATTTAACAGTGCTCTTACAACCTATACAGCGCAGTGGCTCTTAGAGCTTTTTCGATCCTGTCTAATTACTTGGAACAATGCCCTAATTCACCAGTTTCCCACTTTCTAGTGGGTCAGGGGTGCAAACTCAGTGATAGCAATTAAATGCCAATATGAAAGCAACATTTCGGAGATTATGCTTTAGCTATTTCCTGAATAAGCAATAGTTATTAGAAAATTAGAGGTTGAAAATACAGGGAGGTTAACCAAAGAACCCATTACAATAAAAATGATGAAATTAAACTGCAGCATTTTATAATTAAAAAGAATAGCAGTACTTAAAAAAGGTGAACCAACTCAGAATAACACGTTCTCCCCAGTCATTTCAGGAATTCCAATCACCCACATGTACATGACCCCAGGAAACGCTCTGCAACACTGACAAGAACTGAAGGCATCCCAGGTTCTTGGTAGAGTACTGTTTCTGTTAACTTACAGGTTACTAGTCAGTAGCCCTTTATATTAAGTATAAATGAAAAATGGCAGACTTCCTATTTGCCCTTTTAAGAACCAGAGATAGATCTTACATTTTTAAACGAGTTATAAGCCCACCAGCAGCCCTCTAGTACAACGCTGCTGGGTGCTGTCAGGTGGATTCTGACTCACAGCAACCCCGCGGGACAGAGCAGAACTGTCCCACACGCCTTCCTAGGCTGTCATCTTTATGGAAGCGGATCGCCACATCTTTCTCCCACAGAGCCGTGCTGGGTTTGAACCGTCAACCTTTTGGGGTTAACAGCTGAGCACTTAACCACTGAGCCTAGGCCCTTGGTATTACTGCTCCAGGACCCCTTAGCATAGCGCACAGGCACTTAAACCTTCCATTATCAGAGTAAATGACAGTGGTTACTGACTGATCTCCTTGGGCTCCAAAGAGTAAAGTTCTATTCCTTAGATTTGTAAAGCATTTTCATTAATGTCACATACTTCATCCCAGTGATTCTCACAACAATCCTATAAAATAAACAAAGTAAGCATTTGGATTGATCACCTCTCTGTGGTGCACAGACAGGATTTGAGCAAGGACAGATGGTCAAGACGACCAAGACCAAAGGTCAGTGTTCTTGCTACTGTTTGTATTACCAATGATGAGGGGAGGGGAGGATAATCAGAACATCTGAGGAGCTTACACACCCACACCCACACACACCCACACCCTCACACCATACTGCTTAATTACAAAGTCCATTCCAAAAAAAGTGTCTTTCTCTGTCTCCCGTTTCTCTTTTTAATTATCACAGTTATTATTCAGATAAACGTCTATATTCCACCTGGATGCCCCGCATATATCTGTAATAACTACAAGTCATTTATGCTAACCAGTTCTACCAGTGGCATGTCATTCTTTTTTGCTTGTTTTTTAAGTAAGTAAGCCAATCTGCATTAAACTGGATATACTTTTAGATACGGGCAATTTAGTTAAAAAAAAAAAAACTACAACCTGCAAAGTGCTTAAAAGGAAATAAATTTGACTTCAAATCTGTGATGGAAAAGGCTATCCAAAGAATTTCAGAATTTAATCAAGTTATACTGTTTATAAGTTCTAGCAGAAAAAAGTGAAAGGTTTAAAAAACTGTATAACATACAATAGCACCATTTTACACTCTCACCAACAAAATAAATTATTACATAATTAAAGCTCAATTAAATTTCTAAAATAGAAATTCATTTATAATAAAGATGTTATTTTAGATGGCTTTCTGTTCTACTTTTTATTAAAACTCTTTGTATACATGTAGAGTATAAACTAAGGAGCCCTGGTGACGAATATGGTTAAACACTCACTGCTAACCAGAAGGTTGGTGGTTTGAACCCACCCGGGGCTCCCTGGGAGAAAGACCTGGCAATCTGCTCCCGTAAAGGTTACAGCCTACGAAACCTTATGGGGCAGTTGTGCTCTGTCACATGGGGTTGCTATGAGTAAAAAAATGGCCTTGACGGCACACAACAACAGAGTATAAATTGCTAGGGGTGGGAGTCACGTCTTCCCTCTGTAGTATCTAGCATCTATCTACATATTTATTTATATAATCAATCTACATTATCGAGCTTCTGATACATATTTAAGAAATTGCTCATAATTGGAATCCCATTACATCTAAGAAACTACCCAATATCGGTTTTAGCAAATTTTGTTTGAATTCAATGAGCCGTGCAAAAAAGTCTTTTTAGGGTAAATGCACTTGTAGAGGGCTAGATAAAGCTTCATATTAATGAGATCACATCATGGACTATTAACGTAAGCCTTGTATAAGTCCCTAGCGGAGGAGTACGCCAAGTAGGAACCTCCCACCTCAAATAGACGGCACTGGTCCCAAAGACAGAGGCAGAATGACACATTAGCAACACTAAGACCACTGCTGGAAAGCCACAAATTTGTGTATATGGGCTTTTGGCAGTAGATCCTTAAGAAATTTTCTTTTTTAATTTCTGAGGTAAATTTTATACAACGAAATATACAAACCTGAAGTGTGCCATTTGATGAGTTTTGACAAATGCTACTACACACCTGGATAACTCAAATCCCTATTAAGACTTAGAACATTACCATCAGCCCAGAAAGTCCCCTCATGCCCCTTCCCAGTTAATCCCTACTTCCGTCTGTTCAGTTCCCTGGTGCCTGCCAAAATTATGGGTTGGCACTAAAGACCATCCCTATTCTGCCCTCATCTTAACTCTCAAGGATTAGGTTCCAATATTCTACCCACCAGCCTACACGACCTTGTTGATGGTCTTTGCCCACACTGTTTATCCCTGTCCAGGCCACCCTCACCCAATGGCCATCTGCAGAAATTTTATTGAGTCTTCGAGGTCTAGTTTAAATGCCAGATCTTCCAGAAAGCCTTATCTGATGCTCTCAGAAGTGGTCCCTAACTTCTCCTAAAGCATGTGTACAGGTTGAGATAAAGGAAAAATCGCATAAGCCAAACAAACTTATGTTTGAAACATCTCTCTGCCACTGTTAATCAGTGTTCCCTTTATCAAGTTACTTAATCTCTCTGAAACCTACACCTTCAGCTGAAAAATGGGTAACAAATCCAAGGCTTAAATGAGATAATTATCATCAAAGGGCCTAACATAGCCCACGCAGAAAACAAGGGATCTAATAAATGCAGTTTCATTTCTTTTTACTTAGTGCCTTAACGTAATTATTTGTTTGTGGGGGATAAACCTTGGTCTTAGTTTCACTGCATGCCCTGATATATTTCTTGAATGAATGAGTGAAAAACATATTGAGGTTTTAAAAAAAATAAGAGAAAAACATATGATTTAAAATAATGGCTAGGTGATAAGGCGAAAACATTAAAGAATAAGTAAATTCCCATCTTTGTATCTGTATTAAAGGGTACCCAAACATTTGCAACTTTCTAGCGAATTAGTGAGCTAATAAAAATTATAAAATTCGAGTGTGCTGACAGCCCATGGATCATGCATAATTGTATTTTTAAAAAATCATTGTTAAATAACTTCTAAATGTGTAAAAAGAACTTGATGCACAGATGTCAATGAGGGATTTTGCTTTTTTTAATTTTAAAGCTAGTTTTAGATTACAAAGCAATTCCTATACAATTTCTGGTTTTGTAGTCATTACGGTATTCACTGAACCGAGGAATAATACAGAAACAGTATCATGAAAATTAGTATACAGGTTTAAAATAAAAAAAAAAAAAAGCCAAGCCAAACCAAACCCGTTGCTGTTGATTCTGACTCATAGCGACCCTACAGAACAGAGTAGAACTGCCCTAGAGGGTTTCCAAGGAGCAGCTGGTAGATTCGAACTGCTGACCTTTTGGTTAGCAGCCAATCTCTTAACCACTGCACCACTAGGGCTTATTTAGTAAATTTTAAATAAGCGATGTATAAAAACTGTTTTACACCAACTATAGTTTTAGAATGATCCTTAATCAGTAAATATACCCCGATGGTATTAGGATAATACATAGTAAAGGGGTTAAGCATGTTTTAAAAAATTAATCCCATGGACAGGAAAATGAAGAATTTTATTTTTTCTTGATAGATTAGAAAATGGATTATTTATTAAAACAAAATTTTATTTTCTCTAAGTTTTAATCTCTTGCTTCGATTTAAAAAAAAATTTGCTACCGAGTAGATTCCAACTCATGGTGACCCCACGTGTGTCAGAGTAGAACTGTGCTGTAGAGGGTTTTCTTTATGTGTTTTTTAAAATATTTTTTGTTGTTCTTGTTGTTGAGAATCTACACAGCAAAACCGACACCAATTCAACAGTTCCTACATGCACAATTCAGTGCCATTAATTAAATTCTTCGAGTTGTGCAACCATTCTCAGCCTCCTTTTCTGAGCTGTTCCCCATTACCATAAACTCACCGCCTCCTAAGGTTCCTATCCAATCTTTGTCAGTTTGACCCCATTCACACACACCAGGAAGGAGCACCACGCTCAAGGCAGACATTCTGTACCAGTCGAGCTACACTACTATTCAGTTGTAAGAAGACTTCAGGCGATATTTTTGGTTTAAGGTTTCCATAGGGTTTTCAATGGCTGATGTTTTGGAAGTCAATTACCAGGACTTTCTTGTGAGGCTTCTCTGGGTGGACTTGAACCTCCAACCTCTCGGTGAGCAGCCAACTTGGTAAGCAACCTTAACTATTTGCACCGTTGTATAATTTGGATGCCTTCGGCGCTGCCTTCATAACATGAGAAGTCAAACAACCTAATACAGTCTTTTAGAATTCCAGAGGGCTATTAAATGTAATGAAGCAGTGTTGGAAGTTAAAACACTAAAATTGTTCCTAATGATCAAAATGGTGCTGCCTTTAAATACTGCTATTAACCTTGCTAACTGACATTCGTAGTGTGAAAAAAGAAAAACAAGAACTTGATATTTAACTGGCAATCCCTTCTAAAAAGTCATTAGTAACAATTAAAGAGAAGGCGCTGTAGCAGTAAATTATACAACTCAGTGAAAATAAGCACATGCTCTACCTTGGAACCAAAAGTGTTCTCAATATAGATTTTTCATAAGAATATAATAAACACATATATTATCTGAGAAACTAATGAAAATTAAGTTCTCTATTCCAATTTTGTTTTAAAAAGCCACAGCAATCACATGAATGACACCATCATGGATTTTTTTTTTCCTTCTATTTGTGAAAGAGTATTTTTTTAGGGTTTTTTGTTTTTTACTTTTATTTGCTACCTGGGCTGAGAAAAAAAAGAGTGGGCCAAAATTGTGCCAGTGGAATTAAACAAACAAACAAAAAAAAACTCATCAATTTAATAACTTGTATCCATGGTCTAATTCCTGGACTATTAGAGATATACCATATACTGTAATACCTATAAGTTATAATGTAGGTAATAATAATTCTTTAAAAAGAAAGACCAAGCAGACACAGTTTAACAACTGGCTTACCCCAGAGATAAGAGATGATAAAAAATAATTTTTACTCAACGTCTTCTAGTGGAGTTGACAGGCCTGCTGTAGAGATCAAGGTCAGGAACCTGACAGACTCTGCGATCTATGACTCCTAGGGAGTACAGACATCACTATGCCAAATCCATATTCAATGATGCATGAAACAAATATCTGAGCACCTCTTGTGTGCAATAACAGGCTTGGTGAGCTGGAAGGGTGTGTGACCCAGCGCACTGTCCTATGCCTGGGCCTCCTGAAGAGTGTCGCTTACAAAGTTATAGGAATACTTGCTATGGGCCCAAGGTTCTTTTTTTTTCGCTCCTCATCCTTTGAACACACTGCAGTCTGGATTTCACTCTCACTGCACATGTCTGACAATCTTGAAGATCACGTACAACTTTCTTCTAAACAAATTTTCTTCTAAAGCTTCTTACATGGTAACACTGATCACCACTGACTTCCTCAATACTTTTTCTTGATTTTGATGAAATGAATGCCACTCCTCCCTGTCTGCGCTCTACTAGAATGAGCACTAGCGTGTACTTGAGGTCAATTTTGTACCCTCAAGTCCCTTCATCTATAAATTGAGAGTAATATTTACCTCACATGAGAAGTTGAAAGAGAAAAAGTAATGGGAACAAACTTAGCGTATTAGAGACATGATGAAAATGATGACTGGTTCCTCCTAGGAAATTTCTTCCAAACAAAAATTAAGAATTATCTTCATTTCCTCTTTCCCTGTTTCTGAAGAGATGGCAGTAGTACGCAAAAAAAAAAAAAAAAAAATCAAATACAGTAGACAAAGAAAGGACTGAGGTATTAAGCAACCAACAAGGTAGCTCATCTAAACAAGAATAAAAAATTAATGTGATGTAATCAACACAGGCACTCACTAAAGACATATGATCACTGTTTTCTTCCTCAAATATTGCCTATCATTTCTCATCAACTCGGTCCTCTGTTCCCAGGTTAACAACTTTTCAAGTGCACTCCCTTAAATAGGGTGATTCCTCCATGATGCCTCTTGAATCAATTAACTCAAGTTCATTGGTTGTATTACCAGTAGGTGATGCTTCCTTAATACTGAGGCAAAATTAAGTTTAAAGGCTCATGTATTATGAATCCAAAAGGTTAAAGTGATCAGTGATGTACAACCCAGTGACTTTCAGCATGAAACTGCATACAGTGTTGCCACAGTGCCAAATCGGTACTTGGCAGCCAGCCACCAAGATTCTGCTTTGTGCCATTTTTGGAAGTCAGCAGATTATTTTAAATGCAGATCAGATGAAACTCCCATAGTAGTATTAAACAATAAAAAGGACACTGTGCTGCAAGCAATAAATGAAATACTTAAAACACTCCACACTGAGCTTAAAAGCTGCTTACCTAAAATGTAAGTAATTTAGGTCAGGTAACTTTGTTTAGAATTTATACATTAAAAATAATTTAAGGAAGTCCAATGAAATTTTTTAAATGTTACACCCTTAAGTGATTTTTTTAAAAAATAAAGCATTCTCAATTATTTTGATACATCTTCATGATCAATCTATCTTGAGTTGCTTAAAACAAAAGGGATTAAGATATGAAATGCATACTTTAGGTCTGTCTTGAGAGTTAAAATTATAAAACAACATGGGTTATTTACAAGAACAAGACAGAGGTTCACCTAAATTTAATGACTCAACATTTAAATTGAAATTAATGTTTTAAGACACTGAAATGCCAATTAAACATTTGGTACATAAAAATAAGGACAGCAGATTTGACACCTTTAATATTAACTTATTTCTATGTACTAATTAATTATCCAAAAAGAATTCCTCCAAATCTTAGTTTTGTGGGATTCAGTTTGTTCTTGGTGAGAAAAGCACCTAGTCCCCATCAAACTGTTACGCTCACCTTTTGATGACACCAGGATTCTTTGCTGCCTGGCAATTAAATAACTTTAAATGCACTGCAGATCCAACTTTCCATTCTAACATTATACCTTAAAATTTTTAATTATTTTATGAGAATTATTTTTAGGATTATAGTAGTTTTTACAGTGCTGAGTGAATTTGTAATGTTAACTATATAATACACCATTTCATATTCACTTTTTAAATAAACTGTATATCCCATTTAATTATCTCTGAAAAATTCTAGGAGCTATTTTAGTGCTTTTTAAAAATTTGGAACATTTCATTATTGCCACAGAAGTATCCATATGGTATTTTTTAATGCTGTACAAGTTAATGACTATCTCTAATGAAAATTTCTTCAGGTATATATGTGAGCTTCCAAAGAACTTTTACATGTTTGTGACATTTCCCTACTCACCTTTTTTAGATGGCTTGGGTGGTACAACTGGGCCAGGTTCTATGTTGTCATAAAAGTTATTCATGGCTTTCGGATCAAAGTTTCCTATAAAAAAAATAAAACCACCAGGCATTTAGGATTTTTTTTCTCCTGCTATTTTATTTTTTAGGAAACTATGGAAATAACACATAAAAGAAGGAAAGCTGTTTTCCAGGGTTTCAAAACTCATTTATATTAACCCACAATCCTCCCACTAAAAGTGTGTTTGCTTTTTATCATTGTGGGAAAAGACCCAAGAAATCTACCACACCAGTGCTCGTCTACAATGTATCACCTGAAGGACTGTTTCTGTAACTGTAAGTAAGGCTGGTCTCCTCAGGCAAGATGAAGCACGTGGGGCATTTGCAGAAGTAAATGAAGATAAATGAAAGGATGTCTACATTATTTTCTCTTTTTGCTTGTTTTGATTTTAATGACCAAAACATGAGAAAGAGAATTTTAAGCGTGAAAGCTCATTTTATACCCTTCGTAACAACAAAAAAATAACTAACCTTTAAATTTTATCCATTACAAATTTAACTATGGAAGAAGCCAAATATATAAATTACAAAGATTCATCATCAAGTTGTATTTTGAGATCTCTAAGCAACCTGGGTAAATGTGAAATGATATCAGCAGTTTATAGATTCCTATTTTTAAGAAAAGGAGAATCTTAAATGTTGCCTACAGATTTGTCCATGATAGAAGATATGGTGCCAACTTCGGAATAATTTAATAAAACAATCCCTAAGAATCTTGTCTTGCCACAAAAATTTCATCTTTCTTAAAATGTTCACTCCCTGATGTGTATTTCAGCCACATCTGCCATGACTCCCCCAAGGTCAGTTCCGATCCCAGTTCTGGCTTTGGGTCCTACCTTCATTTCTTTGAACCTATCTATCACTGTAATTTGATTGCTATGAACAATTCGATTAAGCATTTTAACTGTACCTATGCTTACTTACAGAGGATGTGCTATGGTTCTGACAGTTCAACTATACTGAATCTATTGATTTGTAGACCTAATTTTTTTTCCAACAAAAGTTTTTCCTCACCAAAACCAACAACAAAATTGCTTTTCATCAAATCATGTACTGATAATTCATCTAGTTTAAATGCCCAAGATAATGCCTAGTTTCCATCTCTAGCTTCAAAGTTATGGATTGGAAGCTCGCTATTAAAAGTTTTGCAGAGTGGAAGGACAGAATTTAGTATTAAAATAGATATGTTTGGACCCCTTATAAAAGGAGATTTAAAAATGCTGAAGTACCGAAAAGAGCTCATTGTTAAGGTCATTGACCAATGCAGACCAAAGACACAGCTCTTAGCTTATAAAACCTTGAAAGTGGTTTCTCTTGGACATACTACTACAGACATTAGATCCACTTGGATATGCTATTTTATTTTAAGATAATTTTCTGAGAACAATTCCTATGACAGCGCATGAAAGCCACAATGCTATCTGATATATTAACTGGATCTTTTTATGCTTTAAGATGCTGCATATACATTTTCTTCAATTACTTAAGTTACAGCTGATGTTCTAATTTCTAGATCCCATAAGGCTTACTATAAATAGCCTAGCCAAATGTTTGAGTTAGTGTTTCTTGTTTTGCTTCAAAGAACACACAGGCAAAAAAGTTGATGCAATTGTCTATAATATAGTAGCAATCATTTGTGTAACCCCCGCACTACTCATATCATTTTTTCAGTGCTTAAAGCTAGTAGGCTGTACGATGACTACGATGACTAGGCTTCTGAAAATAACTTTAAGGGTACCTGACTAGATTGCTCAGTTTTCACATTCAAAGCTGCTTCTGTCTATTGTTCAGATGGGTCCGTATCTCTTTGGATCACCTGCTTCTACCATTTAATATTGCCTAAAAATGGCAACAGGGTGTTTTATTATATACTTTGAAAATGCAGTAGAAGCTCTCTTAGCTGCCATAATTCAGAACAGTAATCGGTGGGTAAAACAAACAAACAAAAAAAGGCTGATCAAAACACAGAATTGTTAAGAAAAATTACACATACAAGCTTTGAATGTAACGAGACGTATACCCACTGCCAACGAGTCAATTCCAACTCATAGCAACACTACAGGACAGAGTAGAACTGCCCCATAGAGTTTCCAAGGGGCGCCTGATGGATTCGAACTGCCAACCTTTTAGTTAGCAGCCATAGCACTTAACCACTACACCACCAGGGTTTCCACAAGACATACAGCAATATTTTTATGCTGGACCAAGACTTTTTCTTTGAGTATGTGTCTGCTGACTGAAGTTCTGTATTGTCTTTCTTACATAAACCACACCCAGAATGACCTAAAGCAGGGGTCCACGAACTTTTTCTGTAAAGAGGCACACGGTAAATATTTTAGGCTTTGTGCAGCTGTGACAGTTACTGTTGTAACTGCTTAACTCCCTGTTGTAGCACAAAGCAGCCACAAACAGTACCTAAATAAATAAGCGTGGCTGTGTTCCACCAAAACTTCATTTACAAAAATAGGCGATGGGCTCCAGTTTGCTGACCCCTGATCTACAGTCTCCTGTTTTGATTTCTTTAGAATGGAGCAAGAAAGAAACTAAGAACACTTATAAAGCAATTTGAAGACAGAATCCTTTTAGATTTTTATGATTCCCCCCTTACCCTTTTTCAGTTCTTTTCATCCATATATAACACACACTATTTTTTTAGTGATTTGTCTTTGAGTCTTTAGAAAGCAACCACCTTTAGTTTTTATAGAAAGAGGAGCTTCTTCTGCATTCATGTCAGTTTATGAAATAGTATATTGAATTACTCAATTACAGTAATCAGCATAAGGAGGTTTGAGAACAGACACAAGTGACTCTTGGTAAGCAGATAATTCAACTGCTAGTCATGAGTGTGCAGCGGCTGTGAACATCAGTTAGCTAATTTTATAGAAGAAATGAAGAACATTACTTAATCTGGTGAGCTGAGTAAGTGAAAGTCAATTAAGAGAGCTTCTACTGCAGTGTACTTCTGTAAGAAACCTAAAAAACCAAAACTATAAGATGTAGGTGAATGCTTTCATGTAACAGATATACCAACATACAAAAAATGGCATATAGAATTTATTTTAAAACTGAAATACCTGATTTTTTATTTGAGATCACTATTTTTATAGATATTTGCAATGACTATCACAATAATATGAACTCTACTAAGTTTAGAATTAAAACACATCAATTTGTAAAACATTCACAGTAAGTGACCAACTAAAAAAGGATCAACGCAGAGTAACAACACAGAATAGTCTAAACGATAAGAACTTAAGGACGAAAAATTGCCAAAGTAAAACTAATTTCTGATCCCCCAAATCTGATCCATAACCATGGACAGGGGTTGGGAGAGAGGGGTGTCTTTACCAGGATTGTAATCTTATAATAGATAAAAACTGTCTCTTAAAATCTATAAAACCAAAATTAATGCTATTTAAGCAGTTTAAAATACCACACTCTTACTTATGGTTTATCAAATAATCAAGTCTATACCTCTAGATTGAAGGAGGTCAACTTCTTTCAGTGTACAGTCAACATTTATCTGGAGTTGTCTGTTCATGCTTCTCAATCTTGTCATTTCCTCAGGCTAGTAAGAAAGGACCCAAAATAGCAATTGTGGGAAAGTCATTATCAAGCCCAACATTTTAAGAACTGTGTTTCATGTTAATCGTTCTGATTGGGTATTACCAAGAATACGGCCTCAATCCATAAGAAAGGGCAAGTTTAAGAGGTTCTATACATATGTTTTTTAAAGGAATAAAGGTAAAATGAGGGCGTCAAAATGGCCACATATATATATATAACAAAATCTGCATATAAAGTGGTGGGCTACAATACTAGACTGCGTTCTACCACACAAAATGCTACTACTTTAATCACACAGCTCTGGGAATATTTTATTTTCTGTGTTCATGGTAAGGGGAACTGTTAAGAATCAACCTTTTAAATAAACAAGGCCCATGACTTTAGTCTTATCCAGACTGGTAAAAATTACAAACAGTACTAATTTTTATGAGTGCTTATTAAGCATCAGGCACTGTGTTTCCCAGAATTCTCATTCTTTCCTCACAACAATCCTTCAAGGTAGGCACTAATATCACCCCCAATTTATAGATGAGGAAGCTGAGGCACAGACAGATTAAATAATGTTCCCCAAGGTTATAAAGCTAGTAGTTGACAGAGCCAGAATTTATATAGAAATTAAAAAAATATAGAAATAGTCTATATAAATTCATAGATAAATCTTTTTGTCTTCAATTTCTACATCAAAGGAAGCAATTAATCTAGCACATGAAAATTTCAGGAGAAAAGGGACTCCATCCTTTCTCCAGCTTTGTTTTCTTCTGCCTTGATCTTTCTAGCTCGATCTATTCCTTAGGCCTCTTGGGGCATACATGAGGCACTGAAATGTGAAGAGACCCTTAACCGTCAATTAAAGCTTTTTAGAAGGCATTACTTCCCTTGACATTCTTAATTTCTTTATTCTTTACATATACGTACAGTAAAAAATAAATTCAGGGTTTAGAATCTAGAGGCATTGATACTGAAGCTTTCAGCAGAGCCTACTTTCATTAGACTGCCAGGTATTAACTAAATTATTAGGATAATTTCAACTATACAAAGTAACAGATTAGACAGCTTCTATTTTATGAAGACAGCAAAATCCTCTTATGTTAAAAACATACATTTTGCTAAAAACTGAATATGTTAATACAACAGTGAAGAAAAATAAACAGAAAGGATACCTTAAGTCACAATAATACAATATCTTATGCCGTTAAGAGGTATTAAGAGAATAGGAATGCCATTAGCAGGTATCAAAAGTTTAAAATAAGTGATGTAACAGGCAGAATATACTAAGAGCTACAATCCTTTAGACTTCTAGAACAAAAAAAAAAGCCATTTAGAAATATTTAGTGAGGATTACTTTTCGCATTTTTATGGGAAAACCATGTGACATTAACGTCTAAAATACTTAAGCCTTGTCTAAAAGACAACACTGAAATCATTTAAAACATATACCTGAGTATTTACGTTAAAGACAGAGCACTTATCTAGGGGCTCCAAAAAGTGATGCTATCTTTCTAGGAACATGTGAAAGAACCCAATCTTTTTTTGTAGGAGCATACTGGGAAAGTCAAGGACCTAAAGGGGTGGATCCTTCCTATATATTTTGGGGGTGAGGGGAGGAGAGAGATGCTTCTGCCGCAGTGGTCCTGAATAGTGGAATCTTTGTCACTAAGTATGGAATATTATAGTCTATAGTCAAGAAGTTACTGCACATTTACTTATAACTTAAAAAAAAAAAAAAGCTCTTATCAACAGGTTCATTTCCAAAGATGAGTAGAACCACTGGCACTCACTTGGGTTTATCTGTAAGATCCCTATGTCCTTTTTCACAGCTTCCAAATTAATTCAGGGGTGCAGGGAGCGGTTTCTGAAAAGTTACTATCATTTATTAAAAGTACACTGTGTTTTCATGGAGGAGGGGTTTCAAGATTCACTGTGTAAAACTTAGCAAGTTGCTTGGATGATAACCGGATGTTGATGTCTGACATTTAAAAATAAAAAATTCTAAGGTTTTTTCAGCAAGTGGCAGAAATACCTTAGGCACCCTAAGAAGTTGTCTCACAAACCGACATCACGTTCTTTGATAGCTTGGCCCAATTATGCACCCAGGACTCAAAGCTATGGAGTACCAGAAACCCAGTTAGTCAGAACAGGATGAATATGGGGAAGTGATTTGGGGGAGGGGGAAACTGGCAGCTCCTTGCTTATTAAAATCTCATTTGTCCTTAAGGTATAACTGAAATCTCCCCCTCCTCCATAAAGCTGTCTCATCCTTGAACCCTACTAGTATAAAGCCAACATTTCTATCTCTGAACTCTGACAGTACTTAATATTTTGTTACCATGAAACTGGCCAGCAATTCCGATTTACGTCTTAGGTTAATTATCTTTTCTCGCACACACAAATACATGCAGATACACAGGCAGATACTTTCCACATACAGAGCTCTTTAAGAGATGGCATGTCCTACTACATTTAATACAATTCTTTGCAAATAGTAGACTGAGAGAAACGTTGGCTGTCACACATCTTGCACTTCTGCCCTCCTCAGAAAAAAATCATTCCACTGCTGCTCTAAGTTTCTGCATCACACACATGCACATCCCAGTCTCGTTAGGCAAATGCATTTCTAACCTGTTTTTTTCCTACAGTGCTTGATAAGAAATTAACTTCTTTGAAAATGTGAACGTAGCAATATGCGCATCGTAGTAAAAATTCTCTATTAGGTATGGCTGCACACAAGCTGTGTGGAGCAATGAGGATAAGGATACCCATTTACTGAGCACGTACTCTACGCCAGACACTTTGCATACATTATCTCTTTATCTTGACAACAATATTATAATGGACTTGTTATAATTCCCTTTGATAGACAGGGAAACAAAAATGCAGAGAAGTGAGAGAGAGCAGTCAGTGCCAGAGCTATTCTGCCTTGAAAGCCTATGTGGGTGCTCTTTCCACTATGTCACATTGTCTCAAATGAGCCTCTATGAACAAAAAGGGAATTGTGACTAAGTGTTTTATTTCTTGATTAATTTTCTCCATTAAGTATACCCTTGTTATGCATGTTCCTAAAATTAAAAGGAAATCAACGTTTTTTTAAATGCTTCAGATTTGTGTGTGTGTGCTTGTATCCAAGCAGATTTTTCCAGTATGTAGCAACCCACATATATTTTACAAAACACTGTTTGTTGGGCATTGTACAAATTGCTTAACATAAATTAACTTATATTACCCTAACAGAAATCCCATGAAATGGGCACGCTGCCATATACATTTGATAGACAAGACAAGCACAGAGAAAGTTACTTATTCAAGGATACAAGAGTGACAGGTAAGCTACAGAAGTAGGAGTCAAATTCACACCTGACTCAAAAGCCCACTGTCTTAACCACTATGTGATACTCCCCTCAGCCACGCGCTCCTAATTGTCCTCTGTGTACTTTACTCTCGGCCTGGCAGTGAAAAAGCCTGGGAATCACCCACTCAAATTTCTCATCCTCTCAAGTATTATCACCCACATGAGCTGCCAATTTCTGAAGCTGGGTGATGACTACATGGGGGTTCATTCTACTATTCTGCCTATTTTATAAATCTCTGAAATTCTCTATAATAAGAAGTTAAAAATAAATCACAGCCCAGGGTACCAGTTTCAACCAACTTCCCCTCTTTTTCTTTTCTTTCTAAAGAAGACTCACCAATAAAAGCTCTGATCTAAAATCTTTTTTTTTTTTTTGAAATACTAACCCCTGCTACATTAGACAGTTCTCTACTTCCAAAAAAACAAAATCAACAGGGTTTTATTTAGCAGAGGTTATCACACAAGCAAATGTTTGGTAAACAAAGCTCACATGGCTATTTTAAAGGCAATGACTTCTATGCTAATAAAAATTGTTCATGCTATACAGGTACCTAAAGAACTCCAAAATGCCCAATACAACACAGGTAGATTCCCAAATTGGTTACATCCTAAAATCTCTCTCCCAGTCAGACGATCCAATTAAGATTTCAAATAGAGAAAAAATGAGGCAGCAACTTTATTCACATTAAAATCATCTTGTATTTAAAGATAGCTTTGTAATTTTCTAAGTGTCTTAATAATTAAAACTTTCCTTTCTCACTTTTAGTATTGTCTAAACTCAGAAATTTAGTCAATATTAGAAATAATTTTATGAAATTATTGAATATGCTTGTTTCTCAATAATCTCTCAAAAACCTCTCTTGGTTCCCCCTTACCAGCAGAATAAAGTTCAAATACCTCAACCTTGTGTAAAGGTCTAAGCCTCACTCTACCTATACACATTAACCTTTGTTACGCCATCAGAAATCTCACACTTTAACCAGGGAACTGCATTCGCTGTCTCCTGAGAATCAGCCTCCGTCTTGACTTCAAGGCTTCGGTTACCTCATGTCCCTTTCCCTTCTAAAATGCCCTCCCCTTTCTCCTCTGCCTATAGCAACAGTACCTATCGTTTAGGGCAGTGGTTCTTCATCCTTATTTTTTTTCAGTCTAATAACCTTATGAAAACCAAATGAAAGCTTTAAACCTACTTCCCATAGACACGCACATATGAAACTCTGCATATAATTTCAGGGAACTCACGGATTCCTCTTGAAGCCAGGGATCTGTTAAAAACTTCTATATGAGGACCTGGCTGCAGACACGCTGACTACAAGAGGCCAGAAGTATATGCCCACTTCTCTAAATTTGTAAACTCCAAGAGAGAGAGATTACCCTCAGTGTACCGAGGGTAGAAAGATGAGAAATGGCTCCATGGAAAAGCAGAGTTTAAGCTAAGCCTTGAAGAACAGACAGGGTTTATACACGCAGAGCCGTAGAAGGGTATCCAGCAGGAGGACAGTATGAGAGAGTGGAAAAGTGCATTGAGTATATACATAAATTAGCTGATGGATGTGTTCTCTCGTTTCCAGAGAGCAAACACACCACTTGCCATGCTGTATTGTCTATTGCTACGTCAGCTGGTGTATCTATTCCTTCCACTAGCAAGTCGCTCTAAGCATCTAGCACCATGCCATATTCAGAAACTATGTAAAAAAAAAACTTTGTTGAAAAAATGAATGCTGAAAGGTGAAATAAGAAGTAGGATCACAGAAAGCTTGTGATGTCACAAGATTTTAGGAGACGTGTTTCACATTTTTCTGAATTGTTTAAGATCTTTAGGGTTCATATATATTAACTAACATGTTAAAAATATATTAT
This sequence comes from Elephas maximus indicus, assembly GCF_024166365.1. NCBI lineage: Eukaryota > Metazoa > Chordata > Mammalia > Proboscidea > Elephantidae > Elephas > Elephas maximus. The sequence continues at coordinate 146,059,335 of NC_064846.1, read as the reverse complement.
CCTAATCTTTTCATTGGAACACTTCCCCTTAAGGCTGCTATCTATCAATACTGTTATCTTAGTGTCTACAATTACTTGCACTTAACAAAACTGCTCTACCTTAAAATACTCTACGGTCAACACTCTTCCCAAATTCTTACTGATCTCCTAACTCATCTGAATTAATGTACCTAGAAGAATAATTTTTCAATGTTTGAAAAAAAAGTGTGTGTGTATATATATATATAAAAGTACACAGAGAACAATTTATAACGTATTTGGTCAGGGTGCACTTTCCATTTCTACTTAGACAGAAAGGAATCTGTAGTAAATGAGATGCTGTATCTTGACTGCAACTGTCAGTATTTGAGAATATTGATGAGCCTCTGGACTTCACAACATGAAAAATAAAGTATCATATTGTTTTAACAAGAGCTATTTGAAAGCAAAAGTCCTTCATTCATTTTTTTTTTTTAACCAGGGACAAAATGGAAAAGCCAATCTCCCCACGTTTCTCTCAACATATCCCAACAGATCACTTACCGTTGGGATCGCAGTGGTGCAGCTGACCCTTCTGAGCCGTCTCTGCATCAGGTCATGCTCCATACTGTTAACTTCAGCCTTCAACCGCTCTAGTTCCTCTTTCTCAAGTTTCAATTGCTTTGCTAACCTCTCCATCCTTGCTCGCTGATGTAACAGCAAGGCTATAGCATTACAGATAAAGTCATTACACAGAATAACATTGAACAAGTGACCTGGAAATTTCTATATACATTGTTAATGTATAAAATACTCATAGGAACCCTAATCGGCCAACTTTGGTCAGCATTTACTCTCATATCTAATGCTATTCTGCCTCCATATCTGTTTTAATTTTTATGCTTACACATGCTACCGAAATGACATCATCTATGCATCTGTCTTGTTCTGTCATCCTTAGTTTCCCTAAGATTCTCTTTAACTATACTTGTGTGCATTTTAAACAGACTCAACACAAGGCATATTGAATTACAATCATAATTATTTCCCTTCTTAAGTACTGAGTGAATGCTAAATTCTCAAGTATCTTGAAACTATCTGAACAGACTTTTAATAAATTTATTCTCCTATATATTTAGTTGGCCTACTATTAACTAATCCAGAAGCTATCTTCATTGCTAATTCCACTTTTTATAAATATGTATTACTTATAAATATCACTGTGCCCTTCGGGCCATTTTTTTTTTTAAACCTTTCACCTTGATGAACTTTAGTCCACTCTCTATGAATCTATTTTCCTACTCTGTAGTTTGTATTTTTGACAATATACACTTCACTTGTCTATATTTTTCTCCCCATTAATATTCTTCTGAAAAAAAAAAAAAACCCTTTTATTAGGTTATTATTCCATGTCTGCATTTTCATATTTTAAAACAAAGTCTGTAGATGACTCGGAAGCACTGACCTTATTCTTAACAGATGTTAACTGTTAACTGCTAACATTTAATAGTTACTGAACATTTCAACTACACAGCTAATATAAATTATTTTATTTTGAATACCTCACCCCAAAGATTAAATTTCATAAAAGAGTTAAAATTTACCTTGCGTGTAGGCATAGTCATCTGATCCAGAACTAGAACTCCTCTGATATTTATGGCTTCCCTTTTCTCCCCCAGAGCCTGGTATCACTGAAATGGGCTGAATAGGTTCTGGTGCTGCAGAGCGTTCTTCTTGGTCCACTAAATTTAAAAGATTTTCAGTCGCTGCTCGGCCTACAGTAATTTTAAAAACTGTAGTTGGGTTTGGTATCACCCGAGGAGATGGCGATGGAGCGCACGAAGGTCCAGTTGGCTGTGTGTATGTAATATACACAGGATTAACACTAAACGGAGGTTTTGGTTGACTAGATACCCCTCTTGAAGGAGAACTTGAAGGTGGTGTGGTGGCTGTATACAGTGAGTGCTGATTCCGTGGAGATGGTTGGTTACTGATGGGTGAAGGACTCCTATTAATTGCTGTTCCAGGTCTTTGGGAGGGTTCAACTGTAATTTCTATTTTCTTCATGGAACCTTTGGGTAAGCTAGATGCTGTGTATGGGAGATAAGCTACTGAATGGCTTCCCTGTTTCTGATAGCTAGGAGGTCCTTGTTGATATGGATGGGGTGGAGTAGTTGAAGGACTAGGTGGCATAAAGATGTGGGAACTTGGGTGGCCCAATTGGGAAGGTTGCACTTGATGCTGTGGAGAGCTGAAGGGTGAAGGACATTGAGAAGGAGGTGGCGAATGATAGGCAGATTGAGGGATTTGTTGTTTGGGAGAATACTGAGAAGGTTGGTAGTTCTGTTGATGTGGATAAACAGGTAAAGGACGTTGACTATAATGAGGCACTGGGCCCTGTGGTGAGGACTGCCATGGCGTACTCTGAGGAGTTTGTCTTCCTGATGAACTCTGAGATGTCTGTCTAATATAAATAGAACCAGGAGACCCATAGAGATTGCTTGGAATTTGTGGAAGAATTTGTAAAGCTCTTGGTACAGTCTGTCCAGAAGGGAGGTTTTGGGATACTGTAACAGTAATTGGGTTTGTACTATACCGAGGTATGTGCATGTATGAAGGAGGTGGCGGTGGTGGTGGTGAAGGCCCTTGTATAGCAGATGGATTCATTCCTGTTTGCATGGAAGATGGCTGTTGAGGTGGTTGTGAAGGAGGAGTAGCTGCACTTCTGTTCTGTTCATTCATAAAAAATGGATTGTAGTTGGGAGTAGCAGCCACAACAGCAGGAGCTGAATGTGGTTCCTGAACTAAACATATCAGCTGTTTACCTGCTGTATGCTGTGGATCAATATGTCCATCACTTGAGCTATGTACCAGTGTTCGACCACCATTAAGTTGAGCTCCATCTCCTGGGTGGTAGCTACCAGGAGAATGGATACCCAAGTTAATATGCAAAAGGCGATTTCTATTCATCCTGTTGTCATCTGGACTGTGGTATTCCATATACAAGTATTTGCTACTCTCCTGGGAAAGGGCTCGGCAACAGGCTTCAAGATTGTTGTTATTCTGGGGGAGAAAAATAGGAAAAGCACTATTGGCAAAATTGAAATATCCTAAACAGTGGAAATCAGGCTTTGCCAGAATGTTATGCAAATACAATTGTCATAGAGGAAGCAGAGAATGGTATGTGAACCACAAAAACCTTCATGGTCATCTATCCTGAAAAGGAGATCCCAAACGACTCCTATTATTTTATAAACATTTAGCTCACAGTACTAGTACTACTGCTACAGCTACTGCTACAGAAATGTAAAGTACCTACTAATGAACATTGTGACTCAACCCCAAGTTTTCTGACTCCAAATCCAGGACTCATTTTATACTTGTTGCATCTCAAAAAATTAAAATGTTGGACTAATCTTGGATTCACCACAAATTGCTGCAATATATAAGTAATATTCATTATTAATATTTCAACTGATAAACATGAAAATAACCATGCTTTAGTTTTCAAAAGTCATTGAAACAACCAAAGGAGAAAAAAAATACAACGAAATTCCAAAAGCAGCCAAAACAAAGTTCTAAAGCAACCTTCATTTTTATTTTAACCAAATTTATCCCTATATAACTTCAATTGTCTGTATCACTATGAAAGATTTAAGGTAAACAAAGAAATCAGTAAAAAAGACACATCTACATTTTGAACTATGGCCCCATGACTTTGCCAAAGTCTCCATTACCTTAGTGAAATTCATTCATACCTCCACTGTCTCAAACGGTTTTGCCTGCTGAAAGGCAGCTTGGCATACTTCCAAAATAATTTAATGATTTGAAATTTTTGAGTTATGCACACACACAAGGATGGTAATAGCAAACTGACATTTTAGAAGTTCCAAGAGACAGAAATCAAACTAAAAAGATTCCCTCTTTTTTAAAATGTAATAAAAAGTATATAAAATAAAAATTTTCCATTAAAATATAGACTTCTGAACTATTTATTAGCCTAAAAAAGATATTATTCATGCCCTTTGAAATAATCTCTAAAAATTTCTCAATCAGCATGACCTTCTCTGTAGCTCATAAATAAAAAAAAAAAAAATTTTTTTTTTTAATTTATGAATATACACACACTATTGTATATTTGTACATTTTGGGGAAAACTACATTTTATATAAGAACAGGACATACAGTGCTGCAATTTTAGAGCTGGGAGAACTCTGAGAGTTCATCTACTCCAACTCAACTCACAGACACCTAGGAAATACATGGCTCAACAACAGGCACTAGTTACCTAGGGTTAACTCTCCCGTTCTAGGCTCTTGGTCTCTTGATTCCTGGTGCCCTTTTCACTATAACACAGTCCTTTCAAGGAAGAGAATGTTAGGCTAAAAGTAAATCATTATACTGGGGCTTTAGGAAGTAAAAGAAGGTTCAGTCAATAAACCTTTACAAAATGAATTCTCAGAAATTTAAAGAATTGGCTTTGTCAATATTTCATAAATAATTTACATCCTTTTCCTTATATAAAGCTCTTGATACTGAAATTCAAATACTTTTTAAAACACGGTGAGTCACAGAAAAAAGTATTTATTGAACTTAAGAAGAAAATAATTAGAACTCAAAGATTTGGCCTTTCCTTATCCTGCTTGAGAATCATGATGAAAAACGGAGAGAAGCTACACGTTAAAAAGTAAATTTGCAGCCAAAGGATTCAAACTGATTCAACCAGAAAATGTCACGGTCAGATATCTAAAAGAAAGAAAATATAAAAAGCGAAAATAAAGTGTCTCCTTTAAGTTTTTTACAAACCTAGGGATTAGCAGAAAACAAAAGTTAGAGTTCCATTTGAGTCTACAATCGTGGATGCTTTATTAGTCGGTATTTTTATTAATAACCCTGAAATTTCCTGTTTTCTACACTGAATTAACCAAAAAACCCCCAAACCCGCTGTCACTGAGTCGATTCCGACTCAGCCACCCTATAGGACACAGTAGACTGCCCCATAGTTTTTCCAAGGCTGTAAATCTTTAAGGAAGCAGACTGCCACACCTTTCTCCTGCAGAGCAGCTGGTGGGTTGGAATCATTGACCGTCTGGTTTGCAGTTGAGCGTTTTAACCACTGCACCATCAGGACTCCTTACATTGAATTAGGTAGCCTAATTAGTATCTAGTATCTTTGCAAAAAGGATTCAAATTCAAAATGATACAAAGCTGGATTTCTCAGCCTATTCAAATGCATGTCTACATTGACAAACTGAGTAAATTTTCCTATGAAAAGAAATTTAAAACCACAAAGACAAGTTATTTAAGGACATCTTTTTGGAAGTACTGTAAAAGTACCACCAGAGTAGATTCAAATGTTATATTTGACCTGCTAAAATTTTTCTTAGTGGATAAAAAAATTATCGAACAGGAAATAAGAATGGTTAAAGAAATCAAAATTGTTTAGTTGGATAAAGAGGTCAGAATTTTTAAGGAGGCATATATGAACAGTTTTCGAAGGACGGAGGCAAAAAAAAGGCATCATACTCCTAAAATATGATCCAAAGAGAAGCCTTAAAAGCTTGTGTAATAAAATGTCAACTACTGAGTTTCACACATTTTAATGCAAAAGAGATACCTTCCAGAGAGTAGTGGTAAATCTTCACATCCATATTAACCCAAAGGGAAAAACTCAGGATGATGTTTTTGTTGCATATAGTAAGTTATCAGTAAATATTCAATGAGTTGAACTTAAAGTTCCATTCCTTCAGTTTAGTTAAGGGAGATGAAGACACTGGGTCATGAAAAACTACAGGTAATAAGGGATGAATAATTAAACAAACAAATAAGGTCATAGCTAGGTGGGGCCCCTAGGATTGGTGAGGAAGGTGATTGGTGATTGCTAGGAAATGATTTAAACAAGAAACCTCACTCCTTCTTGGTTTCACTCTAGTGGGAAGTACCTTGTTTCTTTCAGAAACCAAAATGGGGTCAAGAGCTAAGATTGGAATGTGAGTTAGAAAAAAAAAAAGGTAGACTAACACAAAAACCATAAGCTCGAAGGTCTAGAGCTAGTAAGAGCACCTGTGAACAAAGGAAGCGCCTTTGTTACCACCAGCTTCCATGGGTCTCTAGTTTCACCTGTACGGTTAAGCGCCCCCCTGAGTCACTCACACTGTAATAAGGCAGAGTTTGAACACAAGTACTGACTGTGTGGAGACCCTGGTGGTGAGTGGTTAAGTGCTACAGCTGCTAACTAAAAGGTTGGCAGTTCAAATCTACTGGGCACTCCTTGGAAACTCTATGGGACAGTTCTCCTCTGTCCTACAGGGCCACTATGAGTCAGAATTGACTCGACGACGGCAATGGGTTTGGCCTTTTTTTTTCTTTTGGTAGTGACTGTGTGAGGAAGACCAGTGGGCAGGCTAGAAGTGCTGCTGCCAAAGGTCAACTGAATAGGGAAATGCCATAGTCCAAAGCACAGAGACCTTGTGAAGGATGATGCAAAACTCAATTTAAGGAGCCTTAGGTCTGTTTCTTTGTTGCCTCTTTAGTGGGAAGACACATTCTCTACCAGAAAACTATTTCAATAGAAGACAGCAACTCAAAGGGCATGTGATTAAACTAAAGAAAATAGGCTTAAAACTCAAAATTAGACTTTAGTAAGCACCTGACAACTGGAAAACCAGTAAGAAAGGTGGTGGAATGTCTACAGATTTTTAAAAATTGGCTCAAAGTATATGTTGTTGCTGTTGTTTGGTGCCGTCCAGTCGGTTCTGACTCATAGCAAACTTATGTATAACAGGACGAAATGTTGCCTGGTCCTGCTTCATCCTCACAATCATTGCTATGTTTGGGCCCTAGGATATTATAATGATAACATCTGACATTCAACTGTAAGGATTTGGGAACTGATGGCACAACCCAAAAAATTCAAAAAGTGAAAAGTAAGGACATTTTTTTTTTTCCTTTCACACATGCCTTCACTCTTTTCTCTAAATTAGCGGTGCTCCATGGGGAGAGATTTTGCAAGAGATTTGGCAATGTCTGGAGACATTTTTGGTTGCCACAACTCATGGGGGAAGGGACTTGCTATTGGCATCTTGTGGGCAGAGGCCAGAGATGTTGCTAAACATCCTACAATACACAGGATAGCCCCCACAACAAAGAATTACCAACCCGAAATGCCGACAGTGCCAAGTTGAGCAATCTTGCTCTAAATGTTTCCCCCTACACACGCACACACAAGAAAACAAAGTTCTAGTCACCACAGCACAAAACTAGTTCTAATAAGTAGAAACATAACTTAACCTCACTAGTGCTGGTAGATAATCTACCTGTAACATGCACTGAGACACCACACCCTCTGGAATCTCCGGGAAACGTTGTCGGAGATCATGGAGAACCTGAATATCAAGCTGTGGACTGCTTTGCGCCATGCCAGAGTAAATGGTGATCAAGTTTCTCTGAGGGAATGGATGTTAACTGGCCTTCCAGTAGCAATGATCTTCGAACACCGCAGTCATTTTCTACTGAAAGAAATTAAAGTGCAGTTAAATTACACATTTCAAAAAATTTTATTCAAATAGTTATCAGCAACTATATTAAAATAGAAAAATCTAAAATTAGTATACCTAACTCCAAAGTTGGAAAATCGACAAATTCAACTTAGCCAGGCTTTTCTGATGTAATATAGCCAATCAGTGGTTAAAAAACAAACAAAAAAACAACTTCAGTTCCAGTTTAATAATAATAATAATAAAGCAGCAGCAAGATGAAAAATGCAGAGTAGCATTATTTGGCAACCATATTTTTCTAGCCTTGAGAAATTTTACTTATCTATATGTAATCACTCTTGTTTTCCCAAGGGTTATCGTATTATTGCTCTAAAGCAGAGTACTCATTTTGATGTCTGAAATAATAAAACCTTCATGAAATTCGGACTTAACAATAATACCACAAAGCACACTTGTCCCATATGCCTTGCGTTCTCCCTGTACTTTGAAGCCACAAGGCTTGAATTTGAAGACTGAGTAAAGGAAACCCAATGTCTAAATCAAACAACTGGGCAAACAAAAATGGAAACGTACAATCCTTTGTTTTCAACAATGATACTGGTGGCTAATCATTAGCCAGACCTGCCCAACTAGGCTCTCACCTAATTCTGGTGCCACCAGCACAGGTACTAAGAAGGCATGACTTGGGGGTACAGTTTGAGTAGAGGAAACTGACCCTCAGAACCTTTAATCATGCCATTGCTGGAGCAACGTAGAGAACCTCAGAGAATATCTGGAAAAAAAATGTTTAAGGAAAATACTGAATTACTTTTGCTGGCTTATAACTAAGTAGATAATTAAAAAATAAAGACCATATAATCTCAAATCTGACTTTCATTATAGGCAGGGAATTTCATTTTGCACGCCATCTGTTGACTTTTACTGGGTGTCTAGCTCTCTGTCTTCCCTCTTCCAAGCCAAGATTCTCAAAGGGTTACATATACTCTTTATATCTACAGGATGGCAACAAAGCCCCATGAATACTACTCTGCCCCCCATGAATACTACTCTGCCTTAAAAAAACCTAAAAAGAGCTATTAGGGATGCTTTAATGACTTCTGGAGCCCTGGTGGCACAGTGGTTAAGTGTTTGGCTGCTAAGCAAAAAGTCAGCAGTTCGAACCCACCTGCCGCTCCTTAGAAACCCTGTGGGGCAGTTCTACTCTGTCCTATAGGGTCACTATGAGTTGGAATCGACTTGATGGCAACGGGTTTGGTTTTAATGACTCCTAACCATCAACATGGGAGATGTCTAAAGAACATGATGAAATATTAAAATGCAGGAGGCGAACATGGATAACTTTTGATTTGCATGCATATGGGTTTATGACTACCTTGTACTACTCTGCTCCTGCAATTCGCTCCTTAGCCTGCTCTAACCTGGCCCATGACACTGTTCCACTGAAACACTCCCCATCTCTCTGGCGCTAAATACTGAGGGTATCTTCTATCCCCTCTGACTTCTGCAACATCTGATGCTACTAATCACTCTCTCTCTCTTTTTTTTTTTTTTTGCAATGCTCATTCTGTTTTCAGCCTCTGGAACATCACAGTAACCTGGCTTCTTCCTACCTCTGTTGTCACTTTAATGTTGGCATTTCCCTGGGTTTTGCCCTAGGCTGCCTCCTCTTCTCATTCTACACCCTCTTGCCTTGTGATCACATCCACTACTAAGGTTTCAATAGCATTTAAAGGCTGATGATTCCCCAATTTGTAAGCATCATGCTCTAAGACTCCTGACACATATAGTCAACAGCCTACCACACAGCACCATCTGGATATGCCCAAAGGTATCAGTCAACATGTCCAAAAAGGAACTCATCTCCTCACCAGAGCCCTTCCCCAAATGTTCCCTGTTCAGTCCATGAAAGTCACGAGCATTCCCTCAGTTAACAAAACCATAAATCAGAAAGCATTACTTACCATTAGTCAGGTCACATCTGAATACTGTTCTTGTCAATTGTGTTGCAGTTAACTTCCTGCCCCTGGTTTTGCCTTTCTTCACACCACAGCCAGAGTATTTGTTTTCTAAGATGCAAATCTGAGCATATCCCCTCTGCTCTCTGCATTCCAACCAAATGGAACCATGTGTGGTCCTAGGCATGAATGTGCCACGCTCCCTCCTTGCATGGCATCAGCCCATGATCATCCATCCATATGAGACACTGTTGTCACCCCCCGCCCCCATACACACACACCATTTTCCCAGTCCTATTTATCCTGTACATGCTGGTTTTGGTAAGACTTCCTCTAAAGAGGCTTCCGCTGACACACCCCCTCCCCATAGTCCTGCTGTCACGCCTGGCCCCCACCTACACCGCGCTATAGGACCCACCACTCTGCTGCTACGGTAGCACTTAACACTCTATACTGAACCACCTGTAGCTCCACCTAGAATGTGGTGTTATGTCAGAGAGTGAAAAAATACATTCAAAAAATGATGGGAACATGTCACAAGGCTTGGGAGTCAGCTTGAAAGGGCTCTGGTCAAATCTGTGACAATTTGAGCATTAAAATAATTAGGAACAGTAATGAATTACATACCTTTGGAAAAAAGAAATCCATGTGCCGATATCAAAAACAAATGGTCTGTTAAATACATACACACATAGATGAGGGAGAAGGGAAGACCCTTGCTTATAGTGGAGTAACTGGTAAATAGGCAAGGGAATGCTGGAGCAGGAAAAATCATCATTCTGCAGCCAGCATAGTACAGACTGGCTCAGGCAAGAATCATCAAGGAATGCTAGATTTAGGGGAAAATTATGATGAAGAGTAAGATATATGCATAGTCTTAAAGTCTCTCTCCAAAGATTATTAGTTGCAAGGGGGAAAAATGTAATGAGACAGTGAATAAATTGAACATCTTGACTGGGTGCTCAAAACTGACATCACCAATGAGGGACAGATGGACAGTGTGCAACTCCAGATGGGATACCCTGAGAAAGGCACATCACTCTACAGTATTCCAATCAGGAATGCATAACCTGAAACTACTCAGGGAAACATCAAACAAACCCCAAATGAGAAACCGTCTATTAAAACAAAAAAAGGGGGGGGGGGATGTCATCTTAAAAAATGTCAATGTCATAAAAGACAAACGCTGGAAAAAATGTTCCAGGCTGAAGGTGATAGAGACATGACAACTAAATGTAATATCTGATCCTAAAGGAGGAAAATGTTATTAAAAGAAATTAATGGATCAACTGACAAAATTGAAATGTGGATGTCAGCTAAGTTTATTGACTGTACTGAATAGGTATCTGTCCTGTGGTTATACATAAGAAAACCAGAAAACTGAATCCATTGCCATCGAGTCGATTCCGACTCAGAGCAACCATATAGGACAGAGTAGAACTGCCCCATATGGTTTCCGAGGAACAGCTGGTGGATTCAAATTGCAAACCTTTTGGTTAGCAGCCAAGCTCTTAACCATTGCGCATTGCGCCACCAGGGCTCCTATATATGAGAATGCCCCTATTTTTAGGAATTATGCAATGAAACATTTAGGAGTAAAGGGCCTGATGTAGGTAACTGGCTCTCAGATGGTTCAGAAAAAATAAATATCTTATGTATGAATATGTGTGTTTATACAAACAAGCACATACATGTGTGCATGTGCACACATATACACAGAAAACAAACAAACAAGGAAAAATGTTAACAGGTAAATCTGGATAAAGGATATATGGGGGTTTTTTGTATTCTTTTTATTCTTGCGGCTCTTCTGTAAGTTGAAAATTATTTCCAAATACGAAGTAAAAAAAAAAAAAAAAAACAAAACCAATTAACCAAACGAAAACCTGTAGTTCCCTTCAGGGTCTGTGCCTTGCTCACTACTGCATTTCCAGGGCCTAACCCAGTGCCTAGTCACGTATTTGTTAAATGGTGAAGAATAGCTTTTACTATACTAAACCCATCTAGCTAAGAACATAGATTTAGGTAAAACACTCTTCATACTCAAAAATATACAGATAAACCTTTAGACGGACTTTGTCCCTTACATCCTGCCTTCCCCCCGCCAAAACTGGGGGAGCAGGGACCACCAATGTAGGATGATTTGTGAATGATTCGGAAAAAAGAATAGGGTGAAGCTGCTGAATCAATGGGTATCTTTTCCCAGTTTGTCTCTTTTGAAATATTCCAAATTTGAAACATTAAGAGATTCTACCAGATTAACAATCCAGTCTTTAAAATATAAATTAGTTCAAATTCCTTAGTGTTAATTTAACTTTTTTGTCCAACAGAGTTTGAATTATCCATCATTTTGATCAAAACAGACATAACTTGCCATCTTCACAGTAAAAAAAACTATAATTTGCACTAGCCAGAGAGCTGTAACTTGATTAATAACCTTGCCATGCCACTGAAGCTCTAACATAGTGCTGGCCAGTAAAACCACAATGCAAGTCACACACAGCATTTGAAATGTTGTAGTAACCATGCTAAAATTGTAAAAAGAAACGTGAAATTAATCTTCATATATTTTATTTAACCCAATATACCTAAAATATTGTTTTAATGTGTAATCAATATAAAAATTACTGAAGTTTTTTTTTTCAAGCTAAGTCCTTGAAATTCAGTGTGTATTTTAAACTTCCAAAGAAAACCAAACCCACTGCCATCAAGTCAATTCTGACTCATAGCACCCCTACAGGACAGAGCAGAACTACCCCCACAGGGTTTCAAAGGAGTGGCTGGTGGATTTGAACTGTCGACCTTTTGGTTAGCAGCTGAGCTCTTAGCCACTGTGCCACCAGGGCTCCATCTCAATTCAGACTGGCCAGGTTTCAAGAGCTCAGCAGCCACATGTGGTTGGTTAGTGGCTACCTTACTGGACAACGCATTCTAAGGCTTCAAAAACACAATTTTACAGTAAAGTACCACATGTATTTTTGTATTTAATCTCATAGAATACAACTAAAATGAAACAGTCTCATATAGTACCTTGTGATATTATACATTAGGATATAATGCAGATAAAAACATAATTTATTATTGTCCATATATGTCCACGTACGCAACAACTGCAAAATATAGATTTTGTTTCTTAACGATATTACAGTGGGCTGCTACTTTTTATACAATATTCAAGTGATTAATGATAATTTTAGGATTTTCATTTAAATGACAGCCTGAGACCTAAAACTTTTAGATTTCTTTCTTCAGTATCTCCTTTGAGAGGATATAGTTAACCAGGCGCAGGGCCTAGCGCAGGCTAGGTGTTCGGTAACTATTTTTTAGATGAATGAGAAAACTGGGATTCATTGAACTTAATGGTAAGAATGATCTCCAGTAATCAAATCTGCCTGTATTTATGAATATGATAAAAGGTTTCCTATCTAGAAATGACTTCTCAATACCTGAGGGGCCAACCACATTAAAAATACTTTATGGCTATTTAATCATCTTCAATAAAGGGCCTCTGAAGCACCCAAAGGCTTAACTCAAGCTTTCCTAGTGGCTCCAAAGAATGGTTTTACTCATTTTCCAACCCTAATTACAAGTCTTTAAAATACAGGGGGAATACAGGTGCCTTTTTATGAGAAAGAGAAAAGGTGACAAGGATAAGCAAGAACAGACAGGTTTCAGGTGTCAAGAGCTTGGGATGCATGTAATTTAGAGCTCTTAGGAGCTGCTAGCTCTCTGCTAGCTTTGGCAGCCTTCAGAAACCTCAGCTGCTACCAAGGACAAAGTTACCCTTAATTTTATCATTCTTCTTATTAGCTGCCATTTACTGAACAATTCGGAACCGACTCGACAGCACTGGGTATGTATGTATGTATACTGAACAATTATGTCCTGAAAGTAACTATGGTCATCTCCATTTTACAGATAACAATACACTCTCAGAGAATAAGCATATGGCAGAATTGTGACCCAAATCCACACCTGCCTTCTCCAAAGTCTGTGTTTCTTCCACTGTCATTGACAGATTATCAAGGACATTTCCAGTAGTGATGAGCACCTTCAAAGACAGCAAACCCTCATTGGTTTATCATCAATAAATAGGGGGTTACAGGTGTGAAAGGAGGTGAAGGGCTGAGGGAGTAGGAAAGAATTCTTGTGCAAATAAGTTACCTATTTTGACATGCACAAGAAGCAGAGCTAAAGGGAAGAAGTTGTGTTTTGGGGTTTGTTTTTTTTTTTTCTCCAATCGTTACAAATACTTGTCTTTGAACAAAACCTATTAAAACTTCTTTGAAATTGAAGCCAACAACTTATACAACCACAAAGATGGTTGCTATCTGAAAAGATGACTAATAGTAAACCTACTTTACACTACAAGTAGGAATCCAAACTGATAAAAAAAACTTACTCTTTCTAAAGGGATTACGTATGTAATCTTAATAGTGGTTAGCACTGTGCCCTATACATTCATTCACACTAAGCACTAATTGACATGGATAATCGTTAAGTATTTCAGAGAAATGTACACATAGTGATTTCTTGACAATTGTAAAACATTAAAATACTTTTTTAAAAAAAAAAAAAGCAATTTCCTTTCTACTTACTGGGACATTTAGCCAACTGACAATTTACAAGCAGAAAATGTTCCAGCCAATAAGATGAGCCAGTTTTCTCAAAAACACAGTTTTACGGTAAAGTACCACACTGTATTTTTTTAATTTAATCTCAGAGAATACAACTAAAATGAAACAGTCTCACATAGTATCTTGTGATATTATACATTTGGATATGATGTAGACTGAAACATACAATTTATTCTTGTCCATAAGTGTCGATGTATGCAACAACAATGCCAAATAAACATTGACTTTGTTTCTTAACAGCATTATAATGGGCTGCTACTTTTTCCACAATATTCAAATGATTAATGATAATTTGAGATCTTAAAACCAGGCAGAGTACTGAGCTATACGGGATAGACTAGGACGTGACCAAATTCCTGGGACAACCTGGAAACACTGCCAGGAAAGCATAGATGGCCACAGCTGTGGATTGTGCAGTGTGTACGTGGTAGCCCGAGATCAAGAAAGAAAAGATGCTGGAGGCATAAACCCTACAAGCAGCACATGGTTCAGGGGCCACATCAACCAGGAGATTCTGCAGGGTTCAGCCTTCAACTGATTGCCTGGCAGCTCTGCAGGGACTTCTAATTCAACAGAGACTGGGGACCCTGGTACTACATCTCCGCAGTGAATCACGCTCAGGCTTCCGCCAGTGTGCAGCGACCTCCTTAATCCACAAGTGCCGGCACCACAAGGTGCAGTGGGCTTTGTTCCTGAAGAAGCAGTTGCTAAGACTTTTCCCAGCAGGGTTCCTCCTCCCAATCAGAGGGGAAGCTCCCCCAGAGCTCTGCTCTGATGCCTCAATTCCCCAAACTCCAGAAAATGACCACAATACCTAGTGTTTTGTTTCCTTGACTTTTCTGAGCTCAGCGAATACACAGGGAGGTGCTGTTATGGCCCAGAGTGTTTTACCTCTGCCAGAATTTTAGCTCACTTCCTAAAATAACTATATCGGAGGTTGCAAACCAATAGTCTGTGACTCGAATTCAGCCCACAGACCTGTTTGGTTTGGCCTCGGAAGGATTTAAAAAAAAAAAAAGTTGAGCCACATTTTAAAAGAGGGAGATTTCACATAAACTAGGATATCTAGCTTTTCTCAGAAAAATCAGAAGATCCAGCCGCCTAGGAAACAACTGGCTGAAGCTGAGGCACGGCTCCCCTTTAGAAAGGGCATGCGCTCCCCAGTTTGCCTAGGTCCCATACTCCCTGTGGGCACTAAGGCGTAGCCTTGCTCACTCACTTCTATACTTGCTGGGTTTGTGACATCTGGAATGTGCTCTATACAGAGATTTAAAGATACCACTGTAAATATGAGTCTAGTCTAGTGTTTCTCAATGGCACGCTACTGACACCATAACTTTGGTGCAATAATTTCTCATTACGTGAGACTGCCCCATACATCACAGGGTGCTTAGCATCCTAGTCGCTCCTACTAAAGTCCCAGTAGCATCCCCAAAGGAGCCCCTAGAAAGAGAGTAATATCTCGGGTTGAGAACCACTACTACCAGCATGTTAAGTTTGGTGTGGTAAGCATTTCTCAGGTTTGAAGAAAAGGTAGCCTCGTCCTGAAGGGACTTTTAAGATTCAAAAAATACAGGAATCATTCATTTTCTGATTGGCCTGGCGCAGTAAAGACTGATGAATAAAAACCAGTATGTGTACTAGTATGAAGCTTTGGAGATTTCATCCATTTTCTTGCTCCTTGGGAGGTTCTGAGTTTAGATAACACTTACTGAGCCCTATCTATGTGCCAGGCACTACGCTAAGTGCTTTACCTCATTTAATCCTCACAATGATCCCATAATAATCAAATGAGAAAACTTACAGCTTATAAGGCTCAGTAATTTCCTTGCAGTCACACAATCAACAAATGGCAAAGCTAGGATACAAAACTTCAAGTCTGTGCTATTAGCCATTATTCTTCTGTACTTTGAGATACATGGTAAGACTTAGATGATGTTGCAATTTTTAAAGACAGTGTAAAGTTTAAACTAAAACTTGCTTTTAAACAGAAGAGCTTTTGAGCCAGTTCATGAGTCCTTCAAGTTAAACAGTAATAAGACACTGATACTGGAGCATAACACATCATCTTTTGCAGGCAGAGGTTAGAGTGTCAATTTCAGGATTTTTCGTGCATATATGTAAAGGTGCTACTATTTAACAAGGGAGAGACAGGAATATGATAGTTCTTATTTCCCCTAATGAGTCTTACAAATAATTTCTAAAATAATCATTCTACAGGATTTTTATTACAGTGAAGATCATTTTGAAAGAGTCCCATATTTGCTGCCTCCATCTCTTACTCTGTCATATTCTGAAAAGAGATATACTATGAGACCAAAATAATATTTATATTTCAAAAACCAGGAAAAAAATGTCAAGTTAAAGATAGCTCCCCAGAAACAAACAGAAGCATATTCTGATTAAATTTAAGGTTAACTCTCCTGAAATAAGTGTCTGTTTGCCAGCTTCCACTTATACAGGGCATATCATAAATGCTACGACTCCCTGATTTTCTCCACCAACCTCCTTAGGAAAATCAAAACATTTGGAATCTCCTTCTAATTATGAGGTCGGTAACAAAGAGGTAGGATGTTTAAAAATAAACATACAAAGTTTAATGCCCTTATAGTAAGTGGCATATGAAAGAAATAATGGGAAAGCCTTAAATCTCATGAATTCTAAATATTGCTCAATTAGGAATACTGATTTGGTGGTTGGGATAAAATGTTATCTAAATCCATTGCTGTCAAGTTGATTCCAACTCATAGCGACCCCATAGGACAGAGCAGAACTGCCCCATAGGATTTCCAAGGAGCGCCTGGTGGATTCAACCTGCTGACCTTTTAGTTAGCAGCCAAACTCTTAACCACTACATCACCAGGGTTTCCCAAAATGGCATCTTGGCTAGAGAAATCAAAGGTTTCCCTATAACAAAAGAAAAAAGTGACTTTAAAATACCTCAAGAACATTCTGGTAAAGGCAAAACTCTAGAGACAGTAAAAAGATCACTGTTTGCCAGCGGTATGGGGGGAGGTAGGGAGGGTTGATAGGTGAAGCACAGGGGATCTTTTAGGGAGGTGAAACTATTCCATATGGTACTATAATGGTAAATACATGAAAATTTGCATTTGTCAAAACCCACAGAACTTTCCTGCAAAAAAGAATAAAGTTTGCAAATTAAAAAAATTTAAAAAGCAAATTAAAAAAATCATTTAGGAGGTTAGGGGATCCCA
Source organism: Elephas maximus indicus (assembly GCF_024166365.1). Taxonomy (NCBI): domain Eukaryota; kingdom Metazoa; phylum Chordata; class Mammalia; order Proboscidea; family Elephantidae; genus Elephas; species Elephas maximus. Next base: position 146,042,074 of record NC_064846.1, on the reverse strand, counting down.
GGAAGGAATGCAAACTATGACAAGAGAATCTAACTGTATAAAAATATACGTACATATATATGTATAAAATACTTAGGGGTGCTGACCTAACTGACTCTGGAAGTGAGTAGAGTCTGTAAGATTAAAGGCAAAAGGAACTTTATAACAGCACCGTACTCTACTCGATGAAGTCCTTTCCCCTGGGGGTACAGGTTAACAATTCTGATACTGTTATACACGTATACTGGAATCGAACAAGAAAGTAAATGGACAGCAGATGGTGGGAGCCAGGGTTCTCACTGTTGGAGTGGGAGGTTACAGTTGGAGATATCAGCATAAACTCACGTGTAGGTTAATACAGATACAGATGGTTACATATAGAAGTATTTATAGGTATGTGGATATACATGCCTGAGTTTACACATATATAGTTCCTTGCTCTGTCAGCTGAGAGGGCCTATAAGCAACAACACCTCAGTAACAACAAGCCCCTAGCACCCTGATCTTGGTTTTCAATATCGGTCTCCAATAAAGGAACCAGGGCTCCTTGAAGAAATGGCTGACGTTAGGGCTGGGGCAAGGAATATACAAGATGAGCCTAGAGCATCTAGTAGTGCCAGAAAGTAGTGTTTTATCAGCAAACAAAATAATAAGGGAATGTTAAAAGGACACAAGAGCCAACTGAAAGAGCTCCCAATGGCCAAAGCTGGGATAATCTGAGCAATAAAATAAAGTAGTATTAGATTTTATAACCAAAAGTATAAAATAAGTATGTATGGGTCCATACTGATATAAGAAATGACTGAACAAATTAATAGGGAGAAGAGACAAATTTTCCATTCATCAGAATTCCAAATAATTTATGTAGATATTCCACCCTCAAGGAGATGGAGTATAACTCTCTACTCCTTAGCTGTGGGCTGCACATAGTGACTTCCTTCCAAGGAGTAGTTTGAAAAAGGGTGAGGGGGCGGGGGGAAGGTAACTTTACAGTGGAGAAACCTGACGAAGAGTATCTCGCCAGGTGACCCAGGGCAACATTGACAGTGGTAAATCACGTTGCTAGTATGTATTCTTGACATGGTGTGATGAAAATGGCACTTTACCTCTGTAGTCTTCCTCCCCAAAACCCAGACTAATCTTGAGAAAAACATCAGACAAATCCCAACTGAGGGACATCCCACAAAATACTGCCTGACAGTACTCCTCAAAACTGTCAAGATCATCAAAAACAAGGAAAGTCTAATAAACTGTCATAGCCAAGAGGAGCCTAAGAAGACATGACAACTAAATGTAATGTAGTTCCTGGATGTGATCCTGGCACAGATAAAGGACACTGCATAAAAAGTAAGGAGGCTGAACAACATGATGAGTGTAATTAATGTCACTAAACTGTACATGTGAACACTGTAGAAACGGCAAATGTTCTATCGCCTATATACTTATTACAATTAAAAAAAAATCCCTAAGGGAATCTGAATAAAGTATGGACTTAGTTAATAACAATGCATCAATACTGGTTCGTTAATTGCAACAAATGTACCACGATAATGTGAGATGTTAATCATACGATCATAGAGGAAACTGGATGTGGGGTATATGCGAATTCTCTGTACTATCTTGTCAATTTTTCTGTAAAATTAAATCTGTTCTAAAAAAAATAAAGCCTATTTAAAATAACATTAAAAAAATACCTCAAGGTGGTTTATGAGGCCTGGCACAGGAGTCTTATTCTCATCTCCAGCTCTGAAAGCACCTTCTTTTCAGTAGTCTGGAATCTAAAAAAAAAATGAGATGATTATTGTTTTGCTAACCCCCAAGATGACAAAAGCTCATGGACTTCTGGTGCCTTAAAGTGACAGCAAACAGGCTAGATCACACTTCCAGGGCAGGCAGTTCTGTCCCAAATATCATCATGTGCTGAATCTTCTTTTCTTTTAGGTCACAAATATTCTCTACAGTAACTAAATTCTACATTATCTCACAGAAGAGAGCAGCAGTTAAAAAAAAAAAAGAATCTACTGCTTGTTTCCTTAAGTCCCTTGCAGCCTACCTGGTTGTGACTTAGCATCCTCAGCCCTCCAGTCTTAAGCCAGGGCTTACTGACCATATATAAAATTTTTAATTGTATAGCTGAAATAGTATATAATTTTTTAAAGAAAATACTGACAATTATATAACCCATCTCTGTTCCATGGAGAGAAATGTATATAGAATAGTAGCCTTATTCATTTAACAGGTGAACATGCCTTCTCCCCCAAATTTAGAGACTATCTTCGTTTTCAGCAAACCTGGCAATTCAATGTTATTTTTATCACTTTACAGCAAATGCTGACTTATTATGCATACGTTTCTAATTAATCTCCCCAATCAACTTCATTTTACAACCATGCACACACACACAAAAAACCCAAACCCGTTGCCGTCGAGTCGATTCCGACTCATAGCGACTGTAGAGGACAGGATAGAACTGCCCCCCAAAGGGTTTCCAAGGAGCACTTGGTGGATTCGAACTGACAACCTTTTGGTTAGTAGCATAGCTCTTAAACACTACGCCACCGGGGTTTCTACAGTAGACCTTAAATAACATAACCTTGTTTATATCATGTTTTTCAGCATGCTACTACACTTTTTCTTAATTTTTAATCTCTCACTTTATCTCGAATATTACCCAGAAGATGAACTTCAGTACTAACAAGGACTTTGCACCTGCACGAATGCTGTTTTCTACCATGTGTAGTAGGTTTTTCCAATCTCTAATTTAATACAACAGTACAAAATTGTTCATGTTAACCTTCTACCATTCACTTCAATCAGCACAGTTTACTCGCCGTCCTAAATGCCTAAAAAGTCACTGTGTATTTATTGCTACTTTCAGAACTTGAAATAATATGTTTATTAACTTTCTATTCTCCTCTATTTTTTTTTATTCTCCTCTAGGTTTTATCACTATAAATCCTGAGAGCAAAAACCAAACATGCTCTGTTGCCACAATTCCTTAAAAAAACAACAACAACAAAAAAAAAACCCACTGCCAGTACACACTAAATGCTTAGTATAAATGACAAAATATGACTTCAGAGATAATTGGAAGTCTAATCTGCTTTGGTCGAGGCATTCCAAGGTCTTTGTTGTGTCAACTATTAAATGGCATTATTTACAAAGAACAACAAGAAAACCTATTAGTGACAAATAACAGAGGGAGATAATCTCCGTATTTTAGTACTTAAAGAGACAGCTTAAAATAGTCCTTTTCAAACTGTGGGTTGTGATCTATTCATGAGTTGTCAAATAAATTTACTGGGTCATGACCAGTATTCAAAGAAAAAAAAAAAAAAGAAACACAATAGCACCCTAATGAATGATTCATACATTGTAAGGGTAAATACTGTTTCTAAAACCTTGTTTCAGGGATGTGGGTGTAGGTGTGTATACCTACTAGATCATGATTAAAATGTATTTCTTACTGTGGGTTGCTTTGAAAAATAAAGCTTAGGAGCATGGTTAAGTATTTTAGGTTATATAAGAAAAATATTTACTACTTTTCCGTTTTACTTTTTTTCTGAGCAGATGGTAGCTTTCCAATTGATAAACAAAGCAGAGTTGCTTGAGAAACCTCTGGATATGAAAGCTGAAGCAGCTTAATTCACGACGCTATGAATTTTTGTTGTGACTTTCTATCAAATGCAGTCTAAATTTGTTTAGGTAGTTCCTTTACATATATATAAGGAGCCCTGCCTTCTGAAAGATGAAAAAATCAGTCTTATTAAGCTAGAAATTCAAGACCACAAACTATGGAAATTACCTACTAGAAAGGTTTGAAAGATTAATAAAGATGCCATTTATAATAATTCAACAATTCCTAATCAGAAAATATCCCTGAATCCAATGCTCATTCAATAAAATCTGAGCACTCGGCACTAAGCTTGGAGATACAAATGGTCCGTGCCCGCTAGGTGAGAAAAACACACTGATAATTATAATAGAGTGGAGTTACGTGCTATAATAAGAAGCGGTCAGAAAAAGAAACAATTAAGGTAGGGGAAGGAGAGCTGAGGAAAGCTTCACAGAAAAGATGCCACCTAAGCAGGGTTGCAAAGATAAGTAGGACTGATGTTTTTCAAATAAAAACAATAGAAATATAAAGCTGGAAGGAACTCTATATGTTATCTAACCCAGTGGTTCTCAACCAGGGGTGGTTCTTCTCCCAGGGGACATGTGGCAATGTCTAGAGACATTTTTAATTGTCACAACTGGGGAAGGGTGCTACTGGTACCTGGGAGATAGAGGTCAGGGATACTGCTAAACATTCTACAATGCATAGGACAGCCCCTGATAACAAAGAATTATCCAGCCCAAAATATCAATAGCGCCGTCCTACCCAATACAATCCCCTTGTTTTACACAAGAAGATAACGAAGGCTAGAGGAGTTAAAATTTTTTGCTAAAAAGCCAAAATTATAAAACCTGCCTCATAAAACATCTTGTCCAGTATTTAATTCACAACACATACTGACATATTATTATAGAAGGAAACAGATGTTTTAAAAAGTAGGATTATTTTTATAAGGTGGAAAAACGAACTATCTAGAAATCAAAGCTGATATACATACAGCCTTTCTTGATACAGATCCACCAATGGCTCAAAACAAGAATTATATGATACAATACCATTAAAAATTATGCCCTTATTTGTTAAAATACTAGATTTATCATCTGTTCAACCAATTATTGAACATATATTTGAGAATAAGAAAAATTAAAATAAAAACTAGGAAGCTGGATGATAGGCATATACATACACAGAGTTACTCCTTGGGGCAGGCGTTTCAAATTCCAAATTCCACCAACTCCAACCACTGAGGGTCTGGGACCTGAGTGGTATTTAATAAAAAAAAAACAAAAAACAAAAAACTCATTGCTGTCGAGTAGATACCGACTGACAGCTACCCTAAAAGACAGAGTAGAACTGCCCCATAAGGTTTCCACGGAGCGCCCAGTGGAATCCAACTGCCGACCTGTTTAGTTAGCAGCCATAGCTCTTAATCACTGCGCCACCAGGGCTCCTGGGCAATATTAGCCCCTTTTATTCAAAATCAACTGTTAGGAGATCCATTTACCCTTCCATTTACCAGTTAGTTTTCTAACAGCAAATGAACTGTCCAAAGAACTTGTAACTCCCACTGCTAAGCAGTTTGTAGTGGTCCTGATTTAAACACATGAAGTCATTTGAACATCTTTTATTTTTTCACCTTTGCCCTTAAATCCACAAAAGGAATGGGGTTATAAGTGGGGTGGGGGTGTAACAAATATATTAACAGAATTAGCGATATAATTTACTTTTTAATAAATAAATAACTACAGGAATACACAGATATATGACCCTTACCTCCAATTTTTTAATTGGTGAAATTTCAACTAAAATACCTTGTCCAGTCTGACGCACTATAATTCATGGTAAAAAACTTGAAGAGCAGACTGAAGACACTGTCCTAAAATGATTACTGTCCTAAAAAATGAAAGATGAAAGAGATAAGATGCAAACTCTGAAAGGTTTAAAAAAGCATGAGCAAGTGATAGTACGGATAACAGGTCATGAGAAAGCACGCAGCCATTTGTACACCTTTACTACCAGAAATTTCGGTGAGTGAAGTTTCTATTCAATAAATACTAAGGCAGAGTTCTCCTGACTGCCTGAGCCACCTTGCTCCCCACTTCAGTCACATCTAGGGAAGTTTGTGGCTTCAGAGACAGCGAGCAGAACATCCAACTGCGTCTTTGGCAAGTCATCGGGGTCCCCACAGCTTCCCATGATATACTTACTAGTCATTAAAATTTAATGAGTTTGATTACAAAACTGTACTGAGGCCCTTTAAAGGCCACGGTTCTTTAAAATTTTAATGGTGCCATACTGAGTCTGATTTATTCTCTAGTAAAGTAGAACTATTTAAATTCCCATACCCCAAGTGAACCACACCCTCACTGCAAGCCCCCAACAGTGAAAGGGCTATACTCGTTATTTTCTGCCATTTTTTGCTGCCCTACACCTTCACAGCTGATTTAGAACTGCTCACTCAGGACTGGGAGACCCTCCCCATAACCCCAAAATCCAACTCACAAAATCACCAACCCACCATTCAGGAATAACTTTAGCTTTCTCAAGAAGGAAGAAAAATACTTTGTTATAAGTCTAGTGAAATGATAGAAAGACTTTTCAGTTAAAGGAGAAAGTAGCATCTTAAGTCCCCAATTGGGGATTTTAACAACTCAACTGACTAGATATTGCAGGATAACTAACTCGCCCTAGTGGGTGAGAAAGAAGTTCATCCATATAGCAAAATTTCAGCTAATAATTGCAGAAGTGAACAAAACAGAGCAAGCACAATTTTGCATCCTTTAATTTTTAATTAAATAACTAATTTTTGCAATGGTAATGAACGGATGACAAAACCATAGGTGAAAAGTTGGTCTTCATGAAAGGATCTGGCTATTCCACCTGAATCCGCTGATAAATCTTAGCCCCACGTGAAGTGAAATTACCAGACATTACGTGCCTCTTGATGTGTTATGAAGTGACAGCAAGTACTCTTGCTCCTCCTTCGAAAAAATATAATCTGAACCTAATTAAGCATATAGATCTAACTTTCAGTCCATGTAAAATACAGAGGATAATGGAGCAAGCTAAACATGAGGAGGAAGCAAGTAATCAGCCAAATTCTGGAGGTTAAAAAAAAAAAAGGGAGAGAAGACTGTTATAGATTAAAAGGAAACTGAAAGAAACTTTAGGGACATAATCACATACAATGAGTAGATCCTGTTTCAAAAGAACCAACCATAAAAAAAATTTTTTTTTTTTTAGTCAACTGAGGAAATGTGAACATGGACTAAGCATTACATAGGCTATTAAAAAGGCTATTAGGGATTGTTATTAGGTACACTGTAAACAATATGGATGATGACGTTGCAGCTATGTAAGAAAATGTGTCATTTCAGACATGTATCAAATTATTTAGAGGTGAAATAACATCTTGGACAGGCTTTAAAATACTCAGCAACAAGGGGGCAGGTGAAACAAGTATGGTGAAATATTGATGGTTGTGGCATCAGAGGTTCATTGAACTCTTTCATTTGTGTATATTTGGAGACATTCATGATAAAACATTAAAAAATAAGAACA